>NC_051310.1:56738578-58085626 GCF_015220235.1 Choloepus didactylus | reverse complement strand
ACTTCCAGCACAATGTTGAATAACAGTGGTGATAGCGGGCATCCTTGTCTTGTTCCTGATCTTAGACGGAAGGCTTTCAGTCTCTCTCCATTGAGTACTATGCTGGCTGTGGGTTTTTCATATATGCTCTTTATCATGTTGAGGAAGTTTCCTTCAATTCCTACCTTTTGAAGTGTTTTTATCAAAAAGGGATGTTGGATTTTGTCAAATGCTTTTTCAGCATCTATTGAGATGATCAATTGATTTTTCCCTTTTGACTTGTTAATGTGTTGTAATACATTGATTGATTTTCTTATGTTGAACCATCCTTGCATGCCTGGAATGAACCCCACTTGGGCATGGTGTATGATTTTTTTAATGTGTCTTTGGATTCGATTTGCAAGTATTTTGTTGAGGATTTTTGCATCTATATTCATTAGGGAGATTGGCCGGTAGTTTTCCTTTTTTGTAACATCTTTGCCTGGTTTTGGTATTAGATTGATGTTAGCTTCATAAAATGAGTTAGGTAGTGTTCCATTTTCTTCAATGTTTTGAAAGAGTTTGAGTAAGATTGGTGTCAGTTCTTTCTGGAAAGTTTGGTAGAATTCCCCTGTGAAGCCATCTGGCCCTGGGCATTTATTTGTGGGAAGATTTTTGATGACTGATTGGATCTCTTTGCTTGTGATGGGTTGGTTGAGGTCTTCTATTTCTTCTCTGGTCAGTCTAGGTTGTTCATATGTTTCCAGGAAATTGTCCATTTCCTCTACATTATCCAGTTTGTTGCCATACAGTTGTTCATAGTATCCTCTTATAATTTTTTTAATTTCTTCAGGATCTGCAGTTATGTCACCTTTTTCATTCATTATTTTGTTTATATGGGTCTTCTCTCTTTTTGATTTTGTCAGTCTAGCTAGGGGCTTGTCAATCTTGTTGATCTTCTCAAAGAACCAACTTTTGGTGATATTTATCCTCTCTATTGTTTTTTGTTCTCTATGTCATTTATTTCTGCTTTAATCCTTGTTATTTCTTTTCTTCTACTTGGTTTAGGATTGGTTTGCTGTTCGTTTTCTAGCTTCTTCAGTTGATCCATTAGTTCTTTGATTTTGGCTCTTTCTTTCCTTTTTAATATATGTGTTTAGTGCTATAAATTTCCCCCTTAGCACTGCTTTTGCTGCATCCCATAGGTTTTGGTATGTTGTGTTCTCATTTTCATTCGTCTCTATATATTTAGCAATTTCTCTTGCTATTTCTTCTTTAACCCACTGATTGTTTAGGAGTGTGTTGTTTAACCTCCAGGTATTTGTGAATTTTCTAAGTCTCTGATGGTTATTGACTTCTAATTGTATTCCATTGTGGTCAGAGAATGTGCTTTGAATAATTTCAATCTTTTTAAATTTATTGAGGCTTGTTTTATGTCCCAGCATATGATCTATTCTGGAGAAAGTTCCATGAGCACTAGAAAAGTATGTGTATCCTGGTGATTTGGGATGTAATGTCCTGTATATGTCTGTTAAATCTAATTCATTTATCAGATTGTTTAGGTTTTCAATTTCCTTATTGGTCTTCTGTCTGGTTGATCTATCTATAGGAGAGAGTGATGTGTTGAAGTCTCCCACAATTATTGTGGAAACATCAATTGCTTCCTTTAGTTTTGCCAGTGTTTCTCTCATGTATTTTGTGGCACCTTGGTTGGGTGCATAGACATTTAGGATTGTTATTTCTTCTTGCTGAATTGCCCCTTTTATTAGTACGTAGTGGCCTTCTTTGTCTCTCAAAACATCCCTGCATTTGAAGTCTATTTTATCTGAGATTAATATTGCTACACCTGCTTTCTTTTGGCTGTACCTTGCATGAAATATTTTTTTCCGTCCTTTCACTTTCAGTTTCTTTGTGTCCCTGTGTCTAAGATGAGTCTCTTGTATGCAACATATTGATGGTTCATTTTTTTTGATCCATTCTGCGAATCTATATCTTTTAATTGGGGAGTTTAATCCATTTACATTCAACGTTATAACCGTGAAGGCATTTCTTGAATCAGCCATCTTATCCTTTGGTTTATGTTTGTCATATTTTTCCCCTCTGTCTATTAATATCCTTTATTGTACCCATACCGAATCTCTTTAGTATACTGAACCTTTCTCCAAGTCTCTCTGTCCTTTCTTTGTTTCTCTGTCTGTAGGGCTCCCTTGAGTATCTCCAGTAGGGCAGGTCTCTTGTTGGGAAATTCTCTCAGCATTTATTTGTCTGTGAAAAATTTAAGCTCTCCCTCAAATTTGAAGGAGAGCTTTGCTGGATAAAGTATTCTTGGCTGGAAATTTTTCTCACTCAGAATTTTAAATATATCGTGCCACTGCCTTCTCACCTCCATGGTGGCTGCTGAGTAGTCACTACTTAGTCTTATGCTGTTTCCTTTGTATGTGGTGAATTGCTTTTCTCTTGCTGCTTTCAGAACTTGCTCCTTCTCTTCTGTGTTTGATAGTGTGATCAGTATATGTCTCGGAGTGGGTTTATTTGGATTTATTCTATTTGGAGTTCGCTGAGCATTTATGATTTGTGTATTTATGTTGTTTAGAAGATTTGGGAAGTTTTCCCCAACAATTTCTTTGAATACTCTTCCTAGACCTTTACCCTTTTCTTCCCCTTCTGGAACACCAATGAGTCTTATATTCGGACGTTTCATATTATCTATCATATCCCTGAGGTCCATTTCAATTTTTTCAATTTTTTTCCCCATTCTTTCTTTTATGCTTTCATTTTCCATTCTGTCATTTTCGAGGTCACTGATTCGTTGTTCAACTTCCTCTAGTCTTATACTATGAGTGTCCAGAATCTTTTTAATTTGGTCAACAGTTTCTTTCATTTCCATAAGATCATCCATTTTTTTATTTAGTCTTGCAATGTCTTCTTTATGCTCTTCTAGGGTCTTCTTGATTTCCTTTATCTCTCGTACTATGGTCTCATTGTTCATCTTTAGTTCTTTGAGTAGCTGCTCTAGGTGCTGTGTCTCTTCTGGTATTTTGATTTGGGTGCTTGGGCTTGGGTTATCCATATCGTCTGGTTTTTTCATATGCTTTATAATTTTCTGTTGTTTTTGGCCTCGTGGCATTTGCTGAACTTGATAGGGTTCTTTTAGGGTTTGTAGACCTATTGAAGTCCTTATCTCTAATTTATCAGATCTACAGCTTCGTGGAGTACACTTTCTCTAACTAACCAGCAGGTGGCGTCCATGAGCCACCTGTTCTCCACAAGCCAGTTCTCCCCTGCTTAGCCTTTTTGGTGAGTGGGGGAGTGAGTCTTGTGGGGTCCAATTGGTGTACCAAGCTGGCGTGTGTAGTTGGTGTTGCCTGCCCTGTATATGGGGCGTGTTTCTGGGCAGTCAGGGAGGGGGGGATGTCTCTAACAGTCAGATCTCTCTGGTGATCCTAGAGTTTTAAAGCTGCTGCAATAGTCTAATCCTTCAGTTCAGTCCTGCCACAGTTTGTCTCTGCCACTGACCCACAAGTCCTTGGTATTGGCGTAAGGCTCCTGAGACTTGCAAGTGGGCCCCTCTTCCAGGCCGTGCACCCCGGGTCCTCTGTTGAGGGATGACTGTGCTATGTCACAGGTGAGTGCCATCCCCCCAGGGCAGTTCTGGGCTGCTGGGCTGTGTAGGGAGGCTCCCAGTCTGCTGAAATGATGGCTGAATGGGGCTTTGTTAATTCACACTGCTCTACCTTCCCAACTCTGGGACAATCAGCTGAGGTTGCAGGGAAGGTTAATGTCCACGCCCAGTTTTGTGGTGTGTGCCTGTTATTTGAAGCACTTCCGTCACACTGGGTTGTCTGGGGCAGTTCTGGGCTATGGGGCTGGCGATGGGCAGGAGTGTTTCCTGTCCACCAGGATGATGGCTGTGAGTGGACACCCCCCTTTTCTTGGGAAGTTGTGGTGTTTAGTGAATTTTCTCAGCCACTGGATTATTGCGTTTTGTCTCAGAGCTCTCCTAGTTCTGCTCTTGACTTGACCTGCCCAAATAGCAAGTCTTTGAAGCTTTCTGTATTGGGCTTCTTAGAGTAATTGTTTTAGAAAAAGAAAAAAGGATTAAAAAACAAAACAAAACAAAACAACAACAACAAAAAAAAAGGGCCCTCCTCAGAGATCTAATGGGTTATTGAAATGCTAAGAGACAAAGCAACCAGGGCCATTAAGGAAAGGTCCACAGGGCAGAGAGATCAGCTTTTCTTCGGGATTTGCATATGCACCTCAGGGCCCTTCCCCTTTCTATGTTCACCAGAACTCCAAAAATCCTCTGCTTTTATTTTGGAGTTTTTCGTGTTGTTTTTTTTTCTATGCCTGTCTCCTCTCTGCTGGGCTGGCTGCTCTCAGATTCTCTGGTGTCTGGTCTCAGTCTATCTATGGTTGGAGTTTGAATCAGTAGAATGAGTTTCCGATAAGGGCTGCCACTGCAGTTCTCCCTTCTCCTTCCCGGAGCTGACAGCCCCTCCTCCCCCGGGACTGAGCCTGGTAGGGAGGGGCGCGGGTCCCCTGGCCGCAAAAACACAGATTTCGCTGATCTCAGCAGTTCCACGTTTTCATGAGTGTTGTATGAAGTATGCCCAAAGTCAGATTGCTCTGTGGTGTCCAGTCCACGCAGTTCCTGGCTTTCTACCTACTTTCCTGGAGGAGTAACTAAAACATACAGCTCACCAGTCTGCCATCTTGCCCCGCCTCCTGCAGCTTCCTTTAAATTGTTGTTAACAGATATATCTTTTTCTACCCTTTTGCTGATAACCTATTTTTGTCTTTATATTTGAAGTAGGTTTATGATAGGCAGCATATATTTGGGTCTTGCTATTTTATCTAATCTGATAATCTTTGCCTTTTAATTAGTGAGTTTAAATCATTCACATTCAATGTGACTATTGATATGGTTGGGTTTAAATACACCATCTAGCTATTTTTCTGTTTGCTCCATCTGTTCTTTGTTCCTTTTTCCCTCTTTTTCATCCTTCATGTGCTTCAGTTAAGTAGTTATTTTATCTCCTTTCTTGGTTTCTTAGTGAAAACTTTTTTTTTTTTTTTTAGTGGTTGCTTTAGGGTTTATAATATATCTCTAACTTATCAAGTAATTTTATACCACTTCATGTGTAGTAAAAAATCTTACAACACTAGACTTCCTTTTCCACCCTTCCTGGTTTTGTGATATTGTCATATATTTTACTTCTATATGTGGTATAAACCCCACAATGCATTGATATTATTTTTGCCTTAGCCTATTTTTTTTTTAGTGCTTGTAGTTTTCTGTTTATTTTTCTAAACAGTTTTTTTTTTATTATTAAATTCAGTTTTATTGAAATACATTCACACACCATACAATCATCCATGGTATACAGTCCACTGTCCACAGTATGGTAAAACATAGTTATGCGTTCATCACCACAATCTATCTCTGAACATTTTCCTTACATCAGAAAGAACCAGAACAAGAATAAAAAGTAAAAGTGAAAAAAGAACACCCAAATCATCCCCCCATCCCACCCCATTTGTCCTTTAGTTTTTATCCCCATTTTTCTACTCATCCATACACTAGATAGAGGGGGTGTGATCCACAAGGTCTTCAGAATCAAAACTGTCACCCCTTGTGATCTACATTATTATATAATCGTCTTCAGGAGTCCAGACTGCTGGGTTGGAGTTTGGTAGTTTCAGGTATTTACTTCTAGCTATTCCAATACATTAAAGCCTAAGAGGTGTTATCTATATAGTGCATAAGAATGTCCACCAGAGTGACCTCTCGACTCCATTTGAAATCTCTCAGCCACTGAAACTATTTTGTCTCATTTTTCATCCCCCTTTTGGTCAAGAAGATACTCTCAGTCCCATGATGCCGGGTCCAACTTCATCCCCGGGAGTCATGTTCTGCATTACCAGGGAGATTTACACCCCTGGGAGTCGGGTCCCACATAGGGGGGAGGGCAGCGAGTTCACCTGTAGGGATGGCTCAGTTAGAGAGAGAGAGGGCCACATCTGAGCAACAAAGAGGTACTCAGGGGGAGACTCTTAGGCACCATATTTTTCTAAACAGTTTTATTCACATACCATACGGTCCATCCTAAATGTATAATGAATGGCTTCTGATAAATCACATAGTTATGCATTCACCACCACAATCTGTATGAAAACATTTCCATTTCTTCTGAAATGAAAGAAGAAAATTAAAAAAGAATCCCCTATCCCTCCTTTATAACCCCCTCTTATTGACATTTAGCTTTGGTATATTGCCTTTGTTACAGTTAATGAAAAAATGGTTTGCATTAATTGTATTTTTTTCCATATACCATCCCATTTTTTAATGCAATTTTATTGAGATATAATCACATAACATACAATCATTCAAACATACAATCAGTTGTTCACAGTATTGTCATATAGTTGTCCTTTCATCACCACAATGAAACTTTGACCATTTTCATTACTCCAAAAAATAAAATAACAATTAAGATAAAAAAGAACATTCAAAACATTCCATTCCCCTCCTCCCTTCATTATTCATTTACTTTTTTTTTTACATTTTTAAATAGTTTTTTTTTTTTTCAATTTTTATTGGGATTGTTCATACAATTATCCAAAGATCCGAAGTGCACAATCAGTTGCCCCTGGTACCCTCATACAGCTGTGCATCCATCACAGCACTTAATTTTTGTTCAATTTTTAGAAACTTTTCATTACTGCAGACAAGAAATAAAGTGAAAGATGTAAAAAGAAAAAAAAAAAAAAAAGAAAAGGAAGCTCGAATCCTCCCATATCCCTAACCAACCCCTCTCAATTGTTGACTCATAGTGTTGGTATAGTATGTTTGTTACTGTTTATGAAAGAATGTTGAAATACTAGTAACTGTCGTATATAGTTTGCAATAGGTATATATTTCTTCCCTATATGTCCCTCTATTTTTAACTTCTAGTTGTATTGTCATACATTTGTTCTGGTTCATGGAAGAGTTTTCTAATATTTGTACAGTTAATCATGGACATTGCCCACCATAGGATTTAGTTTTATACATTCTCATCTTTTGACCTCCAACTTTCCTTCTGTGACATATATGACTCTGAGCTTCCCCTTTCCACCTCATCACGTACCATTCTGCACTGTTAGTTATTCTCACGTCTTGTTACCGATACCGCTGTTCATTTCCAAACATTTAAGTTCATCTTAGTTTAACATTTTCTGCTCATACTAAGCAACCACTCCCCATTCTTAAGCCTTGTCCTGTATCTTGTATACCATCTCATTTTTAACACCTTGTAATAGTGACATACATTTGTTCTCATTCATGTAACAAATTTCTTATATTTGTACAATTAAGATCACCATCATTGTCCACTCTAGTTTTCACTAAGTTATATAGTCCCAGTTTGTAGCCTGTCTTTCCTTCTGGTGCCATACATGCCCCTAGGCTTCCTCTTTCAACCATATTCATACTCTGTTCATTCTACTTAAAATATTGTGCTACCATCACACAGTATTGTTTAGCCTATTTTAAAAAGAGATCTAAATAATAAGAAAATGTTTCTTTACGTTTCTCCATATGGTTATCATTGTGGTGTTCTTCACTGCTTTGTGTCAGTCCAGATGGTGTCATTTTCCTTCTTTATGAATGACTTTCTCTAATGTTTCTTGAACATGTCTGTTGGTGATGAATTCTTTCTGTTGTTGCTATGTCTGAAAAATATCTTTATTTTGCTTTTGCAAGATATTTTCACTAGTGTAGAATTGTAGATAGACAGGTTTTTTTTTTTTTTTCCAGTTTATTTTAAAATGTTCTGGCTTCTGTGCTTCTGATAAGAAAGCTACTGTCATTCTTGTCTTTGTTCCTCTGTATGTAGTGTGTCATTTTTCTTTGGCTGCTTTTAAGAGTTTCTCTTTATCATTGGTTTTAAGCAATTGGATTGTGATGTGCCTTAGTATAATTTTTTTTTGTTTCTTTGGCTTGGAGTTCATTGAGTGTCCTGGATTTGTGGTTTCATAGTTCTCAAAAAATATGGACAATTTTGGTCCATTATGTATTCAAATGTTTTTTCTGGCCTCTGCCCCTCCTCTGAAGACTTCAATTACATGTATATATATTCAATTACTGCTAGAAGTTGTACCTTTGCTCACTGATGCTTTGTTCATTTTTGTTCAGTCTTTTTTCTTTTCCATGTTTCATTTTGGATAATTTCTATTGCTGTATCTTCAAGTTTACTAATATTTTGTTCTCCCACGTCTAATCTGCTATTACTCCCATACAGTTTATTTTTCATCTCTAATGTATTTTTCATCTCTCAAAGTTGATTAGGTCCTTTTTATGTCCTCCATGTCTCTACTTATCATGGTCTATCATTACTTACTTTCTGGAATATGTGGAATAGCTATAGTGTTCTTGCCTACTAATTCCATCATCTGTATCATTTCTATGTCTTTATTATTAATTAGTTTTTCCCTTCATAATGGGTTTTATTTGCCTGCTTTGTATGCATGGTAATTTTTGATTGGATGCTAAACATTGTGCATTGTACCTTATTAGGTGCTGGATATTTTTCTATTCCTATATCTTGAGGTATATTTTGGGATCCAGTTAAGTTTTTTGGAAACAGTTTGATCTTTTATAGTCTTACTTTTGTGCTTTGTTTGGCAGGACCAGTGCATCTATATACTTGCCTTGAGTGAATTTTTATTCCAATTGTTAGTTTTATTAGCTTTCTCTATTAAAATTAGATTTATTCATGTTTTAAATTTTTAATTTTCAACCTGAATTTTGGTGGAAGAGGTTTTTTTCCCTTTTCTTTTTCTTCCTTTGTCCTGATCCTCACTGTCTAACCATTTTTTCTTAAACTTTTTATTTTTAAATAATTTCAAACTTGTTAGTTGCAAAAATAATATAGAAACAATACATAGAATTCTGACATGCACCCCCCCGATACACAGATTTACCAACTATTAGCATTTTGCCATATTTGCTATTTCCTTCCTTCCTTCCTTCCTTCCTTCCTACTACCTACCTATCTATCTTTTAAACATTTGAGAGTAGGTTACATAGATCATGTTACTGTAACATTTAACACTTCTGTGTACATTTCCTGAGACCAAAGACACTCACTATATAGCCAGCCACCTTAAGTGTGGCTATCAAGTTCAAGAAGTTTAACATTTATAAAAAATATACAGTGCATACTCCAATTTTTTCATTTATCCCAATAATGCCATTTGGGGCATGTTCTCCTCCTTTATTAGATCCAGTCCAGGATCATGTATTGCATTTAATTCTCATTATGTCTTTAAATTGTGGTAACCTGTATACAACCTAAAATTTCCCATCTCAACCACTCCCAAACATACAATTCATTGGTATTAATCACATTTGCAATGTTGTGTTACCATTACCATGATCTATTAACAAAACTTTTCCTTCGCTCCTTCACCCCAAACAGAAACCCTGCAGCCATTATGCATTAACTTCACACTTTTCTCCTTGCACCTGGTAACCTATATTCTACTTTCTCTGTGAATTTGTATATGCTAGTTATTTCCTGTGAGTGGCATCATACAATATCTGTTCTTTTGTGTCTGGCTTACTTTACTCAATATGATATGTTCAAGGTTTGTCCATGTTGTAGCATGTATCAGAATTTCATTCCTTTTTATGGCTGAATATCATTGTATGTATATACTACATTTTGTTTATCCATTCATCTGTTGATGGACACTTGGGTTCCTTCCTCCTTTTGTCTATTCTGAATAATGCTGTCATGATCTTTGGTGTACAAATATCTGATTAAGTCCTCTGCTTTCAATTATTTTGGGTATATACCTAGAGGTGAGATTACTGGGTCATATGGTAATTCTGTGTTTACTTTTTGAAGTGGTTGCCCCATTGTACATTTCCACTAACAATGGAGAGAGTTGGTATTTCTCCACATCCTTGCCAGCACATTATGTTCCACTTTTTAAATAATAACCATACTAGTGAGTGTGAGGTGTGTTCTCCTTGTTGTTAATAATTCAATTTTATTGAGATATATTCACATACCATACAGTCATACAAAGCGTACAATCAGTTGTTCACAGTACCACCATATAGTTGTGCATCCATAACCAAAATTAGTTTTTGAACATTTTCATTCTCCTTGTAGTTTTGATTTGCATTTATTTCCCTAATGGCTAATGGCGTTGAACATCTTTTCTTTTGCTGATCGGCTATTTGTATATCTTCACTGGAGAAATGTCTTACCAAGGCCTTTGTACATTTTTAAAGTGGGCTGTTTATCTTTTTGTTGCTGAGTTTGTCTAAGTCATTTTGCTATCGCGTCCACCCAGCTTCCCAGAACCCCATTCTATGACTATGTGTTATAATTCGCACTCTGCCCCCTGTTGACATTGACTTAGCCCAGTTCCTGGTTTCAAATTGTGAACCAGGCTCTGGTCCTTGCCTTGAATGTATGATCTGTAAGGTACCCATACTGTGTAAAGGCTTGCTGCCACTGCCTGCTATCAGACTCAGAACCCATCAAATCATGGCATCAGTCTTATTTATTATTTTATGTTTCTCTTTTCGTAGTCATAAAGATATTTCTCTTGAGAACCCAACTGTGTCTCTTTTTCCAGTATTTTATTATGAAAACTTAAAAACATACAGCAAACTTGAAAGAATTATACAGTGAATACTCATATGCCCATTCTGTAGAGTCTACAATTACATTTTACTGAAATTTTGTTATTACATATCTGTCCATTCTTTCATCCTTTTATCCATCCATCAGCCCATCTTATTTTGATGCACTTCAGTGTAAGTTGTACTCTTCACCCATCAGTATTTCAGCACTGCATATTATTAGCTAGAGTTCAGTATTTGTTTTTAGTTCTTTTTTTCTTCTGAGGTGATATTTACATACAATGAAACATACAGATCTTAAGTGTACTATTTGCTGAGTGTTAACAAACATCTATACAACTATCAGCTATACAACTATAACATACAATTCAAATGCCTGTCAAGATACAGAACATTACCATCACAGTAGACAGTTCCCTTATGCCCTTTCCCAATCATTCCTACTTTTACACCCCCGGAAGCAATCTTTTTTTTATTTCTCCCACATCAGTTTTGCCTGCTCTAGAATTTCATGTAGTGGAATCATACAGCATGTACTCTTTTGTGTAAAGTTTCTTTTGCACTGCCTGATGTTTTTGAGATTCATCCATGTGGTTGTATCAATAGCTTGTTCTTTTTAAATGCTGAGTACTCCTATTTCTTTGGATAAACATGCCACAGTTTTGTTTAATCATTTCAGCAGGGCCTTTTTAACTTATCTTTTTATTTTTTTTCTGTAACTTTTATGTGTTTGGGTAGGAGGGACTGCATCAAAGTATGAACCCAAATGTGCCATCTTAACCTGAAGTCCCTTTTTAACTGGTATGCCTTCTTTTTGTTATTTTATTTAAACTGAGTAAACTTGACTGTTTGTTAATTTTAGTAGGAATTGAGATCCATCTCTTTCATTTTCTGTCTAAGTCAGTTCAATACACATTATTAGAATTTACATTTTTATATGAGATTTTAAAAGAGAAAGTATTATTTGTAAATGAAAGGCTATATTTGGTGTTTTATAAGTTCTCTTATCCAATAAATAACATGAAATGGTTTGAATATTAAATATATTTTTGTGTTTCACATAGTCTAAAAAATTTAATAATTGTCATGATTTTACTGTTATATTACGTACAATTTATCTGCAATCACTATATTCCTTTTTTTAATAGTGCAAATCTTTCTTTTCAAGAATATGTTGATTCAGCCAACTGAACAATATATTGCAATTCTGTGGGTTTTCTAAGCTCTTTTAATTCTAAATTAATCCTGCAATATGATGCAAAATGGGTGACTTAACCTCTTTATAAAGCTTATGTTAAAAGCAATAGATAATGAAACACAACATACTTTATATATAACAAAGTTTCAACATTTGCTTAAATTATATTGTATTTCATTTTTACCTTTCTTCAGGTTTGGTTGGGATGTTCCAGTAATTCTAAGAAACTCAGAAGAGACCCAGTTCAGCACAAGAGTTTTCAAAAAGCAGATGAGACAAGTCAAGAATCCTTTTGGTTTAGAGATCGCTAATCCATCTTCAGCTTCAATCACAAGTTAGTGGCTGTTTTCCAAGTATTTTAACTTACTGTATTCCCTTTTCTTAGCCCTTTCATTTTCTTTCTCTACGTTTTTTCTCTAGACTTCAGCAAAAATTTGTCCCTGGGACTGGACTGCATATTGGAGATAGAAAGACTAATAATCCACAAACCTTGTCTTAAGGAACTTAGCACCTAATAAACAAACATAAATATGTATACAAACAAGAAGATGTTAATGAGAAAAGTCTGTTAGGATACTGTGGCATTTACATTGGCCTTCAATCAAGTGAGAAATGTGAGGATAGTGTAGTCTGTCTAAGTACAGTTAATGTAAGGTTGTTAGTCTTCTAAAGAATAACTGTCCTTTACTCTGAAATTATGGTATTTGGGTATAAATTATTTTGGTATAAAATGTAATATTTGTAGATGGTAATAATAGGTGGTGGTTGTTGGTTATGTACTTACCTGAAAAAATAAGTGGTCTATAAGGCTATCTGAGAAACATTGGTAGAAAATGTACTGAGTTATAAAGAAAGAAATTTTTGAGTTTTGTAAGGTGGGGAGACATATTCAGGAAAGCCTCTTTTTTTCTCCCTCCCTCCCTTTCTTTCTTTTTTGTTTCTCAGTAGAGTCTTGAAATATAAATAGGTGTTTACGTCTTAGGGTTGGGGGAAGATTTAGGTTCAGGAGAAGCATGAATGAAGCACTGAGGTAGGGGAGAAACAGAACAATATATTAGAGAAACATTAAATAGTTTGTTGTGGATAAAAGCTAGTGTGTGACAGATAAGAAAGAAGCATCTAGGATGACTCAGGTTCTTTGCATGGGTCCTCTATAGACGGATCCTGTTACTGAGTTAAGGAGTACAGGAAGAACAGAAGATTTTAGAAGAAAGGTAATAAATTATGGTCTGAAATTCCAGAGTTTGAAATGCCTTTGTGACTGTGAAGTAGAGATATCGAGTAGGCAGTTCTAGATACAGATATGTAGTTTTATAAAGACTTCTAGGCTGAGACCCTACCACCTTTTAAATTTGCTCATATTTCTGGTATCTTCAAAAACAAACCAAAGCTTTCTGAGCTTTAATTTTACTCAAGTTACTGCCCTGTTTCTCTTCGTCCCTTCATAGCCAGTCTTCTTTTTTTAATTTTTTAATTTTTATTTTTAATACAGTGTTATTGAAATATATTCCTATACCCTACAGTCATACACAGTGTACAATACATTATTCACAGTACCATCAGAATTGTGCATTCATCACTAGAATCAATTTTTGAACATTTTCCTTACTCCAATAAAAATAAAAATAAAAATAAAAAAGAACACCTAAAACATTCAATACCCGATCCCACCGTATTTTTCATTTAGTTTTTGTCCCCATTTTTCTACTCATCTGTCCATACACTGGATAACGGGAGTGTGAGCCACAAGGTTTTTACAATCACACAGTCACACCATGTAAGCTACATTGTTATACACTCGTTTTCAAGAATCAAGGCTACTGGGTTGCAGTTTGACAGTTTCAGGTATTTCCTTCTATCTATTCCAATACATTAAAAACTAAAAACATATCTATATAGCACACAAGAGTGCTATCCAGAGTGACCTCTTGACTCCAGTTGAAATCTCTCAGCCAGTGAAACTTTATTGTTTCATTTTGCTTCCCCTTTTTGATCAAGAAGATTTTCTCAATCCCACGATTCTGGGTCCAGGCTCATCCCCAGGAGTCATGTCCCATGTTGCCAGGGAGATTTATACCCCTGGGAGTCATGTCCCACATAGAGGGGAAGGCAGTGAGTTTACCTGCCATGGGGGCTTAGAGAGAGAGAGAGGCCACATCTGGGCAACAGAGGTTCTCTGGGGGAGACTTAGGCACAATTATAAGTAGGCTTAGCTTCTCCTTTGCAGTAATAAGCTTCATGAGGGCAAGCCCCAAGATTGAGGGCTCATCCTACAAAATTGTTAGTCCTCAATGTTTGTGAGAATAAACCCAGGTATAGCCAGGCTTCTTAAAAAGCTGTTTATATTTGCCTTCTACTCTTAA
Source organism: Choloepus didactylus (assembly GCF_015220235.1). Lineage (NCBI taxonomy): Eukaryota > Metazoa > Chordata > Mammalia > Pilosa > Megalonychidae > Choloepus > Choloepus didactylus. Next base: position 58,071,462 of record NC_051310.1, on the reverse strand, counting down.
CCTGCTTTCCTTTTACTCCTCAGTGCAGTGTTAGTGTGACATTTGTTCACATACCTCTACTGAAATGACTTTCTCCAAGGTCACTAATTACCACTTTTCCCCCACACCTCTGGCCCCAAAGCCGTTAAATCCAGTGGATGGGACTGACATCAGCAAGATGGTGGAGTAAGACATTCCAGAGTTCTGTTCCGCTACAGAAGTTTTAAAAAACAACGCAGAAACAGGCAGAAAATCTTTTTCAGAGCTCTAGAAAACAGTTAAAGTTTGCAATAATGGGTGAGTGCTGAATCAGGAAAAAAGTAACTTAAAAATGGTCAGTAAACTTCATAGCATCTCTGCCAGCACTCATCCCACCCCCTTCCCAGCCCTGTGTGAAACTGGCCCACACTCTCAGTGTGGGTCCTTGGTCCCAGTACTGGAGGGAGCAGAGTAACCTGCAACATACTAAGGTGCATGTTTGTCTGTAGCAGTCTGTCTAGTGATAGCCTGAAGGACTGAACCAGGACAGTGGTGGCATATTTGCCATCTCAGACCTTGCCCAGCATGTAGAAGCAGCTTGCAGGATAGCTAATACACTGTAAGAAAACAGTCAAGTCAAAGCTGCATGGGGCAAAGGATTACCTGCTTTTAAGACACACAATATACACCCAGAACAAGGAGGAAATGCTGTTTTCCTAAAGGAAAAGGGACATTTGCATCTCCGTAAACAGTTGAAATCCTAGGCCACAAACACATGCTCAGGACAAGATGCATGCTCTGAAAAGACAGGGAGGACCATATGCTTTCTCCTTGAGCTGTTCTTTAGACTTCTCGTGAGGATGGCTAAGCACTGAAGGAGAGCACTTGCCCAGGCCAACCTGCAAGCTCTGGGAAAAGTGTTTTTGTTGTTGTTTTTAGCTGCTGGCATTCAGGAAATCTCAGGTCATAAAATTAGCTGGATAAAAGCTTAAGAAACAGATATTTTAGTGACTAAATTCCAAAGATGACACATTAAAATGTTAGAATGTCTATGCAACAAAAGATTACAGGCATGCAAAGAAACAGGAAACATCAGTTCATGCAAAGGAACAAAATAAAGCATTAGAAATCGTCAACAAAGAACACCAGGTTTTGGACCTACTAGACAAAGACTTCTAAAAAATGGGCTGACATATACTCAAAAAGCTAAAGAAACACATGGAAAAAGAACTTAAGGAAACAGGAAAGCAATATATGAACAAAAAATTTCCAAAAAGCGATAGATATAAAAAGGAACCAAACAGAAGTACTGGAGCTGAAGACAACAGCACTGAAATTTAAAAACTCCTTAGAGGAATTCAACAGCAGATTGGAGCTGGCAAAAGAAGAAAAATCAGTGACCTTGAAGACAGGATCATTGAAATTATTCATTCTGAGGGAAAGAGAGATAAAAGAATGAAGAAAAGTGAACAGAGCTTAAGAGATCTGTGGGACATCATCAAGTGTACTGATAGACAGTTTATGGGAATTCCAGAAGAAGAAAGAGAGAAATGGGCAGAAAGAAAATTCAAATAAATAATGGCTGAAAACTCTCCAAATTTCATAAGAAACTTGAATATACACATCCAAGAAGCTCAGTGAACAGGATAAACAAAAAGACACATACTGAGACGCATTATAATCAAACTGCCAAATGCCAAAGACAGAATCTTGGAAGCTTCAAAAGAGAAACACCACATCATGTATAATGAAGCCTCAATTAAATCAAGTGCAATTTCTCAAGGGAAAACATGGAGGCAAGGAGGCTGTAGAATGACATGTTTTAAGTGCTCAAAGAACAAAAACTACCAAGCAAGAATTCCATATCTGGCAAAACTGTCTTTCAAAAATAAGGGAGGAATTAAAACATTCCCAGATAAACAAAAGCTGAGGGATTTTGTCACAATTTGGCTGGCCCTACAAGCTACGCTAAAGGAAGTTCTTCAGGTGGAAAGGAAAGGACACTAGACAGTAGATTAAGTCTGCATGAATAACTAAAGAGCTCCAATGTAGTAACTGCATGGGTTAATATAACTGCCAGTTCTGTTTTACTTTTGATTTGTAACTCTGCTTTTTATTTCTTACAAGAGATAAAATGCAAATGCCTAAAAAGTAATGATAAATCTATGATTTTGGACACACAATGAATAAAGGTGTAATTTGTTGCAAGAACAACATCAAAGTGGGGAGAAGGAAAGGTACAGGAATATACTTTGTATATGCTACTGAAGTTAAGTTGGTATTAAATAAAGTAAGATTGCTGTAAATTTAGGATGTTGAATTTAAGCCACATGGTAAACACAAAGAAAATACTGAAAAAATATTCACAGATGGTAATGAGGTGGGATTCTAAAGGGTTGGTTACAGAAGATCAACTAAATACTAAAAAAGGCAGAAATGGAAGGATGGAGGGACAAAAAAGGTATAAGACTTGCAAAAACCAAAGAATAAAATAGCAGAAGTAAGTCAGTCCTGTATTATCAGTAGTTATTTTAAATGGACATGGGTTAAACTTTCTAGTCGAAAGACAGAGATTAACAGAATGAACAAAAAAGCAAAACCAACTATATGCTGTTTACAGGAGACTTACTTTAAAATCAAGACTAAAATACATTGACAGTGAAAGGATGGAAAAAAATATTCCATGCAAATAATAACCAAAAGAGAACAGGAGTGGCTATAATTATATCAGACAAAATAGACTAATAAAACTGTTATTCGGGACAAAGAAGGACCAGATGATTTCACTGGTAAATTGAGCAAACATTCAAAGAAGAAGTAACAACAATCCTGCTCAAACTCTTCCATAAAGTTGAAAGGGAAGGAGTACTTCCTAACTCATTCTATGAGGCCAGCATCACCATATACCAAAGCCAGATAAAGATATCAGAAGAAAAGAAAATTAAAGACCAATATCCCTTATGAATATCGATGCAAAAATCCTCAACAAAATACTAGCAAACTGAATCCAACAGCCCATTAAAAGAATTATACACCATGATCAAGTGGGATATAACCCAGGAATGCAAGGGTGGTTCAACATAAGAAAATCAATGTAATACACCATATTAATAGAATGAAGGGGGGAAAACACACATAATCATCTCAATTGTTGTAGAAAATTGTTGACAAAATCCAGTACCCTTTCTTGATTAAAAAAAAAAAAAAACAAAAGGTCCAGAATAAGTTGGACCAAGTTTAAAAAAACCTCAGAAAACTAGGAATAAAAAGAAACTTCCTCAACATGGTAAAGGATATATAGATATTCTGGTTTGTTAATGCTGCCATTATGCAAAATACCAGAAATGGATTGGCTTTTATAAAGGGGATTTATTTGGTTACAAATTTATAGTCTGAAGGCCATGAAAATGTCCATATTAAAGCATAAGCACAAGTATACCTTCACCAAAGAAGTGATGGTGTCCGGAAAACCTATGTTAGTTGGGAAGGCACATGGCTAGTGTCTGCTGATCCTGGGTTGTGTTTCCACTTCTGTCACCTCCTGTGCATTCTTCAAACTGTTGCTCTTGGGGCATTTTATCCTCTCTTAGCTTCTCTGGAGCAAACTGGACTAGCATCTCCAAAGTGTTAGCAAAAGTCTGCTTTCAATGGCCATCTCCAAAATGTCTCTCTCAGCTGCTCTCCTAAATGTCCCTCTCAGCTGCTCTTAGGTCCTTCTGTTTGTGAGCTCTTTTATAGTACTCCAGTGATTAAATCAAGACCTAGCCTGAATGGGTGGGATCCAAATGGTCACCCACAGTTGATTGAATCACATCTCCATGTACACACTTAATTAAAGGATTCCAACCTAATCAACACTAATAAGTCTGCCCCCACAAGATTGCATTAAAGAACATGGTGTTTTGGGGGACATAATACATCCAAACTGGCACAATAGGAAAACCCCACAGCTAACATCATTCTCAGCTGTGAAAGACTGAAAATTCTGCACAAAAAACAAACAGAACAGGTCATGGTTCCTGGAGAAGGAACAGAGGAAGGGAAGCTTTGTCCTGAAGGTGGAACAACCGTACAAAAAGTGTAATCTTAACAGCTGCACCTCATGTCTAGGGCAAGAATCAGATGAAGAAGAGCTGAGAAAATCTGAACATATACAGGCTATTCTAAAGGTCCAGAATAAGTTGGACCAAGCATCAAAGAAGAGCCTTAACACAAAGCCAATCACCAATATACCCTAGACAAAAGGGAGAAATGGACCTTCTGAGTTAGCTCATCAAGATAAGCAGGTTCCTAGACATTAGCAAAAATTTGTAAGCTATACTAAGAAGCAGGAGCTATGGCTCAGGCAAAGAAACAAATTAAAACTTCAGAAGAGAGTCGGAAGTTCAAACAACTAATCAAAGATGTCCAAACAAATCTCCTAAGTCAGTTCAAGGAGTTGAAGGAAAATATGGACAAAGAGCTAAAGGATATTAAGAAGACAATGTGTGAGCATAAAGAAGAATGTGAAAGTATAAGAAGAAACAACAGAAATTATGGTAATGAAAAGTACAATAGTAGAGATTAAAATACACTAGAGGAAAACAACAGCAGATTTGAACAGGCAGAAGAAAGAATCAACAAATTAGAAGACAGAACAATAGAAGTCATACAGTCAGAAGAACAGATAGAGAAAAGAATAGAAGACATTGAGCAGTGGCTCAGGGATTTGAGTGACAGCACAAAGTGCACAAATATACATGTCATGGTTGTTCCAGAAGGAGAAGAGAAGGGAAAGGGGCAGAAAGAATATTTGAGGAAATACAGCTAAAAATTTCTCAACTCTTAGGAAAGATATAAACATACATATTCAATAAGTGCATACTCCAAACAAAATTAATCCTAATAGATTTTCTTCAAGACACGTACTAATCAGAATGTCAGATGCCAAAGATACAGAATTCTGAAAGCAGCAAGAGATAAGCGATTTGTCATGTACAAGGAATCCTCAATAAGACTAAGTACTGATTTCTCCTCAGAAAACATGGAGGCAAGAAGGTAGTGGTAGGATATATTTAAGATACGAAAAGAGAAAAACTGCTGGCCAAAAATTTTTTGTCTGAACAAACTGTCCTAAAATGAGGGGGAGTTAAAAATATTCACAGATACACAGAAACAGAGTTTGTCAACAAGAGATCTGTCCCCACAAGAATTACTAAAGGAAGTTGTACAGAGTTAAAGCAAAAAACAGGAGAGAGTGGCTTCTAGTAGTTTGAAGAAATGAAGATCATCAGTAACGGTAACTAAAAGGGCAAATGCAAAACCCAGTAGTACTGATTCCTCAATATGCAGTTCTACTCTTTAATTCTTATAAGAATCAGAATACACTTGAACAAGAAAAAGGCATATTTCCTGACAATGGATATGCAAAATACAAAGTGGTAAACTGGGACAAAAACACCTTAAAGAGGGGAAACAGAAATATAGGAGCAGAGAATGTGTATGCTACTAAAGCTAACTTGGTATATTTTCACAATAGTAGGTTGTAGATGTAGGTTGTATAATGTAAACCCCTGGATAACAATGAAGAGAATATTTTTAAAATATACAGAAACAGAAAGGAGAAAGGGATCAATCAGATACATCACAAAAAATCAACTATACTAAAAAGGAGGTTGCAAGAAAAGATATGACATATAAAAACCAAACGACAAAACGGCTGAAGCAAGTACTGCCTTTACAGTAATAACACTGAATGTTAATGGATTAAACTCCCAATCAAAAGACACAGGTTGGCAGAATGGATAAAAAAGCTTGACCCAACTGTTGTTTACAGGAAACTCACCTTAGACCCAAAGACACACATAGGTTGAAAGTCAAAGGATGGAAAAAGATTTTCTATGCAAATAGTAACCAAAAAAGAGCTGGGTTAGCTATACTAATATCAGACAAAATAGACTTTATGTCAAAAACTTCTATAAAAAACAAAAAAGTAACTATATATTAATAAAAGGGGAAATCCACCAAGAAGAAATAACAATCATGAGTATTTATGCATCTTTAACCATGGTGCTCCAAAAACGTGAGGCAAACACTGGCAAAACTAAAGGGAAAAATAGACACCACTGCAATAAAAGTTGGAGACTTGAATACACCACTCTCACCAATCAATAGAACATCTAGACAGAGGATCAATAAGGAAACAGAGAACTTGAAAACTATGATAAATGAACTAGACCTAACAGACATATATTGAACATTGTACCCCCAACCAGCAGGATATACATTATTCTCAAGTGCATATGGATCATTCTCCAGGATACACCATTTTGGGTCACAAAACAAGTCTCAAATTTAGAGAGATTGAAATCATACGAAGCATCTTCTCTGACCACTATGGAATGAAGCTGAAAATCAATAACAGGTGGAGAACTGTGAAAATCCACAAATATATGGAAGTTAAATAACACTCTACTTAACAGTGGGTCAAAGAAGAAATTGCAAAGGAAATCAGTAAATATCTTGAGATGAACAAAAATAAGAGCACAACATATCAAAACTTATGTGATGCAGCGAAGGCAGTGCTGAGAGGTAAATTTATGGCTCTAAACATTTATATTAAAAAAGAAGAAAGCTAAAATCAAAGACCTAACAGCACACCCAGAGAAACTAGAAAAAGAGCAGCAAACTAACCCCAAGGCAAGCAGCAGGAAAGAAATAACAAAGATCAGAATAAAAATAAATGAAATTGAGTATAAAAAAGCAATAGAATTAACAAAACCAAAAGTTGGTTCTTTGAAATATCAAGAAAGTTGACAAACCCTTAGCTAGATTGACAAAAAAAGAAGAAACAAATAAATAAAATCAGAAATGAGAGAGGGTTCATTACTCTTGACCCATAGAAATAAAAAGAATCATAAGAGGTTACCATGAACAACTGTATGCCAACAAATTAGACAACCAAGATGAAAATGGACAAATTCCTAGAAATACACAAACTACCTACACTGAATCTACACGAAATAGAAGACCTCAACAGAACAATTACAAGCTAAGAGATAGAGTCAGTGATCAAAAACCTCCATAAAACAAAAGCACAGGACCAGATTGGTGAATTCTACCAATCATTCCAAGAAGAATTAATACCACTCCTGCTCAGACTCTCCCAAAAAATTTAAAAAGAGGGAACACTACCTCATTCTATGAGGCCAACATCATCCTAATACCAAAGCCAGATAAGAATATCTCAGCAAAAGAAAATTACAGACCGTTTTCTCTCATGAGTATAGATGCAGAAATCCTCAACAAAATACTTGCAAAATGGTGGGGCACAAGATCAACATGCAAAAATAAGTAGTGTTTCCATACACTAGTAATGAGCAAGCTGAGGACAAAATCAAGAAAAAAATTCCATTTACAATAGCAACTACAAGAATCAAATATCTAGGAATAAATTTAACCAAGGATATAAAGTACTTGTACAAAGAAAACTACAAAACATTGCTAAAAGAAATCAAAGAAGACCTAAATGATGGAAGAATATTCCATGTTCATGGATTTGAAGACTTAGTATCTTTAAGATGTCAATTCTACCCAAAATGCTTTACAGATTCAACGAAATACCAATCAAAATTCCAATAGCCTACTTTGCAGAAATGAAAAAGCCAATTATCATATTTATATGAAAGGGTAAGTGGCCCCAAATAGCCAAAAACATCTTAAAAAAGAAGAATGAAGTTGGAGGACACATACTTCCTGACCTGAAAGCATGTTATAAAGCTACAGTGGTCAAAATAGCATAGTATTGGCACAAAGATATAAATATCAACTGATGGAATCTAATTGAGAGCTCAGAAATAGACCCATACATCTGTGGCCAATTGATTTTTGACAAGGCTGCCAGGTCCACTCAGTTGAGAAAGAATGTTCTCTTCACCAAATGGTGCTGAGAGAACTGGATACCCACATGCCAAAGAATGAAAGAGGATCCTATCTCACACCAAATACAAAAGTTAACTCAGAATGAGTCAATGACCTAAATAGAAGAGCTAGGACTATACAACTCCTAGAAAAAAATGTTGGGAAGCATCTTTAGGATCTTGTGCTAGGTAGTGATTTCTTAGACTTCACACCCAAAGTACAGGCAATGAAAGAAAAAAATATGTAAATGGGATCTCCTCAAAATTAAAAACTTTTGTGCATCAAAGATCTTTATCATAAAAGTGAAAAGACAGCCTACTCAATGGGAGAAAATATTTGGATATCTAATAAGGGTTTAACATCCAGAATATATAATGAATACCTACAGCTCAACAAGAAGACAACAACCAACACAGTTAAAATGTGCAAAAGACTTGAATAGACATATCTCCAAAGAGGGTATACAAATGGCTAAAAAGCACATGCAAAGATACTCAACATCACTAGCTGTTAGGAAAATGCAAATCCAAACCACAATGAGATTATCATTTTACACTCACTAGAATGGCTATTATTTAAAAAAAAAAACAAAAAACAGAAAATTACAAGTGTTGAAGAGGATGTGGAGAAATAGGAACACTCATTTATTGCTCTTGGGAACATAAAATGGTGCGGTCACATGGAAGACAGTTTGGCAGTTCCTGGGGAAGATAGAATTTACCATATGACCCAGCAATACCACTGTTAATTATATACTCAGAAGAATTGAAGGCAGGGACTCATATATATTTGGCAGGTCTCATATGACCCAGCAATCCCAAAAGTTCGAAGCCATCCAGATGACCATCAATAGATAAATTGATAAAACAAAATATGGTATATACATACAATGGATATTATTCAGCCTTAGAAAGGAATAATTTTCTGATGCACGCAACAACATGGGTAAACCTTGAAGGCATCATGTTGAATGAAATAAGCCAGACACAAAAAGGAAAGAATATATGATTTTACTTATATGAAATACCTGGAATATCAAATTCACAGAAACAGAGTACATGTTAGATGGAGATGCAAGCTGGAGAATGGGTAATTAATGCATAATGCAGACAGTGTCTGTTTGGGGTGAAGAAAATTATTTGGTAATGAATGGCGATTCACATTGTGAATGTGATGAATGCTGTTGAATTGTATGCTTGAGAGTGATTGTGATGGGAAAATTTGTTTATTTATGTTACCACAATTTGAAAAAGAGAGAAAGCAACTAAAGAGACAATGGCAATTAAATGCAATACATGATCCTGGAGTGGATCTAACAGTGGAGGAGAAAATGCCCAAAATAACATTATTGGGACAAGTAAAAAAAATTGGAATATAGACTATGCTTTATATAAATGTTAACTTTCTTGAACTTAATAATTATTCTTAAAGTGGTCACATAAGCATATATCCTTGTTCTTAGGAAATATGCATTGAAGAGTTAAGTGGCCAAAAGGAACATGATATTTTCAACCTACTCTCAAATGTTTAAAAAAAAAAAATGATAGAGGGGGCAGGGTAAGATGGCAGAGTGGTGAGGTGCAGAATTTAATCTTTCCTCTAGAGCAGCTGGTAATTACCCATGAACTATATGAAACTGTGTTTTTGGGGTCTCCAGTAACCAGTCATACATTGGACACAAGTTTGGAATTGGAGGAAAAGCTGAGATCGCAGAGAACATAGTAAGTTCCCCAACAGGGGTCTGGTACCCCTCCCCACTCAGACCCAACGGACTCTCTTGCTCCTGGCTCCCTGAAAGGGGATAAAATAACCCAAAAAACAATCTGCTGAGGGCAAGAAGGGGGGCTCAACCCAGCCTCAGTTGTAGAATTAATTAACAAATTTGGTAATTTTTGGAACTGGGGGTGCTAAAGAAGGGCTGGGCTCCGAGAAGCAGGGGGCACATAAAATCTGGCACCCATTCCCAGGCTCCAAAAAAGCCCCCCACCCCCATTTTGTCCTTTCTCATTGACTCCTTATCTTTTTGCATTTCAATACCTCTGGCAGGGGCAGAATTGAAGCTGCTGGAGAGTAATTATCAGACAGTAGCCCAAAGTACATCTTTAAAGGCTCTATTCTGACACTGACAAAACAGGCTGCGGAAAGGCTTTTAAAAGGGACTCCTTTTTTTTTTTGTTTTTCTTTTCTGTGTTTTTTTTTTTAAAAAAGTAACTGTTCTAGTTTGCTAATGCTGCAGAATGCAAAACACCAGAGATGGATAGGCTTTTATAAAACGGGGGTTTATTTCGCTACACAGTTACAGTCTTAAGGCCACAAAACGTCCAAGGTAACACATCAGCAATCGGGTACCTTCACCGGAGGATGGCCAATGGCGTCCGGAAAACCTCTGCTAGCTAGGAAGGCAGCCGGCGTCCGCTCCAAAGCTCTGGCCTCAAAATGGCTTTCTCCCAGGACATTCCTCTCTAGCAAGCTTGCTCCTTTTCAAAACATCACTCACAGCTGCACTCACTGAGTTCCTTCTCTCTGAGTCAGCTCATTTATATGGCTCCACTGATCAAGGCCCACGCCCAATGGGCAGGGCCACGCCTCCATGGGAACATCTCATCAGAATCATTACCCACAGCTGGGTGGGGCACATTCCAAGCAAATCTAATCAGCATCAAAACGTCTGCCCCACAAGACTACAAAGATAATGGCATTTGGGGGACACAACACACTCAAACTGGCACAGTAACATACTTGGTTATTTTCTGTCAGAGAGCCCAAGTTGAAGGACTAGGCTAGTCTTGGGAGGAGACAGAGTACCCAGAAATTCTTTGAATTCCAGATTCCCTTCTGAAGAAGTTCTCTACCCCGTCTTTAATTGGCAACTCAGGCTGACCAAGGAATTAAGCTGGAGTCGCCCCAAAGAGGAGAGGGGAGAATGGAATAGTGCCCCGGGACACAGCTGGAGTTCCTAGGATTGGAAGAGTGGAGGGAGGTCCAGCTCAACTGGCAGCCCTCCTTCTGGAAACTCAGACCCCAGGGGCTGGAATTCAGACTCTGGCTTCAGTCAGCCACACCCCGGACAGGATCAGAGTCATCCAGAGAATTAAAGGCTCCATACCTCCTTACACTTGTGGGGGAACTGCCGGGTGGCAAGCACCACCTGCCGGACAGGAGACGAAAAGCACCGATTCTAGAGGCCTCATAGGAGGGTCTCATTCTTAGGGAAACTCCATACCCTCCTTATGAGACCTGGGCCTCTCTAGACTGGGAAAATCTGACAGGGGTTGACCATACCTGAGGAAGCCCTCTCACAAAAAGGCTACATACAGGCAGTGCAAGAAACAGAAAAACAAGAGATGAAAAATTCTGATCAACTATATAGAACCTAAGTTAGAGGTCTAGAATAAGTTGAACTGAACAACAGAGGTCAGAGAACAAAGCCAACCAACAAGAAACCCTTAGGTAAAAGAGTGAAAACAAGCTCCAGAATAAACTAATCAAGAAAATCAGATGCCTAGACAACTTAAGATAACAAGCCATACTAGGAAACACGAAAATAGGGATCAGCCAAAGGAACAAATTAATAGTTCAACCTAGATACAGGAGTTGAGGCAACTAATGCTAAATCAATTCACTGAACTGAAGGAAGATATGGCAAAAGAGATGAAGGATATAAAGACGACACTGGATAACCATAAAGAAGAATTTGTAAACTTGAAAAAACAAATGTCAGAACTTATGGGAATGAAGGCCACAATGGAGGAGATGGAAAACACAATAGAGGTACACAGCAGTAGATTTGAATGGGCAGAAGAAATGATCAGTGAACTGGAAGACAAGACATTGAATTCACAACACAAAAGAACAGATGGTGAAAAAAATGGAAAAATACCAGCAGGGTCTTAGGGAGCTGAGTTGACAACATGAAAAGCATGAATATATATGTTATGGGTATGCCAGAAGGAGAAAAGAGGGGAAAAGGGGCAGAAAGAATAATAGAAGAAATATTCACTGAAAATTTCCCAACTCTTATAAAAGAAAATTAGAGATTCAAGAAGTACAGCATATCCCAAACAGAATAAATCCTAATAGACCTACTCAAAGACATTTACTGATCAGATTGTCCAATGTCAAAGACAAAGAGAGAATTCTGAAAGCAGCAAGAGAAAAGCAATCCGTTACATTCAAGGGAAGCTCCATAAGACTATGTACAGATTTCTCCGCAGAAACCACAGAGGCAAGAAGACAGTGGCATGTTATATTTAAGATACTGAAAGAGAAAAACTGCCAACAAAGAATTCTATACCTGGCAAAACTGTCCTTCAAAAATGAGGGAGAGATTAAAATATTTTCAGACAAAAAGATACTGAGAAAGTTTGTCAACAAGGGACCAACACTACAAGAAATACTAAAAGGAGTGCTACAGGCTGATAGGAAAAGACAGGAGGGAGAGAGTTGGAGAAGAGTGCAGAAATGAAGATTATCAGGAAAGGTAAAAGGAGAGAGAGGAGAAAATAAGATATGACATATAAAATCCAAAGACAAAATGGTAGAAGAAAGTACTGCCCTTACAGTAATAACACTAAATGTAAATGGATTAAACTCCCCAATAAAAAGACAGACTGACAGAATGGATTAAAAAACAGGACCCATCTCTATGCTGTCTACAAGAAACTCACTTTAGACACAGGGACAAAAATAGACTGAAAGTGAAAAGCTGGAAAAAGATATTTCACGCAAACAACAACCAGAAGAAAGCGGGAGTAGCTATATTAATATCAGGCAAATTAGACTTCGAAAGTAAAAGAATTAAAAGAGACAATGAAGGACACTGTATATTAATAAAAGGGTCAATTCATCAAGAAAACATAGCAATCATAAATATTTATGCACCAAGCCAGAATGCCCCCAAATTCATGAGGCAAACACTGAGATCACTGAAAGGTTAAGTAGACACCTCTACAATAATAGTTGGAGACTTCAATACACTGATCGCATCAATGGATAGAACATCTAGACAGAAGATCAGTAAAGAAACGGAGATGTTAAATTGTGCGATAAATAGAACACTGCACCCCACGAGAGCAGGATACACTTTTTTCTCAAGTGCTCATGAAACATTCTCTAGGATAGACCACATGTTGGGTCACAAAGCAAGTCTCAACAAATTTAAAAATATTGATATTAAACAAAACACTTTCTTGGACCACAATGCAATGAAGTAGGAAATAAATAACAGGCAGAAGGACATAAAATTCACAAATACATGGAGGCTAAACAATACCCTCTTAGAAGACCAGTTGGTAAAGGAAGAAATTACAAGTGAAATTAGTCAATACCTCTAGGCAAATGACAGTGAAAACACAACATATCAAAACTTATGGGATGCAGCAAAGGCAGTGCTGAGAGGGAAATTTATTGCCCTAAATGCCTATATTAAAAGAGAGGAGAGAGCAAAAATTGAAGAATTAACTGTTCACCTGGAGGAATTAGAGAAAGAACAGCAAACTAACCCCAAAGCAAACAGAAGGGAAGAAACAGCAAAGATTACAGCAAAAATAAATGAATTTGAGAACAGGAAAACAATAGAGAGAATCAAGAAAACCAGAAGTTGGTTCTTTGAGGAAATCAGTAGAATTGATGGACCACTAACTAGGCTAACAAAAAAAAAAAAGAGAGAGGAGATGCAAATAAATACAATCAGAAGCGGGAAAGGAAACATAACTGCTGACCCTGCAGGAATAAAGGAGATAATGAGAAGATACTATGAGCAACTATATGCTAATAAACTAGACAAATTAGACAAAATGGACAACTTCCTAGAAAAGCATAAAGAACCAACATTGACCCAAGAAGAAATAGATGACTTCAACAAATCAATCCCAAGTAAAGAGATTGAGTCAGTCATCAAAAAACTCCCAAAAAGGAAAAGCCCAGGACCAGATGGATTCACATGTGAATTCTGCCAAGCATTCAAGAAAGAATTAGTACCAATCCTGCTCAAACTCTTCAAAAAAATTGAAGAAGGAAAGCTACCCAATTCATTCTATGAAGCCAGCATCACCCTAATACTAAAATCAAAGATACTACAAAAAAAGAAAATTGTAGACCAATCTCTTTAATGAATATGGATGCAAAAATCCTCAAAAAAATACTTGCAAATCGAATCCAGCAACACATTAAAAGAATTATACACCCTGACCAGGTGGGATTTATTCCAGGTATGCAAGGCTGGTTCAACACAAGAAAATCAATTACTGTAACATACCACATCAATAAATCAAAGCAGAAGAACCACATGATCATCTCGATAGATGCACAAAAGGCATTTGACAAAATTCAACATCATTTCCTGATGAAAACACTTCAAAGGTTAGTAATAGAAAGGAACTTTCTCAGTATTAAAGGCAACATATGAAAAACCCACAGCTAACATCATACTCAATGGGGAGAGACTGGATACTTTCCCTCTGAGATCAGGAACAAGACAGGGATGCCCACTGTCACCATTGTTATTCAGCATTGTGCTGGAAGTGCTAGTTAGAGTAAGTAGGCAAGAAAAAGAAATATAAGGCATGCAAATTGGAGAGGAAGAAGTAAAACTTTCACTCTTTGAAGATGACATGATTCTATATGTAGAAAATCCAGAAAAATCTACAGCAGAGCTACTAGAACTAGTCAGTTAATACGGCAAAGTGGCAGGCTCCAAGATCAACATGCAAAAATCTGTAGTATTCCTATACACAGGGAATGTGCAACAAGAGGAGGAAATCAAGAAAAAAATTCCGTTTACAATAGCAACAAAAAGAATGAAGTATTTGGGAATAAACTTAACCAAGGACACAAAAGACCTTTACACAGAAAACTATAGGAAACTGCTAAAAGAAATTGAACAGGACTTTGAAAAATGGAAAAACATACCATGTTGATGGATTGGAAGACTGAATATAGTTAAGATGGCAATTTTACCTAAACTGATTTATTGATTCATTACAATGCCAATTAAAATCCCGACAACTTACTTTACAGAAATAGAAAAACCAATAAACAAATTTATTTGGAAGGGCAAGGTGCCCCAAATAGCCAAAAATATCTCGAGAAAGAGGAACAAAGTGGGAGGTCTCACACTACCTGACTTTGAAACATATTACAAAGCTACAGTGGTCAAAACAGCATGGTACTGGCATAAGGATAGAGATACCAACCAGTGGATCAAATTGAGTGTTCAGAAATAAGACCCTCTTATCTACAGACAATTGATCTTTGATAAGGCAGTCAAGCCAAAGCAACTGGGACAGAGCAGCCTCTTCAATCAATGGTGTTTGGACAACTGGATATCCATTTCCAAAAGAATGAAGGAGGACTCAGACCTTATACAAAAATTAACTCGAAATGGATCAAAGACCTAAACATTAGCATAAAGACCATAAGACTCTTAGAAGAAAATATAGGGCAGTATCTTAAAGATCTTGTAATAGGAGGTGGTGGTTTCCTAGACCTCACACCCAAGGCACGAGCAACCAAAGAACAAATAGAGAAATAGGATCTCCTCAAAATTAAACACTTTTGTACACAAAGGACTTTGTCCAAAAAGTAAATAGGCAACCTACGGAATGGGAGATGGTATTTGGAAACCACATATCAAATAAGGGTTTAATATCCTGAATATATAAAGGGATCCTGCAACTCAACAACAGAAAGACAAACAATCCAATTTAAAAATGGACAAAAGACATGAACAGACACTTTTCCGAAGAGGAAACACAAATGGCTCAAAAACATATGAAAAAATGCTCAACTTCACTGGCTATTAGGGAAATGAAAATCAAAACCACAATGAGATATCATCTCACACCTACCAGAGTGGCCATTATCCAAAAAAAAAAAACCAGAAAATTACAAGAGCTGGAGAGGATGTGGAGAAAGAGGCACACTAATTCATTGTTGGTAGGAAATGTAGAATGGTGCAACCACTCTGGAAGACAGTGTGGTGGTTCCTCACGAAGCTAAGTATAGATCTGCCCTATGACCCAGCTATTCCATTGGTAGGTGTATACTCAGAGGAACTGAAAGTGAAGACACAAACAGACATTTGTAAACTGATGTTTATTGTGGCATTATTCACGATTTCCAAGAGATGGAAAGAGCCCACATGTCCTTCAATAGACGAGTGGATAAACAAACTGTGGTATATACACGTGATGGAATATTATGCAGCTGTAAGGCAGAACAAAGACATGGAACATATAGTAAGGTGGATGAACCTTGAGGACTATTTGTTGAGTGAAGTTAGCCAGAAACAAAAGGACAGATACTGTATGGTCTCACTAATATGAACAAACATTAATGAACAAACTTTGAGAGTTAAAAGCTGAGAAGCCAGGCTATCAAGAGAAAGAAAGGGGGTAGAGATTGGGCATTTGATGCTGAAGGACTACAGAATGTTTAGCAGGATTGATTGTATAGATCCAGAAATAGATAGCATAATACTGTGTGATGGTAGCACGGTATTGTAAATACACTGAACAAAGATGTCTGTGAGTAAAGCTGAAAGAGGTGGGATAGGAGAATGTATGACACCAGAAGTAAAGATAGATGATGAAGACTGGGACTGTATAACTTGGCAAAAACAGGAGTGGCCAATGACTGTTACTAAATGTACAAATATAAAAATGTTTTTACAAGTGGGAGAACAAATGAATGTCAACCATACAGAGTGTTTAAAAAGGGATGGTATTTGGGAAAAAACATAAAGTAAATGGGAGTTGTGGTCAACAATAGCATTGTAATATGCTTCCATTAAATGTAACAAAGGCAATATTCCAAAGCTAAGTGTGTATGGGAGGGGGATATAAGGGAGGGATATGAGATTCTTGGTAGTAGTGGTGTTTTCTATCCTTACTATTATATTGTATTGTATGACATGTTATTTTTCTTTTTATCATCTTTTTTATTATTTGCTTAAAAAAAAACTTTTTTGTAGTAATCAATATATTCAAATGCTGATTGTGGTGATAATTGTACAACTTTATGATGATACCATGAACAGCTGACTGTACACTGTGGATAAATGTATGGTTTGTGAATATAACTCTAAAATTGTAGGAAAAACTGTAAATAGGAGTAAAGTCTTGGAGAAAACATGGAGAGAGGGATGTACCTATCTACTCTTGATGAGGAAGCAGAATGGTGTAGCCTTTCAGGAGGTCAGTGTTGTGGTTCCACAAAAAGCTAAGTATGTGGGTGCCATAAGGTCCTGCAACTTCATTATGGGGTATGTAGTTGGAAGATCTGAGAGCAAAGACATGAATGGACATTTGCACACTGGTGTTCATGGAGGCAGTATTCATGATTTGCAATGGGCAGAGGTGGCCTAAGGGTACATAGACTGAGGAACAGAATGGTGAACTGTGGTGTATGCATAGAATAGAATATTTAGCAACCACGAGAAGGAGTGAAGCTTTGAGACATGGAAGGAGGTGAATGGATCCTGTACCCAGACAGCATTTTGAGTGAAGTATGTCAGAAATAAAGGCAAATATTATAATGCCTCAACAATATGGACTAACTACAATGTGTAAACTCAGAATTGAATCTTAGAACACAGCCTAAGAGGGGAATGATTATTGTAATGGTCCCTAGATTGTAAGCTGTTAACAGCAGTCAAATCTATTCCTGAATTGTAATGGCTATCTCCAAACTTTGAGATGCTGATCCCTTAGTGTATAACCTGATCGGTCTCTGGAACATTGGGTGTCTCTGTGACACCTGATACTTGGAGCTAGAGCTTGGCAGATATGAATGTCAGTATTAGTGCACATACATCAATTGTTTTTTTAAAAAAATAAAAGCTGAAAAAGAGCCCAGACTTCAATTAGTGATACAAATGAAGCAGATCTGGTTAAGACTAGGGCAAATCAGGCCAAAGGGTAAAGGTTGGAACTGACTGTGTTTTAAAACTTCAACTTCCATGTAAGACCAAGGGAAGAGATGTCTATCTGGTGCAGGAGCTATATTTTCTAAATAGTGTAACTCTAGTCAGTTTGTTCAAACACCATAATTACATAGAACTTTAAATAGGAAGTGAGATAGGGTAGGTTTGTATAGGTTAGAGTGAAACAGTGACACATCCCCAAGTAAGTTAGTTGGACAGAGAATAAAAATATATTTGCAGATCCCCCCTGAGGAACTGGGGGAAAATGCAGAAGAGTTGGACTTCCTCACCTGGACTGATGCTGATGCTGTCACAGACATTGAGGACTGGCGGTTTGATGTGCTGAGCCCTCTATCATGGGACTTGCCATTATAAAGCTCGTTACTGCAACGGAGAGGCTAAACCTGCATATAATTGTGCCTAAGAGTCTCCCCCTGAGTACCTCTTTGTTGCTCAGATGTGGCCCCCTCTCTCTCTCTCTAACTAAGCCACCTCCGCAGGTGAACTTGCTGCCCTCCTTCCTCTGTGAGACCTGACTCCCAGGGGTGTAAATCTCCCTGGCAATGCAGGATATGACTCCCGGGGATGAATCTGGACCCAGCATCGTGGGATTGAGAATATCTTCTTGACCAAAAGGGGGATGCAAAATGAAATGAAATGAAGTTTCAGTTGCAGAAAGATTTCACATGGAGTCGAGAGGTCACTCTGGTGGACATTCTTATGCACTATATAGATAACACCTTTTAGGTTTTTCTGTATTGGAATAGCTAGAAGTAAGTACCTGAAACTATCAGACTCCAACTCAGTAGTCTGGAGTCTTGAAGACGATTGTATAACAATGTAGCTTACACGGGCTAGCAGCGTGATTCTGAAAACCTTGTGGATCGCACTCCCTTTATCCAGTGTATGGATGAATGTGTAGAAAAATGGGGACAAAAACTGAATGAAAAATAGGGTGGGATGGGGGGGTGATTTGGGTGTCCTTTTTTTACTTTTATTTTTTGTTCTTATTCTGATTCTTTCTGATGTAAGGAAAATGTTCAAGAAATAGATTGGGGTGATGAATGCATGACTATATTATGGTACTGTGAACATTTAATTGTATACCATGGATGATTGTATGGTATGTGAATATATTTCAATAGAAGTGAGTATAATTAAAAAAAAGAATATACATATTTTTCACATAGTTTTAAGTATTCATCTTTTGTATCCTGCTTTATTTTTTTCCCCTAATCAATCAGTATTATCCTGGGTCATTACGTGTTTTCATCTGCACCCATTTTAAATGCTGTATACTATTCCATCTCCTACCATGTGTCATAATGTACTTAACCATTCCTCTATTGTTAGAGGTTAAAGCTCTTTCTAATTTTGAAGTATTTATTCTGAATTTGGGAAAAGACTGCAAGCATCAAAACCTGTGGGTAATAGTATTAGTTCATAGTTTCCTGGCTTGGCATTCAACTACATTTACTGCTTCAAAAACAGCCTAAAATAAATCTTGTAGGGGTTCCTGCGCTATAAAATCCTTTCTTATCCTTAGAGTTTTCTGAGTCGTTGGGTATTCTTTTTGTACAAACATGTTCTGCCTTGATCCAAATTATTTGTTCTCATTGCAGTTTCCTCCCCTGGGAAATCTGTTCTTTCCTGGCCTCTCCCTCTGTCTCCTTTATAAACATTAAGGTATGTTGAGAGATTTGTCCTAAGTAATGTTTACTTTCTCCTTTAGTAAAAGGCACCTTCCATCTCTTAAGAAAGCTTTGTTGTCACCATCACTAAGAACTCATTCCTTGAGCATATACAGACTAAAGCCTTCTCAGTTTCCAGGTGATCCTTCCCTCCTCTCACCACACAATTTCTATTTGTCATGTTTTCCTTACATTCTCTTGAATTTTCTTTGCAGTCTCTCCAGCTTGCCTCTGTGTGTGCTGTCCCCAGCATAGGGAAGCCACTGGTGGCTTGGTCTTCAAGGCAAACCTTGTTTTCGGTTCCCCATTTGCCTGGTTCCTGGCACTCAGGATGGGATTGGTGCTCCCTGTGGGAGACACCCTGTGCCATGTCCTTGGGAGGTGGTGCAGTAGAGTGGCTGTAACATGAGCCAGACAGACCTGAGGGCAAGTACCAGCTCTGTGGTCACAGACAAGTTTCTTTATCATGTGTTGCCTCAGTTTCCTCAATTGTAAAATGTGGTTGGTAATTGTACTAACATTAAATAAAATGTTGTCCTCGGCAATAAACAAACAAACAAACAAATAAATAAATAAATAAAAGATAGATAGATAGAAAGAATAATATAGGAAATATAGCAGAATGTTAAAATTTGGTAAATCTGGGTAGGGGCTATATTGGAGATCTCACTTTTAAAAATTATTTTTGCAATTTTCATGGAAATTTGAAATTGCTTCAAAATAAACAGTTTTTTAAAAATCCACTGGGTGCTTTTTAGGTCCGAGTTTCTGCTCTCTTTGTAGTATTTAATGAGTTGACCATTCCCTCCTTGTTACCCCGTTCCTTTGGCTTGTGTGAATATCCTTGTCTAGTTATCCTTCTTCCTCTAACTTCTAGGATCTAATCACTTGTCAAATCCAGTTTGCTTAGTCAATATGATTAACTTTAAATCTTGATTGACAAGGGAAAAGTACAAAATGTTTTATTCTTCCTCTTTAACTGTAAATATTATGCAATTACCCTAGATTTTACTTGGGAAGACCAATTTTAAGGTATAACTCAGAGAAACTAACTTGTTTATGAGACTATAAGGGTGTATATGCCTGATTAAAGTATGCAGAACAGTGGTATTTCAACGATCTCTCACTTCTGTGGCCATGGTTTTAGACCTACTACAATGTCACATCTGTTTCTTGTGGAGGCACTGCCAATAAAGAAGTCTACCAGCACAAAGCAGTTCTTCATGTAGGTCAGTTCTGCAATTCTGGAAAGTTACTGAGAAAGTAGGAAGAGCTGATAAATTGTGAGAAAACACAGGGCATTTGTGAGCTAGAGAGTGTGAGGAAATCCAGCAGTCTGCCTCTCAGGCAGAAATATGGTCAAACTGAGCCAGTCCTGCAAATGTTGGAAGCAAATTTGAAAAAATGTCCAGTCAATAGAAGACCTTTCAGCTATGCCTACACACTGGTGTCTAATCATTATTTCAGTATGTGAAAAAAATTTTAAATGTATGACTTACGACATGTTTATTGAAATATTTTAATTTTAAATATACTAATGCATATCATTTCATAATCTGTCTTATGGGGTAATAAGGAGATGGATATTGGTGGGGGGCTGTATAGAGCAAAACAAAATTCATTTGTTTAAGACCATGGAAAAGTAGGTGTCATTAAAGATATGAAATAAGACACTGAAATAATATTCTGAGCAATGACTGTGACATTTTAAAAAGTTATTTCATTTGCTATGTTGATAGTTGAAAAACCCAGGTCTTTTTTACCACTGTCCCCACAGTGCCTGGCACATAGCAGGAGAAGGAGAACATATGGAGACAGGATTTACTTGAAAATAAACCAGAGAATCAGTTTTAATCTTAGTCATATAGTTTTGTTTACTAAGGGTAGGTTGTAAGGATTTTTTTAGTGTGTTATGTAATGATATTGTACTTAGATTTATGATGTTTGCATGTCCCCAATATAAAGGCTTTAATGAAATTGAAAGTAGGTACCCAGTATATATTGAGATGAATTAATTCAGTTCAGAAATTCTTCCTTTTGAAAACAGCTTCCTTGTATTTTAGGTTATTCACCCTGGTAAGAGCTAATATAAAACAACGGGGTTAGGCAAAATAACACAAACGGCTTTTTTTTTTTTAATTAGAGAAGCTGTAGGTTTACAGAAAAGTCATGCATAAAATACAGAGCTCCCACATACCACCCTATTAACACCTTGCATTAGTGTGGTACATTTGTTAAATTCATGAAAGAACATTTTTACAATTGTTTTTATTATTAACTATAGTCCATCATTTACAATAGGGTTCACTCTTTGTGTTGTATAGTCTTATGGTTGTTTTTTTTTAATTTTTATTATAGCAATATCTAACTATTTTAGAGGTGTTTGTGAACCTCCATTCTCTGCAACTTGAAATTTTCTTGTCCCAATTTTCCAGTTTTATTATCCTTATGCCTGGTCTCATTGTATATTAATTTTTCTCTTACTGGGCATCTTTCTCCAGAAGTTTTGTGGCTTTTCTGCCCCATTGTTTCTCTTTTTTAAAAAGGCTCAACCGATTTGATTATAATTCTTACTTTTTTTTCAGTTTTCTGCAAGGTTGTGTCTTACACTCTGCTTTATTTGGCTGTTACAGCCAGACTGGATAAGGGTAGGGTGAAAGAAATCACACTCATGCTGCTTCACTTAATTTTGATTTTGACTTTTCTCGTTTATACCTATGTCCCAATTCTGTTCATGCTGTTGCTCTGAGATGGTATTGTGTGTGCACTGAATTTTAGAAGACTAAGAACATAATAATGGGAACTCTCTTTGCAAATGAAGGGAAAAACTAAAGGGAGAATAATTTTGCACAGGGATAGTTGACCAATCATCAGAACATGATGTAAATCCATACAGACTCTTCTCTGTTTATATAATAAACAAATTTATGAAAGATTTTAGAAGAGTTTTATAGATTATATGGTTTTTTCATAATTTATTAATTTCAGACTTACTATTTTAAAGTCTGATTAATATCCAATTGCCATTGATCTCTGACACTTTCATTCAAATAACACAAAGTCTGTAAACAAGTCTTTTTTGCAGGACTGAATCTTTGGAACTCTTTATAAAGCAAGTAAACTTTAAGTTGAGGTTTTTTTGTTGTTGTTGTTTTATGGCTTATCCTTCCACTGTTCTTTTTAATATAAACAACCCATATATATGGGTATATTCCTCTTGAGATAGCCAGTAACATAGTTTACATACTTTTTTCTACCTTGTTTTTTTCATTTAACAATATATTCTGAATATCATTTCATAGTGGTAGATACAGATATTCTGATATGCCTTAGGTTATTTGCATATCACCTGGGACATTAACTGTGTGACAAGAGTATATGTTAATGTTGTCAGTATGTGTATTACTATTAATAAAGTTCAGTTTCTTTTAAGTATTTTTCCCACCCCAGTGATTGTCTTTGGACCCTTTGGGTTGTGTGTATCCACTATTGGAGACAGGTCTACTCTGCTGTACCGTTTCTTGTTGCTACTATTAAAATGGTAGATCATGAATAATGAACAATATTTCAGTTTTTAAAAGTTATATGGAAAAAGTCTTGCAGTCATCAATAGACCCTTCAGCCCCCATTTTTTAAAATTGGTAACTTCCAAGTTTAAATGTATATAGATAATCCCCCAAGAAAGAGTTTATTGATAGAGCTCAAAAATTGTATAGACATTGAGATTTTTATGTCTCTTGCTTTAGAGGTCAGTTCCTTCATTTATAGGCATGTACACTATACAAGTTCCTTCAACTGCCATCAGCCTGGCCAGCATCCAAAAGGAAGCCTTTTTATTCACCGTGTATAATTGTATTAGAGATTACATTAGGTAATTCTCTCATTTTCTGTTTTGTTTTTTACAGCTGGCATAACCTTGACAACAGATTGCCTTGAAGATAGCCTCCTTACTTGCTACTGGGGGTGCAGTGTTCAAAAGTTATATGAAGCTCTGCAGAAGCACGTTTATTGCTTCAGAATAAACACTCCCCAAGCATCAGAAAATGCTCTATATAGTGAATATCTCCATCAAGAACAGTATTTGTATCCTTTTATCTGATATACCCATTAGCAAATGAAAATTTTGGACATTAAAACTTTTCTGGATAAAATAAAGTATTAGTTATTATTGATCATTTTTAGTATATTATTGTTCCTTTGGCTATAAAGACTATTTACCTTTACATTTTTGAAAAGTATTAAAAAGGACAGCAAAGAAGAAATATATTGCCAGTTACCAAAAGATACCAAAATTGAAGACTTTGGGACAGTGCCCAGATCCCGCTATCCATTGGTGGCATTGTTGACCTTAGCTGATGAGGATGACCGAGAAATTTATGATATTGTAAGTGATTTAACATTCTAAAAGCATCACCTTCAAGTGCTTTGGATCATGGTTTTTATTTATTTGATGAAGTAGGAAAAAGTCTTTTTTTAATTTCTGAATATACACATTTGGCCTGAACACAATTCCCTTGAAAAATGTATACATGGGAAGTACCATTGTATGATTTTTATTCATACCTGTGACAGCTCCTTCGGAGTATGGCTTGTTTTTTTCATTATAGTTCAAAGGAATATGACTATTTTTAAAATGAAAGACCTAATATGGTTGAATTACATTAATTTCATAACTCTGTATTCTGTCATGTTTGCTATATAGGAAAAGTCAGTTGGGAAGCATGTTTATTTTTAACATTTTTAGCACTGTATCAATAAGCATTGTAAAGATCTAAAGTACTCAGTTTTAACACAGTATCCAAACTGTCTTCTCTGCTTGCTTGCAGTCACTTTGTTTCCATCATAGCCCCTGCTGCATCTGGATCTTATATATGCCTGGTCCTTGTATTTTCAGTAATTATTATCTCCTTTTCTCATTATGTGTTATTTCTTCAGTTTGTGGGCTTATCCCTATTAGGAATATAAAACCTTCTTAGAGATCTAAGACAACCCAAGCTCTGACAATTCTCTGAAGTATAGTAGAAGCTTATATGTAAAATAAACTTTTGATAAAATTGTATTGTGGAAAGAATGTCTTTATAAATAGTTTACTACTTCTTTTCTGAATTGCTTGATATAGATATGTAATTAATAAAGATGTAACACTTTTTTATGATGCTTTGTAATATACAAAGTGCATTTACAAGTATTAACTTACTTGCTTCTTTCAAGAACTTTGTGTGTGAGGGCAAATATCCTTGTTATCTAGAGTAAAACATTGAGAAGACAAATGCCAGTTATTTAGGTGATAAGAGATGAAACCAGGGCTTGACTCCAGGACTTCTGAATCTTGCACCAGTACCCCTTCCTCAATCAGGATGTCTTCCCAAAATAAGCAGACATTGAGCTTTGGAAGAAGACTTTTATTGGGAAATCTAGACCCTGCTCGTTAGACGTTAAGTTTTTCTGGTTTTAGGGGTTGTTTTTTTTTTAATCTTATCAAATTGAAATTCCTTTGAGCTGTACTCTGCTTGCTTTTTCCAATTAAGAGTCATATCGAGCAATGTTTGCAAGCCTCCTAGAGCTTGACAGCACAGATCCTTCTAAGGTGCATGTGCATGAAGTAGGTTGCCTGGGGGTCTTCTGGTTCTCCCCTTTTTTTTCTTTCCCTCCCTCCCTTCCTTCCCTCTCCCCCCTTCCCTTTCTCCCTCATACATTGTTGGTGGGAATGTAAAATGGTACAGCTGCTGTGGAAAATAGTTTTGTACTTCCTCAAAGTTAAACATAGAACTTTACCACATGACTTGGCAATCACACTTCTAGTCATATACCCAGAAGAATGGAAAACAAGGATTCAAAACAGATATTTGCACACTGATGGTTATAGCAGCATTATTCACATAGTCCGAAAGTAGAAATAACCAAAGTGCCCATCAGCAGATGAAAGGATAAATAAAATATGGTAAATGTATGCAGTGGATTATTATTCAGCCATAAAAAGGAATGAAATTCTGATATATGTGACAACATGAATGAACCTTGAAGATACCATGTTGAGTGAAATAAGCCAGACACAACAGGACAAATACTGTATGATCTCACTGATTCTAAATAATTAGAATAGGTAAATTCATAGAGTCAGAAGCTAGAATACAAGTTACCAGGGCTGGGGAAGGGGTGGAGAATGGGGAGTTAATGCTTAATTGGTACAGAATTTCTGGTTGGGATAATGAAAAAGTTTTGGTAATGGATGGTGGTGATGGTAGCACAACAATGTAAATGTAATTAATACCACTGAATTGTATGCTTGAAAGTGATTAAAATGGGAAATTTTAGTTTGTATATGTTCTCACAATAAAAATTTTAAAATAATTTTTAAAAGAACTATATTTAGATAGTACAATTAGGAACCAGCTTGTTGTTTTAGATAGATAAAGGAAAGCAGGGAGTTTTAGTGCAAGATTCTGACTTAAAATTTTTTTATTGGTACTTAATTACATTGTTTTTTCTTTACTGTTAAAATAACACTTGTTCATAGTAGGAAAATAATTAGAAAATGTAGTTAAGCCAAAAAGAGAAAAGCTTAAGTACCTGTATTCTATTATCCAAAGATAGCCCCTATGAACATTTGTATGCATATTTCCAGACATTTATAGTTGTAATTTTTAAACAAAAATGGTGTCAAATTATACATACTATTTTGTGGCCTATCATTTAGTAATATATTTTAAGTATCTTTTCTATGTCAAATATGTATCTATAATTATATTTATTTTTATAATTAGCGTGATAATTTCAGAGACTTTTAATATTACATTAAAATGACAGGATTAGTATTATGAGGTTATAACATACTATGTTCTACCAATCCTGTCATATGTATATATATATGTGTGGGTATATATGTATGTATAAATGTGTGTGTGTGTATATCTGTATATCTGTGTGTAAACCATTTGAGAGTAAGTAGCACACATGATTCTTTACCTTTAAATAAAATACTTAAGTGCATATTTCTTAAAAATAGGGATGTTCTCTTACATAACCACAGTACAGTTACCAACTTCATAAATATATCGTCAATATAATATTTTATCCAATCTATTGTCTGTATTCCAATTTTGTCAGTCTATCTAACAATGTTCTTTATAATATATTTTCCACTCTAGTACAGGATCTAGTCTAGGGTCAGATATTGTATTGGTCCTGTATCTTTAAGCTCTTTTAACATTTATACAACCTTTCCTTGTCTTTTATGACATTAGCAATTTTGAAGAATACAGTTATATGCATGCAACCTTTTTTAAAAAAAACAAAACAGCATACTTCATTTTGTGTTTGTCTGATGTTTCTCTTGACTAGATTTGGAATAAAATTATGCATTTTCAACCAGAATACTGCACAGGTGACACTGTCTCCTTCTCAGATATGATAACATCTGGAGGCATGTTCTTTCCCTCATTGATATTAATTTTGATCTCTCGGTCAGGATGTTTTCCAGTTTCTCCACTGTTCAGCTTTTTTCTTTTCTTGCAACTAATAGGCAGTATGCAGGGAGACACTTTAAGACCATACAAATATCCTGCTTCTTATCAAAATTTACCCCTGGATTGATGATTCCCGCCAGCTCCTATCTTTACCATGACGGTTGCAAAATAATTATTTTCCAACTTGAGCATTTTTCCCATATATACAAGTCAACCTGTAGCTTTCTACTGTAAGCAGGGGACTTCCCTTCTTTGCCATTTATTTGTTTGCTTATTTATCTGTTATTTCTTTGTACTCATGAATTCCTGTTCTTTTTCCCTAATGGTCTATAGTTGATTTCTGAGTTTAATTATTTTGGCATTCAAACTGCCTTTTCCCTCCTCCCTGCCCAACACTGAGGGTTTATATGAAACACTGTGTTCTGTAAGTTACTTGGATTAGTCCTCCCCAATTCAAAACTGTACGAAGAGATATATACTTAGAGAGATGTTGCTTCCTTCCATATTCCTCCCCTTCCACCCTTTTCTCCCCACACCCCAATCCTTGTAAATAACCACTTAAGTATTTTCTGGTTTTTCCTTCCTGTGTTTCTTATCATAATGATATGTATATCTTCTTTCTTACACAAAAAGTAACATGCTATATAACATGCTCTTTTTTTTTTTTTTGAGACTCATATACAAAGTTATTTTATTTTGAATTATGAAAGCAACAGGACAAATGGAATCAATCCACTAATTTTTAAATCCTTAACATAGTCCTTAGCACAAAACCATTCTCAATAAATAAGAACACATTATTAACGGAGGTAAGACTGTTCTTGAGACTCTCTAGGGTTTTATGTGGGTTTTATACAAATTGGGCGATAGGTAAAGAAATACATGCTAGACATTTGACTGACAAGACAAGAGCTTGGAGAAAAGACCAGCCAAGGAACAGGGTCTCCAAATATTAAGTTAGAAAAAGGATTATGGGATTTTCAATGCAGTCAAGAAATCAGAGCTCAGTGGGAAATATGCTAGGAGATGCAAGGGTTTGGAACAAACCATTACATGTAAGATGATTGGATAATTAAGTTTCTTTATATGAATGCACACATATGTACTCAGTAGGAAAGTTGAATAAAATTCAAAGCATGTATTTATGTATTGAATGATGTCTTCTCAAGACATTTGAATGATTTGGCTTAAGCTCCAGGATAACACAAGCTCTGTGTCATAATTTAAGCATTTTGAAAGACCACATTTAAATGGATTCTGCAATTATGCTCTAAGCAATATTTTAAATTTACCTTATTGGCACTTCTCTGGAAAAATAGCAAATGGATCACTGGGGGAATTCTAAGTAGAATTGGGGAAAAAAATTTTTGTCAGCTATGAATTCTTAGAGAAAAGTATAATCCTAGTGAAATTTTTAATAAACCCTTTAAAAATAAATCATATGACAGAAAAAAATCCCCAAAACAAGAAACTATAGGCTTCAAATGCTTGCCTTGCTACCTGGAGGACTAAATGTACATTTCTTTAATATACTTTGTATGTTCTTAATATTTGAAGGGAATTTTTTTTTTAAATCTGTGGAGTTTATTTTTGAAACCTTATTTTACATAACATGCTCTTTTACATTTTTCTTTTTTCACTTAATATCTCCTGGAAATCTCTCCATATCAGCTCATAGAGATCTTCCTCACATTTTTCTTAAAAGCTGTGTAGTACTCCATTGTTTCGATGTGTCCATGTACCATAGTTATTCAACGAATCTCCTATGCTTAGACATTCATGTAGCTTCCAGTATTTTGCAGTAACAGTCCTGCAATAATGAATAAACTGTGCACGTATACTTTAATATTGTTGGGGTTGTATGTAAATGCATGTTGTTTTGTTAGATTTGCCAAAGCTCTCTCCATTGTGATTGTACCTTTTTTTTTTTTTTTTTAAATATTTCCACCAGCAATGTTTGGGAGGGCCTGTTTCTCCATAGACGGTATTGACAAGCTTTTGAATTTTTGCCAATCTAATGGGTAAAAAATGGTATCTAACTGAAGTTTTAGTTTGCTTTTATATTATTATGAGTGAACTTGAACATCTTTTAACATGCTTGAGGGCCATGTTTATATCTTTTTTGTGAATTGTTCATGCTGTTTGTCCATTTTTTTCTATAGTATTTTTGGTTATTTTATCTTCAGCCTTTAAAAGTTCTTCATAAACTAGGGATATTAACTCTTAATGTGTGATATATGTTATGAATATTTTCTCCCAATTTTTTTAAGTCTTTTGACTTTGCTTATGGTTATTTTTTGTTTGTGCTATGTAACTTTTTAATTTTTATGTAGCCAAAATTATCAATCTTATCTGCTTCTGAGGTTCGAGTCATAGTTTAGAAGCCTTGTCCTACACCAAGACTAAAAAAGAATTCACCCATTTTCTTCTAATACTTGCATAGTTTTATTTTTTTTACATTTAGATCTTATGCTTTTTGAGTTTTATCCTTGTGCATGAGGAATTTATCTAATTTTACATTTTTCCAAATGGATATCCAGTTGTCCCCTAGTGATTGGAGATGCCACCTTTATCATATTTTTACATATAGTTGGGTCTATTTCTGGACTGTTTATTCTATTCCATCAGTTTATCTATTCATGCACCAGTTTGTAGTACTTTGTAGTATTTTTAATATCTGAGCTCATGGCTCTCCATTTTCAGTGTTTTCCCAGCTATTCTTGTCTGTTTATTTTTCCATGCTAGAATTTTAGCATCCGTATGTTGAATTTAGCTCTATATTAAAAAGCCCATTGACATTTTTGTTAGGATCACATTAAATTTGTAAATTAACTTAGCTTAAACTTAATGATGCTGGGACATCCTGCCTAAGAACAAGAGATGTCCTTCATTTGTTCACATCTACTTGTGTGCCTTTCTGGAGTGTTTATGATTTTCTTCATTTAGGTTTTAAACGTTTCTTGTTAAACTTATTCCTGAATAATAAATAGTGTTTCTCATTCATTATGTCTTCTAATTGGTTATTATTTTTATGTAAGAATGCTGTTGACTTGTGCATATTAGATTTTTGTATTGAATTTATTTTAATATAATTTATCTTCTAAAGAACATAATTTATTTGTCTTATACTGTTAACTGGAAATATTAGAAGACAGATGTGACATACTCAAACTTGTTAGGTTATTTTATAAATAAATGAAGCATAATGGTTATTTTTTACTTTCTATAGTTTCTTGAAAAATTTGATGATACAAAAAGAAGTATAAGATAAGGTTTTTATTCTTGAGGAATTTACAGTATAATTTCAGAGGCAGCACATATTCTTAGGGAATTATTATAGTAAAGTATTATATAATAAAGTTTTTAAAAGTATGTGTAAACTAATGGCTTATGTTTATAATCAATTTTGCCTACAGTGATACTTCATTTAAGAAATCTTTCAGCAGTGACTCTCCTTTATAGTGAAAGTGACTCTATTTTTTTAATTTTCAAGAATCATACACAGAATAAATCATACAAAATATTATGAGAGAAAGCTGCTGGGTGCCCTAAACTGCCTGGAACAATTTTTGGAGACTTTACATATCTGAAAATGTTTACTCTCACTCTGAATTGATAGTTTTGTTATAGAATATTGTTAAAATAATTTTCCTTGAGACTCTTGAAGGTGTTAATTCATTGTCTGCTAACCTCCAGTGTCACTGTTGAGAACTCTAAGGCCATTCTGGTTCCTGATACTTTGTATGTGACCTGTTTTTTCCCTTTCGGAACAAAATCTTTCTGTGGAATCTTCTCTTTGTTCTTAGTGTTTTGAAATTTCACAGTGGTTTGCCTTTGGTGTGATTCTGTTTTCAGCTCTCGTGTTGGGTACTCATTTGGCCCTTCTGATCTAGAAACATTTGTCCTTCCATCCTGGGAAATTTTCTTGAATTATTTAATTGATAATTTCTTCTCCATTTTTTCTGTTCTGTTTTTCTGGGAATTTCTATATTCAGCTATTAGGCCTCCTAGACACTGTTTCTCTGTGTTTGTTTTATCCTCTTTTGTATCTCCGTGTTTGTCTCTCTCTCTCTCTCTTCCTACTTTCTGGGAGGTTTTCTAACCTTTTAAAAGCTTTGTTGAGGTATAATTGACGTACAAAAGCACATATTTAAAATATATAATGTGATGTGTTGACATGTATATGGCATCACCACAATAAAAATAATAAACATATGTATCACCCCCAAAAACTTCTTCAGACCTCTTTGTAATTCCTCTCTCCTTCTTCTCTCTGCTCCCTCCCTCCCCCACTCATCAGTCCCCAGGAAACCACTGATCTGTTTCCGTCACTATATATTAGTTTGCATTTTCGAGACTTTTCTATAAATGGAATCATATGCCATCCACTCTTTGTCTTCTTTCACTCAGCATACTTAGAGATTCATGCTTATTGTTGCTGGTATCCGTACTTGAAAGATTCCTTTTTATTACATTTCATTGTATGGCTATACCACAATTTGCTCATCTGTTGATAGATGTTTGGTTCAGTTCCAGTTTTAGCTATTACAAATAAAGCTGCTATGAACATTCCAATACCAATCTTTGTGTGGACATATGCTTTCATTTCTCTTTGGGTAAATATGTAGAAGTGGAATGACTAAATCATATGGAAGGTGTATGTTTAGCTTTTAAAGAATCTGCTAGTTTTTTCAAAGTGGTTTACCATTTTGCATTCCCACCGACAGTTTATGAGAGAGTCCTCGTTTCTCCACATCCTTACCAACACTTAGTTTGATCAGTCTTTTTAATTCTAGCCATTCCAGTATGTGTGTAGCGTGCCTTATTGTGGCTTTGATTTGTATTTCCCTAATAAATAATGAGGTTGAACATCTTTTCACGTGCTTATCTCTCATCTATATTTATGGACAGTAGGCCAATACTGATCTCACTTTAAATGAGTACTTAATTACGATAATTTTTATTATTAACAAAATTTATAAAGAAATAAAAATACTTTAGTGTTTTACTTTCTGTTGTTATTAACCTTCCTTGTTCACTCTTCTTCCTAAGAAACTGCCTTTAGAGGCATCAGTAACTTAATGTCTGTTGAGCATGTCTTTTCTTGTTTTCCTTTTTCAAATAACTATATGTAATAATCTAATTTGGAGGTAGGCTTACTTATTTTGAATACAGACTTTTTTCAGGATTTTTTATAGCTAGCTCATAATTATCATAATTAAAATAACTCAGGCAAAATAAGTGGGTAACTGGTTTCTCTTCAGAAGAGACTGTAATTTAAATCGGTTAGTGTGAATTTTCCAGTTTATCAACCCCTTAATTTTATTTGAGATGCATTTTTCACATGTCTTTGAAATAATATGAGGAGGTTAAGTACTAACCAGTGTTCAATTTTTATTTTAGATTTCAATGGTATCAGTAATTCATATTCCTGATAAGACTTATCAACTTTCCTGCAGAATATTGTATCAATATTTACTCCTGGCTCAAGGTCAATTTTATGATCTAAAGGTAAGTTGTACTCTGTAAGTCCTATCTCTATTTCTTTTGTTTGTAGAGTTTCAAAGAATGGCTATCTGTAAAGAGATAATTAGATTTTTCAGTGAGTTATAGAAAGATAGCTAATTAAATGTTATAAATAGAGATGTTTTACAGGGTGTTTCTTTGTGGTGCCTTGCTTTGCTTTCCTTCTGTGGCATGTTGTTTTAGTTTCCTAGGCTGCTAAAGCAAATACCATGCTTAAACACTGGGAATTTATTTGCTCATGGTTTTGAAGTTAGAAAAAAAGTCCAAATCAAGGCATCATCAAGGCAATGCCTTTTCCCCAAAGACTGGTGTTCTGGGGCTGGCTGCTGGCAGTCCCTAAGCTTGTCAGATGGCAAGACACATGGTGGCCTGTTGTGTCCCTTCCCTTGTCTAATGGGTTCCACTGATTTCTTCTTCTGGCTGCTGCTCCTTCTGTAGCTTTCTCTCTCTGTGTCTGAATTTCATGCTGCTTATAAAGGACTCTAGTAACAGGATTAAGACCCATCCTCATTGAGGGGGGCCATGCCTTATCTAAAGGAACATCATCAAAAGGTCCTCTTATAATGGGTTTACACCCACAGGAATGGATTAAGTTTAAGAACATGTTTTTCTGGGGTACATATAGCTCCAAACCACCACGCATGTGCTTAAAAAGACCTCAAATTTTAGAAATTTTAAAGGAAAAATTTTCCTGTCATTTTCCTTTTTCCTGGTTTCCTTCTTTCCTGCAAAGGAGTCCTCCCCTTTTTTTGGGGGGTGGGGGGGCTTGGTCATAAATTTTGAGCAGCTTTTATGACCCCCAGATTTAAGGAGTAAATGTCATTTGTAATTATCTTTAAACTTGTGTCTTTGATTTTCAGCAACTTTTCATGTCTGCAAATAATAATTCCACTCCCTCAAGCAATTCTTCCCCAGAAGAAAAAGACACAGAAAGAAGTTTGTTGGAAAAAGCTGGACTAGCTGAAAGTGAAGTGGAGACACCTGAGGAGAACATTAAGGACTGTGTTGTTTGCCAGAATGGGACAGTGAACTGGGTGCTCTTGCCGTGTCGACACACGTGCTTGTGTGATGGCTGTGTTAAATATTTTCAGCAGTGCCCAATGTGCAGGCAGTTTGTTCAGGAGTCTTTTGCACTCTGTAGTCAAAAAGAGCAAGATAAAGACAAGCTGAAAACTCTTTGAGGATGTTGTTAAAACACAAAAGTACACTTTATACTGAAGATGCAGAAATTTGTGTTTTTGGAATTCATCATAACATGGAATCTACAGTATTGACCTTCAGTGAAAATTATATTCTAACTTCATATGTGTGCAGTACTTGGATGATAAAAATTAATTATTCCTTCCTGCACAGTATGGTAACTATTGGAATACCATCTTTGTTAATCATAAAAATTTGTCTCTTGAGATGAAACATTTGGCCTTTTATCAATTAGAGAATGTCATATAATGTTGATTAGAACAATCTTTTTGAAAAGCAGTCCATCCGAAATTTAGGGGACGTAAAAGTGTTAAGATTGCTAGGTGTTTCTTCTTTGACATATTCTGGAATACAAAAACTTAATTCTTAAAGTAATTATATGTCCCACAGTTTACAAAGGAGTTAGAAGGGTTCCTTACTTCAATTCCTTCCTGAAGTATCTGTTTTTCTAAATATCCATCTGTTTGGTTTCTAATTTCCCTTATCGTAGTTACATAAACCAAAGTTTCAAGTTTTAAATATAAGTTCTTAAATCATAAATGCAAGATATAATTCTTGACTGTTGTCATTGTATCATAGATTAAGATGATACTCATCTGAGAGGCAGATATAAAATTTGAAAAGTAAAATTTCTTGTCAGATGTGATTAGATAAGCAGAATGGCACATCTTATAAAATGTAGTGTATTCTACCAATGAAGATCCATTTTCTCTGTGAGACTCATAATGTCCTACCTTAGATTTCCTCCTGCACAGTGAATCCATCCAAAATTGGAGGGGTTTTGGAGCCAGAAAATTCACTACGAGAAACCTCAGTAATAATTATTTTTCTAGTGTATTTTTATTACAAATAAACCCCATTCTCTTCTGAAAAGTAAATTATTTTGTTCATCTGTTATGATATCCATGAAGAGTTGAGGCACCTAATAGGCAAAAAAGACCCATCTCCCACTCTTTCCAAAATAACTGAAAAAAGAAAGGCAAACTAGAGCTGCCTGTGTATTCAGTAGACATCACCTTCAAGAAAGTAGGTCATGGCAAATAAACTGATATTTAGGGAGATGCCAAACCTCTTTTGTCCTGTTTGTATTAATGCTTTACCTTTGTATCAGTGTTTTCACATGGAACCATTTTATTCCCCTCAAATTTAGGACTCAAGAAGACATTAACTATCCCCCATTATTTTATAAACCTAACCAAATTTTCATCTACATTCAACAGCTAAAAAATGAATACTTTCTATGGGCCACATAATTTGGGAAAGTCTGGGCACAAAGAATCAGCAAGGCTCCTGACCTCAAAGTATTTATTTTTAGAAGAAGCATTGATGGTTTATTAGAAGTACATCCTCACCTCTGGTAGTTCCTTAGGCTCTGTTTCAACCCTGCCACTGCAGTTAACTAATGGTATAACACTCTTGAAAACTCATTTTGTGGTGTAAATTGAGGGAATTCCCAGAGATCATTTTATCCATTGTAACCACCCTACTTCCATGTACAGATCTATTTATACCTAAATTGTCCTAGACAACTAGTTGCTTTCTTATTTGAGATCTACCCACAAAGATTCTACAGACCCTGCAATCTTATTCCATTTTGCATAACTTTTAAAGATCATTTGCTCTTAGTTCTTCTTGCTGTAACTCAAGTAATTGTTTTTCCTGCCCTCAGTGGTAATAAATATGAGGAATTTGATAAGTAATCAATTAAAAAGTACACTGACTCCTAGAGGCTTATGCCAGAATTTTCTGTTAGCAGTGAATAACGACACATTTTGTAAGAACATCTGTTAAAGCATTTGCTTTGAATGGATTGTTAGATAAAATATTTGGTTTCTATGGATGAGTTGCTACCTTTCCAAAAATGCCAACCAGGGGTTGGTGTCTAAGCAGACTTGAAAGGTGTCTAGCCACCCCCCTGCTTCAGTGACCTTTCTGCCCAACCTTCTCCTGAGAGTCTTTAATGTCTAAACCAGATATAAGGAAGGAACTTAAAACTGTTACTTAATGACTGAACACAAGTCCTTGAATTACTTTCCATGGGGTTATCTTCTTTTTTAAGCTTTACCATTAATTGTGAAATGAAGAGCTTTGTCTTGGCTTGTGGAAATTGGAGGCATCAACACAGATAAACTGTGATTTGGGAAGGGTAGGAGGAGATGATTCCACCTGTACCCTTAGAGTAACTCAGTCCTTCTGCCTCGGATGGGTGCCTGTCCCTCTGGACCATCCCCTAACTCCATTTCCCAAGTTTTGAACACTAAATCCCCTTTTCTATGTCTTTATCTTTCCATTTCTCCCTATAGCATGTGCCAGCTGAATCTTTCCTACTTGTTATTGTGACCTCTAGTTCTGGGCCCCTGGGTCTTGTCTAATAGTTCATTAGCTTGCCCCTGGATTCCCTGCTCATATACTTCAAACATATTTTCATCTCAGCTTGCTTTCTTGACATCTCTACCCTACCTGCCCCACCAACCCACAAACTTGGCTTAACTATCAGTTTCTTCACTGCTGTTACCACAGGTCAAATGGCCTAACCAATTAATGGAGCCCATTATAAACTTACTGCTCTATCACTTTTAGCAAAGAATCTTCAAGAGGCAGTATGGTTTGGAGGTTAAGAACATAGGCTCTGAAGCCAGACATCTTGGGTTTTTATTCCAGCTCTGCCACTGAATAGTAGTCATATTGGGCAAGTTACTTGCCCTTGCTGTGCTTCACTTTCCTTGTCTATAAAGTGGTAATAATAATAGAACCTACCTATAGGTTGTTGACATGATTACATCAGTTAATATGTGTAAAGATTTCAGACCTGCACATTGTTACACATAGTAAGGTCTATATATGAAAGGTATCACTGTTAACACTTTGCTTAGGTATTCAAGGCCAGTAGACATTCTTTTCTCGTTTCCTCTAAAGTGGAGATGTATTATATCTTCCTACTGAGGCTAACACCCTTGATCTTTGCTTGTTTATTCATTCAATAATTAAATCACTACTGAGTGCCAATATATTATACATTGGGCATTGGGGATACTGCTGTGAATAAAGCAGGCAAAAGTCTTGCCTTCTTGGAGCTTACATTGAAGTAGAGAGATATAGACAAATTAGAAAAAGATATATTGGTATGTGCTAAGGTAAAAAAAAGCTGGGATGACTGGGTAGGGAATGTGAAAGGTGGACATGGGGTAACTACTTCAAGTAAGGTGGTCGGGGAAGACCTCACCAGGAATTTTAGCAGAGACCTAAAGCAGGTCAAGAAGGGAGCCATGTGAATATCTAGGCAAAGAGGCCTTAACAACTAGGAGGCTGAGAGTTGGAATTTACCAAGATGGAAACAATTGAAAAAGGAGCAGGTTTAGAGGAAAAGAGCAGTTTCATTTTTATTGTTTTATATGCTAGTTGGAAATCCAAGTAAGACCTGTCAAATAAGCAGATAAATATACTATACTGGAGTTCAAGGGAGAGTTCTAGACTGAAGGTATAAATTGGGGGTCATCAGCATGGAATTTAAAGCCATGAGACGTGAGATTGCCAGGGGAGTAAGCATAGGAATAAAAGTAGTCCACAGATAGAGACTTAAGATGCTCCAACATTCAGAGATGAGGGAGGAACTAGCAGACTGGGAGCAAGGTGAAAGGTAAACAGCAAGGTGAAAGGTAAACCGGAAGAATGGTCTTTTCAATGATCTACTGCTGCTTAACAAACCACCCCAAAACTGAGTGCCATACAACAGCCACCACTTCATTATGCCCACAGATTCTCTGGTCAGGTATTGGAACAGGGTATGGCAGAGATGGGCTTGCCCTGGGACCTTAGTTGGGAAGACTCCAATAACCTGAAGGCAGGTATTATTTGAAGCTTCTTCACTCATATGTTTGCTGCCTGGACTGTGATGACTGGAAAGATGGGCTGAGCTGGGACAACACATGGTCTCTCCATGAGGCTTGGATTTTGCCACAGTCTTGTGGCCTCAGGAAAGTCAGACTTCTTAAATGGGGACCCAGGGCTCCAAGAGCAAGTATTCCAGTGAACAAGGCAAAAGCTGCATGGCCTTTTTTGTGTCAGCTTTATGGAGATACAATTCACACACCATATATTCTCCCCATTTAAAGTTTTAATGTATTCACAGTAGTGCAATCATCTCCATAATCAATTTCAGAACATGAATTTCATCACCTCCAAAAGGAACTTGTACCTGTTAGCAGTCACACCACCCTGATCCCCCCATCTGGCAACCACTAATCTACCTTCTGTCTCTAAAGATTTGCCTATTCTGGGCATTTCATGTAAATGGAATAATACAATATGTGGTACTTTGTGACTGGAGTCTTTTCATTTAACATAGTGTTGTAGCATGTATCAGTACTTCATTCCTTTTTATGGCTGAATAATATCCCATCAATGGATATACTACATTTTGTTTATCCATTCATCAGTTAATGGACATTTTGGTTGTTTCCACTTTTTTGGCTATTATGACTCATGCTACTATGAATATTCTTGTACATGTTTTTTGTGTGGACCTATTTTTCAGTTCTCCTGTGTGTATACCTAGGAGTAGAATTGCTAAGTCATACACTAATTCCATGTTGAACCTTTTGAGGAACTGCCTGACTATTTTCCAAATAAGGTGCACCATTTAACATTCTTACCAGCAAAGTATGAGGGTTCCAATTTCTTCACATTTTCATCAACACTTGCTATTATCTGTCTTTTTTATTATAGCCATCCTAGTGGGTATGAAGTGGTATCCTATTGTGGTTTTGAGTTTCATTTCCCTAATGGCTAATGATGTTGAGCATCTTTTCATGTGCTTATTAGCCATCTTATGTCTTCTTTGGAGAAATGTCTGTTCATATCTTTTGCTCATTTTGAAGTTGGGTTATTTGACTTTTTATTATGGAGTCATAAGTATTCTTTATATATTTCAGATACAGCCCCTTATCAGATAGATTATTTACAAATATTTTCTCCTATTTTGTGGGCTTTCTTTTCACTTTCTTAATCTTGTCCATTGAAGCACTCAAGTTTTACATTTAGGTCTATTATCCATCCATTTTGAGGTGATTTTTGTTTATCATACGAGGAAGGGGAGTGTCTAACGTCATTCTTTTGCACGTGGATATCCAGTTGTCTCAGTGCCATTTCTTGTAAAGACTGTTCTTTCTCTATTGAATAGTCTTGGCAACCACGTCAAAAATCAGTTGACCGGGAGGAACCTAAGATGGCGGCTAAGAGAGACAGGGCAAAAAAACACCTCTGTGAAAAATGCTAGATAAAAGCCAGAAAGTGACCCAGAACCCCAGTTCCAGCGATGCACCAGCCGGACAAGGTCTGCTAAATCCACAGGGACAGTGCATTTGGTGAAACCGGGAGTCTGCATTCTGAAACGAGTGAGTGAGTTGGCTGAAAGTCTGGCGGCCACGCTGCGGTGTGGGGAATCTGTGGGTTGGTGTTTGGAGACGGACTGGTTCCTTTAAAAACAAGCAAACAAAAAAACTGGGAGTGGCTGTGGTTACAACAGTGAGAACCGCACAGTGAAGCATGGCAGGAGCAGACTGTGCCAACATCTCAGTGTCTGGTGTGAAGGATAGCCTGCTGCTGATTGCCAGCAGGGCAGAGGGGAGCCAAAAGGAGAAAGAAACTGCACCCCTTGCAGCCATCTCCCCAGCGGGTGGGGGACGCTCCTGCCCGGGGCCTGACCCACAGCCCAGAGCTGCACCAAGAAACCCAGTGTGATGGGGAGTGTTTCCTGCAGCACCACGCACACACCACAATATCTGCCATGGACAGTGGCCTTTAGTGCACCCACAGTTAATTGTCCTGGAGCTGGGAAGGCGGAGCTGTGTGAAAAGGGGGAAATTAACACGCCCCATTCAACCATCTTTACAGCAGGCTGGGAACGCCCCTGCATGGCCCAGTGGCCCAGGGCTTCCCTGGAGGGCCGGCGCACACTTGTGATGTGGCACAACCTTCCCTCAGCAGAGGTCCTGGAAGAGCACGGCTGAGAAGTGGGACCCGCTCGGAAATCCCAGGGACCCTACGCCAATACCAAGGACCTGTGGGTCAGTGGAAGAGACAATCTGTGGCAAGACTGAAATGAAGGCTTAGATTTTTGCAACAGCCTTAAATCTCCAGGAACACCTGGGAGGTTTGATTATTAAAGCTCCCCTGCCTCCCTAACCACCCAGACACACGCCCCACATTCAGGGTGGACAGCACCAACAACACACCCAAATTTAGTGCACCAGTTGAACCCCGTAAGGATCAGATCCCCACACACCACAAAGACAAAGGTGGGGAGAACTGACTTGAGGGGAGTTGCTGACTCACGGATGCCATCTGCTGGTTAGTTAGAGAAAGTGTATGCCACCAAGCTGTAGATCTGACAAATTAGAGATTAGTATTTTTTATATCTGGAAAGAACCCTATCAAGTAAAGCAAATGCCAAGAGGCCAAAAACAACAGAAAATCTTGAAGCATATGATAAAACCAGACAATATGGAGAACCCAAACCCAAACACCCAAATCAAAACATCAGCAGAGATACAATACTTGGTGCAATTAATCAAAGAACTAAGGACAAACAACAAGAGCATGGCACAGGATATAAAGGACATGAAGAAGAGCATGGCACAGCTATAAAGGACATAAAGAAGACCCTAGAAGAGCATAAAGAAGAAATTGCAAGAGTAAATAAAAAAATAGAAGCTCTTATGGAAATAAAAGAAACTGTTGGCCAAATTAAAAAGATTCTGGATACTCACAATACAAGATTAGAGGAAACTAAACAACAACTCAGCCTCCTCGAGGACCACAGAACGAAAAATGAAAGAACAAAAGAAAGAATGGGGAAAAAAATTGAAAAAATCAAAATGGATATCAGGGATATGATAGATAAAATAAAACATCCAAATTTAAGCATTTATTGGTGTCCCAGAAGGGAAAGAGAAGGGTAAAGGTCTAGAAAGAGTATTCAAAGAAATTGTTGGGGAAAACTTCCCAAACCTTCTACGCAATATAAATACACAAAGCATAAATGCCCA
The DNA here is from genome assembly GCF_015220235.1 of Choloepus didactylus. Classification (NCBI taxonomy): domain Eukaryota; kingdom Metazoa; phylum Chordata; class Mammalia; order Pilosa; family Megalonychidae; genus Choloepus; species Choloepus didactylus. The sequence continues at coordinate 58,030,754 of NC_051310.1, read as the reverse complement.
GCAAACTCCAAATAGAATAAATCCAAATAAACCCACTCCAAGACATATTCTGATCACACTGTCAAATACTGAAGAGAAGGAGCAAGTTCTGAAAGCAGCAAGAGAAAAGCAATTCACCACATACAAAGGAAACAACATTAGACTAAGTAGTGACTACTCATTGGCCACCATGGAGGCGAGAAGACAGTGGCATGACATATTTCAAATTCTGAGAGAGTAAAATTTCCAACCAAGAATATTTTATCCAGCAAAACTCTCCTTCAAATTTGGGAGCCCTACTGACAGAGAAACAAAGAGAGAGACATACAGAGAAATTTAACAGACATAAATAGAACATTACATCCCAAATCACCAGGACCCACATTCTTCTATAGTGATCATGGATCTTTCTCCAGAATAGACCATATGCTGGGACACAAAACAAGCCTCAATAAATGTTTAAAAAAAATGAATTTATTCAAAGCACATTCTCTGACCACAATGGAATACAAATAGAAGTCAATAACCATCAGAGACATAGAAAATTCATGAACAACTGGAGGGTAAAAATGAGGGGGAGATGAAAACATTCCCGGATAATCAAAAGCTGAAGGACTTCATCACCAGTAGATCAGTCCTATAAGAAATGCTAAAGGGAATTGAGCAGGCTGAAAGGAAGGGATACTAAACAATTGACTGAAACTGCATGAAGAAATAAAAATTTCCAGTAAAGATCACATGGTAAAAATAAATACCAATACTACTGTATTTTTGATTTGTAACTCCACTATTTACTTCCTACAGGATCTAAAATACATAAACTGTGAGTGGTTTTGGACTCAATGTAAAATATGTAATTTTGACAAGAACAACATAAAGGTAGGGGAATGGAGGAGTATAGGAACATAGTTTACGTGTCCTATTGAAGTTAAGTTGGTATCAAAGGAAAAACAAGATTGTTGTAGATTTAAGAGGTTAAATTTAAGCCCCATGGTAAACACAAAGAAAGTATCAGAGAATATGACCATAGAGATGAAAACTAGAGTATGGGTTATGAGAAGTGGGGGAAGGGGCAATGGGGAGTTAAGAAATGAGTGTAGGGTTTCTGTTTGGGGTGAAGGGAAATTTATAGTAATGGATGGTGGGAAGGTGATAGCATTGCAACATTCTAAATGTGATTAATCTCACTAATGGAATGCTAGGGAAGGGTTGAAATGGAAAGATTTAGGCTGTATTTATGTTTCTACAATTGAAAAAAAAAAAAAAAAAAAAAACAGTCTAAATAGATAATGACAGTTAAATGCCAAGGATGATCCTGGATGGGATCTGAGGATGGAGGAAAGGAGGCTCAAAGGGACACAGTTGGGACAAAAGAAAAAAAAAAAAGGAAATATAGAATGTAAGCTTTGTATCAATGTTGAATTTCTTGAACTTCTTAGCTGTGCTTAATGGGAATGCATAAAAGAATGTTCTTGTTCATGGGAAATGTATATGTGAATTATATTGTTTGTTCAAGGATGTGTGCAGCTTGCTCTCATATGTTCAGAAGACAGAGTAATAGATGATAGATGATAGGGAGGGAAGAGGGAAAGAAAGAAATGGTGGTGTGACAGGATGTTGAAGTTGGTGGATTGGGGTATCAGGGAAGGGGGGTTGGGTTATGCTGGAGTTCTGTGTATGGGGTTTGTATTGTTTTTGCAACTGTTGCTGTAAGTTTGAATTTATTACAAAATAAAATTTAAAAAAATCAATGCCCATTGTTCTGGTTTGCCAATGCTGCCATTATGCAAAATACCAGAAATAGATTGGCTTTTATAAAGGAGGTTTATTTGGTTACAAATTTACAGTCCTAAGACCATAAAAGTGACCAAATAAAGGCACTAACAATAGGTTACCTTCACAGAAGAATGGCCAATGGTGTATGGAACACTTCTGTCTGTGGGAAGGCTCAGCTGGCATCTTCTTCCTTTGCCCCCAAGTTGTGTTTCAAAATGGTGTTCTCCAAAATGTTGCTCTTAGGGTGTTTTGTCGTTTCTTAGCTTCTCCAGAGCAAACTCTGGGCTAGCATCTCCAAAGTGTCAGCAAAAGTCTGCTTTCAACGGCCGTTTCCAAAATGTCGCTCTCAGCTGCAGCGCATTCTTGATTCTTTCTCCCAGGACTTTTCTCACTAAGTGCCTGGGGGATCCTGTCTTAGCATCTCCCAGGCAAACTCTGGGCTTCATTAGCTTAACATCTCCAAACATCCTTCTGGCTGCATCTCCAAGCATCTCCAAGTATCAGCGTCAGCAAGCGTCTGGTCCTGTGTGGCTCTTTTTAAAGGACTCCAGTAAACTAATCAAGACCCACACTGAATGGGCGGGACCACACCTCCATGGAAATAATTCAATGAGTTATCCCCTACAGCTGGATGTGTCACATCTCCATGGAAACAATCAAAAGTTTCCACCCAACAAGACTGGGTTAAAAGATCATGGCTGTTTTGGGGGACACAATATATCCAAACTGTCACAACAGTAAATGTGAGAGTTTATTTCTAGATTCTCAATTCTATTCCATTGATCTATAAATCCATCCTTATGCCAGTACTGCACTGTCTTTCTTACAATAGTTTAGTAGTAAGCTTTGAAATAAAAAAGTGAGAGTCCTCCAACTTTGTTCTTCTTTTTCAAGACTGTTTTGGCTATTCTGGGTCCTTTGAGTTTCATTATGAATTTTAGGATTAGCTTGTCAATTTCTGCAAAAGAGCCAGCTGGAATCTTGATAAGGAAGGTGTTGAACCTCTAGATCAATTTGGAGAGTAATACCATCTTTACTATATTAAGTCTGATCCATTAACATGGAATGTCTTTCATATTATTTAGGTCTTCTTTAATTTCTTTCAACAGTGTTTTATAGTTTTCAGAGTATAAGTTCTGTACTTCTTTTATTACAGTTATTCTTAAATATTTTATTCTTTTTGATGCTCTTTTAAATGGAATTGTTTTCCTTATTTCATTTTTGGATTGTTTGTTGCTAATATATGGAAATACAATTGTTTTTTGTATATAGATCTTGTATCTGAAAATTTGCTGAACTTGTTTATTAATATTAATAGTTTTTTAGTGGATTCCTTCGAATTTTCTATTCACAAGATCATGTCTTGGCAAATAGAGATAATTTTACTCCTTCCTTTCCAAGTTGGATGCCATTTTCTTCATACCCTTGCCTAATTGCCCTGCTTAGGGAAATTAGGCAAATTATGCTAGATACTACCAATACTAAAGAAAGCCCCTCCCTCAACCCTGTTTCTCATTCAACCCTATGCGTCCTGTTTAACTTCCATTAATTTTTATTTCCTTTAGTTCCAAACTTCTTGGGGAAAAAAATGTCTATACTGATAATTACTCTACTTATCAGAGACACAAATTAGATCCCAGACATACTAAGTCAGAAGTTCCCTAGGTAATTCTAATATAGTGTTAAGTCTGGGAGCCTCTGAACCCTACAATAAAACCACTTCTGTTTTCTCTTCTTCCATTCACTATAAATTCTACCTCCTCCTTTCTATTCTTATTGTTTGACTTAAATTCCCAAAAGTGCCCAGTGATTTCCTAGTCTCCCCATCTAGTGATGTCTTCTCACTTCTCATTCTTCTTGACCTCTCTGAAGCATTCCACACTTAACTATTTTTTCCTTCTAGAAACTCAGTTCCCTTGGCTTCTGAGTCACCATGTTCTACTGTATTTCAATGGTGCTTAAGAATTGCTTTTGGAGGACAGATAAAAGTGCAGATCTCCAGATCTATCCTTAATATTCTGATTCAATAGGGCTGGGGTCTGGTCTAGGAATCTGCATTTTAACAAGCCCTTAGATGATTCTGATGCAGGTGTGAGCCTCAGAGATCACTGCCATGGATTGCTTCTTTTTCTGTCTCGCTGACAGTCTCACTTATTATTCATTGAACCAACGTTAGTTAAGCACCTGCTCCTACAGCGTGCTTGAGTCAAGAGTGGGTCTCCTGTTTACAAAGACCTTACTCAGCATGCTCTTATTTATTGCATTGAACCCTCACTTATAGGCCAATTCCTCCAAAATCTATTTCTCTATTTCTGATCTTTCTGCTGAGTTTCAAACTTTCATTTATAAATGGCTAATGGATATTTCTACCCATATGTCCCACAGGCATCTCTAATGGGTCCAAAGTAGAACACAAAACTTGCTTCTCTCCTGTTTTTCTCTCCTGAGTTGGTCACATTGCTATCTTCCCAGATATTCAAAACCCCAGAACATTCCACTCCTCTTGGCTCCTTGCCCCCCTGCCTCCCATCAGATCAGTTACCAAATCCCCTTGATTCTACCTCTGTATAATTAATTTCTGCTGCCTCTTTTCCTTACCTACTAAACCTGCCTTACTCTTTTCTCCTAGTCTCCTCGACCTTTGCTGATTCTTTATGCTGGTGTATATCAGGGTTCAGGCCTCAGCAATCCTTTCTTCTTACAAATTGGGGCTGATTCCATCCACTTCTGTGTCAATGATTCCTAAACTGTATATCGTCAGTCCAGAATTTACTTCTGAATCCTAAACCCATCTATCTCTACTCTGTCTCACAGGCTCAACTTCAACACGTCCAAACCTCAATTCATCTCTTCCCCTTAAACTTGTTTTGCTTCCTGAGTTCCTCATCTTAGCGAATGATACCATTCCCCAAGCCAGAACGGCTGTCATTTCTTATTCCTCTCTAGTACCCTCCACAACCAATCAGTCACCAAGTCCTATTAATTCTGTCTTCTTAATATCTCTCAAATAGTCCTTTCACTGCTGCCCCCCACCCATGTGAAAGAATACCAGATGTCTCTGTAGAGCAGCCTCTAACAGTCTCCTGGCCGTCTGTCTCTAACCTCACCCCTCCCCCCGATATATGCCTACCTATTCATTCTCCACATTCAGCCAGATTGTTCTTTATTAAAAAAAATAAATCAAGTTATTCCTGATTAAAACACTTCATTGACTCCTGTTTACCTTTGTGATGATGTTTAAATCTTTTCAAGCTTTATAAAAGCCCTTCCTGATCTTGTCTCAGTTTATCTTTTGCAGCTTCATTCCCTCTGTTTTCTCTTTCACTCTGTACTCCAGCTAATCTGAACTATTTTCATTTCCCTGAACTCAGAATGATCTGTACATGCTGTTCTCCCTACCCACCCAGCCCGTAATTGTCCCTCAGTTGCAGGTTTTGTCACTTCCTATGGGAAGCCTTCCTTTACCCTCCAAATGTGAAGTAGGTCCCTTGTTCCGGTTTGCTAATGTTGCCATTATGGAAAATACCAGAAATGGATTGGCTTTTACAGAGGGGGTTTATTTGGTTACAAATTTACAGTCTGAAGGCCATCAAGTGTCCAAGGTAAAGCATCAGCAACAGGGTACCTTCACTGAACAATGGCTGTTGGTGTCTGGAAAACCTCTGTTAGCTGGGAAGGCGTGTGGCTGGCATCTGCTTGCTCCCGGGTTGCATTTCAGCTCCTCTCTCCGCTCCTGTGCATTCTTCAAAATTTTGCTTTTGGGGCGTTTTGTCCTCTCTTAGCTTCTCTGGAGCAAAGTATCAGCAAAAGTCTGCTCTCAACGGTTGTCTTCAAAATGTCTCTCTAAGCTGCAGCTGCTCTAAGTTCCTTCTGTTTGTCAGCTCTTTTATATGGCTCCAGAGACTTAATTAAGACACATGTTGAATGGGTGGGGTGCCACCTCAATGGAAATAATCTAATCAAAGGTATTACCCACAGTTGGGTGGGTCACATCTCCATGGAAACAACCTAATCCAAAGGTTCCAACCTAATCAAGACATCTGCCCCCACAAGATTGCATTAAAGAACATGGTATTTTGGGGGACATAATGCATCCAAACTGCACATCCCTCCTCCATGAACTCCCATAACATTGTATGCTTAAATTCATTTTAGCACTTATCACATTACGTATTTGCTTGCTTACTTCTCTGTGACTCTCAACAGACCAGAAACTGCTTAGGACATGGCTGACTTGTCCATGAATGTATTTCCATTACCTTGCACAGAGGTTGCCACTTAAATAGTTGTGAAATAAATGAATGAATCTTAGTGGTATTGAGGAATCCCTAAAGATCATAAATATAGCCAAATAATCAGGTTTGCATTTTAGAAATACCAGTATTGGAGGTGGATTTGAAGTCTAGCAATCTACAAAGTGGAGTGTGGGAAAAATATTAGAACTTATGTTTATTTTTTATCTGCATAAGACATTAAATTATACTAATATTGGATTAGCAATAGAACATATATAAATAGAATAAGTATACAAATTTGAAGGATGGTTTAGAGTTTGAAATTGGGGGAGACTATGGGTAGAAAAATGAGGATCAAGATGCTGTCACAGTAAACCAACTGAGAAATGGTAAGGCTAAGGGTTTGATACATTTTTGCCCATGGAGATAAGGAATCTTAAGATAATACAATTTTGCTGGGGTGAGGTGAATGGTGACAGAAAACTAGGAGCACAGGCCTGCTTTTTTTCAACTAGATTATTGCTCCCTGGAGGCCAGGCTCTGTCTTATTCATGTTTGTACCCTGCAGAACACCATTCATTCATTCATTCAGCAAACGCCAGATGCTGTTCTTGGTGTTAGAGATAAAGGATCAACAAGATACTTGAGGTCCTTGACCTTACGGAGCTCAGTTAAAAAATAAGATAACTCAGCTGTGCTGCATACCATGAAGGAAATAAACCAGATGTTTATGTAGATAGGATGATTGGGGAAGGCTTCTCTGAAGAGCCTACAATTCACCTGAGCCCAGAAGGTTAAGAGGGAACCAGCTTTGTTAAGAGCCTGGGATAAAGTATTTCAGGTGGAAAGAACAGAAGTACAACAGTCCAAAGTGAAAGAGAGCATGGGGCGTTAAAGGCCTGTGTGACTGGAGCTGAATAAGCAAGGAGGAGCGATACCGATGGGGTTGGACAGCGGGCAGGCCCCATCGGCCATGGGCAGGAGTCAGGATTGTCTTCTGCGCAGTGGAAAGCCATTGGAGAGTTATAGCAGGGAGGCAACCAACTCTCATCGGCACTTTAAAAGACTGAGGGGGCAATGCATTTGGGATTGAGACCAGGGGAGGCAGGTGGGAATTAAGAGTTCAGTTTTAGACATTTTAATTGCTCTGTCTTTTTCACAGCTAGGTTCTACAGGAATTCTGCAACTACTTAGCAGCTACAGGACAGAGTCAAGTTAGTCAAGTAGGAATAGGAGGGATATCTGTCATGTGCTTTCTATGCCCTAAGTGCTTTGTATTTGTGCTGGTGATTAAGCCATTGTATCTCAGCTCCAAACTCACCTTTGGTGGTTTGAAGGAGTATTTTACCCCAGGAAACCATGTTCTTATATCTAATCTATTCCTGTGGGTATGAACTCATTGTGAGTAGCGCCTTTTGGTGAGGTGGGTGTGACCCACCACAATTAGGATGGGAATTAATCCTGTTACTAGAGTCTTTTATAAATGGAATAAATAGAGAGAAAGAGAAAGCTACTCAAGCAAGAAACAGAAAGCAACGAAACCTGGAAGAGAAGGGAAAGACCAGCAGATGCCACCATGCACCTTGCCATATGGCAGAGAAGCCAGATTGCCGGCAGCCAGTCTTGGGAAGAAAGCATCACCTTAATGATGCCTTAATTTGGATGTTTTCACAACCTCAAAAATGCAGGCTTACCTTGGCAGGTGATCTCACTGCCCTCCCCCCTTTGTGGGACCTGAGTCCCAGGGGTGTAAATCTCCCTGGCAATGCAGGATATGACTCCCAGGGATGCATCTGGACCTGGCATCATGGGATTGAGAACATCTTCTTAGCCAAAATGGGGATGTAAAATGAAATGAAATAAAGCTTCAGTGACTGAAAGATTTGAAATGGAGTTGAGAGGTCACTCTGGTGGACATTCTTGCACACTATATAGATAACCCTTTTTAGGTTTTAATATATTGGAATAGCTAGAAGTGAATACCTGAAACTACCAAACTCCGACCCAGTAGCCTGACTCTTGAAGATGATTGTATAACAATGTAGCTTACAAGGGGTGACAGTGTGATTGTAGAAACCCTGTAGATCGCACACCCTTTATCCAGTGTATGGATGGGTGAGTAGAAAAATGGGGACAAAACCCAAATGAAAAATGGGGTGGGATGGGGGTGATTTGGGTGTTCTTTTTTTACTTTTTTAAATTCTGATTCTGATTCTTTCTGGTGTATGGAAAATGTTCAAAAATAGATTGGGGTGATGAATGCACAATTATAAGATGGTATTGTGAACAGTTGAATGTACACCATGGATGACTGTATGGTATGTGAATATAGCTCAATAAAACTGAATTTTTTAAAAATGCAGGCTTGTAAGCTAATAAATTCCCATTGTTTAAGCTGAACCATTTCATGATATCTGCTTTGAGCAGCCAAGGAAACTAAAACAGATTTTGGTACCAGGAGAGCAGGGTGCTGCTATTGCAAATATCACAGATGTGGAAATGGCTTTGGGATTGTGTAATGGGTAGAGGCTGGAAGAATTGTGAGGCAGTTGATAGGAAAGGCCTGGATTGCTTTGAAGAGACCATTGGTAGAAATAGGGATGCTTAAATTACTTCCAATGAGGACTTAGACAGAAATAATGAATGTGTTATTGGAAACTGGAAGAAAGGCGATCCTTGTTTTAAAGTGGCAGAGAACTTGGCAAAATTGAGTTTTGATGTCAGATGGAAGGCAGAATTTGAGAGAAATGAGCTTGGATATTTGGCTGAGGAGATTCCCAAGCTAAATGTGGAAAGTGCAGCCTGGCTTTTCCTTGCAGTTTATAGTAAAATGCATGAGGAAAAGGATAACTCCTGGGCACAAAGAAACCAGAAATTGGTGGTTTGGAAAATTCTGAACTTCCAGGAAGTGAATCCCCAGAGAATAGTGCTCCATTTGGGGTTTAACTGAACATAGAACCAGTCACCCATTTCAGTACAAGTCAGGATTGGAAATGCAGTTATCCAGGAACGATTTGTGGAAGGTTCTTTTGTCTAAAGGTTTGGACCCCTGTGAACTACATGCAAAACTAAAGAGTTTTTTTTGTGAGATCTTTTTGAACAGAACCGCTGCCAGCCTGGGCTAAAAGGGACAGAAAAGGGACAGATGGAAGGAAAAATCACTCCAAGGGCAGAACCATGGAAGTTTTGAGCCAAGAAAGCGGGCCCAGCCATGTGTGGAAAAGGTGAGTTTGCCCTGGAGCTTGGAGAGAGACGGCCTTCCACCCCATTGTTCAGGGACACTGCTACCACCCCAGTATTCTCCGAGGTTGGAGTCTATTCCCTAGGGATCGTGGAGAGTCTGGCCATCAACCCAATGTTCTCAGAGGGTGGTGCCTTCACTCCAGTGTCTGGGGAGAGAATGGCCACTGCAAGAGCACTTGGAAAGGGCTGCTGCTCTATCAGGCCCAGAGAACAAAACATTGTTCCCTAGATGACTCTCAGACCTTGAATTCTAATGGAGTGTGCTGTGCAGTGTTTTGGAATTACTTGGGACCTGTGACCCCTGTTTTCCTTCCAGTTTCTCCCTATGGGAATGGGAAAGCTTATCCTATGCCTGTCCCTTCTTTGTATATTGGAAGCAGATAGCTTGTTCTGTATGTTTCACAGGTTCACAGACAGAGAGGAATTGTGCCCCAGGAAAGACCATACCCATAACTGATTTTGACCAGACTGTATTTAGTATCGTTACTGAATGGCTTTTGGTATATTGTGATGGAATGAATGTACTTTGCATACGGAAAGAACATGCCTTTTTAGGGGACAGAGGGTGGAGTGTGGTGGTTTGAAGCTGCATGTACCTTAGAAAAACAGTTCTTAAATCTAATCCATTCCTGTGGACCTTTTTATGAGGTTACTTCAGTTAGAGTGTGTTCTAGCTTGCTAACGCTGCCAGAATGCAAAACACCAGTGACGGATTGGCTTTTGTAAAAGGGGGTTTATTTGGTTACACAGTTACAGTCTCAAGGACATAAAGTGTCCAAGGTAACACATCAGCAATTGGGTACCTTCACTGGAGGATGGCCAATGGCATCCAGAAAACCTCTGTTAGCTGGGAAGGTACGTGGCTGGTGTCTGCTCCAAGTTCTGGTTTCAAAATGGCTTTCTCCCAGGACTTTCCTCTCTAGGCTTCAGCTCCTCAAAAATGTCACTCTTAGTCGCTCTTGGCGCATTTGTCCTCTCTTAGCTTCTCCGGAGCAAGAGTCTGCTTTCAACAGCCATCTTCAAAATGTCTCTCATCTGCAGCTCTTGTGCTTTCATCAAAGTGTCCCTCTTGGCTGTAGCTCCTCTTCAGAATGTCACTCTCAGCTGCGCTGAGTTCCTTCTGTTTGTCAGCTCATTTCTATGGCTCCAGTGATTTAATTTATACCCACCCTGAATGGGTGGGGTAACACCTCCATGGAAACTATCCAGAGTCATCATCCACAGTTGGGTGGGGCACATCTCCATGGAAACACTCAAAGAATTACAGTCTAATTAACACTGATAGTTCTGCCCACACAAGATTACATCAAAGATAATGGCATTTGGGGAGGACACAATACATTCGAACTGGCAGAGTGTGACCCACCTCCGTCAGGATGGGTCTTAATCCTATTACTGGAGTCCTTTATAAATGGAATGTATATAGACAGAAAAGGAAAGCCACATGAGCAAGAAGCAGAAAGCAGAAAAATACCAAAGAGAAGAGAGAGACCAACAGATGCCACCATGTGCCTTGCCACGTGTCAGAGGAGCCAAGGATTACCCGTAGCTGGTCTTTGGGAAGAACGCATCTCCTTGATGATGCCTTGATTTGAATATTTTCATGTCCTCAAAACTGTAAGCTTGTATGCCAATGAATTCCCATTGTTTAAGCTGAACTGTTTCATGGTGTCTGTGTTGAGCAGCTTAGGAAACTAAAACACACCCTTCTGTACCCTGCTTTGTGATGTTGCAGCTAGTACCTACATCCATGCTTTGCCAAGTGGTTGGTTCCCTGTGAGGCTCTGCAAAGATGGAGGTAGAGGGAGACCAGAAGATAGGTGGGAGAAGGTGTTTGCCCCTTCCTATCTCTTTCCTGTGGGCTTTCTGTTTGCTTTCAGTTCTTATAAACATCATTCCAACCTGGCTTCTTTACCCCAGCAGTAGCAGTTGATTCTGGAGCTACAGGTGAATCCAGTTTGCAGTTTGTGCAACACTTGAAGAATCTGCTTCCTCATCAGCCCCAGCTGAAGTAGCGCCTCCTTCTCAGAGCTCTGACTGTTTTGCTCCATGGGGACCCTCCTCCAGACTTCTGAGTTTTAATAATTCCAACTCATTTCCTTGGTTTCTAGAGCCCTGGGGATGGTAGCAACTTCCTGCAATTGCTACCTCTGTGATACCTTCATGATCCCCTCTCAGATTTTTTAGTTAACAACTCTTTATATTAAATTCTCTGATTTAAAAAAATTGTTTTTTTCTGTCTCCTGACTGGATTCTAATTGATACAATTATATAATATCTCATTTAAACCTAATTCTAAGGTAGGCATAAAACTAAGACTTATTGAGGTTAAATAACTAGCTCATATGACACAGCTACTAGGTGGTAGATTTTGAATTTGGACACTTTTTTTTTTTTTTTTTTTTGGTTTGGTTTTATTTTGCCTGACCCTAAAGCTTGTGCTCTTAAACACTAAAGCCTTCCTACATTGCCTGGTTTTTCAGCATTGAACTGTAGTTACAATTTTTTAATTCTTTCATAATTTTTATTGCTTTTCTCTGGCATATTATTAGACTCAGCATTACCCAAAACATATCCCAGGCAACATTAGTGCTACAAGAAGACTTGTAAAAAATCGGTCAGAGACTTTTCTGGTCAATGAAGGTGGCTGCATAAGACACTCCAGAATACCAATGTATCACAGAATCTTTAAACAACTAGCAAAAGCTTAGAAAGCCATATTCCCCAAACTCTGGAAAACAGTTAAAGGGTTGCAGTAACTGGGCAAGTGCTGAATCAAAAAGCACAGTTTGAAAAATGGTAGGTGAAGCTTGTGGTGCTTTTGCTAGCTGTCCCCCTACCCCCTTCCTGGTGTGGGGTGGAGCCAGCCTGTACTATCATTGTGGGCCCCTGGCCTTGTTTCAGAGGGAGCAGTGTAACCCCATGCACATACTGGAGTGCCTGTATGTCAGTACCAACCTATCTGGTGGCAGCCTGAAAAACTGAACCAGGAAATTTGTCTTGGGCTTGCCCTCCCGGAACATGTCCTGCAGGTAGAGAAGCAGCTTGCAGACAGCTAAAGCAATGTAAGAAATAATTAAGATGAAGTGGCCTGGGGCAAACTGCATTAAGTGATACAATAGGGCACCCAGGATGTGTGTGTGTGTGAAAGTTTATCATAGGGAGTAGAGGTGGCATTTGAATTCCTACAAATGGGGGAATCCCTAAAGATATGAGGAAGCACAAATTAAGTACAAGTAGCAGAATCCAGACAAGCTCAGATAAAACAGAGAGGAACCTATACTTCCCTATACTTACCCACTTACCTTGGGCTGATCTTGATATGAGAGTGTTTTGGCTTGCTAAAGCTGCTGGAATATAATATACCAGAAATGGGTTGGCACTTACAATGGGGATTTACTGGTTTACAAATTACAGTTCTAAGGCCATGAAAATGTCCCAATTAAGGCATCAACAGGATGCTACCTTCTCTGAAGAAAGGCCAATGGCATCCGGGGTTCCTCTGTCACATGCGAAAGCTCATGGCTGTCATCTGCTGATCCTTCTTTTTCAGGTTTTGTTGCTTTCAGGTCTGGCTTTTCAGTTTCCACGGGTCCTTGCTTGCTTCTCCTGGGGCTTTTCTCTCCAAGCTCTCTGGGTGTTTCTCTCTCTGAGCTCTCTGGCTGTTTTTCTGTCCTTTATCCTCTCATAAAGGACTCCAGTAAAGGATTAAGATCCATCTTGAATTGGGTGGGTCACATCTCAATTGAAACAAACTTATCAAAAGGTCCCACCCACAATAGTTCTAAACCCACAGAAATGGATCAAAAGAACATGGCCTTGTCCAGTGGTACATAACAGCTTCAAACCAGCACAGAGGGCTAGGCTCTGCGGAGACCACCAGACAAAGCAGAGCCAACTCTGAAAGACTGTGAAAGGTGCTTTTTGCTATGGTTTGTTTTTGTTAGCTCCTGTCACTCAAGGAAATCTCTGTCATATCACTACCTATCCTACCTGGATATAAACTTAAGGAGCAGACAATTCAGGGACTAATCCCAGAGTATCAATTTAAAATATTAAAATGTACAATGTGCAAAAAAAAAGATTACAAGACAAAGAAACAGGACATGATGACCTATCCAAAGGAAGAAGATAAAAATCCAGAAACCGTCAACAAAGAGAACCAGACTTTGAACACAGCAGACAAGGACTTAAAAAAAGTTAAGATCCTTAATATGCTCAGGGAGATAAAGGAAAACACAGAGAAAGAACTAAAAGATCTGAGGAAAGCAATGAATGAACAATATGAGAATCTCAATAAAGAAAAATAAATTTTTAAAAGGAACCAAACAGAATTACTGGAGTTAAAGACCACAATAACTGAAATGAAAAATTCTGTACAGGATTTCAACAGAAGATTGGAGCTGGCAAAAGAAAGAATCAGTGATTGCAAACAAAACAACAACAACAACAACAAAATTTGAAATGATTCAGAGTGTTCTTTTTTACTTCAATTGCTCTTTTCCACTCTAATTATTATTCCTGTTATTTTTGTGTGTGTGCTAATGAAGGTGTCAGGGATTGATTTAGGTGATGAATGTACAATTATGTAATGGTACTGTGAACAATCGAAAGTGCAATTTGTTTTGTATGACTGCGTGGTATGTGAATATATCTCAATAAAATGAAGATTAAAAAAAATAAATAAAAGGCCAGTGACACTGGGAAAAAAAAAAAGAAATGATTCAGGCTGAGGAGCAGAAAGAAAAAGAATTTTAAAAAGTGAGCAGAGTCTAAGAGACATATGGGACACCATCTAGTGTACCAATATACACATTTTGGGTGTCCCAGAAAGAGAAGAAAGAAAGGGTTGGAAGTAATATTCAAAGAAATAATGGCAAAATACATCTCAAATTTAACTAAAGACATGGATATGCATATTTAAGAATCCCAAAAATCTTCAATAGGATAAACTCCAAGACACATAGTAATCAAACTATCAAAGGCAAAGGAAAAGGAGAGAGTTCTGGAAATGGAAAGAGAAAAGCAATGAGTTATGTACAAGGATTCCCAATAAAATTGTGTCTGTTTCTCATCAGAAACCATGGAGGCAAGAAGGCAGTGGGACAAAATGATTAGTGCTGAAAGAAAACAATTACCAACTGTGCCAGTTTGAAACTTATGGACCCCAGAAGAGCCATGATCTTTTAATACAGTTGTGGGTGGAAGCTTTTGATTGAGTGTTTCCGTGGAGATGTGACACCCTCTGTGGGTGAGAACTCTGAATGAATTATTTCCGTGGAGGTGTGGCCCATTCAGGGTGGGTATTAATTAGATCACTGGTTTCCTTTAAGAGAGCTCACAGAGAGGAGCAATGCAGAGAAGCTGAGAGAGACATTTTGGAGAGAGCTAAGAGCCAACACTGACCCAGATGCTTGGAGATGCTGGGAGATGCAGACAGAAGGATGTTTGGAGATGCTAAGCTAGGAGATGAAGCCCAGAAATCACCCCAGAGAAGCTAAGAGAGGACTCATATGCTTAGAAAGAAATGCCCCAGGAGAACCAAGCAGAGAGCTGAGAGAAGCTAAGAGAGACAGAAGCCCAGAGATGTTTTTGAGAAAGCCATTTTGAAACCAGAACCTGGGAGCAAAGGACAAGCAGACACCAGCCACATGCCTTCCCAGCTAACAGGAGTATTCCTGTGCCATCGGCTATTCTTCAGTGAAGGTATCCTCTTTTTGATGCCTTAGTTTGGACAGTTTTATGGCCTTAGAACTGTAAATGTGTAACTCAATAAATCCCCTTCATAAAAGTCAATCCATTTCTGGTACTTTGTATAACAGCAGCAATAGCAAACCAGAACACCAACCAAGGATTTTACATCCAGCAAGACTTTCTTTCAAAAATAAGGTAGATATTAAGGCATTCCCATTTAAACAAAAGCTGAGGAGCTCATCACCACTCATTACTACAAGCAATGCTGAAAGAAAAGGATGCTAGACAGTGGATTGAAGCAGGCATAAAGAAATAAAGACTTCCAGTAAAGGTAACCATATGGGTATTATAAAGGCCAGTAGTATTGTATTATATATTTTGGCATATAGCTCCACTTTTTACTTCTTACAGTTTCTAAAATGCAAATGCATTTAACTAATGATAAATAAATGTTTTTAGACATACAATGTATAAAGACACAATTTGTAACAAGAACAATAAATAGGTGGGGGATGGAGAGGTATAGGAACAGTGTATGTGCATGCTATTGCAGTGAAGTTAGTATCAAACCAACATGATTGTTATAGATTTAGGATGTGACATTTAAGCCCCATGATAACCACAAAGAAAATATATGAAAAATATATACAGAAGGAAAAATCGAAGGGATTCAAACAGTACAATACAAAAAACAAACAGATATGAAATAAGCATTAACAGCAATTAATAAGCAAAAAGGGTACAAGACTTATAAAGACTAAATAGCAAAATAGCAGAAGAAAGTCCTGGATTATCAGAAGTTACTTTAAATGTAAATGGGTTAAACTCTCCAGTCAAAAGGCAGAAACTGACAAAATGGATAAAAAGAAACATCACCCAATTATATGCTGTTTACAAGAGACATCTTAAATTCAAAGACACAAGTCAGTTGAAACTGAAAGGATGGAAAAAAATTTACCACACAAGTAGTAACCAAAACAGAGCTGGGGTAGCTATACTAATATCAGATTAAATAGACTTTAAGTCAGAAACTGTTATGAGGGTCAAAGAAAAAGTCACTATATACTAATAAAGTGATCCATTCAAAAAGAAGATGTAACAATTATAAATATATATGCACCTAACAGCTGAGCCCCAAAACTTTTGAAGAAAATATTGAGAGATTTGAAGAAAGAAATAGATGGTTCTACATTCATAGTGGGAGACTACAATGCTTGTCTCTTAGTAATATATGGAACATCTAGACAGAGGATAAATAAGGAAATAGAAAACTGGCACAATATTGTAAACCTACTAGATATAACAAACATATATAGAACATTTCACCTAATAGCAACAGAACACATTCCTCTCTAGTGCACATGGGTAATTCTCTAGCATAGACCATATATTAAGGTGCAAAACAAGTCTCAATAAACTAAAAAATATTAAAGTCACACAATGTATTGTCTCAAACCACAATGGAATGAAGCTAGAAATCAATAAAAGAGGGAGAACTGGAAAAGTCACAGATATGTGGAAATTAAACAACACACTCTTAAACAACCAATGGGCCAACAAAGAAATCACAAGGGACATTAGAAAATATCTTGAGGTGAATGAAAATTAAAACACAACATACCAAGACTTACGGGATGCAACAAAGGCAGTGCTGAGGGAGAAATTTGCACCTCTAAATACTTACATTAAAAAAGGAAAAAGATCTCAAATAAGAGACCTAACCTTACAACTGGAAGAGCTAGAAAAGGAAGAGCAAACTAAACCCAAAGCAAGCAAAGGAAATAGCAAAGATTAGAGTGGAGATAAAAGAAATTGAAAATTTAAAAAAAAATAAAGAGAATCAATAATACCAAAAGTTGGTTCTTTGAAAATATCAATGAAATTGACAAACCTTTAGCTAGACTTTCAAAGAAAAAAAGAGAGAGCACACAAATAACTAAAATCAGAAATGAGAAGGGAGACATTACTACCAGCTCCACAGAAATAAAAAAGACTGTAAGAGATTCTATGAAAAACCGTACACCAACAATTATATAACCTAGATGAACTGGACAAATTTCTAGAAACACACAAACTACCTACGCTGTCTCAAGAAGAAACAGAAGATCCCAACAGATTAATAACTAGTAAAGACATTTAATCAGTCCCCCAAAACCTTCCCAACAAATAAAAACCCAGAACCAGATGGCATCATAGAGGCTGTGGTGGTTTGAAGCTGTATGTACCCAAGAAAAACATGCTTTTAAAACTAATCCATTCCTGTGGGTGTAAATCCATTGTAATAGGATCTTTTGATGAGTCTACTTCAGCTAAGGTGTGACCCACCTCATTCAGGATGGGAACTAATCCTTTATTGGAGTCCTTTAGAAATCCAGTGAATACAGAGAGAGAAAGAGAAAGCCATACAAGCAAGCAAGTGAAAGCAATGAAACCCAGAAGAGAAGGGAGAGACCTGAAGATGCCATGTGCCTTGCCATGTGGCAGAGGAGCCAAGGATTGCTGGCAGCTGGTCTTTGGGGAGAAAGCATCACCTTCATAATCCCTTGATTTGAACATTTTCACAGCCTTAGAACCGTTAGCTAATAAATTCCCATTGTTTATGCCAACCCATTTCATTGTATCTACTTTGAGCAGCCTAGGAAACTAAAACACACGTGTTAGCAAACATTCCAAGAAGACTTAACACCAATCCTGTTCAAACTTCCAAAAAATTCAAGAGGAGGGAACAATCCCTAACTCATTCTATAAGGACAACATGAGCCTCATACCAAAGACAGACAAAGATACCATAAAAAAAGAAAATTACAGACCAATATCTCTTATGAATATAGATATAAAAATTCCCCCCCAAAATACTAGCAAACCAAATCCAATAGCACATTAAAAGAATTAGACACCATGATCAAGTGGAATTTATCTCAAGTGTGCAAGAGTGGTTCACCATAAGAAAATCAATTAATGTAATGCATCACACTGACAGAACAAAAAAGGGGAAAAAAAACCCCACATGATCATATAAATTGATGCAGTAAAAGGCATTTGACAAAATCCAGTATCCCTTCTTGTTAAAAACACTTTTCAAGGAAAGGAAGAAATAAAACTTTTCCTATTTGCAGATTACATGATCCTATATAAAGAAAATCTTGAAAAATCCCAAAGTTACTGGAGCTAATAAGTGAATTCACTAAAGTGAATCAGCAATGTTTCTATGCACTAGTGATGAGTAATCTGAAGAAGAAATAAAGGAAAAATCTGCATTTATAGTAGCAATTAAAAGAATCAAATATCTAGGAATAAATCTAAGGATGTAAAGGACTTTTACATAGAAAACTACAAAACATTGCTAAAAGAGATCAAAGAAAACCTAAATAAGTGGAAGGACATTCTGTGTTCATGAATTGGAAGACTAAATATTATTAAGATGTAAATTCCACCAAATATGATTTACAAGTTTGATGCAGTCCCAATCAAAACTCTAACAGACTTCTTTGAAGAAATGGAAAAGCCCATCATCAAATTTATTTGGAAGGATAAGGGGCCCCAAATAGCCAAAAACATCTGGAAAAAGAAGAACTTCCCAATCTTAAAACTTATTATAAAGTCACAGTAATCAAAACAGGATGGTACTGACACAAGGACAGACATATATACTAATGGAATTAAATTGAAAAATCACATTTATGGCCAGCTGATTGTTACAAGGGTACCAAGCCCATTTAATTGGGAAAGAATAGCTTCTTCAACAAATGGTGCTGGGGAAACTGGATGTCCATAAGCAAAAGAATGAAGGTGGATTCCTACCTCACACAATTTACGAAAATAGCTGAAAATGGATCAAAGACAAATATATGAACCAGAACTATAAACAACTAGAAGAAAACATAGAGAAGCATTTTCAGGACCTTATATTAGGCAATGATTTTTTAGACTTTACACCCAAAACACAAGTAACATCAACAACAAAAAAGATAAATGGGACCGCCACAAAATTAAACACTTTTGTGCATTAAAGGACTTTATCATGAATGTAAAACAACAACCTACACAACCTGAGAAAACGTTTGGAAACCACATGTCTCTGACAAGGGTTTAATATCCAGAATGTAAATAAATCCTTCAATTCAGCAACAGAAAGTCAAACAACCCAATTTATAAAATGGGCAAAAGTCTTGAATAGAGATTTCTCCAAAGAAGATATAGAACTGGTCATTAAATATATGAGAAGATGCTCAATGTTATTACCCCTTAGTGAAATGCAAATCAAAACCACAATGAGATACCATTTCAAACCCACTAGAATAGCTACTGAAAAATGGAATAAAAGAAGTGTTGGAGAGGATGTGAAGAAATGAGGACATTCAGTCATTGTTGGTGGGAATGCATAATGGAAGACAGTTTGGTGGTTCCTCAGAAAATTAAGTAAAGAATTACCATATGACTCAGCAATCCCACTTCTAGGTATATACCCAAAAGAATTGAAAGCAGGTATTCAGACAGATATTTTCACATCAATGTTCATAGTGGCATTATTCACATTGCCAAAAGATGGAAGCAACCCAAGTATCCACCAAATGATGAATGGATAAATGAAATATGGTACACATACACACACACACACACACACACACACACACACACACACACAAAATACACAATGGAATATGATGCAGCCAAAAAAAGAATGACGTTCTGACACATAAAACAACATGGATGAACCTGGAAGACATCATGTTGAGTGCAAGAAGCCAGTCACAAAAGGACAAATATTTTGTGATCTCACTGATATGAAATAATCAGAATCAGCGAATTCATTTAGTCAGAAACTAGAACACAAATTACCAAATACTGGGATAGAAGAGTAGGGAATGGGGAGTTAATGCTTAATTGATACAGAATTTCTATTTGGGATGGTGGAAAAATTTTGTTAATGGGTGCTGGTTATGGTAGGACAACATTGTAAATGTAATTAACAGCACTGAATTATAAATTTAATGTGGTCAAAGGAGGCTTTTTAGGTTGTACATATGTTACTGGAATAAAAATCTATTTTAAGCCATAGGATTGTACAACACAAAACAGTCAAACCTAATGTAAACTGTGGACTATAGTTAATAGTACAATTATAATATTCTTTCATCAACTGTAAGAAAGGTACCACACCAATGCAAGGTGTTATAAATAAGGGTGATGATATGAGAACTCAGTAGTTTCTGCATGATCTTTCTGTAAACCTATAACTTCTGTAATAAAAATATTATATTTTAAAAAATGGGTCAGTCAAAGGGACACAGATGAGACATAAGGGAAAAAAAAAGAAATATAGAATGCAAGCTTTGTATCAAGGTTGAATTTCTTGAACTTCTTAGCTGCGTTTAATGGGATTGCATAAAGAATGTTCTTGTTCATGGGAAATGTATACGTGAATTATATTGTTTTTTCAAGGATGTGGGCAGCTTGCTCACATATGTTCAGAAGACAGAGCAATAGATGATGGATGATAGGGAGGGAGAGAGAGAGGGAGGGAGAGAGGGAGGGAGGGAGGGAAAGAAAGAAAGATGGTCTTGTGACAGGATGTTAAAGGTGGTGGATCGGGGTATTGGGGAGGGGGGTTGGGGTATGATGGGGTTCTATGTATGGGGTTTGTACTGTTTTTGCAACTGTTCCTGTAAGTTTGAATTTATCTCAGAATAAAATTTTTTATAAAATAAATAAATAAATACATAATAAAAAATGGGTCAAAACCAAAGTTCAACTAAGTTTAGGTGTCTTCATATGCTGTTTCTCTCTCTAGAAGAGTCACAGTGAACATTAGCATAATAAAGATTCTGAGAAATCTTGCAACAAAGTTAAATATGTAATCAGGCCGTTTCTTATAAGTTTACTGACTGGTATTATCCCAAGGATGTGGAAAACACAACACGGATCTCATCAATATCTAATCTAAATGCATCCTGTGCAACAGTGGTGCCTCATTAGGAGAAATGTGTTGATGCCAGTGATTGTGGGATATTCAGAAGTTGCTTTTAAAAAGTACTGGGGAAGGGGATTCTGATCTTTGTTTAGCTTATGAAAATTTGGCCATAAATTTGTACATTTTTTGGGTTTCAGCTATTAAAACCTCTGCTCACATTTCAATTGCACTTTCAGTTTTAAAAGGTACAATTTTGGAACCAATAACCAAAGTCAGATAAGGATTTGATAACTTCCAGAACAAGTAACTTTTCCTTTCCTTAGGTCAATCAATGAGCAAATTACCCCTTCAAAGCTCTGAGGCCCCACTTTTGTAATCCTGCCCTATATAAATCCTGTAAATAGGAGTAGTTTCCAGTGCTTACATTAAACTTTCTGAATGCATTTATCTGAATTTATCTATGGCACCTTATGAGGTGTTTTACTATAAAAAACTAAAATTAATGCTTCACATATTTGTTTATTTTTAAGAAGTGTGAACCCATCTGCATTTGTGTTTGAAATTGTGGTTCATTTGCCTTTATTTATATTTTACTTGCATTTATATTTTATTTGAATAACTGTACCAGTTAATTGGTTTGGATTATAATGTTTAGAAATCAGTCAAAAAGAGGGTGTACCTAAGTGTTCTAAAACCTAGAATTAACTCTATTCTAGAGAGAGCTGTGTCAAAAGTTTTCTTCATGGATTCGACACGCTTGTCCAATTCACCTTTGAGTTTGACTACTGAGGAATCTAAGGAATCACAGCTGCTCATGTCTTTGGGTAGTGGCATTCTATTACCCAAAGTGGATTTAAGGAGTCTTTTCTCTGGAAGAATTCTTTAAATTGAGGAACTGAAGAAAATTTGAAAACTATCAAGTGGCTTAAAAAATTTTATGAATTAACAGCCTTTTGAGGTAAGTACTTAGTAGTAAAAAATGAAAACAAATTTCCCAAGGGTCCCCGTGCTTCCTCGGAGGCTTGCCCCACCCACGATTACAGTGTCCAGACAGCAGCTCTGGTTTGGGCTGGGCTTAGGCCATGGCCCCACCCATGTAGAAACGCCCTAGAGATATGGGAGGTTGGTACACGCAATCACCCCTCTGCCCTGTGTGAACAGAACACTCGCTTTCTATCCAAACATGTGTCCCTGCCAAAACTGAGATTTTTGTGCGTTCCAAATAGTGAGATGTGAACTCAAGTTTAGCCTCTGTAAGCCGCGGCTCCTGTGCCTTTTACCCAGCCTGCCTTTCACTGTTGCTATCCCTGCAGACCTGACTCCTGTTTAACATTCCCACATTCCATCTGCCAGTAATTCAGCAGTTCTGCCCTCCACATCTCTCTCTCACCATCTCCTTGAATCCTGACTCAAACCCTGGCTGTCCTGTCCCGGGACTTATTCCATGGCTTTTGAGAGACCCATGTCTTTGAAGAGTGAACAAAGCATGTTTGGGGAGGCAGACCCAAGTTGCAAATTAGCCAAATTAACATATTCTAATTTGTGCAGAAAAAGAAGGAAAAAGAAGAAAAATTATCAAGAACCTTTAAGTAATATACCAGTTATTTTCAGACTTCCCACAAGCCTCTGAGAGGAGGCATTGTAAGTATTTTTTAAGACTACAGAAGCTACTTTATCGTGACTGTGCTCACCCTTCAGAAGACACACTGGATCCAAATGACAAATAGAAAATTCTATCTGATGCAGATGTTAGTTTGGCTCACTTCAAATTGGTCTTAAATTGTTTTCAATCCTGGGCACTTCTGTTCAGTCACCCAAGTCTAATCGTTTAATAGTTCAGTTCCTTCTCTACAACTTGACCTGAATAAACTGCTCTTACTTGCACGCAAGTCAGTGTCTGTGTCTTTCCTGAGTACAGAGAATCACCTGGGCCGGTCTCCGCCAATCAGGAAATGTTTTCCCTGCCTGCCACTATGTTTCTAGCTCACCTAAATCCCATTCCTCCCAGATTACTGCCTAATGATCTGTTCTTTAGAAGTTAGAATTTGCACTAAAACTCACTTTACATTAGATTGTTTACTATTATACATTAACAGTACTAGAAAACCTCCATGTCCTTTTAAATGCAGCTTTAAAAACAACTATGCTTTTTGTTCACTTTTTCCTTGAACATATAAAATACATTTTTGCAGCTCAGAACAGCTTTGGAATAGACAATACAGTTTTCTCACAGTGGCAAGGGGGAAGGGGAGGGCACGCCATTGGCATTTATGGAGTGTCAGGCACTGTTAGGCACAGCACATGCTATCTGCTTCAAGTCTCACAACAACTCCAACCCTATGAATTGCGTTGTAGTATCCCCATTTTATAGATGGTGACACAGCTTGCCCATGGTCACACAGATGGCTAAATCACATTTGGAATCCTTTGTCCAAATCCCAGAGTTACTTAAGCCAATGGGTAGTGTGTCAGTTTAGTTAGGTCCTCTGAGAAGAAGATGTCAAGATAAGACATGTAAGGAATTTATTAGGGAAAATACCTTTGGAGGTTAAATGGTGAGGGAGCAGGAAGAGGCCAGGAGAGCATTCGGAGAGAGCGTTCGGACTGTCATGCAGGTATGAGACCTGTGAAAGGAGAGAGAAGAAGGATTGGGTGGGAAGAGCCTCAGACCAGAGCACAGGTCTGTAGTAAGTCTCTGCCCAGGGAATGTTGCCTTGGCATGAACATGGTGAACCCAAAGGGGCAGCAACTGGAGTCAGCTATGCTGCCAAGTAGTAGGCTCTCTTGCAGGAGATCTGAGTGGTGCACCTCCATAGCCGCCACAGGTGGAAGTTACAGGGAGGGAGAGAAAAAACATAAAGAAAGCATGTTTTAATAATCAAGGCCCTCCAGGGATGCAAGGCTCACTCCAGAAAGAGGCTTGCAGCATTATCTAAACAGCCACTGAGAGGGATGGTTGGGAGCCCCATGCCTTCGAGACTTCTGAAGCCCATGGGCTAGAAAAACTAGGAGACCAACAAAAGTCACCAAGTAAGGACATTAACTAGCCAAATATCACTTGCTACCACCATAATTTAATGAAGATGCTTTAATACTCCAAAAAATAGGAAGAGCATTATCTCGGAATAAAGTCCTTTACGTTGAATAGATTTAGAACAATGAAAAAGCATTTTGCTGTGATTTAGGTTAAAACACCCTCACAGACTGGGACTCAAAACACTTTTAGAAAGTATTTAAGTACAAACTGGATGTTGGACCTGGGGTCTTTTAAGGTCCCTTCTGACCCTAAGACTCTTTCATTCAATTTGACAATTATTTATTGTGCACTTCTGTATGGTAGAGACTAATAAGATATTGAGAATCCCGAGGATGGACAAGGCGGACACAGTTGCTGTTCTTGGTGGCTTAAAATCTGGTGAAGGGAGAGAGATACTAAGGTAAAAAAATGAAAAAAGATAATTTCCGTTTGTGGTGAGTGCTACCATACGGTAGGGGCCAGGACTTTAGTTAGGGTAGATAGAGTAATACAAAAAGGCCTCTCCAAGAAGATGATGTTTGAGCTAAGACCTTTTATAGCCCTGGATGAGGAGCAGGAAGGACTCAATTCTCCAGGAACAGCAGCATAAAGGCCTCCAGGAGGGAAGGAGCTTGGCATGTTTGAGGAGCTGCCTGCAGGGCAATGGGGCTATCGCATACTAACGAGGCCACAGAGGCAGGAGAGTTCAAGGCAGATTGTATGGGGCATATTTCCAGTGTGTCAGGCTGAGAATCCACTATACCTCTACGAAAACCTTATTCTGGTGACATTAGACACTCCTTTTTATCTAAATACGGTATAGAAGTTCATAGGAAAGTAGAATGTGAAGTTGTTTGGAAAGGGGTGTCTGGCTATTTCCCCAGACATCTCCAAAGGGACACTTACCTTAGCAAATTCACCAGGACACCCCTTCACTTCTTTTTTGCAAGCTGGGGGAAAAAAGACACGAAAAAGAAATGAAAATGAATTGGTCCATTTTTCTGGGGTTAACACACATTCAGTAAGCTTGTGAGATTTTTGAGTACAACCAGCTTGACAGTGAGAACTGTAACTGTCCAGGAGACCAAAACCCAGCACCTTCCCCTCTGGCACATTTTCTTTCTGTGAGTACTCCACGTGGGAAGACACCTTCTAATCAGACTCTCGGGACTGCATGTGGGGACCAGGCCACATTAAAGAAGTACTGGCAGTGCCACCAAGATTATTAAGGTGCTGTATTTCAGCCACAGATAACTTGCCTGGGCATTGCTCCAGCTTGCTTCAAAGACTCCCATTTTACTATTTCTGTGGCTGACCCACTGTTTCCAGAGAACTTTCTTTCAGGTGGTTTTGCATAGCTGTGCTTGGATCTTTTACTAACTTAGCTGATGTCAAAATCACTAGAGGCTCTTGATAAAAATGCAGACTTCCAAACCCATCTCCAGAAGATTCTATTCAGAAGGGCTAGGTGGGGCCTACAAATATGGGTGGCTTCCACCAGCAGCCCAGGATTCATATCATCAAGTATGTTTAGGAAACTGCACTGAATCAGCTCTTCAGAGTTGCCTAATTGTGTTTCCCAAACTTGACCAATTCCAATAATAACCTAGAGCATTTGCTAAATATACAGGCTCTCAGGGCTGGGGCCCTAGTGAATCAGAATCACCAGGTGAAGGGCCTGGGAATCTGTACACTTAATAAATACTCCAGACACACCTTGTGACAGAAAAAATTGAGGAAACACTCTAATTGAGATTCACTTGTGCTCTTTAGAGATTCTGATTCATTACATCTGCAGAAGAGCTCAGGGATTTTAACAAAGGCCCCTGGTGATTCTGATGTGCAGCACTGGGGACCCTACTTTGAGAAACTCTGCATTAAACTTTGGTATTATTACAATGCACATCTTTGTTCTTAATGCCAAAGGACTGACAGCCTTTACTAAGAGCGTACACATCTCCTCGCCTTTGCAAATGCTGTTCACAAGGCCTGTATCTGTGTTTTAAAACTTTTCTTTGCTCTTCAATGTTTTATTAAGAAAAATTTCAAAGATACAGAAAATTTATGATTATACTCATCACTTGATTCAATATTTGACACATTTGCTTCCTCTATGAATCTATGTATGTTATTTTGCTAAGCTATTTCAAAGTAAGTTACAAATATTGTGACCCTTCATGCAAACACCTTAGCATGGATATCCTTAAAAAAAGATAGTTTCCTTCATAACCACAATACCATTATCACCTCTAACAAAATGAATAATAATTCCCTAACATCAGCTAATTTCCAGTCTGTTCTAGTTTGCTAATGCTGCTGGAATGCAAAACACCAGAGATGGATTGGCTTTCATAAAAGGGGGCTTATTTGGTTACACAGTTACAGTCTTAAGGCCATAAAGTGTCCAAGGTAACACATCAGCAATTGGGTACCTTCACTGGATGATGGCCAATGGTGTCCAGAAAACCCCTGTTAGCTGGGAAGGCGTGTGGCTGGCGTCTGGTCCAAAGTTCTGGTTTCAAAATGGCTTTCTCCTAGGACGTTCCTCTCTAGGCTGCAGTTTCTCAAAAATGTCACTCTTAGTTGCACTTGGGGTATTTGTCCTCTCTTAGCTTCTCTGGAGCAAGTGTCTGCTTTCAACGGCCGTCTTCAAAATGTCTCTCATCTGCAGCTCCTGTGTTTTCATCAAAGAGTCCCTCTTGGCTGTAGCTCCTCTTCAAAATGTCATTCTCAACTGCACTGAGTTCCTTCTGTTTGTCAGCTCATTTATATGGCTCCAGTGATTTAATTTAGACCCACCCTGAATGGGTGGGGTAACACCTCCATGGAAATTATCCAATCAGACTCATCACCCACAGTTGGGTGGGGTGCATTTACATGGAAACACTCTAATCCAAACGTTTGAACTTAATCCCCACTAATATGTCTGCCCCCACAAGATTGCATCAAAGAAAGAGCATGGCTTTTTCTGGGGTCATAATATATACAAACCAATACACAGTCTATGTTCAAAATGTCCCCAATCATCCTCCAAACGTCTTTTACTGCTGTTTACAAGCCTAGATGCAATCAGGGATCACACATTACTTATGATTTTTATGTAACTTTTATCTCTTAATCTAGAATAGTCCTTCAACCATGTTTTTCCAGTTCAATTGTCTTGGAGAATGCCCCTCTTTCTGGATTTGTTTGGTTGTTTCCTCAAGGTGTTATACCTAACATTAAACAAACAAACAAACAAAATCAGAAAAGAATAGTCTCTTCAACAAATGGTGCTGGGGAAACATGATATTCACATGCAAAAGATTGAAAATGGACCCCTACTCTTTTAGTTTCTCCACTGTTAAAACAAAACCATACAAATGGATTGGCTTAAATAATGGCAACTTATTGATTCATGGTTTTAGGAGCTAGAAGGCTTGCTTCCTCCCAGGATTTGTGTTTTCTGGCTGGCTGGTAATGTTGGGGTTCCTTGGGTTTTCTGTCACATGGTAATGCACATGGTAGTGTTTTCTCCTTTCTCTTCTGGATTCCACTGACTTCCATCTTCTGGCTGCTCCCTACAGCTTCTCCTTCTATCTGACTTCCACCCTGCTATAAAAGACTCAAGTAATCCAGATTAAAACCCAACCTGTTTCAGTAGGGCCACTGAAGCAGCCCAGGATTCATATCATCAAGTATGTTTAGGAAACTGCACTGAATCAGCTCTTCAGAGTTGCCTAACTGTGTTTCCCAAACTTGACCAATTCCAATAATAACCTAGAGCATTTGCTAAATATACAGGCTCTCAGGGCTGGGGCCTAGTGAATCAGAATCACCAGGTGAAGGGCCTGGGAATCTGTACACTTAATAAAAAGTGTACAGATTCAGTTAAGTGTACCTTAACTGAAAGTGACATCTTGAAGAGATCTTATTTACAGTAGGTTCATACCCATAGGACCAGAGGTTGGGACCTGAACTGCCCTTTGTGGGGTGATTCAATCCCTAACACCTAAACTAATACCATATATAAAAATTAACTCAAAACAGATAAACAACATATATAAGGGCTAAAACCATAAAATACTTAGAAGAAAATGTAGGAGAAGATCTCTGGGATCTTGTATTTGGCATTGGATTGTTAGATAAGACACCAAAAGCATGAGCAACAAAAGAAAAAATAGATAAATTGGACTTCATCAAATTAAAAATTTTTGTGTATCAAAGAACATTATCAAGAAAGTGAGAAGACCATCTACAGCATGGAACAAATTATTTGGAAAATCTTTATCTGATAAGAGTTTATTATACAGAATATATAAAGAACGCCTACAGCTCAACAACAAAAAGACAAACAACCCAATTTAAAAACGGACAAAGGACTTGAATAGACATTTCTCCAAAGAAGATATACAAATGGCCAATAAGTACGTGAAAAGATGCCCAACATCATTAGCCATTAGTGAAATGCAAATCAAAACAAGGAGATAATAGAGTATATATGAGAACTCTGTATTTTATACATGATTTTTCTGTAAACATACAACTTCTTTAATAATAATTTTTAAAATCCACAAGGAGATACCACTTCATACCCACTAGGATGTGTTTTGTTTTTTTTTAAAGGAGACATAAGTGCTGATGAGAATGTGGAGAAATTGGCACCCTCATTCATTGCTGGTGGGAGTGTAAAATGGGACAGCCACTGTGGAAGACAGTTTTGTGGCCCCCTAATAAGTTAAAAACGGTATTGCTATATGACACAACAATTCCATTCCCAGGTATATACCCCAAAGAATTGAAAACAGGACTCAAACAAATATTTGTACACTGATGTTCATAGCAGCATTATTCACAGCAGCCAAAAGGTGGAAGCAATCCAAGTGTCCATCAACAGATGAATGGATAACAATGTGTGATATAAACATACAATGGAATATAATTCTGCCATAAAAAGGAATGAAATTCTGATACATGCTACAACATGAATGGATAAACCTTGCAAACATTATGCTGAGTGAAATAAGCAAGGCATATGTGGTAGTTTGAGGCTGTGTGTACCCCAGGAAAACATGTTCTTTATTTAATCCATTCCTGTGGGTGTGAACCCATTGCAGGTGGGAACTTTTGGTGAGGCTACTTCAGTTAAGGTATGAAGCACCTCAATCTGAATGGATCTTAATCCTTTTCTTGGAGTCCTTTATTGAAGAGAACGAAATTCAGTTATATAGAGAGAAAGCATGGAAGTAAGAAGTTGAAATCAATGAAACCCATAAGAGAAGGGAGAGAACAGCAGGTACCACTATGTGCCTTGCCATGTGGCAGAGGAGCAACCAGTGTTCAAGAAGAAAACATCACCTTGATGATGTCTTGATTTGGACATTTTCTGGGCCTCAAACTGTAAGCTACAAATTTTCATTGTTTAAGACAACCCATTTCATAGTATCTGCTTTAAGCAGCCTGGGAAACTAAAACAGCATGTAAAGTCAGATACTGTATGATTTCACCTGTAGGACATATCTAGAAATAGCAAATCCATGGAGAGCAGGTAGATTAGAAGTTACCAGGGCTAGGGGGTAGGAGAATAGTGATTTATTGCTTAAACGGCACAGAATTTCTGTTTTGGGTGATGAAAACGTTTTGATGATAGGTGGTATTTGTGGTAGCATAACATTGTAAATTTAATTAATACCACTAAATTGTACACTTAAAAATTCTTAAGGTGACTTCGTCAACTGGTGACATAAGGCATCTCCTGAAAAAGCCGCCCCACAGATTTAGTGAATAAACAGACAAATCCCACTTGCTTAGAATTCTGGAGGATGGTAGAGACTGGAGAAGGACTCCACGAACCCTCAACCGAAGAAAAGGAAAACTCTCAGGTAGAAATTTCTGTCCCAGACCTGCCAGTCTGTTCCCGTTCCCCTCCCCCTCACTAGCTCAGAAGCAGTGGCCCGGGTCCCTCCCACAGTAGGCAAAGATGATAGAGCCACTTTCAGCAGCAAGTTAGAACTCCACGCATATCTGAGCACCAGGACCCAAGTTCACAGAGACCCAGAGCAGAACACAAGCCAATGAGGAGTGTGGAATACAAAAAGGCCCCCAGAATTGCTGGCAAGAACCGTTGTGACCTCACTTAATCCGGTTTCTGTTGGCTGGACCACCTAAACCCAAAATGGACTTTTCTGGATTGACCCCATCTGGTTCCAAGGGTGGGATATCCTACGGGGGAAGAAACCAGAGGCAGAAAAGCCTCATAGAAAAAAAGGTGGGCGGGAGGGGTTAAACTGAACGGCAGTAAGATAGGATGGGTCCCAGAACTGAAAAGTGCAAGGAACATGGGGCACTCAGTGAGGGAGAGAATTTAAACGAATCATAGGAACTGGGGAGAAAAGTCTGCACAGAAACAAATACAACAGATCAAGATTCCCAGAGAAGAAACAAGAAAGGAAGCCTTTTCCTGGAGGTGAAACCATTGCACAAAAAGTGCAGTCTTAACAATTGCACCCCATATTCAGGGCAAGAATCAGATGAAGAGGAGCTGAGAAAATCTGAGCAGTTAAACACAGATTATTCTAAAGGCCTAGAGTAAGTTGGACCAAACATCAAAGAAGAGCCTTAACACAAAGCGAATCAATACTAAAACCCTAGACAAGAGGGAGAAATGGACTTTCAGAGTTAAGACATCAAAATAACCAGATGCCTAGACATTAGTAAAAAATTACAAGCCATACTAAGAAAGAAGACATGGCTCAGACAAGGGAACAAATTAAAACTTCAGAGGAGACTCAGAAGTTGGAACAACTACTCAAAGATATCCAAAAAAATCTCTAAATCAATTCAAGGAGATGAAGGAAAATATGGATAAGGAGCTAAAAGATATTAAGAAAACAATGTGTGAGCATAAAGAAGAATGAGAAAACATAAAAAGAAACATAATACAAATTATGGTGATGAAAGGCACAATAGTTGCGATTAAAAAAACACTAGAGGTAATATTTGTTGCTCTCTAACCAAGGCAGTTGTTGATTTCTTACAAGGCAGTAGGAATGTAGGAGAGTGATTAACCCAAGAATACTTGAATATTTTAGAGGTGGGGAGAATTAGAGCTGCTTCTGTGTCTTATTGGGAAACATAATTTTCTATTTTTAATGTGGAGTGGCCCACATTTTGATATTTTTTTTCATTTTGATAAACATTTTACAGTCTCAAGAAAACTAAGTACTACTAGTATCTGCCTTATTTTCTTGGATTGTCTGGGATTAATTTTTGCTTTAAGAGTTGGATGTGTTTTGCTTTTGTAGTTTGGAATATGATGTGTAATCATGTGAAATCCTCCTTGCTAATTTGCTTTTTGTTTTATGTTTTTTATTTGTTTTGTTTTTGGTTTGCTTTTTGCTTTTCAAGTGCAGACTTAAAATTTATTTTTGCCTATAAACAGAGATCTTTATATGTGTCCATAAATGACAGAACTTTGCCCAGTTATCTTCATTGTAGGAACATAAATCTGTTTCATAAAAATGAACAAATCCATTGTAAGTACCAACTATATTTTTTATAGTTATGTTTGGTAGATTTATTAATCACCATGTTAACGACTTCCTATTCTGTATCAGGTGCTATGCTAGGTATGTCTATGGAAAGAGTATTATTTTATTTCTAAACAAAACAAATCAAAGAAGTTAAAATCTTTCTAAAATTATAAAGGCATTCTCTGATAACTATCTGTTATATTTCTTAGTTCCAAATTCAATGAACCTATATATGAGGACATACGGCTATTATGAGGTTCCTTTGGCATTCCTGGGAGTTAAATAATATCTTTCAACTAAGTAAAGGTTAATAGGCCTATTTGTAGGGGGAAAAAGGCAGCATTGCACATATTTGCTGATACATCACGTCTAATTCACAGTAGAGATGGCCATTTAAACCCTTGCCAAAACTAGGGTTTGCTTGTACTTTCCTAGACAAGACACTAATATCCATTTTAAAACAGAATGGAAATATGTCAATATAATATTCTCATTTTGAAGGCTCCCTACAAGTGAAAGCAGATTTTGTGTCATTTTATTTGGCCTTTGCTTGTCTGTTATATTTCTTTCTGTCATTTTCAGATAAGTATTAGTAGCTAGATTTATTGCTATGGATTTGCAAATATGCCAACTGAGAGAACTAAAATGGTCATGGTGGTGTTTATCAGAAAGAGGAAGAGTACTTAAGATTTTTTATTTATTAAGATATGAAAGGCTTCTACATAAATGCACTGAAATAAAAGCTAAAAAAAAAAAAAAAAAAAAACACCAGAAGGCAAAGTCCAGCTCCATACAACTCTCCGTGGCAGCTGCTGCCAGGAATCTGTCTGTCTGCCAGCATCCCTCTGCCAGCAATTCTGCCACTGTGGAGGACATGAATGAGTATAGCAACGGAGGAATTCATGGAGGGATACAAGATCAATGTGAGCAAGAATCAACAGGATGATGGTAAAATGTTTATTGGAGGCTTGGGGTGGGATATAAGCAAGAAAGATCTGACTGTTTGTCTCGATTTGGAGAGGTTGTTGACTGCACAGTTGAAACAGATCCAGTCGCCGGAAGATCAAATGTATTTGGATTTGTGCTCTTCAAAGATGCTGCTAGTGTTGATGAGGTTTTGGAACTGAAAGAACACAAACTAGATGAGAAATTGATAGATCGCAAAAGGACAAAGGCTTTAACAGGGAGAGAATCCCCCTCCCCCTCAAAAAAAAAAGTTTTTGTGGGTGGATTGAGCCCAGATATTTCTGAAGAACAAATAAAAGAATATTTTGGAGCATTTGGAGAGACTGAAAATATTGAACTTCCAATGGATAGAAACAATGAAAGAAGAGGATTTTGTTTATCACATATACAGATAAAGAGCCAGTGAAGAAATTATGAGAAAGCAGATATCCTCAGATTGGTTCTGGGAAGTGTGAAATCAAAATTGCACAACCCAAGGAGGTATAGAGGCAGCAAGAGACACAACAGAAGGGAGGAAGAGGGGCTGCAGCTGGTGGAGGTGGTGGCACAAGGGCTCGTGGACAAGGTTAGGGCTAAAACTGGAACCAAGGTTTTAATGATTATAATGATCAAGGATATGGAAATTTCCATAGTGCCTATGGTGGTGATCATGACTATAATGGCTATGGCAGATAAGATTCTACTGGGTATAACTTTGGGAACTATGGCTATGGACAGGGATATGCAGACTACAGTGCATATAACAAATATATGCCATGAATACAAGTTCTTAATAAAAGGATGATATATAGGGAAAAATTTGTGATGTAAACTATAGATTGTAGTTAATAGTGCTATTTTAATATTCTTTCATCAGTTATAACAAAGGTACCACACTAATGCAGAGTGTCAGTAATGGGGGGGTATATGGGAATGCTGTATTTCTTACATGATTTTTCTGTAAACCTACAACTTCTCTAATTAAAAAAAAAAAAAATAGGACATATTCCACAGGCCTGTGAATTGGGTGCTTTAAATGAGGTAATCCATGTAAATTGTTTCACACAGTGCTTAGAACATAGAATCTCTTATTAAATGCTGGCTATTACTATTTTTAAAAAATGGTATAATTATTAAAAAGTGCTATCACCATCTCACTGCCCTCCCCTCTACGTGGGACCTGACTCCCAGGGGTGTAAATCTCCCTGGCAACACACGATATGACTCCCGGGGATGAATCTGGACCCGGCAGCGTGGGATTGAGAACATCTTCTTGACCAAAAGGGGGATGCAAAATGAAATGAAATAAAGCTTCAGTGGCTGAGAGATCACAAATGGAGTCAAGAGGTCACTCTGGTGGGCATTCTTACACACTATATAGATAACACTTTTTAGGTTTTAATGCATTGGACTAGCTAGAAGTGAATACCTGAAACTACCAAACTCCAACCCAGTAGCCCTGACTCTTGAAGATGATTGTATAACAATGTAGCTTACAAGGGGTGACAGTGTGATTGTGAAAACCTTGTGGATCGCACTCCCTTTATCTAGTGTATGGATGGGTGAGTAGAAAAATGGAGACAAAAACTAAAGGAAAAATAGGGTGGGATAGGGGGATGATTTGGATGTCCTTTTTTATTTTTATTTTTTATTCTTATTCTGATTCTTTCTGGTATAAGGAAAATGTTCAAAAATAGATTGGGGAGATGAATGCACAACTATATGATGGTACTGTGAATAGTTGATTGTACACCATGGATGACTGTATGGTATGTGAATATATCTCAATAAAGCTGAATTTAAAAAAAGTGCTATTACCAATTGTAACAAATGTTCCACACCAATGCAAGGTGTTGGGGGT
The DNA here is from genome assembly GCF_015220235.1 of Choloepus didactylus. Classification (NCBI taxonomy): domain Eukaryota; kingdom Metazoa; phylum Chordata; class Mammalia; order Pilosa; family Megalonychidae; genus Choloepus; species Choloepus didactylus. The sequence continues at coordinate 57,996,583 of NC_051310.1, read as the reverse complement.
GGGGTGGAATCATGTATCTTATGTATGATTTTTCTGTAAACCCACAACTTCTCTAATAAAGAAATTTTTTAAAATATTTAAAATTGTGTATTTTATGTTATGTATATATTATCACAAATTAAAAAAAAACAAACTTTGTGGTATGCATCCTTTTCTATTCTCATGCAAATACAAATATACTTATTTATATTTAAATATAGAGCAACACAGGTTTGTTTGTTCCCTCCCATCCCACATACCCCCTTTTTTTCACTGTTAATCACAATTTAACATTAACTGAACACTTACTATATGCCCTGTGCTATTTAAGAAATTTAAATGTATAAACTCATCTACTCTTCATAACAACAATAAGGTAGGTTTATTACTGATGACACTAAAGCACAAAGTGGTAAATGACTTATACAAGGTCACAGGGCTAGTAAGCGATCAGGCTGGGTTCCAAGACCCATGAAGTCTTCCCTAGAGGTGGCTCTGTCAACCACAGAAATGGGACCGTACCACAGAGATTACTCTACAACTTATATTCTTTTCATTTATCATATTTTTAGACTAATACATATAAATTTGACTCATTCTTTTTTATGCAATTTTACTGAGATATATTCACATACCATACAATCATCCAAAGTGTACAATCAATTGTTCACAGTTATCATCACATAGTTGTGCATTCATCACCACAATCAGTTTTTTGAACATTTTCATTACGCCAAACAATAAGAGTAAAAGTTAAAATAAAAGTAAAAAAGAACACCCAAAACATTTCGTACTCCTATTCCCCTCTATTATTTATTTTTTGTCCCCTTTTTTTCTTCTCATTTGTCCATACACTGGATGTGCCAGTTTGAATGTATTGTGTCCCCCAAACGCCATTATCTTTGATGTAGTCTTGTGGGGCAGACATTTTGGTGCTGATTAGATTTGCTTGGAATGTGCCCCACCCAGCTGTGGGTGATGACTCTGATGAGATATTTCCATGGAGGCGTGGCCCCACCCATTCAGGGTGGGCCTTGATCAGTGGAGCCATATAAATGAGATGACTCAAAGAGAAGGAACTCAGTGCAGCTGTGAGTGACGTTTTGAAGAGGAGCAAGCTTGCTAGAGAGGAATGTCCTAGGAGAAAGCCATTTTGAAACCAGAACTTTGGAGCAGATGCCAGCCACATGCCTTCCCAGCTAACAGAAGTTTTCCAGACGCCATTGGCCATCCTCCAGTGAAGGTACCTGATTACTGATGTGTTACCTTGGACACTTTATGGCCTTAAGACTGTAACTGTGTAGCCAAATATACCCCCTTTTTATAAAAGCCAATCCATCTCTGGTGTTATGCATTCTGCAGCATTAGAAAACTAGAACACTGGACAAAGGGAGTGTGAGCCACCTGGTTTTCACAATCACACAGTCACACTGTATAAGCTATATAGTTAAACGATCATCTTCAGGAATCAAGGATACTGGATTGTAGTTCAACAGTTTCAGGTATTTCCTTCTAGCTATTCTAGCACACTAAAAACTAAAAAGGGGTATCTGTATAAAGCATAAGAATAACCTCCAGAATGACCTCTCGACTCCATTTGAGATCTCTCAGCCACTGAAACTTTGTTTAATTTTTCATCCCCCTTTTGGTCAGGAAGGTTTTCTCAATCCCACGATGCTGGGTCCAGGCTTATCCCCAGGAGTCATGTCCCACGTTGCCAGGGAGTCATGTACCATGTATGGGGGAGGGCAGTGAGTTTCCCTGCCAAGTGGGCTTAGAGAGAGACAGGTCACATCTGAGCAATGAAAGAGGTTCTCTGGGGGTGACTATCTGGCACCATTACAAGTAGGCTTAGCTTCTCCTTTGCAGCAACAATCTTCATAAGGGTAAGCCCCAAGATCGAGGACTTGGCCTACTACAATGGTAGTCTCCAATGCTTGTGAGACTATTAGGAATTTCCCAGGTGTGGAAGTTTAATGTTTCTACATTTTTCCCCAGGCCTCAAGGGGGCTTTGCAAATACTTTTTATTCTCTGCCCAGATTGCTATGGGATGTATCCAGGCTTCACCCTACCCTGTACAAACCAACCAGGTCTCACCCCCTATTCAAAGTTACATGTACTTATGGTGTGTGAATAAACTGACCATACGAGTTAAAATATACAGCATGCTACAGCAAGTATAGATTTTGCACCCAATAAACATCTCTTCCTTTGGTCTTACACAAGTTGAGGTTTTAAAACACAGTCAATATCATCCTTTTCCCTTTAGTCTGGTTTACCTTAGTTCTAATCAAGTCCATTTTGTTCGTATCTCTATTGAAGTCTGATCTCTTTTTCAGCTTTTTAAACATTTGCTGTATAGGGTAATGCTGACATTCACAGCTGCCGAACTTTGGCTCTGAGTCTCAGGTATCACACAGATACCCAAAGTTACAGGGACCGACCAGCTCAGCATTTCAGAATTTAGAGATAACAATTACAACTCATGAACAGATGTGACTGCCATAAGAGCTTACAATCTAGGAACCTTTATCATTAGCTTTCCCTTGATAACCTATGCTCTCAGATTCAACTCTGAGTTTGCACATTATAGTTAGTCCATATTAGTGAGGTATTATAATGTTTGTCTTTTAAATTCTGGCTTGTTTCACTGATGTACTCCTCAAGGTCCATTCACATAGGTGCATACCTCACAACTTTATTTCTTGCCTCTGCTCAGTATTCCATTGTATGTATACACCACAGTTCACCATTTCATTTATCAGTCGATGTACCCTTAGGCCACCACCATCCATGGCAAATTGTGAATATGATTGCCATAGGCACCAGTGTGCAATGTTCACTTATGTCCCTGTTCTCAGTTCTCCCAAGTATATACCCAATAATGGGGTAGCAGGACCATATGGCAACCCCAGCATTAGCTCCCTGTGGAACCCCCACACTGCCCTCCAGCTGGGCTGCGCCATTCTACTTCCCTACCAGCCCAGAATAGGTACATTCCTCTCTCCACATTTTCTCCCACGCTTGTATCCCTCTGTTTATTTTTTAATAGTTTTATTCACACACCATACAATCCACCCTAAGTAAATAATCAATGATTCCCATATAATCCCATAATTATGCATTCACCACCACAATCTCTACGAGGACATTTCCATCTCTTCCCCAAAGAAAGAGGAAAAGGAGAAAAAAAATGAAGAAGAAAAATACAAAAGACAGAAGAAAAATAAAACTAAAATACAATGAAAAGATCAGACAGCATCATCACCACCAAGAATCCCGTATCACTCCCCTTTTTTCCCCTCTTATAGACATTTAGCTTTGGTATACTGTCTTTCTTACAATTAATGGAAGCATCTTACAATGTTACCATTAACTATAGACTCTAATTTGCATTGATTGTATTTTTCCCCATACCATCCAATTTTCAACACCTTGCAATGTTGACATTCATCTGCTCTCCCTCATTTAAAAACATTTTTATATTGACTCATTCTTTTTTACCCTCAACAATTTATTATGAACATTTTCAATCAGAACAGAAAAGTTTAAAGAATTTTATGGTGAATACCCATGTACTCACCATCTAGGTTTTTCAATTAACATTTGCTGTATTTGTTTTATGATATATTAATTTATCTCTCCATCCCTCTATACATCCACCAATCTATCATATTTTTGATGCATTTTATCTAAGTGATTTTTAAAAATAGTTGCATAAAACATTATAATGCCTCACCAATATGGACTAACTACAATGTGTAAATTCAGAATTGAACCTTAGAGCACAGCTTATCAGGGGAACGCTTATTGTAATGGTCCCTAAATTGTAAGCTCTTATACCAGTCATATCTATTCCTGAATTGTAATGGCTATCTCCAGATTCCAAGATGCTGATCCCTTTGTGTATAACCTGATCTATCCCTGGAACTTCAGGTATGGGTGTGAAAGCTGAAACTCAGAGCTAGAACTCAGCAGATATGAATGTCAGGATTAGCACATATAGCAACTGTTAAAAAATCTGAAAAAGAATCCAGACTTCAACTAGAGATATGAATGAAGCAGATGTGGTTAGGACTAGGGCAAATCAGGCCAAAGGGTAAAGGACAATACTGACTACATTTTAAAACTTCAAATTCCATGTGAGACCAAGGGAAGAGATGTTTAGTTGGTGCAAGATCTATATTTCCTATAGAAATATACACACAGTTCATTCAAATACCATAATTACATGCAACTTGTAATAGGAAGTGAGACCTGCTAGGTTTGCATAGGTTAGTGTGAAATAGTGACATATCCCAAAGTAATTTGGACAGAGAATAAGAATATATATGCAGGGCCCAACTGAGGAGCTGGGGGGAAATGCAGAGGTGTTGGGCTTCCTCACCTGGATTGTTGCCGATGTTCTCATAAACATTGAGGACTGGCGGTCTGATGTGCCAAGCCCTCTATCAGAGACTTGCCCTTATGAAGCTCGCTACTGCAAAGAGGAGGCTAAACCTGCTTATAATTGTGCCTAAGAGTCTCCCCCTGAGTGCCTCTTTTTTTCTTAGATGTGGCTTTCTCTAGCTAAGCCAACTCAGCAGGTGAACTCACTGCCCTCCCCACTATGTGGGTCCTGACTCCCAGGGGTGTAAATCTCCCTGGCAATGCGGGATATGACTCCAGGGGATGAATCTGGACCTGACATCATGGGATTGAGAACATCCTCTTAACCAAAAGGGAGGTGTGAAATGAAACAAAATGGCTGAGAGATTCCAAATGGAGTCAAGAGGTCACTCTGGTGGGCATTCTTATGCACTATATAGATAACACTTTTTAGGTTTTAATATATTGGAATAGCTAGAAGTAAATACCTTAAACTATCAAACTCCAACCCAGTAGCCTTGACTTTTGAAGATGATTGTATAGCAATGTAGCTTGCAAGAGGTGACAGTGTGATTGTGAAAGCCTTATGGATCACACTCCCTTTTTTCCAGTGTATGGATGAATGAGTAGAAAAACTGAGGAAAAAAAAGCTAAATGAAAAATAGGGCAGGAGGGGGGGGTGTGTTTGGGGTGTTGTTCTTTACTTTTATTTTTTATTCTTATTTTCACTTTTTCTGGTACAAGGAAAATGTTCAAAAAATAGATTGGGGTGATGAATGCACAACTATATGATGGTAATTTGAACAACTGATTGTACACTTTGGATGACTGTATGGTATGTGAATATATCTCAGTAAAATTGAATTTAAAAAAAGTTAATCTGATAAAACAAACAAACAAAAAATAGGTGCATAAAATTCATAATCCACCTGTGGATGGGTATTATATGTTTTGCTATTACAAACAACGCTAAAATTAACCTCCTTGTATTTAGATTTACATCATTATAGTAATAGTATTTTTATTTCAGTAGGACAGACCCCAAAAAGAGGGATTACCAGGAAAAAGAATATGCCTAACTTTAGTAGCTACTGTTAGATCACGTTCCACTAGGATACTGCCACTAGCAAAGTCTGGAAAGGTCTGCATTTCTTCTCCTTATTTTATCTTATTACCACTAGAAGAAATATGGATGGAAAATGTATAAACATGGTCTTCTGGATATTTTTATTGGTATGAACAATATCTAGACATCTTGGACCTCTTTGAATGTTATCGATGTTTACAAGACTGCCCATCTCTGTTGAAATGATTCATCCAGTGAACACAAGCTCAAAAGGCATCAGATCCACAGCATCTTCCTGAGATTCCTGGCAGGACTACTGCCTACTCTAGTGTCCCTCAACACTGTGTGTTGCCTCTTGTGGTGGTTTGAAGCTGTTTATACACCAAGAAAAACACGTTCTTAAATCCAATCCATTCCTGTTGCTGTGAACCCATTGTATATGGGAACTTTTGATGTGGTTAAGTTCTATTACTGGAGTACTTATAAGAGAATGAAATTCAGATACACAGAGAAAGCCCTGGAAGCAAGAAGCTGAAAGCAACAAAACCTGGAAGAGAGGAAGAGAACAGCAGACTCATCACGTGCTTTGCCATGTGGCAGAGAAGCCAAGCATCACCAGCAGTGGGTCTTTGGGAAGAAAGCATCACCTTGATGATGCTTGATTTGGACATTTTCCTGGACTCTACCCATAAGCAAATAAAATTCTCATTGTTTAAGCAGAATCATTTCATGGTGTTTGCTTTGAAGCAGCCTAGGAAACCAAAACACTTCTCCTTAGGCACACTTTATATTATACCTTTAAGTGAACTGTGTGTGACTTTAGGCTCCCCACTGGAGACTGAAGACACCATGCCTCCTCTTCTATCTTTGTATCCTCTATTTGCCTAACACGGTGATTTACACTCAATAAATACTTCTTGTTGAATGAATCAGTGAATGAAATGTGGGAGAGAAGTCCAGAAAAGCAGACAGTGACCAAATCCTGGAGTCTGTATGCCAGGTCAAGGACCATGTAAAGTATTCAGTGGCTATTTGGAAATCACAGAAAGTGTCTGAGCTGGGAAGGGGAAAGATCAGAGCTGTGGCAGGGAGACAGAGTAATAAGGATAGGACAAGATCCAGGTAGGAAGCAAAACAGGTGCACAAGCAATTCTTGGGAGTTGAAGACCTAGGTTTTAAGGTGAGGTTTCTTTTAAACACTTTGTAAATTTAATTCTAGTCAGTAATACTGAGCTCATGAAGTATTTTGCTTTCTTTAACTTTTTTATGTTATAAAAATTATAAAATTTAGAAAACAAGATAATAATCTCAGTAATCCTACTGCCCAGTGAAAATCATCAGTAGTTAACATTATGGTATAAATCTTTTCAGACCTTTTCCTATGCAAAACTGTGTATTTCCATTCCTATGCAAAACCTATATATTATGGTTTCTATATATCTCTATATTGCCTTTATATATTAAATAAATATAAATATACCATGTATATAATTATCACATGGGCTTTTATGTTAGCTAGAAGACATCATCTATCTTCAACATTGCATCTTGAGGACCTTGCATAGAATAAATGCTCAATAAACATTTATCAAATTATTAATGAATGATTATTATTCCTTGCCATTTACCTTTATGTGGAGATTATAATACTTGTGGTAATTCATAAATCAAATAATTAAAGAATAGTTCTAATGTTTCTATATCCAATGCATTTCCTCTTTATCTTATTACTGCTACAAGAAATATGGATTTAAAATATACAGGTATGGGCTCCTCAGGAGGCCTTATTGATATGAACAATAGCTAGACATTCTCTTATGCATGATATATAAATATGACACTGATTTACCTGGAATTAGTAATCTTTGAAACATGTGAACGTTTGAGTTATTTGATCAAAAGTATTATTCACTAAGCAAACACCAATTTCTCTCCTTCCCAGATTCTAGGGAGGAGAAAAGCAAAATAATGTTGAGAATGTTAATTCATTTGATAATCTCATCAGTCTTTTCATCATACAACGTATTTTTGGTTCACTAGTGTATACTCAGCACAAAGCCCAGTACCTGGCACGTAGTATGCGCACAATAAGTATTTTTCAAAAGAATAAATAGGAATATAACAGACATATTCGTATTTCCTTTATTCCCTATTTTCATTCCTTTTCCCAGGGATGTGAATATTTAGCACTTGTTAGCCACTTCTCAATTATCCGTAATAACTGGGTACAGGTTCATACAGGAAAAATCCACATTAATACAAAAACATATATTTAGCTGATAGTTATACTTACCTTCTTTCAGTGTTAGAATTTCCCTCTCTGTGGGGAGTAGTGAAGCAGCATCACTAGGTTTTTATCTTTATACACTTCCTCGTCAGGAAAAAACCCAGAGACAAGTTTTGCAAAATGCTGTTTTGCAAAATTCCAGAAATGGATTGGCTTTTATAAAGGGGATTTGTTAGGTTACAAATTTATAGTTCTAAGGCCATAAAAGTGTCCAAATTAAGGCATCAACAAGAGGATACCTTCAGTGAAGAAAGGCCAGTGGTGTCTGGAACACCTCTGTTAGCTGGGGAGGCTCCTGGCTAGCGTCTGCTCGTCCTTTGCTCCCTGGTTCTGGTTTCAAAATGTTTTTCTCCAAAATGTCTCTGGGCTTCTGTCTCTCTTAGCTTTTCTCTCTCAGCCTCTGTGCATCCTTGCTTGTTCTCCCAGGGTATTTCTGTGGGTCCTGTCTTAGCTTCTCCGGGGAAAACTCTGGGCTTCATCTTTTAACAACTTCTCCAAACATCCTTCCTGTCTGCATCTCCAATTGTTTCCAAGCATCTGGGCTTGTGTCGGCTCTTAGCTTCTGCTGGGGCAAACACTGGACAGCTTCTCTACAAAATGTTTCTCTCAGCTTCTCTGAGCTCCTTCTCTCCATGGTTCTCTTAAAGGACTCCAGCAAACTAATCAAGACCCACCCTGAATGGGTGGGTTCACACCTCCATGGAAATAATTTAATTAAAAGTATCACCCATAGTTGGGCGGGTCACACTTCCATGAAAACATTCAATCAGAAGTTTCCACCCAACAAGATTGGATTAAAAGATCATGGCCTTTCTAGGGTCCAGAACAGTTTCAAACTGGCACATTTCACCCCTTGGTTCCCCAAAAGACACGTTCTTTCCAAATGCAAAAATACATTCATTCCATTATAGACAAGTACAAAGTTTTATCAAAATCTGTTACAGGCGTGGTTTGTCCTAAAGGCAACATTCTCCTCAGCCTATCGACCTGTGAAACTCAGAACAAGTTATCTGCTGCCAATATACAAAGGAAGGACAGTCATAGGATAAATGTTCCTATTACCATAGGGAGAAATGGAAAGAAAAACAGGGTTCATGGGACCAAAACAATTCCTAAAACCCGCAGGGAAAACTTCATTAGATTCAGTCTGAGAGTCATTCATAGAATGACATTTTATCCTCGGGGCTTGAGACAGTGGCAGCCCCGTACTTTTCAAAGGCTTATGCAGTGGCCTTGCTTTCTCCAAACACTAGGGTGATTGCTCCAACACATCCAAGTATTGGGGAGACCACCTTGTTCTTGGCTCCTCCCTCCTCAAACATCTGGGTAGCACCCAGACTCTCTACCATTTCCAGAGCATATGCTTAGCCCCTTCAGAACACTGAGGTGGTGGCCCAATCCCTGGGGAATGTGCTCTTTCCCTCTCTGAGGCCTGGGCTGGCAGTACTCTTCCTGGACATCGAGGCAGGTCTGCCCTCTGCCTCTGGGGAAAACTCACCTTTATCACATGCATGGCTGGGTCTGCTTTCCTGGCCTGAGATTTCTTGGCTTCAGACCTTGGCTTCCATGGTTCCACCTTTGAAGAAATTTTTCCTTCCATCTGTCCCTTTTCTGTCCCTTTTAATCCAGATTGGCAGAGGTTCCATTTATACAGATCTCACAAAAATTTTTTTGGCTTCACATACAGTATACAGGGGTCAAAACCATCAGACAGTATGACTTTCCACAAATCCTTCCTGGATAACTCTATCTGGAATCCTGGCTTGTACTGAAATGGCTGTCGGGTTCCATGTTTAGTTAAATTCTCACGTGAGGCAATATCTTCAGGGGTATCATTTTCTGGAAGCCCAGAATTTTCCAGAACATCAATTTCTGATTTCTTTGTATCCAAGAGTTCAGTTCTCAACTTATCTCTTTCCTTTCACATTTAACTATAAGGTTCAAGGAGAAGTCAGGCCACACTTTCGATATTTAGTGTCAAAATCTCTTCAGTTAAGTATCCCAGCTCACTGTTTCCAAATTCTGCCTTCCATCCAACACCAGGACTCAATTTTGCCAAATTCTCTGCCACTTTAAAACAAGGACTGCCTTTCTTCCAGTTGGCAATGACACGTTCACTATTTCTGTTTAAGCCCTCACCAGAAGTATCTTTAGAGTCCATATTTCTACCAACAGTCTCTTTCAAAGCAATCTAGGCCTTTTCTATCAAGCCCTGCACAATTCTTCCAGAATCTTTCCCTTATCCATTTAAAAATCCATTCCAACATATTTAGTATTTGTAAACTAGCAGCACCCCACTTCTCTGGTAACAAAATCTGTTACAGTTTGCTAATGATGCTGTTATGCAAAATACCAGAAATGGATTGGCTTTTATAAAGGGGACTTATTAGGTTATAAATTTATAGTTCTAAGGCCATAAAAGTGTCCAAATTAAGGCATCAACAAGAGTATACCTTCACTGAAGAAAGGCTGGTGGTGTCTAGAATACCTGTGTTAGCTGGGAGTACATGTGGCTGGTATCTTCTGGTCCTTTGCTCCAAGGTTTTGGTCTCAAAATGTCTTTCTCCAAAATGTCCTGGGCTTCTGTCTCTTTTAGCTTCTGTCTCTCAGCCTCTGGGCATCCTAGGTTGTTCTCCCATGGTGTTTCTTTCTAAGCATCTGGCTGTCCTCTCTTAGCTTCTCCAGGTGTTCCAGTTTGCTAATGCTGCTATTTTGCAAAATATCAGAAATGGATTGGCTTTTATAAAGGGGGTTTATTTTGTTACAAAGTTACAGCGTTAAGGCCATTAAGTGTCCAGGTAAGGCATTAATGATAGGGTACCTTCACTGGAGAAAGGCCACTGGCATCTGGAAAGCCTCTATTAGCTGGGAAGGCACATGGCTGGCATCTGCTTGTTCCCAGGTTGTGTTTCCAAACGGCAGTCTCCAAAATGTCTGCGTTAGCTTCCAGCTGGCTGTCTTCAAAGTGTCTGTCTCAGCTGTAGCTAGCTATGCGCTCCTTCTGTCTGAGCTTTTATAGGGTTCCAGTGAACTAAACAAGGCCCACGCTGAATGGGTAGAGCCACACCTCCACGGAAATTATCTAATCAGAGTTATCACCCACAGTTGGGTGGGTCACATCTCCATGGAAAAAACCTAATCCAAAGGTTCCAACCTAATCAGCACTAATACTCTGCCTCCACAAGATTGCATCAAAGATAACGGTGTTTTGCGGGCCATAATACATCCAAACTGACAAACCAGGGCTCCTCTATTAACTTCTCTGGGGCAAACTCTGGGCTTCATCCCCTAACTTAGCATCTCCAAACATCCTTCCCGTCTGCATCTCCAATGTCTCCAAGCATCTGGCCTTGTGTTGGCTCTTAGCTTCTCCCAGGGCAAACTCTGGATTCATATCTTAACTTCTCTCCAGAATGTCTCTCTCAGCTTCTCTGAGCTCCTTCTCTCCATGGCTCTCTTAAAGGACTCCAGTAAACTAATCAAGACCCACCCTTAGTGAGTGAGTTCACACCTCCATGGAAATAATTTAACCAAAGGTCTCACCTATATTTGGGTGAGTCACATCTCCATCAGAAGGTTCCATCCCACAAGATTGGATTAAAAGATCATGGCTCTTCTAGGGTCCATAATAGTTTCAAACCTACACACGAGGGAAATCAAAAGCAAAGGAGACTTGTAACTCATGTCATGTTTACCCTTGTATTTCTCAGCCTATGAAGGGTGTCCTGAACAGTAAGAGCTCAAAATTAAATTAAATCAAGATCTTTTCCTAGGTCAAAGAACTTCACTCCTCCAGTAGATGGCAATATTTTCTTTCTTCAGCATAAGTAAAATTGTTGAATATTTGCAAGGTTTTTTTGTTTTGTTTTGTTTTTTGTTTTACTATTCATTTTGGAAGCTGCAGGTGACAGTAAATAGGTTAACAAAGATTATGTTTCTTTTACTTTACTTAAAAAAAAAAAGAAATCACTGGTTGGGGGCACTTTCAAAAGCCCCAGATGGGGCGGGACAAACATCTGCCTTGGCTGCAGTTTGTAGCAAAGTATGTAGGGAAATATGCCGTACTCTAATTCTAGCCCCATGCCCCACAAGTTATTACTAAGGACTAGCTAATTGATAATGATGTCTTAGAGAAAATGAGACATCAAGCTTGTCTGCCTTTATAGTAATAAATAAAACAAAAGAAAATAAAACTGTGGCTCCAGAATTCTTATTTTCTAAACAGGGCAGAATATTTATGAAATTATTTATGCAGTTATTTTTTTCTGACTGGTTAATAGTGAACTTTTTTTTTTATTCACACACCCAATTTTAATGTTAACATTTAAGTTTTTTATAGCTCAACCAGAGCTTCCAATACGCTAACAGATGGTTAGGTGATGTCACATGTCTGACACAACCTAAAGCAGCAGAAACTAGACTTGAGGAAAGGAAGAAAGGATTGCAGATGCTTGGAGAAGAAAGAACGAAGTGTCAATAAGTGGAATAATATCTCAGATACCTTATCTTCAAAATACTATATTGGGGAGAATACATGCATTTCACTGATCTCTCAGAAATATTCTTTTATAAACAAACCTTCAAGTTGCTGGAGAAAATGTTTGAGGGCACAGTGTTTTTACCGAACACACGGAGATAGCCTAGATTTGGCCATCAAGTCTAACTAAACATTCAATTTACATCTGAAGGTACAGTGATTTTTAGGTTTTAGGGCATTTGAAACCAATCCTCAACTTTCGGGACTAGCCAGGCCAGCCCACCGAGCCGCTCGGCCTCCGGCGCCGCACCCTTGCGTGCGCCACCGCGCTGCTCTAGCCTTTGAAGCCCCCTGTTCGGCTTTGGTTCAGCGTACTCTTCAGGTGGAGGTAAAAGCGGCCGGGCCCGACGACTCTGACGTGCTTACAGGTGGCCTCGCCCCGCCTCCATGACCCCCAAGGCGACACTCGCCTTGGCTTCAGGCACCAAGCCGCGGTCAACGCGCCGGGCCTCCCTCCGGTGTGGACCCCAGAAATGTGGCCGCTTCCTCAAGGGTAGAGCGAGGTCCAGGAAGGGCGCGGGCCCGGCCGCCAGGCCGCCAGCAGAAGCAAAGGACGTCCAGGGCTCAATCCCGGCCGAGGGGTGGTTAGGCCAAGGCAGTGTCTGGCATTTTTCGAGTTCCACGGACAAGGGCCGCACGGAGCCCAGAGACCCGGGACGTCCAGCCCCCCCCCCAAAAAAAACCCGAATAACTGCCCCTCGCCCTCCTAAGCCCTCCGCGCCGGCGACCTCCAGATGTCGTCCCTGCCCCCAGCGGCAGTGACCCCAGATCGCCGCCGCCCGCGGGCAACTCAGTTCTGTCCCTGCCTGGCCCCAGCAGAGCCAAGGGGTCACCCGAGTCGGCGAACCACATTCCCAAGGACGAGCAGCCGGTGGCAGCACCGCCCCCGCCCGAGTGCCCTCCGGGTTCCCTCCTGCCTAGGCTTCGGTGGCCTGATAGCCCCGGCCCCTCCTGAACGCGCTGGCGACATGGGGCAGGAATTCACTCCGACCCCTCCCCTTTCCCAAACTTCTTCCCTCCGCCCCGAGATTCCTCCAACCCGACCCCTCTGCGCCATCCGGCTCCTCCCTCCCCGCTCCTTTCCCCCCTTCTAGTCCCCACTCAGGAATCCGTCCCCCGCCCTCCGTCGGGTCCCGGGATCCTCCCCCTACTCCCTCGTGCCGCCGCCGCCTCCCGGGTTCCTCTCCCCCCGCTCGGGCGCTCCCTGCCAAGCCCATGATGTAATGGTGTATGTTAATCAGTAGCATGTGGGGAGCTCCGGCTCCGGCGGCTCAGTCCTCCGCGAACCGACACTGGAGACAGCAGCGGCGGCGGTGGCCGCAGCTCTGAACCGCAGCGCCGCACTCCCGCAGCGCCGCTTGCCCCGACGGCATGGCCCGCGGCCTGCGCTCCGGGTGCCCCCAACCCCGCTGAAAGCTGCAGCGGCCCCGGACCCGCGCGTGGGGCCCCAAGCCGCCCAGATGAGCCGCGCCGAGGTGAGCGCCCCCTTCCTTCCGCCCCCGGGGGAAGACCTGTCGGTCACTGGGTCTCCTTCTCGCGGGACTTCCCCTTCTGCCCAAGAAGTTCTAGAAGCCGAGAAGCGAGGTGCTGGGAGCGAGCCGCCCCTTGAGGGTTGAGCTGCCGTTCTCCCCCTCTTCACCGGTGTTCACCCGGACCCGAGTAGGACTTGGGGAGCCCCCGAAGCCGAACTTTTTTTTTTTTTTTTCCGGCCGTTTGGGGGCGTGTGCCGGCGGCGCAGAGCCGCATTCCCCGCGGAGCCGCCCTGCCAGCGGAGGGAAGCAGCCCTGCGAGTTCGGGCTGCCCTGGCGCTGCGCACGCCCCGGGGCAGTGTCGCCTTCGGCCTGGGATGCACCGGCGAGGCGTGGGCCCGATAGACCTGCCCGTAGGCGACTGCGGCTACGGCGGGGGCAGGATGCCTAGAATACACACTCTCGTACACATACGCTCACGCACACATCTGATCGCTCCGGGTGAAGCGGACCCTCGGAGACCTCCCGGGTGGGTTGAAGCGGCGCTGCGCTGCGCGAGGGAGTCGGGACTCCGAGCTGCGCCGCCGCCTGCTGGGCGCAGAGCTTTGGGTGGGGAGAGTTTATTTTTGTCTCGAGCTGCTGCCGCGGCTGCTCACGGCCTAAATCCAGAGGGGCGCCTGGCGGTGGAGATGCTCGCTGTTGCTGTAGATGGAGCTGCAGCCGCTAGGCTGCTTCTTCGGGAGGAGGTGGAGGAGGAGGAGGAGAAGGGGAGGAAGGAACTCGGGCTGCCGCTGCCTCCGCCTCTGCTTTGCATTAGGCTCCCCCTCCGACCCCGCCCCCGCGCCCGCACCCCTTCTCAACCGCATTGCAAGTTTTCGGCGCGGTGAAGATCTGTTGCTGGTGCTGTCGTTCGCAGGCACAGACCCGGAGGCCACCCCGGGTGCGGCGTGCGGGGAGCACCACCCGTTCGCAGCGGCAGCAACAGGAAGCTTTGGGGTCCCCTCCAGCACCTGGGAAGGAGGCTTTTCGCCATTCCCTGGACGGGAATAGCTCATCTCCCGCATCCGGGTGCGGAGGGGGCAGCTGGCATTTGGGGGAACCGAACCTCCCGCGAGCAGCCCTCCCTCCCCCCCGCGCCCGGGGACCTTCGGATGCACTCATCCCCGGGCGCGCGCCCTTGCTGGCCCAGGTCTCACTGCAGCCCTTTCTCTCCTTCCAGTGGTGATCGCCGCTCGGAAATGCGGGTGTGAAGGGTCCGAACTGCCGCCCAGCGGGAGGAGACCCCGGGACGTCAAAACTCACCATCCCGGAGCTGCGAGAAGGGGGAAAAACAGAGTATTCATCATTCAGTTGTGTGCCTTGTGGGGATTAAAAAAAATAGTTATTTTTTAAAAAGAAATATTTCCGTCTGTCATCCTCTCTGGGGAAATCAGCCAGAACCACCAGAACGTAACTGAAACCAGACGAAAGAGGCAGGAGTCGAGGCAGCATACCTGCAGCGTCCGGGCACCAGAACCACCTTGAAACAGGAAAGCGTCTCCGGCGGCCGCGGAGCTGGGGCTCCGCTAAACTTTGGGGCGGGAGGGGCGGGCTGGGGTGCCGAGGGGGCTTTTTAGACCGAGGGCAGCCCCCTAACCATGATGTTTCGTGACCAGGTTGGGGTGCTGGCGGGCTGGTTTAAGGGCTGGAATGAGTGCGAGCAGACTGTTGCGCTGCTGTCGCTGCTCAAGCGCGTGAGCCAGACCCAGGCCCGCTTCCTCCAGCTCTGCCTGGAGCACTCGCTGGCCGACTGCGCCGAGCTGCACGTCCTCGAAGGCGAGGCCAACAGCCCGGGTAAGTGCGCACCGCCGCCGCCACCCGATTCCCAGCTTCCCCGCCTGGGGCCTGGGCCCCGCCCCCGCCAGCGCTCCGCGGGCACCCGGACGACGCGAGCCCCCCAGGGCCCCAGGCTTCCTTCTCCACCCCTTTCCCTGGTCCCCGCCGCCTGCTTACCACCGCTGGCCGCTTTGGTTTTTGCCCACCGTGTACTCCTTCAGTCCTTTTCGTGAGGTAGCTAGGGTGGCATGAATGATTGATGTTTCTCTTATGCAGTTGCCTGGGAAATAAGTAAGTCAGGTCACGTAGAGTCTGGATTTTCTGGGCTTTTTTTTTTCCCTCCTTTTGGGCAGTGTGGCTCGCGGGACTTCCGCAACACATGAGGAAGCCCGGGAATGCCCTTCAAAAGCCAGTTTTTGATAGAGCTATATGAGGGATATATGAAAATCCAAATTTTAAATTTATTTACCCCTATGCATAGTCTGGTATTAGAGCTCTGTCTTCAGAATAATATGTAGGTGACACTTCAGACTATTAAAATGACATTTGCAGTATGCATATTATGTGGTTACGCTTATCCGTCATGACGTTATCAGTACTGAATTTAGATAAAAGGTCTTGTAGAAAGAGCAGGCATGAATTGAGGACCTTAAAGCTTTCTGTTAGGAAACTTTATTGAATATAGCAATTGCTTCTTACTACCTAGCTAGTATGTACACACACCTCAACTAGTATAGAAAGTGAATATACTTGAAAGGTTCAGCAGTTTGCCATTTGCTAGCGTGGGTAGTATCCGACTGAAATTCTATCCTGCGGGGTGGGGGATGCTGAGGGTGGGAGAAAGGTCTGCCAGTTGTGATTTTGGATAGGAAAAAATTCTTTCGGCCATGCTGCAGCAGAGGAGTGAACAGAGCCCCCGGTGTTTACACAGAGAAAAGAATGCAGGGTCCTCTCTTCCAGCTGTTCCGTGTTAGAACCGAGAGGCTGAAAGACTGCAGAGATCTGGGCTGCCATTTGATGACAAGGTCCAGTCCTGGGCAGCGTTGTCTGGGGGACCCTAAAGTGAGTGTGCCTTCTGGACAGTGAGAGGAGGGCCGGCCTCCTTGCTGGTGCAGTGCTCATGATGATGAAAACACTAGAATGGGTTGTTTTCCATATATAGAGTCGAAGACTGGAAGTGACTGTTAGAAATCCTCAGTCCTTTTCTTGACCAGACAGGACTGCACCCAAAGGATCCTGTGCTGCCAAGTATGGAGGGCCATACCAAGGGAGATTCCACAGGCCCTGCTAAGATTCAGAGCGTGACGCTTGGTTACTCACAAGTCCAGCAGTAGCAGGGCCCCTTCAGTTAGTTCAGTTCCACATTTATAAATAGCTGAAGGGCCAGCCTCCTTCCAAAGGGTGTGGAAGCATGATGAAGATATCTGATGATCCAGTCCTTTTGCTTCCTCCTTAATGGGACGGGGCAGCTTCTTTGGTGGCTTGGTTCACCTTGGTTTTGCTTTCTCAGGTTTGCCTAACAAGATTATAGAAACTTGTGCATTTTATACAATGCAAAGAATTTAAGTCCGGTGATTTATGTTGAATGCTTGACTTCAGTGCTTGCAGGGCGTGTTTGAGATAATGATAATTTTTAGCTTACTAAAATGTTGGAGTAACATTTTTTCCCTTTGAGTGAAGGAGACGACTTTTTTTAATACAGCCCTAATCAGGTTAGTAAGTAAACAATTAAATGTATGGTATTCAAAAGTAGTTGCTTAGTTTAAAAATGTAATTTAATAAAAAAAAAAACTGAACTTATGTGTGTTTTCCAAAATCATTCAGTAATTTTTCCCTTAAAAGCTTTTTTTGTCATACTTATTTGTAAAAGGTACCTACCTGTTCATGCTGCTAAGTGGTGTAGGTGTACAAAATACAAAACCAGTATGAAAAGATAGGGACCATTTTTGAGTTTCTGGATTAATCTTTCAACCTAGCCATTTACCTGCTTGCAAACTTCTGCACTTGATTTGTTGTGTGGCCGGGACAGGAATTCATTAGTGAGCTCATATCATGGTTTGGTTTACTTTTGGAGTGTGGAATCATAAGGAGCACCAAGGTTTGTCCTAATGTACCGAAGTCTGAACTGTGGCTCTCTGCATATATGGAACCTAGCCAAGAATGAGAAAGTGGGGCAAAAGGCCCATTTAGCAACCAGAATAGATGGCATAATGTTGGGGAGACTCCTTCACATCCTCTCTCAGAACATACTTTTAGCCTAGACACAATCCTAACATACTCTTTTAATTTAAAAAATAATCCCTAGCATATTAGGGGTAGCACATACAGAACGGAGTGAAGGACTGCTATAATGAGCAGTGAAAAATGACCCCTGACAGCCTGACATCTGGGAAAGAGACAGAAAAACTATAACTTTAGACACTGGGAGGAGGGAAGGAGCCATGAAGGCTTGAGAATAATAGGGTCGAAACTCTCATTGCTTGGGAATATTAGGGTTGAAACCCTCTATCAACCCTGCAGGCATCACTCTGTAATAATATAAACCAATAACTGCTATTTACAATTAATGATACAAAAAATACGTTTTAAAATACACTCTTTAAGAAGGCAGAGGAATATGTAAAATATTTTATGATAACATAATAAACCACCAAAGTTATTTTAGTATGTAAAGCTTTTACCCATTCAGAAAACTAGGCTGTTCAGAATGACTCATTCGTTGGATGGCTGAGATTTCCAATACCAAAACCACCATGAATCACTTACTTTAATCTGTAGTCATCAATTAAACAAACACACATATTTTGTCCAGTGTTGTAGAAACTTTAAAACTTGGTGAGCAGGAGTCAAATTCATATCTCAGTAGAATAAAGAAAAATAATGGAGAAAAATTAGTTAGTGATAGTATGAACATGGCTCTGTTTTCGCCAGGACTGACTTTAAAAAGAGAGATATCTTGCACATTGAATGTGCTTTATTTGAGATCCATGGGTTGTATTTTGATACTAACTTTTCATTCTCTTAAATTTAGAATATAGTGAGCATCTGGAGATTACCTGGTTCATCTTTTACTTCAGATTTGTGGTCAAACACGATCCAAAGGAAATGGTTGAATCAGTCCCTATGGATTTATTTGTTGGTTTTTTTCCACCAAAGATTTGGTCAGTGGGTGTTATCTGTTCATTGGGTCAGTTATCAAAGAAGAATTTGTTTCCAGAACTTTCATAACCAGCTCAGATAATATTGAAACTTCAGACCAGTTTTAGTTTGTAGATGACTGTTTCTGGGGCTAACAGGTTATTTATTACCTGCAAATTACAAAAATGGAACCCATTGATTTTCCCTGCAGTTCCCAAAAGAAAAGTAGCTTATGTGGCATGGTTTGTATATAATTTTTATCCCTTGGATTTGAAATATGTCTTCCAGTAGAAACAATATTAATAAATGGAAATTCATTTACAAAGTAATTTACAGCGCTTTAACCCACAAATGTGTAAATTTTATGGGGAAAATTGTGTATGTTTATAGTGAATAAATGGCAAATTGTTGCTACCCTTACAATTAAACACAAGAGAGGATTATCTGAAATGGTGGTGCTTGAGACAAAACTCAGTTGGGAAGATTGAAAAGGACTTGTGGGCATATTTGTTGTCTTTAGAAGGTGAAGATGTTGGTTCTATGATTTTTATGATGTTTTGCTTTCCATAGTACAGGTATGCTATATTCTACCCTGATTTGCTTTTTTAGATCACAAATATATTTCTTTCATTCATTTGTTAATCAGTTCATTCGACAAACATTTTCTGACTGCCTACTGTTTTCCTGGCCCAATGGGAAACATTGGGAATATTCTGTAATGGAAGGCAGAGGTAACTTACTATATTCCAGGCATCCACCTCAGTGCCTGGTACATGAAAGCTTAGTGGTGTTGAATAAATGACTGATTTGATGTCTTAGGTGCTAAAGCATAGATTTGGTAATATAAGAAGGAGGGGGAGAGGTTCTGGGAGCACTATGACCCTAGCAGTTAATTGCCTAGGAAAGAATTTACTGAGGAGGAGTAAAAAGTTTGTTTTGAATCTTGAATAAAAATTGGTTTGATTTGAAAAAGGAATTATAGAGACTGGGGAAGGAAGGCATTTTTCAAACAGAAGGATTGCATTTATAAAAACATTGCCTTGTGAAAAGGCCTACCTGTGTGTAGGAAATGGTGAGTTCAGTGCAGCCAGAAGAGTGTAGAAGCTAAGTTTTAAGAGGCAGAAGTTAAAACAGGAGAGGTAGGTGTGCAGGACTTTGTTTGCCAGCTAAGGAATTTAGACCTAATCCTGCAGAGATGACAAGGAACCCAAGTGGACTTTTAGGCAGGAGAGTACTGAGAATGAGGAGGGAAAAGGAAAGGAGTTAAAAGATGAAAGGGGTGTATGTGTGTTTGTGGTGTGTTTGTGTATCTGTATACACTTTTGAGAAAGAGCTTAACTGGTATATACACGATCCACCGTTTGGAAAAAATGGGAGAAGTGAGGTCAAGTTTGGTTCAGACAGTTTCTGTTTTGGCCACCTGGTGGCGTCATCAGCTCAGAACAGCTTGGTTGCTGTCAGCCCTGATGTATGGGGAAGAAAGAAGGGTTGAGATAGAGCTGAAAAGAGGGCATTGTCCAGGTGACCATTTATTTATATCTGTGGCAGGGCATATGTTGTAGAGGACATGAGTGTGGATTTTGAAGTCCTCCACACTGGGTAGCCAATTAATTCTTGCTTGGGTTTTCTCATCTGTAAAATGGAGATAATAAAACCTTGCTATTGTCCATCCAGATGTCAGTTATTAATAATCCGATGAGGACCTCTTCTATCCCTTAGGTTTAAATTTACCTCTAATTACTATGAAACTAGTGTAAATAATATTTTCCTTAATGATAGGAAATCTTTTTACTTAAAGGATTTTCAAGAAGAGATTGGGGGTGGTTTGGAATCCTGAAACGATATGTCTATTTTGCTACACCTCCTACAACTTGGCTTTGAAGTTCCACTTTCTATCATAGTGGGGCCTAAAAAAATACAACACTGACCCAGTTTTCCCATATAATGGGTCAACACTTTTTTCATTCAGTTGGTAAATGTAAAAAGAGGAAATCATTTTGTTGAATGAAATGTTTCAGGGCTTTATATAGGAAACACTTTTCACTTAGGGTGTTGTAATTTTCTTTGGGTTGGTCTGGAATGACTAGGAAATTCACTGATTGTAAATTGTTGCAGGTTGTGCATTCGTAGCCTTTGTTGTGAGTAACTTGGATTTGGTTGTTTAGCTTGGGTACTCAAGGGCTTCAGCAACTAAGTATGTGTTATAAACAGGCCCCCATCAAAGCAATTAAAAGGCAGACAAACTTAACAGCAGTGAAATTGGTTTGTTTATGTTTAAATAAACAATCAGGGGTGAAATGTGGGCCTGAAGGATGGAGAAGTAACTGAAAATTCCCCAGTATATCCTGCAGAAGTGTAATTCTAAAGAGAATTGACACCACCAGGGAAGAGGGATAATGCTGCTTTTCCTTGGCTTGAGGAGAAATTTGGAGGTTTTCACCCTCGAGTGAAGTCACTTGTATAACTCATTAGCTAGGAAAGCTGTGGTGCTCATATACCTCTTTTTTTTTTTTTTTTTTTTTTTTTTTTTTTTTAATACGTCACTACTTTGGGTTTTTAGTCTGTTCCTTCCTTTTCATTCCTACTAATCTTTCCTTCCAAGGCTTTCCTGAACTCAACCAATTCACACAGATTAAGATACAAAATCAGACTGCTTCCTTGGAAGCCGTCTGAGGCAGGTTCCTTCCAAAGAAAGCAAAACTGTCCTAGTAGGAGCTGAGCTTTCCCTCTTTTTTAGCCTGGTCAAGGTTTGGACCTTGCTCGGAGGCCTGCACCCCAGTAGCCCAGTAGCCAGCTTGGAGCTCAGAGGAATTAGCTGGCTTATATCAGAGCATGTGACTCCTTGGGACTCAAAAGCTAATTCTAGGATTTTGTTCCCACCCCACAATCAACATTTTAGTACAGTTTTCCTTATCTTAGTTTAATAGGGGGAAAAAACCTCAAATGATTCAGTGTATTTTTTTTTTTTTTACATGGTGGATACTACTGTTATAAGATATCTGGCAAAGAGTATCCAGTAAGAAACCTCAAGCCTCAAGTTTTTCAGCAAATACTAATTTGTCAAGCACCTTAACAGAGACTTGGGTGCTATGTCAAAAAGTGAGGTTGGTGTAGGGATTGCTCTCAAAGATTGTACACTGTAGTTGTGGAGGTAAAATTACACACACACACACACACACACACACATATAAAATTAGACCATAATGATTGGTAAATGGTAGAGTCTGATTAGCAAATACAGTGGGCATTGAGTGAAGGGGAAGAGAACACAGTGGGTTGGGTAGTCTGAGAAACTGATTGGAAGAAGTAAACTTGAACACATCATTTAAAACAAGTGCTTTAGGGCTTACAAGACTTTTGGCTTTTAAGCCAAACCCCCTCCCTTTTTTTTTGTAATTAAATTCAGTTTTATTGAGATATATTCACATACTATACAGTCATCTATGGTATACAATCTCCTGTTCATAGTACTATTATATAGTTATGCATTCATCACCCCAATCTATTTTTGAACATTTTTCTTACATCAGAAGGAATAAGAATAAAAAATAAAAGTAAAAAAGAATAACCAAATCATTCCCCATCCTGCCCTATTTTTCATTTAGTTTTTGCCCCCATTTTTCTACTCATCCATCCATACACTGAATAAAGGGAGTGCGATCCACAAGGTTTTCACAATCACACTGTCACCCTTGTAAGCTACATTGTTATACAATCGTCTTCAAGAGTCAAGGCTACTGGACTGGAGTTTAGTAGTTTCAGGTATTTACTTCTAGCCCTTCCAATACATTAAAACCTAGAAAGGGTTAACTATATAGTGCATAGGAATGTCCACCAGAGTGACCTCTCGGCTCCACTTGAAATCTCTCAGCCACTGAAGCTTTATTTCGTTTCACTTCGCATCCATCTTTTGGTCAAGAAGATGTTCTCAATCCCACGATGCTGGGTCCAGATGCATCCCGGGGAGCCATATCCTGAGTTGCCCGGGAGATTTACGTCCCTGGGAGTCAGGTCCCATGTAGGGGGCGAGGATAGTGAGTTCACCTGCCGAGTTGTAAGCCAAAAAACTTGCCACTAAGGAAACCACACCCAAATAGAGGGACTCTGTGCATGTGCCATGTAAAAGGGCAGGGCTTCCTGATGCTTCCTCTGAAGAATGGGTAGGAATAGGTTAGAAAGAGAGAAGCAAGATGCATATTGTCCATCAAGAATGATTTTTTTGGTGAATGGAGAAAGGGGCATCCAAGGGTCAATCCAAATGCCCCTCCGATTTCTAACATGAAGGTGGGAAATATCTGGTCACCTAATATTTTCGTTCCTTTTAAGTATCCACGAAATTATGAGACTCAGTAGTAGTTCTCCTGGCTCCTTCCAGGAGGATACTTTTGTAGGGTACTTTGGTTATAACTCATGTTAAGCAGTAACATCTAAAACACTTCTAGGAAAAGATGAAAGTGTCTCGTACCAGCTCTTCTCAAAATTTAATGTTCATACAAATCACTTGGGGAATCTTGTTAAGCTGAAAACTGATTGAAGAGATCTGGGCTGGAGCCTGAGCTCCTTTGGGTCTAACTATCTCCCAGGTGACATGGATGGTGCTGGTCCATAGACCACACTTCTGATAGAAAGATCATAGACTATTAGAGGTGAAAGGTGGTTTCGAGGTTACTGGTATAGTGGCTTTCAAGTTCTATGTATGTACATCAGAAAATTTCTTTGTAAGTGAAACTTATGGGGAATGAAGTGCTCCCCCCCAACCCCTGCCCCACCCTCCACTTCTGCCCCCAGACTCTAACCCTAACTCTCCAAGAAAAGAAGTTTGAAAATCTCTGGCCAAGCACCATGATTTTCCCAGGCCCAGAGACATCTGTTGATGTGGCTGTGGCCAGTAGATCTGGGATTAGAATCTTGGGCTTCTGACTGTCTTCAGTCCAGTGTTCTTTTCACTGTCTCAGCCTCTATCACATGTCACTTGCCTGTGAGAGCCCTTGTTTGGGGTCTGGTTTTAAGCTGCCCAGATGGTGCCTGTGTCAGGATGGTGGATCGTTTCCTCTTTTGCCCACCTGGTATTACTGCTGTGAAAGGTCATTTTCAGACTCTCTTCTTAGAGTTTTATTGTAGCTTCAAATGTAGAGCAGAGCAGATTTTTCTTAGATCTTATGGCAGCACCTCTTTGGAAGGCAGGGGGAGGAGAGAGCCAAAAACTGAATGCTTGTGGGGGCACTATATGGTCAGCCCTAACTAGTAATGCACATCAAGCTACACAGGCACTTTAGGTCATTTTGTTCTGGAAAATCTCTATGGACCACTTTACTCAAAGAGCATCCCAGTGGTAAAATGTGTTTCATATGATGGAATTATTGGCTTAAAAATCTTCTCAAGGTTTACTTACCACAGATAAACACTGGAATAGTTTGCTTTTTGTGTGTGTGTAGTATGATCTCTCATTAAATTATTTGAGCTTTCTAAGACTGCTTTCAGCAATAATTCACTCCCTGAACCTCTGAACTCTTCTCACAGCCTGAACCAAGTCTGGGATTGAAGAAGACAGAGCCGGGGCCCTGTTGTAGTATTTCCCCAAGTTTTGGACATGCTCCTGCTGGAGGCATTCTAATGATCAGGGCCCATGGAAAATGAGGCTCCAGGAAAGATTCCTCTTTTGCTGATGTTGTAGACTGTAAAGTTGGAAAGAGGAGGAATGCTAATTCTGAGACCGGATGGGAGAGATCTCTTCCTACTTCCCCAGTGCACTCCCATGAAGCACAAGCATCAGAATTTCTGAAGCGGCTTATCCTGATCTGCCGGTAGAATTCAAGTATTTGTGTGCACAGCATAAACGCATATATGACGTTGATTTTAATTGTATGTAGTTCTGTCTGTGTGTGAATATGTGCACCAAATATGTGATTTGAACAGTTCAGATGTGTGACCAAAATGGCAATGCTGAACCACTTCTAATTTTTCTGAGAGTTATGAAGGAGTAGGGGGAACCATACAAGCCCTGAGATAAAAAAACATTGTCTCAGTTTGAAAAATAAAAGAAGGGAGAAAGTAAGTTCTGTGCATTGTAGAGACCTGTGAGGTTAACAGTGATCCTGGGCAGGACACCAGAAAGAAGATTATTTAAAACATGATTTTTGAGCACTGGACAGGAAAATAGGAACCAACATAGTTTTCCTAAGATTGGGAAGAATGGGTTACAGAGGATTAATGTCGTTTCCTCTTTGATGGGGGAAGGGAAAATAAGGGAGCTAGCATTTACTGAGAGACTTCTGGGTTCTGGGCAGATCACAGGCACCTGGGAAGCATTTCATGTTTAAGTTTCAGCTGAGCCTTTGATAAATCCCATTTCCTATTTGACAAATTCTATTTCCTGATCAATGAAATGGAGAGGTGGGGGCTGGGCAGTAGCAGAGTCGTGTGGTTTTAAAGTGATTTCAGCAATGGACAGAACTAGTTCTGGCCACTGTCAGCCTTCAGGGAGGTTTTTGGTGCCGTGCCTCAGGGCGCACATGTTTAGCATTGCTGTTCCTGTTGATGGTGTGTGACCGAGCCTGGGTCCCCAAGAAAGCAGAGCCTGAAGCAGTGGCTTTGGGCATTGATTCCTGGGGGCGGGAATAGGGGCCTGGGAAGAGAGAAACAGGGAAGGAGGGACAGTCCACATGAGCCTGTGTCATCAAGCAAGTCATTGTTTTGAGCAACTGGGGCACCATCCCATGGGATCTTCTGAGAAGATACATGGAATGCACCTCAGGAGTGGCTGGGGGACGGAATGGGGTTCCTGGTACTTCCAGGTTTACACATGCATGAGTATGAGCTATTTCTGCAGGGTCCCATACCCAAGTCAGAAAACTAGAGAAGAGGTACCACTGAGGCAAGGTGCTTTCAGGTTATTGTGGCCACAGCAAGGGCGGCAGTGTCAGGTGGCCTGAGAAGGTATATGTCTCAAACCTGTGGATGGGTCCAGGAGGTAGAGTGAGGGCTTGGTGCAAGAATCGTGATCCCAAATGTTTGAGTGTAACAAGATGACATATAGCGCACTGAAAGTGGAGTCCTTACATTTGCATCCCCTAAACCAAAGTTAGAGAGGGCATAGATCAGTAGTCACATGCATGAAAAGGACTCCTGAGTTTTAGCAGACTTAGAGCTTAGCATGAGTAACCTCACAATGTAGTGCTCCCCAAAACACTCAACTCCTAGGATGCTGTAGTTATATTCAGAACAAGAAGTGTGATCACTCCTATTTGCTCTGCCAGCCAGTCTGTACCTGGCATCTGGAGAGGAGTTTGGGTACAAGCCAGGATGTGACCAGAGAAGAGGGGAAGGTGGGGACATTTGACTTCCGGTCTGTAAAAACCAGAAGGATCAATTAGCCTGAAGAGGAAGGGAAGAGCAGAGAGCATTTGTTACTTGAAGGTTGAGGGGTTAAATTCTGTATCCATGTGGGTAGAAGCTGCAGTGCATTTACTTCAAAGTGAAGAAAAACTTTATAATAATTAGAGCTGCCCAAACAATGGAATAAGCTGCTTTAGGAGGTAATGTCTTGGGTTTTACCAGATGGACAAAGCATATTGTGCAGGGCTCAGAATAATACCTTTAAGTAAGACTGCTCTCTGTTAGGCCTTTTACTAAACTTAGGTACATTATCTCATTTACCCCCCAAACCCTATAGATGAGGTACGAACTGTCATTGTTCCATTTGTCAGGGAGGAAACCAACAGTCTGACTTCCGACCACTCCATGTGTCTCTCCACTGTAGGGACTTAGTACATGTCTGTTTAGAAAAGAAGCGGTGGCCTCTTAGATGACCTCTAAAGTCCCTTCCGACTTTAAGATTCTATGACTCTGTCAGTGAGGAGTGAAGATAAGAAAATGAAACTGTTGGGAACAGAGGAGAGAGATACAATGTGAGTGAGTGGATGAATGAGTAAACGAATAAAGGTGGTCTTAGCAGTCTACTTCAAATTATTTCCAGTGTATTTCTCCTATAGTTCAATGCCTGTTTGAGCCACAGATTTGTGGCTTTTTGTTTAAGGACTACACCGATAGAGTGATTTTCAGTTGTTTTTTTTGAAGTAGGCAGTGAGGTAAAGCCAGGTTACCGTGCTGAATAGGGCTACCACGTTTAAGAAAAGATGGATTGAATTGAATCTTGTTTCTTTTAGGTCAAATAAGAACAGTGATAAGCCCTGAGTGTTATCAGTCACTTATTAGAAAAGGTAACTCATGACTGCAGTCTAAATCTCCAAATCTCTTTTGTCCTCTCTGAGTAGTTCCAAAAGTGACCATAGGATAGTCTTTGTATGGTAATAGCTATCTTTTTTCTCTTTTAACACGTTTTATGAGTCAGGCACTGCCAGACTTCTGACCACACACACACACACACACACACACACACACACACACGCACACACACACATCTTTAATTATGGAGTGGATGAATTACACAAAGAAGTAGAACTAATGGTTGTGAAAATTAAACGCAATATATTGCAATAATTAGATAATGTGCTTAGCATACAGCCTGAGCATAAGTGCACAATAACTGTTTTCTAAATTACATAGATATTGTCTCCATTTTATAGATGAGGAAACCAAGGTTCAGAGTGGTTGGAAATGTGCCTAAGGTCACTGGAGCGTTTCTGATCCTAAAGCCCACGTGGAATTCTCGCCACCACCCTCATGCTACAGATCTCTTCCAGTTTTTAATTAAGTGAAAATGTTGGCATTTAAAAGAAAAGTACTTAAGGATATTTAATGGTCATGTTAA
The DNA here is from genome assembly GCF_015220235.1 of Choloepus didactylus. NCBI lineage: Eukaryota > Metazoa > Chordata > Mammalia > Pilosa > Megalonychidae > Choloepus > Choloepus didactylus. Next base: position 57,969,153 of record NC_051310.1, on the reverse strand, counting down.
TATATTTCACTCCACTGTTTTATACATCTAGTCTTGGAAGTATTCTTTTCAGCTTGTCAATTTAAATGTCCCTCTTATTTATCACATTTAATCCTGTGTATCTTGATACAGCTTGGCTTCTTTTTACCACTGGCAGTTTTTTTTTCATTCTTTCTTTCTTTTCATATGTGAAAGGCATTGATTCAAACATTTCCCTCCCTTTAAAGAAGATTCAGGGCTGGAGTCTTCTGTTGCCTCCACAGGAAGGGGCAGGAATTTGGGAGGCAAACAGGCTCTGCAAACTGCAGACAGGAAAGAATAAGGAAGGTGTTACATAATAGCTCATGGCATCCCTGACTTTGACAAACTAGGATTGATGAGCTGGGTCACGATCTTAGGATTTGGAATTGGGCTAAGCACCAACTGGAGGGCTGTAAATTAAAACAAGTTCTCCCATTGTTCATAAATGGTGGAAAGTTTCAGAATATTAGTGTAGGAAAGCATATATCACAGTTGATATAAGAGTAAATTCTATTTATTTCACTTTGTAGCAGCATTAAATTAAGGAGATGGAAGAGACCTTATCGACTCTGTCTTTGAAGACTTGTGAAGACTGAGGTCAGCTAAGGGCACCTGGTAGTAGAGGAAGGGCTGGTGTTACACCCAGCCACTTCTCTACCATTTGTGTCCTAGACATTGGAGTCTCAAACAACTTTCCCATGGCTGAGTCAGCTGCCATGGTTATAGCATCCAATGACTGTTTGAGCTGGGAATAAGGGATGCTCCATTTACCTGAATTTCAAAGGCAGCATTCATCAGGATGGTCTCCTTGAAGTCATTTCCATAACACCCTCTCTTTTTGTTTCTTTACTCACCATAGAGCAACCATTTTTTAAAAATTTTTAATTAAATTCAGTTTTATTGAGATATATTCACTTACCATATAATCATCTATACTGTACAATCAACTGTTCATAGTACTATCATATAGTTATACATTCATCACCCCAATCTATTTTTTTAATTTGTTTTTATTGAGACATATTCACATACCATACAGTCATCCATGGTGTACAATCATCTGTTCACAGTACCATCTTATAGTTGTGCATTCATCACCCCAATCTATTTTTGAACATTTTCCTTACACCAGACAGAATAAGAATAAAAAATAAAAATAAAAAAGAACACCTAAATAATCTCCTCCATCCCACCCTATTTTTCATTTCGTTTTTGTCCCCATTTTTCTACTCATCCATCCATACACTGCATAAAGGGAGTGCTATCCACAAAGTTTTCATAATCACAGTGTCACCCCTTGTAAGCTATATTGCTATACAATCATCTTCAAAAGTCAAGGCTACTGGGTTGGAGTTTGATAGTTTCAGGTATTTACTTCTAGCTATTCCAACACATTAAAACCTAAAAAGTGTTATCTATATAGTGTGTAAGAATGCCCACCAGAGTGACCTCTCCACTCCATTTGAAATCTCTCAGCCACTGAAACTTTATTTCGTTTCATTTCGCATCCCCCTTTTGGGCAAGAAGATGTTCTCAATTCCATGCTGCCGAGTCCAGATTCATCCCTGGGAGTCATGTCCTGTGTTGCCAGGGAGATTTACACTCCTAGGAGCCAGGTCCTACATAGGGGGGAGGGCAGTTAGGTCACCTGCGAGGTGGCTTAGTTAGCGAGAAAGAGAGCTACATCTGGGTAACAAAGAGGCACTTGGGGAGACTCTTGGGCACAATTATAAGCAGGTTTAGCCTCTGCTTTGCGGTAACAAGCTCCAAAAGGGCAAGCACCAAGATAGAGAGCTTGGCATACCAAGCCGTCAGTCCTCAGTGTTGGTGAGAACATCAGCAACAATCCCGGGGAGGAAGCCCAACACCTCTGTATCCTCCCCCAGCTCCTCAGGCGGGCCCTGCATATATATTTTTATTCTCCGCTGAAATTACTTTGGGATGTGTTGCTATTTCAGTCTAACTTGTTCAGACCTACCATATCTCACTTCTTATTCAAAGTTCTATGTGATTGTCAACCATTTGTTTTATTGGAAGACAACTACCATTCATATTTTGAAATTGCAGAGAGTTACAGCGTAGGAAGTTTTGGCTTTATTTTAGCATGTTTTAATCACAGTTCCAGTAATTTCTTTTGGTTTGTGCAGAATCTGACTCAGCCACCCTGGAATTATGCTAAAACCCAACAGAGTTCTGGGTCTCATTCATGACTTCTCACTCCAGTGGCAGGGTTTCCATTCATTCATTGGTTAGACAGTTACTGGGTGTTGATTTGCATGGTGGGGTGCTGGACCAACCAGGAGGCTCCCTGTCCCCTGCCCCACCCTTCCTGAGAGTGTTCTCTGATCCCCCAGGGCTTGATAGCACAGATGGTACCTCTGTTACAGCACCAGTTATGGAAAATTGTCATTGTTCGTATTTCTGACTAGACTGTGTCTTAGTCATATTTATGCTTGGCACATGGGCGGTACTCAGTATGTTTTTATTGAAGGAATGAATGAATGAAGACAAAGAATATAACTCACAGCCCTAGTCAACAAGGAGTTTATCATCCAGTTGGTGAGAAAAATCTAAATGCATAAAGATTTAATAATAAGACAAGATGAGAAGACTAGGGGTCTTACCAGGAAGTTATGTGATAAAGGCCAAGATGAGATGAGACCTGAGCTTCAGTCTTCACATCATCACTTACAAGTTGTGTCACCTCGTCAAAATTACTTAAACTCTTGGAGCCTCAGTTTTCTCATCTGTGAAATGGAGTTATCTCTATGGATGTCACAGAGTCTCACCAGGATGTAGTGGGATTATATGTGAGTAAAGGACTTTGTAAGCTGTATCATGTTATACAAATACAAGGCAACATTATTCTCAAAGGACCAGTTGAAACAATGAGATGAAAAGTTCAGGAACTTTTAATTTTGTTTAAAAGGTAACCATGGGTTCTTTTTTAGAGCTTTTGTTTTTTGATGAAAAGACATTTTTATAATTGGGCTGTTAACTATAGTCCATGACTTACTTTAGGGTTCACTGTTTGTGTTGTACAGTTCCATGATTTTTTTAAAAAATTTCATTCTAGTAAATATATAGAACCTAAAATTTCCCCTTTTAGCCACATTCAAATATATAATTCAGTACTGTTAATTATGTTCACAATGTTATACTATCATCACCACCATCTGTTACCAAAACTTGTTTGTCACCCCAAATAGAAACTTTATATAATTTAAACATTAACTCACCATTCCCTACACTGACCCCGGCCCCTTGTAACCTATATTCTAGTTTCTGACTCTTTGAGTTTGTTTATTCTAATTATTTCATATCAATGAGATCATACAGTATTTGTTCTTATTTCATTTGGCTTATTTCACCCAACATGATGTCTTCCAGGTTCATCCATGTTATTGCATGTATCAGAGTGTCATTACTTTTTATGGATGAGTCTTACTCCATTGTGTGTGTGTACATACCACATTTTGTTTATCCATTGATCATTTGGTGGACATTTGGGTTGCTTCCATCTTTTGGCATTTGTGACTAATGCTGCTATGAACATTGGTGTGAAAATATAGGCTCAAGTCCCTGGTTTCAATTCTTTAGGGTATATACCTAGAAGTGGAATTGCCATGTTGTATGGTAACTCTTATACTTAACTTTCTGAAGAACTGTCAAACTGTCTTCCACAGCAGCCATACCATTTTACATTTGCACCAACAATGAATGAAGTGTTCCTGTTTCTCCACATCTTTTCCAACACTTGTAGTTTTCTGGGTTGTTTTTTTTTTTTTTTCCTAACAGTAGCCATTCTAGTGGGTATGAGATGGTATCTCATTGTGATTTTGATTTGCATTTCCCTAATGGCTAAAGATGTTGAGCATCTTTTCCTGTGTTCTTTAGCCATTTGTTTATCTTCTTTGGAAAAATGTCTATTCAAGTTTTTTGCCCATTTTTAAATTGGTTTATCTTTTTGTTGAGTTGTAGTATTTTTAAATATTTTCGGCATATTAAATCCTTATCAGGTATGTGCTTTCAAATATTTTCTGAGATTGTATAGGTTGTCATTTTACCTTTATGATAAAGTCCTTTGATGCACAATTCTTGATTTTGATGAGGTCTCATCTATCCTGTTTTTCTTTTGTTGCTTGTTGCTTTCTAAAGTCTAAGAAGCCACTGTCTAACACAAGGTCTTGAAAATGCTTCCTCATGTTTCTTCTAGGAAGAAATTATTCTTTCCCAATTGACTGGACTTGGCACCCTTATCAAAAATCAGTTGGCTAAAAATGTGACAGTTTATTTCTGACCCCTCAATTCAATTCCATTGGTCTATATGTGTGTCTTTGTGCCAATACCATGCTGTTTTGATTGCTATGACTTTATAATAAGTTTTAAGATCAGGAAGTGTGAGTTCTCCAATTTCATTCATTTTCAAGATGACTTTGACTGTTTGGGACCCTTTAGCCTTCAATATAAATTTTGATGGATGGCTTTTCCATTTCTGTAAAGAAGGCTGTTAGAATTTTGATTTGGGTTATGTTGAATCTGTAAATTGCTTTGGATAGAATTGACATCTAACAATATTTAGTCTTCCAATCCATGAACACAGGATATCCTTCCATTTATTAAGTCTTCTTTGATTTCTTTTAGCACTGTTTTGCAATTTTCTCCGTACAAGTCCTTTACATACTTGATAAGATTATTTATAGATGTATGATTTTTTTCATTGCTAATATAAATGGAATTTTTCTCTTGATTTCTTTTTCCAGTTGTTCAGTGCTAGTGTATAAAAACACTAATGATTTTTGTGTGTTGATCTTATACCTTGCCACTTTGCTGAATTCATTTATTAGGTCTGGAAGCTTTGTTGTAGATTTTTCAGGATTTTCTGTATATAGGAGCATGTCATCTTCAAATAGGGAAAGTTTTATGTTTTCCTTTCCAATTTGGATGCCTTTTATTCCTTTTTTTCTTACCTAATTGCTCTGGCTGGAACTTCCAATATAATGTTGAATGACAGTGGGCATCCTTGTCATGCTCCTGATCTTAGAGGGAAACCTGTAAGTCTTTCACCATTAAGTATGATATTAGTTGTGGGTTTTTTCGTATATGTCCTTCTTCATGTTGAGGAAGTTTCCTTCAATTCCTAGTTTTAAAAATGTTTTTTTTATCAAGAAGTGTGCTGGATTTTGTCAAATTTTTTTCTGTGTCATTTGAGACAATCATTTGGGCTTTTTCCCTTCATTTTGTTAATGTGGTGTATTAAATTATTGATTTTCTTATGTTAAATCACCCTTGCATACCTGGGGTATATTCCACTTGATCATGGTGCATGATTCTTTTATTGTATAAATCTTCTGGATTTGGTTTGCTTGTATTTTATTGAGGAGTTTTTGCATTGATACTCATGAGGGATATTAGTCTGTAATTTTCTTTTGATACCATTATCTGGCTTTAGTATGAGGGTGATGTTGGCCTCACAGAATGAGTTAGGAAGTTTTAATTCTTCTTAGACTGCTTGGTAAAATCCCCCTGTGAAACCGTCTGGTCCTGGGCTTTTCTTTGTTGGGAGGTTTTTTATGACTGATTAAATCTCTTTACTAGTTATTGGTCTGTTGAGATCTTCTGTATCTTCTTGAAACTGTAGGTAGTTAGTGTGTTTCTAGGAATTTGTCCATTTCATCTAGGTTGTTGACATGCAGTTGTTCATAGTATTCTCATAGTCCTTTTTTTTCTGTGTATTGGTATTATTATCTCCCTTTTCATTTTTTTATTTTACTTATGTGTCTACTCTTATTTTTTGTCAGTCTAGCTAAAGGTTTGTCTTTTTTATTGAGTTTTTTTCAAAGAACAAACTTTTGGTTCTGTTGATTCTATTGTTTGTTTGTTTGTTTTTTACTCTGTCATTTATTATCTCTACTCTAATGTTTATTTCCTCCCTTCTGTTCACTTTGGGTTAGTTTGTCTTCTTTTTCTATATCCTCCAGTTAGTCCTCTGATTTGAGATCTTTCTCTTTTTTTCTTATTATGGGCATTTACAGATATAAATTTCCTTTTCAGCACCGCCTTTGCTGCATTCCATAAGGAAATGTATTTTCATTTTCCTTCACTTCAAGATACTTCCTAATGTCCCTTGTGATTTCTTCTTTGACCCATTGGTTGTTTAAGAATGTGTTGTTTAATTTCCACATATTTGTGACTTTTCCACTTCTCCCTCTTTTATTTATTTTTGACTTCATTCCATTGTGGTTGGAGAAGATACATTGTGTGATTTCATTATTTTTTAGTTTATTGAGACTTGTTTTGTGACCTAACATATGGCCTATCCTGAAGAATGAGCCATGTGCACCAAAGAATATGCATTCTCCTGCTGTTGGGCTAAGTGTTCTATGTATGTCTGTTAGTTCTAGTTGTGTTAGAGTATTGTTCAAGCTTTCTGTTTCTTTATTGACCTTCTGCAAGGTAGTCTATCCATTATTAAAAGTGGTGTATTGAAGTCTCCTATTATTAATTTACCACTATCTATTTCTCCCTTCAAATCTGTTAATATTTTCCTCATGTATTAGGTGCATTTATATTTATAATTTTTTTGTCTTCTTGCTATTAGTATATAATGACCTTCTTTGTCCATCGTAAGAGTTTCTGACTTAAGGTCTGTTGTATCTGACATCAGTATAGCTACCCCAGCTCCGTTTTGGTTACCATTTGCATGGTATGTTTTTTTCCCCATCCTTTCACTTTAAACCTACTTATGTCTTTGAATTTAAGGTAATTATCTTATAAGCAGCATATAGTTATATCGTGCTTTCTTACCCATTTTGCCAATCTGCCTTTAGACTCCTGAGTTCAATCCATTTACATTTAAAGTAACTACTGATAGTGCAGGACTTATGCCATTTTGCTATTTTGTCTTTGTAAGTCTCATACCTTTTATGAACCTCAATTTTTCTGTTAATGCCTTCCTTTATATTTATTTGAAATTTTGTATCGTACCATTTTGAGCCACTTCTCATTTCTTTCTGAATATATTTTCAAATATTATCTTTGTGGTTACCATAAGGTTAAAATTTAACATCCTAAATATATAACAGTCATTTTAGATTTGATACCAACTTAACTTCAGTAGCATACCCATATACTGTTCCTATACCCCTTTGTCATCTCCACATTTTTTTGTACTTATTACACATTATATCATTGTACATTGTATGTCCAAAACCAATATCATTATTTTATATGCATTTGCATTTTAGCATCTGTAAGAAATAAGAAGTGGAGTTATATATAAAAAAATACAATACATTAGTGCTGGCATTTTTCATTACCAATATGGTTACCTTTACTGGGGAGCTTTGTTTCTTTATGCTGCTTTGAGCCACTGTCTAGTGTCCTCTCCTTTCAGTCTGAAGGAAAGTATTGCTTGTAGGCCAAGGCTACTAGTGATACACTCCCTCAGCTTTTGTTTTCTGGGAATGTCTTAATCTCTCCCTCATTTGAAATTCTTGCTGGATATAAAATTCTTGGTTGGCAGTTGTTTTTCTTTCAATACTAAATATTTTGTACTACTATCTTCTTGGCTCCATGGTTTCTGATGAGAAATTGGCCCTTAATCTTATTGGGATTCCCTTATATGTAACTCATTACTTTTCTCTTGCAGCTTTCAGAACTCTCTCCTTGTCCTTGGCATTGGACAGTTTGTTTACTAGGTGTCTGGGTGTAGTTTCTTTGAGTTTATCCTGTTTGTGGTTCATTGTGCTTCTTGAGTGTGCGTATTCATGTCTTTTGTTATATTTGGGAAGTTTTCTGCCATTATTTCTTTGAATATTCCCTCTGTCTCTTTCTCCCTTTCTTCTCCCTCTGCTTCTCCCATAATGTGTATATTGGTAGACTTGATGGTGTCCCACAAGTCTCTTAGACTCTGTTTTGCTCTTCGTTATTCATTTTTATTTCTGTTTCTCAGCATGAACTGATTCAATTTTCTCATCTTTGCAATCACCGATCCTTTCTTCTCCTACCTCCAGTTTGCTTTTGAAACCATGTAGGAAATTTTTCATTTCAGCTATTGTGTTCTCAACTCTAGCATTTCTGTTTAGTTCCTATTGAGACTCTCAAGGAGATTCTGCTATTGTTTATTGAATGTTTTCTCATACCCCTTAGTTCTTCCTCCGTGTTTTCCATTATCTCCTTGAGCATATTGAGGACCATTTTTAAAATACAATTTTATTGAGATATACTCATATACCATACAATCCATCCAAGTATGCAGTCAGTGGCACACAGCATCATCATATAGTTGTGCATTCACCACCAAGTCAGTCTTCAAGCACTTTCATTACTCCAAAATAAAGAAAACAAAATTTTAAAAATACAAAATTAAAAGTATAAAAAAAAAAAGAAATAAAAAAGAACACCAAAACCATTCTATAACCCTTATCCCCCCTATTATTTATATATATTTTGTCATTTTATTACTCATCTGCCCATACACTGGTTAAAGGGAGTGTCTGTCACCAGGTTTTCACTGGAGGACCATTTTTTTAATTCAATTTTATTGAGATATATTCACATACTATACAGTCATCCAAAGTGTACAATCAGTTGTTCACAGTACCATCATATAGTTGTACATTCATCAGCCCAATCTATTTTTTGAACATTTTCCTTATACCAGAAAAAGTGAAAATAAGAATAAAAAATGAAAGTAAAAAAGAACACACAAATCATCCCCCTCACCCTATTTTTCATTTAGTTTTTTATCCCCATTTTCTACTCATCCATCCATACACTGTATAAAGGGAGTGTGATCCACAAGGGTTTCACAATCACACTGTCACCCCTTGTAAGCTACATTGCTATACAATCATCTTCAAGAGTCAGGGCTACTGGGTTGCAGTTTGTTAGTTTCAGGTATTTACTTCTAGCTGTTCCAGTGCATTAAAACCTAAGAAGGGTTATCTGTATAGTGCATAAGAATGCCCATGAGAGTGACCTTTCGTTCCATTTGGAATCTCTCAGCCACCGAAACTTTATTTTGTTTCATTTCATATTCCACTTTTGGTCAAGAAGATGTTTTCAGTCCCTCGATGTCAGGTCCAGATTCACCCTCGGGAGTCATATCCCACATTGCCAGGGAGATTTACACCGTTGGGAGTCATATCCCACGTAGAGGGGAGGGCAGTGAGTTCACCCACTGAGTTGGCTTAGCTAGAGAGAGAGGGCCACATCTGAGCAACAAAAAGGTACTCAGGGGGAGACTCTTAGGCACAAGTATAAGTAGGTTTAACCTTTCCTTTGTGGTAATGAGCTGTATAAGGTCAAGTCCGGTGATAGAGGGTGTGGCACATCAAAGTGCTTCAGTCCTCAGTGTTTGTGAAAATATCAGCAACAATCCAGGGGAGGAAGCCCAACACCTCTGCATTTCCCCCCAGCTCCTCAGGGGGGCCCTGCATATATATTTTTATTCTCTGGAAGGAACGTTTTTTAAAAAGTGTTTTTCTGGTATGTCCAAAGTCTGACCCTCTTCATTGATGATTTCTGGGTTTTTATCTTATTCCTTTGATGGACTGCCATATCCTGTTTCTTTGTTTGTCTTATAATCTTTTTTTTTTTTGCACAATGTACATTTTAATGTTTTAAATTGTTAACTCTGGGATTTAGTCCCTGAGCTGTCTGTTCCTTAAGTTTGTATCCACATGGTGGTATGACAGAGATTTTCTTGAATGCCAGGAACTAATCAAAACAAACAAACCAAAACAAAAATCACCTTTCAGAGTTTTTGCAATTTGTCTGTGCTTTGGCCAGTGGTCTCCTTCAGAGTTTAGCCCTCTGATCAGGCAGATCAGCTCAAGGCAAATGTGAAGTGCAAGGTCTTCTTTGTCTTATTTGACCTGTGTGAAGCCATGAGGCCTGCTTCTTTTCTTGGACTTGTGCTTGCTGGTGACCTTAGGAATTCCCCTGTTTACAGTTTACAGGAATTTGTGTGAACATCCCCTCTACACCCTTTGATATGCACTTTCATCCTCTCTGGGTGCTCTCTCCTGTGACTTAATGCAAATAGTCCTTTGCCCCAGGCCATTTTGATTTAATTGTTTCTCATATTATCCCAGCTGTCTGCAAGCAGCTTTTCTGCCCTTAGGACCAACCATATGAGGGTGAGCCTGAGATAATTTCCCTGGACTAGTCCCTCAGTCTTCTACCCCATTGGTTGGCACTGACATACATACACTCCAGTATGACCCTCAGGGGCCACTCGGCTCTTTCTGGAAGAGGACCCAGTGATGCACAATGGGAGTGTAAGCTTGTTCCATCCTGTTCTGTGGAGGGGGTGGGGATGGGGCCAGCAAGGGCACCAGGAGCTTCTTCTGTGGCTTTTGAAGCTGTGTCTTCTTGATCAGCACTTGCCCAGTTAATGCAGCCCTTTAACTGTTTTCTGTAGCTTTTAGGAAGGATACTGTCTTTAAGATTCTTCTGCCACCTCTGCCCAAGGTGGGGGGTTGGTTGAAACAATGGCTGCCCTTACAGCAGGGACCCCAGTGATCTGAAGTAGCTAATCAAAAGCAGTGATCAGTAATCAGCCCACACCCCCCACACCCACTGGGCTTTGGAAGACTAGGTCTTTATGTCCTACCCTGGCACCTGCAAGCTGCACCAAGAGCCTGGGCTGCAGTCCCTACTGCTGCCCGACATGAGTCTCGGGGATGGGTTATTGTAGCCACTTCAGGGTGTTTACTCCAGTTTACCAGCTTCTTCCTCCCACTCCTCCCTGGATGCTGCACAGTGTTTTTCTAGACTCCAGAGTTTCAAAACGGTTGATTCAGACAGTTCCTGCCAGTTCAGAGAGTTGTTTGGGTAGAAGGACTCATTTCTGGAGCTTCCTACTCTCCCATATTCCCAGAATCCTTGGATCTTTTTTTTTTTTTCTCCTGAGAGTTAGCTCTTGATGAAAGCTTTTCTCTAAGTTAAAAACATTCAGTGGAAACCTTTGAGTTTTTTTGCATACCTCAGCCAAACAAGAAAATAATTATGCTCTGCTTTTCATTCTTTAGTATTATTTCTACATGTACCTTTCTTTGAATAAGTGTTACTTAGAAAAGGAAAAACTTTTCTTGTTCTCATTCATCACTTTGTTTTGTTAACAAAATCTCCCTATTTTCACTGTTTCAGTTTGCTAAAGCTGCCGAAATGCAATATGCCAGAAAATGAGTTGGCTTTCAACAATGAGGATTTATTAAGTTAAAAGTTACAATTCTAAGGCCATGAAAATGTCCAAATTAAGGCATCAACAAGAGGATACCTTGTCGGAAGAAAGGTTGCTGGCATCTGGGGTTCGTCTGTTACCTGAGAAGGCACATGGCAATGTCTGCTGGTCCTTCTCCCCTGGGTTCTGATTTCAGTGGCACTCTCTCTCAGTTCCTGTGGGTCCTTCTTGCTTCTCTGGGCTTTTCTCTCTCTTTCTCTTTCTCTCTCTCTCTCTCTTTCGCTCTCTCCAAATGTTTTTGCCTTTTATCCTCTCATGAAGGACTCCAGTAAAGGATTAAGACCCACCTTGAATTGGATGGGTCACATCTCAATTGAAACAACCTAACCAAAAGGTCCCACTCACAAGTCTACACCCACAAGAATGGAGTAAAAGAACATGGTGTTTTCTGGGGTACATAACGGCTCCAAACTACCACACTCACATTTTCCTTTTGTGGCAGAATGAACTGTCAGCACATTTTCCAGATTATTGTTGTATTTGCAGATGATCTGAGCATAGTTAAAATATTGAAATTGTGAGCTGAATGGTCATACTTGGCCTTCATGTGTGATTCTGACATTAAGCTGCCCTTGGTTTATATGAAAATTATTGTGGGTGTATATATGTTTATCAGAACATTTTAGGTAGGACTAATTTGGACAAGTGTTGCTATGCTGTTTTTCTTTAAGTCTCTCCTATAGTCCTTTTCTTTTCTTTTATTTTCTTTTTTGTCTTTATTTTATTACTCATCTGCCCAGACACTGGATAAAGGGAATGTCAGTCACAAGGTTTTCACAATCAAACGGTCCCTCCGTACAAGCTATATACTTACAGCTTCAAGAATCAAGGCTACTGAATTATAGTTGAACAGTTTCAGCTGTTTCCTTCTATCTGCTGTAATATACTTGAAGCTAAAAAGTAGTATTTGTATAATGCATAAAAATAACCTCCAGAATGACCTCTTAACTCTGTTTGAAATTCCTTAGCCACTGAAACTTTATTTTTTTCAATTTATTTCCCCCCTTTTGGTCAAGAAGGCTTTCTCTATCCCACGATGCCAGGGCCAGGCTCATCCCTGGGAGTCACTTCCCACGTTGCCAGGGAGATATACACCCCCGGGAGTCATGTCCCACATACAGGGGAGGGCAGTGAGTTTTCTTGCTGTGTGGGCTTAGTGAGAGAGACCACATCTGAGCAACAAAAGAGGTTCTCTGGGGGAGATTCTTAGGCAAAGTTATAAGTAGGCTTAGCTTCTCCTTTGCAGGAATAAGTTTCATAAGGGCAAGCCCCAGGATCAAGGGCTTGGCCTATTAAATTGGGAGTCCCTAATGCTTGTGAGAATATCCAGAGTTTCTCAGGTAGGGAAGTCTCCTGTAATGTTTTAAAAAAATTTAACAAGAAGTTTAAATTTTTTACCTTTTAAATTATTGGTATCCTTCACTTGGAACATCGGCTTCAGGAGAGAAAGGCCTATGTTTATCACCCTTGTGTAGGGTTGCCAGATAAAATACAGGACGCCCATGTCCTGTTATTCATGGTTTATCTGAAATTCAAATTTAAATAGGCGTCCTTATTTTTATTTGCTAAAACTGGCAACCCTGTGCTGAATCAGCAGTGCCCCCTGCTACCAGCCGAGTAAGTGGCACATGGGAGGTGTCCATCTGTTATGAGGAATGAATGACATCCCTTTTCAGAATTCTGTTCTATAGACAAAACCCATAGTATTGAGCATGGGGTTGGGGCTTTACCTGAACTTGGATGTGATCTCCTCCTTTCCCCTTCTCCCTTTGATTGATCTTTTTTCTTTGAACTGATTTGAGCTTTCTCCGTTCCTCTGTAGTTGGTGGAGTCAGCTGGATTACATTTTATACTGTTACCCACATCCTGACATTCCTTGACAGTTTCAAGATATTCTTGTAACGTATTTGAGTATAATGGATACTGAAATCTATTTTGACAGCTGTTGAAAATCTAGGCTGCTGTTACAGCAGGTTAAAGAGGTTATTTGTAACACTGGTATTATTCAATGAATATTTTTGAAAAGGTGTGCACACTGTTCAGGCAAATAGTAGTTTATAGAATTCAAATGATTTTGCTTTTCACAGTTCAATTATCAAATATAATGCTCTTAGGAATTATACACCTAGTAATATTTTCCATTAATTTTCCCTACCAATGTAGTAATAGTACATTACAATGTTCTCAATTATCAGTGCCTTTTAAAATGCAGGCGTTGAGTCTTTAAGTAAAGCTAGCCTAATGCCAGCTGTCCAATTGATAACTTTCCCTTTAAAAATGATCTTTGAACAGTTTCATAAAGAATGAATATTTATAGCATTTTGCCCTTGAACTGTTAAAAGAGGGTTTTATGCAAGTAACAGGTGGCTTCAGTTGGCCTGCTTTCACTGAAATTTGATTCAAGTAAAGCATTGCATTATTTTACTATCGGAATTGTGATAATGTGCTAGAGAGACTTCATTTTTGGCAAATTCAGTTTCAGTTTTGAGGTTTGGGTTTAGGGTGGGGTGTCTTGCTTGTGTAGGAGTAGGAGAGCTGTATAGATAAGACATAGCAACTGAGTGAGAAAACATCCGGGATCTTCTTTATGCAGCAGAGGAATTTTTATCAGAGAGGCTATTGTTACCCTGGGCTTTAGATTTAGGAGCAAACGTTCAGATGAACTCTTTGGACTTGAATGTTGTTTTATCTCAGGTCCAAAGCTTTGAAGAGGGTTTGATCAAATTAATTGTGATCAGTAGAGTGATTAGCATGTATCAGGCACTCAAAGTAGAATTCTTTGAATGGAATGAACTAGATTTGGGTTATTATTTAATTTTAAATATGCTTTAATTACTTGGAATAGACGACCTTTCAGTTACTGTCCTTTACCCAATTGCTTGGCAACACAATTGTTAACTTGTTTTCTATTCAAAATAAATGTTCCAATCTAACGTTATACTAGATAAGATTATAATATAAAGAATTAGAAGCATTTAATGGATGCAGTGCAATTTGACACATGAGCTATTATTTCTGGGAAGTCTCTTTTATTACGTATACTCTCTCCTATGACTGAAAATATTTGTCAAATTGTGGAAATCAGGTCCTAGCAAATGGGGCAGAATAGTTTTTAAAAAGACAACATTCTTACAAGAATAATTATATTTCAACTGTAGAAAAATTGAAAAAGGGTGAAAAATCACATGAATAAAATTTTAAAACACCCATATTCCTATTTCTCATTTTACTGAATATAATGAGCCCTGTTTCTTACCAAAAAATACACAAGTAAAATATAAAATTAGGACCGTGTGAACATATTGTACAGGGAGATATATGTGTGTATATACTGTTGTGTGAAAAATGTATTTTACATATCTATAAATTGCCTTTTAAATTTTAATATGTAATTAATATTTTAATGAATCATCACAAATTGTTTTACAATAGTATTTTTAGTGACCATTCCATGGCATGGCTGTGCCAAAACTTATTAAACCAAACCTTTACATTTGGACTTGTAGGTTACTTCGTTTTTTACAGTGCTGGGATACATATCCTTTAGAGCATGGTTATTGCTTCAGGACATATTCCTGTCAGTTCAATTTCTGGGGCAACACACATGCTTAAAACTTTGCATGTACAGCATGTTAACCACACCATTCTTCTGAAAGGTTGTGCCAGTGAATGCTCCTGTGAGCATTTAAATGTGTAACTTCTTGTACACTCTTTTGAACAATGAGTATTGGTAAAAACAAACAACAAAACCCATGTCAATTTGTTAGGGTCTCATTATTTTCAGCTGCATTTCTTTGATGATACATTTTCGAATGTTTATTGCCCAGAAGTAGTTTTTATCCTTTTTTTCCAGTTTCCTTTTGCCTTTGGGCTTTTTTTTTTTTTTTAAATTTATTTACACAAATGTTTGTTCATATATGCTGAAAATATTTTTTTCCAAATTAAGGTGTTTTTTTTTTTTTCATTTTTGTATGGCATGATCCAGAAGTTGCAAATTTTTCTGCGGTCTATTAGTAAGAAAAGGAGTTTTCAGAACTAACGATGTTTCTTTCAGAAGTGTATCTTTTTCCCCTGAGTGATACTGTTTAGTTTTCCAGAAATAAGGAAAAGGTAATTGCTTGATTTTAGCTTAATCCCTTCACAAGAGTTTTAAATTATTAAAACTTACACACCTTTTAAGAATTATAACATTTCTGAATTTGCATTGTATGTTTGAACAGTATGCCAAAGAGCTTGATTTAGTGTTTATCTTAGAATGTTTTGCTTTTGGAGTTTGGTCTCTTTTATACCTACTCAAAACATAGAGGGTGGGACAGGAGTTTAACTAGATAAATGGCCTATTGCGTGTGAAATTTTCTGAAGACAAAGTTATTTCCGCACTCATCTATCAGGAACTACTAGGGATGGAGATGGAAACAATGACTGCTACAAGTCTTCCAATGCTGATGATTCTGTTTCACAAGCACCTACTGGGTCAAAAAGCCTCATTTGTGACCATATTTTCTCTCTGGTGTCTGAATTTTGTGGACATATGTGGTGTGAATAATTTCATTGGATTTTCCATGTTAGTATTTTTCTGACCCAATCTACATCAAATTTATGTTACCAATGTAAGTAACAAGACTTAATTTTGGTGAACAAAATTATTTAAGAGGCTGAGGAACATTAATATCAGTTAGACCCATTGATTCTCAATGTGCAGAGGATGTCTGCCCTTCCACACGGGACTGAGGTGGCTGTGTCAATCATTCATTCACTAATTTTTATTTTGTGTCTATTCACAACTGCCTTCTTTGTGAGAAACAACATGTACCATGGAAAGTGAGGATTCAGCTGTGTACGAGATACAGCCCTTTCCCTAATTTGAAAGCAAAGCCCATTCATTACTTTGATTTGTTTTAATCATAATTTAGTTGGTTTTCAATAGGGTGGAAGTTCCTTCTGAGGGGACTGCCCTTTCTCTAGAAGTTGCGGAGCTCTCTTCTTCATATCTTTCAAGTCTCTGCTTAGATGTCTCCTCTCAGAGAGGGCTTTCCCAACCCCTCTGTAAGCCCCTTACCCTGATTTATTTTACATGGCAATGTTCATCACCATTTGACATACTACATTACATATCTGTTTATCATCCAGATCCTCCCACTAAGAGGTAAGATCCACGAAAGAAGAGTGTTCTGTTCACTGCTTTCCCCCCGCCTCAAGAACAGTATGTGGAATATTGCATGCCCACAATAAATATTTACCAAATGAATTAATTCACTGAACATTTGAATGACTACAAGATGGTGATAAATGCTATGAAGAAAAATAAAGCAGAGTAAGAGAATAGAGAGTTCTTTAAAAAGTCTGTCTGGAAAGGACTTGAGTTCTAAAAGGCAGGAAGACACTGATTAAGCCTTTTCTGTGTCTTTTCTTCCTCCCCTCTCCAAACTCTCCTGACCTTGTCATGGCTCCCCTTTGGTTGTGCTAAGTCTCTAATGTCACTACATTACATTCTTTTCATGCCTCGCCCGAAGTTGACCTTCCCACTTAAATGGCAGAAAAACCTAACTGTGGTCCACTCTTGAATTTTGTATTTCCCAGACTACCAGGTAATATGCTTTCTGGCAGCTAGCTCCTTGCAGAGGTAGCCAAAGGCTACCTTAGGCTTTGAGAAATAGTCAAATGGGAGAACGTGTTCTAGAGAGCTATTATTTAAATTTTTTTTTCTGTCTTAATATACATATGATTCTGAATTTAAGTTCTTTAAGAGATACATTTGTAGAGGGATTTAAGGGTTTTAAATATTAGAGTTCCTAATCTCAGACCTTCTCCTTCCCCTCGATGCTGCAGTACCTTGTCATTCAAGCCTTCTAAGATCTCAGTCTCTTAAAGGCACAGTGGTGGAACATGAAGAGAGTGGAGGAGGAGCTGTTTTTTGGTCATCACCATGACTGGAAAGAGGGTGCCGCTGGTTTTTAGCTCCTGGAGATAGGGATACCCAACATCCTGCATGTATGAGATCAGTCGTGTACAAGACAAGGACATTGTCCTGCCCAAAAGGCCAGTGGTGCTTCCAGTGAGGAACGCTGAGAGCTCCATCCCAGTGGTTCTCAGCAAGGGTGGTCCTGGCCTCGAGGAGGTGTTGTGGAAGTTTGTGTGGGTGTTCTTGGTTTTCTCAGGATAAAGAGGCTGGTTTGATACTGGCATTTAGTAGGCAGGGTCAAGGATGCTAGAAATCCTGCCATGTGGAGGGCAAAGGCTCCCCATGGAGAATCGCCCCACATTCCACCCAACTTTCAAATGTCCACCGGGCAACACAGAAGTGAAAAGCCTTTTAACAGGAGAGGAAGAAGATGGTGGCATAAAGAGGAGTGAAAGTTAGTTAGTCCCCCTGGAACAACTAATAAACAATCAAGAACAACTAGTAAATAATCTGGAATAACTGCTGGGGACAACCGTGACTTGTCCACACATTGTACGCCAACCTAGATCAGGAGGAATGCCTGAGATCGCAGCATAAAATCTGTAAGTAAAAACTGCAGACCCGAGCCGGAACCCCCCTCCCCCCAAGGCAGCTCAAACTGCAAAATCTCCTGGTGGCAGAAAGCAGCATTCCTGGAGCATGCGAATATAGCTCAGTCCAGCCCCAACTGGGGTTTCAATTAACAAACATGGACTGCTCAATACAAAAGACAAATCCCCAACAAGCAGAGGCTTTGTGTGACGACTGCCCTTGGAGAGCCAGAGGACCTCTCTGGGAGGGAGGGGGAGCCCAAAGGACCAGGTGGTATCCCAGGGCGATGGGTGAAACTGAGGGGGGCCACAGACTGGCCCTGAAGGGGGGCTTTCTGTCCCTTTTTTGGCTCAGTGGAAAAAGCCTCAGCCATTCTCAGTTCCCAGCACTCTGACCCAGACAAGGGTGGAGATAGCGGAGTCAGAGAGAGTATTCAAATTCAAATGCAGATGATATCTCCCTAGGGGGTGAATCTTCCCTAAGAGTAAGGAGGTGGTGCCAAGCTCTACTACCCACTTTCCATTCAGAACCAAACCCCAGAGCCTGAGGGAAAACAGCCACAGGCCACACCTCCTTACACCAGTTGGGAGTGACAGGCTGACAGGCACCATCTGCTGGGCAGAAAAGCACAGTGGCTTGAGGCCTCTCAGGATGCGTCAATCTTCTAAGACACACCCTCAGGGAAACCTGATACTATTGCCTCCTTCTGAGACCTGAGCCCATTTCTGGTCTGGGAAAACCTGATTGGGGTAACCAAGGAAACCAGATGCTTAAACAACAGAAAACTACAACATACACTAAGAAAAATGAAGTTATGGCCTAAAGGAACAAACTTACACTTCAACTGAGATACAGGAATTTAAACAACAAATGCTAAATCAATTCAAAAAGTTTAGGAAAGATATGGCAAAAGAGATGAAGCATATAGTGAAAACACTGGCCATACATGAGGTGGAAATCGGAAGCTTGAAAAAACAGCTGGCAGAGTCTATGGAAATGAAAGGCACAACACAAATAATGAAAGACACAATGGAGGCATGCAACAACAGATCTCAAGAGGCAGAAGAAAACACTCAGGAACTGGAGAACGAGACATCTGAAATCCTACACACAGAAGAACAGATAGGGAAAAGAATGGAAAAATATGAGCACCGTCTCAGGGAATTCAATGACAACATGAAACGCATGAATGTGTGTGTCATGGGTGTCCCAGAAGGAGAAGAGAAGGGAAAAGGGGCAGAAGCAATAACAGAGGAAATAATCAATGAAAATTTCCCATCTCTTGAAACACATAAAATTATGGATCCAAGAAGCACAGCATACCTGTTCTAGTTTGCTAATGCTGCCGGAATGCAAAAACACCAGAGATGAATTGGCTTTTACAGTTACACAGGTTACACAGTTACAGTCTTAAGGCCATAAAGCATCCAAGGTAACACATCAGCAATCAGGTACCTTCACTGGAGAATGGCCAATGGTGTCCGGAAAACCTCTGTCAGCTGGGAAGGCATGTGGCTGCATCTGCTCCAAAGTTCTGGTTTCAAAATGGCTTTCTCCCAGGACGTTCCTCTCTAGGCTGCAGTTCCTCAAAAATGTCACTCAGTTGCTCTTGTGGCGTTTGTCCTCTCTTAGCTTCTCCGGAGCAAAAGTCTGCTTTCAATGGCCGTCTTCAAACTGTCTCTCATCTGCAGCTACTCTCTCAGCTTCTGTGCATTCTTCAAAGTGTCCCTCTTGGCTGTAGCAAGCTTGCTCCTTCTGTCTGAGCTTATATAGTGCTCCAGTGATTTAATTCAGACCTACCCTGAATGGGCGGGCCAACACCTCCATGGAAATTATCCAGCCAGAGTCATCACCCACAGTTGGGTGGGGCACATCTCCATGGAAACATTCAGAGAATTACAATCTAATTAACACTGATAGATCTTCCCACACAAGATTACATCAAAGATAATGGTGTTTGGGGGGACATAATACATTCAAACTGGCACAGTACCCCAAACAGAATAGATCTGAATAGACCTACACTAAGACATTTAGTAATCAGATTAACAAATGTCAAAGACAAAGAGAGAATCCTGAAAGTATCAAGAGAAAAGCAATCCATCACATACAGAGGAAGCTTGATAAGACTATGTGCAGATTTCTCAATAGAAACCATGGAGGCAAGAAGGAAGTGGGGTTATATATTTAAGATACTGAAAGAGAAAAACCACCAACCAAGAATTCTATATCCAGCAAAACTTTCCTTCAAATATGAGGGAGAGCTTAAAATATTCTCTGACAAACAGACAATGACAGAGTTTGTGAACAAGATGCCTGCTCTACAGGAAATACTAAAGGGAGCACTGCAGACAGATAGGAAAAGATAGGAGTGAGAGGTTTGGAACATAATTTTGGGTGATGGTAGCACAGCAATGTAAGTACACTGAGCAAAGATGACTGTAAGTATGGTTGAAAGAAGAAGGTTAGGAGCATGTGGGACACCAGAAGGAAAGAGGAAAGGTAAAGACTGGGACTGTATAACTCAGTGAAACCTAGAGTGCTCAACAATTGTGATAAAATGTACAAATATGTTTTTACATGGGGTAGAAGAAAGAATGTCAACCTTTCAAGGTGTTAAAAATAGGGTGGGATTGGGGGAAAAATACAATCAATGCAAACTAGAGACTATAATTAACAGAAACATTGTATTATGCTTCCTTTAATGTAACAAAGGCACTATACCAAAGCTAAATGCATATAAGGGGGAGACATAAGGGAGGGGTATGGGACTCTTGGCATTGGTGATGTTGTCTGACACTTTTTCTGCTTTAATTTAATGCTTTCTTTCCTTTTGTTGCTTCCTAGCTGTTATGTTTTGTTTGTTTGTTTGTTTTGTCTTTTTTTTCCTCTTTCTTTTTTCTTTTTCTTCTGTCTCTCTACCTTCTTTGACTCTTTCTCCTTATTTGTGGAAGAAATGGAGATGTCTGTATATAGATAGTGGTGATGGTGGTGAATACATAAATATGTGACTATACAGGGAACCATCAGTTGTTTACTTAGGACGGAATGTATGGTGTGTGAACAAAACCATCTTAACAAATGGGTTGATGAAGAAAACTTGAGGCACTATATTGAGTGAAATAAAACAGACCCATAAGGACAAATATTGCAGGGTCTTACTGACATGAACTAATTATAATATGTAAACTCATAGACATGAAATATAAGTTACCAGGATATAGAACGATGTTAAAGAATGGGGAGCGGTTGCTTATTATGAGCAGAATGTTCAACTAGGTTGAACTTAAACATTTGGAAATGGACAGAGGTGATGATAGCACATTGTGAGAATAACTAACAGTGCTGAGTGGTTTGTGAATGTGGTTGAAAGGGGAAGCTCAGAGTCACGTATGTCACCAGAAGGAAAGGTGGAGGTTAAAAGATGGGAATGTATAAAACTGTGAATCTTGTGGTCGACAATGTCTGTGATTAACTGTACAAATATTAGAAATTTCTTTCATGACCTAGAACAAGTGTATGACACTATAACTAGAAGTTAATAATAGAGGGGCATATAGGAAAAAATATATACCTATTGCAAATGATATACCACAGTTAGTAGTATTTTAAACTTCTTTAATCAACAGTAACAAATGTACTATACCAATACTATGAGTCAATAATGGAGGGGGTGGTTAGGGGTATGGGAGGATTTGATTTTCCTTTTTTTGTCTTGATTTCTTTTCTGGAGTAATGAAAATGTTCTAAAAATTGAAAAAAAAGTTAAATGTGGTGATAGATGCACATCTGTATGATGGTACCGTGGGCAATTGATTGTACACTTTGGATCTTTGGATAATTGTATGGTATGTGAACAATCTCAATTAAAAAAAAAGATTTAAAAAAAAGAAACACCTTTTAACAGTTAGCTGAGCCTAGCACCAACTCTATAAGCAAGTGGTATTTTTCCCACAATTTGAATTTTCCAGGCATGAAAACCATAGTGTAAATTGAGGGAAGTCATTTTTTTAATTTCATCTGGAATTTTATCAAAAGTTGTATCCCATGTCAGCTTTATTACTTGTGGTTTAGGAATTGGCGTATCAGTCTGCTTGCGTCGCTGTTGAAGTCACAGTGATTGTAGTATAAATGCAAGGATCTGAGCACTTCATTATGTCTTCAAGCAATCTCTGCACGAACATTTACATTTACATATTGTAATGCAAATTATATTATAAATTATTTTACTTTTACCCCTCCTTTATGGTACACCTAGGTCATAACACTGATCTTTAACAATTATATATAAATTAGGTTATCTTATCTTGATTTTTGTTTCAGGATTGTAAAGGTGACATGAGGTCTGATGGGG
Organism: Choloepus didactylus; assembly: GCF_015220235.1. Classification (NCBI taxonomy): domain Eukaryota; kingdom Metazoa; phylum Chordata; class Mammalia; order Pilosa; family Megalonychidae; genus Choloepus; species Choloepus didactylus. The sequence goes on along the minus strand of NC_051310.1, from coordinate 57,947,055 downwards.
TTGAAGAACTCTGCTCTAAACTAACTTTGTAGCCATATTTTCTCACCATCTCGTACACGAACCCTGTTTCAACCAAAGAGAGTTGCCCTGGACCCCATGGTTTCTTTTCCTCCATGTTTGCCTTGGGCTCAAACCATCCATTCTCAAACTCCCTCCCAGGTCCCCCTGCACAGACCCCACCCACACACAGGTGCCGGTTCCCCTGCCAGCCTTGTGAGCTCATTGTGTCTCGAGGACCACAGCTCTGTGATTTTATATTTCCCTTGAACTATTGCAGCACCTGTAAGAACCTCTCATTCAACACTTATCCACAGCCTGGTAGCATTAGATATTGTACATTTATCTCCTCAGAAAGCTTGTGAGCTGTTTTCAGATGGTCAACTTGTCTTAGTCTTTTTATCCTCTGCAGTGCTAATTAACCCTTTATATGCAGCATGTTCCCTCTCAGGGGCTGCACTCTCTTTTCTTCTCTCCATCCCCAAATATGTATCCTTTCCTGCCTGCCATTTCTTCGAAGTGTAAAAGTAACGCATGTTCATAGTGAAGACATTTTTGAGCACAGAAAAGTAAAAGAAGGAAATAGTAATTGTTGCTGATCTGTCACCCAGATACACTCATTACCTACCAGTTTACAGCATTTCCTTCCAGTCTGTCTTCTCTGTGTATGCTTTTCACAAAATTGAAATCATATGCTTTATGTCTTTGTATTTTGCCTTTACCCCCACATTTCACTTAATGTTATACCGTGAGCATTTTCCTGTGTTACCAAATAGACTTAGAAATATGTTTATGTAACCATGTTTACAGAAAACATATTTTATGGAAAATTTTAACATACAAAAAAATCAGTATAATAAGCCCCTAGGAATACAACATTCAGTGTCAATAATTATCAGTGTTCTACCACTCTGACTGTTGGTTTGTAATGGATACATACCAATCCATTGTATGGACAATACGTAATTTATTTAACCAATTTTCTGTTACTGAAAATTTAGATTATTTCACTTTTCTGTAATTATAGTTGCTTAGGTTTTTGTTCTTCTGGTTTGTAATTATTGAATCTTGCTTCCTGGAGAACCTAATTAATTTCTTCATGATTAAGTAGTTCTTGATTATTAGTTTTGTATTCTGGGATTTTTTATTGTGTTTCATATCTGTGGCTGGTTTCAGTGCCATTTTTCTTTTGCCCATCCATCCGTCATGTATTTCTTGTATTAGTCAGAATGGGTCTCAAACAAATTACAATAATAAGTTATAATATTTTTCTATTATTTTTTTAGAGAAAATAAAACTGAAAACAGGCATTGTAAGAAGATGGTATTTACTTTCTAGATGTAAGGGGCAAGCACAAGGAGAAAAGAGAAAATTGTATCAAGAGAAACAGAACCTATATAAGTCATAATCTTTATCCCATGGAAAATTATTCTACAAATGCTTAATTTTGATTGAAAAGTGGCCCTCTTTTAAAGGCCGAAGTAGTAACCATTGGAAATCTAAACTAAGGTACACTTGAACCAGTATCTGCAAATGTTTTTCATCAGCTGATTTAAATTTATATTTTAACAAGTATATTTGTTATTTAAAAAGACAAACAAACACTGGCATCTGTAACTGGAGAGACCTGTTTGCAGATGCTGTTTTGAAGAGGTACTTTCTCAGGCAGTGGCGAGAGATGGCTTCTTTAGACTGGCCCAGTATGAGGTGGGAGAGTGTGGGGCCATGGGAGGGTAGGGGAGGGTGGGGAGCAGTGGGGGGGCTGTGGGAGGGTGGGAGAGTTGTGGGAGAGTTGGGTGGGGGCTGTGGGAGGGTGGGAGAGCCGTGGGAGAGTGAGGGGGCCTTGGGAGGGTGGGGGAGCTGAGAGGGGAAGAATAAAAAGTGGTGGGATTACTAGTTCCTTGTGAAAATGAAGAAAGGATTACTGTTGCCCTAGTTATGATGGGATTTCTTCTGCAGTATCTGCTGAAATTTCAAGACCAGATCATGTACAGGAGGATGACTCATGCACCTACCTACTCCAAGGAAATGTCTTTGTTTCTCCTAATATAAAAGTAAAATACAGTTGCTGTAAAAAAAAAAAAAAAAAAGTAGATTTCCAGAGATTTATAATAGAGAGCCATAACATAGAAATTGCCTCGCATTGCTCACACGCCCTCCAATTAGATGACCACTGTAACAGTATTGTATATGCTCATCTAGATTTTCTCTTTGCCTCTTTTAGCATCTATCATCTGCATAATGTACAGAATAAAAATGCGTCTTTTTGCAATGCTAATGCTAATTAATCAGCAACTGTTCACAGGTTTGAAGTAGAGGACCAGATTTTGGACGAGTGCAGACAACAGGACAGAACTTGTTAGGTATGGAAAGCTGTAGCAGAAGGAAAAGCTTAAGAAAAGGTAGGAGTAAAAGCCCAAATTTTTATTATTATTCATCGGATAAATTTTTATCGCTGAATCAGATTTAATTGGTGGTTGTACTTTTTCCCTAGGGAACACATTAAAATAGTCACTATGACAAGATGACTAAACCATGAATGAATTTAAAATATTAAACCAGTCTCAGCCATACTAACACATATCAGCAGCTTGTTGGAGCTTAATTCTTGCATGGAATTTAGGTGGCAGGAATGTGCATTGTTAATGTTAGGACTTTACTTTGAATTTGAGAAATACTGTAGAAAATGTATTTCATAATGTCTATTTCCAGTTTAGGGCAGTATACCATTTATGATTAATTATACTGCTACCATAATGGGAATTTAAATAATGAAGACAGTGGAATCTTTGCATGTGAAATCCTACTTCATTCATTCATTCAAAAAAATACATTTTCTGTGCCATGAGCTGTGTTCAGTATTGGTGCTAAAACTTGTGAATGATATTGCCCCATCACTCTTCAGTGTTTTGCATACATTTTCCAATCCATCTGGAATACCTTCCTTTCTTCCACTTGACAACATCCCTCTCCTTCATGTCCTAATACAAAGGTCACCTCTGATGTCAAGCCTTTCTAATTCTACAGACTGACTTGGTAGGCCCCCCATTGGTGTTGCTCTTACATTTGAACACAACTCTATTCTAAAGTGTGATCTCACTGCCTTATAATTATATAACATAGATTTTGAATTCCTTGAGGTTGAAGTCCTAATGGATATAGGGTAGGTATTCAGTATATATTTGTTGAACAAATGATTAAATGAACTAAAAATTCTATTAAATTTGATTAAAATCTTTACATTCCCAACTATGAAGCAAAGATTCAAGGAACAGATTTAAGAGGAACAGAAGGACAGTCTAGTAGACTTTTCTTAATGTAGACATTTTCATAATGTAGATCCAGATACTTGGATCAAGCAGGGAATCTAGAAGTTTTTAATGGGGTTATTCTTATTTTAGAAAAATGTTCTTATTTTAGAAAAAAATAGGAAAAAAATTAGATTGTTGTCCTGTGGAGCATACGTGATTTCCAAAATCTTATTTTTAGTGGGAGGGTATCATTTTTTGCTTTCTGTCTTAAAGAGGGATATATATAACCCAGAATGGGACTGCTCTTCTAAGAATCTTAGTAATTTGGCATTGTGATTTGAAATTGAGTTCACGCAAGATTCAAGAAATAGCATCTTTTCAACCTAGAGAAATAGAGTCAAGGTAGCCTCATGAGTGGATTTCTCTTCTATGGAAGTAGTCTCACAGGTCTGGAAGGAGGGATCCTAATCTTGTTTATTTAGTATCATAACTAGATTGTGGTATCTGGTGTAGGAAGATGTATCACTCAAGTCATGGCAGAAAAGAAATGGCACCCTCACAGTGGGTAATTAAGGAGACAAATACAGCAGCTTCTAACGAAGATGCCAGCAGTATTTAGGGAAATCAACAACACTTAACAAAGCATCTCAGCGCTAACAACAGAAAGCCATTACCACTCCTCTTCCTAAAGAGATCAGGAGAGGGCAAGTCTTTTGAACCTAGTGGGAGGCGCAGCTGTAGGAAAGGGCCACCCACCCGGAGCTGTGGCCTTGGCAAAAGAATGCAGCTCTGCTATAACAGCTTGGCAGGAGGGAGCCAGGGGAGAAGTGCCCCAGACTTTCTCTTTCCTTCCTCCCATTTCCTGCTGGCTGTCCCACTGCTCATCTGGATGACTCAAATGAGCCCCAGAGAGCAGGGAGCCAAAAGATCCAGTTTGAGAACAGCAGCTTCCCAGGGCACAGAGCAGGGTGAAAAGGATGGAGAATGGATCTGGAGAATCCAAATGGAGAATATCCAGCCAGGAGGGAAAATCTTCAGGTTGTGGAAAGTAGTCTTTCCTGTAAGGAGCATTCCTGTGCTTATTCGGCAAGCCTTAGCTGTTGGGATTTTATTGCTTGCAGGCCGACCTCTAAATCAGATGCCATGAAATGGAGGCCCCTGCAGATGTGTTTTGTTTGGCTCACACAGCATTTTCTGAAAAAACCAACAAACAAAACAACTATGTATCTAGATATATTTCATAGTCACATCACAATCTGAATTTCAGACTTTTTTTTTTGAAAAACGGAAGATTTGGCAGCTCTGAACATGCATCCCTGCATGTGAACAGTTAGCTAACAGCTGCCTCATTGGACAGGTAGGCACGATTCACTTCGCCTCAATCCTCACTGCTCCCTCTTCTTGTTTTCAACCCAGATTGCTTCTGCCTGATCCCTGTAGACATTCGTGCTTGTGACTCGTGGTCTCGACCAAGTGGTTTAGAGAAGGAAGGACAGATGAGTTACCCTTAATCTAGAAAGAGAGTGAGTCCTGTCTTGGAAGATGCACTTCTCTGCAAAGGCAAGAAAGAGAAAGACTAGTCTAGCCCCTGAGGGATAGAGTCTGAGTGTTTTTTGGAGTAACTAGGAGAAGGTGTCATAGAGATAAATGAAATTCAATTTGATTTTTTTAGGTTGGGCCTCAAAGTTTGCTCTCAAATTTTTAACTCGTTTGCATGGAATTGTTGAATGAAGACTGTCATATGAAATATATTGCAAGCTTATTCCTTATGTTAGTGCAAGGGCATGCTAGGGAGGGAGAGAGGCTGAAGTGGGGCAGAGGGGACTTTGAACAGAAGGGGAGATAGATCAGACTCTGGAAATGGGGAGATGAGTCATTTTGCTCTGTTGCCCCCTCTTTCTCCAGCATCCCTCTTATTGCTCCTTTGTCACTTCACGAGAGCTGGGCACATGCTAGGCCTGAATGAATGACCTCACAAGAATTCCCCTGTCCTTAGGCCTATCACTGGGTCTGTCAGTTATTTTTAAACATTACTTAAGTCATCCATGTGAAACCCATACAAACTAGGCAAATTAGAAGGAAAAAAAGCTAACCCCTACCATGAATGATGATGGTGATAGCATCATATGCCAGGCACTCTGCTAACTAAATGCTTTATATATGAGCTCAACAGGTCTCTATGAGGCAGGCACTAATGTTATTCTTATTATAAAGGAGGAAACTGAGGCACAAAGAAGGTGAACATGCTTAAGATTATAGAGCTGGAAGGTGGAACAGCCAGGATTAAAATTCAGGTAGTTGTTCAGGAGTCCACGCATAGCATAACCATTAGCAAACTGCCCACCAAGGCTGATCCCATAAAACCATCCTTCTGAACTTTTTCCTCTGCAAATATATGCATGTAGTCACATACATATACAAAATCAGAAAATATTATGTACATACTGTTTTGTAATTGGCTTTCTTTACCTCTGTAACAAAAGCAAGCATCAACATTTTTAATAACTGTGTAATGGCCAACCTTGTGAAGGTATCACAATTGTTAGATATTGTTATGATGGAAAAAATTTATTTTCCCCCCAAGTTTTCTCTATTATAAAATACTGTGAGGTACCTCTTTGTACACGTATTTTTAAATACTCAGCTGAGTCTTCTCCTCAGGGAAAAGTAGATTTGCTTTGTTAAAGTTATTCTTCCTGTCTCTCATTCCCTTTTTAAAAATTGCTTAATTTTTCTGATTTTAAAGGTAACACAGACAGGAAATGGAAAAAAAAAATCAGAAAATAGAGACAAAATAGAGAAGAAAAGAAATAATCTGTAATTTGCCAATATAAACAATATAGGTAACACTGTATGGAACATCCCACTGCTTACATTTTGTGTACTTGTCCTTGTTTCTTTAGCATAAATACCAGAAGAGGAATTGCTTGGGTGATGCACATTTTAATTTTTGATGGGAATTACCAATAATTTTTGATAGAAATTACCAAATGGTATATCATTTTTGTAAGACCTTTAATTCCTATTTTCAAATTGCCATATGTATATGGACTAATAGACACTATTCAAAGTAGCGAGGACTCAAATAGGAATATATATAACCCAACATAAAGGCAACCCTTTAAGTGTTTATTACAGAAATAGACTTCATTTTTATCTACCAGAGCCATCCATTATAAATAACCTGAGCACCTTATTATATAAAATAACAACAACAACAAAAAACTGTGGGTAGGATAGTTGAAGCCAATAAATTTTTCATGGAAAATATTTTTCTCTGCACTATAAGAAGATTTTGCTACCATATAACTTAGAGTGCATCAAAAGAAATGAGGATTTATCTGTCTGATAAAGGATTTGGAATTAGAAGAGCTGCGTTCCAATTCTAGCACATTGTTTGTTTGGCTATATGATCTTGGACTGGCCCCATGGCTTAATCTCCTTATCTATTTGATGGGTAGTGGTGGTGGGGGGATACCGTAGTTGTCTCAGGATAATTTTAAGAATTAAATGAGATAATACCATGGGTGAAAATGTAGAGTACTTAGGAAACCACAAGACAATATACAAATATTCTAGTATCGGTACCAACGGTAAAGCTGTTACTAAATTCCTTGGGTATAGTTCCTTTTGATTACTCCAGTTACAGATTAGTTAGTTGGGTGGACGTCCCCTTAAAGCACTGTGCCTCTTTTCGTAAATTAAAGGACTAGGATTTCTCCATCTGAAATAAAAATTGTGGGAGAATTTTTAGACTTGTAGTCTTGGCTCCTGCGGAAAGGAGATGCATTTTCCTGCCTACAAGCCAGATCATGAATCCTACTTTTTATTCTAGCCCAACCTTGTACCACATCATTTCCTACTGCCTGAACTGGAGTGAGTAATAACAACCTTTGGCAGATCAGATTTCAACTTTAAGAGCTGGAAAGCAAGGCTGTCTTGGCTTTTCTTCTTTTTAACTTATAGTTAAATGTCTCTTTTAGTTACGGTTCCTGCCCGAGCAAAGGGAAACCAGGCCCTGCCTCTTGTGCATGTCATTGTCACAAACCCAGGCAGTCTGGCAGGGCAGTGACTTAACTGTGGCTACCTAAGAAGTAATATTTCAACATTAACTGCCCACACCTGAAATTAGGATCTTAGGACGATGTTTTTCAGGGTTTTGTTGTTGTTACTTGTTGTTTTTCTTTTTATGCTTTCTTCTAAAAGATCTTTATTACATTCACCCAGTACTTCAATTGACCCAGCTGCCTGGAATCCAGTGAACTGTCAACAGGATATAATTTCTCTCAGAATTTATTATTCTACTGGAACCATGCTATGGTGTTTTTGTAATGGAGTTAGTCACCCAGATAACCCTTGCCCTTAATTTTCTAGACTAAGATTGTTTCTCTCTGTTGCCCAGGACGTTGGGTCTCCCCAGTAACTATTTAGCATGTAAAGCTTATTAAAATCTTGCTGTTGAAAAATAATATGGGTCTTGCCTTTAGGGGCAGTTGTTGGAGGTGAGAGCCCATTTCCCAGTGAGAATTCAAAGCAGGATCCTTCATTTTCCTAACAGAACATCAGCTGACAGTGCTGGCTTGCTGCACTTAAAGTGCCCACCAGCAGCCTCAATTTGAGGAAGACAGTATGTGGGACAAGTTAGTCACCAATTACTCTAGTTGCCCAAGAGCTATCATTTTATCAAATTAGCACTAGAAAACAGCATGCTTAGAGTACATTAACTGAGCTCTCCACAGGTATGCCGCTGCTGAGCTGCATTTCAGTATCTGGGCTTTGGCTTCTACCAAGAATGGACAAACCAGACATAAGCATGTCTGAGACTTCCGAGTTTGCTCTCCGAGTCACCAGCTCTGGTGGCTACCTAAAACAAGAGTAAATGGCTACCTGGCTTCAGCTGAACTCATCATTCCTTGTTTCTTAGGGTATTTTATGGAGGAGCTATGCCTCTTTCAGCTCAGAAAATGGACGGTCCCTCCTGACAAAGCCATTTGCTTCTATGATTATGAAATTGAGACCCTGTAACCTATCATGTTTCCTTTCTAGCTTTGGTTTCCTAAGGCTCAGAGCCAAAATTAGTGCTTCATTACAATAGCTCTCTCATCCATATTTCCTGGTAATTATCTCCCCTTTCTTCCATGTGGATTAGCTCTTCTTCTCTTTATTTCAACTATCCTGTACATGTGTTTATTTTAAGCCATTTAAAATCCTTTATGGAAGTAGGTAGAGTTCAGATTATAAATAGAATTATATTGCCCGTATTATTGTCCTGTCACATTATTGATTGATCTTTGGTGTTAGTTTCCTGCTTCCCTCTCAACTTTTCTTTTATCCTTTTTGATTCATTCCTATTTGGATGAAGATGAAAAACAAGAATATGAGACTCAACAGATACCCAGCCACATTTTTGTATTTTAAAGCACAAAGATGTCTATGGTATGAATATTTTAAATTCCATGTAAATCTAAGGGCCATCACTTGACGTCAGTTCTGTATAAGGGTTAGAGCAATTAGGTAGGTGACTTTGTTGGGGTTAACTATACATGGTCAAAGCTCCATTGCAGACTCCAGAGTCAGAATTTATAAAGCCCTTTTTAACTGAACCATGTGCCTGGATGTAAAGAGTTGCGTTTTAGGTAGAGACCAAGGCTGGGAGACTTGGAGAGAAGACTCTGACCCCACCAAGTCTTGTGTTACTACCCATCAGAACTAATTTGGGTACTGGGGTTGCACAGTCATGGTCTGACGAGATTGACTTATAGACTGCAGGATAAAGGTGATGGTGCTAGGCCTTGGGAGAAAGAAGAAAACTCCAAAGGCACCTGGCAATAATGGTGGAGACAATATTGAGGAAAATGATGTAGAAACAAAAGGGAAGGCAAGGCAGAGACAGCAGGATCCTGGGATCCAGGTGGCACCTGAGACTTCCTGTTTTCTACTTTCACTCAGACATCAGCTAAACCTGGATGGGCTGTGGTTTAGATGTGTGACTGGAGGGCCATAAGATTAGGCAACTGTAGAATCAGTGCCCCTTTCATTTGAAGCATCTTTCCAGATCCGGACCATGCCCATAGGATTAAGTGATAAATCACTATTCAAAAGGGAAGCACATAGAAGAGCTGTTTGATTTTAAGCCCAGAAAAATGCACTTGCGTATTGCTAGCAGACTGCTCTATCCACCACCACCCCTTTCAACTGGAACGTCATAAACAGTGACTTTCAGGGATGACGATACTTCCCTGTGTGTCTGTTCTAATCAGGCCTCTTCTGGTTGCATGGAACAGAAAACTAGCACAAGTTAGTTTAAGGGAATCTGGGTTTATTATACAAACACAAAAAGGTTCTCATGAGAGCTCAAAGACAGCTGGAGGGAGCTGGAATTCAAGCTTTGGGGGCTGAGATAGCCACTTTCTTGCTTTCTCTCAGTTCATCCTGTCTAGTTTCTTGTTATTGCAAGTGCAAGCTGGGGTCATTGCCTAGGATCTTGTTCGAAATGCAGGATCTCAGGCACCACCCCCGACCTGCAGAATCTGAATCTGTATTTTAACAAGACCCTCTGGTGACTTGTTTGCACACTGAAGTTTGAGAAACACTGGTGTAGGTCCCTGACCACTTACAGCATTATCCCCATGCTCAGATGCTTACCCCATTCTCTTCATCCTGGGATGAGGGGGTGGGCAAGGCCACTGGACACGTAGAATGAACACAGCTGGGCCTGTGGGAAAGGTGGCCAGGAGAGGCACATCCTACACAGCGCCGAAACCTGGGGGCTTTCCCTTAACTTTTAGCATCTCTGTCTGGGCAATCACGGCCCGCAATGGCTAAGACAAAGCTGATGGAGAAATCTAGTGGTTTATTTTAAAAATAAATAAAATTAGTTGTAGTGCCATTACTATTTTAAAATGTCACTCTTTTGTTTATATCTTACTTTCTGTTAGCCCAAAGATAATTAAATCTGAAACACTGGAGAATATGTATAATTTAGGCAGTTTTATGAATATGGATTTTTAACTCTGACATAAAGGAGCTCTCTGGCGATTTAACAATAGCTGCCTCTTGCTCCAAGCAGAAACTGATCAGTGCTGGCATTTCCAAAGTCGGGGTGCTCAGCTCGGTCTGGAATCCAGTGAGTGTGGCTCTGGCTCCCACCATGCCTATTAGCCTGTGAAATTGACTTTTTTTTTATGGTTGTACAAGCACTTGGCCTAGAACCAACTGTGTGATTAAGCAAGTGAGTCCTGTTTTAAGTGTGACTCTATGAGTAAGTAGGTAGACCATTCAGGAACTGGTGGGATGTGAATCGGTCATTCCCAGGCCTCAGTTATGGTGCTTTTGCATTTTTGTGCATTCAGCATCCTTAGAAGGCATCGAAAAAGTAAAAGAACTTTTCTGCTTCCATTATTTTATTTTAATGCTTCATTTCCTTAGCTCACTCTCGTTGACCGTAGTTATTTATGGTGTAACTAGCCATTTGCTCCTTGCCTGGTTGTTCCAGTTTTTGAGGATTTCAAGGCATTGGTTCTCCCCACTTCGTTACTGTTCCTGTAAGAATGATGGCATCCCATGATGCCTTTTATACAGGATATGTCTTGTTAAGGCATATTGTAAGTTTCTCTCTGAATTTATTGAAGAAACACAAATTAAATCTGTATCTTTATCGAAGCAATTCAGGTGATGGGAAAGAAGCTCTAGAATCAAGAAAGGAAGGATGGACCAGGGGTGGTGTCAAGTACAGAAAGACTCAAGGTCACTCTTCTGACCTAGAAAATGAGTGTACAGTTAGAAGAAAACCCACAGCCCTAAATTGATGATGGGGTTGTCTGTGCAAGGTGTTGATGGGGTGTCTGTGCAAGGTGGAATTTTATTTCTGGGGCATTGTTGGAAAACCATTAGATTAGATGGTCTTCAATCTTTTGTAGTTCTGAAATTTTATGAGCTCACTGAACGTTGTTTACAAATCCCAGCTGAAGAGAATAGGGCTCTTTGCCTTAATTTTATGTTCTATGTAATATGCAGTTTTAAAGTTTGAGTTTCCATTGTACTCCTGATCTGTTTTTAAAATTATGGAATCCATTACACATACAAAAGAGTACCTTTATGTACTGTTTAAAGATTAATAAATAAGATAAACACCCCTGGACCCACCACCCTGTACCTGTGTCTTTGAAGCCATTTCTGTTAATGCACATTTTAGACTACTTTAATGTTTTAGATTTGTGCATTGTAGTGTTTTATTTGTGAGCATTTCTTCCAGTGAGAGTGGCCGGCCATTTTTACCCCATGCCCAAACTTTTTTCAGATTTCCCATCTATCTTATAGTGGCCTTAAGAATAGTTACATTTTACCACTTAGAAACTGATCTTTAACGAGCTAATTATCCTGCTTAAAATAAGAGCATTGTTCGTGATTTTAATTTTCCTGTTTCATTTGACAAGTACAGCAGTGGTAGCTTCCCTGAGCACAGGATGAGGATCTGTCAGTGTGAGATTCTGCTGTGGAAAAGGTGAACCACCCGTAAGCTGCAAATCCACCCAGGCCCCAAAGGAAAAGAAAGACCAGTGGAGCAGAACTAATAGAAGCTATCTTTAAATTGTTAACGTTAGATTCAGATAAAGTGGCAATATTTCTGGGGCACATAACTGGGATATTGACTCTTCATCCTTTCATTTTTGATGTGGACTGTTTGTTGCCATCTGCAATTCTGAAGAGTCATGATTGGATATATACATTTAAAAAGAACCCGTTGGTGAAAATCAGAGTTTTGAAAAAGAAAGCACGGAGGGATGTTAAATAGCTTTAAATTGCAACATTTTACAATGGGCAAGGGAACCTCACAGTGAGGCAGATACCTAATATGAGAATTATCCAGGGGATGCCTGTCTTGCTGGAGGTTCGGGCTCATGGCCAAAGGAGCCGGTTCTTTTTTAGAAATGACCGGAGGTGACGTGGAGTGCTGCCTACTATGTGCCAGGCATCGTGCTAAGCACTTTGTTTATGTGGACTGTTTCATATCAACCCTAATGAGTAGGTACCATTACAAATGAGAAAACTGAGGCCCAGAGAGGCTAAGTCACCTGCCCCAGGTTACATTGCTTTAATTGCCGTCTCTGCCCAAATCTCATAGAAAGCACATTGGACAGTGGGTAAGAGCGTGAGTTGGGTCAGACCATTTGGGTTTGCGTCATCCTCAGCCACTTAGAGCTCTGTGATCTTGGGCAAGTTAACTTAACCTCAGTGTGTCTGTGTTTCTTCATCTGTAAAACAAGAACAATAACATTGCCTTCTTCTTACGATGGTCCTTAGAATTAAGAGATGATGACCGTGAAGCATTGGCTGATTTGCAGAATATGGAGAGTCAGTATTGAATATTTCTCTGAGACTACTCAGCTATTTTAATCTTGAAAGAAATAATTCATTTTTTATTATAAAGGCAATATATGCTTATTATAGAGCACTTAGAAAATATATAGACCTAATATGAAAAAAAATTATCCCACTATCCAAACATAATTTCTGTTAATATTTTGCTCTTTCTCCTGTGCTGGTTTTATATCATTTTGCTCATACCATATAAACAATCTTGCAACTTTCTTTTTCCACTTAAAAAATGATAGTATGATTATTTAAGTCTTACCGTTAGCATCTCTTTATAAAGATAATTGTAATAGCTATAATAATTTACTTTATTGTTCCATTGTTTAGTTTTTGACTATTATAATTAATGTTGTCATAAACGTCTTTGTAAAGAAAACTATTTTCTTAAAATAGATTTGGAGCATTAAACACACATACAATGTAACTTAAAAAATTATTTTACAGAATTTTCACTTACACTTGATTGCCTTTACATGTACATACTTTTGAAAGAACCCATACTTTACACCATCCTTGTTAAATAGGAAAAAAAGGAGTTATTCTCATTTCTCTGATTACTATGGTGGAGGCAGACTAATTTAGAATAAAACATAATAAATTCGTTTCAACAGTATTTATTAGGTGCTCATTTTTACCCTAGCCTATTCTAACTACTGGGAGAGTTAGAAAGATATAGAAAGAAGTTTAAGGAGCTGCCTCTTCTTTAAGGAATTACGAAGTAAGTTCTTTCCACCATGAGGGAAAAAACTCAGACCTCTATGTTTTAATTCTGGGGTGTGTGTGTTGTGTTGTGTTTGTGTGCTTGCACTTGCATGGCTTGCTTCATCTGGTTTCCAATAGTGAGAGTTCAAGATTAGAAAGCATCTTACCATCCTGATTGGCCACTGCAGATTCATATGACATTAATGTTTACAAGCTGTTTGCAAAACGTTGCTTGGTGCTGTTTAATCTGTGGCATTTGCCTGCTTCTAACTCGTCCCTTTGTGGAAAGCAGAGCTGAGACTGGGGAGGGAGCTTGCCCCCCTGGGCCATCAGGCTGGGTTCAGTGCTGCACGGCACTTCTCTGTGCTAGATGCTGCAACCGCAGAAAGATGAAGGACACAGGCCCTCTTTGGTCTCCATTTTCTATAAATCATCACCAGACTTCACCATTTACTCAGCATGTTTGTTTGGAGTTTTCCATGAAATCCCTTTCCATAATATCTGTTTTAAAGATTTTTAATTTTCAAAGTCCAGAGAGATTTAGTGACTGGGAAAGTTCTTAATTTAGCAAGCTGCAGGGTAAGTATCTGCTCAAAATTTTTTGATACTCCTTCCTTTTATTTGGTGACTGAAGAGAATCCATGGGTTGGTATTTTTCTTCACTGTGGAAATCCTATGAAAGGTACACAGGTGGTCAAAATATCGTCACTTATTTGCCAACAGTGTCTTTGGTGCTGTCTAAGAAGAGGAAGGGCCCCTGAGCCTCCTTTAAAGGGAAGTCCCTCACTGGGGTGTGTGATCCTCCTAGCCAGGTGGGGAGGTGGGGGTGAAGGTCACAGATGGGGCAGGAGAGCATGGGTTCTGTCATCCAGGTGAACATTCCTGATAAGCAGTTGTAGAGAGATGGGAATGGAGCTCTGGGATCTCCACTTTAGAGGGGAATTCCTCACTGGGGTGTGCAGAAGTCACATAGGAAGAATAGGAAAGAGCACTTCTCAAGAGACAGAATGCTTTTGTTGAAAAATTAATGAAGGTAAAATGTTTGTTTTATTCTTTGTACCTGTTCCCCATCCTTCTCCCCTGCAAAAAACAAGGTGTCCCTGTCCCAATCCCTGGAACCTGTGGATATGCTATGTTACGTGGCAAGGTGGGGGGCAATTCAGGTTGCAGATGGAATTAAGCTTCTTCACTGACCTTAAAAGAGGAAGATTATCCTAGATTATATGGGTGGGTCTAGTCCTTGAAAGAGGGCTTACAAGAGGAATTTGGAGGCAGAAGAGTCATTGTCAGAGTGATACGATGCGAGAAACCGGCCATTGCTGGCTTTAAGATGGAAGGGGCCCACAAGCCAAGGAATGCAGGCAGCCTCTAGAAGCTGGAAAAGGCAAGGAAATGGTTTCTTCCCTGGAGTCTCCAGGGGAGGCCTGCTGACACCTTGATTTTAGCCCTGTGTGACCCATTTCAGACCTCTGACCTCCAGAACTGTAGGATGATACATTTGCATTGTTTTACGCCACTAACTTTGTGGTTGTTTGTCATAGCAGCAATAGGAAACAAATACATTTCTAATAGGATCACCAAAGATAGGCTTTGTCTGCCCTTGATGGTTCACCTATGGAGAAAAACTTACCTGTTGGCATCTGGCTGCTTTTATGGCAGGCTAGTTGATGACATCGGGAGAGGAAGGTGAGTTTAAGAGGACACAGGTTTGAAAGAAATCAGCTGCCACTGGCAAGTACATAATTACAGTTTCCTCTTGGCCCGGGCACTTTTCTCTGCTATGTGACTATTCTGAGTGGACCCTTTTTGGCTATCAGGGAAAGGAAAGTTAGTTAAGTCCTTCATGTATCAGACTGACAGAAAAAGTTACCAAAATTATTCAGAATATCTTGTTGGAATGTATAAACTTGCTTGCAGGATCTAAGACATTATTCAGTCCCTGAAATAAAAGTAAAATCGCCATCTCTTTGTGGTATTCTTTTCATAGTAAGGAATTTATTTGCTCTCTGAAAAATGGGAGCACTTTATGACCTTTAGAAACTTCTCTTCTTGGCACTTCTGCTAAGAAGCAGAATATCTCAGGTGATTCGATTATGCTGTGTTTCCAACTTTCAGTGAGTTAGCGAATTCCTTTTGTCTTTTGATCTTTCTGCAGCCTGGTTTTTGTTTTTAATTGTAAATGTGACCCCGCTCTTTCAAAACTAGATCACTTTCATTCTGTTCTGAATATGTAATGAAAGTTTCAAAATGAAGCAGAGTTTTTGTAGCATTTTCTCTTCCAGACAAGCTGAGACTCATTTCTTCAAATTGGAATGAAACTGCCATGTGGCCAAATCAGCATTTTCATTTCAAATGAGTAGAATGTATTTCTACAAAAATATAAACTGAACTTTACAATGTAAAGAAGGAACAAAGTTATCTGTCAAGAAGCATCTCCAGGCCCCAGAGCTCACAGAGTACCCATTATAGTCAAACCAGAAAAGCGTTTTCTTTACCGGAGAATTTACCCACTAGCTCAGCCTGGCACCGCAACCACTGACACTAGCTCATACTCTTCTCTCAACTTTGGCTCTGAAAAGTATTCATTTTTTGGCATGATTCTCTGAGCTTTGGTTCTGTGCTTCTACAGCTGGATATTTACTAATAGCTAAATGTTTTCTGTGATAAAGTTAATTTCTGAAGCTTTCAATGTTTTTTCAGAGCCAAATTGCGTATAACACTAAGTCACTGTTGATAAAGTCTTACTACTATAAAAGTCCATTCTGATTATTTTTTTTAAGGTCAGACAGTTCAGTTCTCCTGTGAAACAGCTAAAAGTCAGTGATATAATAGTTTGAATTTGGCACAGTCTTACAATAGCTCAGCTCCAGTGCATTTTTTAGGCATGAGTGTGGAGAAAGAAAATAAGCTATAAAAAACACCAATATCCAGTTGGAAAAGGGGAAAGTGTTGGTTCTCCGTCTCTCTCTTTTTCTCTCTCTATCTCATCACCAGATGTGCCCAAATCTGGAGTATTAAAATAAGAATCTTTTAGGATCCAGGATAGTTTTAAAAGTTTGTTCAAGGTTTCACCTAATAAGAATGATTAAAAACCAGCATGATTATAACCAGAGTTTAAAGCATGTTAAATTTGTGCATTAAAAGTCATATTAATTATGATTACTCAAGGCTATATATATAATAATGGCAAAAAATATAGTACTTTAATGTATAAAAGGAAACCTTTGAATTTTGGCTGGGGATATGGATCTTCAAGGAAAAAAATCCTAAAAAATTCAAAGAGGAATTAATATTAATGTCATAGCCCTTTTCGCTTTTTATCTGCAGAGCTTCATTTTTTAACAGTAACAACAACAACAACGAGCATATTCCTTCTTTCCCCTGCACGTGGCCTTCAAGACGTCATAGGGCTTTCGGCGTACTTGGCAAATGAACAATTCTTAACGCCGGTCGCCTCCTGGAGTGGGAAAATTCCCTGGGCAACTCCAGGTCCCAACCTTTGATCAAAAATTGTAGCCTAGAAAAGGCATTTGAAGAAATTCTTCCTTACATTAGCCCCTTTTCCCCTCTAGTTTTGGCCTCTGAGTTCCTGGGAGGTTAAAAAGAGAATCTGGCATACTGGATTCTGCCAACATACTGAGTTTGGTGGGAAACAAGCCAGGAATGGCTGTTGTCACTGCAAGTAGATCAGAGTAGACAGATCCACCTGGGAATAGAAAACCTTCAGATTATGCCTTTCACTTGATTGACCTCGGATCTCAGGCCCTTTACTGAGGCAAGCCGGCTGGACAGTGGTTGATACCTTGTATTGCTTGAGTGGGGTTTCTGTTGGTTTCCAAGCTGCATTTCTGAATAGCAAAGGATTTGAATTATTACTTTAAAAGTTGGCTATTTGTGTTTGGAAAATTACAACTAAAATTTTATCTAAAAAAAATACATTTTTTTCTTTTTTCAAGGAAAATCCTTTCCATTATGGTTTAGGTTACATATAGTTAGCCAGTTTCTTGTAATTTTTCAATTTTTTTAGCTTGTCACTAAATGTCTGTATTTTCATGATAGTATATCATCATTTTTTTATTTATTTGGATATGATGGACTCATCTGCATGTCTCCAAGTCTTCTTTAGTCTTTGGGAACTCATTCCTGCTCAGTACAATTTTGATTGTTACTAATTTTACCTCTTATTTTGAAATTTCATCTTTCTTTAAATGTGAATGTCTTCATTTCCCCTCATGCCTGTTCACTCAACTATAATTGCTGTTTCTTCAATCTAGGGTCATCTTCATTAGTTTAATTACCATAGATGCTTGTTTCCTAAATGTGCTAATAACATGAAAATGACTTATTTCCGTGTTCTCTGTTGTGCAGTGCTAAAGAAACAAGCAAAAAGGAAAATTTAGACAAGAAGACTGAAAAACATCAGTTTTCTTGACTGGTCCATTCAAGGGAGCTGTACCCAGTCTAATCGACCTGGATGCTAGGGCTTTGGGTGCGAGGGGCTAAAACTGATGCAGGGAGGGGGTGGGTCCCTGCATCATCAGGAGCAGAAAGAGATACAATCCTCATAGACAGTCAAAGCCAAGAGAAGCAAATGGACTCACTGATTCTAGCAATAAGAAGAGGGATGCATACAGGACAGCCTGAGTCAGGAATTGGTGGAGATCAGAGCAGAATAGGAGCAGGGTGGGAATGAATTGAGGCAGGTAGTAGGCAGTGCCATCGCCAGAACAGTGTCCCTGATTTGCCTCTCTTGGTAAATAGGCTCATGGTGTGCAGTATGCCAGGTTGGTTTGAAGGGTAAGGGCTGATTGTGAACAGTCATGATACAATAAAAGTGTCTTTATGTTTACCCGAGGGTCTTCATGTATTATTGAAAAAGTTGCCCTCTCTGAGATGTTCAGACCGTTATGGTACATTCAACTACTACTCCCAGGCTCCAGCTTGGCCTGACAGTGCCTGATTTCCAGTGCCCGTTTCCAAATGAAAGTGGACCATGGGATGCATCGATTTGTTTGTGCTTGATCTTTCTTCCACTCCTTTGAAAGGTTGCTTCACCTTGCTCCTTAAGTTTCATATGTTGTCTCTCTTATTCCAGCAATTACACATCATGAGGCAACTTGTATCTTCAAAGAAGAGTTTCTTAAAGTATGGTCTTGGAACTCCATAGGTCCCTAAGAGCCTTTCAGAGGATCCACAAGGTCAAACCTATTTTCACAATAATACTAAGATGTTGTTTGCCTTTTTCACTCTTTATTTCATGATTGTACAGAATAAGGCAAGCTCATTGATACCATTTGAGATTTCATGTTGCAGATAACCTTTAAGAAATTATTGGTTGTCAAGCTTTAGTGTGTATAAAAAAAAAATATCCACAGTTATCTGAAAAGACTATTAAAATACCCCTTCCTTTTCCAACTACTTTTCTGTAAGGCTGGAGTTCTTCATATTCCACAACCAAAACAACATATCACAACAGATCTAATGCAGAAGGAGATAATGAGAATCTAGCTGACTTCAATTAAGTACGACAAATGCAAAAATGTAAAAAATTCAGCTCTTCTCACTTAAGTTTTTTCCTTCTGAAAATAGTTATTTTTAATAAAATGTTATTTATATTAATATATAATGGGTTTGTTGCTACTTTTAAATAAATTAATGAATTAATGTCTTTTAAATTTCTCAGTTTTAATCTGTAATATGGTAATATAGGTAGATATAATCCACCTAAACAAAAGCTCTTTGGGGTTCTCAATAATTTTTAAGAGTATAAATGATTTCTAAGCCTTAACACTAAAATGTTTGGGAATCATTGATTAGAATAAGCATTTTATTTGGTTAATACAAAAATTATGTTCATATAATGGCATAAAGGCATACCATAAAATCAGATATTGATAACAAAAGTGACTAAGAGATGCTTGGTCTATTTTAGTGGTTGGTGATTTTCCTTCCTCATTCTTCCCCTTACACACCAAATGAATCCCCAGGGACACCGTTCTGGCAGTGGCAGTGCCTACTTCTTGCCTCAGTAAACATGTTGGAAACATTTAGTTACTATTTATTCTCTTTTCATAAAATGTTTCAAATTGTATACTTTAATTAAAAGCAAGCAGTTTTGCCCTTTTTGCATAAGGGACCCGAAGCTTTACACAAAATTTCATTGATTCTCAGTTATTTATCCATTAAAGTAAAGGCCAAAGTACCAGTATTTCCAAAGAGTAAGACCAGAGAAGCCACATTATTTCTCCCAGTTTAAAGAGAGATTATGGAATGGAAAGTGGGTGTGTGAATATCTAATGATGTTTGAGAGTCAGAGGTAAGGCCAGGGTTGGGACGTGGTTCTCTTGAGTTAAGCTCAGTCATCTCAAAATATGCTATTATTATTATTGTGTCACCTTTTTTTGGTTCTATGCATAATGAGTGTTTGATAATTATTAGTTACTGAAAGGATGTGATAGATACCACATGTCTAGTACAGAGAGAGATGGATGAGAAGTCAGGAGCCTTGGCTTCTTCTGTTGGCTTCTCAGCAGCTCGCCTTGTGACCTTGGACAAGTCAGTTCCCTCCCCAGTGCTTCTGGGTTCTCTGTCAAATGAGGACTTGTGCACCTTTCAAGGTGGGAGGTACCTTTATGGTTTATAATGTAATTTTTTTCTGTACTCCACTGCATTTAATTCTCATAGCAAACCTCTGAAGCAACTGAAGTGGGTGTCATTACTTCCACTTTGCAGTTGAGGAAATAGTTGCGCTCATTCAATTAAGCAAGTGATGACGCTTAACTTGATGCTTTTCCTAACCATACAAAACCTTTTGTCAAAGTTCACATGGCCCAAAGTCTCTCAGCCCTTGAGAAATACATGTTCAGAGCACAGGAGAGGTATCTGTTCCCCAAATCGGAACTTTGAATTATTTCATATCTAGATATTGTTACCTGTGTGGTTCTTTGGGACTAATGGTACTGTTGGTACTATGTTTCAGGAACATTATGGGCTAAGTGGATATTTGTGGGTTGGCCTAGGCCTTTAATCACCTCTTATCACATTGTTTCTGTGGAAAAAGGTATTCCAAGTTCCATACAACCCATTTATAATTGAACTTTCAGAACACAAAGCATTTGTAGTTGTGTACTGTCTGTACTCTATTTTAATGTTTACCATTTTTATTTTATGACTTACCTGAAATAGTAATATGGTACTGCTAATATTTTAAGTAAGAATATTTTATTTGAAAATGATGGCTTAGAAAGTACTATTTTTTAAAAAAGTTTTACTCTATCATTTAATTATATATAGGGAACCTCCCCATCCACCCCACCCCATCCCCAGAGAAAACAGATTTAATTATATAAGGGTGGAAAATTTTTTTCTTGTCAGAAACATGCTATATATAAAAGTAAAATTTTGTTATATCCATCCTCTTTCACATACGGTTTATTTGTATTTGTAAGTAGCCATATAATTTATGGTATATACATGTGACTCTATAAAATCACACACCATTTCTACAGAAGATAACTACAGGCAAATAGCTGCCTCTATTTAAGTACATCCTGTCTAGAGAATGAAAATATAAACCTTCCCATAGGAAAGATAATAAATTGCCTTGCTTCCTCAGCTCATGCACATTTTATATCTGTCTTCTCAAAAAAAAAAAAAAAGAGAACAATAAAGACATGTAAAATGTGTGTTACTCCACACGCTTTCTTGTATTCTGGGAAAAAAAACCTTTCCAGTACTCTATTGAATTATGTGACTATGCTTATCATTATTTTTTGATTCTTTAGAACTTATTAAGTCTTTCATGAACAGGCACATCAACAAAAAGATCATATACTAATAAATTACTCTTATTTGTCTTTCTGTTACATTAGAGGCCTGTTCTGCCAGTTAGGGCTTATGTCGTGATGCTGTGTGTGTCTTAGTAGATGTGTCTGGAAGCTGGAAGCATAGGATCAGAGTGTGGGAAGGCTCCCTCCTGACGGAGGCCCCAAAAGTCCTGGCCCACAAAGGGTAAAGGTTGAAACTGACTGTGTTCATACTGCAACTTCCATGTGAGACCAAGGGAAGAGATGTTTATTTGGTGTAGGATCTAATTTTCTAAACAAGATAACTTCTGCAGTTTGTTCAAACACTACAATTACATGGAACTTTGAATAGGAAGTGAGCTATGGTAGGTTTGCATAGGTTAGAGTGAAATAGCAACACATCCTAAAGTAATTTGGGTGGAGAATAAGAATACATATACAGGGCCCCCCCCGAAGAGCTGGGGGAGGATGCAGAGGTGTTGGACTTCCTCACCTGGACTGTTGCTGATTTTCTCACAAACATTGGGGACTAATGGCTTGACATGCTGAGCCCTTTGTCTTGGGGCTGGCCCCTATGAAGTCTGTTGCTGCAAGGAGAGGCTAAACCTGCTTATAACTGTGCCCAAGTGTCTCTTTCTGAGTGCCTCTTTGTTGCTCAGATGTGGCCCCCTCTATCTAATTAAGCCACCTTGGCAGGTGATCTTGCTGCCCTCCCCCCTATGTGGGACCTGACACCCAAGGGTGTAAATACCTCTGGCAATGCAGGATATGACTCCCAGGGATGAATCTGGACCCGGCGTCGTGGGATTGAGAACATCTTCTTGACCAAAAGGGAGGTGCGAAATGAAACAAAATAAAGCTTCAGTGGCTGAGAGATTTCAAATGGAGTTGAGAGGTCACTCTGGTGGACATTCTTATGCACTAGATAGATAACACTTTTTAGGTTTTAATATGTTGTAATAGCTAGAAGTAAATACCTGAAACTATCAAACTCTAACCCAGTAGCCTTGACTCTTGAAGACAATTGTATAGCAATGTAGCTTACAAGGGGTGACAGTGTGATTGTGAAAACCTAGTGGATCACACTCCCTTTATCCAGTGTATGGATGGATGAGTAGAAAAATGGGGGTAAAATCTAAATGAAAAATAGGGTGGAATGGCAGGGGTGTGTGATTTGGGTGTTCTTTTTTTATTTTTATTTTTATTTTTTATGCTGATTCTGATTCTTTCTGGTGTAAGGAAAATGTTCAAAAATAGATTGGGGTGATGAATGCACAACTATAGGATGGTACTGTAAACAGTTGATTGTACATCATGGATGATTGTATGGTATGTGAATATATCTCAATAAAACTGAAATAAAAAAAAAAAAAAAACGTCCTGGCCCAAATCATCTAAAACAAATGGTTCTCTCTTTAGGTAAACAGATAGAGTCAACATAATCTCCCTTATTGGCTCACTCCAGAATTTAATAATAGGGAAACTTAACTACTGTGAGTTCTTTTGGTTAAGCTACGTCTTTATAGATTAAACTTACTGACTTTGATTTTTTGTTCTGAGTTATTGTAATTATTTTGTTTTGACAAATTCAGAGCCTCATATGCCTATGCTGCTACCAACCTTGTAGTTTAATTTTGCCCTGATTTCCTGAAGTTAATAATGCACATTTTTTAAAATTCAATTTTATTGAGATATATTCACATACCATGCAGTCATACAAAGTATACATTCAGTTGTTCACAGTACCATTATATAGTTGTGCATTATCACCAAAATTAATTTTTGAATATTTTCATTACCACATACCCAAAAATAATAAGAATAAAAATTAAAGTGAAAAAGAGCAATTAAAGTAAAAAAGAACACTGGGTGCCTTTTTTTTTTTTTTTGCCCCCATTTTTCTACTCATCCATCCATACACTGGACAAAGGGGAGGTGGTCCACATGGCTTTCCCAATCACATTGTCACCCCTCGTAAGCTACATTTTTACACAATCATCTTCAAGATTCATGTGTTCTGGGTTGTAGTTGGATAGTTTCAGGTATTTACTGCTAGCTCTTCCAATTCATTAGAACCCAAAAAGGGTTGTCTATATTGTGTGTAAGAGTGCCCACCAGAGTGACCTCTCGGCTCCTTTTGGAATCTCTCTGCCACTGAAGCTTATTTCATTTCCTTTCACGTCCCCCTTTTGGTCAAGAAAATGTTCTCCATCCCATGATGTGGGGTCTTCATTCCTCCCCAGGAGTCATATTCCATGTTGCCAGGGAGATTCACTCCCCTGGGTGTCAGATTCCACATAGAGGGGAGGGCAGTGATTTCACCTGCCAAGTTGGCTTAGCTAGAGAGAGAGATAATGCACATTTTAAGAATTCTAAATTTTGAAAAAATGTAAAATTTCATGTTATAAGGAAGCAATGGAGAAATAATGTGCTTTAATTACAAAAGGAGAATTTCAAATGTTAGTGAAAGCTGAAGCCAGGACTGGAATCTTTCCCAGGTGATTTATGCTGGATGGTCAAAATTATCCTTGTTTTACCTGAGATAAAATTTATTCAAGACTCTGATAAAACAGCAAGTATATATTTACAAACCAAAGAATTTTTAAAGGTTCTGAAATCAAATATTTAATGAATGTGATATTTAAATACGGTAATATTTTTTGCTATTCTTTGAAAAAAAAGGTGGGAGAATGGAAGGATCGTTCATTTTCTTGAGATAATATATTCCATAGAATAAATATGGTATTTCTCAAATGTACATGAAGGAGTTGTGGCTTCCCAATCACACTGGGGGTTCTTTCAACAAAAAAGATACACAACCATGCATTAAAAATTACATATACACATATGTAACCAATTAGTTATATTATAAGAACATGCAAACATGAATTACTATGTCAGCAATTTCACTGAAAGCACCAGACCATTTTCTTCACTCAAAAAACATCAGTTTAGATTTGGTTTGTTAGAATTAAGTGAGGAAGAAACTGAAAATCCAGAGGAAAGTTGTGTAAGAAGATACTTTAGGGTAGCCAGTTCCCTAGTGACTTCACATTTTGGTCTTCTCTGAAGTTGAGAAAATGAGCAAATGTCTGGTATTCTATGTGCTGATAGTGAAGGCGTCATTGAGCCATTTGATTTCATGATTAATTTTAAGAAGTCATCCAACCTCTTATTTATAGGCATTCCGACAACTACTACTCACACATCGTCACAGAATTAGTAGTCAGGCCCTACTGATGCTAAGTTTAAACTGGCACCATGTCACCATCCAACAAGTGATCCAGGACAGTTCTTTTCTCTGCAACTTATAACTACATTTAGCTTGTAAATTTATTGAGAGATGTGTACCTGACTTTAACCATGATAGAGACAAATTTATTGATAACCACATGTGTGGACAAGACTCAGCCTTCCTGACATCCAGATGGACGATAACTTCTAAGCCTTTCCTAGAGTTATTGCAAGAGATTAGTACAATAGGATTTGTTCTTTAAGAAGCAATTCCATTTGTTACTCTGTTTTTTCAAGGGATTTAGAATTGATTGTGCCAAGACATTAACATTAAGCTAACACTTGTCCTTTGGAAAATTACTTACTCAAAGATGTCTTGGGCAGGAAAGAAAAATGTTTTACTTCACTATTTATTGGATCTCTATAAAGCAATACAATTTCTTCCAAGGCTAACTATATAATAGGGCTGGCACCTTATAAAAATGTCATGTCCTAAATAAAAAAGAATGCTGAAAAAAATATGTATCTTCCAGATACAAAGATAAGAAAGAGCCCCTTTATTGATCAATATGTTACTATAAATGTTTTGAGAGTAGATTTATAGAATCATTTTCAACATGAATTTAACTGCTGTAAAATAACATTCTTAATGATTTAAAAAACAGAGTGAATTACAGATGGGAGAATTGCTAAGAATTGGAATCTACTTATTGACATAATTAATAGGTAATTATTTTAAGTCAAAACGTTAATTTAGTCAGGATCAGTTTCTGCTATTTGGATATAGTTGTTATTAAGACTTTGAAAATTATGACAACTTTCTTCCCACAGTATCCTAAATGACATTTAAAATTTTTTAATCCCTTAAGGGTGGGGAGAGGGGTAATCTTTAAGCTCCTGCTATCTCATTTACATTTTTTCTTCTGGCTGTGTCCGTAAGAGGTCTCCTGGCACGCAGTGAATTGGACATGGCAGATATTCTTTCCCTTGTAACATTTACCTGGAGGGAATAACTAGAACACATTTAGTATAGAACACTTGTTTAAAAACCACAGAAGGATCATGCTTGTGGCTAGGGAGAACCTTTTTTGTTCTAAATGGAAGATAAAAACAAAGTCAGGCAAGTCAGTTCTTTAAAATACTCTTTCCTTTGGGCTTGGGAGGTTTTTTCCTTTCTTTATTTTTTCGTTGATCCCTGGAGAACTTCTATCATCTGGTTGATCTTAAATTTAGCCACATTTATCACTACCAGCATCTCCCTAATTCAGCCTTAGCTGGGCGGTGGTGAACGTCTTTTGCACCAGCCTTCTGACAGCTACCCTAAGGCAGGCGCTCCCTATCCACCGAGCCTGTGCAGAGAGCGTTACATACTTCTTCTTGTGAAGATGGCATTATTATAACCCTCATTTTTCAGATGCTGAAATGGAGGGTTTGGGAGTTGAACTAACTTGCCGCAGAGTTATGCAGTTAACAGCTTTAGAGCCAATCCTCAGAACAACCCTATGAGGTAGGTATTGATGTTCACATTTTCTGAGGAGTTAAAGAATTAGCAAATGGAAATTGCTTAGAACAGTATGCCTGGAACATAGATAATCACCATTGTAAGTCTTAGCTGTCAACATCATCATCACCATCATCGTCATCATTGTCATTGAAACTAGATTTGTCCCATCCTTAAATGGGTGCTGTCAAGCCCTGTATAAAATGATAGGTGAATAGAATAGTAGTAGCAGTATTCTCTTCCTGTCACATGGATATAATCTACCCAAAGGGGCCCAAAATGAGGCAAATGATAATAAAGGCATTAGATTTATATGGCTGTGGCCCAACCTTGCCAGTTTAGAAACAGCTTCTCTATAAGGCAAAGTGTTTTTACTGTTTTTAGGTCTGAACTCATTTTCTTTAAACTAGAATTTAACTAAGTAGAGAAGAAGTCTTAAGGAATAATGCTATGATGCTTTTGGAGAGAACTTGGTAATAATTTAAAAGTTGAACCTAGAGGAAAAAAATCAGTTTCATTTCTTTTTCCTTATGTGCAACTGAAGGTTGATATTAGATCAAGTGACAAAAGGAGTAAGGAAGATGTGCTGATTTGGAGCAGTTATATACCCCAGAAAGACCATATTCCTTTAATCCATTCCTGTGAGTGCAGGCCTGTTGTGGGTGGGATCTTTTGGTTAGGCTATTCTAATTGAGATGTGACCCAGCCTATTCAAGGTGGGTTTTAATCCTTTACTGGAGCCCTTTATGAGAGGATAAAATGCAGAAACACACACAGAGAAAGAGAAATGCCCAGAGAAATAAGAAGGACCCACAGGAGCTGAGAGAGAGTGTCATTGAAATCAGAACCCAGGAGAGAAGGACCAGCAGACATCACCATGTGCCTTCTCATGTGACAGAGGAACCCCAGATGCCAGCAGCCTTTCTTTGGAGACTATATCCTCTCGTTGATGCCTTAATTTGGGCATTTTCATGGCCTTAGAACTGTAAATTTGCAAACTAATAAATCCCCTTTGTAAAAGCCAACCGATTTCTGGTATATTGCATTACAGCAGCCTTAGCAAACCAAAACAGAAGAGTTGACTTCTGAGAACTGTTTTGAAGTTCTGAACTCTAGGTAAAGGTTTGGTACATTTCAACTTCTAGATTTCCTGCTTGAATTTTTAAAATAGCACCTCTTGAACTGAAGCAGCACAATTACAGAGTCATCTTCCCTTGCTGGCACTCACCGCCGAGGGCCCAAAGGCTATCAGAAGACAGACTTTCATGGTTAAAAGTGCCCAAGGACAGTTTGTTTGTGTTTATTTTCAGAACGTCTTTTCAAAATACATAAGCATTCCTAGATTCTAGACTAGAGTCTTTCTTTCTAGTCTTCTCTACCCAAGGAAAATTAACCTACCCCCTAAAATTTGCAGGATTTTGATGCTTTCTAATGCACTGAGAGTAGAAAAGCAAAGTCTTCTGATTTTGACAGTGTCCAAGTACAGCTAGACTCATTTCTGATAAGGCACTGGAGCAGAGAACAGTTTTTTTGAGGGAGAGGAATTAATCTCTTAAAAATAAATTCTATTCATTGCACATATTTATGTCACTCAACATATAAAATCTAAGAATAGAATAATGATTATTTCTTCTATAAGAATTTTTCTTTGGGGTAAGGGAAGTATTTTGTTAATTTTCCATGTAGGAAAGTGCTAAGTATGCACAATCTGTGCTTTTGGCCTAAAAAACTAATTTTTTTGAATGGCAGTAGTTTTGTGGTAGTGACACTAGGATAAGGCTGTTAATGGGGAAAGCATTTTTCTTGGTATTAATACTATGTTGCTATTTTGTTTAATTTAAAGATTTTGTTTTTATTTCATTACATTAATTTTGATGTTTTACCAAGAAAACAATAGTTATAATCTCTCTTTTCTATTTTGTGTGCTCATTATCTAGTTCTTCTTTTAGAGGAAAATTTTCTTAAATAACCAGGCAACCAATAGAGGAACAATCCAGGACCCATTAGGGGAAGAAGGATGTAGGCTATAATGAGCCTTGGGTGTAGACTTTTGGTACTATCTTCAAATAAGCTTGTACATATAGTTGTGCTTTGCATTAAAGGCATTGGCCTGATAAATGTAAGCATTTAAAATATGTCACAATTTTGGTAATTCTGCTTTGACGTTGAGGAACTCCAAAAAAATGGAAGTAGCCTAGACCTCTCCAGACAGGACTTTACTGATTTGCTCCCAAGAGTAAACAACACCATTTGGGCTGAGGGAAGGCTCCTGCTGCCGGAAAAGCATCAAGTCCAGTGGATATCAGCCTTGGCTGCCCATGGAATCATCTAGGAGCTTTAAAAATTACTGATTCTTTGTCTTAGCTCCCAAGATTCTGCTTTAATTGGTCAGTGGTACACCCTGGGCATTGGGGTTTTTGCTCCTCAAAGTGCAGTCTGTGCATGCATGAAAACGGGCTGAATACAGTAAGGTCTAAGGCATTGTTATGAGTTGCATTGTGTTCCCCAAAAGGATATGTTGAAGTCCTGACCCCCAGTACCTGTGAGTGTGACCTTATTTGGAAAGAGGGTCATTGCAATTGGAATTAGTTAAGTTAAAATGAGGTCATTCTAGAGTAGGCTGGGCCCTTAATCCAATATGATTGTTGTCCTTATAAGAAGATATTTGGACACAGACAGAGAGAGACACAGAGGGAGAAGACGGCCATGTAAAAGAGGCAGAGACTGAGTTATGCCACAAGTCAAGTAATGCCAAGGATAGCCAGCCACTGCCAGAAACCAGGAGAGAGGCATGGAACAAATGCTTCCCTGCAGATTTCAGAGGGAACATGGCCCTTCTGACACCTTGATTTCAAATATCTGGCCTCCAGTACTGTGAGACAATAAATTTCTGTTGTTTTAAGCCACCCCCCACCCCACCCCCCCAAAAAATGCTGTCTGTGGATCAGCAACATCTGTCTCACCTGGGAAGTTGTTACAAATGCAGAATCTCAGGCTCCACCCCAGCATTTCAACAGGATCCCGGGTGATGCTTTTAAAGCTGGAGGTGCATTTTTTATCGCTCCCTCAGGCTGGTAGGTCTGTATGCCATCTGAAAATGGAAGGGATTTAATTTTGTAGCTGAATAATTAGTTGATTTAGAAATTTCTGGAATCCACTGGATAATGTCTGGAATAAGTTTTAGTTGTTTTGAAAACAAAAACACCACTGCCACTGAGGTTATTTCTACAGAGGCAGGATTTGAAGAGTACACCTGAGATCACCTGGGAGCCACACGAATCTGCTGTCGATTCTGGAAGTTGCCTCTGATGTAGCAGGCTCCTGGGTCCAGGCAAGACACCTGGAACGGATCCATCGCTTAGGAGCAGACTCAGTATCTTAAGTCATGAGACCGATGTGTAAAAACAGGCCATTGAGAATTTACAGGGAGAAATATGAATGCCTCTGGGCTGTGCTTTTTCTCCCTGCAGGCAGACATAGATGAAAAGGCAAATATAACCAAAGGTTGATTGGTGAGCATGGGATCAAACACCTGGAGCTGGGTGAGTGGAAAGTGTTATTTTACAAGGTTGGCGGTTTTCTATCTCCATGCTAGACCATGAGCTCTGTCCAAATATCCTCTTCTTATAAGGACAGCAGTCATATTGGATTAAGGGCCCAGCCTACGCCAGAATGACATCATTTTAACTTAACTAATTCCAATTGCAATTACCTTATTTCCAAATAAGGTCACACTCACAGGTACTGGGGATCAGGACTTCAACATATCCTTCTGGAGGCACAATGCAACTCGTAACTATGCCTTAGATACTGTATGTATTGAGCCCACCTTCATGCATGCACACACCACACTTTGAGGGACAAAACACCCCAATGCCCAGGGTACATCACAGACCAATTAAATTAAATTCATCCACTACCTTTTTTCAGCAAGCAGGAGCCTGCTGCCCCTGCCATTGCTGCCTCTGTGACTTTCTGTGCTCTGTGGTCCCATGGCAGGCCACCTTCTTTTCTTTTGAGGTCTTGATGGCCTGGTTGCTCTTTGGTCCCATTTGATATCTTTGCTGATTCTATGGCCCTCCAAGGAGGGCCTGTGTTTTATCTCTCAGAGGGCCACCTTACATCCCCATTTCTAGCTTCTCAGCAGAACCTCAGTGTAGTCCTCACGTATTTTAAAAATTGATTTTAGCATAAAAAAGCCCATTTCCATTAGTGAAGACCCTAAGCAGGTGGGAGGGCATTTATATTCACAGCCTAGTCTAATCCGTATTAGTGAATATTGGGGTGCAGGCGGGGGGACCAAATCTGTTGACATAACAGATAATTGTGATGACAGCTCTGTGAAGCAACAGTGTGGGCATCAATGAAAAGGGAGGAAAAGGGCAAATGGTGATTCCACAGTGCTAATCCTTGGCCATTGGAGAAACGATGGATGATTCCGCTGGTAGAAATAGAGAAACCAAGACCGGGATCTGTTTAGGGGAAACAAGGATGATTTTGATTTGGACTTGGCGATTTTGCAGTAAGTGTAGGCATCCACGTAGAAATGGTTGACAACATGGGAGTTCCTGGTTATTACTATGGGACCTCCTCTAGAGTCACTTGACCTGGAATGTTCTCATTCTTTCCACTCTCCCTGCAACATTAGAAGGAAATGGACTATGGTTGCCCAGGGCCCCTTCCCCTCTAATTTACAACCAGGAAGAAAATGAAAAGGATGTTTCTGTTTTCATAAGAATGTAGGGTGAGGAGACAGTTTAATGGGTGGTATCCCAGAGGAGCTGGTTTGATGTCATCCACTGCTGTTTAATTTCTGTTGTGTCCTCTCCAATCACAGGCTGAATTGCATGTCAGTTAAAAGCATCAGACATCACTGAATGACTCTGGGCTACTCTTCTGGATTCTCCTCCATAAACCCTTATTACACAAGCCCTCACTGAGCCGGGGAGCCCAAGCATTACTGATCTAAGACCTTTAGGAGACCACCTGCTTTCACATCCATTTCAATGCTAGCAGGACATTTCAGCAACAACCAATTTAACTGAGAGCAAATGATGTGCTCACTGAGGTTTGGTAAAAAGCCTACGGTTGAGACCCAGAAATTAAATACAGTCTTCCCTCCGAGATGCTTGTGACTTAATAGACTTTGAGAACTGACAGAATTGGCCAGAAAACAAATAGTTTTACTCATATGACTTATTCAGTTGTTCTCAGTTACTAAGTTAAATTGATGAGGCTTACATTTACTTTGTAATATAAAGGGTAACTTGAAGGAAAAGATTTTTTTGGTTGGAGAAATGACCATAAAGATCTAAAATACAAAGATACAACAAGGAGATACAGTAATTTAAAAAAAAAAGTAGGGGGGAAAAAATACAGCCTGTCAGGGTGCTTTCCAAATGTATTTTGTTGGCTAGTAGAAGAAGTCTTTGGAACACATATCTGAAGTTGACAGCAATCGTCAGTCTGTTTGCTCTTTAGGATAAGTTATGAAACAGGATTTGGTTTCCCATGCCTTCTTTAAATTATATCCAACTACAGCAAAAAGCCCGACCATTTCTTTTTTAACACTTAGCACTTTTTTTGGCAGATGGCTTTCCTTGTCCCCCCTCCCCCCTAAAAAAAAAGGCTTTCAGGAGATTAGGCAACCCAAGGAAACTGCCAATGATAGTGTTTTGCTAATTCTATAAATATTTCTGTAAACTTGACTCAAGCAAAACATAATTTCAGCAATTGGAGAAATGGGCTTTCCTGCTGTTGTATACAACCAGATCACAAGCTCTCCGCTGTGCTGAGCAATTACTCCCACGTTTCTGCCTCGACACCCTGTCATTAGTCTTCCCTGTACTAGGTGTGAGGTTGTAGGGAATGTAAGTAAACATTGCCATTCTGAAATTAGCTGCCCAAAAGTTCAGCAGTGGAAATAGCAAGAGTAAGTTTCCTTCCAGAACCCGGAAGAGCATTTTGATTTATTTTTGAATCCAGGTGGGGTTTGTTTGTTGACAAACTGTTCTTCTAATCATCAGGTTATGTTGGCACAATGAGGAGTTACATCCTTTCACACCTTCTAAATCTGTTCCCATATTTGCAAGTCTTCTTGGAGAAAGGAGCCCCATCCTTAAGCGGTTGCCAGTTTAAAATGTAAAGTACATGGGAAGTACCATTCCAAGGAATGGAACCTTACAATAAAGTAATTTTAAGAAATTAAATTCTTTGAATTCTTCCATGCAGCTCTGTTCACTGGGAGCATTCGGCTCACAGTTAATGGTCTCTCTTGCCTTACCTTCCTTTCTTTCTTCCCCGCTTCGTCCCTCCATACTTTGTACCTCTAATTATCTCACTCCAATTTGATATCTCTGACTTCTCTTGTTTAAAAATTTCTTATTGTTTCCGAAGCACAACAAGCAATTCATGTTTAGCACTCAACCAAGGCATGGTATTGACGGTGTATCTTACACTTAGCAGATGTGTGTGATTGTGTGCGTGCATGTGTTGCGTTATCTCGTCCTTTTAGACTCTAGGTTCCAGGAGGTCAGGAAATGTGGTGGCTCTACTTTAATTAACATCCTATTTAACACCAGGTATAGGGTAATTACCACACTAAATGTTAGACGTGAGAGCTTATCTCCTCTCCATCAGAATTTCACTTTCCACAGGATACTTTATTTCTTTCATACTAATCTATATTTTAATAACCTCTACATTGTCAATTGAGATGGTCATTAGCTCTAATTTGGTGTTAATGCTGTGAACATAGAGTAAGAAGCTAATTGACATGGCATGTTATCAACTAGAATTTTATGAACTAAACTTCTTATCTCTTACACAACAGTGAGTGATCTCAGTATGGGGGTGCCATTTAGGAAGAAGAGATGCTTTGCCTACAGGTGCTCTGTACCTCGTGAATGTGTTGCCCTTCGCTTGGTGATGGCCAACTGCTTTGATTTTCCAAGTTGAACAGCTCTCCCTTGAATCTGCTTTTGGAAAATTGGTATAAAAACTGACCATGCACATATTTGGTTAGTACATTTTTGTTTTGAATTGCATTTCTTCTAGAAATAAGGAACTCCTATGAAGGCTGAAGGAAATACAAAGAAGAACTTCCATTCCATATGTTCAATAAATTTAGATTCTAGTAGAAATAACAGTACATTTCATTGAACAGTGCTCACTAGTTTATAAAGGGCTTTTATATGTATATGATTTCATTTGATCCTCATAATAATTGAGGGCAGGACAGCTATTATTGCACCCATTTGATAGCTAAAGAAACTAAGGTTCAGGAAGGTTCAGTAACTTGGCTGTGATTATGTGGCTGGTTAAGTTGTAGAAATAAGTCAATGGTTGCTTCCTCTAACTCTTGCAACAGTCCCCCCCCCGCCAAATTGCATCCTACTTCTCTGTTTATCAGATGATGTATATAATATATTATGTACATAATCTTATTGTATAATTCTAAACAATTGCTATTCCTTACAAGTTCAAAAAAAATTATGTAATCTTAACCCAACTAATTCATCAAATTTGAATCACTCCCACCCCCAGCCCTTGAGTAAACAAAAAAACTTTCTTGGATAAAGAGGTAAAGGGACAGAAAGTAGAAAATCAGTTGGAAGGATGCTTCTGTCTCCACACCCCCCCCCCCAAAGGAAATTTCTCTTAACTGCTGCCCTAAGATATCAGTTCTAAGTTTAACCCAGCATAGTTTTTCCAAGGCTCAGTCTGTCAGATCCACTTGCTGCCTCCTGGCAGATCCTATCATAGGTCCTCTGTGATAACGTGCCAGGAACTTTGTTTGGTCCATTCTCCTAGTTTATTTAGCACCTGAATTATCTAGTACACAGACAGTCTTAATCCCTAGTTTGTGTTCAAGTGTTTGTTGTTTTTTTTTAATCTTCATTTTATTGAGATATATTCACATACCACGCAGTCTTACAAAACAAATTGTACATTCGATCGTTCACAGTACCATTACACAGTTGTACATTCATCACCCAAATCAATCCCTGACACCTTCATTAGCACACACACAAAAATAACAAGAATAATAATTAAAGTGAAAAAGAGCAATTAAAGTAAAAAAGAACACTGGGTACCTTTGTCTGTTTGTTAGTTTCCTTCCCCCACCCCTCTACTCATCCATCCATAAACTAGACAAAGGGGAGTGTGGTCCTTATGGCTTTCCCAATCCCATTGTCACCCCTCATAAGCTACATTTTTATACAATTGTCTTCAAGATTCATGGGTTCTGGGTTGTAGTTTGATAGTTTCAGGTATCTACCACCAGCTACCCCAATTCTTTAGAACCTAAAAAGGGTTGTCTAAATTGTGTGTAAGAGTGCCCACCAGAGTGACCTCTCGGCTCCTTTTGGAATCTCTCTGCCACTGAAGTTTATTTCATTTCCTTTCACATCCCCCTTTTGGTCAAGAAGATATTCTCTGTCCCACAATGCCGGGTCTACATTCCTCCCTGGGAGTCGTATTCCATGTTGCCAGGGAGATTCACTCCCCTGGGTGTCTGATACCATGTAGGGGGGAGGGCAGTGATTTCACCTGCCAAGTTGGCTTAGCTACAGAGAGAGGGCCACATGTGAGCAACAAAGAGGCATTCGGGAGGAGGCTCTTAGGCACAATTATAGGGAGGCCTAGCCTCTCCTTTGCAGCAACAGTCTTCCCAAGGGTAAATCCTGTGGTAGAGGGCTCAACCCATCAAACCACCAGTTCCCTATGTCTGTGGTCATGTTAGCAACCATTGAGGTGGGGTAGGCGAATACCCCTGCATTCTCCACAGGCTCCTCAAGGGGGCTCTACATATTTTTTCCCTTGTTTTTTTTTTAACTTTTTTTTTTCTTTTAAATCAACTGTATGAAAAATAAAAAAATAAAAAAATAATTTAAAAAAAACCATACAATAAAAGAACATTTCAAAGAGAGCATAACAAGGGAGTAAGAAAAAGACAACTAACCTAAGATAACTATTTTACTTCCAACATGTTCCTACTCTACTCCAAGAAAGTTACCTAATACAGCAACATTTCTGTGAACTGGTTCCTACTATACCCATCAGAAATTAACAGACCATAGTCATTCCTGGGCATTCCCAGAACGTTAAATTTACCCATGATAGCTTATCTGTTCTTCTTGGATTATTGTTCCCGTTTCCTTAACTGCTCTCTGTCGCTAGTTCCCCTACATTCTACATTATACACCATTTGCTTTACATTTTTCAAAGTTCACATTAGTGGTAGCATGTAATATTTCTCTTTTTGTGCCTGGCTTATTTCGCTCAGCATTATGTCTTCAAGTTTCATCCATGTTGTCATATTTTTCACGAGATCATTCCTTCTTACTGCTGCGTAGTATTCTATCGTGTGTATATACCACATTTTATTTATCCACTGATCTGTTGAAGGACATTTGAGTTGTTTCCATCTCTTGGCAGTTGTGAATAATGCTGCTATGAACATTGGCGTGCAGGTATCTGTTCGTGTCACTGCTTTCCGATCTTCCAGGTATATACCGAGAAGTGCAATCGCTGGATCGAATGGTAACTCTATAGCTAGTTTTCTAAGGAGCTGCCAGACTGACTTCCAGAGTGGCTGAACCATTATACAGTCCCACCAGCAATGAATAAGAGTTCCAATTTCTCCACATCCCCTCCACCATTTGTAGTTTCCTGTTTGTTTAATGGCAGCCATTCTAATCGGTGTGAGACGGTATCTCATTGTGGTCTTAATTTGCATCTCTCTAATAGCTAGTGAAGCTGAACATTTTTTCATGTGTTTCTTGGCCATTTGTATTTCCTCTTCAGAGAACTGTCTTTTCATATCCTTTGCACATTTTATAATTGGGCTGTCTGTACTATTGTCATTGAGTTGTAGGATTTCTTTATATATGCAAGATATCAGTCTTTTGTCAGATACATGGTTTCCAAAAATTTTTTCCCATTGAGTTGGCTGCCTCTTTACTTTTTTGAGAAATTCCTTTGAGGTGCAGAAACTTCTAAGCTTGAGGAGTTCCCATTTCTCTATTTTCTCTTTTGTTGCTTGTGCTTTGGGTGTAAAGTCTAGGAAGTGGCCACCTAATACAAGGTCTTGAAGATGTTTTCCTACATTATCTTCTAGGAGTTTTATGGTAGTTTCTTTTATATTGAGATCTTTGGTCCATTTTGAGTTAATTTTTGTGTAGGGTGTGAGGTAGGGGTCCTCTTTCCTTCTTTTGGATAAGGATATCCAACTCTCCCAGCCCCATTTGTTGAAAAGACCATTATGACCCAGTTCAGTGACTTTGGGGGCCTTATCAAAGATCAGTCAGCCATAGATCTGGGGGTCTATCTCCGAATTCTCAGTTCGATTCCATTGATCTATATGTCTATCTTTGTGCCAGTACCATGCTGTTTTGACAACTGTGGCTTTATAATAAGCTTGAAAGTCAGGGAGTGTAAGTCCTCCTTGTTACTTCTTTTCTTCTACTTGGTTTAGGATTGGTTTGCTGTTCATTTTCTAGCTTCTTCAGTTGATCCATTAGTTCTTTGATTATGGCTCTTTCTTCCTTTTTAATATATGCATTTAGTGCTATAAATTTCCCCCTCAGTACTGCTTTTGCTGCATCCCATAGGTTTTGGTATGTTGTGTTCTCATTTTCATTCGTCTCTATATATTTAGGAATTTCTCTTGCTATTTCTTCTTTAACCCACTGATTGTTTAGGAGTGTGTTGTTTAACCTCCAGGTATTTGTGAATTTTCTAAGTCTCTGATGGTTATTGACTTCTAATTGTATTCCATTATGGTCAGAGAATGTGCTTGGAATAATTTCAATCTTTTTAAATTTATTGAGCCTTGTTTTATGTCCCAGCATATGATCTATTCTGGAGAAAGTTCCGTGAGCACTAGGGAAGTATGTGTATCCTGATGATTTGGGATGTAATGTTCTATATATGTCTGTTAAATCTAATTCATTTATCAGATTGTTTAGGTTTTCAGTTTCCTTATTGGTCTTCTGTCTGGTTGATCTATCTATGGGAGAGAGTGATGTGTTGAAGTCTCCCACAATTATTGTGGAAACATCAGTTGCTTCCTTTAGTTTTGCCAGTGTTTCTCTCCATGTATTTTGTGGCACCTTGATTGGGTGCATAGACATTTATGATTGTTATTTCTTCTTGTTGAATTGCCCCTTTTATTAGTATGTAGTGGCCTTCTTTGTCTCTCAAAACATCCCTGCATTTAAAGTCTATTTTATCTGAGATTAATATTGCTACACCTGCTTTCTTTTGGCTGTAGCTTGCATGAAATATTTTTTTCCATCCTTTCAATTTCTTTGTGTCCCTTTGTCTAAGATGAGTCTCTTGTATGCAACATATTGATGGTTCATTTTTTTTAATCCATTCTGTGAATGTATATCTTTTAATTGGGGAGTTTAATCCATTTACAGTCAACGTTATAACCGTGAAGGCATTTCTTGAATCAGCCATCCTATCCTTTGGTTTATGTTTGTCATATATATTTTTCCCCTCTCTCTATTCATATCCTTTAATGTACCCATACCGAATCTCTTTAGTACTGAACCTTTCTCCAAGTCTCTCTGTCCTTTCTTTGTTTCTCTGTCTGTAGGGCTCCCTTTAGTATCCGCAGTAGGGCCGGTCTCTTGTTAGCAAATTCTCTCAGCATTTGTTTGTCTGTGAAAAATTTAAGCTCCCCCTCAAATGTGAAGGAGAGCTTTGCTGGATAAAGTATTCTGGGTTGGAAATTTTTCTCACTCAGAATTTTAAATATATTGTGCCACTGCCTTCTTGCCTCCATGGTGGCTGCTGAGTAGTCACTACTTAGTCTTATGCTGTTTCCTTTGTATGTGGTGAATTGCTTTTCTCTTGCTGCTTTCAGAACTTGCTCCTTCTCTTCCGTGTTTGACAGTGTGATCAGAATATGTCTCGGAGTGAGTTTATTTGGATTTATTCTATTTGGAGTTTGCTGGGCATTTATGATTTGTGTATTTATGTTGTTTAGAAGATTTGGGAAGTTTTCCCCAACAATTTCTTTGAATACTCTTTCTAGACCTTTGCCCTTTTCTTCCCCTTCTAGAACACCAATGAGTCTTATATTCGGACGTTTTATATTATCTATCATATCCCTGAGGTCTGTTTTGATTTTTTCAATTTTTTTCCCCATTGTTTCTTTTGTGCTTTCATTTTCCATTCTGTCATCTTCCAGGTCACTGATTCATTGTTCAACTTCCTCTAGTCTTGACTATGAGTATCCAGAATCTTTTTAATTTGGTCAACAGTTTCTTTAATTTCCATAAGATCATCTATTTTTTTATTTAGTCTTCCAATGTCTTCTTTATGCTCTTCTAGGGTCTTCTTGATATCCTTTGTATTCTGTACTATGGTCTCATTGTTCATCTTTAGTTCTTTGATTAGTTGCTCTAGGTACTGTGTCTCTTCTGATCTTTTGATTTGGGTGCTTGGGCTTGGGTTATCCATATCATCTGTTTTTTCCATATGTTTTACAATTTTCTGTTGTTTTTGGCCTTTTGGCATTTGCTTAACTTGATAGGGTTCTTTTAGGATTTGACATCCTCATGTCTAATTTATCAGATCTACAGCTTTGTGGAGTACACTTTCTGTAACTAACCAGCAGGTGGCATCCACGAGCCACCTGTTCTCCACAAGCCAGTTTTCCCCTGCTTTCCCTTTGTGGTGAGTGGGGGAGTGAGTCTTGTGGGGTCCAATTGGTGTACCAAGCTTGCATGTGTAGTTGGTGTTGCCTGCCCTGTATATGGGGCGTGTGTCTGGGCGGTCAGGGAGAGGGGGTGGCTCTAACAATCAAATCTCCCTGGTGTTCCTGGAGTTTTAAAGCTGCTGCAATAGTCTAATCCTTCAGTTCAGTCCTGCCACAGTTTGTCTCTGCCACTGACCCACAAGTCCTTGGTATTGGCGTATGGCTCCTGAGACTCGCGAGTGGGTCCCTCTTCCAGGCCGTGCACCCCCTGGTCCTCTGTTGAGGGATGACTGTGCTATGTCACAGGTGAGTGCCGTCCCCCCAGGGTGGTTCTGGGCTGCTGGGCTGTGTAGGGAGGCTCCCAGTCTGCTGAAATGATGGCTGAATGGGGCTTTGTTAATTCACACTGCTCCACCTTCCCAACTCTGGGACAATCAGCTGAGGTTGCAGGGAAGGCTAATGTCCACGCCCAGTTTTGTGGTGTGTGCCTGTTATTTGAAGCGCTTCCGTCACACTGGGTTGTCTGGGGCAGGTCTGGGCTATGGGGCTGGCGATGGGCAGGAGTGTTTCCTGTCCACCAGGATGATGGCTGTGAGCAGACACCCCCCTTTTCTTGGGAAGTTGTGGTATTTAGTGAATTTTCTCAGCCACTGGATTATTGCCTTTTGTCTCAGAGCTCTCTTAGTTCTGCTCTTGTCTTGACCTGCCCAAATTGCAAGTCTTTGAGGTTTTCTGTATTGGGCTTCTTAGAGTAATTGTTTTAGAAACAGAAAAAAAAGATTAAAAAAAATAATAATAATAAAGCCCTCCTGGCAGATCTAATGGGTTATTGAAATGCTAAGAGAGAAAGCAATTAGGGCCATTAAGGAAAGATCCAGGGGGCAGAGAGATCAGTTTTTCTTCTGGATTTGCATATGAGCCTCAGGGCCTGAGCTCTGCCCTTCCCCTTTCTATGTTCACCAGAACTCCAAAAATCCTCTGCTTTTATTTTGGAGTTTTTCTTGCTGTTTTTTGCTATGCCTATCTCCTCTCTGCTGGGCTGGCTGCTCTCAGATTCTCTGGTGTCTGGTCTCAGTCTATCTATGGTTGGAGTTTGGATGAGTAGAATGAGTTTCCGATAAGGGCTGCCACTGCAGTTCTCCCTTCTTCCCAGCGCTGACGGCCCCTCCTCCCACGGGACTGAGCCTGGCAGGGAGGGGCGCAGGTCCCCTGGCCACAAAAACTTACAGATTTTGTTGATCTCAGCTGTTCCACGTGTTCATGAGTGTTGTATGAAGTATGCCCAAAGTGAAATTGCTCTCTGGTGTCCAGTCCACGCAGTTCCTGGCTTTCTACCTACTTTCCTGGAGGAGTAACTAAAACATACAGCTCACTAGTCTGCCATCTTCTCAAGTGTTTGTTTGTGATTTAGCTTTTAGTTGGTTACTATTCCTGGGAAGCTCCACCAGGTTGTCCACAGGGAAACAAAGACAGGGAAATCAGCTCTGCTTTGTGTTAGCAGCGCTGTCATGATGTGGGTGGGGTTGAAGCCATTCAAAAATGAGGCCCGTGGTGACCAGGCAGTGTCTTTCATCCTTTTTTGCCCTCCTCCTGCCTCTTGGCTCCTTAAAACTACTGGGAGATGAGAGGACTAAAGTTCTATTTCTGACCCTCTGTTAGTTTATTTGTAAATTGCAGGTCAAAAAGTAATATTATGTTTAAAATCCAGACTGGACAATTGCTTGTTTCATGCAGAGAGAGGGTTTTAAAGGAAATCAGCTGACTTCCTGACTCGCTGAATGAAGTGTGAGTTTTAGTTTCTGTCCTGTTAGGAAACAACATGTGAACAGAATACTTGTATAAGCATATGCAGGTTTTTATTTTAGTCAATGGTTGGAAATTTGTAACAAGAAAAAAAAAAAAGAAAGAAAGAAAAAGAAAAAAAAGAGAGATAAGAGAGTTCTGTTTATTTTAGCATATTGCAATTCATTTCTTTGAAACAAAGTCAGAATTTGGGTATTTCTGAGTCCTTTGGTGGTCTTGGGACTCAAAATGCCATTTCCTCACTTTTCCTTTTGCCCAGAATTGTTGGATTGCCATGACAACGTGACTTCTCCCCCACAACCCTGTAAGAGTAACTGGATACAGATTTAGCAGCAAGTGAAGCCAGGATCAAAATCAAAATTTAGGAACCCAATCACAGAGAGTGGGAGGCCTGAGGCCAGGGACTGCCCTGCATCCCTCCACAGGCTGCACGGGAAGTGGGACCCATCAGCCACCCGGGAAAGCTCGGCTGCCACACCACAGTTGGGGCTGCACCCAGGAAAGTAGTCAGGTGGCTGCATAGATGACAATTATTTAATGCTGCAGTGCAACCCCGGCTTGAATGAAATTGCTGGTGGTCTGAAAATCAAGGATGAGACTTCTGGGCAAGGAGCTATAGAGAAAAGCATTGGGCAGGCATTACAAAAATAATGGTACTGTTACCAAGAATGCTTTCTAGAGCATCCTATAGATGCTATTAATTGTGATAATCATTACAACAACTACTCACATTGAGCGCTTATTACCTTCTAGGCATTATTCTAAGCACTTTATAACAAATTTAGTCGTCAAAACAATTCTATGGACTGGGTGCTGTTATTATTTAAAGATAAGGAAATTGAGGCACAGAGAGGATAAGCAACTTCCCCAAGATGTGTAGTTTGTAAGTGGCTGAGCTGGGATTCGAACCTTTGCAATCTGGCTCCTGAATCTAGGCTCTTAACTCTTGCAGTACTGCCACTAAAGTATCTTTACTTATTTCTTGAAGACTTGTAAGTAGGATTTTCAAGGAACCTTCAATCTGTTGTTATTTTTTATTTTAAACATGAATATCTTCTTCTTATACCAAGTCAAGTCAATGCTGAGATACACAGAGTGATAAATGGACATTCTACTTTATCTCCCCTTTCCTGTTTTTCTGTGGCTACTAATGATAATTTGTCTCCTTTTGATGCATATATATTTACATTAGCTTTTACATAATAGGCCTCTAAAGATATTTATATATGTGCAGTCAATTATTGGTGGTAGCTATGTTAGATAAAGCGATATGGGTGGTGGTTAGGTTAGATAAAGGCCATTGAACACTGAATTAGCAAATACTGAACCACTGTCCCTAGAAGAAATACAGAATTAGGTCCCTGAGGGCCTCTGGTCCCAACATGTTCATCAACTGATTAATACAGAACATTGTTTTAAGTGTGTTTCTATTTAAAGACACCTTATTTTATATATTGTTGATTCCTTAACATTGAACTCATGGCCAACTGTTACTCATGCCTGTTACTCATGCCTGAGCCAGTAGCACACAGTGTTTTTGTAAGGCACATCAGAGCCTTCTTGCACTCAGGAACACTAGACAGCACCCACTTCATCACTATGCTTGGGGGCTAGTATAAACTGCAAAATCCCCAGCAGGAAGAATGACAC
Organism: Choloepus didactylus; assembly: GCF_015220235.1. NCBI lineage: Eukaryota > Metazoa > Chordata > Mammalia > Pilosa > Megalonychidae > Choloepus > Choloepus didactylus. Next base: position 57,905,022 of record NC_051310.1, on the reverse strand, counting down.
TATTAAATTTACCACAAAAAGGACACTTATTTACAGTATAAGAGCTGAAGCAAGAAGGCACAGCATTGCCTTCTACAACCTCAGTTGAAAATGCGTGTTTCAGACTACTCATATTTTTCCACCACTCTGCAGTTGTCCAAAAATGATCCTGAAAGTGCCAACAGTTTTGATTTGGGGGTTACAATTCAATTTTAGCAAGTAGGCAAATTTGCAAAAACAGAATCCATGAATATATATCTAATGCATTTTCCTGCAACTTTTCCTTAAAAACTTAACCCGTGTATATAGGAGATCTCTAAGTCCTTAGCTTTTTAACTGTTGATTCTCTCCCTACCAGCTGAGAATGCATGTGCGACATTGTAGCCCCATCTTAGGCCTCCAGTGGTAGGTGGGACCAGGGGCATTGCACTCGAGCAGATTTCCTAACAGAGGAAGCAGCACTGATAAACAATGCTCCCCTCTTCTGCTTCTGCTAATTAGTGTGAAAACGAAGAATATTCTGTGGGTCATCATTTTCCTGGAGGCTTTGTGGTTCAGGTTTGTTTCAGAGCTCATTCCTTTTGCATTTGAAGGCATGACCAGACAAGGCCTCTTGGGAGGGCTCATGGAGGTCATTTCTAGAGCAGATATTCTCCTTCGCAGTGTGCAGCCTTGAAGAGGGAGTTTTTCCTTATTGAATCAACCATAGTTTTTACAACCCATAATGACTTAAATAATGACCCAAGCTTTGTAGATGTCCATATAGCTTCTCTAAATCTTTCCTGTTTTTTAAGACTCAAGAGCTATATTCTTTTTCTCTCATAACTTCACCACTTCCCAGCCACTATCAGGATTTTCTAACTCTGTATCACGGGTCATATTCAGAATCTGTATTGTATTCAGAATCTTTGTATCATGTTCAGAATCTCTCCCTTGCATATTGCTGTTAATAACACAGTAGCATCCTTTGAAACAAAATCTTAATTTTTCATAGTAAGAAACTTACTTGCCAGTCTAAAGTATTTTTTAAAATTGTACTTTTTTGGTAAAGACGGTTCTTACTGTTTCACCTCTCTGATTATCTAGGCCCTAGACTCTTGGGCACTAATTATCAATCAGGCATTCATTCATTCATTCAGTGTTACTATATACCAGGTAGTATAATAAATGTTGGGGCTGTAGCACTGAAACATACACACAAATCCCTGCCTTCCTGGTGCGTAAGTTCTAGTGGGGGGTAGCGAGCATTACATATGGTAAATGTGCACTGCTCCCAGAGCCAAATGATAAATATCCATTAATAAATAAGCCATTTCATTTTAAATATATAAAGAAAATACAACAGGTGTTATGTTAGAGAGTGACTTGGGAGTACTCTTTTTCTTCTGGAAAATTCTTAGCCTAGTAATCTATTTGTTTTAAATCATTTAGTTCTTTGAATAGGCAGTGTATGCACAACAAAAATCAAAAGATACAAAAAGGCATGCTGTGAAATTTAATTCTCCTTCCCACTCCTGCCGCTAGCCATCTGGCTTCCCTTTCCAGAAGCAGTCACTGTTTCTTAAATATTTTTTCACTGTTTATTATATGTCTTTGTATAGATGTATACAACGTATTTATTTCCGTTCTTTAAAAAAAATAAACCCCAAAAGATTAAACTTCTGCACCTTACTTTTTGCACTTAACGGTGTGTCTTAGAATCACTTCATGTTCCTTTTGGATGCCTACTTCCTTTTGATGGCTGCATAGTATTCCATCATGGAAATGTGTATTAGGAGATAGTATAGTATAAAGTCAAGAGCCCAGGATCTGGAGCCAGGCTGCCTGGGCTAAATACTAGCTTTACCACTTTATTAGTGATACCTCTTGGGTAAGTTACTTAGGCTCACTATGCCTTATCTTTTTCATCTAAAATTAGGCTTATAATAGTACTTAGCTTGTAAGTTTGTTGTTAGGCAACATAGAAAGAGCTAAATGCACTTTTTTCTATTACATTGATGGGCATTTAGGTATTTTTCAACGTCTTGCTATTAGAAGCAACACAGCAATGAATAACCCTCTGCATATATATTATTTCACACATGTACAGGTTTATATTTAGGATAAATTCTTAGAAATAGAATGGCTGGGTCAGATGACTAGGTATGTGCATTTACATTTTGATGGATATTGCCAATGGGCTGTCCTAAGAGGTTGTGCCAATCCATAGTGCTAACTACAGTGTATAAGGGCAGGTATGTGGGGTGGAGGCAGGGGGATAATTTATAATTATATTGATTTTTACAATGTGAATATAATTAAAAATAAAATTTTAAAGAGACTTAAAAAATTTACTGACACATAATATGTTAGTAGTGTCACAGGACCCATAACTTAAAATATTTCTTTGGGCTCTGGTTTCCGGAACTAGAAGTCAAGAGATAAGGATTGGGATTTGAAGTTCTTGGTCCTTGTTCCCTGCTGTGAACCTAGACTTACATAAGTTGGACCCAGGAACTTGCTGTTCACCTACATTTGCAGAGAAAAATGAATCCCATTTCCTAATAGGTCACAAAACTTTAATAATTAAGAGCAATACATACAAGACATCAAACAATCCCAAGAATTATCCAGGCAATAAGGAAAAAAGCTTCAGCACTGGAAATTAAACCACCAAGACCTGAAATTCCAGTGGTCCTATTTCAGCATATGAAAACCAAGCATTCATTTATTCATTTCAGAAATAGGTATTGAGCATCTACTATGTGCCAGGCACAGTTCTAGGTACTTGGAATATATCAGAGGACAAAACAAAGATACTTTTCCCTGTGGAGCTTACATTCTATTGGGGGGAAGTTGGAGAGCACACAATAGTAAATGCCAAGCATAAATAACGTAAATGATAAAATATGTTAGAGGAGATAAGTGCTATGCACAAAACAAAGGGTAGGCAGACTAAGGTTGTAAGGTGCTAGGGGTTGTCATTTTAATAGTGTCACCTTTGAGAAGGTGACATGTGGACAGAGACATGAAGGAGGTAAGGGAGTTGCCTTTGAGGGGAAGTGTTCCATGCAGTGGGAACAGCCATTGCAAAAGCCGTAAGGCTAGGGTGCACGAGGAGGCTGGTGTGACTGGGGTGGAGGACCAAGAGGGAGGATGGCAGGAGGTGAAACCCAAGAGGGAAGTGGTGGGGAGTGGGGCAGTGAGCAGGGGGCACTGGGAATTATAGAGGGCCTTGTAGGCTAATGCAAGACCTTTTAACTTCCACTGTGAATGAATTTGGGAGACATTACAGGTTTTGAGCAGAGGAGTGCCATGATCTGACTGACACTTTAAAAGAATCATTTTGGTTGCTATGTTGAGAATAGACTTTAAGAGGGCAGGGTTGGAAGCGGGGAGAATGTTACAAGGCTGTTAAAATAAGAGAGATGATGATGGCTCACTCTTGACTGATAGCAGTATAACTGGTGAAAAGTGATCATGTTTCGCAATATTTTGAATGTATCCTGCAGGTAAAAGCAACTCGATTTCCTAGCAGATTGGATGTAGGATGTGAGAGAAAAAGGAGTCAGGAATCACTCCCAGGTTTTTGGCTTGAGAAATCAGAAGGATGGAGTTGCCATCAACTGAGCTGGGGTGGGCAACAGGCATAAGGGAAAAGATTAGGAATTCAGTTAGGGGCACGTTGAGTTTGAGATGTCCATTCTACCTCCAACTGCCCATGTTGTGTAGGAAGCTGGATGTGCAAGTCTGGAGTTGAAGAGAGTGATCAATGGTAGAGATAGACATTTGGGAGTTGCTTGCTTTCTATACCATCTGTATACCATGAGACTGGATAAGATCATCAAACGAGTGAGGGTAGACAAAGGCAAAGGCTAAGAACTGAGTCATTTCAACATTAAGAGGCAGGGAGAAGTGTGGGAACCAGGAAAAGAGAATGATTGGGAGCCACCAGTGAGGTTGGCAGAAAACCAGGAGAGCATGGAGTCCTAGATGCCAAGTGAAGGATGAGAATCAAAGAGGAGAAAATCAATTATAAACAATGTCCAAAGAGCTGATATGTCAAGTAAGAAGAGTCTTACCTCCTTCTACATGAAGAAGAGAGGTAGAACTCAGCACTGCATGACAGCACAAAGGAATAGTGAAAAAGAGGCCTAGTGGATTTAAAGCTCTTCACCAGTGTCCTCAGAAGAAAAGGGAAGCATCTTGTTCCATCATTATAGCTCCTCGGGAAGGAGAAAAATAAACAGGGATAGAAGATAGCTTTGTAAGTGACACAATGATATATCTCTTGACCCTTTTTTGACACTAGTTATGTCAAATCAGTTCTAAATGGCCTTTGGTTTCTCCAGAAGATGAAATTTCTTTCCCCTTTACTTCTGGATCTCTTGAATTCTTGAAATTTTTAATAAAAATTCCTCAGACACCAACAATATAGACTCCAGAACCTCTCTGGGAACACTTTGCTCTTATGTTTCAGGAAGGTCACAAGAATCAAAATGAGTTGGTTATTGCACTAAGTCACAGCCTCGTTAGCTTTCTGCCAAATGGTCACCGTCCGTACATCCTTCCTTCCTGAAAGTGATATAAATCTCCAAAGCTATTTTTGCTACAAGGAGATTATGGTACAACATATGGAGTCCTGTGTCTCCAGGAGCAGAATAAAAAGTCTTGTCTTTGCTTAAGCAGACCGCTTCGTGAATGCCACAGGCTTAGTGATTCATGGGGGACTGTACCAGGGGGCCGCAGCATGGAGCAGCTGGTCTCAGGAGCATACTACCCTGATGCTTCCTATAAATGCTGTGCATGGAATTTCCCCCATTTGTCATGCTGAGCTGGCTCCATTAATCCCCTACAAATCCCTGTGTACATTAGTATTTTACATTGAACCAAGGCAACGGAATTCTGGAATATTGGCATTCCAAGGGTGAATATTTGGTGATGTGTATTGTAAACTTTTAGCATTATGGCTATTCTCTTCCTTAACCAGAACGAAACACCTTGGAAGAGAAATTAAGAAAAAAAATTATCAAAGAAGCTGTGAAATTCCTTGATTTAAAAGCATATTCATCTATAAGTTGATGGGTTAAAAGCAGATTCATCTATAAATAAAACAGTTTCCTTTACTGTTCTTGGAGCAACAAGAGAGGTTTCTCTAGAGATTAATCCAGCCATTTATTGTATTGTTTCAGGATCAATTACACTTTGAGTTAAAATGAAATCCTGATATTAATTTATAATATCATTGACATTATTTATAATATTTCTATTCAAGCAAGAAATCAAAAAGTTAGTTTTATTATCCCAGTCAGTGGTCTCCTGATGTTTTAGGAGAGTGAACATGTGGCAGTTCTATTTTAAATGCTGTTGTTGAAAAGAAGTTCCTCTCCAAATTTAATAGAGCTGATTTTGCTTTCTGGCATTTATTATTCCTTAAAATCTGACTTAAGTTGAAGTTTATGAACCTTAAGTTACAGAATCCTTTTAGTTTCACCAGATGCCTAAGCCTGGTTGGAAGCCTAGAAGGAAGGGACATGGTTTAGCAGATCTGTGGACCGTATCACTTGGCACTTATCACCCAGCAAATTTCTTTAATTCCTCTGAGCCTCTGTTTCTGCATATCGATTACAGGACTGGGAACTGGCACCACAAAATAATTGTGAGAATTAAATAAAATATCCTATGTAAAGTTCTTAGCACAGTGCCTGATGCATGGAAACATGGAATAAATGGCAGCTATTGTGATTTCTGTCATTGCTGCTGTTATTGTTTTTATCTCTTCTAACCTGTGGCATGGAACATGTGAGAAACACGATGGTTACACCTTGGAGAAATATCTTAGCGTCTTTCCTTCTCATGTATGTGCTACAGCCTTATCGATGACCTCTTGTCTTCAGCTAAACCCTACCTTCTCTCTCAGCAGAGGCTTAAGGGCTAGTGGGGATGGAGGAGGTAGGAGGCTCAATCACAGGTGGGTGCCAGGCTCACAGGTGGGTGCCAGTCCTTACAGCCTCCCCCATTTGGGCCAAGGGAAGCAGTGGCTGCCAATGTGGGGGTGGGAGGTTGGGTTCAGCATTTCTGTTTGCCTCACCTAAGGAGGCTCCTGTCCCCTTAGAATCTCTTAGCACATCTATGCAGAGCCTCTGTCCCCATGTTTTTAGGTTGTTTCTGCGTTGCTTTCATTTCATCAAGATTCTAGTGATACCTGCAACTTACCTACTTCGGTTAGGTGTTCGGAATGTCATGTTGATGATTAAAACACACACACACAGGCTTTCATGTTACCATGTTACTAGTTCCAATAAGTCCAGTTCATTGAAGATGATATAGAGAAAATGAATCTAATGTTCTGCTATTGACAAACTACTTGCTTTTAAAATGCCAAATGCTTATAATTGTGCTTATTTCCAGTAAGATATGCTAGTCAAATCTGCATGAATTAGCTAATCGAAGCAAAATAATTGTGCTTGATAAAAAATAACCTTGGTATTTTGTTTGCAGTGTGCCTTCAAATCACCATATGCAACCTGTTACTCCAACATGTCAATGAAAAGAGTGACTTCTATGGCCTTTCCCCAATTTAACAAAACAAAACTTATAACTGTCTTTACTCTTTCCTCAGAAATTTTCTCTCTTCTCTCTCTCTCTCTCTCTCTCTCTCTCTCTCTCTCTCTCTCTCTCTCTCTCGACAGTACCTGGCAGTTCTGTGCCATGGGATTTCCGTATTTTACTTTGGTTTTGTAAATTTGTCTCATGAGCATCAGGATCTGTAGCTAATCACTCATACCTTTTTGTATTTGGGATGTAAGAGGCCCCAACTGACACAAAGCCACTTATTTATTTAGTTAAAAGAAGAAAAACACAAAATCGCAAAGACATTGTCATGGTTGATATATCTCATTTTGGCTGATTGTCTCTAAGACAAGCCTGTTTCCAGTGGAAGGGGCTCTTTTTCTAAATTTGTGCTGTTCTGGGTGGTAGGGTAATTGTGGAGAAGCAGGCAGTGTTGTTTGCCGACTCTCTGGTTTTCATTAGCAGTTTGGTGGTGACAGCAAACTTTAGCTGTTTCCTCCTGTCATTGCTCACAGGAATGGTGCTGAGTACTCAGAGGTGGCACGAGGCTTTGGGGGTGGCAGCAGCTTCATCAGTGTGCCTTTATCCAGCCCTCAGTTGTCACAGCGGCAGCTCATGCCTTCGAGAATGAGAGCATTACTGATTGGTGTGCCTGGCACTTTGGGCTGGCTGTGGGGAAAACACCGTAGTCCATCCCTGTTGATTTTCCAACAGTTGCATTCTTCTTGCTGCCTGCTAGCCTTCCCCTTACGTGCAGGCTGCATTTTGTCTTCCATTATGAAGAATTTCCTTTTTGTCTTTCACAGTAGGATTCTTGCAGATTTCTTCTCAAAGTGCTTACACACACACACACACATACAAACACACACCCCACCCCCAGCTCTTGAGCTTCTCCTCTCTCAGCTTCATCCTTTCAATTCTGCTGAATAAATGCTCAGCTTTTACTTCCTGATACCTTCATCCTCTCATTTAAGCAGTCTTTTGATGCCTGACCTGAAAAGAAAAGTCTTTGCTCAGAGGGAATTCCGCTTACTGATGAATTGGACTCTCCGGGCCTTAATTTGTATTCTCATCCGTAAAATGGGGATAGCGGTATTATTTACTTTGTAGACTTTTTGTCTGGTTGAACAAGGTAATAGATACATAAAGTACTCAGAAGAGTGCCAGTTATATGTTTGTCACTCAGTAAAGGCATCATCTTCAGTATCTCCTTTGGCAACAACATCTCTAAGAATACCCTGAGTCTAAAAGCAAGGGCCACTTGTACTTTTGATATTATGGTTACGTATTAGGCTTCTCTGAGACTCATTTATTGTGGTGCCAGTTTCCTCCTCTTTCTTATATTCTGGATTCTCAAGGAATAGTTATCTGTCCTTTTCTGTACTGTTTTACTACTATTGTTCATTAAATGCATTAGATTTTATAGGGCAGTATATAAATGTTACTGCGTTTAATCCATATAACAGCATTATGAGACGGGCATTATGCTCTACATTTTATGTGTGATAAAATTTCAGAAGAGAGAGAGTACGTTTTGATTCAGATAACCAGGCAATAAGAGGCAGACCTGAGCTTTCAAACTCATGTCTTCTGACTCCAAGTCCAGTATAGTTTTTTCCCATGTGGAGCCATTTTTCTCTGGAGGACCGATGATGTTTCATTTTTCTCTCCAGGGCTTTTATCAGGAGCCAATACGCTCTTTGAAGGTAGTTATTGGTTCTAAGACTGTCTCTAAAATGCAGCGCTCTAGTCCTCCATCAGCACTGTGGTTTGAACAGATTTACCGGGCTTCTTTCCTGACATCTGGCTGAGGGCAGGGGACTAAGGTAATGCCAATATGGATGAGGCATTATCTATGCTGGAAAAGTCATCATAGAGTAGTACAATAGGAGACTCCATTCACCAGGGGGGGCCACCAGATATATCCTGGGAATTGGAGATGGGCAGAGGACAGAAAACCAGGAATTGGCATTGCAAACCTGAATAAACCACTGCCCTCCTGTTGGCCTACCATTGGCTCTCCACAGAAGATCCATCTAGCTTTGTAACTTCTCATTCCTGACTCTGGCCCCAAATCTCCATGCAGATCCTTGGTGGCTGCTGAGTTCATTCATTCATTCATTCATTCATCAGGCTTTCATTCAGTACCAGCTGCGGGCCTGGTGCTGTGTTGGTCGCTGAGCCAACAGGAATGAAAAATCCCATTGAGTGGAAGATCCAGCTTCCCAGTTTCTGGTTGGGGTATGGGGATGGAAGGTAGGGGCAGAGTCAGATGAAGAAAAAAGTATTCTGAGTCAAAAGGAAGCAGCATCTGCTTTAACCAAACCTAAAATTCTGTATTTCTGAACATGGTGTCATAAGCCTGCAAGCATTAGTAAATATTGGGAGATGTCATGCAGTCTGACTGGCCCGCCAGAACCCTTGAATGATGGAGAACCAACAGTGAGCCCAATATGCTCACTTTTCCTCAGAGGTCTTAAGGTGATTTACCAATTCAATGTTAGTTCCTTTAATATCTACTTAGGAAGACAGGTGTTCAATAAGAATAAAGCATTGGATCAGCAAGGAACTTGATAAAAAGCATTAAGACAACAGAAAAGAACAGGAGGTTAGAACCTGGCTCCGAGAACTCCATCCCTTGCTGGTTTCTGCTCATCTTCAACAGAAGTGATTTTGAAAAATTAAGACTATAGGAAAGGATTGTTTTCCCTAACCATGGAATTCACTGAATAAGCTCATTGTTGGTCTAACTCTCCGCAAGTACATTGACTATGAACCTTCTCTTCAACTCAGTTGTTGGTAACAGCGAGTGCCTGCCCCACACCCCCAATTGTTTAGGTATAAAATCCATGGATGTTCTTTTGACTTTGTGACTAAACCAGACACTGGCAAATGTCAGCCCTATTATGGAAGTAGCAGCCTGGAGCTAGGAAGTCATGGAGGCCCCAAGATCTCAATAGGTTGTTAGCATTTTCAGTAAGCATCTTCAAATATCCCTGAAATACCTTGACAATGGGCTTTAGATATTTTAATTTCCATTTAAGCCAGTAGGCAGTGGTTGGTATGCAGTTTGAAGTTTTGTGGTATTATAAGACACTCAAGAAATATGTGTGGCAAAGAATTCCAGATATGTTTAAATTGTCAGTTATTGCTTATTCTGTTTGTGCCTTGAAAGACTGTTTTACCTTACTTCTCTTTTTCTGAACAGAGTAGTGGAAAATTACCTTCTTCAGATTTGAAAAAAAATTAGTCATAGGATTGGGTGTTTTTTTGTTTGTTTGTTTTTGTTTTTGTTTTTGTTTTCCTTTCTTTCCCTCTTTCACTAGAGAAGAGATAACCTAGCTTTTTTCCTCTCTCTGCCCACCAGAGGAAAGGAGAAGATAGGGGCTCTAATGAAGGGGCTGGCAGGGGAAGGTATTTCGCTAGGAAGAAAAGCAGACCCACAAGTGAGCCTTTAGGACATATACTGAACACAGGCAGCCGGGGAGACAGTAAGGGTCCCTCGGATGACCCGGAAATTTGAGAACAAACCACTTGGAAGGCCTCTTAACTACCAGCTGTGATTCAGGGTAAGCTAAAAACAAAGAGTATCTTTTGTTTAGGAAGAATGTTGCCGTTCCACGGTGCTTCACACACATTTAATCTGAGCCTCTCCCACTTTATGGATGGGGAGAAATGAGACCAGAGATGTGTCTTCTTCTCCAAGGTTACAAACTTGTGGTAAATGCAGATTTTCTCAAAGACACAAACTTCTAATCAAATTTGGGGGAAGATACCGTGATTACAATAGATTAAGAACAGCCAGTAATTACTGAGGAAGGTTCTAGATGGTACTTTGTTTATCAATTTAAATGTTGATTGCTATTAACTAGCTCCTGTTGAGCATTCTCTAGGTACCAGGCATTATGTACTGACAAATTGTTTCATTGAATCCTCACAACACTTTTAAGTAGGCAGATATTGCTTTTAATTTCCATATTACAGATGACAAAACAAAAGCATAAAGAGATTATGCAGATGCCACAAAGTCATACAATTGGTAAGTGGAGGAGTCAAATTCAGGCAGAAAATGCCCAACTTTTCTTCCCCATCACTCTGCCTCTGAAGTCGATGTGGACCATCATTAGGTGCAGGGTTGGATTATAGTGTTGAGCTTTGGTTCTAATGGAGTTATATTTTTGTAAAATTGTACAAATCCATGCTTATGATTCAGATGTTAGGTTAGAACACATGCCAGGTGCTGCAGAACATGTGATGGGCAACATGACATGATTAAAAAAAAAAAAGAGCATGGGCGAGCAGCCAAAGATCTGAGGGTGAGTCTTGCCTCCAACACCAGTAATTTGATGACTTGGGTCCTTAACCTCTCTGGGCCTCAGTTTCTTCATTTGTAATATGACTGATTTGTAGCTCCTGTCATCTGGTGAACAGCACACTCAAATTATAGGAAAAGTTGTCTGAAACTGCTACCTAATGTTAATAATGACATTTACTATAATGGGTACAGAAAGTTAATGGTCCAATAATATGGATTTATTATTTTTAAGTTAACTTATTTTATTTCTAATTAGTGCAGTTTTAAAAAGTTATACAAAATATGTACAAAAAAATTTCAAATAGGACCCAAAGATTTAAGGTGAAAAAGTGAGAGTCTTACTTCTCTGCCCTGCACTCCAGTCTGAATGCCCACACATAACAACTGTTAATAGTTTTCTCCTTTCAGAAGTTGGCTGTGCATACACAATTATGCAGTATATCTTTTACATGAATTTATGAAAGATTCTGCTAATTTCTTTAAATTATGTTAATTACAAAAATAATATGTGGCTGTATACCCCTTGTTAAAGAAATCTTCAAGCAAAACATGTTTTTGAAAAAGTACAAGACTAAATTTATGCATATTGAATTTTATTTCCTTCTGAAAAAAAGGAGTAAGGTACTCTGCTGGAGAATATATTTGAATTGTGAAAATATAACTGTCAACATTATAGAAGCATTGAAGTATTAAAATAAGCTTTCATTTTGTTTTCGATCTTTTAAAATATGACAACAAAAGTCATTTAAGGCATTCTTGCTTATTGGAATTTTCATATGATTATTCAAATTTTGAGGTCCAGAATACCTCTCCATTTCCTTCCAAGTGAATTTTGACTGTGCTGTGTCTTAAAAAACATCTGAAGAGGGTATCCTGTATCTTTCCTTTTGTTTGTTTTTCATATAGTAGGTGGAATTTTATTATATAATTCCCTGATTCATTTGATCTCCAAAATGAATTTTAAAAAAAGAAATGTTAGGCACTTTCCTAATTTAACCCCAGTAATTCATCCTTTGTACTGTTACTCTGTCTTTGGTTGTAGATCAATAATTCTGTAAAGGCCAAGTAAATTAAACCATGTGATTTTGAGCCAAATGTTTTCTTTGGCTCCATTCTGTGTGGCAGAAAAAAAGAATGGATTCCAGGGTTTGCTTTCTCCACATGGCCCAGCTTGTTGGTGTCTCAGAGCCAAAGGGATCCTACCTTTTTGGCTCTGCTTGACATTAGTAATGATTTCATTAATTTTCATATTAGGGAGTCAAGTCTTAGTGAGGGAGGCTGCATCCATAACGTGTCAACTCAGGAGAGCACCAGTTGGATGTTTTTAAGTACTACCTGTCTGAGGAGAGGTCTACTGACTTCTATTCTGGAGCTTCCCCATCTAGATGGCCCAGGTGCAGTTCAGGTCTACTTGTCAGGCAGCTTCTCACACAGGCCCGTGCTCTGCTACTGGAAACACATGGATGGCTTATTCAGACACACACCGATGAGCCTCACCCCTAGGGTTTTTGAAGTGGTAGGTCTGGGGTGGGATGTGAGAATTTGCATTCTTAACAAGCTTCCGGATGCTCCAGCTGTTGTTCCAGAGCCCACACTTTGAGGACCACCAGCCTACCACATTCAGAAGCCACAGCAAAAGAAGATTGGATGAACTGGTTTCACAGAATCAGTGTACTGGCTATTTGGCTTTTGGGTATACACAGCCATCTATGAATTTCAGTAGCTGAAATTCAGAGATGGCTATCTCTGTGAAATTCACAGCTAGCAGGAGAGATATCTCATGCTTCAAATCTGTTGAATGTGTGTACCCATTTCATTTGTCCACAGGGATGGTGGGCCATTAAGTGCTCAACACAGAATGTGTTGTGAATTCTGTCTTTCTTCTATTATTGTTTTGTTTTTCATATTTTTGAAAAGAGTACTATGATTAGTTGTGTCCTGCCCATTTAGCCACTTTTCACATTTCACTTTTAAAATGAAATCATCTTTCTTGCATTTAACGAATGGAAAGTTGTTCAGCTTGCCAAGCAAGGTTCCACTGTTCCTGAAACAAACTTTCCAAGGGACTGGAAACTCTATGCAGCTTTATACAAGAGGCATGATGGAAATGTTCAAATTTATGTTACTCTGATACATATTTTCCAAGGTTTGATATTTAAATATTATTTATTACGTTGTATCTGAAGACATTCACTTGACTCTGTAAGATGAGCAATTGCATTCAGAATTTCTTTTCATCTTGCTTTTAATCTCAAATATTATTTAAATTTACTTTGTTTATAACTATTTAAAATAAATAATCTCTTCCTCCTCCTCTAACATTAAGGAATGGTTGCCAAGTAGCAGCCATTGGACTAAGTGATCGGCAAGTGTGATCTCATTTAATCACCACAACCCTATGAGGAAAGTAGTTGTAATTTTCTTTCTTTTGCAGATGCAAAAACTGATGTTGAGGGATTAAATAACTTGCCCATAGTCCCTGGCTAGTAAGTGGCAGAACAGGGACTCAGATCCAGGTCTGCGTAATGCCAAAGCATATCACCCTTATTAAAACACACTTATAAAAGAGCTTTCCATGTGTGGCACTGTTAAATATTGGCCCTGTCCCCAAAGCATTGAGTCTAAAATAGTCAACTTTATTGAACAGATAGTAAAGGCAAAGTGGCTGAGCAAGCACAAGATATCAATTGATATTAATATGTAAATATTTACACAGAAATGATATTATATTAAAGGAAAGTCACATTTATTTGGGATAAGGCAGAAGATATATAATCTACCTTTCCCTTAAAATTAGGGTGAATCTCAGGGAGGAATGTTTCAGGATTTAAAATTGAAAGGTGATGTCTTTGATAAAAATTAGTTTGGAAGAGCTCATTGGGTATGGGATTTATTCTTGCAGAAGGTTTTGTCATGGGGGTTGAATAAATTTGCCAGAGGGATAGGTTCCTGCGGTGTCCAATGAGAACTTTCTGTGATGATGGAAGTGTTCTAGAGCTGTGCTGTTTGATAGGGCAGCCACCAGCCACGTGGGGCCACTGAGCTTGAAATGTGGCGAGTGCAGCTGAGGATCTAAATCTTTAACTCTATTTAATTTTAACTAATTTGAATTTAAATAGCCACATGTAGCTAGTGGTTACCACATTGGACAGCACAGGGACCATAAGAGGCAGAAGGATTTGGTAGTAAGAAGCTGGAATGAAGATTGACAACCATCGACCTGAGCTTGGGTGTAGAAAGAAGCCCTTGTCTTTCCAAGGGAAGGACACTTGTTACAGCAATATGAGGGAGGTGTGAGGTTTCAGATATGAGATGACCAGGGTAGAGACAAGTCTCTGAATAGAGGGAGGAAGAAAAAGGGCAAATTGAGACTTACGTAGTGGGGAACATGGCAGGGTTTGGCAGGTGGCTGATTGTGGGTTGAAGTTCAGTGGCAGTGACAGCTCCTTCAAGGCTTCCAGCGTGGTGAAGGGGGATCAGCTCTTATTTGCTGTGTCTAATTTGTGTTGGCATAGGGACATCTAGCTTGAGATGCTTTATAGACAGAGTGTGTATCTTGAGGCTGTGTTAGGAAAGCAGGTTAATGGATGGATAGATTTAGCATGTGCATGGAGATGGTATTTAGTCCATGTGGACAGGTAATAGCAATTAGAATTTTTGTGTGATTAAAACATAGTAAGAAAGTCAGTTGTGACTGGAGTGGCATGAGCAAGGGGAAGAGTGGCAAGAAATGAAGTTGGAAAGGTAACTCCATAGACTATAAGGAGCCACAGAGGCCATGCACAATGTCAGGTTACAGTCTAAGTGTGATAGGAAGCTTTGGAAGGTTTGAGAAAGGCAATGGAAGAGTTTCATTTAACTTTGTAAATGATCTCTCTGGCTGCAGTACAGAGAATAGAATTTGGTGAAAGAGTAAAAGTGGAAACCAGGAACTCAGTTAAGTTACTCCAGTGTTCTAGGTGAGAGATGGTGATGCTGTGGACCAGGATGGCAGTGGTGGATATAGGGACAAGTGATTGGATTGTGGAGATCTATTTGGAAGGCAGACTCAACAATATTTGTAGTTGAATGAGGTATATGATGTGAGAGAAAGAGAGGAGTTAGGGATGATGCCAAGGTTTTGCCCTGAGTAATTGAGTGGTACCATTTACCGAGACTGGGGAACACTGAAAGAGTGCCAGGTTCACAACCAAAATCAAGAATTCAGTATTGGACACATTAAATCTGAGATGCCCTTTAGACATCCAAGTGGGACTGTCCAGTAGGCAGTTGAACATATGACCCTGGAGTTGTCTTATGATTTGGTGAGTTGTGATTTATTAAGGTTTTGAGGGGAAGGGAGGAGCCTGAAGAGAAAGAGAAGCTGAATAACAAGAGTAACTAAGTGTGGGACAGAGGTTTTAGGAAATGAGAAGTCACAGGATCCCATTTTGAACTGGAGGAGTTGACCCAGGGAGGGAGCCTGCCGTTCTGGTTAAGGTGTCAAGGAAACTGAAAAGGGCGTCAGTTGAAGGGACCAGCTGAGTGTGATGGTGATCACATCACTGGGAGAAAGCCCACACCAGAGGTTTTGGTTTAGTCCTTAAAGATGGGGGAATAGGAAGAGTTACTCAGAGAGTGAGAGAGTGGGAGTTACAGAACTCAAGGTTTAGGAGGCTGCCACCGGTGAAGTTTCGGTAAGCAGGGAGATGTCAAGCTGCAGGATGAATTTGTCATGGTGTAAGTCAGTTGGTGCCTGGTCCTTGGGGATGAAAGCATTTTTTGGTTATTTAATCAAAATTGCATGCCTCAGGGTTGAATAACAGAGTGGGAAGTGTTGACTTAAATTGTGTTTTCAAGCAAGCATAAATGTCAGAATTTAGGAGAATTGGATGCTGAAAGAAGATTAGTTTATTTTAGAAGGTGGAACTTTTTATTTTTTCT
Source organism: Choloepus didactylus (assembly GCF_015220235.1). Classification (NCBI taxonomy): domain Eukaryota; kingdom Metazoa; phylum Chordata; class Mammalia; order Pilosa; family Megalonychidae; genus Choloepus; species Choloepus didactylus. Next base: position 57,889,253 of record NC_051310.1, on the reverse strand, counting down.
TATTTGCCTATAAGTAATTGCCACACAATCATCTTGACTGCTTTTATAAATGTAGGACTTACATTTACATGTCATATTTAATATTTTTCCCATTCAAATGGCCAGGATTGGCATATTTGGTATTCACTCCTAGTCTATTTAGACTTTTAGTCATAAGAATCACTTTAAATAAACAAGGTTTTCTATTACTGTTACCAACTTACAATGTACCAATAGGACAATCTAAGGTATTATTGAGAACTCTTATTTAGGGAGTGATTATTCCAGAGAGTATTATCTTGTCTTCCCACTTGCTTCCTCTTTTGCACTTCACTGATACACACTTTACAAAGTCAACAGAAGGGAAGTGAATGAAAGTGAATTAAATCAATCAGAAACAGTTTGTTAGCAACTCTGATAAAAGACCTGGAATACTGGGTTTAAATATTGTTTATAGGTAAAGCTTTTCATCATTTGTTCATTCATCAGTCCACCCTGTCACTGAACCTGTTACTACTGTATAAGTAATCAATAGTTACTTCAGTAGATAAAATGGAATTGCTGCCATGAGTCCTGTTTTATAGGAGAAGAAGCCATAACATGGGCGAGTAATTTTCCCCTTCTTGTGTTCATATGGTTTCATGTTGAGGATCTCAGGGCATTAATCAGTAGTAGCTCAATTTTGTCCACTTGCCCTCTTGTTAGAGAAGCTCCTGTGACTGGACTATAGTTATTTCTTGTGGGTTGGCAGTAGGGAAGAGGACTTCCTTCCGACACTCGTGCTCAAGCAGCTGTTTCTTTCTCCAAAAACACCAGCTTCCCAGCCCCCAGCTGGTTCCTTCCTGCTGAGAAGCCAAAATATGCCAAAGTCACTGCGAGACCAAGTTCATCCAATGACAGTGCAAATGATTCTGATGCCATTTCCTCCCACCAAGCTTTCGCCAACATAAGCTTTTATCCTCTTTGTGAAGAGCTTATTTTGTCATCTTGCTTCTCTTCCCCTAAAAATAATCTTTTTTTTAATATTCCCACCAGGCGTGCCCATGTCATATGCTTGCACTGAGCATTCTTTCAGTGTTTTTTTACTTACTTGACCTTTCAGTTATTTTCTTTCATCCCTTTCAGGATCTGCAAACTGAGGTCATGGAAGGTCAGAGTTAAAAAAAAAATATTGACTGAATGCTTTTCATCAGAAAATGGAGGACCACACTTTCTAGATGTTCACAGAGGTTACCCGGTCTGCAGTGACCCTTGCCACACATTTGCTGAATTCACCATTTTCACTTCAAGGTTTAGAGGCCCTGGTGATAAGGAGGAACTATAAATAATAACAGCCCAGAGAGTGTTAGGATGAACTTAGATTATCCTTAACTGCTTGGTCTTTCTCTTGATTTAGAATTCCTCGAGACCTGTTGCAGTGATTTATTTCAGTTGACTCAGAATATCAGGGATTTGAAGCTCCTTAGGTACCTTACAGAGGGTCTAGTGGTTATATGGTGTCTGTCAACTTACTGGGTTTGTTTTTTTTTTCTTTATTAGAGAAGTTGTGGGTTTACAGAGCAATCATGCATTAAATACAGGATTCCCATATACCACCCTATTTTTAACAGGTTGCATTGGTGTGGAACATTTGTTGCAATTCATGATGGCACATTTTTATAATTGTACTATAAATTATCATCCATGGTTTAACTTAGGATTCACTGTGTAGTGTAGTTCCATGGATTTTTTTTTTAAGTTCAGTTTTATTGAAATATATTCACATACCATACAATCATCCATGGTATACAATCAGCTATTCACAGTATGATCATATAGTTATGCATTCATCACCACAATCTATTTCTGAACATTTTCCTTACATCAGAAAGAATCAGAATAAGAGTAAAAAATAAAAGTGAAAAAAGAACACCCAAACCTTCCCCCCATCCCACCCTATTTTTCATGTAGTTTTTATCCCCATTTTTCTACTCATCCATCCATACACTAGATAAAGGGGGTGTGATCCACAAGGTTTTCACAGTCACACTGTCACCCCGTGTAATCTGCATTATTATATAATCGTCTTCAGGAGTCCAGAGTGCTGGGTTGGAGTTTGGTAGTTTCACATATTTACTTCTAGCTATTCCAAAACATTAAAACCTAAGAGGTGTTATCTATACAGTGCATAAGAATGTCCACCAGAGTGAACTCTTGACTCCATTTGGAATCTCCCAGCCACTGAAACCATTTTGTCTCATTTTGCATCCCCCTTTTGGTCTAGAAGATACTCTCAGTCCCACGATGCCGGGTCCACATTCATCCCCGGGAGTCATACTCTGCGTTGCCAGGGAGATTTACACCCCTGGGAGTTGGGTCCCACGTAAGGGGGAGGGCAGTGAGTTCACCTGTCGAGATGGCTCAGTTAGAGAGAGAGGGGGCACATCTGAGCAACAAAGAGGTACTCAGGGGGAGACTCTTAGGCACAATTATATGCAAGTTTAGTCTCTCCTTTGCAGTAATGAGCTTCATAAGGGCAAGTCCCATGATCGAGGGCTCAGCACATCAAACCTCCAGTCCCAATGTTTGTGACAACATCAACACCAGTCCAGGTGAGGAAGTCCAACACTTCTGCACCTTCCCCCAGCTCCTCAGGGCTGGGTGGCGGGGGTGGGGGGGCTGTAAATATATTATTTATTATCTGCCCAAATTACTTTGGGATGTGTCACTATTTCACTCTAGCCTATACTAACCTACCGTATCTCACTTCCTATTCAAAATTCAGTTCCATGGATTTTTTAAAAATTTTTATTCTGTTACCATGTATGCAACCTAACATTTTCTCTTTTAACCACATTCAGATATATATATTAAAGTGCTGTTAATTATTTCACAATGTTATGCTACCATCACCACCATCCATTACCAAAACATTTCCATCATTTCAAATAGGAACCCTGTACATTTTAAGCCTTAACTTCCCATTCCCTATCCCTACCCCATGCCCTGGTAACCTTTATTCTAGATGCTGAGTCTGTGAGTTAGCTTATTCTAATTATTTCTTACCAGTGAGATTATGAAATATTTGTCCTTTTGTGTCTGGCTTATTTCATTCAATATGATATCTTCAAGGTTAATACATGTGTCACATGTATCAGGACTTCATTTCGTTTTATGGCTGAATAATATTCCATTGTATATATATACCACATTTTCCTTATTAATTCATTAGTTGATGGGCACTTGGATTGCTTCTATCTTTTGGCAATTGTGAATAATGCTGTTGTGAACATCAGGGTACAAGTGTCTGTTCGAGTCTCTGCTTTCAATTCTTTTGGGGATATACCTATTAGTGATTTTGTTGGTAAAATGGTAATTCTGAATGTAACTTTCTGAGAAATTGCCAAAATGTCTTCCACAGCAGCTGCACCATTTTACATAGCAACTAGCAATGAATGAGTGCTCCCATTTCTCCACATCCTCTCCAACACCTGTAATTTTCCATTTTTTTAATAGCAGCCATTCTAATGGGTTTGAAGTGGTGTCTCATTGTGGTTTTGATTTGCGTTATCCTGATGGCTAATGACGTTTTAAGATCAGGAAGAGTGCGTCCTCCAACTTCCTTCCTTTCTCAGGATGGCTCTGGCTGTTTGGGGCCCTTTATTTACTTCCGTATAAATTTGATGATTGGCTTTTCCATTTTTGCAAAGAAGATTGTTGAAATTATGATTGGCATTGTGTTGAACATTTAGATCACTTTGGGCAGGACTGACGTCATAACAGTACTTAGTCTTCCAGTCGATGAACATGGAATGTCCTTCTGTTTATTTAGGTCTTCTTTGATTTCTTTTAGCAGTATTTTGTAGTTTTCTGTGTACAACTCCTTTACATCCTTGGTTAGATTTATTCCTATATATTTGATTCTTTTTTGTTACCATTGTAAATGGAATTTTTGTCTTGATTTTATCTTTCAATTGTTCATTACTAGTGTATAGAAACACTACTGATTTTTTCATGATGATCTCGTACCCACCACTTTGCCGAATTCATTTTTTTTTAGTTCTGGGAGCTTTGTTGTGGATTTTTCAGGATTTTCTGTATATAGGATCATGTCAACTGCAAATAGGGAAAGTTTTATATCCTCCTTTCCAATTTGGATTCCTTTTATTTCCTTTTTTTGGCTTAGTTGCTCTGGCAAGAACTTCCAGAACAATGTTGAACAACAGTGGTGACAGTGGGTGTCCTTTCTTGCTCCTGATCCTAGAGGGAAAGCTTTCAGTATTTCACCATTAGGTAGGATGTTAGTTATGGGTTTTTCATCTATGCCCTTTATCATGTTGAGGAAGTTTCCTCCATTCCTAGTTTTCTAAGAAGGGTGCTGTGGATTTTGTCAAATACCTTTTCTGCATCAGTTGAGATGACCATTTTTTCCCTTCATTCTGTTTATGTGGTATATTATATTATTTGATTTTCTTATTTTGAATCACCCTTGCATACCAGGGATAAATCCCACCTGATCATGGTTTTTATGAGATGCCTTTTATTATAATGCTCAGAGTAAAGAGAGGGAGAGGTAGGCACCAGAAAACTGATAATTTGTCTATTAATAATTGTTGGTAATCAGAGTAGCTCCCATCTCCCTTCAGCCTACAGTGTCTTTTGTGAATTAGCAAAAATTGCCCCTCTGTGCAAAAGCAGCCCCACTGGAACACACTTTACGGGTAGCCTCCCTTTGACCTGTTGAACAGTGCATTGCACACACTGCACAGCTGTACTCCACAGTGGCTCTGAGTCAGGACTGGAGGCCAGAAGACAAGCATGTCCAGTTCAGCAGACCTGTGGTTACTGGGAGTGATCTGCGTGCCCACCTCATTACACACAATAGAGATGGTCCCTAAAATGTATGCAGAAAGCACATTTTGGCAAATCCTCTTATTGTTCTTTTGATAATTTTTTAAAAACTGTAATGCGCCATCACTTTTCGTTGAGCTTATGTCAGCTGTCTATGCCTCTGACTGTTGGCGTGTTTTTCTGCTTATGTCAAATCTAATGATATTATACAAGCACACTTAATTGCACTTAGAGAGTTCAGTATTACATGAATTGTTTCACAAAATGAATAAGTTCTCTACTTCTCTTTTGTTTTACAAATTCAGTTGTCATAGAACAAATTTTTTTTCATGGAAGGTAAGCTTATACTTTCTAAGGATAATTAAATGCCTTTCAACTGATGGTTAGTATGTTGGAATTAAACATATTAAAGATTTAAGATTTTACAAGACTTACTAGTAAATATGTGCTTCCCACAAAGAGATTTTGAAAATAATCTCTTCTGAATGATTAATATTTATATATAGTCATACCAGTTCTGAGATTTCCATGATATAAATATTGAGACAATCTCCTTTAATAAAGGAACACTTTATACATCATCTAAAGTAGTAATATATTGATCATCTGGCAATGTCTGTTGAATTTTTATTGGACCCCTGAAGGCATCCCAAGTTTGGTGTTTAATCAGAGAGCCCTTGGCCATAGTCTTTATCTAGACATCAACAAAATGCCACAGCAACCCTCTTGTTCCCCTTTAGTAATTGTAGTCACGTTTCAGAACATTCTTCCTTATGTCTAGTTCATTTCACTCCTCCTTGCCCCCTTACCCAGGTGAGGGTTTGGAAGGCAAATTACACTCAAGAGTTAAAGAGTTTCTCCACAAGGTTACACCACAAGCTGTTGAAAGAAAACCAGAAATATGCACTGTCTACCCTTTATCTTAATTCCTACCTTGTGCTAAACCTCTTAGGCTCTATATCCACTTCATATAACTGTCTGGAATTCTCCCACAGTCCCTCGTTTCAGTAGACCAGAGAACTGTGTCCATTATACCTGCATTTGTATGTTTCCTGGCCATATAGTAAAATGGTAAAAGAATTAAATTGTCAGATCTCAAACCTTTCCATTTCTTTGCTTTATAAATGGATGACAATGATCTAGGAGCGAAAGAATGTAGCTAACCAGTGTCATTTGGGACCTTCTAAAGTACTACGGAAACTCCGCTTTCTTCAGACCAGCTTGTAGCATGCCAGCACATTCCTCTGCGATGAGGTGGAGCACCACTGGTGGCCAGGCTGGGATTCGTAAGGCTGGGGCGTGGAGCTGCCATTTAAAAATACACTTAATTATATTCCTTCTCTGCAGTAACATTGATACCATTTTTAGCCCATTACAAATACTGTGATTTTCATTTAAATCAGGTCCATTATCTTATTGACCTAGTTTTTATTTTGTAATCAAAATGTTCTATTTCTGGATAGCTTAACCCAGAATCTTTTTTGAAGGTTAGGGACCCTTTATGGAGTTTTTTTCTTCCATATCTTCATACAGACAGCTTGTAGAAAACGGTACTATATTGTTCTCTTTAAGAGTGCCAGTTTTCTCTACTTAATTTCAGACTACAGGATACCACGGAACCTCACATCTGATAACTTTTTTGGTGAATGGATGGGGTGGCGGGGGGAGAGTTAAGGAATCCTGTGTATATTCAAAATGGGGTGGAGAGGTCCTGATTCTCTTTTTTCTTCCCTCTTTGCCCCTTTTCTGTCTTTCTGCCCTTTCCCTCTTCTCTGCCTTCCCTTCTTCCCCCACTCCCTGCCCTGTTCTCAGTCGATCCCACTTACTTTAGGTCTTTTGCCTTCTCTATGTTTCCCTCTTCCTGTTTCCTTCCTTCTCTTTCCCCTCCCTTCTTCTATTCCTTGCTCTTGGCAATGTGGGCTGGGTCCTTTGGTTCTCAACTCTGGCTGGCAGCCCCCTCACCCACTAGAGACGCTCCTGGGCTGTTTTCTTAGCTCATCTTTTACCAGTGTCTAGTCAGGGCCTTGAGAGCCCTGAGAACTTTCTGCTTCTCCTTCAAGGTTTTCTTTTAATAGTGTTTCTCACCATCCTTCTTGACACATGAAGGAATCTTGCACTTCTCTCCAGATCATGAATAGGGTCAGAGAATTTTAGGGTTTAGAGTGAGTGGCCTTCTTATTTTTCAGGTAAGAAAGCAAAAGACCTGAGACCGATTTTTCCCCAAGATTCTAAGGCAAGTTAGTGGCAGAATCAAGTCAAAACTCCCTGGTCTCCTGACTCCTGTATTGGGGTTCTCTTCCTACTACCCTCCTTCTTATCCAGGGAAGTCTTACAGATGCTGTGCTTGGCGTTCATTTCTTTCAATCACCTAGCACTCTCAAATAGTATTTGATTTAAATGTATTTTAGAGTAACTTGAGTCTTAAGTGTGTCACCTTCTTGCCAGAAGAAGACACAAAAGATGAAGGGCAGTGGTAAGAGCCTCTCACTGGGGCCATTGGGAACTGCTCAGGAATGGTATTTTGCTCCAGGTCATTTCTGTTGGTGTATTCATTCCTAAGAGCCAGTCGATGACTGTGACATATGATATTCAACTTGAGCTCCTTCCTGCCTAACCGGAGTCTCCCTGTTAATCAGGAAACCACATTTAAAGCTGTGTCCTGAACTCTGCCCGGCACGTCAGCTTGGCCAGGAAGGAGAGGGAATTCCTACTGGAAGCAGCCACTGGGGACTTAGGGAGTAACTGGAGGTCAGAAAGGAACACAGCTTAGCAAGGAACACAGCAGCAGCACAGGGTATGTTTCAGCTTGCTGGGACTGTTCGTTTTGTTTTCTAAATTCGCTCTGTAATTGAGGTCAGGCAAAACCCAGCATGCTAGGCCGCCGGGCCAGTGACCCCACGCTTTGAGATTTTATGATCTAACAATGAATTTTCTTTTTTAATTGAGGAGACTCAACATAGGGTTGTTAGCTTTTCTCTCAAGAAGTTAACGATAGCAAACATTATATGATGAAGTTATCATAGAATGTTACAGTCCTTTTAAAGACATTTGAACACCAGAAGTAGGAAACATGTAATTTCAGAAGAAAGGATAGACCTTTTTACTGCACTCATACAGCTTCAGGAAAAACTCATCCTGGATTGAGTTAGCCACAGGCCAGCAAACCATGGCTGGTAAGTCCCTGCCACTTCTCCCCCTCTCCATGGAAAGCACAGAAGGATGTGTGAGGAAGAGGGCATCTATAGCAGCTCATCAGCATCTGAGCTCATAGTAGGTGCTCAGTAAATTTTATCTGTTTTTATCCTTTCTTGGGTAGTCCCCATAGCAGAGAGGTTATTAGGCCGGATGACTATTTCAGGTTGGAATTTAAGGGACACTGCTGGTCCTTGGCTTTTTGCAGCATAGACTCAGGTCTGATCTTCAGCTTTGCCCATCTGAAGCTTAATCTTACCAGGTACCTCACAAATGGTCTATAAAGACTGTTGCTAAGCTCATAGGAGGCCAATCCGTATAAGAAAATACTACATGGGTTGGATGTCCACTCTTCTTGGGAAACACAGAATCAGAGCAGTGGGGATTGGTTGACCGAGTTTATTCCAGTAAGGTTAAGAGAGAACCCATATTCCCTCACCAGAATTGTTTTTTCCTCTCTTTTTCTATTAGACATTCTTCTCTATTAGGAGGCAGTAAAGCATAGCGGCTCATGTGCAGGCTCTGGAGCCAGAGTGCACTGGTGAGAATCCAGGCCTTGCCCCTTATTAGCTGTGTGACACTGGGCAATTTATTTGACCTCTCTGTGCCTCGCTGTTGTCATCTGTAAAATGGGGCCAATAATAGCACTTTGCCAAGTAAGTTTGTTTTGATGAGAAAAGGAGTTAATACATGTAAAGTGCTTGAAAGAGTATTTGGCATGTAATAAATGACAAATATTTAATATTATCACTATTATTAATATTATTGAGGAAGCTGGCTTTGTGGTAGACATGGAAAAATGAGTAAGAATCAAACAGGCAGAATTGGTTAAATTCTTACCTTTAACTTTTGTTACTATAGAATTCAGCTTTCCACTAACCTTTCGTTTCTGTTTGTTAACCTTTATCATGTCAACAGATTTTCAAATCATGTTACTCTGTCTAGATTGTTTTTCATTGATTACATTTTAGGTGGACTCTTCCCAAGGATATATAGAGGGATACTTTGAACTGAAGCTGTCAAAGGCTTTCCTCCCGAAGTCACACTTTGCAGAGGTGTGTCAGATCCCTGCCGGCTTCTCTTCCCTCGGTCTCCACTTCCCGCCCTTTGACTTTGGACTTTGACTTATTTGGTGGTGGTAGGAAAAGCCCCATAGCTCTTGATATACCAAACATGGTCCTATCTGCTAAGATACTGAGAGATGATATTTACTCAGGTGTCTTAAAAATAAGTACCAAGAATGATAGTAAAGCATTCTGTAACTAGCTTCTTATGTGATTTATCATTATTTTTCCAAGCCTGTAGGGCAAGGAGACAGCTGACCTGATTTTATTTTTCCATTTCTCCATCCCTTGGAGAAACTTCCCAACTATTTTACAGTGGAAGCCAGTGGCAAATTGACTGGTATTCAAGATGCCTTTTCAACGAATGCATGCATTCCATCGAATCTGTAGATGTGTTGAACACCTGGAGTTTGATCATTTTTCAATTTCCTCCCTAAATTTAAAGTGATAAATTAAAGTCCATATTGGCCATTGGAATATTGTACCATAGAATATTCCAGATGCTTTGGCCACAGAAACAAATTAATCCACCCACCACCTGTCTGGTGTAATGAGAGTTAAACCGATAATCAATTAGAACTTCCCTTCTGTAAGTAATACTATCTATTCGTATATAAAAGACTTCCTCACTGCTCTCTTGTCTGCCTGTCTTTTTAAGCACAGGTTTCCTTCATGTCTGCATTTTCAGTTTCCAGGGCAGCTGGAATCAACAATGTGATGAGCTGTTTACTCTTGTTTGTTCATTGCTGGTAGAGAAGTCATCAGAGATGCTAGGTTTTCTGAGGGGATGAGGAGAGATCAGCTGGAAGCACTGACTATTTCTAGCCTTGTAGTCAAGCTTCTCTGCTGAGAAGTGTGAGAAGTGTGGCAGCCTGCTGTAGAGGTTGTGCCAGGTTCTCTGCTAGGGCATGCCCGGTCCCCTACAGTGTTTCGTTCCATGTAGAATGACTGCCAGGCTCCCACCTTGGGGCCAGCTGTGCTGGTGAGACAGGCTAGCTGTGCTGAGCAACGGGAAATTTCAGGAAACTTCATATGAGGTCTGTGCAAATCAGCCAGTGAAGGGCCAGTTACCTTTCTACCTATATTATCCAGTGTTCTCCAGAAAAACAGTACAAACAGGATGTATATATATACATACACACATGTGTAGGTATATATGTATATGAGAGATTTATTATAGGAGTTGGCTCACGCAACCATGGGGGCTGACAAGTCCAAATTCTGTAGGGCAGGCCGCAAGCTTGGAACTCTGATGAAGGTGAAATAGAATTCCCCAGGAGAAGCTGGCTGGCTGAAGTAGAGGTAAAAATTCTTCTTCCTGACTTCTGAAATCCTCAGTTCTGGCTTTTAAGACCTCCATCTGATTTGGATGAGGTGACACATTCCAACATTGCTGAGGGAAATGTTGTAGATGCATTTAGCTGTAAGTGAAATCAACTGATTAGAGATGCAAATCCATCAACAGAATACCCTCACAGTAACAGCCAGGTCAGTGTTTGCTTGGCCAAATAATTGGACACCATAACATAGCCAAGTTGACACATGAAATTAACCAGCACACCATCCCTCCCCTGGAGGTGAGAATGTCCTCTTTGGATCCCAACTTGCAACTGAGTAGATCTAGATAGTCTAAAGATTATATAGTGGTGAGATCCCATTCATTCCAGGAACAGAGGCTTTGGGGGTGTAACCATCCTTTAACAGCAACTGAGTAGCTCAACTTTATATTCTAGGGTCTTGAAGTCAAGAATATGCTTTGTAATTAAATAGCACAAAGTAGATGTGAGAGGACCTTAAAGACAGTGTGTGACTATTTGGCTTTCCAGTGAATGATAAATGTTAGCCTAAGGCCTCAGGGCTCCCAGACCTCCTAGAGGTTCAATGAACCCTCATGTTACAGACTTTGTAACTAGGACCTAGAGAGAGACTTACCACTCTCTATTCTCTCTCAGGGGCTCAGCCAGTCCCAAAGTTTCTGCCTTCTTTGAGCAGATAACTGGCAAGCCCCATCTCTTGCTAGGCTCCCGTATTGAGCTTCAGACCCACATTTCCAAAAGCTTGTCCTACATCCTGCTCTGAGAAGCCATCTGGCCCTGTCAAAGTCAGTCTGTCCAACAGTGTCCTCTTTCTTGCCTAACGTTTGCTGTGGCCTGACTTCCTGTGCCATATGTGATATTCCCATAGTCCCTCGGGCTAGAGAACCTCAGAACCTCTCCTACTGCCATGTCAACTCAGTCTCCAAATGAGGTTCAGTCTATCGTCACCATGTTCCTCCAAGCCACTCTACTCTTTCCCACCATAATGTCCTTCTCATTTTTGATTCTTGCTCTTATATCTTCTAATGAATGACAACAACATCGCTCTTGTTATTCATTAGAAGAGGAATTGTTCTGAGAAATTAGTTGTACCCACTAGCCAGGCACCTCCTACATTCTCTGTGTGAGGTAGGGGAAGGGTAATGCAATTTGGGTCAGTCTGGTACCTCGAGCCATATGACCCTGGACAAGTTGCTTGGCTTCTCTGAGCTTCCATTTGTCTACCCATAAAGGGGGGGTGCCTCACTCACAGAGTGCCTATGAGGACTTGACATAGGAAGTAAGGAATCAGGCAAACAAATGAAACTTGGAAACCAAAAATGCAGTTTACACCTGGCTTTCTGTAATAAGGAAAGGAGATATTTAGGTTTACAGTTCTCCGTAGCTATGGCTGTGTTTTGCGGTTCCTTGCAGGGGTTTTCCCAGCCTTTTTCATATCCAGGCACATGGAGAAAGTATTAACATTTGGTCCGCACACTGGGATAACCCAGCCATCCCAGGCCCTGCTTGGCTGCTGGAGGGCAAAGGGGATCAATATCTCCACAGGCCTGTACTCCTTTCAAGATGTACCATTGTTGGGAATTCAGCCTCACGGTTTGTGAGAGACCTGCCATCTTCCTAGTGGTATCCATTCTTATCAGGACTATCTTCTGTCCTCCCTCCCTCCCTCCTTCTGCCCTCCATCCCTCCCTTCTTTGCTTCCTCCCTTCCTTCCTTCTCTCTTTCCTTCCCTCCTTCCTTTTTTTTGGTTCTCCTATAGCTCTTCCTTTACCTGGACCTCAGTTGCTGAATCCTTATCCATTTTCTCATTCTTCAGCAAACATTTACTGGGGACACTCTTTGGGGAAACAAACATGGATAGACATGCCCTTCATCCCAGCCTGAGGGATGGGTAGTCAGGAGGTAGAATAGTCCACCTAGAAATTTAAAAACAAGCAAACAAAAGAAGGTCAACAAGTCCAGCTGTTAGAGAGCTGGGTGACTCTGGACTCTGGAGCAATTTAGTTGGAAAACTACCTGTGCTGCATCCTCGCCTGGGAGTACTCTTTGGACCACCTCAGAGCCTGGGGACAGTGCAGGTGTCTAGTGTCATCCTGGGGGTGTGCTGGGGGCGCTGGGAAGAAGTCGGTCAGCGAGCCAGGCCCAGCCCAGAGGTCCCAAGACAAGTCTTATTTCCCTTGTCCTGGGCTCTTAGCAAGTCTCATTTCCCAGATTTCACTGATATCTAAACCCTCCTTTGTACAGTACTCTGTTGTTCACAAGTCACCTTATTTCTTTTGTCAACATAGGAAACACGGGAAGTAAACATTATTTTTATTGTACTCATATTTTAATTGCAGAAACCAAGACTTCTCTCAGAAATTGGGTAACTTGTTCCTGGAATTGATAGTCCAGGGACATCACCCCAGGCGGTTGCCACTACACCATACAATCGTCTCTAGGTATATTTGCCCCAGCATAGAGTTTTGCCACAGAATGTCTTGTGTTTGCAAAGAGTGGGAGAAAGTTCTTTCTACTGCTAAGAAGTGTTTCTTAGAGAATTAGTGGGAAGCAGGAGCTCCAGTCATCAAAATTCATTTTCCAAAAGTTGGCCAACTCAGACCCACAGTGTGCTCTGGAAAGAAAGAGTAGATAAAACATCAACTTAAGAATTTAAAAAGCTTTGCTTAGAAACGCATTATGGCATTAACAGCAGCCCCCTTGAACCACATTTACATAGCCATTTCATAAAGTGAGGTCCATGCACAGTTTTTCACTAGTAGCTTTAATGGCTTATATTGGGCATGAAATCCAAGCATGCACCTCCAGTTCTTTTAGCCACAGACTGTTTGCCTATTAAAATCTGAATTTCTGTGGATAGACATTTGATTTGCTTCATAGAGAGCTCAGGTAAGCCAGTCCATTGCACACTCTTCATGAGTTTTTTGGTTCTCAGAAGGGTCTTTTTCCTTACGGATTTCACTGGCAAACTTCTGTCTCCTGAGTGATGAGAGCATGGTAGAGCGACAGGTGCTGCAGACCTGGAGTCAAAACCTAACAGTTCTAGACCTCAGACAAATCACTTGTTCCTTCAGAACCTCAGTTTCCTCATCTGTCAAAAAGGTTGTATTAATAAATAACACAGAGGGGTAGCATTTGAAAGTGCTTTATAAATAGAAAACTGCAATTCAAATTTTACCTTTTGGTCTACATGCATGTTTATATCTAGGACAGGATATAAATTTACTTGCCTTGACATGGTAAAAGAAAATAATATAGAATAAAAAAATGTTTTCATACCTATACTTCAGATACCTAATGTGGATTCTGTAGATTCCTTTGGTGCCATTTTATTCTCGAAGCATTCCAAGTCCTGTCCCTGGTGAATCTGCCATATTTTTAAGTCTGTGATTGGTTAGTCAGGCCGTTAGAACACAGTGCTGATTAGCAGATAAAAGCAGGTCATTGAAGAAGACCCTTGGGGAATCTGGCCCAGAATTTCCTGTTCCATGAAGACAGCTCCCATACCGTGGAGGCCAGCATTTGGATGTTTTGTATATGCATTGATATCAGTTAAACCTATTAGTGTTGTTATGGATTAATTCCTTGTGTGTGAAAGGTTATTTCCTGGCACACTATTCCATGGCCACATATCACACCCATAGATTCAGCCAGCTGTTTTCAGATGTCTGCTATTGATTACGAGGAGGCTGCTGAGGGAGTGTGGATGTGCAGATATGTCCTCACTAAGGGGAAGACATCTCAAGGTGGTCTGAGGCATCTCGGTTCTAAGGACAGCCCCTTGCATAAACAGCAGGTTCCCAGGTGCCCAGTGCTGTTTATTCTCTGGAGGAGCGGAATCCACAGGAGTGCAGGCTAGGTAACAGGAAGATGAGATTGAACACATGCTTATCCACCAACTGAGAAATACATGTTGAGTAGGCTTCAGGATTGCCAGCTGCCATTCATATAAGGAAGCACCAACAGCCAAGACCGAGGGTTGGAAGCCAGAAACGGTGGTCAGGTCTGGCAGGTAGGAGCGACTCTCAGACACAGGAGGCTTGGGGTGTTGTTGCTGCAGACACCTGTGGCAGTTTTCACCCTAAGGTGCTTCAACCATAACTGACAGGTGTTTTCATCACTAAGTTATAGGTGAAAGAACTAAGCATCGTAAACGTAGGTGGCCTATTAAGGCCAGGATCAATGCAGACTGAAATAATGCCTCTGGATATTTTGCTCCATTTAGTCAGAGACTTGTCAAGGACAGATGTCCAAAAGTTGCTGATGTTGAGTCTTTGCCCTTTCTCTGGTTTCACACAAAAGGGTGTACCATTATTGAGCATATTGATGGAGATCCCTGCTGGATGGGACAGTTATTGATGCCCTCACATCCCTCCTAAGGAAGGATCCTTAGGCCCTTGTTTAGCCCCTGGGCATAGAGTGGGGAGCTGCTAACAGCTCTGTGATTCGTGAGCAGTCTTCATACCCCTGCCAGCCATCCTGGAGAGAGGTCTTGGACACCAAAGGGGATGCCCTGGGAAGTTCTGCCAGGATTTCCTGTGCTGCTGGGGCTGCTGCTGCACCTGATAGCAAACCAAAGGTCACAGACTCTGCAAATGCACAGTCTTTGTTGCTCAGTGGGAAGCCCAGATCACAGGGGTCTGAATTAATTGATCACGCTGGGAAAACTACTCTATTGAAGTTGGACATAGAAGGTTGAGGGAGAAACGATTGAACTAAGAATGGGCTTAACTGAAGGGTTAAGCTGCCTCAAATTCTTCTTGAAAGTAGGCAGGAGGTAAATAACAAATCATAAATAAATAAAACTCGAGAGCTCAATAAAGGCCCTTTAAAATATACTGTCCCTCACAGCTAGAAGTGTTTCAAAGTGGAATTAGCTGGTATGTACAATTACGGGCCTTAACTCCTTGACACTGCGACTGGATCCAGCCTCAGATACTTTTCATCCAAATGTTTTTATCCAAATATAGTAGCAATGATGAAAAAATGATAGACTGAGGTCTAAAGTACTGAACCAAAACAACTAAACCTATTTTTCATTCCAGTTAGGATTTTAGGGATTAAAGGCTTTAGTTGAAGGATCTTCAGATACAATGTGAACCTCCACACCTGATGAAGCTCTAGGACCATAAGAAAAGTATATATTCTGCCTTTTAGATTTTCTCTCTTTTTAGGCAAAAGCAGGACTACTTTTTCTTTCTGCCCGGTTTACCTCAGTGTTACTGCAGCTTGTGAGAGGGCTTATCCGGTGGTCTGTAAGATAAAAAATTGAGCAGACAAAATTACTCTTCAAAATCTTAGATAGGGCATCATGTGAAAGACTAACCTGCAGTCCCTCTTTAATTCCCAACATGGTCAATTTTTTCCTCCAGGGTTGGAATACATGATTAGCTGTTTCTTTGGTTGAGCTTCAGATGAAGTACAGTAGAAGCTTATTTAATCAGCTTACCAATTAACCTGTGCTCTGACTTCCCTCTGATGAGCTTACTGACAGATGTCTACAGAATACTGAGCAGTCAGCTGCCCTCAAGAGAGACTTCCCACTTCTCCCATCAGTTCAGTTGGAGGCCTGTTAAGGATTGTTTGTTCCCAATGCTGTTTATGCCAGTTGTACTTGTTCTGTTTAAGATATGTAACTAAATGTGTAAACAGATGAAATATGAGTATGAAAACGAGTGCTGTTTCTATGAAAACTATATCATTGCCTTGGAAAGATGTGTTAATGATGAATTTGCTAAAAAAAAATTGAGGCTAAATTAAGTGAAGGCGAGATAACTCTAAAAGATTGTGGGGGAAAGTCATAAAAATCTAGACCAATTCTGCAGTCAGATTGCTTTTCAACTGTCTTTTGTTTTTTTCTCCTCTTCAAAGAGACTGAACCTGAAAATCATAGCAAATATCCTGGTTCACGCAAGAAAAACAATTGGGAATTTTAAACAGTGGACTCATCTTTGAAGAAAAGGCATTGCCCCAAGTTTAGTGAATGAAGACTCATATTTTTTAAATAAAAATATAATGTTTAAGATATGGAAGTATGATTTTTATGATTCCAAGCTTTAACAAATTTTTTTAGGTGAACTGACTGCCAACCCAGCCTGATTGTGTTGGGTCAGGCGGTGTTAGATCAGGTTTGTAGCAGTGGTGTTGTGTAAAGTGTACATGTCTACCGAGCATGTCAAGATGCTTTTACACTGTGGAAGATATGAGAGAACTGAGCTGAGGAGAGAACAGACACGTGTCTCCCTTCTCATGCTTGTCTGGGACACACGCTAATTGAGGAACCATGGATAGAATTGTCTGTGCTAGCTTTCTCCCTCTCTCCTTACAGCTCTTCCCCTCCCTCTCCCTCACTCCCTGCCTGCTTCTTAACTTCTCTCTCCCTCAGCAATATAGTTGAGTTCAAAGAACTTAAATGCTCTTGTGGTCTGACTCTGAAATAAATAAGGGGGTAAACCATTTGGAGTTGAACAAAAGAGTGATAGTTCAAAATACTTGTTCCATGACAGATACGATCTTTGGATTAAAAGAATTTTAAGTGTATGTTCATTATGTGAACCCAACACATACACAGACACACATAGATATTGGTTTATAATTTTTATTGATTTTTTAACAGGATGACTTCTCTCTTTACAAAGGCATTCGTAACAGAATTCCTGTAAATAATAAGCTTTGATTTATTAAACATTAGATACTTCAGGAATATACCTATTTTTCATGAAGTGAGATCAGGAAACAGGGGAAGAAATGCTATTTGAATTGTCGTACTATCCAGTGAGCTTTAGGTCGTTTTCTATTCTCTTTGATCTAAAAACATTTTGGAAAGACCTTCCTCTATTCCTGTGCCATATCTAGATTTTATATCAGAGCACAAACAACTGTAGGAAGAAATGTGAGAATGCCTGTAGATACTGGAACATGTTAACAGAGGTCTTTGAGAAGCCTCTGGAAGAATAATATTTTACAGAGAGGTGGTTGTTATCTTTAACAATAAAAGCCATATGAATGTGCTTCAGTTTATGCCTACATGGAATGCTTTAAATCATAAATCAGGTATGATTATTGGATTCCTATTCACCCAGGGAATGCATATACTAAAGATAAGTGTGTCAGAACATGAACTTCATGGGAAAGCATGAATCCACCCACCTTCAACAAACAAGAGCCCTTTCTTCATTTCATTAATAGCTCTTAGGGATTTAATTTTGATAGATCGTGAGTTATTTTATACTAGAGCATGAACCAGATGCTTCTCTCAAGTTAATGGGGAAAAACTGATGGCTGCCAGATGAACTAGAAAAAAAATGTTTCCCTCCACAGTTCTGGACGATGTGCAATTATGGCATTTCATCTGAGTGGACTTTTAAGATGCATGGTGTTTCGGTTTGCTAAAGCTGCCAGAATGCAATATACCAGAAATGGGTTGGCTTTTACAGTGGAGGTTTATTAGTTTACAGATTTATAGTTCTAAGGCCATAAAAATGTCCCAGTTAAGGCATCAACAGGACGATACCTTCTCTGAAGAAAGGCTGCTGGCATCCAGGGTTCCTCTGTCACACGGGAAGGCACATGGTGACATCTGCTGGTCCTTCTCTGCTGGGCTATGGTTTCAGTGGCTTTCTCCAAAATGTCTCTGGGCTTCTGTCTTAGCTTCTTTGAGCTCTCTCAGGTTCATCTGTCTTTTATCCTCTCACAGAGGGCTCCAGCAGGGGGATTAACACCACCTTGAATGGGCGGGGTCATATCTCCATGGAACCTAATCAAAAGGTCCCACCTAACAATAGGTCTGCCCCCACAAGGTTGGATTAAAAGGACATGGCTTTTCTGGGGTACATAAAAGATTCAAACCAGCATAGATATATCTGTCTTTTTGCTTCACAAGACATAGGTCCAAATTTGGAGCAGATGGATGGCCACAGAGCTCTCCAGGTGAAATTGATTATATTTCCTCAATCCTCATTAATTCCTGATTGATCACCATCCATCTCCATCTTCTCTGACCCTACAACGAACTCTGATTCATGAGAATAACCAAAATTTGGTCTAGAATAACCAAACTTTGCTGACTAAACTCAGGATACCTCTAAAGATCTACTTAATTTGGTATTTAAAGCTTTTGGAAGAAAGGGGCTATCTCAACCTGAAATGATGTTTTTCTTACTTTTGTGTCCTTGCTGATGTTTTTCTTGTAATAAGGAGGCATAGATGAGCGTGGACTCCAAAGCCAGTGATTTTAAGAGACAAATTGCCTCCACTGTTTAGGTAAAATTGAGTAAAAGAGAGACTTTCTCGGTCTCTGATTACGTTTGTGAGAGATTTGAAGCCACCCATGACTAAACAAGACTGACGGGATCACCCCAGCTATGGAATAAGGCCTAAGAAGCAGCAAGTGATTGTGGGAAGACTCCAGAAGTGTTGTTTTGGGTCACTAGGGCGAAGAGGGGCCCCCAAGATCAATGGAAGGAGGGACCCCCGGGAAGTATTCAGGAAGCAGTGCTATGTGGATTAAAACAATGCCTGTGTGAGCTTCTTGATCAAATGCCTGATGTTCTCCTTTATTTCCACATTAAGGCAGGTTAATTGACATAGTCATTTTGCTCATACTGGAGACTCTCTTCTGCTAACCAGTTGGTATGATGATTAGTTTTATTGTAATTGTATCAACCAAAGGCCTTCAGTTTATAAATAGCATGTATTGTATTTGTGCTTGACAGAGTGAGCACTAACCCTTTGGCTGTCATAGGCCTACAGACCCATGTGTGCCCCCATGTATTGGTGGAATGAAACACACCAGCAAATTAAGAACCGGTGACTCACAGGAGCACGAGACCCCATAAGAAAATGCCCAGGAGGTATACCCTACCTTTAAGAAAAAAATTAGTTTTAAGAAAAGTTCAATAAATGTGACATTTTTGCTGGTCCTTTTCTTCTCTTGAGCAAAATGACAATGTTTTACTAGCCAACCAAGAGATAAATCAAGATTTAAACCAACCCCTCACCTTTCATGCAAGGCCTAACCACAGTAGTGATTAAAAATACATGGGATTTAAATAAACGTGGAAGCTTCTGTCTTATTTCCAATTTCACACTCTTGTGTTTTAGAAGGGTTTGTGAAGGCTGATTGGGGGTGAAACAGCCCTGAGAGACAGCTGGGTGTGGAACAGGTTTTCAAGTCAGAGTCAAAGTCCGGGGCTCTGGGCTCAGCTGTTACCAACTACGTGGCCTCAGACCAATTTCCTTGTCTTGAAAATAGACTTCTTATGCAGTGCACTGATATTTATAATTGGCACCGTTGGTGGCTTTGGGCTGGGAGTTGAAGGGCACAAACATCCCTCCCTTCCTCGGGGTACTCCTTGTTTTTAGGTCAGGATTCCAGGCCCAGGGAGGGCATTGGCTTTATTCTTTCCCTGTCTGTGCCCTTGTTAGACCTGTGACCAGGATGGGCAGTCTCCGGTTGCCCCGGATCATTCCAATTCAACAGTTTAGCAGAGGCAACCACCACTCCTCCGCCTCCTGCCTTTCTCCTGTGATCACCTGGCTCTGTTTTAGTTGTCTTCTCCCTCCCCCCACCAGAGCACGAGACTTGGGTGCTGACATCTCCATTCCCTCCTTCTCTCTTGCTGCCCTGCTCTGGGACTCATTCACCAGTAAATGACTTCTAGGTGAATGGTAATTCCTCATTTACTACCCTTCACATATCCATTACTTTATTTTCAAGGTGATGTTTATTGAGTCTCTACCACATGCCAGCTACTGCATCTAACACTTTGCTTAAGTTACTTATCTTTTTTTAAATTGACCACACTTCGGATAGGAGAGGTTGAATTGAGCGTCCCAGCCAGACAGCTGCTCCGTGGGGGGGCAGGTGGGGGGTCCGCCTCTCTCCAGAGCTGGAGGACACTGCCTCCCACTCCCTGATCCTTCAGGCCTTACTAGTGCAGTTGTCTCCCAACTGTTCTCCTTCCAACATGTCCCTCCTGCAGGCCGCCACCAGGTTTATCTCCCCGTCCCACCATTCTGATATTATTTCCACCTCAAAAACTGCCAGTTGCTTAATTGCACACCAATCTGGCCTGGACAGCTCGGGCTGCCACTTCAGCCCTCCATAAGCTTGCCTCCTGTTTGTTCCCCTCTCACCCTCCCCAAACCCAGATTCGGCCAAAACGTTGTTTCCTATTTAAACACAGCTTGTGCCTTCATCTTCCCTCCACTTGAGGTAGCCTCCCCTCATTTGCATCTCCCAATCTCCGACCCCACCTTCAGGCTGATCACAAATTTTGTGCCTATGACATGCGTTCCGTGGCTGGCCCAACTAGAAGCCGTCTCTCTCTTTCTCCCTCTGAATTTTTGAGATGCTTATTGTCTAACCACTCAGAAGATATAGCATATGGGATTGACCATGCACTTGTTTTCTAATGTCAAGATCCCTGGGAGGATCTTGGTGTTTATTGCTGAGAAAGCCACAAAGCAAGTTAGTGGCTGTGCTGCAACCAGAATCGAGTTTCCCAGATCCCAGACCAGCAATTTTTTGTCTACCTAGCACTTTTACCTTCTCCCCTTCTTGAAATTATGCACTGTTGGAGGACAAGGATTGTGTTCTTTCTGTATTTGAATTTCATACAGCATCCATTGCAGAGTCTGGCATCTAGTGAATATCCAATAACCATTTGTTGAAAGAAAGTAAAGGAAGAAAGGTAGGAAGGAAAAAATGATAATAATAATAGCTAACATTTATATGGCACTTACTATACACTGTTTTCATTTAATCACCTTTCTTAGTTGCTCCTTAGAACATCCCTATGAGATAGGTACGGTTATTATCATCTCCATTTTACAGGTGAGGACACTGAGGCAAGAGAGGTTAAGTACCTTGCCCAAGGTCACAGAAATGGTAAAGTGGCAGAATCAGGATGTGCCCTGGGGAGTTTGACTCGGTCTCTGTGCTTTTCTTTTTCTACCATTTTATACTACAGATTAAGGAAGGGTGACAGATCGGGAATCAACTGTAACAGAAAAAAGATATGACCCTCAAGTCAGTGTCCAAGGTGACAGAGTGGTGGAAATTTGGATTAGACTACCCGGTTTTGAGATCATTTCACTTTAATTGAGGAGAAGTACCATTTATAAACCATCCATGAGAAGAGCAAAGCAATGGTCAGGCTGCACAGTTTGTGGCTACTGCCTGGATTGTTATTAGAAAGTGACTACTGTGAAACTGTCTGAACACATGTGCCCACATCTTCCTCCTGAAGTTATATTCACTTTATGAGACTTAGCTAAAGGACAGTTACATAGTTAATATGCCTCCAACTCTGAGTCCCTTAGTGAAGGGGGGAGCACCAGCTTCTGTTCTCTGAGGAGAGCCTCCCTCCGGAACCTATGCTTTACACAAAATGATCTCTTAAAGGACAGACACTGGCTCAAAATCACCGTGACTAGAAATGAGTAACAAATGCATCAAGTTGGGCTGAAACAAGCAGAAAAAAACATGTTTAATAGGGGCTTTTATCATTAGAATCACCACTCCTTTATTTAGTCCACTATTAATGTTATTGGTTTTTAACTAGCACCCCAGTAGCTAACAGTGTTTCTGCTTATATAGCACCATTTTTATCACACACACAGAAAAATCTCTACAGGTAAACCTTGGAGATATTGCAGGCTTGGTTGTAGACCACTGCAATAAAGCAAATATCAAAATAAAGCAAGCCACACACAGTTTTTGGTTTCCCAGTGCATATAAAAGTTATGTTTACACTATACTGTCATCAGTTTAGTGTGCAATAGCATTATGTCTCAAAAAACAATGTACATACCTTAATTTAAAATATTTTCTTGCTAAAATTTGGTAACCCATCATCTGCACCTCAGTAAATCATACTCTTTTTGCTGGTGGAGGTTGTTGCTTCAATGTCAATGGCTGCTGACTGATCAGGGTGGTGGTTGCTGAAGGTGGGGTGGCTGTGGTAGTTTCTTAAAATAAGACAAGGGTGAAGTTTGTGACATCACTGACTCTTCCTTTCATGAAAGGTTTCTCTGTGACATGTGATGCTGTTTGATAGCATTTTACCCACAGTAGAACTTCTTTCAGAATTGGAGTCAGTCTTCTCAAACCTGGCCACTGCTTTATCAACTAAGTTTATGTAATATTCTAAATTCTTTTGTTCTAGTTTGCTAATGCTGCCAGAATGCAAAACACCAGAGATGGATTGGCTTTTATAAAGGGGGTTTTATTTGGTTACACAGTTACAGTCTTAAGGCCATAAAATGTCCAAGGTAACACATCAACAATCTGGTACCTTTACTGGAGGATGGCCAATGGTGTCCGGAAAACCTCTGTTCACTGAGAAGGCATGTGGCTGGCGTCTGTTCCAAAGTTCAGATTTCAAAATGGCTTTCTCCCAGGACATTCCTCTCTAGGCTGCAGTTCCTCAAAAATGTCACTCTTAGTTGCACTTGGGGTATTTGTCCTCTCTTAGCTTCTCCGGAGCAAGAGTCTGCTTTCAACGGCCATCTTCAAAATATCTCTCATCTGCAGCTCCTGTGCTTTCTTCAAAGTGTCCCTCTTGGCTGTAGCTCCTCTTCAAAATGTCACTCTCAGCTGCACTGAGTTCCTTCTGTTCGTCAACTCATTTATATGACTCCAGTGATTTAATTTAGACCCACCCTGAATGGGGGGGCCAACAACTCCATGGAAATTATCCAATCAGAGTCATCACCCACAGTTGGGTGGGGTGCATCTCCATGAAAACACTCAAAGAATTACAATCTAATTAACACTGATAGGTCTGCCCACACAAGATTACATCAACGATAATGGCGTTTGGGGGGACATTCAAACTGGCACATCTTTATTGTCATTTCAAAAACGTTCACGGCATCTTCACCAGGAGTAGGTTTCATCTCAAAAAACCACTTCCTTTGCTCATCCTTAAGAAGCAACTCTTCATCCATTCAAGTTTTATCATGAGATTGCAGCAATTCAGTCATGTCTTCAGGCTCCAGTTCTAATTCTAGTTCTCTTGCTATTTCCACCACACATGCAGTTACTTCCTCCACTGATGTCTAGGACCCCTCCAAATCATCCATGAGGATTGGAATCAACTTATTCCAAACTCTTGTTAATGTTGATATTTTGACCTCTGTCCATGAATCATGAATGTTCTTAGTGGCATCTAGAATAGTGAATCCTTTCCAGAAGGTTTTCAATTCACATTGCCCAGATCCATCAGAGGAATAAATATCTATAGTAGCTATACCTCTACAAAATGTAATTCTTAAATAATAAGAATTAAAGGTCAGATTACCCCTTGATCTGAGGCTGCAAAATGGATATTGTGTTAGTAGGCATGAAAACAACATTAATTTCATTGTGCATCTTCATCAAGCTCTTGGGTGCCTAGGTACATTGTCAATGAGCAGTAATACTTTGAAAGGAATCTTTTATTCTGAGAAGTAGGTCTCAACAGTGGGCTTACAACATTCAGTAAACCATGTTGTAAACAGATGTGCTGTCATTCAGACTTTGTTGTTTCACCTATAGAGCACAGGCAGAGTAAATTTAACATCATACTTCAAGACCCTAGGATTTTTAGAATGGTAAACGAGCATTGGCTTCAACTTAAAGTCACCAAGTCATTAGCCTCTAACGAGAGAGTCAGACTGTCCTTTGAAGCTTTGAAGCCAATCTTTGACTTCTCTTTAACTATGAATGTCTCAGATGACGTCTTTTTCCAAAAGAAGGCTGTTTTGTCTACATTGAAAATCTGTTGTTTAGTGTAGCCACCTTCATAAATTATCTTAGCTAGATCTTCTGGATAACTTGCTGCAGTTTCTACATCAGCACTTGCTCATTCACCTTGCACTTTTATGTTATGGAGATGGCATCTTTCAAACTTCATGAACCAACCTCTGTTAGCTTCAGACTTTTCTTCTGCAGTTTCCTCACCTCTCTCAGCCTTCATGGAATTTGAGAGAGTTAGGGCCTTGCTCTGGATTAGGCTTTGGCTAAAGGGAATGTTGTGGCTGGTTTGGTCTTCTATCCAGACAACTGAAACTTTCTCCATACCAGCAATAAGGCTGTTTCACTCTCTTATCATTCATGTTTTCCTTTCTTATTGTTCGTGTGTTCACTGGAGTAGCACTTTTAATTTTCTTCAGGAATTTTTCCTTTGCATTTACAACTTGGCTGTTCAGTGCCAGAAGCCCAGTTTTTGGCCTATCTTGTCTTTGGACATGCCTTCCTCAGTAAGCTTAGTCATTTCTAGCTACTGATATAAAGTGAGAGACATGCAACTCTTCCTTTAACTTGAACACTTAGAGGCCATTGTAGGGTTATTAATTTGTCTGATTTCAATATTGTTGTGTCTTAGGGAATGGGGAGGCCTGAGGAGAAGGAGAGAGACGAGACCACAGCAGTTATAACACACACATTTATGGATTAAATTTTCTGTCATATACAGATGTGGTTCATGATATCCCAAAAGAATTACAACAGTAATATCAAAGATCACTGATCACAGATCACCAAAAAAGATATAATACTAATGAAAAAGTTTGGAATAGGGCGTGAATTACCAAACTGTGACACAGAGTCATGAGGTGAGCACTTGCTGTTGGAAAAATGGCGCCGATAGACGTGCTCCACACAGGCTTGCTACAAACCTTCAACTTGTAAAATATGCAGTAGCTGCGAAGCTCAATAACATGAAGCACAATAAAACAAGGTATGCCTGGATTCAACATATTTTGGGCTCAGAGCATGTTAAAGGAAGTGGTCCAAGACCTGTATAAGTTAGTAGCATGGAGAGATGATTTTGCCAGTTTGTAGAGAACACTTTGCACCAAGAATCCTAGAAGGAATAGAATAATATTCCAGATTTGATGAATCAGGGCTGAATCATGCTTACATGTGCTGCCTATTGAGGGATTCACTTCTCCCCACCACCTCCCTGCCCCCAGGGTGAAAAGCACTGCTTTTCCTGTGTAAAGAGAAACCACCGTTTATACCCAGACCACGAGAATGCTTTTGTGGCAGTGTTTTGAACGCATCAAGTATTTGCTGTGGCCCAACTAAGACAACCATATAGATTAATGCAAAGTGATTTTTTCTTCTCAACAGAACATTTGGTTCTCTGTCTGCCTGTTTGGCTCCAAGCAAGTTTGTCCATCTGCATTCCTTGTCCCCCACCCCCATCTGTATGTCCCTCTTGTAAATCTCTTGTTACATTTTTGTGATTGTCATCGGGTCTGTTCCTGGTAATTAAGAACTCTCTGATCCATGTGAAAGCGGATTACTGCTCTTCTGGTTTCTTGGAAGAAATGCGCATGAGTGGGGGAAGGTTTTCACCCAACAGAATGAACCACAGGAGAGTCCAGCAAGCAGAGAATGAATGGACCATAGCGACTTGCCTTTCTTAGCACCTGAAGGGAGGAAGGCATTGCCATTTAGTGGATGGAGCCCAGACTGACCGTAGGTGAGGCAGAACTGGGTTCAAGCCTTGGTGCTGTGTTTTACCAGCTTGTGATCTTGGCCAAATGACTTCACCTTTCTGAATCTCAGTACCCATCTTTAAAGTAAGGATGATAAGACTTAGCTTGTGGAGTTATTGAAAGGATTGCAAATACCTGATGTGAAGTGCCTAGCACAGGGTGTGTAATAATTGACAGTAGGTTTTTTTGTTGTTTTAATTGCTATTGCTGTCATCGCTATCATTACCACTGTCTCTACAAGTACCTCAAGTATGTGAAGAACAATGGAAAACTTGCCTCCCATACTTATAGGACACAGCTTTAACTTTCAAAGCTATGTGCCTTCATTACCCATAGTGGCTAAGAATGCTCCTAAAACAAACAAGTATACATAAAAATTGCAACCCCATAGGGATGAAAACAAAGAATGAGGTGTTTCTTTTCCCCAGCAGGAGATTTCACAGCTGAGAGGAAAGACTCCTTCCTTCTTTCCTTGTTTCTTTCCTCCCACCTACAAATATTGACAGGGTGACCCCGAGTGTGTGCAGGGCTTATGGGTAGGCCGCAAGGGACCAGGATTGAATCCAGACATGGATTCTGTCCTTAGGAGCTTCCCATCTATCTATCAGGAAAGATGAAATGCTCATAAATAACCTGGAAGTTGGGTAGAAAATGGTTATGTTACTGGACCAAGACAGTGGATTCTTTTGCCTGATGTGCTCAAATGACCATTTCCTGAGACACCGGGGTTTCAAAGAGAGAAAGAGTTCACTGCTAGGCATGAAGCAGTGGAACAGATGGCCTCTCAGCCCGAAACCTGTCTCCCCGAACTACAGTAATTCTGATAGTTTCATAGCATCAAAAGATGGGCAGGTGTTAGGATAATGAGTACAATGACCCCAGATTATGTAATTAGAAGTGATCTAATTATTGAGCATGTGCAGATTGATTAC
This sequence comes from Choloepus didactylus, assembly GCF_015220235.1. Taxonomy (NCBI): domain Eukaryota; kingdom Metazoa; phylum Chordata; class Mammalia; order Pilosa; family Megalonychidae; genus Choloepus; species Choloepus didactylus. The sequence goes on along the minus strand of NC_051310.1, from coordinate 57,862,448 downwards.
ATGCTTAGTCACAGAACATATGTAAGGAAATGGCGGCCTTACTATGATGGTGGGTGTGGTTTTTAGTATTATAATGAGGTGTAGGTGACTTGTAGGTTAAAATCTACTGCATATGTCAGGCAGGCCCATTTTGATTACTAGCTTTGGTTATTAAGATGACTTTTCTGGGCTGACCCAAGACCCTTCATTGATAAACATTAGGGGCTGACTTTAGCAATCATAAGACTTTAAAGTCGAAAAACTGGATAAATGGGTGCAAGTGAAGGTTAGTCACAAGGTTTTTACAATCACAAGGGCACAAGATAAAGGCTATACTATCATTATCAGAGATCAAGGCAGCTGGATTACAGTTCAGGTTTCAGGCATTTCCCTCTGTCTACTCTAGTATACCAGAAACTAAAAAGGAATGTCTATATAATGGTTCAGTAATCATAATCAGTCCTAAATTCTGACCTCTCGGTTACAGTTAGACTATAAGAGAGATGCTACTAAAGGACTATGGAATTTAGGGGGAGGGAGAAATTAATTTTAGCTGGAGATGGGTCGGGGTGTGAGGTGGTCATGCAGGTTTTATGGAAGAGGCAGCCAAGCATGGTTGTTAAGAACACAGATACTGGCTCTGGACCCCTTGGCTTTGAACCCTAGCTGTGCTACTTACAAACTGTGGTTTCTTGGGCAGGCTAGGTCACATCTCCTTGCCTCTGCTTCCTCATCTTTAAAATGGGGATAATAATACTACCTACCTCTCAAGATTGTTGTAAGGATTAAATGAAACGTATTGTGCTTTGAACTCCTAACACATAGAGCTATGTTAATGTTTGTCAAATGAATTTGTCAAAGCACAGGTATGGATTTACCCTTCAAGCAGGGGTGTGCCATGATCTCCCTGATGGAAGATAGCAGAAAGCCATGGCAGAGTGGTGGGAGGTGGGGCTCAGGCCACAGGATGCTCAGTGGTTAAGTCTGGACTGGGCCATAAGATTGGGCAAAGTGAGAGGTGGGGCAAGATTGTGGAGGGTCTTGAGTGTCAGGCCATGAATCTTGGACTTGGCAGAAAATGTGAAATGAACTCAGGCTTCCAGAATTCCTCAGAGTGTGTGAGTCCAGAATCTGAGTCTGCCTTAGGGAAGGTCTTTGCATGAACATGGCAATGAACCAGTGGTCATCGGGCATGAAACTGAAGCTCGGATTATCAGGGCTCAACACACAGTCCTGAACTGACACCTCAGGGTGGATGTACAGCAGAGCCCTGGCAGGAAGTTTAACAGAGGCGGCAGAGGGACGGGGGTCCCAGGACATTGGGTGGATGGGCCAGGAAAGGAGAGAAATAGAAAATGTCACACCATTGCCCCTGTCTACTACTTCCTTTCAGATTGCTGATTGTCTTCAGGGTATGGTCAGCTGTTTTGTTTTTGTTTTAGTTTATTGTTTTATTTTTTCACATCTTGGGATGAGTGTTAATCACTCAAATGCTATCGTGTCTTCACCTCCTGTGGTAGTTTGAAGCTGAATGTATTCCAGAAAGACATGTTCTTAAATTTAATCCATTCCTGTGGATGTGGACCCGTCGTAAGTAGAACATTTTGATGAAACTAGTTCAGTTAAGGTGTGACCAACATCATTCAGGATGGGTCATAGTCCTCTTGCTGGAATCCTTTATAAATGTAAAGAATACAGAGAGAGAGAGAAAACCTCAGAAGCAGGAAGCTGAAAGCAACAAAACCCGGAAAAGAAGGGAGAACCAGCAGACTCCGCCATGTGCCTTGCCATGTGACAGAGAAGACAAGGATCGCCGGCAGCCAGTCTTCAGGAAGAAAGCATCGCCTTGATGACGCCTTGCTTTGGACATTTTTTTCTCCGCTTCAAAACTGTTAGCTAATAAATTCCCATTGTTAAGCCAACCCATTTCATGGTATCTGCTTTCAGCATCCTAGCAAACTAAAACACTCCCTAAGAGTGGAGGATGTGCTAGGTAGGATGTAGGGGGTGGGGAGGGGACACTTAAAACCCACCAGCGGGGGCTTTATTTTAAATTGTCTATAGACTTTGCACTTTGTCATGAGGTACAACCTCTCTGTGCCTCCTTCTGGATGCATCTAGAGCTGGGATTCCGTAGGGCTTCAGAAAGGGCTGAACAAAGTTTACAGGGTACCTGAGAAGATGCCCTGTCATCTTGGGATTTGTTTTAAAATTAAAAATTGGAGGATACCACTTTGAACACTTTAGGTTTGATCCACTTTCAATTTTAGCTGTATCAAGGCTACCATCCAATTAAAATATCATCCAAGTTATCATGAGAGGATACTAGTGCTTTTTAAGTGTTCTTGGGTATGGGGGGCAGTTCCTAAGATCACATGTAAGTAATTTAAAATTCTTTCTGGAACAAGGTAGTACATAAATAAATCTCTCTCTGTATATATATGTACCAAATCAAGATCGATTCATAAAATGTCTTTCTGTAACATGGGAACAATGAAATGATAAAGTGCAGCTATAAAGTAATTTGTTGCTCTGAAACCAGCTATGCATCTTCCCACAGAGTGACTGAGAGTGAAATATCACCGTATTAACAGTTGGAAGAGCGATCTTTTGGCCCAGGATGCATTTCCCTTGCATTATTAAGGCTCACCGGAAGAGATTTTGAATGATCTCTGGGGAGTTACCTGGGCTTCTTTCTCAAAGGTTACCTTGCAGACTTGGAAGGTAGACAAGCACACTGTAAATGATGTGAAGTATTTGCTGGCTTTAAAGACATCTTTATCATACTCCTCCGGTGGCTCTTTGTCGAAGCACTGTATTCCAGATTTGGAAACCATTACTTATCCATCATACCCTTGCTGAAGACTGAAGCTTGCCCCACAGCTGTCTGAGAGTGAAGTCACCCCCACTTCAATGGGGCAGCTCAGATTTGCCCAGAAGCAGAATTTGGCTCTTTCAAACTCAGGCCCGAAGGGTCTGTTTAATACATTATGTAAGAAAGATTTAGGTCCTATAAACAGTCGTGACTCCTACCTTAAACCAAAAGTCATCCTTATTTGGTGCTTCCCAAGTTAGAAAACAATACGGGCAATAAAAGCTCTCTCAGGATCAGTGAAGAAATAATGGCTGCTTGGTACTCAACCAGGGGTTTTTGTGAAGGTGTCAGCAAAACGGGCTGCTTGCTGCTTTTTGTGCTTGAAGTCTGGATGAGTTTCATTTAACCTCAGTCTGCTCAGAAGGAAGACTCCGGAAATCCACTGAATCCTCTCCTGCTGTCAGGATCTCCCGGCCTCCTTGGGGTGATGTTCTCTAGCCAGGGGCACTGGTCCCTGGGTGCAGGTGGGAGGGCTTCCAGGGCCCTTGGATGCCGAGTCCAAGAAGAAAAGTATATCGCTGCTCCCAGACCATCACATTGGCTGAATTGAAGCCAGTTCAAGTTTCACCCTTAAATAACTTTCTTCTGTCTGTGTAAACAGTAACAGCCATTAGTCTTCAACTTAAAACCTCAGCCCATAGGTCAGGATTGGTTTCTTTTCCAGACAGTTTAACTCTGGAGACTCCTCTTCCCTGCTTTCTGGAGCATGGGATGCCTCTGTCTGAGCAAACAGCCTCTTTCCTATTCGTAAAAAGCCATGCTTTGGGATACATACAATATAGGAGGACGGGGATGAAAATTCATTCACTTCTCCCCTCTGGGACCTAAATCCATTTTTGCATGCCACTTGAATTCAACAAGAAATGTCAAAATATTAAACTATAGCATTCTCATTCTTTTCAATGGGAAGAAGAGGTTATGCAAAGGAGGCCTATATCCCTGCAGAGCCGGCAATGAGCCTGGCAAGAGGTTTGTTTCATTTAAGAAGTAAATATATTCAATGGCAGCAAAGATGCTGCCAAGTACATTTATCCCATTTTGAGGGAGAGAAGGACTGGGACTTCGCTGTTCCTTTAAAGTTGGCTTTTGAATAAAAATTTTTGCGTGAAGTTCTCTAAAAAGTAATAACGTAAAAGCAGCGTGTTTAAAACGTGACCTCTTCAGCATGCCCAAGAATTTGATAGAAGAAAAGAAAAACAAAAACAGAAGGCAATGGATAATTGATTCTGCTCTCTAAAGGCCCGTACTAAAATTGAATGGATCCTCACTTGGTTTCTAACATACAGGAGTTTAGTCTCTGCCAGCTAGAGGGCACAGATGAAGACTACCTTTCTGCAGATGTCTTTAAATGTCAAAAACATGAGAAGGAAATCCGTTTACCCCCTGGTCATTGTGACAACACAGTAGATCCCTTAGTATTGACGTAGCCATGCCCCAAATGCCCTCAAATAAATGGAAAGAGGAGAGATAGTAAAAGAAGACAGAGTGTCCCCTACTGTGGAGAGCAGTTTTATTTTACAATCGAGAAAGGCCACGGAACATGTCTGAAATTTTTGCTTGAGCGCTAAGCTACACTTCCGTTCTGACTAAGCAATGGTGTAAGAAGATGAGAATCCATGTTTCAGCTGTGGAAAGCTTTCAAGTCTCTAGTTTGTGACTAAATGTGAGATTTAGGAACTCCATGATTTGATCAAAATGATTGCTTCTGGTAGCAATTCAGTAGAGTTGTCACGTTTCATCAATTTTCATCTGATTCACCCAGTGTGTGCTCACTGCATTGACGGAAGTGTAATGTAAATGAGGTCACCTCAGTGGGCCTGTTGTAATGCTCTGTGGCAATGGGCACGTCAGAGCACCAATAAGCAAGTGAGAAGCCTTTAGGAGAAGGATCTCAGACTAGAGTTCTTGCTTGCAAGGTTTAGAAAACTCAGTTCACTAAGTGTTTTGCACAGGCACAAACCTTAACCTAAATATAGAAGGCTAAAAAAGAATCCTTCCATGGTAGGGCTCCCTTAAATTAGCTCAGTTAATCTATTCATCTGTGTGTGCTGACTGGTGCCTAAACATTGTAGGCCAAATCCAAAAAAAGAAAAAGCAGCCAGTGGCTCAATACTAGGAGGATAACTAAATATAAATCCTGGACAAAGGAGCCACTGAATATCCACAGCAGATCCGTATTAGAAAAGAGGTATGCTGGCTTCTGGTAAACACCCTTGCAAATTAACTTCACATTTTGGCTTTTAAAAGTGCCTCAGGCATATTCATATTTCTCCATTTATTGTGATTTTTCTGTTTTCAAATCATCTTATGGTCCAGGTTTCAAACTTCAGATAAGATCAGAAGTTCTGAAAAGATGTTAGTTGTTTGGTACTTTTAGTACTTTCAATATTTCCACCTTGCCAGGAAATTCCTAGGCTTCTCAAAATATGTTAACTCCTTAACTTTTTTTAATAGACAGCCCAGGATGACAATCCTCTTAAATGCAGGAAGCAGTTCTCCGGGAAGAGCAGGGCTAAAGAGATTTGGGCGCTTACTAGAGTGGCATCAGGGAACATGACAGGATGCAGTCGAGGTACTCAGGGTTTAGAGCCTTGCATTATGCATTTTGCTTCTCAACGAAGCCAGAGATCCAGAGATCCTTTGGCACATTCGGGTTTGTTGCACCTGCTGAACCCTTGCAAGAGCACCGCCTGAATTCTGACCACACGTTTCCTCAACGCGTTTGTTCTCTGCCTTATTATCTACCTTGTGACTTCCCATTTCTCCGTGAAAGTAAGTTAACGAAAGACACCCAGAGAAGAAAACCAGGACAGGAGAAGAATTTTGGAAGCAGTCCGAAGGTAACATTCAGTGTGGTAAGGAGCTGTGGAATGAACCTTTAAAAGCTGTTATTGATCTTAGCAGTTTTACCACACCCGATAGTGTTTGAGTAACCAATCTGATCCCGGCATTACAATCGTTGAAAGTGGCTGGACCTATGTTTTTTTACTACCTTGGGAGACATGAATTTTATGAATGTCTCTAGTTAAAGAAAACAAAAAAACAACAACAAAAACCTCAATCCCTATTACCCCACCTCCTCCACGCACATAGTATTCTAATATGGTTTATTCCCGAAACTGACTCATTCAGCTTTTCTCCTGGAAGTTGTCAGTATGTATGGCTGGTTAATGGAGGGAATCAGTGCACTGCCCAGGCTGCACAATACCATGACTCATTCTTGGCATTTCAGAGACTTTGTAATGGAAATCGTGGTTCCGAGCTACAGTTCTTACCAAGTGGATATGTGAATGTTAATGAAACAAAGCCAGAGTCTCCCAGGCTCCTGCATAACTCTTGCCATAGATTCAGTGCCTGCTTTATGAAATGAAGATTTTTTTGTAGGGCGGATTGCTCCTCTGCATAACCCACTCAGGCTGGAACACCACAATATTGTTTTAATTAGTCTTTTAAAGCACAGTAAAATATTTGGCTTTGGTGAAAGGAGGAAATTCTATCATGTGTTGGATCTGTTTGGTTAAAAGGGCATTTTTGTCTGCTGAATTAGTCTCCTGGGGCTTACACTAGTATCTGACTGCCTTTTAAATAGTCTCTAATGACTTGCAGTCAGTTCTCATTCTTCATCCTCATTCTCATATTCTCTCTCTACATGTGTCCGTGTGTGTGTCCGTGTGTGCTTATATAATGGCTTATATATGATCCATTGGGAAAGCGTGGATAATTGAAACTCAAGGATAACTCCAACCTTTTATTTTACCTTCTTCTTGAGCCATCCTTGTCCCCAGACTTCTTTCAAGTGTCTTTCCTCTCTCTTTGTGGTATTTAAGATTCAAAAGTAGTAAAATAGCCGAGAGATAGACAACAGGAAGAAGTGAAGAAAACCATGAGCATGGATAGTTCAAAATACTAATTGTTTTATTGACTCAGGTTTGAATTTCGGGTATGACAGACAGAACTTTGGGGAAACTCACAGATAAGCCAGTTTCCTATTTTTCTTGGAAAAATGGTGGCAGAAAGTCAAATATGTAATGTTGGTTTTGGGGGATCCTTATATATCTACAATCCAGTGGACCAGGGCTAATTCAGAACTGCTAATTTGAAAGGAGACACTTTGAAGAGATTTTCAGCAAAAGGAGAGAATGAACAATACCCCTTGTAACTCAGCCACTTTATTCTGATCTTGTCTTCTCTAACAATAGCTCCCTGCTACGTGCTCTTAAAACACAAGTGCTAATATTATGAGAAATGCATTTCATGAAAAACAGTCTAATCTTTTCTAAAAGTGCTAAAAATACCAATCTGCAACCAAGAACATTTAAGCGCGTTCCTCCCTTTCCAAGTGATGGTGGCTGCTTGGCACAGACCGGGTTTCGATGGACACCATGGGGCCTGGGTGGGAGTGGAGGTTTTAGTTTATAGAATTAACAGGCTTTAGAGGAGACCACTCAAAGTGAATGCCTAGCCTTACTCTAGAGCCTTTCTTTAATGCACAAACCTTTGTTTCCCATGTCATTTTTATTGGAAGTGACTGGTGATGGAAGGATATTGTGTTTATTTTTTCACACGAGGAAATCAAAGCACAAGAAATTACATTTCCAGATTTAGAACCTAGTGCTGTGTCCCTGAGGTCCAGTCTGCAGTTGGGAGACAACTCTGAACCCTGCCGTTTTGCGTTGCTCATTTCTGCGCAGTAACTCCTCCATCTGCTCATCCTATCAGTTCTGTCTCTCAGAATGTGTGAAGAGTAGCACTTCTGTTTGATATTCTCCAAGATTTGATGAGAGAGTTCCAAGGTGGCCTAAGAGAGGTCAGGAAGGGAAAGGGACTTAGTTTTCTGGGCTGCTGTGACAAATACCACACAGTGGCTTGGCTTAACACCAGTAATTCATTGGTTCATTCTTTGGAAGACTTGAAGTCCAAAATCATAGCATCAGCAAGGCCATTCCTTCTCCCCAGAGGCTGTAGCATTCTGGTACTGGCTTGTGCAATCCTTGGGGTCCCTTGGCTTGTATCTCTGCCTCATGTCACAGGGTAAAACATGTCTCTCTCTCCTTGTGTCTTCTTTTCTGGTTTCAGCTGACTTCTGGCTTCTGGCTCCTCTGGCCTTTTCTGACTCAGTGCATCCAGATTTCTTCTAGTTGTAAAAGGACTCCAGTAATATAGATTAAGGCTCACCCTAATTCAGATGAGTTCACCTTAACTAATAATATATCTTCAAAGAGTCCTATTTACAAATGGGTTCGCACCCAGAGAAAGGCAGATTAAGATTAAGAACTTGTTTTTGTCGAGGTACATAACTCACTATACTAGAGGATTTGGAAGCAAAATGCCTTCTGGGGCAGGTGCATGTATCCGGAGAAGATGGAGCGTGTGTGTTCAGAGTCCTACTGGGACCACAAACCCTTATCTCTGATCATAAGGGTCTTGTGCCCTGTCCCCCACTGTCATTCATTTCCTTGTGTCTGCTGGGAAATCTCACAGGTGTGTCCAATTTCTTTATACAGAAATATTTTCTTAGGCTTCATGTAGTTGTAGCAAGTGAAAAGTGATAGCACTGGTCTTAATATAATGGCAGATTTTCTGTTTGGAGGAAAAATTACTTCTCCGAAAATATAAATTAATAAGATAATGCACAGTAAACTAGGCCTCAATAATTGCCACTCATTTTTTAATGCATTTTCTGTGGAGTTATTACTTGCCAATAGGGTATGATTTTCAGGTTTGTGACCAACAGACGTGGATTGGGTATGTTTTTAAACTGTGAGCCGAGAGAACATTTAAGGTTGTAATGTGGGTCTTGGGGGCTTGTTACTTAATGGTTTCTTTTCAATGTGGTTATTTTAATAAAAAATTAACTAAATTTAAATTACTTAAATTTAGCCACAGTTGTTAAATGTCCTTTTTGAGAAAATAAAAAAGTGACTGTTAGTTGATACAAGATCCAGAAACCTCAGTTTTAGCACAGTCTTCAGTTTTATAATGTGAAGGCTTGAAGAAATTTTAATCATACTAACTAGCATCACTTCTTTATACTTTTGTATTACTTTTCTTACTTCAGAAGCTTGTTGCTGTGAAGAGGAAAAAACTTCATGTTTTTAATCTTGCCAGTTGACATTGCTAAGCGTGTTGTTATTGTTACATAATCATAACGGTATGTCCTAGAGCCTCTTCTCTCTTCACCCAACACACCCAATTCACTTACACCCCGCCAGCAGAGAGAAATGAATAAAGCAATGTAGAATTTGCTTTTAGAATTTGATTCTCTATTGCTTGGGAGACCTGCTGGGATTTGCTTTTAAACTGTTATTTGATTTCTAATGTCCACCAAGGTCTAGAGTCATTTGGAAAAAGAACCAAGGAAACGTCAGTGAAACTGTAAGACCACACTCTACAGACCTTTTTCTAATGAGCATTAGCTTTGCCTCAGCAGTGAGAGAACAGTGGAAAAAGTGCTAGGCTGGGAATGAGAAGTTAGGGCTTCACCCAGGGCCCTTGAACACATCACTTCATTTCCAAGAACCTCCATTTCCCCAGTCATGCTTGTTTTGAAAATTAGATGTGATGATGATTGGAAAGAGTTTTGGTAAACTTTTACAGTCCTCCACAGATATCAGATATTAATAGCTTAGAAACTAAACCAAAGGTTGAGTAGTCAATGGAATTATATGTGTGTATTGATCATTACATTTATGTTGGAGGGAGACGCTAATTTTTGGAAAGTTTTTATTCTAGCCACTTCTTGATAGGGCTACAAGTGAGAAATACGTAGGGGGACCAGTTAGCCAGAGTTTCTTTAAGTCTAAACAAAATAAGAATGGGAAACCTTCCAGAAGACAAGCGGTAGAAATAGGCTGTGACGGACCACTGCCCCAGAAGATAGAAAGATTTATGATGGATGCAATATCCACCTTTAAGGGGAAGAGCAGAGTTGTCGAAGAGAGAGCATAAAATAACTATGCTATCATAACATACAATATATGGTTCCAGGAATGGTCTTAGAGGGAGCCTAGGGGTGAATATTATGAACATTATGTCTGAGGTGGGTATTCTCATTAAAGGGGTGAATGGTTCAGGGGTCCCTGGATGAAGAAGGAGCCTGTTCTCGTTCCACAATATGGCCTTTAATGTTTTGGGGTTGTTGGAAAGTCTGCCACATGCATGGAAGAATCTTGAAGTCTGAGTTTAGAGGGGAAAAGTCCACAGATCACACTCATTCCCATGATTCAAAATGCAGCCAGAGCATGCTAAGCTCCATGTCTGCCTCCTGTCTCCACCATTTCATTCCATTTTCCCTCCTCTTTGGCCTCTCTATCTCCCCAGGCCACGCCAGTATAGGAGGGGGTTATGGAAAAATAAGGTGATTTTCCCAGAGGCACTTGCACTCTGGTATCAGTGGTAGCCAAGTGACAAACACACCACAACATCTGGGTCCCTAACTCTCCACCAGCACCCCCCCACACACACATCCCATTGAAGGCTCATTTCATAAATCTATCTGGCGTTTCCCAATTCTCAGTAACCGTATTGATAGGAATGCTTGCCAATCATCAGTTACATTTTAAGACTTTATTTAGTGATACTCCAGTTGGTTCTAAAATGTTTTTAAGATGGAGTTTCTCAGCACAAAAATCAAGAATATCCAAGATGTTCTGTGCTGGATTAGCCTGATGACTATGGCAGCATTCTTGAAAAGAATAAAAAAAGATAATGTGGAGAATAAACATGTCACATTAAAACTGAAAAAGAAATAAATTGAGACCAAATTCCCACTCTGCTAACAAAATTGACTGGCCCTGTATTTCAGGCATTCAGGGAGTGATCTTTAAGCAGTGCTGCCTTAGTAGTAGACTGGCTGGAAATGAAGAAAACGAAGACAGAAGGAAAAATACCAGTTTCGGCATTGCTGGCTATGTGGATAACCAACCCTGTATTCTCTGCAGCCAGCATATTGTTTTCTCCCGTTGCCAGCTCCCTGCGGTGCTGTCAGAGGTGGGCTCTCCCCCAGGAAGCTGGGTACCCTGTGAAGCTTGCATGGCAGTGTGCACCCTGTCTGGTTGTCCAGGGATGGAGGGGGCACTGATGCTCTGGTCTTCCTGGGGTCAGAGTCCATTGTCTGCAACTCCACAGAACACTAAGGAGATGGAAGAACAGGCAGGTGGTGTCTGCTCCCAGAATAATCCTTGTAGGCACGAGTTGTTCTGAGGTAGGACAGAGGCTGAGGCACAGGACCAAGCCAGGGATCAAGGAGAATCGTGGAAACCTCCATTTCTGTCTAGGAGGACACGAGTGGGTGATGGGGACCCCTGAAGCCCAGCACAATCACATGGGATTCCTGTGTTCTTTACTAAAAGGGCTGGTTTCTGAGAGAGGTTTAGGAAGAGTGCTGGACAGAGGCTGAATGTGAGGTCGGGAATCCAGAATGACCTTTTCTCTGTCAAATTCACAAACTTCCATGATTCTAATACTGAGAATTACTTCTCAACTTGATTTATTCCTACGTCGGAGCCCACCATCCACACAAACTCATCTTCTTCCCGACACAGCTCCAAAAACATACATCTATCTGCATATTTCTAATCAGAAAATTTAGATTACTTCCTACAGATTGCCTATTTCATGAGGGAAGAGGAGGAAATGGCAAAGACGACTTTTTAAAAGGACTATTTATCATTTGAGCCAAAAAAGAAACTACGTTTTAATGCTTCAAGGCAAAAGTTTTTTCTCAAGACATTTGATTGAAGTTGAACAGGAGGCATGTCTCCAGGTATATCCAGGTGGGCACAGTCTTTTAGGGAGTGTTGGATAGATGGGATTTTCTGTATGGAATCCCCTAGGCCAACAGACTCACAAAAGAGGGATATTTTCCCCCATTGTTTCAAACTCCAGGCAAAATATTGGCATAGAAAAGAAAGTTTTCCAAAGTCAACTCATCATTGGCTCAGATATTAATGGAAAATCAGGAGCCAAGAAAAGGAAGAAGGTAGAGATTTTAAATTCAGGCCTGGTTTTAATTTATATGTGATTATTCTAACTATTAAGTGAAGCTCTCTCCTTCCTCACCCCATCCCAGGCAGAAATTGGAATTAACGTTATTTAGGGTGCTACCCTAAGGGTCATTAATTTAGCAAATTAACTGACATTCCTAGAAAAGTTCTATGGCTTGCGTGCCAGTAAATATTTACCAAGTTAGTGACACTTCAGGTGGCACCCCAAAATCACTGGTCCGCTTCCAAAGGGTGAGCAGTTTACTTTCAGGAAATGGATTACTCATTCGTGGAATCAGACCAACACCCAGGCTACTCAGTTTCAACATACTTTAAAATGCAGAAAGGAACTTTCTTGCCCCAAGCTTTCAAACCTTTTCCAGATGGACCGAGGAGGTGAGCACTTTGAACCCAATAGGGCTGGTTTAGCCTGGTGGCTGCACCCATTAAACCAACACTATCCCCGGAGCATTTTAGTGATCATGGCTGTGGGTAGGTTGCCGATAAAAGGAATCCCTGAGAGCCTGGAGAGTGATAACTCCTGTGCTTCCCCAATGGGCACTTTGTCATTCATATCCATTTGCCCAACACCTATGGAAATCTGTGGAAAGGCCAGAGCTCCTGGCTGAGATGCCCTGCCTCCCCACCGCCTTTGCTGGTTTCACTTCTCAGCTGCAGCTGCCCTGAGCCGTCTGGGAAATGGGGCTGGGGCTGGGGCAGCACTGGGGAGTGGTGGGAGTGATGGCATATTTTCTCTTCTTCTGAACCTGGACCTTTGCCCTGATACTATTAGTAGCCAAAGCAGGCAAGCAGTAGGCCCGCTCTGTGCGGCTTTTGACTGGATGGCTAAGCCAGATGCCTCAGAGCGGACCCTGGGCAGGAGGCAGCTGAGCAGTGTCTGCTCTGTTCAGTTCTGGACACCAGGTTTTCAAAAAGACATTGAGTGTACCCAGAGGAGGGTGACCAGGAGGCTGAGGGGTCTAGAAATCAGCTTATTTAAAGATTATTAAAAGGAAATGGGGATTTTTAGCCTGGAAAAAAAAATTTAGGAGAATGACTCTCTTATAAAAGGAAGAGTAGATTTATTCTTTGTGGCTTCAGGAAAACACCTTAGATGAATGGGTAGAAGTTACAGACAGGCAGCTAAAGGCTTCAGCAACCCTGCCTATCTTTGAGTGTGGAAGTGGGGTCCCCTTGGTCACGAGTAGCTCAGCCTGGATGACCCTTGGTGAGGAATCTCATGGGGACCCCTGCAACAAATTCAGGGAGAACTGGAGGATCTCTGAGGGTCCTTCCATCTCCAGAATTCTGTGATTCTCAGACAGACGGGGTGAGCATCCTAAAGACAGCCTCTGGAGAAAAGGAAGGTGGTGGCACATGAACTCCAGTTTCCTCAGGGAGAATTGGGGATTGATGGGGAGTGGGCTGGTAAATTATCTACTATCAGGAGAGGTGACTTGCTAAAATATCTCTGGCTTGCACTTAAGATCAGAGGCTGATGGTGTTGGGAAAGGTTCTCTGTGAAGTATAAAAGGGTTTTGTGTAGTCTTTGGGGAGCTCTTTCTAGAGCTCCGTAGAAAGCTTTTTAGCACACCAGCATCCTGGGGGACAGAGTGGGGGATGCACAGGGTTCTCCTTTTTTGTCTGCACAGAAAGGAGGGCTGCCCCCTAGGAGAGCTCTTCTGAGCTCCCTCTCCATTTGGGTTATGCTGAGTCCAGGTCAGGGGGATGGGCCAAGGTGGAGAATGCTGGACCGAGAAGTGTTGGGGAGTGACTGTCATTTGGGTGGGGATGCCCTGGGCTCCCACACAATTCGCTTCCTTCTGCTACAGTTGGGGGTTTTCTTATCATTAGTTGGGAAGGCCTAGCCAGAGAATTCCAGTATTCCAGGAGTAGTTTAATTGTGGATGATTTCATTCTGCCCTTTTTATTTTCAAGCCAGGGGCTTGCGTCATGTAACAGTAAATTAAGGGAGATTTTTATTTGCATGTGAATCATAGCTTTTCCAGCTGAATGTCACTTACTTGGAATTTTTGTCTGATTTTGTTTTTGTTTTTGTCTCTTGGTGTTTTTCCATCAAGCTCTTTGGCTAACCAGAAAAAAAAAAAAAAATAGAGGAAGGGCTCAATCTGACTGGAGCAGGGTTTGAATTGGCAACTGAAAAAGGAGAGTATTATGAATGTGAAAAAAGAAAACGGATGCTTTATTTTGCTTTGAGGGAGGGGACCCAGGCCAAGTCAAATTGAGAGCTCTAATTTGGGAATGGTGTTATTACAGGTCATTGGGAGTTGGTTACGCGCTAAATTGGGAGGCTGGTCACATGAGGAGGCAGCAAAGGCAGATCACATGGGGGATGGGATCATTTACAACGAAATTTTATTTTATTTACTATGTGGTTGAAATGTACTTATGTTGAGAAACCAAATCAACTTATTGGCTGGTGATTGCTTCCTGTCCTGGCCCATCAGTTGGTTTATAAATGAACCAGTTCTTCCAATATGTGTGCTTTCAGTGCCTTTATTTAGGTACTGGAATCTATTCAGTGATTAGCAGAGCAGACCATGTGCTAAAGGTTGTATATCTGCTTTTCACCTTCATATCTTATTCCAGTGGCCTTGCTTCCTTTTGCTCCAAAGGTTTCACCCATTTTTAGACCCCCAAGGTCAAGACATTTGGAAAACTTTTAAAATTATATACATAAAAAGAAGTGATGAACTCTGTTAGATTAGCTTTCATTTCCTCAGGACCATTATGATGAATGTCAGCTTGCAGAAACAAAACAAAACACACAGTTGGATTCCACCACACCGCGGGCAGTTATGAACAAAATGTTCTTCCTGCCCCCAAACTGCAGACTTCCGACATGCTTGGCATCCTGGGGCTGACCACGAAGGGTTGTTGGTAAGCTGCTGACTTGTCTCAAAGAATCAGAATTGGCTTTCTTGATGTATAAAGCCCTGATTAGTTAGCTGTGTTTGAAATAGAAACAAAAAAGGCAGTCCCAAAAGAGAATGCAGAATTTGGTTCATTCATTTCCAGTGCAAATAAGTTGTGTGCTCATGATCCTAAAAGGGGTGCAATTACTAAGTCTGTGACACAGAGTGTCTGCTGGTACTGCTGGAGCATGTGGATAGGCAATGCTTGTGATCAAAGTTAGGAATAGAAGGCGTGTGGAAACTTTCTATAAAAGGCAGCCCCAGTCCCCTGGATTCATGTGGACAAGTCAGTGGTCAGGAAGCTCTGGAACGGGCCCTAGCTATACCAGGTTATTGCTGGGTGACCTTAGGCATGATGCTCTGTGCCTCAGTTTCCCTTAAGCACCATCTTGGTTTGGGGAGGAGAGGATAAGACTTCAGGAGATGTTGAGATGTAAGATGCTCTTAGGGGAGTGGAGGGAGGGTGGTGCCACATTTCCCTGAGATGGGGCTGGGCTGCTGGTCCCTTCTTGTCCACTCTGGGTGATACCTCTGACATCATAATAGCCAGCCAGCCACTCAACAATGATGAGCTGTGCCCAGTGGACACCAGAGGAAGGGAGAAAAGGAGGAGGACAAAGTGGAGAGGGAGGAGATGGAGCAATCCCTTATGTGATCATTCCATCAATTCACAAATTTTTCACCTAACATCTGGTTCAACTGTAATGTGTTCAGCTCCATATAATCTGTACAGCGTCTGTGCCCTCTCCCCCAAACGCAGCAAAATATTATGGTCCTCTAAATCAAGAGAATTTTGCTCCTGTCACTGCATGTCTCGTGGTTCATCTTCAGACCAGTGAGTTGATACTTCTTCACCAAACGGCTCTCCGGAGCAACCGTTTAGAGGTAATGTTCTGGTACTGTCGTCACGATCCTCTGGGTTTCCTGCAGACCCCAACTCAGCCCTCCTTCTCGAGCAGCACAGAACGCAGGGACCATGTGGGGATGGTTTGTGGGTGTCTGATTCTATGGTAAAGGTGCTTTGAAACTGAAGTTCTCCCCTTTATTTCATTCATGAGCCACCTCAAGCTTGGGCAGATTTCGTTGACTGTTCTTATGCCACTCTTAAAACCCAAGTGGGCCAAATCGTGGCTTCCCAGTCTGTCCTTGAAGAAACTGTCACCCCTTTTAACCACTAGGTTGCTATGAAAGTGGAAAGCTTGAGAGATCAGCCCTTTCCTAGGAATATTATGATGTTTTCTTGCTTATTTGTTGCTGGGCATTATTATTATTTTTAGCCAACAACAAACTTCCTCTTAAAAATAGGTCCCCGATATTCTTTGAGTTGATCGCTCCTAAGTCCTTCTCCTGTTAGGAATTTATTTTTCCCACCTGATTTCTCACTAGCCTTACCTGCCGATCATCTAAAAGCTAGATCGTGATTTCCTCTTGGTTACTGGTTACTTCAACCAGTGGTTCTCAAGCTTGAGTATGCATCTGAATCACCTCGAGGACTTGTCAAACAGATTGCTGGGCCCTAGACCAGAGTTTCTGATTCAGTAGATCTGGTGGGGGTGGGGGTGGGGTGGGGGTGGGAATGTCTCAGAATTTGCATTTTTAATAAGTTCCCAAGTGTGCCACTTATCCACACTTTGAGAACCAGTATCTTAGGCCTTATCTGGCTCTCTTCTACCACCGCCCCCTGCCCCAGAGCCACAGGGAAGGGCCCTCGTGCAGCATCATCCTGGTTCCTTAGATGACAATTATGTAGCATTTATTGCAGGCCAGAAGATGGTCCCTGGGCTTTGCACAGATTTACATAATTCAAACATCACAACAATCCTATGAGGTATCCCATTAAATATCCCAAGTAATTTAGAGCAGTTGCTACTCCTGCAGTTCTTGGAAGTGAATAATTCAGAAATTCCCCCAAGACAGCTGAGCCCATTGCAGATACTTATAACTAGCATGTTGGGGTCCGAGTCTCCAGGCAGATTGGCTACCCCAATGTGTGTGTCTGTGAATCAGTGGAGGAGAGAGGAGAGAAGAGGAGAGGAGCGGGGAAGAGTGGCTCTTAGCAAACCAGGACCTACATTGGGCACGTGGTCCCCTGAGGGCCAAGGGAATGGGACGATATGAAGATGCTGAGTGGCATCCTTCTGTGAAGAGAGGCCAGCGCTCAGCTTTTGCTGGAGGCCCAGTGTTCCCTCACCATTCTGCCCACACTTGACACTTAGCACCCTAACCAGAGAGACAGACGAACCTGAGAAGGAAGAGACCTAACGTGTCGCCAGATGTAGTAGACAAGTGTATGCATCTTTTTGACCACTCTGTTCCAGCAAGCCTGTGTGATCATCACTGACCTAGGCGAGGGGACAGGAGGCATATAAGAAGTGGGAGGCGTTGTCCTTGCCCTCGATAATACGCCCACACTCTAACTGAAGAGAAACAGCATCATATAAGCCTGTATGTCATTGAACTAAACCGAGAAAGAGGAGAGGCAGCGAGGGCCAGAGAGGATAAACAGGATTTGGGGAGGGAGATGGTTTCTTAAACTTAAAAATGTCATGAATGATGATGTTGCGGAGTGGGGTGCGGGAGGAGGGTTGGATATATGCAGCAGAGAGTATTTAATGATAAATAATAACACGATCTCTTTTAAGATTTAAATGGCCAAAGGTTAAGTCTCCACTGGTATAATGAAAAAGTTAGTTGACTGAGCTCTTAGGGCTTTCTTGGTAAATAACTTGTAGGATGCTAGGTGGAGGTGTGCTGGAGGTCCCGCGATCCTTTAGAAAAGGGATTCTATTTTTTGCCGAATTGCCTGTTGATTCTATTAATGGAGACTATCTCAGTATTTTTCTACCCCTCTGTTCTGATTCTCCCCCAATTCTTCTAGATTGCCTCTTTTTTTTTAAAATTGTGATATCATACATATATATGTAACATAAAATTTGCCATTTTAACAATTTTTAAGTGTACAATTCAGTGGCATTAACTACTTCTACAATGTTGTGCTTCCATCACCATCTTCCATTGCTAACTTTTTTATCACCCAAAACAGACACTCTTTTCCCACTGAGTAATAACTCCCCATTACCCTTCCCCCGAGCCCCTGGTAACCTCTAATATACTTTCTGTCCTTCTGAATATGCTTATTCTAGATATTTCATAGAAGTGGAATCATAAAATATTTGTCCTTTTGTGTCTGACTTATTTCACTTAGCATAATATTTTCAAGTTTCTTCCATGTTATAGTGTGGATCAGAATTTCATTCTTTTTTATGGCTGAATGGTACTCCATGGTCTAGATATACCACATTTTGTTTTGTTTATCCATTCATCCATTGAAGGACACTTGGTTTGTATCAACCTTGTGGCTATTGTGAATAATGCTGCTACCCCCGATTCTTTGAAGTGCAGACATTTCTGTAGGGTACAGAACTTTTCCAATGACTTTCTCTGGTCCTGCACACCCCTTTGAAAAGGACAGATCCTAGCTCCAGGCTGTACACATCAATTGGGATCAAAGATAAATGTCTGATGGGTTAATAACTACATCCACCTCCAAAGGCAAGTATACCTTGTAAAAACAGATTAAAAGAAAACAAAACAAAACAGGTCACAACTGTCACTCCCATCTCTGAACCAGTGTTGCTGGAGGCTGGCTTTGCCTTTCCCTCTCAGACCCTAGGGTAAGATGAGAGGGAGGGCAAGAGATCGGTTTTCACACTCCCTGGATCCAAGGCTCCCTTGCCACCTCTTACCTCCCTCTATGGAGATTAGAGGGCTTGCTTCCAGGAAGGAGCCTCTACCAGCCAGGTTTGTCCTCTCTCCAGCTTCTTAGCAGCACAGCATGTGGGCCTGTCTACCTGGGCCTGTGTGTGTCCATAGTCAAAGCTCTCAAATCTGTTTTCAGCTCTGTTAGCTGTGTATGCTGCTTTCCACCCTCTCTGTTCTTCTGTCTTGTCCCTGCCTAAGTCCTCTCGCCATTTTCACGTCTTCCTTTGTACTAGAATTCTAGGATGGCATGGTGGGACCCAGAGAGGATGAGCGAGAGGCTCTTGTCCATAGACATTATAACTACTGGCTCTGAGCTCTTATGTCCCTCCTGCAACATCCCCACCAAGAATCCCATTGCACAGGGTCCTCCTCTGGTCAGCCCTCCTGCTTCTGGTCCAGCCACTGACCTCTGGGTCTATCTGACCCCACAGTGGGATGCCCAGAAGGGGGGAAATGGCCTCAGCCACTCTCATTCCAGATTAGGGAGCCTCATTTTTTCCCAGCATCTTTCCTACCTTTCTTCCTCCTTACCCACTGCCCCAAAGGACTTCAGAAATTAAAAAAGTAGCTCCCCTTCTCAAAGAATCTGAACATTCTTATTCCGATCACACCAGTGGCCTACTAGCCTGATAACAGGTTTGGTGCAAAGTAGCAGGTAAAAATAAGCTGCCTTTGCCTGCTTACCTTTGCAAAAATTCCTGGAGTTGGCCAACAACTCAAGGGGCAGAATCAGGGAGGGAGGTGTGTCTCTAACTCCCTCTACAGGCTGTGCCTAAGGAGGACGTGAGCAGTACTGAGTGTGTTCCGGGGTCACTTAACTCTGTCCTCGTACAGTTGTCTGGTCTCTTCTTGTCAGATACAGTACTAGTTAATTTGTGAGCATGGATTTGAAAAGTGTTCATTCTCTCCTCCTCAGAATAACTTGTGCATGTAAGTATTAGAGATTTCACACCTAAAAAGAGGGGATATACATTTTTTTATTCATTTTATTGAGATCTATTCACATACCACGCAGTCATACAAAACAAAGCGTACATTCAGTTGTTTAGAGTACCATTATATAGTTGTGCATTCATCACCAAAATTAATTTTTGACATTTTCATTACCACACACACAAAAATAATAAGAATAAACATTAAAGTGAAAAAGAACAATTAAAGTAAAAAAGAACACTGGGTGCCTTTTTTTTTTCATTCCCCCATTTTTCTACTCATCCATCCATAAACTAGACAGAGGGGAGTGTGGTCCATATGGCTTTCCCAATCACATTGTCACCCCTCATGTTGAGCATGTTGAGTGTGGGATGCAGTGAGTTAATGATCCAGAGAATCACTTAATGTGATTCTCTGTAGAATGGTTTCCTGGTGTTCGGGGTGGGACTTGTTCTCCTCTAGCCCTTTACAGGTTTATGCAGCTATTGGGTGAAGTGGCTGTTGTCACGTTGGTTCATGGGATTGGGCATGAGCTATTCTTTTGTGATTCAACCTGCTTATAATCCTCCCAAGACACTCCTCTGTTGGCTTTCTGGGGCTAGTGATTTTGGTTTTGGAATTCTTAGGTATAAATATTATTGCATTCAGACTAACTGGACCACCGTGTGCTCTTCTTGGGGCACTCGCTTCCAGTTCGTCTCATGAGACAAGGTCTGAATCTAAGCATAGAAGCACAAAGCATGTTTTTCTCTTTGGAAGGGTGTCATAAGGATTGCTAACTCATTATTTTAAAATACTATTGGAGAGTTGTTTTGAGGTGTGCAGGATTTAGGCCCTGGTGGCCTGGGAGTGTGATGGGGCCACTAAAAATTAGTAAGTGGGAAAGATTCCTGCTTTTAAAACATTCACATCCTCTCTTCCAAGGGGTTTTAGTGTACACACACACACACACACACAGACACACACACACACACAAAATAGGTGATTGTGCTTTGTAGGACTTTGTCTTGTGTTTTTCAAGAATATGGTAACGTTTTATTCACCTAATTTATATGACTCAGGAGACCCATTCCTATGAGATTTTATTAGAACATAATCACTTAGGGCCAAAAATTCAGACAGTCTTAACTCATCCCTATTGGCATTGGTTTTCTTTCTTTCTTCAACAGATGTTTGCAAGAGAGCCATATTAAATACATTTAATTCTGCTGTCTCAGCCTGTCAAATCTTTATCATGAAGATTACTTTAATTGGTGTCAGTTACAATCAAGAAAAGCACTCATTATGCTTTTGGTTTCTAGCACGTGGGGAAATTTTCTATCTTAAACAGAATATTGAAAAGGGGGGTGTATAGTAAAGGTTTTGAAAATTGAGCTAATCTTTTTATTTTCCTCTTTTACATGTTCCTGTTTTTATTTGATTTTAAATCTAAAAGTAATCAGAACACTGCAGTCAAACTGAACAGTTTCTATGTAACAGTTGGTATCTCAGGTCACCCAATCTGTCAGTCTTCATTTAAAGGAGATTTCTAGGAAGTGCCTAACATTTTGAGTAAGAAATCCTGGAGTTCAATAAAGTGAAACTCTATCAAACAAAATTCCAAAGGACAAGTTTATAGCTATTTAAAGATGCAATTAATATTGAATGGACAATACATGGGAAAATGGAGACAACATCACTACTCTCACAGAGCTTACGATATAGTGGAAAGAGACAGAAAATAAGTATAATATATATAATAGGTCTCCTGGTGACTAAAGGCTATGAGAAAAGTAAACAGAGGGTTTAAGGGTGTGCAGGGTGAGGGAGTGATACTGGCAATTTAAAAGACTTTGATCAAAGAAGGCCTCACTGAGGTGATATTAGAACAAAAGAGTAACTGAAAGAGGCTAGATGTGGGATTGGGGGGAAAGTGTTCCAGGCAGAGGAAACAGCAAGTGTAAATGTTCTGAAGCAGGTGGGTGTTTGGCATGTTAAAGCGACAACAAGGAAGCCAGGATGGATTGAAATTCATAGTGGGTGGTGGTAGCGCTGGCTGTCTGTTGTTGAGTTGTGCAGAGTTGCACTAAATTTAGGAGGCTTTAGTACATGGTTTGTCTAGGATTGAGTTTGTAATATAAAGTCTTCCAAGGAGGATTTGACCATTTAAGATCCACTAGTTTTCCTGCCTTTTAACATGTTTACTTAACCAGTGCCTCTTGTATGTGTGCACTTAATTCTCAGCCATTTCTCACGTGAGCAAATTTGCCTAAATGCACTGGTGAGAAACCCTTTAATGGTATATGTTATTAAACTGAAAACAAGCGTATAATAACATAGCACTTTAAGGGTAATTTACTAGCAACTGGAGCCCTTAGACACTGACATACCGTTGTGCAGTGATAATACCAGACTTGGTTTTCAGACGTACTCCTTTGTCACTCTAGGAATCATTGAGACAGTTTCCTAATCCTCACGGTCTTTAATTATAGCCCTTTTAATTTTTTTAACTACTCTTATGTCACTGGTTTAAAAATTATGAATCATGAACTTTTACCCACATAAAACATCCAGGAACGTTTTTTTATTCAGAGAATTTGACAAAGTAATGGAGATGAGTTGGCATCATGCAACCTAGCTGTTCTTAGACCTTTCTTCAGTTTTTCAGACCATCTCCTGAATAGGGTGATATTGGGGTGAGTAACGGTAGAAACCTCACCACAGAAGTGATCCATTAGTTGAAAAGTATGAGGATTCCTGGTTCTTCCCCAGTAAGGAGAATCTGTCGAAGACACATCTCAGTAAAGGGTCATTGCTCTCTAGGTGGTAGTGCGGTCTCCACAAAGAAGGCCAAAAGTCAGCTGAGCAGGTCCTACCCAGGGTTTGCCTCTAGGATGCAGCTTCTCTTTGAAGGTGGAGACCCTCGCTTTCATCAGTGCCCTGGCGGTGCTCCCCCTGAGAGATTGACTCACACTAGCTGGGAAGCCAGGAGGCAGGCCGCACAGTGCTGCCTTCTTCAGTTACTAGGAGAAGTCATCATCCAAGGGCCCAGAAATGCTCAGAGTCCATGTAATCAGCACACATTCCCCCTGTTGGCAAGCCTCACAGGCAGCCAAATCATAATCAGAAACCTGAAAAATAATCTGGAAATACCTCAAGTCCTTATAATCAGTACATTCTCTCCCTGAAGGTACCTGGGGAGCCAAATCATAGTCTGAAGGTTGTTTGGTGAGCAGGTAATCAGGACAAGGGAGGCTAAGTGAGGTGAATGTTTAATGGCAGCAGGTTAGCCTCATGCCCCCATCTCAGAATGGGAATGGCTTTGTCAGAAGGACTGAACCACTCAAAGCCGAATAGCCAAAACTTCCTTTTTCCTAGAGGGATACTTGGATAGATGTATTAGTTATCTTTGGCTGCATAACAAATAACCCAAAACCTAGAAGCATAAAACAGTAATAAATATATATTATCATAGTTTATGTGGATAAGGAATATGGGTATGTTTTAGTTTCCTAGGCTACTCAAGCAAATACCACACAATGGGTCAGGTTAAACAATGGGAATTTATTTGCTCATGGTTTGAGGCTGGGAAAAAGTGCAATCTAGGCATCATCAAGGCAATGCTTTTTCCTCAGATAGTGGCATTCTGGGGCTAGCTGCTGGGGCCATCTTTGGTCGTTAGCTGGTCACATGGCAAGGCACACGGCAGAGTCTCCTGCTCTCTCCCTTCTCTTCCACGTTCCACTGACACAGCTTCTTTCTTCCCACGGCTTTCTCACTCTCTGTCTGAATTTCATTCCCCTTATAAAGGACTCCAGTAATAGGACTAAGACCCATCCTGCTTGGGCTGGGCCACACCTCTAGTGAAGTAACCTTATCAAGAGGTCTTACTAACAATGATTTCACACCCCCAGGAATGGATTAGATTTAAGAATGTGTTTCTCTGGGATTCATACTGCTTTGACCCACCACAGAGTAGTTCTGGCTCATGGTCCCTCCAGATGTCGGCTGGGACTGCAGTCATCTGAAGGCACCTGGGGCTGGGAGATCTGCTTCCAAGATGGTCCCTCACGTGGCTAGGAAGCCGGTGCTAGCCGTTGGCAGGAGGCCTCAGTTCCTCATCACAAGGACCTCTTCACAGAGTTGCTGGAGTGTCCTCACGACATGGCCACTGGCTTCCAGGAGAGATCGGGGGGGAAGCTGCCATGCCTTTTATCACCTACTTTGTCTCTGTAACTCCTTTTTCACCTGTGCTTCCATTTCTGACCAACCCCTCTGCTGACCTTTGCCCTCTATTAATATTTAGGTTATGGCTGAGCTCTTCCAGCATCATAGCCATTATGCACCTTTAAGCTAATTTGCATGTCCCCATTCTGCCACCTTACCAGCCAGGGGAAATTGGGCAAGTTACTCCACCTCTCTGTGCCTGTGTCCTCATCTGTAAACCAAGGGTATTAACAAACCTACCTCATAAACTTCTTTTGAGGATTAAATGAATAATTAAATGCACGGAGCTTAGGGGAGTACCTGGCACACAGAAAGCATTCAGTAGTGGTTGTCAGCAGTGGCAGCTGTAGCAGTAGCAGAAATAGTTTAATCCGGTAGGTGTATTTAGCCCTCAGAAGGCAATCGTAGTTCTTTGTCACCAGTGGAAGGAAACAAAAGCCACAGTTGTATTCCTGACCATGCCACAGCCCACACTATCCAAGCCCTGTCTGGAGAATAGAGAAAGAATAGTTTCAGCCTTGGAAGCACCAGGACCAGTGGCCTCTTGTTTTCCTTTCCTCTTTGCTGTCCTCTTTGTGTGTGTCCTCCTCTGAATCCCAGGTTAATCCCTGGCAGAGAACAGTTACATGAAGATAACATGTTTAGGTTACACCCTGAATCCTGTTAACGTTTTATTTCTGTCCCTGACTTTTTCTTTTTAGGATGCCTTTGTGTGGGGAAGGGTAGACTATCCAAATAAGGAAATGACCCAGCAGAAAGCTAGGGACTTCCTCAGGCTTGTGAATTTTTATTAAAGTTTGTTCCCAACTTTTATTTTCCAGGGTGTGGACTAGCTGCATCTGATTGGGGTTGGCTTGTGACATCAGCTTAGCTAGCTTCCTTTCAGCTCCTTTTGCTTCTCTCCTTGTTAGATCCTAATGAAAAGATTTTATCTTCATCCTAAGGAGATTCACAATTTGGGGTTTGCTGAAGATAATGTTGATGAGGAAGTTAGAATTAGTGCTTTATTCCTCTCCCAGAGCTACTTTAAAAGGGAGGCGATAGCTAGTGGAATGCACCAGGATAGTGTTGTTGTCAGGTGGCAATTCGCTAAATATAGAGCCAGGGAGCTGGGAGAGGGACTCACTGAGGTCATCCGTGTCCTCTGGCCTGCGTCCTCCAATCTGACTATCTAGTCCTGTGCTATCCAGTTCAGTAGCCACAAGCCACACATGGCTTCTGAGCGCTTCAACTGTGGCTAGCCCAAGTTGAGTTGTGCTGTAGGTAGTAAAATACATTCTGGATTTTGAAGCCTAATATGGGAAAAAAAAAAAAAAAAAAAGGAATGTCAAGTATCTCAATAATTTTATATTGATTATAAGTTGAAATAATATTTTGGCTAAATCAGGCTAACTAAAATATATTATTACAATTAATCTCCTGTTTCCTTTTACTTTTATTTAATATAGCTGCTAAAAAATTTTAAATTACATATGTAGCTTGTATTATATTTCTGTGCTCTTATTCAGTTCTCTAGAGCAGAGATTCTAGAGCCTTCCTTGGTAACTCTTCTATATATTGAACCATTCTGGTAGTTCAGTTCTTCTCCATATCCAATCTGAATCTTTTCCTGCTTAAATTCAAACTCCTAATACTTCAAATAGTTGACTGTTTAGCATTTCCTCCTGAAATCTCCACTTGAAGAAAGTTAAGCGTCTTCATATTACCTTCTGTGTAAGCTCAATATCCCCATTCTCTGTCACCTTTTTACTTTCTACCCCTTTTCAGCTCTCATCATTTTTAATGATCACCCCTGGATCGTCTCTGGTTTTACTATGTTATTTTTAAAACTTGGAAACTTGGCATCCAAAACCACCCACATCACTCTACTGAGGGCCTGACTGAGGCAGAGACAAGGAAAAGGTAGCTCCACTATCAGGTACCTGGCCAGTCCTTTGGATGATTACCTTATTTAATCCTGCAGAGCAATGAGGGGCAGATGTTGGGCACAATTCTTGACTGATGAGGCAGTTGAGACTCAAAGAGCTTAAATAACTTACTAAGTTTCCACCACAAATTGAGTGGCAGATCAGGGATTTGTACCCAGGTTTGCCTGATTCCAAAGCCAACAGTTTTGTTATACACCAAGCCTTCTGGTCTGATACGTTCCTTGAGAACTTGAGGGGCCTTGTGGGACATGGCGATGCATTTGTAGCTTGTGGTCAACAGTGACTCCTGGACTTTTTCTGATACGTTAGTGCCTAGCTAGAATCGTGGAGCCTTTCTACGAAATTCCAGAAAACCCATTCAGCCCTGTATGTACCGCATGAACGCCAGAAGAACTGCCCCACACTAGCCCTTGTAGGACTGTCAGTGGGCCAGAGTTGAATGTCCAGGTCTCAGGAATGACTTTTCTGGAAGGACGCTTTCTTTCCTGTGGCTCTAGCTTCTATGGATAACTATCAAGTTCCAGAACAAGCTACTTCTCAAAGGCCAGTCAATGCAAAGTACAGTGTTTATCCATGTTTACTTAAGGCAAGAAGTTTGTGTTTTGAGTGGGAGAAGACAGGAAGAGATCCTTGTCTAGTGTGTTAAAAGCAGATTTTCACAGAAAGAAAAAAACCCACTTAGCACGTGTCATCAGAGGTGCCCCTAGAGCCAGGTCTTGGATCCATGCTTGTTTTAGTTTTGAGCCCATGGCCCTTCCTCTCAGTCAGTCTTCTCATGAGAAAGTTGTGGACTTACTACGAAGAGGTGAGGGGAGTCCTTGTTCCTGGCAGATCCCTCCATCTATGAAGTTGTATCATCTTCACACAAATGCCTTTGTCAGGGCTTAAACAACTTTCCCACAAATGTCTGGGGGAGGGGAAGCAGCCTCACCTGAGGAGTCTGGTGTGTAGACTCTTCATTATATTTGCTTTTCTATGAGATTTTCTTATTCTTTGCCCCCTCCTCCCCCCGTCTATCTGGAGGAGTAGCTAGACTTTTCTAAAAAAGAAAATAGGACTGTACATTCCATTTGGTTGTACCAAAGTCATTTGTAGCCTCTTTGGAAACATAAATGAGAATTTGGTTGAGTTCCAAACATCGAAGAATGTTTGGTCTGTTTTTCATTCAAGTCACTGTCCTCTGACAACCTGGGACCAGCTCCATCCAATCCAATACCTAGGCCATTTGGAGAAAATTTAGCCCGGGTATGTAAATTGGGACTCTAGTCCACAGGAATTGTCTTTGCAGCATGATGATTAGTGTCGGTGTGGGTGTATTTGCTTATTTGCCCTGTGTATTTTCCTTTTCAGGAATCATTAACCAATGGCAACAGGAATCCAAGGATAAAGTGATTTCCCTCCTGTTAACTCACCTACCTTTGCTGAAGCCAGGAAACCTCGACGCCAAAGTCGAGTATATGAAACTGCTGCCCAAAATCCTGGCGCATTCTATCGAACACAACCAGCACATCGAGGAAAGCAGGCAGCTGCTGTCCTATGCTTTGATACACCCGGCCACTTCGTTGGAGGACCGCAGTGCTTTAGCCATGTGGCTGAATCACTTGGAGGACCGCACGTCGACCAGCTTTGGCAGCCAGAGCCGAGGCCGCTCAGACTCTGTGGATTACGGACAGACACACTACTATCACCAAAGACAGAACTCGGATGACAAGCTCAATGGGTGGCAGAACTCTCGGGATTCTGGGATTTGCATGAGTGCCTCCAACTGGCAGGACAAAAGCCTGGGGTGTGAGAACGGCCACGTGCCCCTCTACTCCTCCTCCTCCGTCCCCACCACAATCAACACGATTGGAACCGGCACAAGTACAAGTAAGTCCCCCTCGGAAGCCCTTTAATGCTGTTTGGTTTTTGCGACTTGCTGTGTGTGGCATGTTCTGCTGAAAATGTCTGCTCTGAGCACTCTATAACCGTGGGAGAGAAGGGCTAAGTGGAATTGGCTGTGGGAAAAGGTTCTTTGGAGCCCATCCTTGTTGCTCTTTTGGCTCTGGAAAGATGAAAATGCCGAGCAGGTAAAAATGATTGATGGTTCAAATTGGGTTACAAACAGACCAAAAAAAAAAAAAAAAGAGAGAGAGAGAGAGAATAAATGGTGAAAGAAGGAAACTTCCTGTTTCAACACATGGGAATGCCTTTCACCCCATGTCCCATGTCTTTCACCCTGGGGTTTTTGGACTTGTTGAGAAACTGAGTTACCATGTGATTCTCTAAAGCTGATTCTAACCCATGGTTAACCAGCCAGCCTCAGGGGCTTAGTGCATTTTCTTTGGTTTTTTTTTTTTCTTTCTCTCTCTTTTTTTTTCTTTTTCTTTTTCATTTTCTTTTTTTTTTTTTTTTTTTTTTCAATTTCACCCTGAACTGTTCCCTCCCTTGCATTTCCTGGTTTTAATCCCCAGTTGTCAGGGGCACTTTGCCCCCAGACTGAGGGGAGCAGGTTTGCTAACTGAGAATGCTGCTGTGCTATGGCCTGGTGTGAGTGCCGTGGACATCCTCTCGCTCAGTCTAACCCCTCAGGAGAGGCGGGCCAGGAAGTGCTTTGCAGGAGGGGAGAGCGGAGGACAGCCCTCTGCTCTTTTGGCCACAAAAGCAAGGCACCCTGCCCACAGCTGAGACTAGGAATGGGAGTCCTCTCTGTGATTCCCCACTTAGCCTGAGCAAAAGTGACAAAGGTGCCATTTGTGTTTGTATAAAACAGCAATGTGGGAGGACAGCAAGTCATTACACCATATTCCCTGATGCTAGTTCATCTATGTCCGTGAGCACAGTGTCAAGTGCCAAAATAACTTTCTCTGGGGAAAACGTCTCGTGATAAGACGTTATGTGACTGTCAACAGGCAGGGACCCCCCCCCAATTAAACTATTAAGAAACAGCACTGATGGCTTCTTGGCCTCTACCTCCACTTGGGTCTTTTAGCTAATGGGCCTTTCTTAATGGCTTTCTCAAACACATAGGAGTGTTGAATTGTAACACATTAACTGAAACAGTACCTTAGCGGATTAACCAAGGAAATACTTAAGATGCTGCATTGAAATTGATACATTAGGTTTTTTTAATTTTGTTTTATTTTTACATTTTTACATTTTGATACTGGTAATTTACCACATTTTTGGAATTAGGTGATTATTGCATCATTGATTTATTATGTGAGAGGTTCTTGTGACAGTCAGTCTGGTTCACAGACTAGTAATCCACCCAGGAGCTGTTTTCTCTTGCCTCTGTAATGGTAACTGATGGCTGGGACTATTGAAGCAGACAGATGCAGGCTGGGATGACAGGGCCTCTTGGCCCAAGTTTCCTGGGTCAGTAAAGGAATCAATACAGGCATACTATGGAGATATTGCAGATTTGGTTCCAGACCACAATAAAATGAATATCACAATAAAATGAATCATATGAAACTTTTGATTTCCCAGTGCATATAAAAGTTATGTTTATGCTATACCATAGTCTACTAAGTATGCAGTAGCATTATGTCTAAAAAACAATGTACGTACCTTAATTAAAATGTGACACAGAGACATGAAGTGAGCACATGCTATTGGAAAAATGGCACCGATAAATTTGCTCAACACAGGGTCGCCACAAACCTTCAATTAAAAAAAAAAATGCAATATCTACAAAGTGCAATAAAATGAGGTATGCCTGTAATTGTTATAAATTTGTTCGATAGCTGTTCCGGTTTGCTAATGCTGCCAGAAAATGCAAAACACTAGAAATGGATCGGCTTTTGTACAAGGGGGTTTATTTGGTTACACAGTTACAGTCTTAAGGCCATAAAGTGTCCAAGGTAACACATCAACAATCAGGTACCTTCACTGGAGGATGGCCGATGGCGTCTGGAAAACCTCTGTTAGCTGGGAAGGCTGGCGTCTGCTCCAGAGTTCTGGTTTCAAAATGGCTTTCTCCCTGGACGTTCCTCCCTAGACTTCAGCTCCTCAAAAATGTCACTCTTACTTGCTCTTGGGGCATTTGTCCTCTCTTAGCTTCTCCGGAGCAAAAGTCTGCTTTCAAAGGTTGTCTCCAAAATGCCTCTGTAAGCTGAAGCTCCTCTCTTAGCTCCTGGACATTCTTCAAAGTGTCCCTCTTGGCTACAGGAAGCTCGCTTCTTCTGTCTGAGCTTTTATAGGGCCCAAGTGAACTAATGAAGGCCCACGCTGAATGGGCGGGGCCGCGCCTCCATGGAAATTATCTAATCAAAGTTATCACCTACAGTTGGGTGGGTCACATCTCCATGGAAACACTCAATCAATGAATTACAATCTAATCAACACTAATACATCTGCCCAAACAAGATTGCATCAAAGATAATGGCGTTTTGGGGGGACATAATACATTCAAACCGGCACAATAGCCTTGAGAGATGCAAGCTCTGGGCCACCTGCCTTCCAAAAGGCAGGTATTTTAAAGAGTTGAGTTTTATGTCATTTGCCTTGAAGTTAGTCTTGGGACATCACATTTCCATCTCTACTGATATAAACATTCAGATTCGGGTCTTGACAAGATTATCAGATTTTAGTCAATGGACACTTCCTTTCTTCACCTTGGCTACCAAGCCCCATAGAGGGGAGGAGGGGGGTGGATGACTGCATGGCTTCCCTGACCTTTGAGCCCCTGTGTGGTTCTTGAGCTGAAAAGGACTTGGAGTTTTAGCAAGATGACCAGATTACATATCTCTGGAAGAAGAAAGAGATTGGAAGCCTGTCTCAGAGAATCAGCAAGGAAGATAAAAGAGCTCAGATCTCTCCTTCAGAAAGTTTCATTCAAGCACTTATGTCATGTCAACACTTGTATATCAATAATATCTCTAACAAAATATTAATGTCATTGCTTTACTCCCCTGCATTGCTCATAGTAGTTAAGTTGCATTTGTAAAAACTATAAATCTTAAGGTCATTTATTCACTTGGGCCTCTATCAAATATGTATTGAGCACCCTAGAGGCAGCCTGACAAAGTGGAAAGAACAAGGACTTTGTTAGTGTTAACGCCCTCTTAGGTCCAAATCACAGACCGCATTTGACTAACTGTAAATCACCCCAGTTATTTAACCTCTCTGAGCAAGGTTCCCATTAGTAAAATATCATGAGATCCACCTTTGAGAGTTGTGGCAGGGTCAATGAGACTATATATGTAAATGCCCAGTCCAGCCTAGAGCTGTCACCAGTAAGTATTCAATCTGCTAATTGTATAAATAAGAAAAACTGGGAAAGACTGTGGAGCAAAGTGCTGCACTGACATCCGGAGTCTGTGTCCTCATTTTCAGTTCTTCTAATGGTCAGCACTGACCACAGGACACTGATATCAGTACCTTTTGCTGAGCCCATGGCATGCAGGGCGGTTTAAAGGGCTTCGAATATGCTGTGACTTTTGTACATTTCACTGCATTAAAAAATGGGTTGGGTGTAAGGCCTCAGGACTTTCTCTGTTGCAATGAAGTGCTACATTTCTTACCTCTTCCAAAGTGCAAAAAAAAAAAAAAAATCTGGGTAATGCACAAAACAACATTATAAGTAAACAACTGAGGTCAATGCTATGCATTTTCAAATTGTCAGCCACATTGATGACAGTTAATGAAAAGTAACTAACTAGAATGAAGGCCACCCCTTTTTACAGTTTTTGTTTTTGCTTTTACTTAATGTTTGAAATTGATAAGAAGTATAGAAAAAAAAAAAAAGAATAGAATAAGGAGGATCAGGCCTAGGAAGTGAGGGGAGGCAGGTTGTAGTATTAAATAGGGTGGTCAGAATAGACCACATTGAGAAGGTGATGTGTGGATAAAGACTTGAAGGAGGTGAGGACGTTAGCCAAATGGGTGTTCCAGGCAGAGAAAAAGCTGTAGAGCAAAGACACCAAGATAGAAGGTGCCCAGCTTGTCTGGGGAAAAGCAAGGAACGCTAGAGGCTGAAGGAGGGAGTGAGAGAGGGAGACAAGGCAGGAGAGGACATTGGAGAGGTGATGGGAAGGGACAGATCCTTTAGGGCACTGCTGGCCATTGCAAGGACTTGACTTCTGCTCTCAGTAAACCAGGAAGCCAGCAGAGGAATTTCAGCAGATGGGTGATGTGCTCCGATTTACACTTGAAAGGAATTACTCTGGCTGCTGTGTTAAGAATAGATTGTACCAGGACAAGGATAGAAGCAGGAAGACCAGTTAAGAGGCTTTTGCAGTAATCCAGGCAAGAAATGATGGACCAGGATGGTAGCAGTAAGAGAAGTTGTCAGAGTTTGGATATATTTTGAAAGTAGAGCCAACAGGATTTCCTGACAATAAATAAGACAGGTATTGGTGGGGAGAGAGGATTCCAGAATGACACCAGGGTTTTGATGTTTGCCTTAGCAACTGGAAGGATGTCTGTCATTCCATCAGTTAAGATGGAGAAAGCCTTTATTTATCAAGCTGGGGGGAGGGGAAAGGGTGGTGATGAGGAGTTCAGTGTTAGATATAATGAGTTTGACCTGTCTGTTAGACAATCAGAGATGTCAAGTAGACAGTTGGATATATGAGTATGGAATTTGGGAGAGGACTGATCTGAGATAGACATTTGGGTGTTGCCAGCATATGGGTGGTAGTTAAAACCATAACAGATAAGATTATCAGGGCAGAGATGTAGATGGAGAAAGAAGATCAGGGACTGGGTCTGGGGGCACTTCAACATGGAGGCTGGAGGAAAAAGGAAATTAAGGAGAAACCATTGAGGTTGGAGAAAAATCAAATATGTTTGTGTGTCTTACAAGGCAAATGAAGAAAATGTTTCAAAGAGGAAGGAGTGATCAACTGAGTTAAATGCTACTAATTGTTCTAATAAGATGAGGAATTGACCATTGTGTTTAACAATGAGAGATTGTTAGAGATAAATTGAGAGAGCTTACTTAGCGCATCAATGAATAAAGTTGTATTAGTGATTCCAAAGAGATTGGAGGCAAGACAGGGAGACAAACGAGCTATAAGTTTGATTTTGGAGGCATGTTGAGTTTGAGAAGGTACTGGAACATTGAGATGGAGAAAAATGATGTTTAGAAGGCATGACAAATAGGTGATAGAGCCAGGCAGAGGTTTTAAAGGAAGGGGATAAGGAGGAAGAAAAGAGTAAGTGGCAAAAACTAAGTCTTAACCTAATGAGACTCAACCCGTTTTCATTCATTCATAGGTGAAAATACCTTTTATGGAATGCAGAAGTTAAATCAAGTGAGATCTCATAGGACCTCTGAGTTGGGGCCTTTTATCCAGGAGATATGAGCAGAATGAGTTGGAATAGGTTGACAAGACTGTTAAGCAACATTTTGTATAGCATCAGAAGAGAGGGAAGAATTTCATTTTCAGTACCTTATAAATCTACTCAGGGGTCTGATAACTGAGAGCAAGAAGATACAAGTTCTTAACCACGAGTGTGTAGGACCAGAAAGGACCAAGATATTGGGTGTCACGCACCTTACACAAGTCTTGGTCAACTTTGTTTCACCCATCACAAGCAATTCCAAACATAAGGTGTACAGATCCTGGCTGGGCATCTCTAGGTCCTCTTCCTGTCTGAAGCCTGCTATCAGAAAAGTAAGCCACTCAGGAAAAGAAAACTGTTTCCTGGTTTTCTTAAGAGCCTGTATAACTCCTTTGTATGGAGTTCAGTGCACCTCAGCTGCTCCAGGCTGTCCTTCTGTCCCTCTTTCCTACTCGTCACTGGTGGACTCGGACCTAGAGGAAATTTAGTACTGTGGCTACATATGAAAGGAATTTGTTTCTGTTCAAATCATTGCAATACTTGCCTTTCTTAGCATTCTTTATACTCAGATTTGAAAATTTGCTGACCTTTGCTAGGCCAGTGTGAGGCAGGAACTCAGAAACTTTGGGGAAATAAAAATTATTCCAGAATGCTCCATTTGATCTGCCTACTTTCTTCTACGTTTTTATGCTACAGCGTGAAATCTCAGTATTTATTTTATTAACCTTGATTGATTTTTTTAATTATAAAGATAATACTATTTTAAAATAGACCATAAAAACTGAATTAACCATGATAGCATACACCTAAATAGTGTTTACTACCTGCTGGGTACTGTGCAAAACCCTTTACATAAATATTAACTCAGTCATCATTATGCTTGAATCGTCTTAACCCCGTGATTATGAGGTATGTACTCTTGTTATCCCCCTTTGAGAGATGAGGAAACTGAAGCACAGAGAGGTTAAGTAACTTGACCAAGGTCACACAACCAATGGGTGGATGAGCTGGGGTTTGGCACCAGAGTCTGGGTCTTAGATCTAGGTTATGTGCATTTCCCTCCTAAACTTCCCCTCAGAGAGGGCTTCAATTAGTCACTAATAGGCCCTTCTTTTTCTCTGCTCCTGAATTTGCCTCCACGAAGACCAATCACCCTATAGCGTGAGTGATCTCCACCACGTCCAAGTCTAAGAGCCTGCCCAATGGTACCCCATGTGCTCACTTCTCACTGACCATGTACCTCGATCTCAGTCCCTGGTGCTCGGTGTCAGTCTTTGGTCTACATGCTCACCTCCCCTTAAAATTGTGAAATCCCTGGAGACAGGAACTGTGTCTTCTTTATCCCTCTTTCCCATCACCTAGAACACTGTGTGACTCATCAAGTCACAGAGGTTTCAGAGATGGCAGATTCCTGGCGTGCATTCAGCCGCCACTCTCCAGTGGCACAGCCTCTCCGTTCCATAATGGCTGTGTCTTGCTAAGCCCAGATGCAGCTTCTGAACCCTCCTCGAGATGCCCCTCTAGGCAGCCACTGTAATTCAATGAGAGATGGCATGTGAGCTGAAGCCTGCCTGCCTGCCCTGTCATAAACATTTGCAGAACAATAGGGACATAATAAATTCCTAGGCTCACTAGGCAGATGTTCACGAAAATAATGAATTTCCAAAATTAACTAGAAAACGTCCCTAGGAATTCACTAAGTGTTCGGTGATACTATTAATCATTTAGCCTTCTGTCACCATCGCCATAGTGACAGTTGCTGTTACTCTTGCTCCTCGTGTGACTTATTTTACCA
Organism: Choloepus didactylus; assembly: GCF_015220235.1. Lineage (NCBI taxonomy): Eukaryota > Metazoa > Chordata > Mammalia > Pilosa > Megalonychidae > Choloepus > Choloepus didactylus. The sequence continues at coordinate 57,827,778 of NC_051310.1, read as the reverse complement.
TCTCAGTCTCAATACAATCAGACTTTTAAAAACACACTGCAATTTTTTGATTGTAGAGGTGGTGATTCGAATGCATACATGTGATAAAATGCCATAGAGTTAAACACAAATGCATACCAATAAAAAAAAATTAGTGCGTGCAACAGCTGGTGAGATCCAAATAAGGTCTATAGTCTAGTTAATTGTGCTGTGTTAACGTCAGTTTCCTGGTTTTGATAGTGTGCTATGGTTATGAGAGATGTCACCACTGGAAAAAGCTGGGTGATAGATACATGGAAGTTCTCTACACAAGTTTTGCAATTTTTTGAAACATACTGGGGCATCCAGGGCTTGGATTTTTCTGAGACTTTGGTCCTGGTTCTTGGCATTCCTGGGGATTGGGGGTGTATCCTGGCCTTTCTGGAAAGAATGGCCAGGTCCCATAGAGCCAACACCCGAAACAGAACTGCTTCAATACGCAATGTGAGGAGTGGAAGTGATGTGAATCTCAGGGAATCCCTGATTTGCAAATGGAAAAATATCCTCCATTTTCCTTTGCCCCTTAGGTAACCAGTGACAGCTCTTTTAGAGATACCTGTTTTGCTAAAAAATTCCTTCCTTTTCTCTCTGCCCTTCACAATTTCTGAGGAGGCCACCAGCCAAAGAGGGCTCACTCCAACCAGCCCGGGAGACCGTTAGAACCCAGATATTCAAGAGGAAGTGAGAGACCCAGCAGCTTCAGGCAGGCCTGGCTAGAAAAGAGGCCTTTGTGAGTGGCCTCTTGGATACTGAAAACGAAGGGAAAGGCCTGGAAAGCCTGGTTCTGTTTTGCAGCAGGCCTCCCCGTCCTAAGGCTTTGGAGCCACTGGTTTGGTTTGGAAGTTCCTTTTAAATTTTCATGGAATTATTTTGCCTTTTACCAACAGACTTTATTTCTTGTGGAAAATTTCTTTCTCCCCAAAATCTAGCCAACCTGGCATGTCACGGAAAAATTCCATTGTTTCCTTAACCCCCAATTTGCTCTTCAAAGAGGTAATAATGAAATAGTTGCTTTGCTTCCTTCGAGAAGCATTTATGACAGCTGGCATGATGTATTTTTAGCTTCAGCTTCCTTCCCCTTTTGGGGAAGCCTTTTTTTAAGTATGGCACTGGCCTTCCTAATGCTTTGTTGTGAAGATGGCTCAGTGATATCTTACCCTTTCTAAGACTACAAAGGTTTTATGGGACTCTTTTTCCTCATAATCCCTAGTGTTTGTTTTCTGAGGCTCAGGGAAGATCAATCAGAAAAACACTGGAGTAAGCAAGAAGCCTGTTAATTTACTGAGCTGGAGATGCCACTGCTTGGGAAAGGCTTGCGTGGGCTCCAAGGGTCAGGAGGCCGTGTCATCTGTCCCCCATCTGGGAGGATTTTTTTAGACTCAATGACAGTGAGGGTTTATTAAACACTAGATGAGCTACAGAGGAAGGCAGTTAGTTATATTCTCATTCCCCACCGTACTTTAAAAATAGGATGGATTCTGGCTGGAATAAATGGCTTAAGTTGGAGTAGCCTGGAAGGGAGGAGGGCGAGAGGAAGAGATGGACGAGATGGCTTCTTTGAGAGACTTTTTGAGCTCTGAAGTCTTATGATTTCTACTTTTTTTACAAGATTTAGAGTCACATTCTTACAACAGCTGTGCCGTCAACAACTGGACATGAAAACTTTTAATCTTACCTTTACTTATCATGTTTTTTTTTTTTTCTTTTTCTCACTTGTGAGATTTCCAGGGTCCAATTCAGATTACACTAAAGAAAAATGTATCATGAATGTAGCTTGTTATAAGGATGTTAAATGTGTAGAATATTTCAACTGACAAAATTAACCAAATATTTATATATATATTTCTTTAATTTCAAGCAAGTTAAGCCCCTGAATTTAATGGTTTCTGAGTGGAAGTGACTACTGTCAATTTAGGGTATATTTTTTAACTCTTAAACACTGCAAATATTGTTTCTCCCCCAGCCCAGCCCTCAATATTCTATTAGGCAAAATATGGGATTAGGAAATCTCAGGTATAGGTCAATTAAGGGAAGAATATGGAGGCGAGGGAATGAGATAGGCTGGGGATTCTAAAATCTGGGAAATTCTATAAAGGGTTTTTGTGTATTGGAGAAAGGATAAAACTCCCCAAATCCCCACATGCTTTGGAGTAGGCATTCCTTGCCCAAAGTTTTTAACTCCCTTTACCAGTGGACCATTTCCATAGACAAATCCCATGGCTAGATTTAAAGAAGAGAGCCAACGAGAGCACAGAGTTTGCTTTGGAGATTTGTTTCAGAGCCAACTTTGCTGAGATGCATCCTTTCTGAAAAGCCCAGCACAACCCATATATATCTAAAAGATTTATAACTGACTATTTTGTGCTTTCATCTTCTTTGCACAATAAAGCATTGCTATGCAAAGGGAATTATGAGTTTGGTGTATAGATTACAAGGTAATCTTGAACAATGTAAAACATGGCTTTGAAGTCAGATGACTTGGTTTTAAATTCTAGCTCTACCAATAACCAGGTGTGTAACCATGAACAAGTTACTTAACCTCTCACTCTTGTTTCCTCATCTATAAAATGAGAATAAATTTCTGTGGAAGACCTCTTAATTGACTCGATCAGGATGGGTAATTGATGCATTCATTGAAATAGCTGTTTAAAGCAGGGAGTCATAAAAAGGAATAAGACTTTAAGCATATTATTTTAACTTAAAATTGAAGTACATACATTCATTTGCCATCTTTTGGTGTAGAGTGATGGCACTTCCCTTTTGAGGATAGGATCTCTGATTGAGGTTGCTTTTTGTCTTCCCTGCATAAATCACACCCTTGATGTATGACTGTGATTTCTTTAAAATGGAGCAGGAATCTTAAGGCATTTGTAAAATAATCAGAGCATAGAATCTTTCTAGATTCTTGTGATTTTTCTTTGTATGATTTAGTTTATAGTTTCCTCATCCATACTGAATTTAACAGTATATTTTTAAGCAAAATCACTTATTGAATATTTCTACAATACGTAACCAAGTTTTCATGTAGTTAACTTTTTAAACTCATATTTCATCCATTTCTGTAACACTTTTAAAAAATTTACATATTTATAATAAATATAACTAGCATACACGGGTCTGGGAACAAATTCAACTGACTCTTGGTAAACCTATAAATCAGCTGGTTGGAGCAGAAGTGCGCAAGTAAATTGCTGTCTTTGAGGAGTCAGTGAGCCATGGTCATCAGTAAGTAGTTTAAAATGAATGGAGAGAGCTGGCTGGTCCAGCAAGTTGTTTACGTGAAGAGGAGTTGAGAATTTTTTGGTTTGTTACGGGGATTAAATTAGAATCCATTCACTTGCCAGTAGAAGATGCTCAATAAATGGTAGCCCTTTTTATTGTTGTTGTTTTTGTTGTTGTTACTGCTCTTGTTAATGCTCATAACAATAAGGGGTGCTTCTTCCCCCCACCCAGGCTCTGTAGTAAACCATGATGGAAGATGCTCCCTGGGGCAGCCCTAGAGCCAAGCGATTCCAATGTGCTAAATTGGAATCGAATACTTTAACTCAGCACTACAAAGAGCCAGCCTTCCACAAATACAGTATCCCCTTAAGTATTGGTCCAGCAATATATCTTACTTAATACTTTGATATAGACCAGGAAAAAGGAAAGAATAAAGAATGAGGAAAATTTGTTTTTGTTGCTTCTTTGGGATCCATTGCTACCAGGAATAATTTTTTTTTAAATTAGCAATAAGTGTAGGAATGCTATTCCAATTTATACAAACAATCCTTAAATAACAGAATAGGATTTAACAGGAATAAATGAGGCTGTGCACACAGATATGGGCCAGGGAAATACAGAGTGTTTGGAAGAAAAATAATGTGTTACGATGAAAAGAACAGTGGGTTAGGAAGTTCACTTTGCCTCTAAATCAGAGTGTGATCTTAAACTCTCAGGACTCTTACTTCTTTATGAAGGCACAGAGTTGGATGACCCCTAAGGATTCTCCATAGCACTGTCATTCTATGCTTCCAAGGTAGAAAAATCTCCAAGTCCTAGAGTGTTGCTGCTGAGTGTATAGCACTGTTCCGTTGGGTCAGAGGAGGAGTGTGAAATGCCAACTAATGTGCTGGGCTGGCCTAGAAGTGGGATGCAAGAAGGTCAGGAAGAAATCCTCCTGCTATGTTCAGCATGAACTACACATACCATGAAGAACCTGATATGATTTTGGTCCCCCTCATTTTTTTAAAAGAATGTGAAAACCCATAACTAGTGCCTGGACTGCAGAACTGGAAGTCTTGTGGACACACCTTAGGGGAGGGATTGACTTTTTATTTTACCTTTATTGCCATATATTACCTATTAAAGTACATTAAAAAATATGAAATGAAAAAGATACAAAGATGTTGGTGAAGAGAGAGGAAAAAGAAATGACATTAGAGTGATTTCGCCCCAGAAACAGATAAAAGTTTATTAGTAGGAAGGACCTTATCATTAGTTCCTTAGCCTCTGCCATATAGAGAAAAAAGGAAATGGGAGAAAATTATAGGTAAAGATCCTGGTGATGATGAAACGCCAGAGCAGGCTACAAATACAAAGGTAGATTCTTTCTCCTTACTGATCTTAAAAGAAAAAAGAAATCAGAGGGTCACCAGTCCGGTTGCCTGGCGCCTGCATCACAGGCCTCCTGGAAGCCATCCTTGCTCAGCAATTGTGACTTCATCGTGATGGGATTCTTTTGGAAGACTTTGGAGGCTCTGTGTTTTAAGAGATCTGATACATGCTCACCATGTTATCGGTCTTACTCATGTGCCACCAAGTCAAGCATTTCCACAGTGGAAGCATTGACATGCAGCTTTGGAGCCCTGCCTCAAAAGCTACTACCCACTTTGGATTAAAAAAAAATTAATTAAAAAAAACTTTCATATACTCAAATCAAAATAAAATTAGATGCATATCCCTCAGTCTGATTACCATCAATGGACAGATATGGCACCAAAGACTGTCTTATAGAGCCTATAAATTAAGCTTCCTCAAATAAAAAGGGATGGCTGATGGCGAGTATTAAGAAAATGAGCATATTCTCTATCTACAATTAGTGTCAGGGTGAAGCACATGAAAGAGAACTATAGAGATGTCTCATTTGACAAAGTGTATTCCTTAAAAGTTTCTTGAAATGACCTTTTGTTCTTTTAATCAAATCATATTTTCCCATTGACTAAAACTGATTTGTAGAGTGTGAGTTGTCTTAGTTTCTAATTAATTATCTTCATTGGTAGGAACTCTTACAAAGCTGGGGATAAGGTCCTCAGTTCCTGAGAGTCTCTATCCAAGTTAGTACCTATAAAGTATTTAAAATATTGAAAGGATTTCCTCAGATGATTATTTTGCAGTGTGTGAAACAGTCCTCTTATTAATGAACTGGGATTATTTAGCTGGCTGTTCTGTTTTGTTGTTTTTTAGCAAGTCCCGTTTATTTGATGTTGGACAAGCAGGCCAGGTGGGTGGCCCTACCTTCCCCTTCAGGCTATATTTAGAAGCGCAGAGCAGGCAGGCTCTGAATCCGTTCAGAAGCTAGAGAGAGAGAGAATTTGCTAGGAGAGATGTTGACATGAGGGCTTGGCTAGAATCTGCCCGGGCCTCTATCTGCTGGGTATGTTGGGAGAATGCTCAAGACTGAGGCATACTTAGGCAGTTGGAAGAATTTTAAAGTAGTCCGTGGGCCTTAGGGAGGCAGGTTCTGAGAAAGGGAATTGTTCACACATGTTCATCATTATTCAAAAGAAATTATTTTGTGCCTGTGATATTGTCATTTAGCAGCACAATTTTAATGCCCCAACTGGATTAAATATGTATAAGTATTAATCTAAAAGTCAGAGCTCAGCATAAATATAATAATGGCATCTGTGTGGATTTCCAAATTGGGTGACTTAAAACAACAGTTATTTATTCTCCCGCAGTTCTGGGGGATAGAAGTCTGAAATCCAGGGGTCATCAGAACCGTATTCGCTCTGAAGGCTCTAGAAGAATCCTTCCTTGCCTTCTCCTGGCTTCTGCTGACTGCTGGCAATCCTTGGTGTTCCTTGGCTTGTAGCTGCATCACTCCAATTTCTGCCTCCATCTTCTCATGGCCTCCTTCACTCTGTCTGTCTGTCGGTCTTTTTGCCCAAATTTCCCTCTTCTTAAAAGGATACCAGTCATTGGATTTAGGGTCTACCCTAATCCATTATGACTTCATCTTACCTTGATTATATCTTCAAAAACTCTATTGCAAAATAAGGTCACATTCACAAGTACCAGAGGTTAATACTTCAATATATCTTTTTGGGGGACACAATTCAACCCACAACAGCATCTTTGAGTAAAAATTAGCACGTATGAACATTTGTTTGCTTTTGGCAGTGAGCTCCAAATTACCCTGAAATTTCAAAGTATTGTGTGCTAAACCTCAAAGGTTTCTCTCTGAAAGTTCTTGATTCCAAGGTGTCTCTATTTTGGGTATGAGACTGGTATGTGATTCGTAAAGAAAATCTGAGCCACAGATCCTAAATGCAAGGTAAGGCATCATTGCACAGCTCACTGTCATTCAGGAATGAGTATTGTTAGTACTTAGAGAGGTAGAAGTCTTACAAGCAAATGAAATATGGCTTGAAGGCTTTCTTTTCAATCTAAAGAATTTAAAGCTTTGTATTGTCACAGTTCTTTCTCTAATATTCTCTTGGTGATCTTCTCTCTCTAGCTAGAGACAGCTGCATCATTTTTATTTGCTTGTAGACTTATGCTCTTCCTCTTCTCTCCTAGCCACTGAATCTGTATGCAGTTGAGAGAACAGGCTAATTGTGGGGTACTGGAGAAGCAGTTGCCCAGAGAAAAGCTATTTAAGCACTCAATTGGGGTGGCTCAACCCTGGGGTCACCCTCGGGATCTCTCCTCATCCACGTCCACATGCCTGCGTGCAAGCTGTCTTCCATCCTTTTGCACGAACAAACTTTTTAGAAAGGGCAATGCAAGAAATAAATGCTTTTCATAAATAACAGAGCAAGTAAATGATTTCATTTTGATTTCTTGGATCTTCACTACTGGAAAAATAGATGCAAAATGGTCAAGAGAAAGGACATGTTCCTATCCTTAACCAATGCATTGTATTTTTGGTTTAGGAGCAAGAAGCTTTATACACTTAAGGGTAGGACCCCCAAACTGCTATGACCCCATGCAAAAGGGCTGCCCAATTTCCTTAACCCAGGACACTGTTTTGCCTGCTGATAGCTCTCTTTCAGCATATTGGGTAAATGGTTTACTTCCAGAGATGGTAACCCCTGTGAGAACCTTTGCCACCCTAAATGGCATGGATTGAAAGAAATGAAGCATTTCCTGGGGTGGTTCATTTAAGAAGGAACACCTTTCCCTTCTGCCACTCTGTCTTGCAGATCAGTCAGCTTAGACTCAGCCTCTTTGGAGTGATCCAGATTGGCAGAGATTTGAGTGAGGCCTTAGCTGAGCTGTTAGCATTCAAGAACAAACCTGCTTGACACCCAGATTTATCTTCAATCCAAAGAATCCCAGTGCCAAGTCCATCCCAAGTGGAGAATTCACTTTGGGACTGTGGTGAAACTGCTACCTGAAATGAGTCCGTGCTGGTCCTGAGAGACCCATTGGGAATCACATTCCTAACCCCATCACAGAAAAGAGTTGAGGTCTTCCTTTGGTGCTGGAAAAGTTTGCTTTTCCTCAAGTCCTGTAGTACAAAGACAAGTGTAACTTTGCAGAGTTGCTCCAACTTGGATCCACAACTCCCAAATCTAGGAATGGAGGTGGCCCAATCTCTAGTAGTGAAGGGAGAATCAGAGTCAGAGCGAATGACCAAACACTCCTCAACATTAACATTCCTCCTTTGTTATACTCTGGTTAATTCCAGAACATGTGCCTGTGGCACAGTTCTGGAAGCATTGCTAACACCCTGGATAGCAGAACCAAAGCCCAGATGTTATCAACTCACAGTTCAGGACACATGCTTTGGAGTCAGACAAATCTGGGTTTGAGTCTTACTAGCTGTGTAACCTTGGAGAAATGTCTCAGCCTCTCTTGGCCTTGATTTCCTTATATTAAAAAGGAGGGTAATAACTGCACCTATGACGGATTGTTTAGGCCCGCTCCAGGTTTGAGTATGATCTTTTTCTTGAAGACATCCTTTCTGAAGCCTCCTATCCTTCTACTCCAGTCTGTACCACTCAGCCTCAGTCTGTCCTTCTTAGTCTAGAGATGTGTGCTCCTTCAATATTAGCAAATTTTCTTGGATTTTAAAAACAATTTCCTCTCATTCATTTTCTCTCTTCTCTCTTACAGAAACTCCATTTAGTTAGATAAGGAATTTTCTGTATTGATCCTCTAATTTCCTTAACTTTTATGTCCTCTTTTCAATCTTTTTGTTCTACTCTTTTTGTTCCATTTCCTGAGAGATTCCTATAACTTTATCTCACAGATCTACAATTGAATTTTTAATCTCTGCTATCATATTTTCAAATTCTAAGTGTTCTTTGATTGTTCCTTTCTGTGTTGCATTCAGTTCTTGTTTCATGGATATAAAATCATTTTACTGTCTCTGAAGATATTGGTTGATTTTTGGACTTTTCTCCTGCTCTCAACTTTGTCTGTGCTTCCTTGGAGTTTCTTTTTCTTTTTGTGAGGGGCAGTCCTCAATTATCTACCAATTCTTGGTTTTCCTTTCATTTAAGATGAAGGCATAAAGCTCTCTGTGGGGGGGGGGGGAGCGTTGTTCACCACAATGAGATCATGTGGGAATGTGGCCTGGCCATTTCCTGGGAGCACACGTACGTGTCATCATCTGTAATTCTTTTCTCTTGGTCTAGTCTGTTTTCCCCATAGAGGAATCCTCCACGCTCCTACTGGAAGATAGAAGCCTGGCTTTCAGTATTCTAGGGGCTGGTCAGGAAAAAGATGCTTGGTAGGTGGGGATTGTGGGAAGATGATGGAGTATGAAGCTCCAGGAATCAGTCCTTCCACCGAAACAACTGTCTGAAACTATTTTGAAACTCCAGAGTCTAGTAGAACACTGTGCAGCATCCAGAGAAGAGTGGGAGGGAGAAGCAGGCAAATTGCAGTAAAGACTGGTGCATTTTACTCTCCATGCAGCAGCTACCACCCCCACCCTACCCCCATCCTCCAGCCTTGCAGCACGCAGCAGTAGGGCCTCAGCATTGGCTCCTGGTATAGCTTGCTCATCCTGGGGTAGGATAGAAAGACCTAGTTTCCCAGTATCTGAGGGTACACGGTCCAATCACTGATCACTGCTTTTGATCAGCTACTTCAGATCACAGGGGGCCTAGCTCAGAGGGCAGCCTTTGTGCCAGCCTGCCTCGGACAAAAGTGACCGAGGAGTTTCAGAGACAGCAGCTTTCCTCAAAACTATGGAAAACAGTTAAAAGGCTACATTTACTGGGCAGGTGCCGAATCAAGAAAACACAGCTTCAGAATGGGGTGGGAACTCTGGTAAGCCAGGCAGCGTCCTGGAAGTGGCTTAGCCTCTGGTGGGCTGGATGGTTCTGGTGCCTGAAGTTGTAGCCACAGTGGAGGCAGCAGTAGGGAAACAGCAGGATGTCATTTGTAGGAGTGAACCCTTAGTCCCTAGGGAGGAGGAAGAACAGCACTGAAAGTGAAGAAGAAATCTTCAGTGAAGCAAGAATGAGATGACACTGTTACTGACCTGACAATCCGTCGGGCAACTCCTGAAGATCTGTTACATCATCGTGAGACACAAAAATGGAAGAATTGAACATTAGTACACTGGGAACTCCAAGAAAAAGCTTTGAAGGAAAAATGGAGGAAACAGAAACCAGAAGCTTCTAATCTTGAGAAAAAGAGATTGGCTGTCATAAAGGAAATTTTTTCTGAGCAACACCAGGTACAGAATGTATTGGAAAGATCTGATCATTTGATGCCTGCAGCAAAAGGTCTATTTGTTGATTTTTCTCATAGGCGCACAGGGTTTCCAAATGTAACAGTAGCTCCTGAATCCCCTCGGGGTCCCCTTGTGGCAAATCAAGACCCTGTCACGCCGTCTGTCCTTTGTGAATCTGCTGTGGACTCTCAGGCTCTTAATGAAGTAAATGAGGAAGGAGGAGAAAGAGAAGGAACTGTTAATAGCCAGTCAGAAGAAAGCAAGAATGAGTTGATAGCTCTCTGAGCTCTCATTCTAACACAAATACAGATAGGTTTCTTTAGCAACTGAAGGAAGAGAATTCTCAGTTAATTAAACTGATATTATTTATTAATTAATAATTGATTTTAATTAATTGATTAATGATTATTTATGGACTGATAGTAGAAAATAGCAACACAGTCACAAATAATAACCCCTCCAGAACCTCCACCAGGTACCACTCCATCAGGGGAACGGAGAGCCTCTCGGAATGCTTCCCATGCCTCAAGGGAATCCACACCAGGCTTCCACCTGAAGAATCTAATGAGACTCTAGGCTCAAGCTATGTTGTGGGACAAGTGCTGAACTCAAGGAAACAAAAACAGCTGTGAAATGAGGTGAACAGAAAACCAGATTTGTGTGCTCCTTCCAAGTAGAAGAAAATCATGTTATCGGTTAGCACAACCCCTGCGGACTTACCAACAATAATTCCAGTTTGGATGTCGTCAAACACATGATACACCAAGTGGAACACGAAACAGAAAAATATGAGTTATGGAAAGATGTGAGGTCAAGGGGCTGCAGATCAGTCAGCTGCTTCCAGGCTTCACTTTGTCCATTGGTTCGCTACCTCAAAGAGGGTGAACTGCAACTGCAGTAAAGAAGTAGAGACAAAGGCAGCAACTGGAACAGGTGTTAGGTGATCATCAAGAGATCACTGATGCTCTTAGAGAAGAAAACACTATACAGGCAAGACTTTGGCAGTACGTGGTTACAAGAGATGAGCAACTTATGTCATTCACACATGCCATTAAGAACTGTCCTGTGAGAAGTGACAATGGAGAAGAAAGGTTTCAGAAAGGGGAGCTACAAGTTGAAGAATTATGGACAAGCCACAGGGTCCTGTAGTAAAAGCTTATGTCTCCATGCCATTGAAGTTCAGAGGGAAAGAAGTGGTTGAATTTCTACAGGAAGAGTTGCCTTATGAACTGTCTCAGGTGTCAACCCCCCCCCCCCGCCCCCAGATAGTATAAATCTGGCCAATGACTTTCCAGCACATTTGAGCCTGCTGTGCTGTTTAACACCACCCAGGCAGAAGAGCAACTCCAAATTCTCTCCTCTGCAGGATGTCTTGAGAGGACTGTTCAAACTTGTTCTGCTCCACATGCTCCTCCAACTGTGGAAATACTTGAGAGAGAACAAAATTGGGAAAAGAAGACTTTACCCACAGGTACAGACCTCCAGAATTCAAGTGAAGAGAGTCATCTCTTCACTCAGAGGTGGAGGATTCTCACATGGGAGAAGATTTGGAGACGAATAACTGGGGTCCTTTGGTTAACCTCTCACAGCCCCTCTGCAATTCCCTTTCAAACACTCAGAAAATCTGGTGTTCTCAGAAGAGCCACCAACAACAGCTTAGAACAAATGAGGTGTTAACGCAAAGAAAAGACATCTTGGCATGAATTGCTGAGTTGACACTGCAGAATTCAGCTATTAAGGCACATCTGAACAATTTTATTGGCTCAGGGGGAGAGCAAAGGGATGGACATCGGGAATTAAACAAACAGGAAAGTGCAAGCAACATGGCTGCTACTTTTCCGGCAGCACAACCTCTCGTACCAAGTAGCATGGAGGAACAGATTGCAGAATTGAATTGACAGAGTATGGAGGCCTGTGGAAAACTACTGCAGTTGACAGAGCAGCAGAAATTTACCTGTTGGAATCCTTACCCTCTACCAGTGTCACCTTCTTAGTCACCACTCAGCACATGAACTGAAGGAAAGAGGACAATTGAGGTATCTGTTCCAGATGCAGAAACCCCAGAAAGCTCAAAATGCAGTACGGTTTCTCCTACCAGTTGGATAAATACAGGATCTTCGGGGGCTACTAGTAATTCCTGTTCCCCACTAAACACCACCTAAGGAAGGGGGCAATTTACACCTCTTAATCAAAGAGCAAAGATTGTGAAGCAAAATGCAGAAGGGTTTGCCTTTTCTACCCATGAGTCATAAGTGAAGTTGAGTTTTTATTTATATAGTTTGTTCTCAGTAATTTTTTCCTGAGCTTCTCCCCTTTCCCTGCTACTACTTTCATGTTATATCTTTCAATAAAACCTAGAAAGATCCTGTAAATTAATATTAATGGAACAAAAAAATAAAGTGCTTATTTTGATAACTGACATTTACAAGTAGGTTTCCTACAAATAACCAATGCATACCCCCCGTAAGTAAAATTTTGATCGAAGGGAAATTAAAATTTTATACTATAATAATTTCATACTTTATTTTAAGATTTTTCAAGCAATACATTTTTTTAAATTCAGTTTTATTGAGATATATTCACATACCACACAGTCATCCATGGTATACAATCAAGTGTTCACAGTGCCGTGTTATAGTTTTGCATTCATCACCCCAATCTATTTTGGAACATTTTCCATTTTCCTTCACCAGAAACAATCAGAATCAGAATAAAAAATAAAAATAAAAAAAAACAAAACACCCAAATCATCTCCCCTATCCCACCCTATTTTTCATTTAGGTTTTGTCCCCATTTTTCTACTCATCCATCCATACACTGGATAAAGGGAGTGGGGAAAGGGTTTTCACAATCACACTGTCACCTCTTTTAAACTACATTGTTATACAATCATCTTCAAGAGTCAAGGCTACTGGGTTGGAATTTAGTAGTTACAGGTATTTTCAAGCAATACATTTTTACCTTTATTATCTTTATTCAGGATTTCTCTTTTTTTGGATCTGTGTATTGTATCTTAAATGTTTGCTTGTTTCATTTTTATTTTATTTTCTGAAGAACTGAGTTACTTTGCATATAATATCAAATGCCTCTGGGTAATTGGAGTCTGACTTTCAGGAAAACTTAACACCCTCTTTTGTTTTCTTTTTTGGTGGGCAGTCACTGCTATCTATTACTTTTTCCATCAAGTGGAATGGAAAGCTTTAGAAAATGGGCATGGGAGGTTTGTATATATTTGCTTAAACAGGTAAGAGTAGTTGTATGCATTATAAAATTCTTACGGGTTTCTAAATGTTAAAATGTCACCAATAATGGTAATGGGCATCAAATAAATAATGATCACAGAGCTCAAGTGTCTAAATGCAGTACCACTGATTTAATGATATATTTAGTGTTTGAAACAGAATTGAATACAAAAAGTTGCTATCAATTTTCCCAACCCCAAGACTTAAGCAGAATCATTCAGAGCAAGTGTTTCTTCAAGGTACCTGTTTGACTCTCAGACATTGGTTTCTACTCTAAATCTTCTTTTTCAAGGATTCTCTCCCCTTGGCTCAGTAGGAATTCTCAACGTGAGTCAAAAAGATGTGGGGTGGGTGTTCTTAGACAACACTTTTCTTCCCCTTGCAGTTGGAAATCACTTTTCTAGGAAGTGTCCTTTGCAACTTCCACTTGGGCCTTTTCATTGAAGTGGTGGCAAAAAACGAGAATTATTTTCTTCTAGTACTGCCAATTTCATTTATATGAAATCATCTGTAGTCTTTAATTTGCATTGTTGCAGATTCTTACATCTCTATTGCACTTTTTGAGACTTGGTATTTAATAAATACAATCCCTATCTGGAAGAAAAAAGCAAAACAAACAAAAAAGCCGTAGGAAAATCTCCTGGCACCCTTTCTGGTCCCTTTCTCACCCCTTCCCCAGGGCAGTGTGAAGCCAGTCAGCCCTCCCTTTGTGGGGCCTGACCTTGTTCCTGCTGAGAAAGAATGATCTAGGAAACTCCTCTCCAGCTCACCCTGCCCCAGAGTTTACCCTTCAGGCAAAAGCACCCTTCTTATGCAAAACCATAAGAAACAATTAGGGTAAATAGCCTGGGGCAAAGGCTTACCTGCTTTAAGTCCTACAATACAACACCCAGGAGAGGGAGTTGGAGTGGAGGGGGCATTCGAATTCCTATAAACAGGGGAACTATAAGGCAACTAGGAAGCACAAGCCTGGGACAAGACACAGACTCAGAAAAGACAGGGAACACCCTGCACTTTGCATTCACCTTGGGCTGACCTTCTTGAAAGGAGGGCTGAACTCTGAAGAGGACTACCAGCCAATGGAAAGCCAATTTGCAAAGTGTTTTTTCCACATTGGTTTTCCATCATAACACCAGCTGGATACAAACTCAAGAAACCGACAGCCCTAAGACTGAATCCCATAGTTAATACTTTAATCATTGTGCAATAAAAGATTACAAGACAAACACAGAAACAGGAAATGATGGCCCATCCAGTGGAAGAGGATAAAAATCCAGAAAACATCAATTAAGAAGACCAGACTGTGGGCATACTGGACAAAGACATATATATATATGTATATATATATATGTCTACACACACACACACACACACACACACACACACACACACACACACATATACACACACACACACATACATAACTTATCCTCAGTATGCTTGAGGAAATGAAGGAAAATACAGAGAAAGAACTAAAAGATAACAGGAAAAATATGAATAAACAATATGAGAATCTCAATAAAGAGAAGGAAATTTTAAAAAGGAACCAAATAGAACTACTGGAGTTGAAGACCACAATAACTAAAATGAAAAATTCCCTAGAGGGTTTTAACAACAGATTGCAGCTGGCAGAAGAAAGAAAAAGTGAACTCAAAAACAAGACAATTGAAATGAGTCAGGCTGAGGAGTAGAAAGAAAAAAGAATTAGAAAGTTACCTGTGGGACACCATTAGTCATAGGATTATGGGAGTCTCAGAAGGAGGAGAAAAGAAAGAGGCAGAAGGAATATTGAAAGAAATAATGACAGGAAACTTCCCAAACTTAGCCAAAGATGTGAATATGCACACCCGAGAAGCCCAGTGAACACCAAACAGGATAAACTTGAAGGCAAATATGCCCAGACACATAATTGTCAAATTGTCCAATGTGAAGAACAAGGACAGAGTTCTGAAAGATACAAGAGAAAAGCAAAGTGTTATGTACAAGGGAGACCCGATTAGATTAAGTGGCAGTTTCATATCAGAAACCATGGAAGCAAGAAGGCAGTCACATGAAATGTTTAGAGTGCTGAAAGAAAAAGACAAACAACTACCAACTAAGAATTTTATATCCAGTGAAACTGATTTTCAAAAATGAGGGAGAGATTAAGACTTGCCCAGATAAACAAAAGCTCATCACCAGTAGACTGGCCCTACAAGCAATGCTAATTGTAGTTCTTCAGACTAAAAGAAAAGTAAACTAGACAGTGGATCAAAGTGGCATAAAGAAATAAAGACCTCCAGTAAAAGTAACTCTGTGAGTAATTAAAAATACCAGTACTATTGTGTTATATTTTTTGGTATGTAACTTCACTTCCTACTTCTTATAGGTGTTCAACTGAAAATGCATAAAAAGTAATGATAAATGTATGGTTTGGGGTATGCAATGTACAAAAATAGAATTTTAACACCATAGTAACCACAAAGAAAATATATGAAAAATAAATTCAGAAAGAATGAGAAGTGACTCAAAGTAGTACAATACAAAAAATCAGATAAATATGAAAGTAGGCATTTAAGGAAGAATTGAGAGTCAACAAAGGTATGGGATTTACAAAGACTAAATAGCAAAATGGTAGAAGAAAGTCCAGTGTTATCACCAGTTACTTTGAACATAAATGGATTAAACTCTCCAATCAAAAGGCAGACATTGGCAGAATGGTTAAAAAATCACAGCCCAACTGTATGCTGTTTACAAGACACTTCAACTTAAATTCAAAGACGTAAGTAGGTCAAAAGAGAAAGGATGGAAAAAACATACCATGCAGGTAGTAACTAGAAGAAACAGGGGTAGCTATACTAATATCAGATGAAATAGACTAGGTCAGAAACTGATATGAGGGACAAAAAAAAAAGATCATTATTTACTGATAAAAGGGTAAATTCAACAAGAAGACATATCAATTACAAATATATAGTACCTAACAGCAGATTCCCCAGACAAATGAAGCAAATATTGACAGATTTGTAGGGAGAAATACATGGTTCTACATTAGTATAGGAGACTTCAATACACCACTTTCAGTAATGGATAGAACATCTAGACAGGATATCAGTAAGGAAATAAAAGACTTAAATGATACTCCAAACCAACTAGACCTAGCAGATATCATTCAAACTTATGTAGGGTTATATTAGTAAGTTTTTTTATTTCTAACATTAACTTTTGGTGTAATTGAAAACTAGAAAATACAAGTTGTCTTTAATACTTAAAACACACACACACAAACACACACACACTTTACCCCACATCAGCAGAATACACATTCTTCTCTAGTGTAAATAGATCATTTTCCAGAATAGACTATATATTAAGTCACAAAACAGTCTCAATAAATTTAAAAATATTGAAATCATACAATGTATCATCTCCAAACAAAGTGGAATGTAATCAGTAACAGAGGGAGAAATGGAAAATTCACAAATATATTGAATTAAAACACATGAACTACCTACACTGACTCATGAAGAAATAGAAGATCTAAAAAAACTGAAGATTAAATCAATAATCAGAAACCTCCCAACAAAGAAAAACCCAGGACTCCATGGCTTCACAGGTTAACTTTACCCAGTATTCCAAAAAGAATTAACACTCCTGCTCAATCACTTCCAAAAAGTGAAGAGGAAGGAACACTCCCTAACACATTCTATGAGCCAACATCACCCTCATACCAAAGCCAAATAAAGATATCACAAGAAAAGAAAATTACAGACCAATATCCCCTATGACTATAGATGCAAAAATTCTCAAAAAAATATCAGCAAACCAAATCCAAGAGCACATCAAAAGAATTATACACCATCCTCAACTGGGATTTGTCCCAGTTATGCAAGCCTTATTCAACATAAAACCAATTAATTTAATATACTACATTAATAGTACAAAGGGAAAAAAAACACATGTTCATCTCAACTGATGCAGAAAAGGCATTTGACAAAATCTGGCACCACTTCTTGATAAAGTCACTTAACCAGCAGTAGAAGGAAATGTCCTCAACATGATAAAAGGCATATGTGAAAAACTCACAGCTGACTAAAAGCTTTCCCTCTACAATCAAAGACAAGATAAAGATGCCTACTGTCACCAATGTTATTCAACATAGTCCTGGAAGTTCTAGCCAGAGCAATTAGGCAAGAAAAAGAAAAAGCATCCAAATTGGAAAGGAAGGAGTAAAACTTTCCCTATTTGCAGATGACATGATCCTATAAACAGAAGGTCCTGAAAAATCTGCTAAAAACTATGGGAGCTAAAGAATTCGGCAAAGTGGCAGGGTATAAGATTATCACCTAAAAATCAGTAGTGTTTCTATACACTAGTAATGAACAATTGGAAGACAATAATTCTATTTATAATAGCAACAAAAATAATCAAATATCTAGGAATAAATCTAACCAAGGTTGTAAAGGACTTGTACACAGAAAACTACAAAAAATTGCTTAAAGAAATTAAAAACACCTAAATAAATGGAAGGGCATTCTTGTTCATGGATTGGAAGACTAATTATTGCTAAGTTGCCCATTCTACCCAAGGCAATTTACAGATTCAACATATTCCCAATAAAAATTTCAACAGCCTTCTTTGCAGAAATGGAAAAGCCAATCATCAAAATGTATATGGAAGGGTAAGGAGCCCCCGAATAGCCGAAGCCATTTTGAAAAAGAAGAACATAGTTGGAGGACTCAAAACACTTATTATAAAAGTCTTAAAACTTATTACAAAGCCACAGTAATTAAAACAGAATGGTACCACCACAAGGACAAACATATAGACCAATAGAATCAAATTGAAAGGTCAAAAATCAACCCTCATATTTATAGCCAACTGATTTTTGACTAGGGTGCCAAGTCCACTCAGTTGGGAAAAAAATAGTCTCTCCAATAAATGGTGCTGGGAAAACTGAATGTCCATATGCGAAAGCATGAAGGTGGACCCCTACCTCACACCATATACAAAAAATGATTCCAAATGGATCAAACACCTAATTATAAGAAGCAGAACTATAAAACTCCTAGAAGAAAACATAGGAAAGCATCTTCAGTACCTTGTGTTAGACAATCATTTCTGAGACTTTACACCCAAAGCACAAGCAACAAAAGAAAAAATACATAGCAGGGACCTCAGCAAAATTTAAAAACTTTTGTGCATCAAAGGACTTTATCATGAAAGTAAAATGAGAACCTATACAATGGGAGAAATTATTTGGAAACTGACACATACATATCTGATAAGGATTTAATATCCACAATATATAAAGAAATCCTACAATTCAACAATAAAATTTTAAAATGGGTGTGTTCTGGTTTGCTAATGCTGCCATTATGCAAAATACCAGAAAGGGATTGGCTTTTATAAATGGGGTTTATTAGGTTACAAATTTACAGTTCTGAGGCCATAAAAGTGTCCAAACTAAGGCCTCAAGAGATACCTTCACTGAAAAACGGCCAATGGCATCTGAAACACCTCTGTCAGCTGGGAAGGCATGTAGCTGGCGTCTGCTGGTCCCAGGTTGTATTTCAGCTCTTCTCTCAGCTCCTGTGCATCCTTAGCTTAGCATCTCCAAACATCCTTCTGTCCACAACTCCAATCATCTCTGAGAATCTCTGTCAGCTCCCAAGTGTCTTTCCAAAAGTCTCTCTCAGATGCTTTTGGGGTGTTTTGTCCTCTCTTAGCTTCTCCGAAGCAAACTCTGGGCTAGCATCTCAAAGTGTCAGCAAGCATCTGGGCCTGTGTTGGCTCTTTTTAAAGGACTCCAGTAAACTAATCAAGACCCATGCTGAATGGGCAGGGCCAAATCTCTATGGAAACATTCAATCAAGAGGTCACACCCTAATCAAAAAGATCAGTCTGCCCCCACAAGATTGCATTAAAGAATATGACTTTTGGGGGACATAATATCTCCAAACCAGCACAGGGTGAAAGATTTGAATAGACATTTCTCCAAAGAAGATATGCAAATGGCCAAAAAGCACTTGAAAGGATACTCACCATCATTAGCCATTTGAAATGCAAATCAAAACCACATTGAGATACCATTTCACACTCACCAGAATGACTACTAAGGTAAAAACAGAAAATTATGAAGAGGATGTGAAGAAATAGAAACACTCATTCATAGTCATTGGGAATATAAAATGGTGTAGCCACTGTAGAAAACAGTTTGGTGGTTCCTCCAGTAAGTTAAGAATAGAATTTTCTTATGACCCAGCAATCCTACTTCTAGGTATATACCCAAAAGAACTGAAATCAGGGACTCAAACAGATATTTGCTTACTATCGTTCATAGCAGCATGACTCAACTCATAATTGCCAAAAGATAGAGGCAACCCAAGTGTCCATCAGCTGATGAATAGATAAACAAAATGTGGTATATACATACAGTGGATATTATCCAGCCATAATAAGGAATGAAGTTCTGATACATGCAACAACACGGATGAATCTTGAAGACATCATGTTGAGTGAAATAAGCCAGACACAGAAGGACAAATATTGTATGATCTCACTGATATGAAATCGTTAGAATAAGCAAATTCATAGTCTGGTACTAGAATATAGGTTACCAGGGTTGGGGGTTGGGGTGGGAAATGGAAGTTCATGTTTGAATTGTACAGAATTCCTATTTGGATGGTAGTGATGGTAGTACGACATTGTGAACATAATTAACAGCACTGAATTATATATTTGAATCTGACTGAGAGGGAAAACTTTAGGTTGTATATATGTTACTATAGTAAAAATTTAAAAAACAAAAAACATAGGACTGTACAACACAAACAGTGAACCCTATTGTAAATGGTGGACTACAGTTAACAGTACAATTATAAAAATATTCCTTCATGAATTGTAACACATGCACCACATTAATGGCAGATGTTAATAATAGGATGGTATATGGGAACTCTATTTTATGCATGATTTTTCTGTTTACATACAACTTCTCTAATAATAAAAAAAAGATAGGTGCTATATGCTATATGGTGTGTGGTGTATTACATTAGGTATACTAAAATTGAATGCCGGGGTATATGGAACTCTGAATTTTCTTCATGATTTTTCTGAAAACCTACAACTTCTTTAATGAAAGAAATTTTTATTATTTTCAAAGTTATGATGATGACTCGTAATAAAAAATGGTGGTGGGGGCAGTCTCCTGGTTGCAAGTGGTAGGGGAGAGAATCTAAGGGTCTCCCTGCACCTTGTCCATACTTAATTCCAAACCTCCTATTTGCTGCCCCTCCCTGCACCCGTCTTCAGAGGTAGCTGGTCTCCAAGCCCTAAGCTTCTTGGGAGTCCTGCAGCATGAACCTATCATGCATCTCCTTACTATAGGCATGAGTGTCACCTTTCTTTGATCTACTGAGTCAGTTACCAAATGTCCTCTGCTATCCAAAATTCTGTTGACTTCAGTGGTCTGCTGATACCATCATCTCCCAACATATCCTCTCCTGTTTTCTTTGCCCTTGTGGGTTTATGCCTTTGCTATCATTTTAGTGTGTTTTCAAAAGGAACCCAGATAACATCTGCGTAAATCAGAAGTCTATTTTAATTTTCTTACTTGTTTTCTGTCTCTCTCACTAGAAGATAAACTCAAAGGAGTCAGTACCTCCTCTGGTTCATTGTAGTATTCTCATTGTCTAAACTACTGCTTAGCACAGTGTAGATGTTCAATAAATTTGTTAAATGAAGAAAATGAATGAAATGTATGCATGAATGAATGACTTGTAGATCTCTTTGTACAATGCCTACAGCTCAAAAATAATAACTCTCTTATCCATAGTTATGTCAGTCTTTGAGGATTTGTTAGTAAAACTTACCTTAGTCAATTGCATTGATTTCAAGTGAGATGCATCTGTCTGTCTTAAATTAAAATCATTAATGGGGAATTTCTGAAATATCCTTACCTCCCCTTGAACTCTGCTCTTCAAGATCCTACTCTTCCTGATAGTCATCTTCCCATAACTAATAAGATGCCTCTTTCTGTTTAAGTTGGAAACAAGTTTTTAAAAGTTACCATTTAAAAAAAGTTAAAATTAATGTCATTGCATCTACTTAATATGTATTGCTAAAAGGCTGTCATCTCTTTCTGTTAAAGTGAGGTCTGCATTTGGAGGGTAAGAGAATGCCTGGAGATCCCATTGCCAGGTAGAAGCAGCCTTAGAATCGGAACTCAGCTCCTATGCGCAGTGTCACCTTCAGCCTCACACCTGCCTTCCCTTCAGTTTCCATTATTTTATCTGGAATCTGGGCTGGAGAGAACAGTTAAGATTGATTAAGTGATCTTTGAAGTTTTTTCAGGCTCTAAATTTACAAATTCTGCAGTTCTGCTTAGTTACAAAGTTCTGATAAATGAGAAATAACTGTCTCTAAGGCCCAGGTCTTACAGCAGTGACATCCCTGTGAAATGTCCAGTCTTTTCAATGACAAATTGTTCTATTCATTAGATGAAGAATTAGGAGATAATCACCTCTAGGTCTACATATAGACATCCCAGATATAAACCTCTGCATATATGTGTTGTCATAATAAAATTTTAAAAATTAAATAAATGCAACACAAACTGATTAACAGGAGATTAATTAGCGGGAGATTAGTGGAAAACAAAGTCTTCCCTGGGTGAAGACTTTGGCTGATGAGGATGTTGGTTTTTCAAATCTACAAACAAGACTTGACTTCCCATCAGTGGTGGAAGTCTCTCTAACCAGTTGGGCAAAGAGGAAAGGATCCCATGGCTGGACTTGAGTGGTGGACAGTTTAACAGGCCCAGAGAGTGCCCAGAGCAGAATATCCCACCCCAGTGTGAAAATACGGCAGTTCTGGATCTTGACAATTCTGGATGGTATACAGTAGTTTTTCTCGAGGTCCTAGTTCCTTCTGTGTGTTGGGTTACACCATTTAAGCTCTGTGTAAATCTGTAGACCTCCTCATTTGGGTCCTGCAGTGTAAAACTCAGCCGTTGAATGAGGGATTCAGATCGCAGACCTATTTTACTATCCCTCTACTGATGACATTATATTAATATAACTGAAATATGTGGTGCTTTGGAATGAGGAAGACCAAAAAAAGAAAAAGGGGAGGGAGGGGTTTCTAATCTTAGCTTCATGTCAACTTTGTTCAGTGACTGTGGGCAATCACTATATCTCTCTTGGCCTCTGATTCCTTAACTGGTAAAATGGCAAGGAGGTAGATTAGATGGTTTCTAAGTCATTTTGAAAATCTTTTCCTGCTTTAAGATTCTGGAATTCTGAGATAATTAGGGAATAAATAAATGAGGGGGACAAATTGCAGTGTTACTGACACCTCCCTGTCTTCTGAAAATAATGTTCTTGGAGGAAGGACCCAAGAAATGATAGTAGCACTATCATTAAAATTTCATCAGGACCAACTCCATCGGGTACCCAAACAGCAGCAACATCTATTTTTCAGTCAACGCTGGCACTACTCCCTACCAATTCTCTTGAGGGCTTGACTCAAGTATGAAAAGCTCTTTACCCACCCCATCTGGTACATGGTGAGTCGGTGTCCATTTCAGGGAAAACCATCCTCGAAGCCCAGCTTTTTGTTCAGGAAAAAAAAAACAATGGTTAACTTACATTGAAAAAAAAAAATAAATCTAGGTTGTTTCTCTTAAGTCTGTTTTTCCTCCATCATTTAATTTAAAATGCAGATTCTTGCATGACTCTGCCCTCAGAACACCCATAGAAAACCAAAACCATAAGCTTTTGTGAGCCATTTGGGAAAAGCCCATATGGAAAAGAGATGCCTTCTCTGCAGTTGAGCAGGTGATTTCTAATTCAGTTATAGGGAATCTTTATGCTACTCAGATCCATGGATTTTGAATGATTGCATGGAATAGAAATAGCCAACTTGCAGCCAGGAATCAATATGCACATTTTATCCCAGAAGCAAGAAAAAATAGCTTTTGTGACTTTCATGTATTTCCTCAGATACCGTCACCCTAAAATGGGCATCAGTCTAAGTGGAGGATTCAGACAAGCATTTTGGTCCAGCTGCATCACCACCTCCTCAGAAACTCTCATTAGTCCTTGAGATACTGTGGCGAATTAATTGAAATTGAAATTACCTAAAAATTTTACTTCCTTTGGCAATTCTTCACCTTCATGCAAAGTGTTACTTAGAATATTAACACTGCCTTGAGGCTCGTAGCTGCTGTGTGTTTCCAAATGATAGAAGGTGATGACTTAATAAATGATGGGAAGATACTGTTGAATCTGTGCAGCCCTGTGTTTTATGTACAGGCATACCTCAGAGAGATTGCAGGTTTGCTTTCAGACCACGGCAATAAAGCAAATATATCAGTAAAGTGAGTCACGTGAATTTTTCAGTTTCCCAGTGCATATAAGAGTTATGCTTATACTATATGGCATCTGTTTAGTAGCAATATGTCTAAAAAAAACAATGTACATACCTTAATTAACTAATACTTTATTGCTAAAAAAAATGGTAGCCATCATCTGAGCCTTCAGCAAGTCATAATCTTTTTGCTGGTGGAGGATCTTACCTCAGTGTTGATTGCTGCTGACTGATCAGGGTGGTGGTTGCTAAAGGTTGGGGTGACCGTGACAACTTCTTAAAATAAAACAACGGTGAAGTTTGCTGCATTAATCGGCTCTTCCTTTAACGAAAGATTTCTCTGTGGCATGTGATGCTGTGTCATAGCATTTTAACCACAGTGGAACTTCTTTCAAAATTGGATTCAATCCTCTCAAACCCCACTACTGCTTTATCAACTAAGTTTATGTAAGATTCTAAATTCTTTGTTGTCTTTTCAAAAACATTCACAGCATCTTCATCAGGAGTAGATTCCATCTCAAGAAACCACTTTCTATGCTCACCCATGGGAAGCATCTCCTCATCCATTCAAGTTTTATCATGAGATTATAGCAATTCAGTCACGTCTTCAGGTTCCGCTTCTAATTCTAGTTCTTGTGCTATTTCTACCACATCTGTAGTTACTTCCTCTACTGAAGTCTTGAACCCCCCTCCAAGTCATCCGTAAGTGTTAGAATCAATGTCTTCCAAACTCTCCTGTTAATGTTGATATTTTGATGTCCTTCTGTGAATCATGTATGTTCTTAATGACATCAAGAATGGTGAATCCTTTCCAGAAGGTTTCCAATTTACATTGCCCAGATTTATCAGAGGAATCATTATCTATGGCAACTATAGCTTTAGAAAATGTATTTCTTAAATAAAAAGACTTGAAAGTCGAAATTCCTCCTTGTTTCATGGCTTTGGAATGGATATTGTGTTAGCAGGCGTGAAAACAACATCCATCTCATTGAACATCTCCATCAGAGCTCTTGGGTGACAAGATGCAGTGTCACTAAGCAAAAATATTTTGAGAGGAATTTTTTTTCTGAACAGTAAGTCTCAACAGTGGGCTTAAAATATTCAGTAAATCATGTTTGTAAAAAAGATGTGCTGTCATCCAGGCTTTGTTGTTCCATTTATAGAGCACAGGCGGAATAGATTTAGAATCATTCTTAAGGGCCCCAAGATTTTTGGAATGTAAATGAGCATTGGCTTTGACTTAAAGTCACCAGCTATATTAGCCCCTAACAAGAGAGTCAGCCTATCCTTTGAAGCTTTGAAACTTTGAAGCCAGGCTAGAGTCCTAGAAGGTTTCTTCCAATAGAAGGCTGTTTCATCTGCATTGAAAATCTGTTGTTTATTGTAGCCACCTTGATAAAGTATCTTAGCTAGATCTTCTGGATAACTTGCTGCAGCTTCTACATCAGCACTTGCTCCTTCACCTTGCACTTTTGTGTTATGGAGATGGCATCTTTCTTTAAACCTCAGACTTTTCTTCCGCAGCGTCTTCACCTCTCTCAGCCTTCATAGAATTGAAGAGAGTTAGGGCCTTGCTCTGGATTAGGCTTTGGCTTAAGGGAGTGTTGTGGCTGGTTTGATCTTCTATCCAGACCACTAAAAATTTCTCAGTATCAGCAGTAAGGCTGTTTCACTTTCATATCATTCATGTGTCCACTGGAGTAGCACTTCTAATTTCTTCAGGAACTTTTCCTCTACATTACAACATCTTGGCTTTCGAAATGCCTTCCTCACCAAGCTTTGAATCATTTCTAGCTTTTGATATAAAGTGAGAGACAGGTAACACTTCCTTTTATTTGATCACTTAGAGTTATTGCTTGGCCTAATTCCAATATTGTTGTTTTGCAAGGAGTAGGGAAGCCTGAGGAGAGAGTGGGGGAACAGTAGTCAGAACACACACACATTTATTGATGAAGTTCACCATCTTATAGGGGTTTGGTTCATGGAGCCCCAAAACAATTACAATAGTAACATCAAAGATCACTGACCACAGGTCACCATAAATATATAATAATAATGAAAAAGGTTTGAAATGTTGGGAGAATTACTGAAGCATGACACAGATATGAAGTTGAGCACATACTGTTGGAAAAATGGCACTAATAGACTTGCTCAACACAGGGTTGCCACAAACCTTCAATTTCTAAAAAATGCAACATCTGCAAAGCACAATAAAGTGAGGAAGGCTTGTATATTCTTTTTTGGCATTTGTAGCCCTAGTGACTAGGACAGTGACCTGTGCATAAAGATGCTCACTAAGTTTTTGTTAAATGAGTGAATAAGGAATTTAGCTTAAATCTTTTATTCCAGGAAGGTAATAGCAACTAATATTTGTTCATTTCAAAAAGCTTCTTCCCATATATCATTTCAGTGGGACTTCTTCTTCCTTTATAGTGTCCAGCACATGCCCAACACAGGACAGATGCTCAGCAAATGTTGGCTGGTTGGATGGATGGATGGATGGATGTGTTGATAGGTGGATGGATGGAAGGGTGAATGGATGGATGGATGGGTGGATGCGTGGGTGGGTGGGTGTGGGTTGATAGGTGGATGATGGATGGGTGGGTGAGTGGGTGGGTAGGTGGGTGACAGGATGGATGGATGGATGGGTGGGTGGGTAGATGGATGGATGGATGGATGGGTTGTAGGTGGATGGATGGGTGGGTGGATGATGGATGGGTGGGTGAGTGGGTGGGTAGGTGGGTGACAGGATGGATGGATGGATGGGTGGGTGGGTAGATGGATGGATGGATGGATGTGTTGATAGGTGGATGGATGAATGGGTGGATGGATGGATGGATGGGTGGGTAGGTGGGTGGATGAATGAGGCAGGCAGCATCCATTTCTTATTGTCCTCACAGCAACCCTGTGAGGTAGGGAGAAAAGGTATTACCATTTCCATAATTATTTTCTAGAGGAGTACACTGAAGCCCTGAGGAGCTAATGGACTTGCGCAGGATTGTGGGTATTAAATGTTCAGCATCAGGGCTGATAGTCTAAGCCCAGAGTTCTATCTGCCGCAAAAAAGCAGTGTGGCATTGGGACAACACAGGCTTGCAAGTCAGAGAAACTTGGGTTTTGGATCCTGGTGTTTTTGCCACCTCCTAGCCACCTGATCTTTGACAAACCCCTTCCTGCACTTCAGCTTCCTATCTGTGAAATGGTGGGTAAAGATAGAACATACCTCATAAGGCATTGCATGAGGGTTAAGTGGAGTAGTGTACTTACATATTTGGCAGAGATCTGACAGTCAGCATTGGTCAATGGGAGCTGGTGCTGCTGCTGTGTCCACTCCCCTGTGGCCTCTTCTTCAGAGAATGAGGAACCAAGAGGTTTTTTCCTGTTCCCAAGGAAGTGTTTTGGGGGCTGCGTGTAGGGAAATCACAGTACAGTATCCTCAGCACAGGGCAGGTAAGAAGAAGCAGAGCAAGGAGACAGAAATCATTCATTCAGTCACCCTTTTTTGAGAGCATGAAATGTGCTGGGAGAAACAAGAGCATTCGGATGAGCTCGGAAGAGAGAGGAGTGAAATAAGTTAGGGCTTTCCCTTCTCCAGGATCCAGCCCGCGGCAGACAGTTGGCTGCTGCTTTACCCTGACACCCTGGCTGGCTATTCTGTTGGTATTTCAAGGCAGACTTAAAAAAAATTAAGAAACAAATAATGTGGGGGAAATAATATCTTGCCCAGATAAGCTGGGGTGTGAGGGAGAACTGCACTGCATAAATAGGCTAATAGTGTAATAGAAGATCAGCTCAGGAGGGTCGGAGAGATCCTCCACAGGGCTGTGATGGCTTTTTCAGTGTGCCCTCAGCTCTTAGTCAGAGCTTGGCACATTGTGGGCACTCAACAGATGTCTCTTGAATGAGTGGATTTATCTAGTCCAACCCCATCATTTTATGAGCATCCTGAGGCCTAGGAAGTATAATGATTTACCAGATGTCACCCAGTCATGTAATAGGTTCTCAGCCTGTATTTCTTAATATGATGGAGATCCTGAGACTCTTCAGTAATGACTTCGGTTTGTCACTGTTGCTTACACATGTTAAAATAAAGAAGATCTCATGAGGAGTTCTGAGCAATGAAATTTAGAGGAAAAGAAGGGGATCCATGTGCCCTGACCCTCCAGAAAATAGAAATGCCTCAGGTAAGTCACCTGCCCGGGGAATATGAACAGGTAAAGTGAAAGAAAAGGAAACGCCCAGTAGAATCTGAATCAAAGGAAGAAAACTCTGAGGCAGGGAAGAGTTTGTCAGTGCAGGTGAGGATTCTGGAAGAGCCAGGTAGACACTGCTTTTGGTATGGCAACTATAGTGGAAAATTCACCTCCTGTAAATCTGTGAAACATTAGCAAGTAATTAAAGAGATTTTTAATACCACGGGTAATATGCTGACAATGTTGTAAGTTTGCTATTAGATTTGCTAGTACTTTGAGTTGTTTTGCACAGTGTTGGGTTAAATTTGGTTATTTTTATTCTGACAACTAATAGCTAGTATTTCTCTAGCACTTTAGAGTTTCCCAAACACTTTCATGTGCATTAAGTTATTTGACTTTTAATCTCATGAGGTAGTGTTTGATATCTACTAATAAGGAAACTGAGGCACAGAAAGATCACAGGACTTCCAACCCAAATCCCCAATTCTTCTGTCTTCAGCAAGCTCTTTTTGGTTTTGTTGACCCCTACCCCAGCATCAGCAGAACAGGTATCAAGCCCGTAAGTCAGAGGTGGGTAACCTTGAATGTGCACACAAATTACCTGGAATCTTGTTAAAATGAAGATCCTGATTCAACAGGTCTGGGATGAGGTCCAAGAGTCTAGCCACCCGCCCAGAGAGGCCAGTGCTATACTGGTCCATGGGTCTAGAGTACAGTGTTTTGCTACTTCTGAATTAGTTATGCTCTCACCAGCCAAATGTCCAGGGTAAGAGAAAATGCGCTCAGAGGTTTCCGCAGCTGATTCCCATTCAGAGAGGGCCTGAGGCTGACCCCTAGCCATCTCTCTTCCAGCTTAGCAAGAGTAAAAATGGTCACAAGAGGCAGGCACTATTGCCCAAGGAGTCAAAACATTTGTTTAGGGCATCTGTGGAAATTTCTGCCTGGGTATCATTTGGATTGGAACCCTGAGACCAAAATATCATTTGTTTTACCTGAAGAGCAGGACAAGAGCAATAAAATTCTGAGCTGAATACTTTTGCATGTGAACCCAAAGCAAATAAGGTATCGGTTGGTGGGAGAAGCAATGATTTTGTTTTTTAAAAACCACTTGATAAAAGCAAACAAGATGCCCATTCTTTTGGGGCAGCTCATTAAGGCCAGACAGAGCAGCAGTCAGCCTGGGGAGGTTTGGAATATTCTGTTCAAGATGTACGATGGAGTTTGGGGCGAACAATTGAGGTAGAAGGTCAGCCCAAGACAGTGATTCTCAGTTCAGGCTATCCATTAAAACCACCCAGAAGCATCTAAAAGTAGAAATGCTCCGACCCCACTGCAGGGATTATGAATTAATTGGTCCAGGATGGGGGCTAAGTATCAGGATTTATTGAAAAGCTCCAGGGATTTCAAATGTGTAGCCAAGGTTCAAAAACAATGGTCTAAGAGGGAAATGTGGTATATCCCAGAATGGAGGATGGAAGAAGGGTTTGTATCGATATATATGTATATAAGACATATAATAGATGAATACACACACCCTCCCACACACAGTATACAATTCATGTAATAGGTGAAGGGGGCCTCAAAGTAGATAGGAGCAAAGAGAACCCAACCTGTGGATCAGAGCTGGTTATGTGGGCTCAGCCCAACGCTCCCAATTGCCTTCACAATTTGTTCTTTTTGCTAACGAGATCTGAAGGCTCCAGATAGCCTTCTCCATCTCATATCCAGTAAAAAATAAATGCTGTTCAATTCCAGTCCTTAAACTGGAACAGTCCTGGGGGCTGAATTATGCCAGGAACATCACACTTATAATGTCTCTGGAAGTCTTTTATTGCACGACTGATTTATAATACCCAAGTAGATGAGTAGAGAGCAATTACGTAAATGCTGTTTCTCTGGGGTAAAGAACTGTATGTTTTAAATGAAATATGCAGTGCCAAGTCAAAAATTCAGATCGTTATGTGTAATTACAGACCACAGTAAATCAATTTTACAAACACAGCACCAGTCTTACCATGTTCCAACACCCACAGGTCAGGTTGTGACGGTTTAGAATTTGGGAAGAGGCTGAAGGTGAAATGAAAGTGAGAATCGGGATGTGTGAAACCTCAATAGCATGTCTTGAATCACATGGTGATTCAATCAAATGTAATTAAGAAGCCAGGAGAGCCTACACCATCCAATTGCTCTTAATTAACAATAACAAAAAAATCATCTAATTAGCAGTGTAAGTTCAAATTGTGTGTGGTGGTTTTTTTTTTTTTCGGAATGGCCATTTTATGTGTATTGTTACATTTGACATTTTGATGGAATGCTTTAATGAAAACAAGAACCAAAGAACCAATTCCCTAATCAGTAAATTGCCATGCTAGCTGCAATGCTAAGAATCTGCAGTTCTCATTCTTTCATCAAAGAGCTAAGTTAAGAATTAGTCAGGACTACATAATACATTGCTAATTATTTATAACCCTTCTCCTAAGACTAGAAAGAAAAGAAGAAAAAAAGACTTGTGTGATCAAAGCAAAATTTCGGGTTTCACGCTCTGAGAAAGCCTGCCACCAGTCACGTGTTTGCGGGTGCTGAGTTGAGGGCCCGCTGCAAGAGGATTTAGGCATCCTTTTAACGATGCCCATCCTTGCCTAACCAGCAGCCGTTGCATTTAAGAGCCTCCTTTCTCTATTGTCAGGGAGCCTTTAAGCTCCAGCAGCAGTGAAACCCTTGCCTGTGGTTCAGCTCAAGACAGGAGTTAATAGACAAGCTTTTAAAGCGTCCTTTGTTAGCCCCTTTCAAATGATTGACCCACTCCTCCTCTTTACAAGTGTTGCTCATGGTGTCGGGGTATAAAAGGACATCCTGGTGGTTTGTTCAGGGACTCCAGCCGTGCGAGGGCATGGACCGATGCTCTGAGGGGGCCTTGGTTGCTCAATCAGTCATGAAGTCCTGACCATTTCCAGTTCCAAAGTTTGATTGACTTGCTGGTACCCACGCTCAGTAGCAGCTGGGAGCTGTTAAGCAAAAGATGAACCTTGCAGTGGATAAACCTAAGGAGCACTTCCTGGCAAGGCGTGTGAGCTGACGCCACAGCATAATTTGAGGGTTATCTTTTGAGAAAGGGGTTGGAAGGAAGTTTAGTCATCAAACATGCCTCTTTCTGAGTTTCTCTACTATCTCTCTTCCCTAAGCACAGTGACTGGAGCATTTTTATGGATACATTGGAAAATTAAAAAGGGAGTATGCACTTAAATCCACCCTGGGCCACTTGCTTGACTCATTTATTTACTTGGTGTGTCATAAACAAAATGAATCAAATTCTGCAGCTCTCTAAACTCTTCTTTGGACATCTGTTCACTCTCTATGTGGGTAGAAATGTCATGGACAATCCTTAGGGTTAAGAAAATATACCTGTAACTACAAATATGAAAAGAAATGATAATACAGGAAAGTTAAAAATAAGCCAACATGCAGGAGCTTTAGAAGTGGCTGGAATGATCCCACAGTCCCTTGCATTGGCCCAAACATCTGCTTCGGTTGTATCAAATTGCTTCCATGGTTGACATCATTGGTTTTGATAGAATGCAATGAGACGATTTGGGCAGTTTCCTATTAGGACTGCTTGATTTGAAGTTAAAACTGGGAGTGAGATTTTACTGATTTCTACTG
Organism: Choloepus didactylus; assembly: GCF_015220235.1. Taxonomy (NCBI): domain Eukaryota; kingdom Metazoa; phylum Chordata; class Mammalia; order Pilosa; family Megalonychidae; genus Choloepus; species Choloepus didactylus. The sequence goes on along the minus strand of NC_051310.1, from coordinate 57,796,417 downwards.
AAGGCCTAGACTGGCGTCTTTTCTAACTTATTTCATAAATAATGACAATATAAAGTCAAACAGCAGTTATCTAAAGTAGATTTTCTACTGGATGACACCCAGTTTTGCTATCATAGAAACTGACAAAAGAGGACAAATGAAATGTACCAAAGATTAATGCAGCAATAAAAGTCTGCCAGAAACATTCTAATTTATTTCTTAAAAGCCTAAATGTTTAAGTGATAATGTGAAAGCAGAAACATACATCTTGGCTCTGCCCAAAGGCTGAACAGTCTGTAGAATCTGCAGAGTAATAAGACCTGACACCTGTGACAAGAACGTGCACTACTGGAAGAGCCTCTCCAGGTGTTTTTCCTGCACCAGAATGCTTTCATTTCAATACGGTATAAAAATGCAATTTGATAGGGGAAAAGAGATATATGTTTTTGATGTTCTTTGTGGCTCTCTCTTCTTCTACAGTTCCGTTTGTTTTGTCTTTTTGGTTTAGCAAGTATACACTTTCTCTTCACAGAAGTGTGTGGCTTCTTCTTGGGCTTGTCAAGAATATCCCATGTACCAGCCACATCTTTGCTTTGTAGCATGTTCTCTCTTCTTCCCCCAGAATGAGGTGGATTCTGAAGCCTGTCTTGTGTAATCATCTTTTGGTGTCCAGATGTTTTGAGCCCTGATTTTCCAACCCTTTGGACAACAGGCAGACAACAAGCATGCAGAGTTGAGGCTTTTAACCGTCCAGATTTGCTTTTAATCTATTCTCTGAAGCAATGATGGCAGAGCATGTTAATTTTAACCTTAGCAATTAATACTACCCCACCCCACCCCTCAACTTAAACAGATCTGTATTTGGCCATAAATGTGACTGGTTTTGATTTTTTTTTTTTTTTTTTTTTGCATGATGTCACTGATCGAATACTCTGGTTTTCTTTTGTTTTTGGTTTTTGTTTTTTGAAATGTATTCTCGCAGAACTATTAATCTTTTCTTTCCCAAAGATTCCCACCACAGGGCCTCAGATTACTGGTTGTGGCACCACAAAATCAACTAAAGAAGAGGAATTCGACTTCTAATATCATTTTACTACTGAACCTTGCTAAAATATTGGCTTTTTTTTTTTTTTTTTTTAAAGCAAATGCCTGGAATTTTTCATACAAGTGGTATTAGCAGAACTCCACTCTCTGAAAATTGAAAACCTTCAACAGCAGTTCCTTAGATGCCCTGAAATCAGTGTTGTCAGAAGAAATCCTTGTGGTAGAACCTGAAACATGCAGAATAAGCAGATCTAAACCTAAGGGAATGGACAGAAATACTTCTTCAATTCCTCTGAAATGATAACCTTTTTTTGTAACCAACAGTAGGTTGAGGTTTTTCCTCTTTAAATTTGACAAGTATCAAACCATCTCCTGGAGAAAAACTTAAGAATTATATGTTACAAACTCTTAAATTGGTATATTCCACAAAAGTTCTACTGCTACTTATGAATTTCTTTTGGGAATAGTTCTCAAAAATATTGTTAAAGTATGCTATTAGCAACATGGAAGTAGAATACTCAGCCTTGCCGTAAGTATGTTGATATCAACATGCCTTGAACTAAAAGCAACATGGCATATATCAGCTGAGTCAAGACCTTCTAATTCAGCAAAATATGTCTAAGTTAGCAATATAAAATCATATACAAATGCTTGGTTTCCTCATTCTAACTTTTAAAATCTCTAAATTAGAATGACTTATTTTTGTTAAGTTTAGTTGGACTTCAAAGTGAATTGAATCCTAGGACATAAGCATCTAGATATTGAAAAATTCACAAAGCACACGTTTTTCTGTGAGAAAGACAGCTTTCTTGAATTAGAAATGAAGAGACTAGCTTTGTAAGAAAAAATATTAAAATTGCAATATGTTGCTGGACTAACAAGGGCATGTTGAGGGTGCAAAACACAACTTTGGATGAAGAATGTGGATGATAGTAGTAGGTTGGGAATACCTGATGCCCTTATTCGAAAGGAAGTCAAATTTTTGACAGCTTCAGTACTCTAGATTCTAGAATCTAAAACAGAATGCTAAACCTGGAAATAGTTAGAAATACACAGTAGTAGCAATAAGGAATAATGGTTGGTTGAATTTGAGGAACTAGTATAACCATGAGAAGTGTGCAGAACTTTAAGCGCAAGAGTTCCAGAAGCCACCTACAGTGCCCATGGAGCCTCACTGAAAAAGACAGCAATGAGCAACCCTAGACCTAACTCATTTTGAATTAAGGACTCAGTTTTTAACGTATTAAAAAATTGGATTTCCCGTAAAACAGTAATTGTGCTTCTGTATACTCTCTGTATACATATAAAAATAATTCATAACACAGTATTTTATGTACTAACAAGGGTTGAGATTCTTAGAGCCTTCCACTACCCAGGGGCCCATGGCCCAAAGTTGAGGAATTGCTGAATTATGCTGTCTTTCAGGAGGCTTCCAGCTTTAAAATATTGTGAATCTATGCTCATCACAATAATTTTTAAAGCATAAATTGCCTTCAATGTGTAAGTTTAAGGAGAGCCAAGAAGTATGCAATGTATCTTTGAAAATATCTCCGTTAAAGTTTGTTAGGATAAAATTTTGGTATAAAAGTCAAGCATCAGTTATCACTTCTCTCCTTGACAGTGAGGCATGATATTTAATCTGACAGTGAAACCAAGGAGATGGTTTGACCAGTATCCCAAACCTTCCTCTCTCCACAAGCCCTCTAATTTCTCATATTAGAAGGCAGAAAAGGTAGTTACACTTAATTTTCTTGAGACTTCTGACTATCCTGAAAACCCTTTTCCGTATCTTATTTCAATAATTAAAAATTGAGATTCAAAGTCAAGGTTGGTCAAAGGAAATGGGAAAGAAATTTGATTTCCAGGCTTTTAAGAAAATACTAAAAGAACAGAATCCAGAGCCGGGTATTGCATTTTCCCGTAAAAAAAAAAAAAAAAAAAGGCATTGAAAGGGGTCTCATTAAAGATGCTTAGGAAAGAAAAGATCATAAGGTTAGATGAGGTCAGAGACATTGGCTGGCCCTAATGGTATGATAAAGTTTATAGCCAGGCTTTAAGACCCTCTGCACACACATCACACTGCTTGACTCCTGTAGCAAGATTATTTCTGGCTGCTTTTTCCATATTTTCAATTAGAATTACCTAATACTTCTTATTTACTTTTGGTTCACTTAAATTTGTGAATGTTCCAAAAATTGAAGCATCCTAATAATATATGTGTGCATACATATACACATATATACACATGCATACCTGAAATTTCTTGTAGATAGTTCTAAAAATATAAGCAATATTTAATCTATACTAATATACGGTATTATTTTAGTTTCAGTTTCTAAACAGCAAAGGAGACTTAATTTTGTGCCTCTGGATAATTTTTAACTTAATTTTCAATATAATAAATCTCCCTGAAACATGCTGTCCATCTACCTCCCACTATCATCAAATCACAAGTGAAATATAAATTTAGGACCTCAGTTTTGCAGTGGGATCTTGCCAATTTCTAATCTATGCTGAGATGTTTTTAAAGGTATATTAATTTTGTAGCCTCTGAATGCTTTGGGGAAGCTTGAGTCTCAATGAAGCATTAGGCCTTCTACTGTATGGCAGTCAATAAGCAAGAGCATTCAAAAGGTCTGTCTCTAGGTAGAGTCATTTTGGGGCAGTTAACACAGTATTGAAAAGCTTCCCAGAAGTCTGTTTTCAGTGCTATATTTCTTTTTCCTCCCTATTCATAGGAAAAAGTTTTTTTGTGTTTTTTTTTTTACCTGAATGTCCACTTCTCCCTTTATTTGCACTCAGATGACTTCTTTGGGTTAAAAAAAAAAAAAGAGCAATGGGGCAACCATTGATATTCTGCCACTGACTACCTCATCAGTTCTACAACTGTGTGCCCTGTTTACTTGCAGACTCTTTATGCCCATGGCATTTCTTATTTCCTCTGACACTTTATGGAGTATTCCAGAGTATTCCAGCATAGCACGTAACACCAAAATCAGCTCTGTGGTCACCATTGGCTAAACCTGAAGATTCATCTTCACCCAAAAACGGCACTGTCGGCAGGACATGTCGCCTGCTTCTGTCTCCTTCCCACAGGAAGACGAGCCTTGGCTGCCCAGGGGCCTCCTCTGTGGGTTCTTTTAGGAGAAATGAGGCATTTGCCCAGCAAAACTTTGCTTTTAGTTGTGGTGTTCAAGCTGGCTCTAAACCCGGGGCCTTCTCTGCAAATCAGAGGCTTTGCGTGAGGCCCTGTGCCTGGTTTCTATGACAGGTTAATTCCAAGGGAGACGCTTCTGAGTTTGGTGCTAGCTGTGGGAATCCAGAGGCTCCCTTTATGATATGGAGAGGTCCTTCAGTAGAAAGTCCTTGGGAAAATGGCCTGGCACCTCAGCTATGGTTGATTTTTTGTAAGGCAGAGGCAGAGGCCAAGTTCATGCCCTATCTCCTACAACTTCAGTCAAGCTCAGGAAAGTCTAAAGAAATGGGTGTAGATTTCATTTTGCTTAAACACTGAGTTCCATTCTCAATGGCGAGTGGATTCCTCAGACATGGAGGGTTTCCCCAGGGATGCCTGTGTGTGAGGAAATAGAATGGACTTTCAGAAAGCTTTAGGTGCAAAGAAGCACATTGGCTTCATCCCTACCAACAGGATTCACATGTTACATAGGTGTTGTAGTGTCCTCGGCATTCCAAGCTGGGGGCTGTCCTAGCAGTATGGCCACCCATGGTTACGGATTCAGTCGTCAGCTTTAATCAGCCTGGGTGCAGTGGCCTATTACTAGAGTTTCAGGCTCACTCTGATACCCATTTCACAGAGAAAAGAAAACATTTCTACTTGGGGCATACCTGCTGACACCGTTCCAAGTATTCACCAGATATTCTGACATGATCATAGACATATTAGAAAACCAAGTCTAAGCTAGAACCTCCCAGCACTCAGAGCAGCTTTAAAAGTCTGCCCAATTTCATGTAAATACTTAGGCATGAAATGAATTTTCTGGGTGTCTGGCTTTTCTTCTTATTGGCTTCTGGCTTTTCTTCTTATTGGCTTCTCTCTTCATTTTTGCTACTGCTTTCTTTCCTTTTTTTTTTTTTTTTTTCTTTTTTTCCTTCCCTGCGTTTTTTTTCTCCTTGCTAATTGTGATCCAACCAGGTAGCAATGCATTTTCCAGGAAACTCTTCTTAGTAGTTTCTTCTTTAGTTTATTTAGTGGAAATGCAAGCCGTTTCAACCTGTTCGGGTTAATTTTTTTTTTTAACCCTTGCATATTTTTAAGTTAGATGATCACTCCTTTGCCTTTGACAGAATCTACTCAAATTAGAAATTTGTCAGTTTACAAATTCTCAGTTCTGCAGCTTTTTTCCCACCCTTTTTGTTAATAAAGAAATTTCTAGCCCTTCTGACTGTCTCCCCTTTGCACACCAAGCTGCCCTTCTGGCCACATCCAGCCAGATGGAAACCCTGACGACAGAGGCATGAGCCTCGCCGTGGCTTTCGGGCCTGGTTACTGCCAGCTGACTGTCAGTAGCCTGCCCGCACTGCCACTGCTTCCCCCCACACACACGTTTTGGAGACACTCAACCTTTCAGCTCTGGTCTTTATCTTTCTAAGTGGGAGCAGATAGGCAACTACTGCTCAGATTTTTTTTTTATATGCATGCCATTTAACTAAAAGCAGGTCACCTCACCATTAAGGTGTCTGGTCTGCTTGCCGAAAAACACACAAAACTTAATGCCAGTGAAGAAGTGCTAGACCGGACTTGGGAGAGCAAACACCTCATTGGAAGGGCTAGAGCCTGAGATGGAATTTAATGGCTTCCATGAAAAACGATTAAAAATGCATGTGGCTCAATTTCATGTTAATACAGCAGCAGTCAAAATAAACTGGACCTGTCAGGAGCCAGTGCTGAGAGAATGTTATGAATAGGCTTATTTTGTGCAGTTGTCACTTGACACACCCAGAAAAAGCAACCAAGGGTAACACCAGCTCCCTCGGAGTTGATTTTGGTTAAATCCCTCCCTGGAATGACCTCAATTTAATTTGGCTAGGTACACGAGTTTTTGTTGCTTTTTTCCTAGCTTTCTGGAAAAGAAATTAAAACTGGGGTCTACTCAGATGTTGCCCACTGCACGGAAGGGCTGAACATGCTGGTAAAAACCATTCCGAGCCTACTGAGAGCACCCCGCTGGCTTCTGAATGAAAGCCTTGTTACCTGGCAGTGTTTTCAGTGTAAAGTTTGGAATTAAGCTGTGGAGCCAGGAGAAAGAATCAGCCCTTTCACACACAGCCGCCTGTGTCCCATGCCCCGAGGCCTGAGCTCGTCCTGGGGCCCCGTTGCTGAGCCTGTTTCACCCTGCAGAGGTGACGGTTCCCTCACCCCTGGGTGGAAGGGCTGGTGCCCGTGTAGTCCAGCCCAGCCAAGATCTCAAACGTAACCAGCCTGCCTGCCCTTCGAGAAGTCCTCCCTGATGACATGGGTATTGTCAGTTTGTGTGTGTATGTGTGTGTTTAAATCATCCGGCACACGTTCTTTTCACTCTTGGCAGATGGCTGCGTTACCAGGCTGTCAGGCCTCGCCTGATTTATGGGCTTCCTGCTACGAACCCTGATTTCTAGAGTTAGAACTACAACCAGTTAGGACTGTAGTCCATGCCCACGAAGGCTAAAGCCAGATGCGTGGGCACCATAGGCTGAGCCACCTTGGAGCCCCCTGACCTGCTGAAAGGGACACAGCATCCTTTGTAACTGCCCCAGAGGCAGGGACCATGCCTGGGCTATGGCCAGTTAGCAATCTTTGTCAAGGTACAAAGGTATTGTGGGTTCTTCTGCGTCCCAGGCAAAGGGGGGGGAATAACCTATTTCATTTTATTTTTTTTTTCCAGTTCTCTCAGGCCAGGCACACCACAGCCCTTTGAAACGATCTGTGTCCCTTACCCCACCCATGAATGTGCCAAACCAGCCTCTAGGACATGGATGGATGTCTCATGAGGACTTACGAGCTAGAGGACCCCAGTGCCTCCCATCCGATCATGCCCCCCTGTCTCCACAAAGCAGTGTAGCCTCTTCGGGAAGTGGTGGGAGTGAACACTTAGAAGATCAGACTACTGCTCGTAACACATTCCAAGAAGAAGGTAGTGGTATGAAAGGTGAGTGCCTAAACGAGAAACCACTGGGACAGAGTCCCTCCCTTTATTTGGGCTCAGAAGGGAAAAAAAGAGAGGTAGTCAGTAAAAGAGCAGTCTCCTCCTCTCCCCGAAGGCGTGTCTATTCCGACCCCACCCTTTCAGAACTCCAGGGTTGACCATGGCAGAAAGGGTTTGGGTTTCCCTCCTGGGCTTCTTGCCAAAGCCTGGGGAGCAGGAACCAGAGCAAGAGAAGTCAATATCTTATGTCCTGTCTCTCTCTCTCTCTCTCTCCCTTTTTTTTTTTAATTACACTGGCTTTCAGACAATTAAATTAGTTACTGCTAACAGTGATCAGGTCTCCTGTGTGCACATACATTCTGCATCTGCCCTGTTTGTAAAGACGCCGAGCTGCTCAGCCTTCTTCCTCATCACTGTAGCCAGGGCACTGTCCATAATTTCATAAAACAAACCACGGGGTCTTTTTATTTCATCTCTCTTCATGCCGAATTGCAGTAATGCTTCATTTCTTGCTCCTGTTTTCTTTGATATCCAGAGAAATCTTTACCCTCTTGTCTTTGCATCTGTGTAAGGGACCTGAAAATAACCACTGAGAGTTTAACAGTGTTTTAAGCCTGATAACAGATTTGCACACAGGTGATAATGGCCTTTATGTGCAGCGTAAATCAATGTTCCTACATTGCCCAGTAAATCTTTACCTTCTAAAGATACTCATCAGGCAATAGATTTCCCAATTGCCTATGATAGGTTCCAAGAGGAGACGAATATTCTGAATTTTTAGGCTATAGTTATTCAGGGGCTAGGAAGTCCTCAGGGAAAGATGGTCATCAGAGACACATGAATAACAGTTTTACATGGTGAAGGGACATCCAGTCCTGCTTCAGGGTCTAAAATGCAGAAGGGAAACCCTGAGACTCTATCTCCCTCTTTGCTGTGGCATTAATAGTCTCTGAGGTTTTACTGTTTTTGTGATTTTCCCTTGAAAACTAATCGTAGGAGGCTGTAAGTTGAGTGCCCTCCCTATACACACACACACGCACATGCGCACGCAGAAATCTGTGCACAGAAAGCATGCCTGAGACCACCCAGGTGCCAGTTGTCAGAGGGCACCAGGTTGAGAAATGGAGCCTTTCACCTCAGGAAATGAGGCTGAGATGTAGCTGCTTCCCTGGCACATTCTTGAATCTTCTCAGCTGCTTAGGCCTGTGCTTGTTCCCAGAGTGAATAAGATGGGTCTTGACGTTTTACTCTGATGATAGAAATGGGTCTTTAAAGGTATTTAATAGACAGCAAAAACAATGGGTCATGTGGGTATGGAGGGGCATATGTCTGCTTTCTCTTTCACGATTTTGGGGGAAATGTGTCATGATTTTGGAGAACTAGCAAAATGCATTTCTGAGCTTATGATGCAGAATTGATCTTCAACATGATTATCTGCTCAAGCAGCTGAACACCAGCAGGTGTGGCTCGGACATGCCCTAACCAAGCCTGGCTTGGCGTCTTTGTCACTGGAGGATCGAAGTACCTGACGGATCAGAGGAGGCTGAAAGAGCCGTTGGTTTTTGACTAGCTTCTTGCCAGGCTAAGTCACATGGAAGTCATGTGTCCAGGAAAGCGTGTGTTGCAGTTCTCATTGATATTTCTGTGGGGAGGAGGTGTTGGCCTTTGTGTTGAGGGGCAAGGAGAATCCTGCAGAAACATCCTTCACTGGGATACAAATCGCTCCCAGATAGGAATGTTGGTTCTCCTGTCTGGTTTTGAGAGGTTTGTTTCTTTCTTTCTTCCCTCTACTTTGTTTTCCTTCCCCTTTTTTTTTTTTTTTTTTTTTTTCCTATCAAAACCTTGGACATTTTCTCAAAGTAGGCAAAGGTAGGCTCACGGCATGCTCACATTTTGAGATGGGAAATGAATAAATGGTTTTTGAAAAGAAATAAATGAGAGAAAATTTGAGTAGATGTCCTATCCACATTTTAAGATAAAAGCCAAAATATTCCAAAGCCCAAGAAATCTCCTATATGTAAACTTCTTCAATTCCCTTCTTTAGAATTGGTGGGAATTATTTCCTCAGCACTTCCTCAGGCATAAAATGACTCAGATGAGATCTCGTATCCAAGATTTTCTTTATAGGTCCAAGGAGTGTGGCCAAAAAAAACGAGCTATTTGATGACTGGAGGAGAGAGAAGACCTTCTTCTATGTATTTTCACTTTCTGCTGACCTATTGAACTTTCCTTCTCCCAAAGAATTGGATTGGGATTTAAAGCACAATGTCCTCAGCAAATTAAATGACAAGAAAAATTTGAAGGAAGGCACATGATGGACTATGAAGGATTCTATTTGTGGGAAAAATATGTCTGCTGTTCAGCTGATGGGTCCACACCCCCAAACAGTGTCATTCCAAAGTGTCAGGGGGCTGTATTAGGTAAACACAGATGCTCCTCCCCACCCTTGACGTGAGATGACACCCCTAATGACTCTTCCGCCACCAAAGATTAGTCAGGATGGTCTTCCAGGAGAGTTCTGGAGAAGGAGCCCTTACCATAGCCCATCCCAAGAATTTGCAAAGAGCAGACAGCAGATTAAATTTCCAAATTAATCCATACTTTCTGAGAAACAAAATAAGAAATCAAGTGCTTTTAAAAAGAGCCAGCTCTTCCTTTCAGATCCACTTTCTTTCTTTCTTGTGACCCAAGCGCTTGGGCAGGCTGGCTCACCTTAGGGTGCCGTCATCTAATTGCTATTTTTCTCATTTTTAAATGCCCAGTTTATGAAAACAACAAGGAGAATAGGTAGTAGAATTTGGAGGAGCTCCTAAATCAACAGGGAATGCATGTCAGTCCCCAGCCTGCACCTTGGGGAAATCATAAAATGTCACCATAATTGAACTTAATTTAGTGTGAATTCATCTTCCCTGCTGACAGCTCACACATACCTTGCTGAAGCGATGTGTTCATTCATTCCTTCCTTTTCACCTAGATAGGCTACCCAGTTTTGGTGACAAATTGTCCCTTAGGAATGTATCTTTTAAGTCAAGAGTATGGAATAAACCTCATTGTCATCCAACATTCTTCCTCTTTTTATTCTTCACCTACGTTGATCTGGCCCTCTTTCTGTCTTGGTGTCAGCACACCATGCCAGGGATCATCACCAAATTCTCTCCCAAATAGACCAACTCCTGCTCTCAGAGGATTACCATCAACTGCCTGCTTTGCTTTGTTTTTCCTTTTGTGGTAAATACCCATCATGACAGCTTAAGTCTATTCTGAAGATGTCCCTTGGGGTAGGAATCTCAGACTAATATCTCAGGCTAAAGAAAAAATGTGATCAGCTGTTCAACTTGAAATTAACCCAGGAGAAGATGGGAAACTGAAGAAGAATATGAAATTATCTCCTTTTAATATTCCCCATGGAGGCTAGTAGATATACATGTTTGGACTAAATATGCTGGTGTGGTTTCTAAGTGCAGTTGTCCTTGTTCTTTTTAAAAACATCACTGCAACTTAACCCAAGGGAAGGATTCTTGATTCTATCAGGGTCGGTATTCAATTATTACATCCTTTTTTCTCTTGGCAACACATGAGTGGAATATACTCTCTTATGTCTTCTCTCATACATTCAGCTAGCCAAGAGGGAAAAAAAAAAGACATCATATCCTAGAAGGAAGAGAAAATAGAAAAGAAGTCAGTTGATGGAAGAAACTTGTATTACCATCACATCCTCAGAGATGACAGTTAAACAGCCAGGGCTGTTTTCAGTGATGTGGCAATGTTGTAAGGGAGCAAATAGAAGAGATGAATGACTGAATAACAGGTTCCACTCTGTCCTCATTCAAGTCAGTTGACTTTCTTGAGCATCTGCCGAGACAGGCTTTGGATTAGTTTCTGAGGAGATGGGGCAAAAGCTATTGTTCCTGCCTCAAAAGATTGCAAGCAGGTACCTGACGCAGATGCTCTGCTGTGAGAAGATATTGTCTTAGAGACTTGACCTGGGGTGATGCAAGCTCCAGGGAGGGCTATAATTCAAGGTGGAGGGAAGTCAAGGAAAGCTCCTGTAGGAGGAGCAGCCCAGAGCTGAGGCTGAGTCTCAGAGAATGATAACAGGTTAGCCAAATATATAAGGCAAGTGAAGGACGTTCTGTGCAAGATAGGACAGCATGCTTGAAGGCAAGCAAGCTTGGCCAAGTAGATCTAGATCCTGTGGCTTAAGTGTTTAAGGGCATATGGAAAAAGGGTCTGGAGAGGGAAGAGCCAGATGGTAGGCTTTGTGAAGGATTTTGGCTTTTATCCTGAAGTTAGTGGAAGTGTTAAAGGAATTACAGCCACCGAATGACTGCCTCGACTTGCATATTAGGAATAAGACCCTAGCAGCAGTGTGGGGGATGTGTCGACATAAGGAGGGGACGGGGATTCTGGATTTGGAGGCCAATTGAGGCTTGAGGGCTGTTTCAGTAATTGAGGAAGAAAACAAAGTTGGACCAAAGCAAGTGGCAGTGAAAATGGCAACAAAGGAATAGGTTCAGCGATCTCGTGAGATGGAATGGAGAGGGCTTGGTACCTGGCTGAATGTACACTGTGAATAGAGAGGGCGGAATTCAGGACAAGCCCCAGATTTCGGCCTCAGACATCTGGGTAGTGCTTGGTGTCGTCTTGAGCAAATGTTATTTAGGAAGAGGAACAGGTTAGGGGGAACAGTGTAGGGCATCTTGAGTTGGGGAACCTGTAGGACATTCCAGTGGAGGTACGTAAGTGAGGACTGCAGTGCACTGTGCTTTCCCTGGCCCAGCCTCCCCAAAAGCCCTGGCTTCCTCTCCTTGCCTGCTTACCTGTAACAAAGTTCATTTGGGGGATCAATTCCAGACTTCTGGGTAGAAGAGCTGATAAATTGTGGCTTCTAAGACGTGAGGGACTCCGTGACTTATGATTGCTAGTGGGAATGGGGCAGGGATTTGGGGATCTGTTTCTCTGGCTATGAGTTTAAATCTCACCACTGCTAATTATTATTAACTGGGCATGCTTATGATGTGTAGAGCTATGTTCGTATGACAATTTAGAGTTCATTGAGACTGATAGATTGTTCATATACAGAAAGCATGAAGGTAAAAAAGAAATCTTTGGCTTCAGTAACCTTGTTAGAAATGTAGCTTAGCAATGAAGAATGGGACTAGTGACTGTGAAAATATGCTGTTAACCTTTCCAAAGGAGTCTTTTTTTAGATGAAAATTATGTAAACTTTTTCTCTCCATGGCAAAGGAAATATATTGCCCCTCTAAAATAGCAGATTTGGGGTTTTGAGTTGCTTTTGAGATGTAGATCTTTGAACTTCTGCTTTTCTCAGAATGAGATTAGAAAAATTGAGAGGTATGATCATTTCTAAGAAAAAGGAAGCTGTCAGAAACCTTTGTAAGATGGGTTTTGAATAAAGCCTTTCTGAAGGTCACAAGTTTCTGGGTGACCCGGTGGGAGTGACCACAACACCTTAGCACCACTTCTCATGTGGCTGGAACAGTTTTCAGCATGGCTGTCATGAGAACTAGGCATTATTTTCTGAACGTAGACCTTCCAGGTGCTATCTTTAATTCATTTAATTTAAAGGCCAGGATTTGGTAAGTTTCTTTCATTTTCTTTATTCCTAAATGCCCACATGTGACCTGCAAGGATGGGTCCTAGTGGGTTCAGAGTTGTAGGAACTCTTCTCAGATAGGCTGAGCACCCTGAGGTCCTTGAAAAGGAAATCTCCAGGATTCCCCCAAATTCTAAAGGTCATGAGACTTCTAACCTTGGTTCCTTACCAAGCATTTGCTTCAGTTTCAGGGTCTGTGTAGGATACACATTGGGCAGCTTTTGATGTGGAACACAGCCACTATTTAACGATGCCTAGCAGGCTTCTGTAGAACACCACTTATGAATGGCATAGGTAATTGAAACTACAGGGAGAAATTTAGTCCCTCTGGTTTGCATCTAACCCCTCCAAGTGGGTATTTTGCCCCAAACTAGATCATCTCTTTGCCTTCTGAGACCCACACATGGCTCCCATGAGCGTGGAACCCCTCCTGGAGGTCACCCTGGACACCTCCTGGATTGTGGTGCATGTTCAGAAGGATCCAGCCCCAAAGGGGTCAGAGACCAAGGTGCCTCCTTTCTTTTGCTCAGAGCCTAGAACAGAACTGGACTGCTCAATACTGCTCTGGCCAGAAATAGGCTACAGTGACCTTGATAATACTGATAGGCTTCTACTCTTCAGTTTTGTAGAAACATTTTCCCTCTCTCTTCAACAACGAAGAGCTCATGCCTTCTTACCCCTGTTGGCTTTCTTCTTGTCTTCTCTCTCTCAAAGACCAAGGATGCAGTTATGTCTTGGAGGGAGAGAACTGTTTGACATTAAGCTGGCTGTATATGGAGAACGGGAGTTGATCTTCCATCTGCAGGTAGCTTCTTAGGGGAAATGAGGGTGTTCTTATTTCTCTCTTTGAGGAATGCCTTACTCCTTGCCCTTCATGTTGCTTCCCAGATTAGCCCTTTAACAACATTGGTCCCATCTTTCTCTCTTGTGGGGCCTCCTTATTTGTGGGTCAGGTGCTGCAGAGCCTGTTGACCTGATTGGTATTTCCAGCCACTCCTACCATAGGTATTAAAGACAAAGTAGCCTGAGTTCTCACTGTAGCCTAGCTTCTGCATAAGCCATTGTACACATCACAAAACCTCTCTATGGCTGATTTATCCAAACTCTAAAATGGAAATACAAATCAACATAACTGGAAACATGATCTCATGGGTAAAGACCAGTGGGTAAATATAGAGCATATGCAAGATGGGCCTAACACTATTATTATCAGAAATGGCCATCTTGAAAAGAAGAGCCGCTGTGGTCTACTGCAAGATCTAGAAGGAGCTTCATGAAGGATGGAGAAGCTGACTGTGGTATGGGGTACCCCCATCATGCACACGGGGACAGTAGTGCTTTCTCCCAGAAATCTCCTACTTCTTGGCCTTGTTTGCTCAGTTTCCTATAAGGGCGTCTCTTCTCTACCTTTCCCTAAAAGTCTGGCACTCTCCAGAGCTCCACCTTGATTCTCCTATTCTTACTCCATACTTATTCCTGGAGTGATCTCACCTACTTCCTTAGCTAAAACAATGACCCGTGTGCCCCAGACAAGGAAGCTTGTCTCTCTAGCCCAGACTTCTCTCCGGGGGTGTTGACCCAACTGGATTTCTCCAACTGGATGACCAAAGTCAGTGACACTCAGCTGATGTAACATGGAGAATCACCATCTCTCCCTTCTCACCCCAAACCTGTTCTTCCCGTTTTTTCTGTCTCACCAAACCTGAAACAAAGGAGCCCTCTTAGGCTCCTTTCTCTCTCTCACTCCCTTTTCAGTAATCAAGTACTGTCAATGTACATCCTTTCCTTCTTCACTGCCATTCCCCTCCCAAACCAGCTTCAAGGGCTTCTTGAATCTATCGCCTGGCCTCCGCTTTCACTATCCTCCAGTCTAGCCTCACCATTGACAGCCATCATCCCTCCAACACACTCTTCTGATTGTGTCTCTCTGCTGCTCGGGGATCAACCATTTCTCATCACCCACAGATAAAATCTAATCTTGTTTCAGCATCAAATGTCTTAATCATCTGATTCCCCCTCGTCTCTAGCCATTCTCCACCATTCACCTGAGCATTTGTCCTACCCCGAATGCTCACTGGCTCTTTGCTTTGTTTATATCCTGTTCCTCCTTCCTGGGATGGCTGCCTCAATACTGTCTGCCCAGCAGATTCCAGGTTGCTGCTACTTGGAAGCTGTCTGTCCCTCACTCCCCAAGGCAGACCAAAGTGTCCCTTTTTCCATGCTCCCCTACAGATCTGAGTATACTTAGCACTTATCCTACAGCTATCAGTTTCTTATGTGAATTAGCCATTCTGCCTGGATTAAAAGTTCCTTGATGGCAGAAACATATCTTCTCGAGCCTGGCCCATAGTAGGCACTCAATAAACAGCGAATGAGTGAATATCAAGATGTCCACACTTGGCAAGGAAGTCAGCTCAGCACATAATAAAAGCATCTTTATCTTTCTTACACTGCAAACGGGAGAGTGACTTTCTGTCTGGTACCCTCCATTGGCATGTCCGTCAGGAACAGCCCAGATTATTGTAAACAGCTGTGCACCAGCAAGAGGTCAGGAGCCCGGGAAGCAAGTGTGCCTTCAATCATGGATCAGCTCTTCCAGGAAACATCCCTGCTTCTAGGGATGTTTCCTGGTTGTCCGTGTCTCCTAGCTGTGTCTTTCCAGATCAAAAAAGGGAGGTCTAAGGTTACATTAAGCGATTCTCAGCCTTGCATCAAACAATGTGGCATCTGGACCACAGGAAAGGGCCTGAACATTTAGTTAGGTTTCATCTCTGACCAGCTTGTTACAACATCTAAGTCATTGAAATTCCTGGTTTGGGGGAGTGAAATAGTCAAGGCTCCTGGTTCTCTGGTTTGTTTGCCTTTTAATGGAGTTTTGTTTTAATACCTGGCAAGGGAAGGTAACTTGCCACCAACCGGGGAAAGGGGCGTAGGGATGGGGTGAAAGCTTAGTAGGCTATGTTCTTAAGAACTGAGATTTCCCGTTCTTTGTTCATCAATTAATGTTGCAGGAAGAACTCTTTAATCACATGCGACTGTACTAGGCACCAAGATGCTTGCTCTAAAAGCAAAGTCAGCATGTACCTGCTGCAAGGGACATATGGCCAAAGGACTTTATGTTTCCCAGGCACACATCCTGAAGTAACTCTTCAGGAAGGCCTAACTTGCTATGGTTTGAAATTGTATAGGAACTTTTTCTAGGAAAACTACTCCCGTTGACCCACATTTTTACAAACGAGTAAGGCAGGCTCATCTGTCCCTCTAACCAGTGATATAGAAAGGAACTAGCCTTAATTTGAAACTTTCCAAGATGATATTTGCACCACATTCTTCCTGACTCGTAGAACACCAAGTTGTCAACTTAAAAGCACCCAATTTGCAACACAGTTCAGTAACTCACAATTCTGTTTCTCATATCATCAGTGATTTTCGCATGATTAAGCTGTAATGCACACATGGTGAAAATTTGGCCCATGAGGTTATATGCTTTTTGTGATGCGTTGTGCTCAATTGTGGCGTTGGGTTACCCAGACTTCTCTGAAGCATGATCATTGAGTTTTCTGAGCAGCAACTTGTGGCGTTTCTAAGTCAGTTCTTTTCAAGTCAGCATTTCAAAGATGTAAATAACAAACCTGATGACAAACTGGTAACATGGTTAGCTTAAAGGTATAGCTATAATCTCACTGTTGTTCACTTCCAGAAGCATTAGCATTGTTTCAACAGCAACAAAAACTGGTAGAGAATAAAATCTGGTAAAATTGCTCCATGATGTCACAGGAGGAAAAGTCCCAGATTCCCGAGCTGGTATGTCCTGGATTCTTGATCCAACCCCAATTTGAGCTGAAGAGGATGTAAAGGGTTGATACTGTGGGTCTGGGGAAGTCCTGTGGTTAATGCTGGTCCCAGAGGGACTTACCACTTGTCACGGTAGGATGAAGGACTTACAAACACAGAATCACGTGATTCTTGCCTGAGATGACTGAGTCTGTTCTTAAAATGCCATTGGCTATCCAATTCAATTTCTCCAAAAATTCCCCTTCTTTGGCCTTCGCGTTACTATAAATCAAGAAGTAACCTCACCAGGCCAACTCTCCTCTCCTACATCTTTGAGTTTCAGGAGATTATCCCACATCCACATTCCCTAAACCAAGGTTTGGTTCACCCAGGAGGTTGGACAGGCCTCTTTAATCAATCCAGTTATCTACTCTAAATGTTGAAAAATGGAAAGCTTCCACATATTTTGGAGTGTTTGTTGTCCACATCAATGCCTCATGATAAAGCACTTAGCAATAGATAGTCTATTGTAATCCACATGATCAGTAATGAACGATACCTCATAGAAAACATGAATAACATTTACCCAATGCTTAGCCTTTCAAAGCACTTTGCAGTCACTGTTCATCCATGTCCTGCCACTGATGGATTGCTTGGTCCTCATTTCACAAGAAGGTGATACAATGTAGGATAAAGCTGGGGATCAGGAGACCTGGGTTCTAGTCCTCATTTCATCACATACATCACATACTTACTCTGTGATCTGTACTTGGCAACCTAGTTTTGCCACCTGTAAAATGAGCTAGGTGTGGGGGTTGGTGATTCTAGAGACTTCTCAAAGATCCTATCAGCTCAAAAATTCTTATATGGACAAGTGCTTTGTTTTGGTTGTAATAATTCTCATGTGGACTTTTAATACAGTTACTATTTTAATTTTCTTTAACTCTGGAATCCCAAACTTAGGACTTATTTCAGATGTGCTTTGGAATTTCCATTATCCTGTGGTCTAGCTGATCTTTGGACCTTTCAAATCCTGATCGTGCAAAATTTGTGATTGACATTCAATGAAAAGGTCAAACACATATTCCATAGCTTGGAGAAGTGGTCAACTGACACACCCCAATAGAGTAATAGTTTTGGGGGTCCCATACCCTTTTTTCCTCTGGGGTATAGGAAAGCAGAGGAAAGACCAGGCTAGGAATTAAGTGACCCCACTCATGGGGTGCTACAGTTGCCTGGTTTTCCTATCACTGTGGAAGTGTCAGAAACAGCATGTGCATTGATCTGCATTGAACCTAAAGTGAAATTACCATGACGATGTAGACTTATCACGTGTGGTTTAGCGTTCTAAGTCAGTTCTTTTCAAGTCAACAATAAAAGGGTCCAGATGAAGTAGTGGCTTCTTGCCATTTTGTTGGTCATGAACCCCTTTGAGAACCTTATGGAAGCTATTGCCAACCTTCTGCCCAAAAAACTACCCATGCAGTCACAACTTGGGATATAATTTTAGGTGATTCCTGTATGTCCTGAAACCCATGGACCCTAAGTTAGCAACCCCTAATGTAAAGCATTGTGGGCAAAGTAGGATGAAGGAGCACAACAGCAGGAATGTCAAGGATGGACTAAGACTTCCAAAAACGAGTAATAACATGAAGGTTTTTTTTTTCTCTTTTTTTCTCTGACCATCACCCTCTTTTCCTTTCTCTATCCCCACATCTTTTGTCATCTCTTCTCGTTCCCTCTCAATTTCTCTCCCCATCTCTTGCACATCTTGCACCATAGATGTTCCAGCCTGGTTAAAAAGCCTTCGCCTGCACAAGTATGCTGCGCTTTTCTCCCAGATGACCTACGAGGAAATGATGGCCCTCACTGAGTGCCAGCTGGAGGCTCAGGTATGTGTACCAGGTGGCCTTCCCTGAGAGGCTGCCCCAGGTGGAACATAAAGTTCAAGTCATGGACAGACCCATATCTTGCCATGTTCTAGTAACCGCTAGGTGCTGGACAGCATTACATGGTGAGTAAGGCTGGGTTCTTGACTTCCAGGTCCAGTAGGAGAGGAAAGATGATCAGATAACCATAGAGTAGTTAAGGTTGTGATAAAGTGTTATGGGAAAGATACAGACGAGGTGCCCTCTATAAGTTCAAGGGTGCTAGGGAGGAATAGGTGGAATCTCCTAGAAAAGTAACGTTTGATCAAGGCTTCAAAAGAGGCTGTGTCCCTGCTTTCGTTCGCCATGATTCCCTCCTCCCCCTGCCTGACCACGGCTTGTTTGAAGATGATAGATTGGTTGTCTGTTGTCCAGTCCAGCTAACTTTTAACCAGACTGGTGAGTAGAAGCACCAGGTCATGCCTCTTGGCCTGCCCCAACACTTCTCCAAAAGCATGTCCAGACTGGTCTTAGTTAAGATAGAATAAATTGTGTGCAATATTTTATTTCTTCCAACCTTGAATAATGTGGGACAATCATTGAGAAGGGGATTTCCCCAGGTCTCAGGTTTCATTTCCCTTCTGCATGACCTAAAAGGACAAAGTTCTCCTTCCTTCTAAGGCATCTTTCCCCAAGTGTGGCTGCCAAAGGCCAGTCAACAAAACCCCTGAAATGAACCATGTTTCCTACCATGCTGTGCTCGAGTAAATAGAGCTGACTGATGTCTTTGTTTCCCTTGCTTAAAATGCTATTTGCCTGTTTCGAATTGACTTCAGTTTCCTTTGAGCAACGATTTCAAAGAATTAATGGTCTGAACGGGCTAATAATATTTCCCTTACAGGAAGAGGAGATTGTCCCATTTGGGGCATAGCTGGTCTGGAAGCATAGCTCCCAGCAGATCCCTGGTTTCCCGTGTGTATTCAGTACCCTCGGTTAACCTCTGCAGGCCTGGCTGAATACCAGTATTGAGATGTGAAACAAAGCCCAAAGTCACTGCACATTCTCAGAGAATGAAAGGCACTAATTTCAACTTCCTAACACTTTTCCCACTGCCTTTTGGATCTCCCTTGCTCCTTGAGATCCCAGGGATTGACAAAAACTGCTTCTAAGGGCATTTTTACATTTTGGGTCAGAGTTGAGAAAGAAGTCTTAAGTCATCAGTTGTTTGACTTGAGGGGAAAAAAAAAAAAAAAAAAAAAGAATTGACACAGAAGCAAAGCCAGAGACCAGCACAAACTTTTCAGAGTGATTTCGTTCCCTTAAACCCCAAATCAATGCTAAACAGAAATATGCCCACAGGGCTTCATCTCTGAGAGTGGGTTCATTTGTCACTTAAGTCTTAATGTTTCTAAGTAAAGGAGATGTCACTTGGTGTTCCTGTCCTTTCCTTCTTTAAGAAAAATTCCATGGACTAATTGCAAGAAGTCACCAGAAGTTTGCATTGGAGACCTGATTTGAGAAGGAACCTTCTAAGTGGAAATTTGCAATGTCTTTAATCAACAAGCGTTTAACTAAATCCTTAGGCTTGCCATTGTTACAGAGTTAAGATAAAGTTCACATCCTAACTATGAGTCCCAATCATTCACCTGAAATAATGACTGAGTCATGGGCTTAAGTTATTTTCTATTCTGGTTTTCCTTATGGAGACAAAAGGGGGGTGGTGAACTGACAAAAACCGCCCTGTGTTACATTGACACTAGGTGAAAATTATTCTGGGCTTCAAAACTTCTCTAGATGGGGAAACATAGGAAAAGTTTGAGAAAGCAAGGAATATCTGTGTGGGTTTGGAACTGTCAGGGAAATTGAGAAGAAACAAAATGATTAAACCTAGAGGAGAGGGGGAGTGTATGACTTAAAATTTATCTTTAAAGACTATAAAGAAATTTCACGACGGGTGGGATGATTGGCTGTTCTTTGTCTCTCACTCTTCCAAAGGTCACAACCAACAGACACAGGCCACTGTGTACCCATATAAGTTAGACTATTTAGTCAGAAGAGGTTTATGATGAATTAATACTAAAGGGAAAGATAAATGGATATTCACTGTTCTGCAAACATGTGGTAACGAATAAGAGAGTCAAGTACTAAATAGCCTCCAAGAGCCTCTAAGCTGATTCTTAAAAATGTGTTTTTAATGCATTTATTAAATTACAGAATGTTACCAAAGGTGCAAGACACAAAATTGTCATCAGTATTCAGAAGCTCAAAGAAAGACAAAACCTTCTGAAGTCTTTGGAAAGGGTAAGTCATCACTAAACAAGGAAACAGTTCCACCCTCATCGTGGGCAAATGGACCAAAGAAAATTCCGACGAGAGTGTCACTGGCAGACCTTATAGAGGTATATCATGCTGCTTCCTTTTCAAAAGAAGGAAGTGATTTTGAAGTGTGGTTTCCTGGTTATAAATGCTTCTATGCTGCCAGGCAGCTGAAATGTACTTATTCCCTTGGTCCCTGTGGCACGGGGCTGGCCATCTCTGAACTCTGATGAAGTGTTGTCAAACACACGCTTTTGATATACATTGGCCTCCACCTTTTATACAGATTTGTAGAGATTATCAAAGTGTTCTACCTACTACCAAAGGCTAAAATATATCAAAGCAGTGCAGGGAGTATGCAAATGTACTTCATTCTCACTGCTCACCAAGGGAAGGTTCTGGTTTTGAGAAAAACTGTCCTCTAGAGTGGTGAACACTGACAGATGAACTCCAGGTTTCAGTAGAGGGATCCAAATCATTTGGCAGATGGACATAGTTGGCTCTCCAGGGAGTAAATTCAGACTTTAACTTAACAGAATGTGTCTCCATGACTGTGAGAGGAGCCTTCTCAAAATTGCCCAGTGGTGAAAATGTGTTTATTCCAATGTTAAAAGCAGTTATTGGCTGTTTACAGTCCCTTACCTTTTTGTTTGCTGCCTGAACAGGTTATCTTCCTATCTTTGTGTCTGGGTGTCCCCCTAGTGACATGGCTATTCTTTAGGACTTTGTGATTTTATGATTTCATCTAAGATCCAAAGGAGAGCAGGCCCTTGTTCTTGCACACAAGAGACCAGTATACTCTGCCCTAGGGTTGGGATTTTTGTGGACTGGTGTTGGGAGACAGTTGGGAGTGGTGGCTGGGAAGTTTTAAAGGTATTTGCTACCTGCAGACTTGAGTGGTAGCCTCTTCCAGTAATCCCAGAGAATCTTTGGAACAGGACAGGGTATTGAGGTAGGTAGAGCTAAAGTAGATTTTGTGAGGTCATAAATATTTTAATGGAAGAGGATTTTTTTCCATTTTTTTTTTTTTAATTTGTATTCTATTGTCATATATTCAACCTAACATTTCCCCTTTTAAACACAGTCAGATATATATTCAATGCTGTTAATTGGACTCACAGTGTCGTGCTACCATACCACCACCATCCACTACCAAAACTTTTCCATCATCCAAATAGGAGCCCTGTACATTTTAAGCCTTACTTCCCATTCTTTGTACAATTTGAATAGCAAATGTTTACTTTTGATCATATTATGTTGAAATTAGATCACATTTTACCCCACACAGTTTGTTAAATGGTAGGCAGATTCCCAAATCAGTTCCCCAAAATTCATTTATTCCAGTATATAAATTTAGCTCTCATCTGTACTCCAGTACAACACAAAGCAGAGCAGTGTTTTGGTGAAAAAAGAGGTGCTACGTGCCAGACCCTTTTGTATGGCATCTTCTGGTTTCATCTGGAAGAGGGTTTTTTTTTTTTTAACTTATCTATAAAGGGGTGTGTGAGCATGTGTAATTTTATATACAATATATAAAGGTATATGTAATACCTATTAACTAATATATAAAATTTTATATATATATATACACATATATATATATACATATATATATATATACACATATATATATATATACACACACACACATATATATATATATATATATATATATATGGGCTATACACATATAACTTCATAAGGAGGGCTTCTTTTTAAACTTCTATATAGACAGACAGACAGAGGTTGCTCACCTGTGCATCCATGATGAAAGTACCTTTCTTAGAGTAAATCACTAATTTTAAGTGACCTAGCCAGCTCACCCTGAAGATTATTGTTGTTCTTAATGTTATGCTAATTTCTTTACTAAGCAGATTGTCTAAACAGTGATTATTGCCATTTTAATATAAGCAACTGATCTCTTTGGGGCATTCAAAAGGCCGTTTTTCTCCTTTGCCATTAGAAAGTACAGAAAATATTTTGCATTAGGATTAGACTGCTAACTGTTATGGTGAAAACGGAACATGTACCAGAAACCCATTCATCTTCCCTGCCACTGAGGAAATGCACCCTCGTGATGGACAGAGCAGTTGAACTGCTGTTAACTTTACTCCCTGAAGCCTTGAACCCAAATCAGTGTCTGAGTCCACCCAGGCTTTGAAAGCCGGTGACATTTTCTCTGTCCCAGATTTCACACCTAGAATAATATTGACGCCACAAAAATACTTTCTCCTTGTTTCACTGGAACGGGAATATTAAAAAGATGCCAAATATAATACGAAGTATGATGGCAGCTAATGGCCAAGAGGAAAGCAATGAGTTTATTCAGTCTGACCTTTGGGGATGGAAAGCTCATATCTGTCAGACAACCAGCTCAAGCTGGCTTCCGAACACCCACTCGTTCAGACACCCCTGTGTGCTCTTCCTTTCCGGAGCAGAGAATCTCTCCTCAGCAGCCACCAAGCATTCATTCCCTGGCTCTGTTCTCTTGTCTCTGAGACCCTCACTCTCCTGCCCTTCAAGGACAGGGCTCTTCGTAACCTGTTACCCTTACACCACCCCTCCCCTGTGACAGGCTCCAGCAGCCATTCCTCTGGCACTCCCAGACAACACTCAACTGATTATGCTGTTAGAACTGCTGTCATCATACCCTTGCCTGCCTCCAGCATTCTTACCTCACGTAGAACCCAGCGATTTCTAAGGAGATGGCTGGGACCCCGCCCAGAGCTAGTTCATAATCAGTAGTACCTGTGGATAAACTCCTGTGCCCAAGAGCACTTCCATTCAGTCAGTTACTGAACACTTAATGAGCAACTGCCTCGGATGAGACTTGCCCCATCCACTGGAAGCTAACCGTGAGTAATGGGCGGGTCCTGCCCTCCAGGAGCTCGCACTTTGCAGCAGATATCCACATTAGTAGATGATCTCACAGTCCAGTGTGATCAGTGCCATTGTTTGAGGCAGGGGGCAACGGTTGGATCTTCCTGGGATGAAATAAACCTCTCTGGGAACACTGAGGAGAGAAACATTTATAGAGGCTGGATGCTGGCTGGGAGACTCATTAGGAGCTATAGCAAGTCTTGATAGGACCTTGAGTCAAGGCAGAGGCAGTGAGGATGGAGAAGGATGAGGGAAGTATGTAGAGGGAGTCTAGTGGTTGTCAGTGGCTTTGGACTGAGTGTTGTGCCATCGGAGACAGAAAATACAGGAACGGCCTCTGGGCTGGAAGAAATGGAGTCCAGGATGACGTGTTGAATCTGAGGTGCCTGTGGGTTAGCCAGGCTGAAATGGCAAATCAGTGGCCAGAAGTACAGGGTCTTCTGTTTGAAAGATCCAACGAGGGTCATCTGTGCCTAAGTGGTAGTGGACGTGGGCATCAAGTGACAAGAGCTGAGCACACCATATGATGTGGAGGGACTGAATGAGCCTCAACTGCTTTGTATCAGCACATGGGCTAATGGGTAACTACATTCTGCCTCTTTATGTTTGTGATGCAGTTTTGTATTTATGGTTTGGAAGATCGATAAACACTTGGCTTGATTCCCTAGTTTTGTTACTATGAAGAATTAATTCCCACAGCTAGTGGAGGACACTGGATTGAGTTCAGGTCAGGCCATTTCTTAGCTTCCTTCTCAACTTGTGTGTTTGGTGTTGAGTTCCCGATTCATTTTCAAGAGCCGGGAACATTACCTGTGTCCAATGGCCATACTGCCCCTCCATTGATGGCGGCATAAATGGGGTTTGCTAGTTGGCTGTGAGCCAAGTGTTATCTTCCTGGTACAGTGGCTTGAAGTCTTTGCAGGGTCAGGGAGGACTCTTCCTGGGAAGTTACATTTTACAGAAAGTGTCCAACATTATTCGGTATGTTTATGGTGTCTTTTTTGGTGTGGTTATTCCCAATAGAAGAATAAGGTTTGAACTTGTGGCACATGTTTCCTGTTTGAAGGAGTTCAGTTCCTAGCATAACCAAAATCTTCCCCCATTACTTAGTAACTACAGAAGCACAGTCAGCTTGCTCACCTCCATATGCCCTGCTCAGATCAGATCACCAGGTCCAAAGTCAAGAGAACCAGCAAGGAATGGCCTCCTGACACTGAGAAAGGGCCAACCCCATTCTGGGCATCAGGGAAGCTGGTAATGACCAAGGGAGCTCAGCCTGATGAGGGCGTCGGGTTTGGCGGCAGTGGCTGTGGGCTGGCACCACCATGGCTACATACGCCGTATTTTGAAGGACGGTGCTGGACTCTCTGCATTTCTCCTCTAATGGACCTCTTTCCCCTAAAATAGGCCAGACAGTGGCCATGTTGTCAAGTTTGAAACAATTCTAGGGACTCCTTAGAATTTCACTTCCCTCATAAATCCTGGTTACCAATTAGGCTAAGGCAGAACTCAGGCCCCACTCCCAAAGCCCTAACAAAGCAGGGCTGCCGATGAAGGGCTATGGCTGTTAGTGTGCTTTGCCACCCAGAATGGAAGAATGCATAGCAAAGGCTACCATGCTTGGGTTTCTTTTTATTGATCCATTGATTGAAAAGGTTTGGGTGCAGGAATGATCACGTTCCATATGCTTGGGTTCCCTGATGTCATCAAGTAATTTCTCTCGGTAAGAGAAGATCACAGAACAGGAGGAGCAGAGAGGGGGTATACATGCTTCAGGCTTTTAAAATCATGTCCTTGCTATTCTGGGCTCTTGGAAGATTACATTTGTCATTAGTAATCAGGGTCCTGAGTCAGCCTTATTTCTGGGTCCCAGGGAGAAAAGCCTATAAAAGCCCTGGGTGCTGACCCTGTGGCAGAGGGCTGGGCCCACCCACCAAGCCAGAGAAGACCCAGGCTCCTGACCCCGGCCACGTTCCCAGCCACAGGCACCTGGACTTGTCCTGTACCTCTGTGATCATCTGTGATCACAAGTGCCCAAGAGCATCAATCTGAAACGACTTTCATTCCTTTTTCTAATAAATCATGCCCAGTATATCAAAACATATGCAAAATGATCCAGTTTTATTATACAGTATATGAAGAAATGTGTATGTTATACATATTTCTATACACAGCGGCCAGAATGATCCTTTTAAAACATCAAACATGTCATTCCCCTGTGTAAAACCTTCTCCGATTTACAATCTCAGAATAAATCCCAGTGTCTCTGTCCTGGCCTATGGGCCTCCGCGGTCAAGCCCCTGCCCTCCTTGGACCTCATTTCTCACCACTGTCCCCTCAGCCACTCTGCTCCGCTCTGGCCTTCCTTAATGCTCCTTGCACGTCCCAGGCCCGCTCCCACCTCAGAGCCTCGCCCTTGCCATGCCCTCTGCCTGAACTGCGCTTTCCCAGGGATACTCCTGCTCACGTTTGGCTTCCTGCTCTGAAGTCCCCCTCCAAGAAGCTTCTCCTGTCGGCAGCCCTGCCCTGCCCTGACCAGTCCCTGTTATGATATTATTCATCTCGTGGGTGGGGTGGAAACTCCCCGAGGGCTGTCCTGACTGCATCCCAGTGCCTGGCAGAGCACCTGGCACTAGGGGTACTCAGCTCATGCTTAGTAACTCAACAAAGAAGCACAGGACAGGGTGACAGGCACTGACCCACGACGTTCCAAATATGAGCATCATCACAGCAACCCAGTGAGACAGGTGCTGTCATTGTCCCTGTTTTACAGACAGGAAAGCGGAGGCCCAGAGAGGTTAAGACACATGCCCAAGGTCACACAGCTGGTAGGCAGCAGAGCCAGAATTTAAAGCCGGGCATCGGACCTAGAGTCTGTGCTCTCCCTCACTGCCCCGTGCTGCCTGTGCCATGGGCTGAGCGGAGGTGCAAAAACAAACCATACGCAGATGCAAAGCCACTGTGGGACCCAAATGTGTTATACAGTTTCTAAGGAGTGAGTGGCTATAAAATAGAGAAATGCATTTTATTATTTTTTTTAAACACACTGAGGAAGCCAGGAAAAAAAAGGTACCAAAATCATTTCAGTGGTTTCCTGTAGATAGTGGGTTTTTCAGGTGATGTGTGTTTCCCTCCCTATATGTATCTACATTTTCCAAAGTTTTCTATCATAAACCTGGTTGCTTTTCCAAAGAACGTTCTGGGGAGCAGCCTAGGGCAGGGGAAGGGAAACATCAAGGTGGGCGGCTCCTCCTCCCGACCCTGATGGAGCTTTGTTTTTTTCCCCTCTCACCACCCAGGACATCATCGAGGGGGGCAACCTCCGCATCCCTCTCCAGGAACTGCACCAAATGATCCTGACTCCCATCAAGGCCTACAGCTCCCCGAGCGCCACCCCAGAGGCTCGGCGCCGTGAGCCCCAGGCTCCCCACCAGCCCTCACTGGTGGGCCCTGAGAGTCAGGGCCCCGACTGCAAAGACAGCGCTGCGGCCACTGGCAGCCCTGCCCCCACCCTGGCCGGCGCCAGCGGAGGGCTCCAGCCGCACCAGCTGAGCAGCTGTGATGGGGAGCTGGCCGTGGCGCCCCTGCCAGAGGGGGATCTCCCCGGGCAATTCACGCGTGTCATGGGGAAAGGTACAGTCTGATTCTCCCACCTCCCCCCTTTTCTAATCTCTCTATCACTAACCAGAGCTACGAGCTCCCAAGGGGCTCCCCTTGAGCACTGGCTGAGCCTGCAAAAGCTCAGCCCAACACCTACCCTGACAAATAAGGAGAAAAGCTCAGAGAAGTCAAGTTGGGTGGGTTTGAGCTCCCGCATCTCAGACCCCCAAAGGCCTCTTCCTCAACCCTGACTCCTTCTTGATTCCTTCAGACCAGAGGGTGCTGGGTCCTCCTTCTAGAACACTGTGTTGGCCACGGGTCCCTCAGGGAAGGAAGGTGGGATAGACTCTGAAAAAGATGATTTCAAAAACAAGCCACTCACTCAGCTGCTGGTTGGGTTCCCTCCCCAAAGTAAAAGTGGCAGCAAATGAGGGTTGTAATACCTTTAGTCCTTAACGCAGGGAGCTCACTGTCCAGAAGGATGCCAGGCCCTTGGCAGTGGGCTCTCTCCCTGGCTACTGCAAGTATTTTCAGATTTGGAGCATTCTTAGCAGTGAGCTCTTTTTGCTCACATTCTCCATTCTCTGCTTTTTCGTCTTCGGAGTTGATCCAGCAGACAAAATGCTCTAGAAGTAACAGCTTGTGTTTATTTAGTGATTACTATATATCAGGCATAAGTCTCTGTGCTTTACCTATATAGCTTACTTAATCCTCAAATTAGACCTTATTTTACAGAGGAGGAAACTGAGGCACGTTGGCTAAGTCACCTACCAAAGTCTACGAGGCTGATGATAGGGCTGGGATTTGAATCCCCACAGTCTCTCTACCATCCACATGGCTACTACTGTGCCTTCTTATTAGCTCCGAGCAACATTCACTTCCACATAAAGGGTCCCTTTTGCTCTTAGTTGATAAACCCCAAACTTAAAGCGTCGCTGGTCATCTGCCCCCTTTTGCCACCTCAACTGCCCCCACCACCTCCATTCTATAATCCAGCCAGACTTTATCTTTGAGTTCCCAAACCTTTGTACATACATTCCTCTGCCTGAAACAGGAGTCCCTACTGGTCCATATGAAGCCTTAATGTGAATTACAAAATGGCAGCCCCTCTGGGTGGATGTAGCCCTGCGGCCACTCACCTTGGACTGCTCTTGTGCAGCGCACAATCTTCATATCCTAACATGGCAGCCTTGTCTTAAACACTGTCTTTCCCTCACCCCAATCATTCTCTTCATCTGTGTAATGCCTCTTCCTCCCCCTCCAAGTCTCAGCTGAGTCCTTGCTACTCTAGGAAGGCTGCTGCCTGATCCTCAGGCTAAGTGAGGTACCCTCTACCATGTGCCCCAACCTCCCCTTTACTCGCTCATCTTAGCCCAGTTCACACTAGACTGCAATTGCCTGTTTGATTCTATCGCAGTTAGTCTTGCAACATCATCAGATGACTTTTAAAAACCCCTGAGCTCACCATCCAAAGCCCAGTGCTTGGCTTATAATAGGTGCCTGATAAGGGTTGCTGTATAAGTTGGGGAATTGCACCCTTATAACAGACTATCCAACACGCCATGCCCATGCTGCGTGTGTGTCTGCAGGGCAGGACAGAATTCACAATGTGGCCCTTAGGATAGAGCACACTTTTTACCAGGACCACCCTCTGCCTTCCCTGTGACTCTGACCCTTATATAAATATCCTTGAAAATGCCCAACATTAGAATCAGTTGTACTTGATGAGATATTTCACAAGAAATCTCTCTTGCTTATTTTAAAATTGTGGTGAATACCAGTACTTTTCCTTTGGGGAGGAAAAGCAATTTTTTCTTCTTTGTTGTCCAATATTTCGGGCCATTTTAAAGAAACCAAGTGTTTGCCAAAAGAAATGAGCTTTATAGTACAGTAACCCCACCCCACCCCCCGATATATGTTCTAAAAAGAGACTTAAATTTGTAGGAATCTGTTTTCTTTAGAAGATGACTTGTCACTTCCTTTGGAGCTGAGATGACAATAGCTTGATGGTCAGGCTGGATCCTTCCTCTCCCCACGATTTCCAGCCCCCTCTCCCCACCACCCCACCCACCTCCACCCCAGAGAGGGCTTTTAGCTGTGTTGGGTTAGAAGAGTCTTTCCCAGGTGTGAAGGTACCTGGGGGTGGTCATCTGAACGTGTGATCCATTGCCCCCTCCCTGTGATAAGATTCATGGTGGGCTCAGCCTACAGGAGACCCAGGCTCCTCTGGCTCTCCTTTTTAAATTTCAATGACTTTAAAAGAAATTATAAAACCAGTATATGCTCAACATAAAAAATTTGAAGTGAACAAAATAGTGGAAATGCAAAGCAACCCTCTCTGCCTCAAGCCCTGCTATTGTCTACCCCAGAGATGGCCACTAACAGTTTTCGGATATCCTTTCAGAACATTTATAATCATCAACGAACATGCGAGTCTTCTTGTTTTATACACAAACAGTTCGTATTTGACATTCTTTTCTGCAGCTTGCTTTTTTTGTCCTTTTTACAGTATATATTTTTAATATTTCTATCAATACAAATAGCTCTGCCTGATTTTATAAAGGTTGCATATTGTACTATTCCACTGTGTGCATAAACCATAATTCATTTAACAAGGCCCCAATGAATGGACATTGAGGTGGTTTCCAAGATTTTGCTATTACAAACACTGCTACATGAAAATCTGCATGCAAACAGCCATAGGATAGCTTACGAAGAAGGACTAAATGGGATTCCATGACAGATTGGTTTTGCAAGGTTAGGGAGAGGAAGGAACCAAGTATGACGCCCAGGTTTCAAGCTTGATCAACTTGAGTGCAAGGCATCTTTACTCTCTCGTTGACATCTTTCATCCCACCATCTCCAGCATGGTCTTCTAAATACCACCACCAAAAATCACAGTCTCCGTGATGGGAGCAGAATGGGCTGCACCAGTGCATAAGGAGTCCAGTCTGTGTCTCCAGACTTAAGTCTGTCCCATCTAGGTTAGCACTTACGTGTGTAGGGGAACCTGCATATGTATATGTGTGCAGATCACGTTGAGAAACTCACATGATGGAGTAGCAGCCTTCCTGCTCATGGGGCCCCCACACACCTCATATCCTCAAAGACGTGCCAGCCACACATTCCTCCAAAAACAGACGTGCCCGCCTTTCCACCTGGCGAGAGGTGCACAGTTCATTCACAAAATTACAGAGGCTGCTCTCTGATCGCCTCAGTGCTGTTTGATGCTTTTGAACCCCCTCTCTCAAAACGAGCCTCTTGCAATGCGATAGCTGCGGACACTGCTGCGAACTGCTCTGTTCTATCACCAAGTGCCTGTCGCAGGCTGGGTTGCAGGAGGCTTAATATAGAATGGTATGACTGGAATGAACTGAAGGGGCTTCAAAAGGCAAGAGCTCCCGTGGTGACCAAGCCTTTGATGCACTGGAATGAGGAGCTTCCTGGCCTTTTTTGTGAACCTTATGTAAGGCCAGAGGCATGCACACCTCTCGTAATATCAGACCCGAAAGGAAATCAGAGGCAGATTTCAGAGGTTAGGGTGGGTGTGCATTTCTCTAATTCATCTTCCTTTTTTGTTTTTAATTCACAGTGTGCACACAGCTCTTGGTCTCCAGACCTGATGAAGAAAATATAAGTTCCTATTTACAGCTCATAGACAAGTGTCTAATTCATGAGGTGAGTTGTGGCAGGTTTTACAAAACTCTTTTTCTCATTGCTTAGAAGTGATTCCCAGAGTCTCTGTGATGTAATCCTTTTGGTCTCCAGCAACTTGTTTTTGAGGGGTGGAAGGTCATTACAAACAGCTTGGGCAGAACCAGGCTGTGTTAGCCTCAAACCCAAACGCAGCTCATGTAAAACTTCAGAGTCCAAAGATTTGTATAGACTGAGAATTCTGAAATGAGGATGAACGTCCAAGAGAAACTTCTGACTCCGGAAGAATCTCTAAGTGACTGCGCCTGGGGAGGTTAACTCAGAGCCCTGACGGCTCGCCCTTGGTATTTTCAAGTCTTTTAAAAATTTTCTGTTAAAATAATGTTTTGCCTTTGGTTCAGCTAAACTTGAGAAAATACAAGAGAGCAAAAGAAATGTTGAGTATGTGTGTGTGGGGAGGGGGTGTGTGATTTGATGGCTTGTTAGGCCATGCTTCTGTTTTGATTTGTGACTTGTATAGGAATTGTATTTAGCTATATGTCCTCTAGAAGAAGGACTGAGGCAGGCAGGCTGGAGATGTGCCTTACCAGACTCTCAGCACATAATCTTAATGTTTGGAGGTAGTTCCCAGGCCAGGCTAGGGCAGCTGGGTGCCCTGGCTGCTGCCTAGGGGGGATGGGTGGGAAGAGGGGGTCGTGTCTCAGATACAGGACACCAGTGGTTCTTGTAATCCCCTCTCCCCCAAAGTGTTACAGAGATAAGATCTAGGCTTTAGAAAGCTTGGGACTAGGTAAATCTAGAATGATGAGGTCTTTGTGTAGGATTGTGATGTAAGAATAAGATGATCAAGGCCACCATGTGTGCTCACCTCTGTGATGTTGGTGAAATGTGTTGGTAGATAGAACCCTGGGGGTCTAGTAGGCCCCAGTGCAGAGAGCTCCCTGGTGCAGAGATGTGGCCTGGTGCCCACCTTCCCACCCGTGCCTTCCCTCACCCCCTCAGCTGCCAATCGGGTGCTTCTGCTGGTGAAGGTCTCATCCCACTCTCTGCACCCTCTCCTGGTTTTGTCATCTTACCCTGCCTCACGTAAGGTGTATGCTCTCCCTCTGGGTTTCCTCCCAGCCACAGCCCTCCTCTCTCCCACCCCTCAAACCCTCATGGTTTTTCTCATGACAACGTCAATCTCCTGTTTCCCAACACTCCAGCGAGAGCGCTGTCAGCTGATCAGCTGGCTGGGTTGGGAGCTCAGACATGCCTTCCTCTGAAATACTCAACTGTTCAAGGCAATAGATTTTTTACTGAAAAAAATATAGATGCGCATGCTGTATTTTTCCCCTGTAATGGTTTCCCTGGAGAAGCCCGGTGGTGAAATGATGACTGAAAACCTATATGGAAAGGCTTATTTGTATACTTATTTTGGGAAGGGGCAAGGCTCCGAGAATGGGTTTCTTTTCACCGTTTGACGATACACCTCCCCAAGCCCTGACCAAACCTTTCCTATTTCCAATCCCAGCACTGCATTTGCGGGGTGGGGGAGCCAGCAAAATGCAAAAGAAAGAAGAGAAGGCAAGAGCACATTTAAGAATTTTTGTAACTCATTCATTAAAATAAAAATATTTATTGGGCGCCCGGGCCCTGCGAGGTTGGTAGGTGACACACAAGGAAAGCAGGTCAGCACATAGTGGTGGTAAAGGCTGTGACCAGATCATCCCAGTGTGCCACGGAACACCGAGGAGGCACAGAGCCAGCAACAGGGAATTTCCTCAAGGAACCATCTCCAAGCTGAGACCTGCAAGATCAGCTGGAATCATGGTGGTTAAGACTAAATAAGGGCGGAAGAGTGCTCCAGGCAGGGAGCGTGGCATTTGGAGCAAAGCGTGTTTTGTCAGGGAGGAAGACATTTGGGTGGTGTTAGAGGAACACTGATCAGGGAAGGGTTTTAAGCTCCTGAAGAAGCAAAGTGGAATTCTGCTTCTTCTCTCACCATTGAGCCTCCAGGATACTGGAGGACAAAGCCCCAAGTCCGTTGAGCCCACGGGAGAGAATAATGACTCCTCCCGCTGCCCCATTGAACAAGGCACAAGCTCCTTAATTGGTCCACCGCCACCCTGAAACTCTGGTCCGAAGCTTCCCGCTTGCATGCCCTCCCCGGGTATCCTGGCTCTCGTTTTTGTTTCTTTCCCCTCTACCACCTTGGCAGCCCCACACGGTTCAGTTCAAAGATGGTACCGTGTGGTCCGATCCCCAGCTTGGCGAATGTTCCTACTGGCGAGAGGCCCCTGACTGCAGCCGAGGGCGTTGTGGAGCAGAAGGGGTTCCTTCCACGTGTGCTTGCCAGAATTAATGTCAGTCTGCAGGCGCCTGCACTCCACTTTGGAAGGGAAAATGTTGTTCAATACTTTTCATTATTATTTTAGTTCTCGAAGGAGGACGAGTGTCTGAATAATTTTCCACAGCCCCAGGTTATCCTATGTGGGCAGAACATACCCTCCCTGTGGGCCCCGTGGAGGCCGCACTCTCCTTCCTGGCTGAAGGTTAGCCCGGGCTCGGCAAGACAGGACTTCTTTCACGGCCTGAACACGCTGTTCTTTAGCTGCCTGGAAGGGGAGGGTGTTGACGAAGCCGAGACACCTCCCTCCCTCCCTCCCCAAGGATGAAGGGACTGACTCCCTAGAGTGGTGAAGGGAAGGACCAGGAAGTTCTGGATTTTATGTCTGGACCCATCCCTTAGTCTCTTGGATTGTAATTCCAGGCTGCTCACCTCTTCAGTGTCATGAGGTGGTTCTGGGACAATGGACTCTTGTCCCCTTTCTAAGCCTTTTAACCCAGTCATAAAAGTTTAGAACAAATCTTAACCATCTTCTTCCAGACAGATTTTTATGGGTCTGGGCCTGACAGGGACAGAGTGACTCTGAAGTGGCTGACTGGCTGTGTCTGGGCAACCTCTCAGTGTGGAACCTTCCCTCCCGCTCCAGCCCCTGAGGACGCTTTGCTCCCCAGG
Organism: Choloepus didactylus; assembly: GCF_015220235.1. NCBI lineage: Eukaryota > Metazoa > Chordata > Mammalia > Pilosa > Megalonychidae > Choloepus > Choloepus didactylus. Next base: position 57,762,541 of record NC_051310.1, on the reverse strand, counting down.
TCCCACCAAGGCTGCCACCGGAGGTGGCCGGGGTGAGGCGTTAGGCACCACGGCTCATGGTGGAGCTCCTGCAACAGAGCGCAGCCGTGCAGGCACAGGAACCAGCTTCCAGAAATCACAGGCAGCCAGCTGTGACCCAGCTCCTCTCTGTGCCTCTGTGCTGCCGCTTCCAGAACTGAGGGGAACCAGCCACCACACTGACAGCAGCACTGCTAACGGGCTTGCTCCTATCTGCAACCCTGAATTAAAGGAGCCGATGCCCTAGGTGTTGAGTGAGTGAACCGACCTCTCAGTGGAGGTGCAACAATTATTTCCATCTTCTTGGATGCTGTTTGCCACCATGTATGTCAAGTATGAGATGTCCTTGGAAACGCTTCTAATGTACATCTGAAAAGTAAACAATTTCCTCCTTTGTCACTTGGAAACTCAGGCTACTTGTCCATCAGCCTGAGTCCAGGCTGGCTCAATCTTGTAGTTTTGAGACCTTGAAGTCATTTTTTTGTGCTGTTTTGGGGGCTAAAGTTGATTGTTGATTACCAGATGTGACAAACATGGAGTTTGGGCCTCTGTGAACAGCAGCTGAAAGGTAGAAAGCACACGATCAGACTTCCGTGATTTTGAAAACACCCTTCACACCACTTAGATTAGATTAACAAGTAAATTAATTATACGCGTGCTCACCTCTGCCTGCCCCAGAATGTCTTGTACTTGGTAGGCGCTAAACAAGTGTTGCCCGAATGAGCAAAGGAGCACCATAGTGATCCCTTGTTCCGCCTGAGGATAGACTTTTGTCCCCCTTTGTGTCACGGAATGAATGTAGCTTCTGGAATGTAGCTCCTCCGTTTAAATGTTTATCTTCTCTCAATCTAAGTCTCCTTCCCTATAAAGTGGAGAGAAAAATACCTGCATCTGCTGTAAAGTTTAAGCAAAAACTAGGGGAAGTTGCTCACTCTCCCTCCCCCACCCCAACTTTTGTTGTGTGTTTGGTTTTTTTTTTTTTCTTATTTAAATAAAAAATGTACTGAGCTAACATGTACTAAGCCATTGCTAAGAGCCAGGCATGTTCTAAGTATTAAGTGCTTTTCACGTGTTCTCTCATTCAATCTTTACAACAACCCTTTGAGGGAGGTATCGTTATTCTCCGTTTCTGGAGAAACTGAGTCTTGGATTTTGAAACTTGCCAAAGTGTGCACAACTGCATCCAGAGGCTGGCTCTGACTCCCTGGTCTGACTGCCCTCCCCACGCCGTGTAGACCAGCACACGTGCATCTGTGTCCTCACTGAATAAGCCCATTGAAAACTGAATCTATCACCTCCCCTCTGGTAGAAATGCTTGCCTTTCCAACAAGTTTTCAGAGGCACAAATGGGGTTACAGTTGGACACCCAGAGGAGAACCAGGTCCTCACCTTTTAGCCACGAGACTGTCCCACCACGCACCTGAAGAAGGGGCTACACCTCCCCGATGGGGCCCTGAGTCCTTTAATCCGGCAGTCCTCTCCCTGCGTGAACGTCCTTCGCAGGTCATCCAGGAGGAAAGGGTTTGCATGTCGTCAATAACTTTCCAACAATATGATCAACACCTTTTTGTTTTTGTTCACATAGCTCTCCTGTGTTTCAGTCCTTAAAGATTAAACAGTTGCTAGGAGGAAATTAAACTGCCATGTTTTTTCTGTTTTTAAGGAATCTGTTTCCTTTATGGGAAGTAGTCAAATTGTTTGTTACTCTAATAGTTTATTGGTACTTAAGAGATTTTGTGCCTCATTGACAAAACTACTTGGGTGTGTTATCTCCGTGATTATTACTGCCAATTGGTCAAATCTGACAGGTGTTGCCACAGCACGTGCCTCGGTTCTAGGCAATTGACAGGGGATTCATCTATGACCTGTGCAGTTCTCACCATCTAGAACACCACCTGGTTCCTGGTCTATCTGCCTCAGAGTCACCAGGGCACCTGCTAAAAGCCCAGGGTCTCTAGGGTCCATCCAACTCCATTAAAGCAAGCTCTGCTCCTGTGGGGATTGCTGGCTGATTCTGATGGACTGGGAGTTTGAGACGCCATGCCTTGGGGATCTCTGACCCATAAAGACCTTCCCTGGGCTGCAGAAAGCACAAAGACCGCATACAAATGCACACATGATATAGCCGAGAGTGTTTTAGGGGCAGTAGGCAAAACAACCCTATCTATCAATTTTGACTAGAAAAGACTTGAGAAGGCATCAAATCTACCCATTTTCCTACACTTGAGACAAGATTTCAGTCAGTCTTAGTGCACTGGGGCTTTCACAGAGCATGCAGCCCCTTAACTGGAGATTTCTCAACTGGAGATTTCTCAACAGAGCCCCAAGAGAAAATATTCTCTATTCCCTGAAGCCCTCAGACCACTTCAGGGTGACCACACACCATCAAGCAGATTGATTTTTGGAACAGATTAGCATCTCTGTTGGTTATGAAAATGCAGGGGGCCTGAAAACGCCAGCACATTCGACAATCAATTTTGCAATTCATTCTTCACCAATAAATAGAATCCCGAGTGGAGCTAGGAGGATGGGTAAAGTGGATATGGATATGCCAGAAATGCAACTGAAAAAAGAGGATTGTCAAAAGCTTAATGCAGGTACCTGACTGGACACCACCAATCAAAAACTTGAATTTTCAATATAAGCAACTCCCAAATTAAACTGATGGTTGTTTGGCCCAGATTGGTAACAGGTAAAGAAAAAACAACCGCAGAGACTCTGACGTTTTCCCCCATTAATTGCACGTTTCTCTCTGTAACGCCAGGCTGCATCACCCATTAAAAAGTCTTGTTTGTTTTTGCAGGCATTTACAGAGACACAGAAAAAAAGATTGTTGTCATGGAAACAGCAGGTGCAGAAGCTCTTTCGGTCTTTCCCTCGGAAAACCCTTCTAGACATATCAGGATATCGACAGCAAAGAAAGTATGTTGGGATTTCATTCTTTGTACTGCTTGGTAGTTTCCCCAGTGCCTCATTTGCCTGCCTCGATTTCTGGGGCAGCAACATAGCAAGGCATCATGCCTTGTTCACCAAGACACCCCGTGGCAAGTCCAAATCTCATTCCTAAAACAGGTGGGATTGGAAAAAGGCTGTAGACAGAGCACGTTCCCATAGAAAGAGCTGAATGTGACCTTTTCCGACTCCGTTCACATTGTCAGAATAATGATATTAATCTGGAGAGAAGTAGGGGGAGAGGACGGTTTAATGAATACTAGCAAAATCCTTAGTGGTTTACCTGCGAAAGGGGTTTCAGAAAGGATGAGAATGGGTTATTCTATCAGCACCTTAAGTGGTAGTGTAATTTTTTTCTCCCTCCTAGCTGCAGACAAGCTAATTATAGTCGGTGGCAGGGTGAAGAGCCCAATGCTAGTCTATTTTGGTCTGAGCTGCAGTCTAACAGTGGAGCGGGACCATTCTTGATTTTTCATAGTACTTCAGTTTCTGGAGGCAGTTAAAAATAAAGCCTAGTTGTACCTTAGAACCCATTACCTTAATGTGGTTTTAAATTGAAGAGTCCAGTTGCATAGTAAAGGTGAATGGCAGCAAAAATTTGGGGGGAAGAATTAAGTGGAGGGGTTGAGTTACAGCCTTGAACGATGATAGGGAGTTGTTGAGAGATAAGGAAATGATGATACAAACATCCAGGAAAACCAACATGCTCTTTTACATTTTTAAATATGAGCAGATAACATTTTTTTCACTTCCACCTAAAAAGTTCTGAATTAATTTCTCAGTGCATATTTAGAAGTTCTGTCTGTGTTGTTAAAATTTTTGGCATTTATTTGCATATGTGCCTTAAAACATCACTGTTTTATACTGTTTAAGGGAGAGGAGGGCAGTTTGAGTTTGTGAAAAGTCTTCATTAAAGATTAATTTACAAACTGAAGCATTATTAGATTCCAACATGTGTAATACCGTTATTTATTTAAACAAACATTTATTTAGCACTTGCTATGTGCCAAATGGTATCTAAGCACTTTAAGGATATTAATCCATCTAATCCTTGCAACAGCCACGTGAGGTAGAGATGCTATTATCATCCCCATTTTACAGATGAAGAAAGTCAGACCCCAAGTGACTTCTCTAAGCTGGTCGGTTGCAACATGCCCAGGATTTGTGATAATTCAAGTAGGGGCTGGGCTGTAGTTACCCACAGGCCAGCACCAGCTCCAGAGTCTGTACTCTTAACCACTTAACCCCATGCTGCTCTCTGGGAGCCTCGTCAGGATCTAGAACTCCAAAATCAGCATCCCAGGCTGATGTATGCAGGGGAGGGTGCAGCCAAAGCAACACTCTTTCTTGCCAGCCCCCTGGCCCCAGTGCCTCTGCAGCGGGTTGGGCTGCACCACCTGTGCATCCTGAGGATTCCCAGTGGCCTGCACAAAAGGCCAGCAAGACCTACCTGCTCCTCAGCCAACTTCCCTGGGACCCATGTCCATCCCAGGCTCACATCTAATGGCAGCAATGCTTCTCCCAAGTAAGGGGAGGAGGCTTCTGTCCCCTCTTGCAACCCCAGGCCCTTGACAAGTTCTAAGAAAAGGAGATTTGGAAATTGAAGATGAAGATAGAACTTCAAGCTCTTTGCTTCTCCCCAGAGTCCTCCTGCCTATTTCGGCCATACTTTGTCCTTGGTCCACATCAGAGAACCTTGCTCAGGGCAGAGCTGGGGGCAGTAACCTTGGCTTCTCTAGATTGTCATGAACTAACAGCTGCCAGTAGGCTAGCCCAAGGTTTGCCCAGGTTGCTGTCCTGATAGGTTTCTTTTTATTGATTAGATAAGAATGAATTCAGTCATCAATTATGAATGTTCAATTGCATGTTGCTAAAGCTCCTGAAAATGTTTTGTTTTCACCAGAGTATAATATATCTCTGGGACCTTTTTATGCTGTTAATTTGCTTTGAAGACCTGTTCTTCTAATAATGCAAAGGTAACTACAGCCCAGCCCCTGCTTGGAATATCACAAATCCCAAATTAATTGGTTCTTATTAGTGTTGTTTTTATCAGTCTTTCATGCATTTAAATGTAATGAAATCAGTCAGTTATATTTAGGAAGGCAGAGATGAAGAGACACAGATGGGCACCGCAAAAGAATGAAAAATGAAAACTTACTTTTGCCACTCTGTTCTCACCCCAGAAAGCATGATTATTTCATTAAGCTTAGTGATCTTACATAACCTCAGCCTTCATTCTGGTGGGCAGCAGGGGCAACTCTCAGCAAATCTGGCTTTGTAAAAACCAACTGAAGACCCCACAGAGGGACCCCACCATCAGTAGAAACACAGCCTAACCAAATTCTCCTTTCTGTTCCTGCCCTACTCCCCAAACATTCTGGGCTCTACCCCTGTATACAGCCCAGCTTAAAGGGTCCTAGAGTTTGGAGTCCCAAGTTCCGTCATTTTTCCAGTGACTAAGTGTCCCAAAACAGAATCATTTTCTTGCTAAAGAAGATAGTCTTGCCTTCCTGGAAGCACAAATCATTTTATCATCACTCATTGACTGCTGTGTTTTGCATATGAAACAACTTTTTAAAAATCCAACCAAAAAGGAAAGTGGGCAAAAAAGCTATCTATGCTAAATAAGGAAAAGTCTTAGCAGAATACTGAATCATCTGCCAGGTGGCCAAAATTCCAGTTCCAAATCCCAAAGGACTTTGGGTTTTCATAGTTTTTTAAAACAAACAAAACAAAACAAACACTTGATCCTTTGCTCCCCCTGTCATGGATCTTAGATTGTCCTTCATGTCCTTTACTCACATGAAATTACTTCTACCCCTACTGGCCCTAATTTCTTCTTTCAAAGATTTTAGACCTTAAGAAAAAGAAGGAAAAGGAAAACAAAGAAAGGAGATGAATTGGGGGATGTCATCAGTCTCAGCACATTTAAATGAACCTCAAACTGGAATCTGGAACCCTCTCCCTGCCATAAAAGCCTGGAGGTAGAAACACACAAGCCGGGAAATCAGTTGGAAGCAGCCTGCCATAGAATTCCCTTCCCTGTCCCCTTTCTCCCTTGGAAATTTAGAAATTCTGGGGAGAAGAGAAACGTTATCCGAGATCAACTGTGCTGCTATCAGCCTTAGATGTGCCCCTCCCTCCCCCAGCACAAACACTGCTCGCTCAGGAAATTCCTGAGTTGCAGATCCCCTGTCCTCCTTAACTGGGTAAACTACGTCACCCTCTCTCCCGGAGTTTCCTACAGGCTTGATACAAACCTCCCCTGTGTAGCTGGGGAAGGCAAGTCTGTTCCATCTTGTGGCCATTGGAGGTAAAGCATTTTGACTTAAACATCACTGAATGACTAAAGCTGACTCTTCTTGGAAAGAATGTGCTGGTTCCTAAAACATTGCTGGGTGCTGTGTAACCTCCCAGAACCTGAGGCATGCGGTGGAGAGGACAAGTTCCTTAGCTCTGAGATCACCGGACCAAATGGGAACACAGGCGTCAGCACGTGGAGGCCGGGGTCCCCAGCGGCCTTCCCGCGTGGCCGCTAGAGAAGCATCGTCACTTCTCTGGACTTCGCGTGGCCGGCTCTGTAGGGAGGGGCCTGTGGAGTGGGGAGCAGTCAGTGCCCTAAGTCCAGCGCGCTTGCAGACGTCACCTCCATTCTCCCGTCCCTACTCTCCACCCAGGGACAGCTCCCCAGAAATGGGATCAGCTCTTCTACTTGGAGAAGCATCATGAGGGCAGTGATTGCATCATTCATTCACTCATTCATTCATTCATTCAAACTGTATTTACTGTGCCGGGAGCTGATTGAGGCATGGGATACACAGGATTGATGAGGACAGACACCATCCTTTTTCTTATGGTGCTTACCTGCTAGTGGGGTGCACAGGCCACTCTCTCCAAGTCAGACATCAGAAATGGACTATGGTATGGTAGAAGGAGCACTGGGCCGGCAGTCAGACCCGGGTTCTGATCTGTTTCTGCCACTCTCTTGCTGGGTGGCCTCTTGAAAGGCATGTGAGTGCTCGGGGCTCGTGTCCAGTCTGCCACCCGACGGGCTGGACTAGACACAGCCTGGAAGAAGGCGGAATAGCGTGCCAGTTAACCTCCTGGGCGCGTACTCCAGCGCTGCCCCCTGCTGGCCGTGTGACCTTCGCCAAGTTAGTAAGCTCCCCTTTACTTCTCCAGCATGTCCACTTTGTAGGGTCGTTGTGAGGATTAAAGGATCAATGCACCGATTTAAAAATGGGCAAAGGACTTGAGTGGATATTTCTCCAAAGATTGGTCAATTGGCCAATAAATACGTGAAAAGATGCTCAACATCATTTGTCATTAGGGAAATACACATCAAAACCACAATGAGATACCGTCTCACACCTAAAAGAATGGCTGTTATTTTAGAAGTGGAAAATAACAAGTGCTGACAAGTAGGTGGAGAAATAGGAACCCTTGTGCATTGTTGGTGGGAATGTAAAATAGTGCCGCTGCTATGGAAATCAGGCAGTTCCTCAGAAAGTTAAAAATAGAATTACCATTTTACCTGGCAATGACTCTTCTAGGTATATACCCCAAAGAATTGAAAGCAGGGATTCAAACAGATTTTTGCACACCAATGTTCATAGCCACATTATTCATAGCAGCCAAAAGGTGTAAGCAACCCAAGTGTCCGTCAACAGATGACTGGATAAACAAAAATGTGGTATATACGTAGAGTGGTATACATTCAGCCATAAAACGGAATGAGGTGCTGATATTTGCGACAACATGGATGAACCTTGAATACATCATGTTGAGTGAAATAGGTCAAACACAAGAGGACATATACTGTATGGTGTCACTTATATGAAATACTTAGAATATGCAAATTCATACAGTCATAAAGTAGATTACTGGTTACTAGGGACCCAGGAATTTGGGGGTGAGAATGAGAGTCATTGCTTAATAGGTATAGAGTTTTCGTTTGGGGTGATGAAAAAGTTTTGGTGATGGATGGTGGTGATCATGGCACAATGTTGTAAATGTAATTAATATCACTGAATTGTACACATGAAAGTGGTTAAAATGGGAAAATTTGAGTTGTATGTATATATTACCACAATTTTCAAAAAATGTTTTAATTAACCAGGAAAAAAAAAAAAATCAATGTAAAAAGCCCCAGGAGAGTGCCTGCATGTGATATATACTCACAGATATTAGTCATTTTAATCATGGTCCCTCCCTAGAACAGAGGCCCCCATAAACCTCTTAACTGTCAAAATGTGAGCAGACCCCAAGGAGGCAGCCTGAGGTTTGGGAAGGGTAGAGGCTGACTGATGGTCTCTTGGTTCTTTCTCTGTTCACTCTCCCAGCCGTGGCTTTGGACAGTCCAATTCCCTCCCCACGTCTGGCTCTGTGGGCGGCGGCATGGGCAGACGGAACCCGCGCCAGTACCAGATCCCTTCTCGGAATATCCCTTCCGCCCGGCTTGGACTCTTGGGCACCAGCGGATTTGTCAGTTCCAGCCAGCGTAGCACCGCAGCCAACCCCACCATCATGAAACAGGGAAGACAGGTTTGTTCTGCCCCAGGGAGAAGAGAGGGCCAGCCAAGCCCAGGGCCTGAAGCTTCAGGACCTCCTCAAAGGGGCTAAACCGAGGAACAATTGTCTGCGTGCCTCAGAGGTGACTAAGGTTGCTTGCATCCTTTCTGGCTGCATCTGGCTCTGTGGGACTTGCTTTAGATGCTTGAGGGCCTTTAGGAAGAAATGCAAGACCTGTTTCTTATTTGCATTGATCCTTGACCCGCCCCAGGAAAGTTCACCACCTCCCAAATCTGGTTCCAAAGTCGCCTTAAGCATTTAAGGAGCAGGAACGTTTCTTTGCCTTCCCGTCTTAAGCAAATAACTTGTTAGTCACCGTCCCAGCTGTGGACGGGAAAGCCACAGGGCAGAGCAGAAGAGGCTGTCTCAAAGAGAAGTGCAGCTTTCTCAGCCAGTCAAGGCCGGGGCTGCCCAGAAGTTGCTCCTGTATAATTTAGAGCTGACTTCTCTGTCCCATGGGCTCCTCACCCCTCTTACCCTACCCACCCCACTCCCACCCATTGCCTTCCACCTGTTTACCCACAGCTTTGTGAGGCTCTGCAGATGTGGGTTGCACTTGGAGGGATACAAGGGGGTCTGCGGTTCTGGTTTCTCATTAGGAAACTAAGGGATAAGGGATTGGTTTGAAAACAGCTGCAGGGGAGAGAGGCTGGGTTTGCTCCCCACGGGACAGCAGCACCCTGAATCAGGGAGCCCCACGCCATGACCACTGTCCTGAACCCCCAGATGGTTTCAAGAGGAGGTCTCTGCTAGGACATCCACATCATGAAAAAATACACACGCTGAGGCACACTAGCTGGTTGCCAGCCGAGAGCAGAGAGGTTCTTTGTTTCCTCCCTTTGGAGTAAATTGTAAATTTCTCAAAAAGAAAATCAAAAGTGAGCCCTGAAATAGTTTATGCTTTTGATTGCAAACATTTATAGAACTCCCCCATATCCTAGGAAAGTGACAGGAAAAGCAAAGACAGTAAAAAGGTAGAAAAAGAGTTTTGAAGACAGTGCAGGGAGAGGCGTCCGGAATAAAGCCAGCAGAGAGAGAGAGAGGCCTGGGGGTGGGGAAGTGGGGGAAAAATAAAATGAATGGACTCTACACCCCCTCTATAAGCAGACACAGATGGGCATGCTGGCCTGCAAGCCCCTTTTCCAGAAGGTAGCAGAGAGTTCTCCCTTGGCATTTGCCTCCCACCTAAAGTCTGACTGGTGGCTCTGGCCGTCCAGGGTGTCTGGGCTAACGGATTCCCTTTTGCGTTTCTCGCTAGAACCTCTGGTTTGCCAACCCCGGGGGCAGCAATAGCATGCCAAGCCGGACCCACAGCTCAGTCCAGAGGACCCGCTCGCTGCCCGTGCACACTTCTCCGCAGAACATGCTGATGCTCCAGCAGCCAGGTAGGGCCGGGGGCTTGGTCTCTCACTTGCTTCTTCCCCTGCCATGCGGGGAGGCCAGAATAGATGCCCTGGCAAACCAAGCCGGAAAGTGCTGAGCCTCGACTGTCACCACGCATTCCTTTGAGCTTGTAGGAGCCTTTCTTTTTTTAAACTGTGCCTTGCCAGCATGAATAGTGGCTGACTGGCTGGGAGCCAGTATGTGTCGCCCCAGAGTTGCCTGCAGTCTGATGGGGATATTTTTGATACTCATCATTTTTTTTTTTTTTTTTTTTTTTTTTTGGTGGAGGGGAAGAGGGGTCCCATGAGAAGTGTGTGTGTATGGTTTGTCTGTGGGGCACGGTATGTGGAGAAAGAGGATGACCCAGAGAGAGAGAAAATGTGACTGTGTTGACACTAAGAGACTTTCCCCCTGGTTTGAGATCACCTTGCAAACATGAGAACTATCAGACCAGCCATCTTTCTTTTACTTGGTTAAAAAGCAGTTTGGCACACTTTGATTGCACCTTCAACCATGCCTCCAGAAACAGAGGAGCCAGACTTGTGTATGGCCATCAAATATTTGAACCTTTCTGTGTGGACTCAAAAGAGTTAGTTACACAAAGTTGTGCAAACAATTACTATGCCTACCTAGATGACCCTCCAGCCAGGCAAACCTGAGATGTAAGGCACACGTAGGGAAATAACCACCCTAGGCTGTAGAAATGCTCTCCACAGTAAGTCTTACAGGAGTGTAAAGAAGGAAAGCATGCCCGCAGTGGGCAAGGAAGCTTTGCAGCACTGGAGCTGAGCTTCGAAGGACAGAAGGGTGAAGGGGTGGAAGGAGGGAGGATGGAGTTAAGGGCAGAAGGAACCAAGGGGGCAAGACTACAAAGGTCAGGGGAAGGGTCTGGCTGAAGTACCAGAGGGTGGACCAAGTGAGCTGTCAAGATTGTGACCAGTCGTGGAAGACTTCAAATGCAAGGCTGGGGATCTTGGGCTCTGGCTTCTCTCATGGGGAATCTACGGACGATTTTGTGCAGAGGCTGGAGGAGTGAAGCCAGAGGCAGGCTGGAGGTGGGAAGGCCTTTCCCCCGGATCATTTCATCCCATCCTCTATTCTCATAAGGAATTACGTATTTTCCATTCTCAATAAAAGAGGAATCTGGACAAGATTTGAAGACGTCCTGGGGTCGAAGGGATCTTGACTATTCCAAGATCCCCTTGAGTGACTGCGCCAAGCTAACCTCAGTCCCTGGGGGGGACCTGCAGCCTCACAGAAGCCCTGGCAGAGCTGACCTTCCTCCTTCGTAGTCCTCTTGACTCTTTGTTCTCCCTGCACTTCCCTCAAATTCTCTCCATCTTAACTGGGAAGACCAGGCCCTGACAGTCCAGTTTCTAAGCGCAGAGCCTGCCTGGGCACTGGAGGAGGACTCGGGGGGCAGGGGGGTCTCTTGTACAGATGCTCACTCTGTGCTTTGTTTCCCCTCCGTGGCTTGGCAGCAGTGCTGAGTGGCTACGCCTTGTTTGGGACCTACCAACCCCAGACAGTTCCTACTCTTGACACAAGCCCCTTGTAACCATGGTAATAGAATCAAATATGAAGGGCTTGTAAGGAAAAGAGACCGCCCCCTCCTCTGCCCCTCCTTGCCCCCAGGCCCATGTCCCAGGGGCAGCTGCTTGTAAGGGTTTCTTTTCAATTTTCCTGGCAGTTGCCTGCAAATCCCTAAATAATGTGCTGGGCATACTCAAGTTGGAACTCTGGAACCCTTGGGGCTTCATTGTTTTTTAGTCTCTGGCCCACGCTGCACCAACCACCTCCAGCAAGGCCCTAATGAACCCGTGTTTCTAATAGCCGCCAAAGCGTGGGGGGCAAGGCGAGTTCGTACTTCCCCCTTGCAAATAAACTAGTGAGCACGTGGCAGGAGCTCCTCTTAGGTCCTGCACTGCTCACACCACACGATGCCCAGTGGCTCCTCCTGGGACGTGGTCACGGAGGGCGGGGCAGGGCAAGCCATGACCCGGGATCCCTCACCGAAGGGAAAGGAGACTGCAGAGCCCTCCTAAGCCTTGGCTCCCGGCTCCAGCTTCACTCGCCTGCCCTCGCGGATCAAAGGCTGGGTTCAAGACCACAAGTCACTGTCAGAACCTCTGCTTCTTCCCGAGGAGGCAGCCTTCTGGACCAGAGAGGGGGCACCCCCACGGCCCCAACAGGCCCAGATGAAGGCTCCCCTTAGAGAGTCGGGGCCTTTCAGAGACTGGTCTGCTATTCAAAAGCAGCACAGTCCAATTAGCTGTGGAAGCTGTTAGGGGGTCATGGCCAGGATGTCAGGCCAGACTATAAGTATATCAGGGAGGCAAAAATCAGGAAGGCAGGAAATGGCTTTCTTTACACAAACAGGAGTAATCATGAATGTAAAATGAAACAGAGATGTGTGGCCGGTCCAAAATTAAGTATCTGGAAGATGACTGCATTACAATAGAACGTAGTAGTTTTTTCTCCCAGCCAGTAATTTCTTCAGAGTATCCATCTTAAACTATAAGGGCAAATCTTGAAGACTACGATGTATTGTCGTGATGAGGAATCTCTGTTTCTATAAACTTCAAATAATTCTTCTGAGATGACGAAAGACATAAAATGTCTCCAAAGAATATAGAAAGGACTGGGGACCAGACACCGCCTCCAAGTTGTGCATTAATTGATCAGTCAACTTTTTCAGTTTTGCAAGAAGCTTTACTCTTTCCTGGATCTCCATAAGTCCTTGGGCCCCTTGGAGGCCAGTTCAGGGAGTTGTTTTTAGCTTTATTTCTGCAGGGACAGGCTTTAGATGTTTTCCAGAATCAGCCAGGAGAGCTGTCGGGTGATTTTTGCCTCTCTGTGGCCTCTGGGATGAGTAAGAAGCACTGACTGGTCTTCCTAGAGCCGGGGGCACGAGGTCTAATACTCTCACCAGGGTGGTGACTTGAGCTCAAAATAAAGCGTGGTGCCCGGCGAAAGCAGTCATGTTCATTGCTGAGGCAGAATGTGTTTTCCCAACTGGAAAATTAGTCGGGAAACTGCTTGGAGAATGATAATTTATTTTGGAAGCAGCCCTGTTCCTGCTGACCTGGGCTAAGCCGCCCTTGGGTGCAGGCAGAGAGGATCTCTAGCGGCTCTCGTGAGACCCAGGGAGGCAGGAGGCTGCCGGCCACCTGGAGCCACCTGGAGCCACCTGGGGGGAGGGGGCAGAGGACCAGGAGCTGGCTTCCGAGGCACCGGTGGGAAGAGCTGCCTCCTGGGGAGCCTGTCCTTCCCTTGCACAAAACTGCCTCCTGCAAGCTACCCTTGGTACAAGAGTGCCTGGATGTGAGACGGATAAGGCAGCCCCGGACGTGCAGCATTTCGTGTGATGCATCTGCTCACTGCGGCAAACCTCAGACTGGAGTTCTCCCCCCATCAGCATGCTGCATACCTGGAAGCACAGCACTCTAGACTGTTAGCATTCATTTCCCCTTCCTTGTGAGTTTCAGGTTCCTACCCCAGAACTGTTCTTAGAAGGGGTGGCAAGGGGGAGAGTGCCCTGGGTGTGCTGAGTCCATTGGGGGAGCGGCAGGGGATGCCATGCCCGGGAAGAGACCACATGAGCAGCCACTTGAAGAACTTGGTAAGCATCCGCTCCCTGCCTTCCAAGAAGCCAAGGCAAACAACCCTGCCCAGGACTGGGCAGCAGTGGGCAGGGAGGCAGGTAAATGAATCACTTCCCATCAGAGCCGAGGACCCTGCTTAGGCCCAGGCCCCTCTCCCTCTGAAAGGCGAATCCAAAGAGACCAGTATGGAGCAAGATGGTACAGTATGTCTGGTTCCCTAATCTGCTCATCGTTTTTCTGTGAAATTGTGGATCCCAGAGAAATTGCACAGTATGTACCTTCTGCAGATTTAGGAATGTTTGGAAGCCACCAGAGAAAAGTGGCATTCCCTGCAGCAGACTCAGGGGTACAAGCCAAACTCATGTCCTTCTGCCACCTGCCATGCCCATCTCTGCAGATGTCAGCTGGCCTGCAGCGGCTCTCTCCCTGCCCACGATGCCTTCTTTTCCTTTTGTTACCTATCTCTGCCTTTGATTTTGGTACTTACCTTCTCTTTCTCTCTTTCTCTCTGACTTCTCCCATCACAACTGCTTGGGTCTCACTTCTCCATCTTCTGTCCCCTTCCTGAGTCATCCTTTCTTTCCCGCTTTCTCTCCCTCCAGCCTACCCCCACTTCTCACTCAACCAAACACAGAGCCTTTCTAGTCATTCAGCAGAGTGGCCTCAGCTGTCATTGGCAAAGTGGGATTCTAAAAGTTTTTTCTTGAATGCCTTGGCCTGTTTCTTACGCTTAAATTCCAAAGAATTTGGCCTCTTACCCCCAGCCCCAGAGTCTTGGAGAAAGCTACAGAATTGCTTCGTAGGTGCAACAGATGTGAGAACTCAGCCAAGATGAGTTTCTGCCAAGGAAAAGCCACGTGGGGCTCCCCGGGTGCACCCCATCAGGGATGGACAGTGGCTTCCTTCCAGAGTCTTCTTGACCCTGAGCCTGAGCACTCGACTGTACTTGCAGGATTTCTGCAGGAGCACAGTCAGGTAAAACATCCCAAGTCAGCCTAGACCCAGTGGTCAGCAAACCTGGGGTCGACATTAAATACTGTAATAGTCTAACCGAAAGGAAAAGAATTCTCAGGATTCGGAGATGTCATCAGAGCCGAAGAAAAAGACCTACTTCAGACAAGAGCAGAGAAGGCTCAGCGAGAGACAGTTCTTTCCTTTCTACCTTAACAAGGACTCTCAACTATGTTGAGGATAAATGAAATGAGCCCTTGGGTTTAGCAGAAGCCATGGCAAGAGTCTGCCGGTGGTTCACAGGGGCCAGTGGGCCAGGAGCTGCCCAGCTACCCCGCTGGGCCTTGGGCAAGAGCTCTGCCTTCCAAGCAGCATGTAGCTGAGGGCTTCTAGCCTGAAGCAGAAGCTGTTATCTACCCAACCCTTCTGCCTTCTGCCTCATATATGTGGTGAGATGCCATGGATCTGTTTTTATCAAATACGCAATTAAAAAGTCACACTATTAGGAAACTGCAGTTTGAACATATGGGCTTTGACCAAGACTTAGAATTTTTCAAAGCTGCTCTAAGAGTGATGGGAGTTTGTGTGACCATCTTTACAGCCCCCGGTGCATCGGAATGGAGAGCTGGGGGAGAAAACGCAAGCCAGCCAACTTTCAACCTAAAAGAGCAGCCAGTAGGGTTTGGAGATTCTGTAGCAGAGAGCCCTGCGTTTCTCAGCCCCCTTTTTGGAACACACAATCCTAGGCTTGGAAAATGGCATTTTGCTGCGTGTTGGCAAGAAATCCTGCAGCTGAAACTCTTCTCTCCAAATGTCGAGCATCTTTATTTATCCAAATCTCTCCACAGTGTTTGTTTAAAGGGGAGCGCTAGAGAGTAAACTAAATTTTACAATGAGCATATGGATGGCTATAATTGCTGAGGGTTTTTTTTTTTTTTTCATATTTGCTAACTGGCTATATATAAAATTGTGTGTTTCTATTTTATAGATTTCACACCCTGAAGACTGCTAATTTTTGCATGCATATGATTTTCACATGAATGGGAGAAAATACTAAAATACTCTTCCCTCTGAGATTGTTGAGTTGTCCCAACCCCACACTCAGAGCAACTAGTTGGGTGGCGGGGGTGAGGGGACAAGAGTGAAAACAATCTGTCCTGCCTCTGGCTCCTGACTTCCCTGGAAGCTCGTTCGGCCCCCATCCACTCAGGAGTTGGCGCAGTTGTTTTCCAAACCCTTCAGCACCGGAGCTGTATCAGAAAGAAGGCTATCTGCCCCCCAGTGCTTTTAATGTTGATCCATTTTGCCAACCTTCTCTTTGAGAATGTTAAATAACGGAAATAACAGCTGCCTCTGAATTAGCTGGTGATGGGGAACTGCCAAAAAGATATAAATATATAGCCAATCAAGGAAAACAAATACTTTGGTTTAGCCATGGGTTTCAACTTCCTATCCCTCCAAACCGCCAAACTCGTTTTTATTAAGAATAGGTCTCCCCTCCCCACCCCCCACCCCCACCCCATGTGCCCCTGGTGGAGACGTGAAGGAACAGGGAAGTGGCCTGAAGTTTGGGCCACAGGATATTCTCCCCACTTTACAGGTAGAAGAGCTAAGGCCCAAAGAAGCAAAAGGCTCCCAGGGTCACATAAGAAGGGAGTGGCAATGTTGGAACTTCACAGTCATCTGGAACATATCCCACTGCTGATAGCTCCTCTGAAACTTTTTTCTAGCCACCCCCTACACACACACACACACACACACACACACACACAGGATTTCACAGTTCATATCTGTCAGGTTTCTGTGCTACTTCTTGCTCCATCTTTTCCATCACTCAGCCACAGATTTGGAGATGTGTGGAAGGCCATGACCGGGTGTTATGAGAGATTTAGAGAGATACAAAAGTACAATGGCTATTGGCAAGGTGTTTCCAGCTGAATCAAGGACACTGGAGGGCTCTGCAGGACAAGGGAAAAGGGGAGGTGCTGGCAGTGAGTGCTTCAGCACGACAGGGGAAGTAGCTCCCAGGGGCTGCCCCGTGTTCAGAGGAGGGGAGGCTGGAGCCTGGGGGGCAGGTGGGATCCAGATGGCAGCAAGGGTGTCATGGTTATAATGTGTGTGGCGTTGTCTCGGGCAGTGGGAACCACTTCACCACCAGCACCCACAGAGTAGACATCTGTGCCTGGAGGCCAAGCGTGTTGACAGTCATGGTGACCTGCCCTTGCTTCAGCGTCACTAAGGCTTGCAGGAGAGCTGAGGCCCTGGAGTCGGGCCTTGCAGGCTCTTGCCAAGCTCCGTGTTAGCTGGCTAACCCCGATGAGTTACCTAGCCTCTTTGAGCCTCACTCAGAAATTGGGCTCGTTGCACAGTCCTGCTGTAATGAAGTACACGTTCAACTCGGGCTGGGGGGTGGGCAGCAGGTGAATGCAGGTCAGGTGTTGGCAGAGGCTGTGCAGAAAAATGCAGCAGGGGAAAGAGATAAAGTATGGGGTATTGCCGTTCATATACAATGATGAGAAAGTCCTTTCTGAGGAGACAGTAGAGCCAGAGACCCAAAGGCAGGGGGGACTGAGCCGTGGGAACACCCAGGGACTAGCATCCTAGGCAGAGGGAACAGCAGTGCAAAGGCCCTGGGGCAGAAGAAGGCTGGCGTGGAGTGAAGGAAGGGAGAGCTCTGAGAGGGCAAAGAGGCAGCAGGGGGACAGATCGTGTGGGGCCTTGCAGGCCATGACAGGGGTTTGCTTTTACTCAGATGAGAAGCTGCTGGAAGGTTCTGAGCAGAGGAGCGACAAGCGACCAGCTATTTTCAGTCACCAGCTTTCTTCCAGGTGCTGTGTTCTCAGTGCACTCTGTGTCCTACAGACCTGGAGGCTGGTTGGACGTGAACATAACTTGTGCTCGGAGCTGACTCTGAGAGTCCCCCCGAGTCTCCCCAACAAGGCACGCGGGACCCCGTGTGAGGAGCCAGCTGGCACCACATGTGCTTCCTTCTTGTCCTCAGAGTCCCCGTCACCAACATAACTCTTTGTCTCTGCAGAATTCCAGCTTCCCGTGACTGAACCTGACATCAACAACAGGCTGGAGTCTTTGTGCCTCAGTATGACCGAACACGCCCTGGGAGGTGAGTGTGTCCTTCCCACACGCCCTTGTGAGCGCCACACCTGGGAGGGCCGCCGGCCATCTGCTGTCGACACTGTGGCTGTAGCTTGGGAGAATGGGGAGGGACGGGGCAAGGTAGACAGGGGACAGGGAGAGAGATGGCCTCGGGGAGCTGTTGGCCCCTCGTGGAGCCACACCACACCGACAGGCCACGGCACCCTGCTCCTCCTCGCTTTCTGGGAGGTGAGTTGGGGACCGGGGGCCCGCGCTATCCCTCTGTCCCCAGAAGTTCACCCCTAGTTCACACTGGAGTCACACCACTGCAGTCATTCCAGCCAAGTGCTGGGAGCCGGAGGAGTCAGGAGCACAAGACATGGCTTTTCAGCATTGGATACGTTCCTCTCAGCGCTAGATGCCCCCAGCTGAAGCATCTCCCAACTTCTAAAATCAGAATTTTTAAACTGCACCCCCCCCACACTGTGTTTTTACATCTCCCTGTTTCAAGCGGCTTCCTTGCTGCCAGAGCCCCAAAAGTCGAGGCATCCATTGCAGTGTGACGGGGACCGGTGTGTTTGGGTGGGCTTCCCCACCGCAGCATGGCGGTCCTGTGGCTGGCTGTGCCGGGCTGGCCCCTGGGGAGCGTGCAGAAGGAGCCAGGCCTTCCCACTGTCTGAAGCTCTGCCTTGCCGCAGCAGCCCCAGGCATCCTTCAGCTCCCCACAGGCAGCCCTCTCTGCGCCCAGCTTCAGCCCCAGCTCCTCGTGACAGTTGTCAGGCAGAGGAAAGGAGATATCCTCCCCTTCCTGCCAGCTTCCTGGGAAGCTCTGAGTCTCAGAGATGCAGAGAGGTCTCCTGTGCTTGTTGACACCCCTTTCCAGGCTGTAGACGTGCTTCCTCACCCCAAAAGTGGGCCGTCAGCATACCGAGAGCCAGAATATGCACTGACAACCCGGCAGCGGTCGGGAGAAAGCTTGCCATCAGCTGCCACTCCAGAAAGCTTGATCCCCAAACCAGTGGTTTTTGGGTTTTTAGTCTCTGCAAATACAATCTTAACCTGAACCAAATATGAAGCAGGTACATGCTCTCCATGGAGCAGAGTAGAGGGCTGGGACTGCACCCCCTGACCTCACCCGAGCCAAGGCTCTCCCAGTCCCGAGAAAGCCTCCCCCTCAGTACCAGGAGATTGCTGGAGGACTAGCCAAACAGATGGTGGGAAGTCCGGTGCCTTCTGTGACCTCCCCCAGGGTGCCAGGAAGCACTAGTTGCAAAGCACTGCTCTCTCCCTTGGCCATTTGAATCACAGAAGCTTAGCAGTACCAATACCGCTGGTGGGAGGTGCCACCAGCTCCTGTTCTCCACCTTCCCCGGGATACTGGGTCAGCAGCACTGGTAGCCCCCTAAGAAGTAATAAGAAGCAACCCAAATGTCCATAAACTGATGAATGGATAAATAAAGTGTGGTATCGCCATGGCATGAAATATAATACAGCCATGAAGAGGAACAAAGTACTGTTTGATATTACAGTGTGGATGAACTTGAAAACATGATGCTAAGTGAGAGAAGCCAGACACAGAAGGCCATATATTGCATGATTCCATTTCTATGAAATGTCCAAAATAGGGAAATCCGTAGACACAGAAAGTGTATTGGTGGTTGCCAGGGGCTGAGGGGGTGAGGCGGGACATGGCGTGATTGCCGATGGGTACCAGCTTTCTTTTGGGGGTGATGAAAATGTTCTGGAATCAGATGATGGTGATGGTTGCACAACTCTGTTGTAGATCTAAAATCCACTGGATTCTGTTCTTTAAAGGGGTGAGTTTTATAGCATATGGATTATATCTCAATTAAAAAAAAAAAAAGTTAAAAAGAATAAAGAAGTAATGGGGCAGACCTTCATGGGGCCAGCGTTAGTGTAGCTGCTGGCGAGTGACTCCCCAGAGCTGGCACCTGCTGAGCTCTGACGCCGGGAGTGGGCTGGAGCCACCCAGACCCTTGAGTCTCGGGGCCAAGCTCAGCCTCCCTGGGCAGTGCTCTCCGGACCCTGTGACCGGCCCCACTGGGCGGGGAGCTCCCATGGAGGGTCAGCAAGGACAACCGACCTCGTCCCCCCAGGGCTGGATGTATCTCATTTAACTGGCAATTGGAAGCTCTTATCAAACTTTTAAGTACTCACATTATCATCATTAGCAGCAAGAACGCCAAATGCTCTTTATTAAGGGAGGTTGTCATTGAAAAGACTTCACATTTTAGCCTGTTCTTCTATTTTTACAGAAAACTTCTCTGAACTGTTTTTTTTTCCCCTAATGTTTTCGCCTTGTTAATCTCCTAAGCCTTCTTATTGCTCTGTTTTTCCTCAATAATCCCCTCTGGTGGGAAGCCTTGTAAGCAGTTTCCTGAGCAGAGAATTCAGATGAAGCTCAGGGTGGCCTAGTTGGGCACAGTGGCGGTGCCCCCCCTCCTCCATGGTGACAGTGGCTCTTTTGTGCTGAGCCCTGCTAGGTGCCAGGGAGGACAACCAGGCTCACAGCCACCTGGTCTCCCGTCTTCATGCAGGGTGGAAGGAGATGCTGCCAAAGAAAAGGCCCCCCTGCCGGCTGTTGTAGCCCCTGCCCGGCTCATCCACTGCCTCTCCTCCTTTCGTTCTAACCCATCCGCTCCCACCATGCCTTGGCCTGCCCCCACACCTTTACATGAGCTGTATACCCTCCCTACCCTTAGCTGCTCCTGCCTCCTCTTTGCCTGAGAAAATTTTTTCTTCTCCTACCAGCAGCAACCTAGAAAAGTTCTTTTGTATCTCTGTGAAACCGACCTTGACTTCCAAGGCTGACTTACACACTCCTCCCTCCATGACCTGCTGTGTCTGGTACATACTCCCTTGCAGCAATTGTCTCTCCTAGTGTCACTGTCTACATGTCTGTCCTGCCTAGGCAGTGAGCACCTGGAAAGCAAAGGTTAGGTCTTTTCATCGTGGTTCCTGTGCTCAGTGTGGCAAGTGGCAAAAACAGCAATTCTGTAGCTGTTGAGTGGGTAGGCTCGTCAGTGAATGAACGAACACATGAATGAATGAATGAATGAATGAATGAATGAATTTGGCCCTTATCTGTCCTCAGAGAAGAGGCCCACTCTGCAAGGCATTGGTGTAGGTAGGCCTGACAGAGATTTTTGCTCCCCGATGCCCATTGTGTGCTTCTTTCTCTCCCAGATGGGGTTGACCGGACCTCCACAATCTAGAAGCTGGAGCTGGGAACGACAGTGCTGGCCGTGAAATCGACTGCTGCGGGTCCAGTGTCAGCCATCTTCAGGGTTGCACAGAATCCTCCAAGATACTTTGCAGCCTTGTTCTTTCTGGTTCCTCTCCCATTTTGATTTTGTGAGCGTAGGTCGTCCTTGTAAACATATCAGTAGACCTGGGATCGGTTCTTTTCTGACATGGGCTGGTTTGGTGTGCGGGGTGGGGAAGAGTCTCTAGGGAAATGTAGGACTGGGAGGGAGGTGGGGGGAGACCAGTGGCTTCCTGGATGGGAAGGAAAAAAAAGAAAACTGCCATGAAAGAGATCCAGAGACCCAGGAGGCAGACAGAAGCCCCAGGCCCTGGGGAGCCTTCCAGAAAACCTGGTTCCCGAGTGAGCCCGCAGAAGGAAGGCTGTCATGGATACATGTGACCAAAAGCAAGATGGGGGCCCCCCTGTTTATGTCTCCACTGATCGGATTTCCCTGAGGCCCCTGATGGAAACAGCCGCTGGAGAGAGCCACCTGGGCACCTGGGCAAGAAGGCAAAAAAAAAAAATCCCCTCTCACAGAATTTCAGACAAACTTTTGATTTGTGTATTGTTTACATAACAAGTTTAAAGGGTACATAATGTGTAAAGAGTTTGGGTAGAACTTCTCTTCATACTATTGTTTTTGTAAAGAACTCATTGTTGATAACAGATTCATTTTTTTCTCTCTATTTTTATAATAGCAGCAGGGTTGTCTTTTAAAAGGGCTGCCAAGCTCTGCTTCTCGGGAAGATGGATGCAGTCACGTAGGCCAGAGTTGTCCCCCCACCCTGACTCTCACCTGTAGGTGGAAGGAGGGTGGCGGTGGAATTGAAGGGGCGAGGATGTGGCCAGAATGTGCGCAGAGCAATGTGAAGGTACAAGGATGATGGCACCATGTGATCGGTATAGGTTTAGCACACATCACACAGAGAATCAAAAAGAATCCTGCTGACCCTTTCTGTGCTGGATTTGCTTCTCACCCCAAGTTTTCTCTTCCTTCCCACCCTACCCTCAGGGTTTTGTCCTATCACTCCTGGCCTTGCTGTACAAACACATCAGTGGGTACAAGTTCCGTTGCAGGGGGGGAAAGGCAAGAAGAAAGACATTTCCCTTGTCAAAGGTTGAATACCCAAGTCATAAATCCAGAACATTGATTGCAGTAGGATTGCTCGCGGGAACCCGAACCTGGGGACTGTGTCCCCTTCACTCGGTTACTGCTGAGGAAGAGGAGCGAAGAAAGGCCCAGCGAAGTGTGTAGACAGGCAGCTGGCAAGTGTCAGAGAGCACGTGCAGGGAGACGTGGGCCCACGTGGCCCAGGCCACCATCCCCGGTGGACTGTGAAGAAGATAAGAAGATGGGGTGGAAAAGGTTCACTTCCTGATTGAAACGACAGCGCTGTCCACATGGCGAAAGTCAGGGGGTTGCTGTGTGGTTGTCTGATCTATCCAGGCACGCTAGGAGAGGGGAAAAAAAAAGTCATTACATGGTGAGAGGTTAACAAACTGGTACCACAAAGTAATACCTCTGTTTTTTAAGGGCAAGAAAGACTGCATTTCGAAATTTGACGCAGTGGAGGGTTTTGGAGGAAATCAAACAGGAGCTGTGCTCTGCACTGGAAAATTGGGTTGTGTAAATGATGGTACGAATGTTCAGCCGGAGGGGAGATAAAGGAGCGGGTATAAGGCCTGTTTGCTAAATGACTGAGTCTGACGCCAGTATTGTGGTGTGGTCGGAGTCAGAATTGAAGAGATGAGACCATGAAAATCACTGCACTCACTTATGGTTATTTGAAGAAAAAAAAAATACAAATTTAAAAGGCCTTAATGAAATCTAAACAGCTTTCTCTTGTCATCAAGATTAAAACTGCACATCCAAGCCAGCCTTGGGCATTGTGACAAGGCTTTTGACATCCTTTTGCAATTTGAAAAGGTAAGATCACCTTAACCATAGAGCCTGTAGCCAGCAAAGAAAGCTTATTTGAGTCCACAATTTAATGCATTGCACAAAATAAAAGACAGACCTTTCCTTGGGTGACTTAAGTTCTAAAGATGCAAATCCATGTGCAGAAAGAGGGAGGCATTTTTAAGTTGGTTTTTGTTTTAACCAAATGCCATTAACATTCACCCTCCCCACCCCTCCTTTTTCTAAAGAAGCTTAGAATGTGTTGGGATGGATGATCACATGCAAGACAGGAAGAACAGGTAAAAAATGTTGAAGGCCAAAGGTAAGAGTAGAAGGTTTGGGAATGTGTCTTTTGGATGCTAAGAAAGTTAATAAAGAGGAGAAAACACAATGGTATTGCACAGCTCGTTGAGAAATGAGAAAGCACTCGGATCTGCTGCACCTCAAACACGTATATCCATCAAGACTCAATGTTGTTCAGAAAACAAGATTGTGAACACAATCACATTAGCATGAATCCTTTAAAAGGAAGAAGACCTTAAAGTATTTGCAAATCTGAATTTCTGTTTATTCCTTCACTGAATATAGAAACTGGTTATCTGATTATTAGAGATATTATTTTGGATATGTTACTTATTAACTTGCTATGGCTGGTAACCATGATAAAGTCTGTTATTAATAACAACATAATTCGTTTTTTAAAAGAAAAAAAGAAAAGCTTATTTTTCATTGACAGTGTATAGATTTATCTACTTAGTTGTGTTTTGCTATTAGTGTTTTAATTTTTTTTTAAGTTGACTGTTCTGATAAATTAGGAGCCTCTCCCCATCCTGTTTTGAGTCCTGTGTTGATTGCAGGTATACAGTTCAATTTTAAAATCCTAAAGCAAAAGAAGTCTATTTATAAATAAGAATCAAACAGTTGCATGCATAAGGCTGTGAAGTCAGATATTTAGTAATAAAGCGGCAGTGCCTTTTTTTGTATTTACCCATTGACTCCAGATGCAACTGTTTTATATTAGGTAAATAGTAAATGATTTAAAAATCTCAGAGTAAAAACTATTTCACTACATGTTTCTCCCCTCCCCTTGGTCTGATTTAAGCGGTATGTACTCTGCATTTCCACACTGTCCCAGGGACAGTGGGAGCCACAATATTGTTACCGGGTATGATGTTTTATTGGTGCTTTTTATTCATAGTAGTTTCTTAACAGAAACAGTAGAAAGAAACACATGAACTGTGTACAAGAAATGAAACATTGCTGCTGATATGTTTTGTTTTGTTTTCCCACATACTTTTGAATTTCACTTTTTAAAATTAAGGCCAGCGAGCAAAATAGACAATGCTGGATCCGCCGGCCCAGGGCAGCTGTTTGCACCAAGCTCTCAAATCCTGTGTATCGACGGTCCCCTTTTGGTACCCAGGATCAGAGCCACAGCTGCTTCCCCACCACCCCCCAACCCGCTCCCATTCATTTACAGAGACACTGAGGGAAACGAGGTTTTCTTTTGAGGTGTCATTGGCTGCCTTTTTCGGAATGGGAGGCTTCTCCGAGTCCTTTGTTCTCCTGCACCACTTGTAGCTCGGGCAGGTGCAAGGTTTATAAACGTGCGTTCCCCAGCTAGAACCGGGGCGCACAGGGGCTGAGCTGGGCTGAATGCATTGCGGCGTGAGCCCAGGGGGCAGAGAGGGGAGGAAAAGCAGACCCCAGTCTCGCTGGCCTCTCGAGATGTCTGCAGCACGCAGCTCCGGCAGCGATGTGGGGAAGCTGCCTCTTCGAGGCTGTCTGGGTGTGCCTGTTACAAGGAGGACCTGCGGAAGGATAATTTGCACATGGGGATGTGATAACACTAATGTTGATTTTTTTTTTTTTTTTTACAAGTCATCAGAGATGTTTGCAAAGCGAGTTTTATTTTTTTGTAATTCCTTTATCTTTACTTAAAGGTGAATGTTGTATTCCTCTGGGAGGAATAGGAAGAAAACAGGAATGTTAATAATGTCAAACAGAAGACTTCCTCCCTTATTAATATATAACCCTCATGTATTTATGCCTAATGTAAGCTGACTTTTAAAAAGCTTTGTTTTGTTGCATGCCCTGTGCAGGCATCCCTATTGTACATGCATGCCTTCCGTCCTGTTTTCCTGTATAAAGTTAGTGAACAAAGAAATATTTTTGCCTAGTTCATGTTGCCAAGCAATGCATATTTTTAAAATTTGTCATATATGGAAATCGCATGTTTGTTACATGTAAAAGCTTTACTGATATACAGATATACTAATGTTTGAAGATGCTGTTCTTTGCAAGTGTACAGTTTTCAAATGTTGTTACCAGTGAAACACCCTTGTGGTTTAAACTTGCTACAATGTATTTATTACTCATTTCCTCCCACGTAACTAAGAATCCTGGCTATATTTCATATCAACGTTATATTGAAAGTGAAGGGAAATGATTAATACAAGGTTTTGTATCACTGGTGTGTGTGTTTTTTGTTTTTTTGTTTTTTGTTTTTTGTTTTTTGGTCGACTTGATTGATTAGAAGACAAGAACTGAATCTCAGAAAAAACCAGCAAGGAAAATGAGCATGAAATCCCTCTTAACTATTCCTACCTGCCCATTCTATGCAAAATCTGTCTTCAGTTATGAGCTGCTTTTTAGACAAAAGATGGGAAGAGGGATGTAAACATTTATGCAGCTTGATCTGTGCCCAGAATGACTTAGGGGCATGTTTCTAAATACAAGCTCTAACCTTGCAAATAGTATTGTTTATAGCTTGCTCTCCACTCGCAATGCCTTTGAAATCATATTTCACACCTTGGCCATGGCATAAAGAAAGAGCGGCCTCCCTGGAGCCTCAGAGTTTTACCTACACATGGCTTGAATCTCATTCTAACACTTCTAAGTAAAATATAATATATAATACATATTAATATGAATTCTAAATAATGTGGCAGTTAAACATATGGCTAGAGAGATGGACCTAGGTTTGAAATCTGGCTCCAGCATTCTCTGGCTGTGTGATTTTGGAAAAGTTGCATAACCTCTCTGAGCCTCGAGTTTGTTTTATTTTTTGGCCTATGATACTCAAGTTTTGTATAAATAACCTTTGGGTCTTAAAAAAAAAAAATAAAAGGACAAAAGAAAACAGGGTATAGTGTTTATTGCCACCATACCCTAGCAACCCAAGAGTTCCCTGAGGTAACCACAACTTAACATCATGATGCTGACCACCCAGTAACTCCCCTTTTGCCAGGCTCAGCTGTTCAAGAGACATGCAAAATCCAAGTTAGTCCCTGTAAACATGAAGAAATGCCTGGTGAGCTGAGGCATTAAATGAAATTCCTCATAATGTTGAATTCTTGTAACCCGAATGAGCTGTATCTCAGAGTACGA
The DNA here is from genome assembly GCF_015220235.1 of Choloepus didactylus. Lineage (NCBI taxonomy): Eukaryota > Metazoa > Chordata > Mammalia > Pilosa > Megalonychidae > Choloepus > Choloepus didactylus. The sequence goes on along the minus strand of NC_051310.1, from coordinate 57,736,410 downwards.
CTGTAGTAGTATAACCAGAGAAGGGAATGAATGTACAAGAGAAAAGTTGAGCCTCACTTATGAAAAGTGTGGAATGAGGGTAAATGTGAGAGTTGTGAGATTGAAAAAGAGGAGCCTGAAGTGGGGTTGGGGCTCAATGCAGGTGAGGAATTTTTATCAGCAAAGCTGCAGCTCTCTGCCAGCAACCTTTGCAATGGAACAGTCAATCCTGAAGAAAAGATTACTTATATATTAGAGCTTTTAGGACTAGACCCTCTCCCAAAAAGAGATTTGGTTCTGTTTATCAAAGGGGAATGTTTAACACCAGCATAGCATAATGGCTTCGAAGAGGCTACAGTGGGTTCAAGCCATGAGTCCAGAAGGGGCCCTGGTAGGTATTTTCAACACATGTTCTCCATACTCATGGAGAAAGAAGCCATGGGGGCAAGGCAAAGAGGAGAATCCAAACTCTTGAAAGTACCTGGACTTGTGCCATTGGATGCTCAATGCATCTGTTGGTATCCCTCCCAATCAGCTCAAGGCCCACTGTCCCCAGAGGTTGGGGGGAAGATCTGGGGTGGCACTTCTATCAGCAAAAACTTCATGCATAGCCAGAACCTAATCCTTGCCTAGGAAAGTGTGGAGACTTCGGGCTGGATCTGACTCACCCAGTATCACAGTGCCTGCAGCCCACACTTGATCCATTTCCACACCTTTCCCAGCAGGCAGTGCTAGTACAGCATGGCCCAGCACTGATCTCTCAGATACTACACCATAGACTTAGTCATGCAATTCCTTTTTTTTTTTTTTTTTTTTTTAATTTTCCATCCACACATTACAATGCTTGAAAACCAGCCCTTCCCTGGGCACATCAGCCTGTGGATCCTGATCAACAGCTCTGGGATGCCCTAGCTCTGTGCTTCTCAAACTATCTGTGAAGACCAGTTATTCATTTCCAATCTATGAATCCAATGCTTTTGTAAAATACAAGTCCCCATTATTTTTTTTATCATATTCAACAGAAGATTATTCTGTCAAATTACTATGAAGTAACCCCACTCTGGCACCCTAACTTCTGGGGTCAGCCTGCAAAATCAGTCTGCCCTCAAGATGAGATGATGGAAATCCTGATGCCAGTATCTCCCTTAATGAGGTAGAAAAGTGGCTGTCAGATCTGAGGAGTGCTTAGAAGTTGGCCCAAGAATGGCAAGTCCTTTGTTTACTAGTCATTTCTAAGCGCCAAAGACAAAAGTGTTGGAGGAGATAGGTGGGAGGCAGGGGGAGGCGGTAGACCCAGAGGTAATGGGACCAGGGGCGAGAGGTTGGAGCCTGAATCCGAAGTCTTCTGAAATGGGTCAAGCAATAGAGCACGGTTTCCAAAGCAACCCTGAGACTGTGGTCTTCACACTTCTCTCTGTCAAGTTCTGGAGGTCTATATGGACACAGATATGGGAAGTGGGAAATATGGGTGACTTATGCATGAGTTAAACTTAAGCATCAGGTATTATTTAGTATCACCATTAGAGCAAATGACCTTTCCTCCCAAGGCTTCAACCTGACCCAGTGGCACTGTCAGAACAGCCTCATCCATGGTCTGTGATGCAGACACGGGAATTCAATGTCTGAGAATTTCCTCTATGGAATATTTTTTTCACTCTAAGTGGTTTCTACTTCAATTTTTAAAACCAACGGAGAAACATTTTGGCAATCTTATAAAGCTTGTACTTTATAAAAAGACAGCTTTGTGTTTACATTTGACTCAGAGTGCATATTTTTAAATGGTGTCTTACACAGTTTTTTTGAGGTTGTGTTTTTTAAGTCCAATCCAGGAGAAACAAAATTAGAGTTCTGGTGAATTAAACAGTTCTACCAGAGCTGTTTTTATAAAGTACAAGCTTTATAAGATTGCCAAACTGTTTCTCCATTGGTTTTAAAAATTGAAGTAGAAACCCTTCTGTGGGAAACACAGTTGGGACTGGGTGTCCCTCTGTTTGCTCCAACATCTTAGTGAGATATTTCCAGCTTTCCATGCCTTAAACTCATAACAGGCTCATAAGTGAAGTCAGATGAATCTACAAAACCCCAAAATCAAATCTATCCAATTTGACCTCACCACTTTGCTTTCTGTTTTGCTCATCCCAGGTCTGTTCTCTGGGAAGAGGCTGAACATCAATTTCCTATCAGACTCACGGAGCTGCGAGCCCTTGCTCATCTGAATCCCTTTTAACCTATGACCCTGTTACTCATCCAAGAGGAAATATGTGCAAAGACAGCACTTTGTGGATGAGAGAAATAAAGGGAAACATGACTAACAAATCATTTGCCGAATGTGCCAATCCAACCCCAGGGCAGAAGGCATAGTCCCTGCAGACTTTCTCCCATTCTCTCTGCTCCAAGTTCTGGTCTTCTTTATCTCCTCAACCTACTCCACTTTGCTCTCGTAAGACACAGAATCTAAGCCCTTGACTACCTGCAGTTCACTGCATTTATCCAGGTGTGCCTCTGAACTGTTAATATTCCAACCCATTCCTCAAAAAAACAGGCTTAAGGGGGCAGGCCACAGGTTTGCACTTTCCTCCCACAACAGAACTTCTTGAGGATTAGGTGTTGGCCACCGGGATGTCTGGAGGCTGACACCTCACAGAACACGAGCACGAGATTCCTTCCAGAAATGGTAGGGGAAATCCAGGGTTGCAGTGCAACCCCAGCGGATCACCTGGGGTCCTTTCAGTCTCTTAGCCTGTGTGGCTTCTGAGGAAAGCCAAGAGTCATGGTGCCCATAAGTGGGCAGCAGGGAGAATAAGGGCTGTGGTGCTCCTCCCCAGGCAGGATGGTGGACTGCCCCAAAGCCCAGAGGAAGCCAGTGGGCAGAGCTCTGCCTAGTCCTTGGGTCGATGGAGAAGCCTCACTCATGAGGGGAGTCATATTCCAACCAAGCCACCTCGGTCTTCCAGGAGATTGGGAGCAATGGCCCTGAAAGGACAAAAAGCAGGAACTCTAAGACAGAGCCTCAGGGACTTTCCAGATTTGGGGGCAAGACAGAGCATGTAAGTTTGAGGAACCGCAGTAAGTAAATTTATAACTGGAATTGAGAATGCAGAGAATGGGGAGTGATGGGGAAGGAGGCCAGGCAAGGTCATGAATTTAGACTCTGCCTTAAGAGCAGTAGCTGTCCTTGCCAAAGAGCAATATGATCAAATAAGAGCTTGGGGGATTTTTTTTTTTTTTTTTTTTGGTCTTACTGTCTTGTCTATTTCTTTTTTTGAAGGGGCAATACATTCACATGGTTCAAAATTCAAAAGAAACAAAAGGGCATAAGGAAAAAGTCTCCCTGCTTTCCTATGCCCCAGATATCCTTTCCCCCCTTCCAGTGTTAGTTTCTTGTGTACTCATCAAGAGATATTTCATATATATACAAATGCCAGTATATTCTTTGGTCCCCCTTTTTACACACACAGAAAGAGCATACTACGCACACTGTTCAGCATTGTGAGGGGCTTTTCTTCTTTCACTTAATGGGTTTTGGCGACCATTCTGTATCTTTACCTCATACTTTTTGGTGGCTGCCCAGTGCTCTGCTCTGAAGATTAACGCAACTTCTTTAACCAGCCCCATATTGATGGATGTTCAGCTTACATCCACTCTTTTTCTATTACAAACAATGCCACAAAGAATAAAGTGTACGTATGTACGTGGGTAGCTGTGGGAAAAATTCCCACAAGTGCAGTTGGTGAGTCAAAGGGTATTGTCTTAATCTGCCAGGCTGCTGTGACAAATTCCACACAATGGGTTGGTTTAAACAAAAGGAATTTATTGTCTCATGGTTTCACCTCCTGCTATGGGTAGCGTTCTTGTGGCCTGACAATCCTTGGGGTCCCTTGGCTTTCCAGCATATAGCAATGTCCTCTCCTTTCTTTTCCAGCTTCCCAGTGATTTCAGCTTCCCCCTGTGGACTTCTCTGAACCTGTCTTCCTGGATCCTGTGCTTCATAAGGCCTCCAGTAATCCTGATTAAAGCCCACCCTGCTTCAGTTGGGCACCTTAATTAAAAATAACATCCTCAAAAGTTCTATTTACGATGGATTCACAGCCACAGGAATGTGGATTAAGACCATGTCTAAACTGGGGTACACACTTCAATCTACCACAGGGATCATTTGTCATTTTGCTAGTTATTGCCAAGTTGCCCTCCATCAGCAATGAATGACAATGCCTTATTTCCTCCACTCTTGGCAATTTGTGTATCACCAAACTTTTTTGGTATTTTCCAAACCAATAAAAAAAATAATATTGGTACCCTTTTCATTTGCATTTCTCTTGGGTGAGGTTGAGCATCCTTTTATTGTTTAATAGTCATTTGTATTTTCCTCTGAACCATCTGTCCATATATTTGCCCATTTTACTATTGGATTATTGGTTTTTTTCTTATTAATTTATAGAGGCTCTTTGTATATTGTGGAAATTAACCTTTGGTCTGTGATATGAGTCACAAATCTTTCTCCCAGTTTGTTGTTTGTCTTTTGACTATGATAATTTTCACCATAAAGGTTTTTGTTTTTTATTTAGTAGACTTTCCTAAGTTTTCTTGTATGGCTTACGGATTTTGAATTGTATTTTAAAAGTCCCCCCCACTTCAAGATATACTATGTTTTCCTCTAGTACTTTCATGGATTCATTTTTTTTTTACATTTATATTTTGAACCATTTGAAATTTATCCATATGAAGTATGGATCCAATTTTATTTTTATGCAAAGATAGCTACCCAGTTTGTTCCTATACTATTTATTGAATAATTTCTCTTTCCTCCCCTGATTTGAAACATGACCTTTATAATGTGCAAATTTCCTCTATGTATTTAGGTCTATTTCTGGACTTCCTATTTTTCTTTCCATTGGTATATTTGTCTCTTCATGCTCTAGCACCACCCACTGTTTTAATTTATAACTTTATAACTTGCTTTGTAATATCTAGTAGGGCAATTTCTATTTTAAAAAGATTATTCTGGGTACATATTGGGAAATGGATTAGAGGAGAGCAAAAGTAGAGGCAGGGTTGATCAATCCCTGGAACTTTGGGTATCTGTATGACACCTGAAACTCAGAGCTAGAACTCAGCAGATATGAATGTCAGTATTAGAACATATAGCAGCTGTTAAAAAAGCTGAAAAAGAGTCCAGACTTCAACGAGAGATATGAATGAAGCAGATGTTGTTAGGACTAGGGTAAATCGGGTGAAAGGGTAAAGGACGATACTGACTGCATTTTCTGTGAGACCATGTGAGACCAAGGGAGGAAATGTTTAGTTGGTGCAAGATCTATATTTACTAAACAATTTAACTCATACAGTTTGTTCAAATAACATAATTACATGGAACTTGTAATAAGAAGTGAGACCTGGTAGGTTTGCATAGGTTATTGTGAAATAGCAACACATCCCAAAGTAATTTGGGCAGAGAATAAAATATATATGCAGGGCCCCACTGAGGATCTGGGGGAAAATGCAGAGGTGTTGGGCTTCCTTACCTGGGTTGTTGCTGATGTTCTCACAAACATTGAGGACTGGAGGTTTGATGTGCTGAGCCCTCTATCAAGGACTTGCCCTTATGATGCTCGTTACTGCAAAGGAGAGGCTAAACCTGCTTATAATTTTGCCTAAGAGTCTCCCTGAGTACCTCTTAGTTGCTCAGATGTGGCCCTCTCTCTCTAACTAAGCCAACTCAGTGGGTAAACTCTCTGCCCTCTACCCTACGTGGGACCTGACTCCCGGGTATGTAAATATCCCTGTCAAAATGGGATATGACTCCATGGAATGAATCTGGACCTGGAATTGTGGGATTGAGAACATCTTCTTGACCAAAAGGGGGATGCAAAATGAAAGGAAACAAAGTTTCAGTGGCTGAGAGATTCCAAATGGAGTCGAGAGGTCACTCTGGTGGGCATTCTTACATGCTATATACCTAACACTTTTTAGGTTTAATGTATTGGAATAGCTAGAAATAAATACCTGAAACTATCAAACTATAACCCAGTAGCCTTGACTCTTGAAGACAATTGTATAGCAATGCAGCTTACAAGGGGTGACAGTGTGATTGTGAAAGCCTTGTGGATTGTAGTCCTTTTATCCAGTGTATGGATGGAAGAGTAGAAAAACGGGGACAAAAAAAAAAAACAAATGAAAAATAGGGTGGGAGGGATGATTTGGGTGTTCTTCTTTACTTCTATTTTTTATTCTTATTTTCGCTTTTTCTGGTACAAGGAAAATGTTAAAAAAATAGATTGGGGTAATGAATGCACTAATATATGATGGTACTGTGAACAGTTGATTGTGCACTTTGGATGATTGTATGGTATGTGAATATATCTCAATAAAATTGAATTAAAAAAAAAAGAGGCGGGGAGATCCACCATGGGTGTGGCAGCAGGGAGAGGGAGAGCTGGACAGATCTACAGGATCCTTACGCAGCAGAGTTACCACGACTGAGGAGTGGCTGAACATGGGAAGTAAGAGAGAGACCGAAGAGTCCAAGATGCCGCCCAAGTTCCTGGCTTGGGCAGCTAGGGAATTGGGGTCCCATTCACCAGAGAAGGAGTGGGCTGGGGGTATGGGCAGCTGATGGAATTTGTCATATGTTATTTGACCTATCTCATCATTCAAGACAAATCACCTGGGAAAAATAATAATAAATAGGTAGCAGTTATGCAGAGACTATTGTGCTAAGACGATAGGATTGACATTAGATTATCTCACTTTACGGATGAGGAAACGAAGGTCCAGAGACATCAAACAACTTGTCTAAGGTCACAAAACTTTACAGGGCTGGGCAAGGGCACAAATCCAGGTCTATTTCCAAATCCTGTCTTAAGCTCTGAGAACCAAGTAGGAGCACTGAAGAGACTGTGGTGACTTCACAGGCCTTTCCTTCCTAACATCTGTTGGAGCCTGAGACACAAGGTTACTTGTAGGCAGCAGGATTCTGCAAAATGACATCTCAAGACATTTGTTAAGATATAGTCCCTAGTTGAGGGGGAGGCGCCTCATGGCCATAGTTCTCTACTTGGCTGCACATTGGAATGATCTGGAGAGCTTACCAAATGCTGATACCTGGGCCCCCACCCCCAGAGATTCTGATTTAGTTGGTCTGGGGCATGGCCCCAGCATAGGGATAGGGTAAGTTCCCAGCTGATTCAAATGTGCAGCCAAGTATGAGAACCATGGGTTAAGAGGACCTGCGTCTCCCTTTTCACTGAAGTGGTCTATAATGTTAAGTGCTTCTGCAGCTTTGCTAGATGAGGGTAAAAGACAGCTGTTTCCATTGACTCATTAGAAAACTAAGAACAAACACCAGAATCATGGCATTCCTTGGGTGCCCTACCTACAGGGATTGTCTAAGTAAGACAGAATAAGCAGTGGGGTTTCAGCCGGCTCAGAGCCACTTCCCAGATTTCTCCCCTAATGGACTTGCAATGGTGCTTGCAATGCCTACCACTAAGACTCAATCCTGGAAATTATGTATACTTTAATTAGGTTAATGAATTTTGTTCCTTGAGTTACATGACATGTCAGCTGAGTGATCTATCAACCAGAATTGCTTAATCTGATTACCAAGGTATATGTCAAGATAGGTTAGATTAATGCTTCATAAACAGACACTCTCCAAATACCAGTGGCTAAAAACCATGAAGATTTATTTCTCCCTGGGCAGTATGTCCTTCACAGGTCACTTGGGGCCTATAGTCCATATGGCCACTCTGGACCCCAGGCTGACATCACAGCCACCAACTGGAGCACTGATGCTTGTCACAGCAGAGGAAGAGGGATGTGGCTTCCACCAGAAATGAGACTTGTCACTTCTGCTCACATTTCATTGACCAAAACGAGTCACATGCCCACATCTAATTTCAAGAGCACTGGGAGCACAATCCTGCCCCATTCCCAGAAGGAGACTCAGATAGTTACCAGAGGCTGCCTGCCAGTAGGGAGCAAATGAATGGTTTAAGCTGGCTAAGGTCCAAGGGTTCTTGTCTGGCCAGGGTCTGTCCCCAGTGGCGGAGAACCCGTGCCCATTATAAGGACAAATGCTGGGCCCTTGGCTTGGGTTCACTGCTTCTCTTCAGGTCCTCCAAGTCCAGAGGCACTCCAAGTGGATGAGGCCGTGTCCTCGATGGCTGGCAGACCTGCTGCCCAGCCCCCGGGCTGCTGTGGAATCATCAGGGTCTCAGCGCAGGGCCCCAGCTCTCCTCTTCTGTTTGCTCTGACTCCGTGCTGGCCAATGTCTTTTATCATACACCTCAAGCTGGGCTGCAACCTGTGGATCACTCCATGTTCAAAGACTCAGAAGCAGGGGAATTTAATGCTATGAAAGGTGCTTTTATGAGCTGCAGCTCTCACCTTCAGGGGTTGTTTAAGGCTGTTCTGACTCAGTCTCCCATTCAAAGGCTGGATTCAGAGGAGAGCCAGCAGGAAGCCAGCAAACCTGACCATTTGAGGGACTGACTCAAAAAATAAAATTAAATTAAAAGGAGCAGGTAACAGCATAGCAGAAGTGCCTGCAGCAGCTCCCCACCCACTTCCACTGGCTGTGCCAGGAGCAAAGAAACTCAGCTCAAACCCCTCCCTGCAGCTGGTGGAGGCCCGAGTTTCTTCCTGGGCCCTGGCACCAGCTATGGCCTTTCTCCGGCGGCTCCTGACAGAGGCACTGAGGGGCTCTGCTGCTTCTGCAGCCTCAGATTCTCAGATGCACCTTTAGAGAAGGAGCTTATCAGTCTGCTTTGCAGGAAAGGGCCTTCTCCTCCCCCAAATGCCCCCAACTTAGGCACATGTTCAAGGTGCTTTGCTTTATATTTATTTTTTTATTTATGCATTTATTCTGAATGGGGCATTCCTTGCCCAAGACTCTGGAAAAAGGCCTTTCTTTTGGGCATTTGGGAATCAAACTTTCTTCACTTTTAAAATGGGGATTTCTCCCCATCTCACTACCTTGAAGATGTGCTATGAGCCTGAATGGCCTGGCTTCAAATCCCTTGGGGCTTTGAAGACCAATTACCTGTGTTCGATTCCCAACACTGCCAGTTAACCAGCTATCTGTCCTTGGGTGAATTCCTTTACCTCTCTGTGCCTCAATTTCCCCATCTGTGAAATAGATGGGGTAGTTGGGAGGATTAAATGATCTGATATATGCAAAGCACCTAGACTAGTACCTGGCTCACAGGACACGCTCTTGAGTGTTAGTGGCTGATATTATTATCCAACTGCTGTCCAGGCCATACTCACGGCCAATGGCAAGAGTCACAGGATACAACGTCAGCACTCTGGGTCATTCCAGCACTCTCCCCAGGCCATAAGTTGGAAGTGCCCACCAAAGCCTGGCATCCTGTGAACAGACTGTTTCTTCATTTCCCTTGGAATCCACAAGCCTGGGGGCTGGATCTAAGCCTCAGGAGCCATGAGCTTCTGTGCCGCCCCAGCAAGGGGCTGCTGAGAGAAAAGTTCCTCTAGCCCCCCTGCGTCTGCTGTGAGTGGGGAGGTGGGGACAGAGGGCCCTGACACAGTCCAGCAGGGGCTGAGGGACATCCTCCTGTAGGGAAGGGAATTTGGAGGCCAATGAAGCTGGGATGCGGAATCCTCTTGGGGATTCCTTCCTTCTCTAGGAAGAGATTGTTGCTAAAGCCACAGGGAGGCAGGAATTGATGAAGGACCAGGAACAGCAAGGAGCAATGGTTCAGGGTGGGAAGGAGCAACTTGGGAATGTAAAGCATTCTGCAAACGTGAGGTACATGCCCCATACTCCGACCACTCAGGACAGATAAGCCTAGGACAGCTTGTCCATTCCAGGGCAGTCACCCTCCAGGCAGAGGCTAATTGACCTGGAATGCACAACCCAGGGTCTTGCACACACACACACACACACACACGTCTCCCCCAGTCCCCAGAATCACTGTGCACCTTCATGCAACACAATTGGTCACAATCAATGGTGACAACGAATTCCTCCAGGCCTACCAGGAACCAAGTAAACAATATATCCAGTGGTCCTGGCAAGGAGGAAAAAGGTCAGCTTAAACATTTTCTCTGGCAAATCTCCTGTCACATTCTGGCAGTCCAAGAGGTTCCAGAAATGAGAGGTGCGCAGTGCGGCAGCTGCGCCCTCTGGTGGACAGTGTCGTCTCAGCTACTCACTCGTGCTCTGGGGAAGCAGCTCCAGAACCGCACAACTTTGATCAGCACCAGCTTGTTGTACCAACTGCAAGGGGCCGCAGACCAGACGAAGATGAGGAAGATGCCATCCTTTTCCTGCAGGAACTCACAGCCTCCCAAATAAACCCATATTCTAGCCTGGGATTGTTCTCCCAGCCCTGGCATCAGGATGGTAACAATTTAAACACAATCAATTAACCTTATGGAGCCCCACTTCTTAAATCCCTACTATGCCCACATCCTACACAAGGCACTCCTTGCCCATTAGTGCTCAGCCTTATGGATATGCTGTACCTTAAATCTTATTATCCGATTTTACAGATGAGGAAACTGAGGCTTAGAGAGGATAACAGACTTGCCCAAGCTCACACAGCCCATAAAAGTCAAAGACTTTATTTTAAATCTACTTTATTTTAAATACACACACGGTACAAAATTCAAATTGCACAAGAGTCTACAGTGAACAAATATCTCCCTCCCATATCCATCCCCCAGATGACTACCCCAAGGCAACTTTGGTTTTTTAGCTTCGTGTGAATGTGTCCATACATACTCTATGCATATAAAAAACACAAATGGTAGCATACTGTGTGCTGTTCTCAATCGCACCTTTTTCACCTAATAATATCATGGCAGATCATTCTATAGCAATGAATGCCTCCTTCCTTAAAGAATCCATGTATGGAACGACCATGGGTCATTTAGCTTACCCACTACTGATGGGCATTTAGATGGTTCCTATCTTCTGCCATTACAAATTCAACTGCAGTGAGTCCGCTTGTACATATGTGATTTTGCACAAGTGGAATTGCTGGGTCAAAAGATTTGTGGTTTGTGATGCTGAGAAATATTGTATTAGTTTGCCTGGCTGCTATCACAACTACCACAAAATGGTTGTGGCTTAACAACAAGATTTTATTGGGTCATGGTTTTAGGGCTAGAAGAAGTCCAAAATCAAGGTATCAGGCAAGGTGTGCTTTCTCCCAGGGTCTGTAACATTCTGGTGCTGGCTGCTGGCAGTTCTTGGGGTTCTGTTCCGGTTTGCTAGAGCTGCCATTATGCAAAATACCAGAAATGGATTGGCTTTTATAAAGGGGGTTTATTTGGTTACAAATTTACAGTCCTAAGGCCATCAAAGTGTCCAAATTAAGGCATCAACAAGAGGATATCTTCACTGAAGAACAGTCGATGGTGTGCAGAACACCTCTGTCAGCTGGGAGGGCACATAGCTGGTATCTGCTAGTCCTGGGTTGTTTCAGCAACTCTCTCTCAGCTCCTGTGCATCCTTGCTTCTCTCTCTCAGAGCATTTCTCACTAAGCCTCTGTGGGTCTTCTCTTAGATTCTCTGGGTCAAACTCTGGTCTTCATCTCTTAGCTTAGCATCTCCAATTGTCCTTCTGCCCACATCTCCAAGCATCTCTTAGCATCTCTGTCAGCTCCCAAGAATGTCTCCAAAAGTCTCTCTCAGCTGCTCTGAGCTCCTTCTGTCTGTGAGCTCTCTTATAGGACTCCAGTGATTTAATTAAGACCCACCCTGAATGGGCAGGGTCTACATCTCCATGGAAACAATGTAACCAAACATTTCCACCCTAATCAACAGACTAATCAGTCTGCCCCCAAAAGATTGCATTAAAGAACATGACTTTTTGGGGGACATAACATATCCAAACCAGCACAGGTTTCTTGCCTTGTCCCTTTGCCTTCTGTTTTTTGGCAATGTCCTTTCCTTTCTGGCTTCTGTATCTTCCAGGTTCTCTTCGAAAGGCCCATATGGATTAAGACCCACACTCATTCAGTTGGCCACACCTTAACTAAAAATAATCTTCAGAAGGTCCTGTTTACAATGGGTTTACACCCACAGGGGTGTGGATTAAGATTGAGAGCATGTACTTATTGGGGTACATATTTCAACCTACCACAGATGCCATCACGCTTCCCTTTATTATAATTGTACCAATGCTCACCCTCAGTGGCAGGGAGCGGAACCCAGAACCTCCTGACTCCAACCCATGTTCTCACCATATTCCCTAACATCATATCTAGGATTTCACCAAATGGTTGGTTACCAGAGACCTTTGTAGGCAAACCCAAAGTTCTCTGTGCTGTAGAACCTGCCCCGGCAGCCTCTCATGAACCACCTCTGGAGCACCAGGAGGGTGGAGGAGACAAATCAGCCTGACTCTAAGGGTAAAATGTCACCAGCCAGTGAGCTACTGCTCCTGGATGGACTGGGGCCTTGGAGGACATACCTTGGCCACCCCAGGCATCTAAAAGAAGACAGAAAATTGATGGGCTAGAGGCTCTGAAGCTTCTGTCCTCAGGTCATTGAAGCCACTAGCCCCGCCTTTGGCCACAGTCTATACACACTGTGGCCTCTGCTGGAAGGAAAAGAGCCTATTGTCAGGGGGCCTTGAGATCTTGTCTCTACTACGCTATACAGACGCTGCTTGGTCATCCTGGTCACTCACTACCAAGAAGCATTCACCTCTGAGGAGAGACAGGAAGAGAAGATCTTGGTGACTCGTGGCTCCCTCAGGAAGCTGCCTCTGCCTGTAAAGTTCCCTTCCCCCGGTCCCTGTCTCCCACTGGAATCAAGGGATGCCTGGTTACCCAAGGCCAAAGCCATCTTGGTTCTGTGTGGGAAACGGCAACTTCACCAGCAGAGGATGGAAGACAAGCAGCGAGGGGGCATGTCACCACACCATAGAGGGTTCCCGATGGGGAATGTGGGGTAAGAGTCCCAGCGGGGCCTGTGCTGCCCACCAGTCTTGGGGGCTCTGGGTGTTGGGGAAACTCAGCCGCCTCCCTTTTGGCACCTGGGAGAAAATGTAAATGGAGATTTTGGAGTGAAGAACAGGCTATAAAGCTTTCTGGGCAGGCTCCTCGGGTAGGAGAAGTCACAGGGCCATCATCACCACACCACCCAGCCTCTCTAGCACATAATCAACACGTCATATACCGACATTTCAAGCACACACCGTGTGACCTGACGGGGCAAGTGTTGTCATCTTTATAAGGCAGGTGAGGAGACTACACAGCACATTAACTGCAGAGCCACGAAACAAAATCCAGATGTTCTAACCGGACTGTTGAAACTGAGGGTCACGTCAGGGAGCAGAGAGATGTCATCCTGGTAACCCCCAGGGACTATTCCCTAGAAGTGCCTTCTTGCTGTCCCTTAGTTTAAAATACAAAAATTAGTATTAGAAAATACAAAAATAGGAGGCTTCTACTATGAGGCACCAGATCTGGCCTCCTTCTGAGACCCAGGGGCCCTTTTTATTTTTTTATGCAATTTTACTGAAATATAATCACATAACATAAAATTCTTCAAAATGTACAATCAGTTGTGCATAGTACTGTCATATTGTTGTGCTTTCATCACCACAATCAAACTTTGAACATTTTCATTACTCCAAAAAATAAAATTAAAATTAAAATTAAAAAGAAAACCCAAAACATCACATTCCCCTCCTCCCACCATTGTTCATTTACTTTTTTAAATACAGTTTAATTGAGATATATTCACACACCCTCCAGTCATTCACAGTGTACAATTATTCACAGCACCATGATACAGTTGTATATTCATCACCAGAACCGATTTCTGAACCTTTTCCTTACTCCAAAGTAAAAATAAAAGCAAAAAAGAACACCTAAATCTTTCCATCCCCTCCATCCCACCCTATTCTTCATCTAATGTCTGTCCCCATTTTTCCGCTTATCTGTCCATACAGTGGATAAAGGGAGTGTGAGCCACAAAGTTTTCACAGTCACACTGTGCAAGCTACATAGTTATACAATCACCCTCAAGAATCAAGGTCACTGGGTTGCAGTTCAACAGCTTCAGGTATTTCCCTCTAGCCATTCCCACACACTAAAAACTAAAAAGTGATGTCTATGTAGCGCGTAAGAATACCCTCCAGAGCGACCTCTTGACTCCATTTGAAATCTCTCAGCCACTGAAACCTTATTTTGTTTCATCTCTCCTCCCCCTTTTGGTCAAGAAGGTCCTCTCAATCACAATGCCGGGTCCAGGCTCAGGGGCCCTTTTGAAGTTGCTAGCCCCACTTGGTGGGGTCTTTCTCTCTTGTGAGTGTGGATCTTCAGAAACAGAGCTCTTGCCCACTTTCTTTTAAAATGCACACTGTCCCCGACATATTTCAGATGTGGCTCCTGCCACAGGAAGAACTGGCCTCCCAATCAAATGAGAGAGCTTTGGACTGTGGTCCTCACACTTCACTGTGCATAAGAAAACACCCAGGAATTAGTGTTTATATTTTTAGATGGTGTTCTAGTTTGCTAATGCTGCAGAATGCAAAACACCAGAGATGGATTGGCTTTTATAAAAAGCGGGTTTATTTGGTTACACAGTTACAGTCTTAAGGCCATAAAGTGTCCAAGGTAACACATCAGTAATCAGGTACCTTCACTGGAGGATGGCCAATGGCGTCCGGAAAACCTCTGTTAGCTAGGAAGGCATGTGGCTGGCGTCTGCTCCAAAGTTCTGGTTTCAAAATGGCTTTCTCCCAGGATGTTCCTCTCTAGCAAGCTTGCTCCTCTTCAAAACATCACTCACAGCTGCACTGAGTTCCTTCTCTTTGAGTCAGCTCATTTATATGGCTCCACTGATCAAGTCCCACCCTGAATGGGCGGGGCCATGCCTCCATGGGAATATCTCATCAGAGCCATCACCCACAGCTGGGTGGGGCACATTCCAAGTAAATCTAATCAGCACCAAAACGTCTGCCCCACAAGACTACATCAAAGATAATGGCGTTTGGGGGACACAATACATTCAAACTGGCACAGATGGGATAATGATACTGTGTTTACCGCTTAAAAAAAAAAAGTCCTTATTTCTTAGAGTTACATACTGATGTGTCTACAGATGAAATAGCCCAGATATGATATCTGAAATTTGATTCAAAATAATATTGGGATGCAGAGTGAGGCTGAGTGGAGGTGGCGAGAAAACAAGACTGTCCGTGGAGTGTTATTTGTGGCAGCTGGTGATGGGTACATAGGGGTTCATTACAGTATTCTATCTACTTCTGCAGATGTTTAAAATTTCCCATAATAAAAAGTAGGAGGAAGTGGAGTAGGGAGCAAGCAGAGAGCTTTGTAAAAACATAGCTCCTCAGGTCCCTGCCCCAGGGATGCCAAAGGAAGGACTAGGGCCCTGGAATCTGCTTTGATCAAGCTCCCCACAGGCAGGCTGAGACCCCGTCAGCCAGTGGGGACTGTGAGGCTGAGAACAGGGGTGGTCCCCCTGGAGCATCCGGTGTAAGGGGAGCTTTGTCTACTGTTGACCACCGCTTAGGCTACACCCTGGCCCGCTGAGGCCAGGAATATGAGTTGCCTTGGACTCGGGCTGCTCATTCTAGCTCTGCATCACTGTCAAAATCACAACACCTTTAGGGAATAGGGAGTTAAGGCTTAAAAGGTACAGAATTTCTATTTGGGATGGCGGTGATGGTAGCACAACATTGTGAACATTATTAATAGCACCGAAACATATATCTGAATGTAGTGAAAAGGGAAAATATTAGGTTGTATATATGGCTCTAGAATACATCTTTAAAACATCCTTGGAATGGCACAACACAAACAGTGACCCCGACATTAAACCACAGACTATAGTTAATAGTACAATTACAAAAAATGAGCTTTTATGAATTGAAACAAATGTACCACACCAGTACAAGGTGTTAATAATAGGGCGTTATATGGGAATCCTGTGTTTTATGCATGATTGTTCTGTAAACCCACAACTTCTCTAATAAAAAAATTTTTTAAGAAAAATGAATCACAATAGGAAGGGCAGTAGGATCTATGCACAGAGACAGCTCAATCTTTATTAAAATCTTTCTCGTGCACAATGTTCCCAACTTGTTTCTTTGTTCCTGATATCTGGAGCTGCACAGCTTCTGATATTAGTCTTGGAGACCGAGTAAATTTGACTGACAGGCGGTGGTGGTGGAAGGGTGGTCTCTGTATCCTGAAGAACATTTCCCTATGGCGAATGGTACCACCTCCAGCGCCCCGGCTGTGGCTCCTGGCGTGTTCAGCCCCTTCCGCCAGCGTGGAGAACACTGCCCGCCACGTCTCTGCGGTGCGTCTCTACGCCGTGTCTCTGCGCCGTGTCTCTGGCAGGCCCAGAGCGCAGCTGCAAGTTAAATCTGGCTAAGCATCATTCATCCACAGAACGTACAACGGGGTTCTCCCCCAGGGTTCCTCTGGGCCCCGGAGCGTGCAGAGGTGCCCCGGAGTCTTCCAGCCACACACACCTCTCCTGACCTTTCAAACAAAGCACCTCCTTATCTGCTTTGTTTACTGGGGTCTAGGTATGATCTTTCTTGTTTTGTAAGTTTTCTGCTTAAAGAAAAATAAATTTTTTTTCAAGTTTGAAAACCACTGACTTTCATATATGGGGACGAGCAGAAAATTTATCTGGGGAGGACATGGAAAAACTGGAATGGACGAGAACGTAAAATGGTAAAACCACCTTGGAAAACAGTATGGCAGTTTCTATAAAGTTAAATGTGTCCCTATCACATGCTCCTGCCCTCCCACTCCTAAGTATCCAATTGCCCAAAAAAGATGAAAGCACATGTCCATACAGAGACATGTACACAAATGTTCATAGCAGCGTTGTTTGTGATAGCCCCCAAACCGGAAACAATCCAAATGTCCATCAACAGATGAATTGATTAAAAAAAAATTGTGGTACATCCATGCAAAGGAACACTTCAGCAATAAAAAGTAGCAAACTATTGATACACATAACAACATAGGTAAGTCTTGATAATGCTGAAAGGAAAAAAAAGAGTATACCTTTTTTTTTTTTTTAGATTTTTATAGATTACTTTTAAATAAAATTCTAGAAAATGCAAACTAAACTATACAGACAGAAAGCAGATCAGCCTGGAGGTTGGGAGAGGGTTTGCCAAGGGGCAGGAGGAAACTTTTGGTGTGGGCGATATACTCAATATCTTGATTGTGGATTGTCAAAATTCATCAAATCATGCACCTCAATTATGTGCAGTTTACATCAATCATACCTCAACAAGTGTATATAAAGTGATTTTTAAGAAGGAAAACAAAGTTTTAAAAGATGTGGCTGGGAGAAATACAGGGTTTCTGTAATACAGATGAACCTGGAGAGGCTCGTAAGCCAGTTGCCAACTAGCAACCATAGCAGTGGAAGGAAACCTCGGAAGGGGTGGGGGGTGGGTAAGATGGAAACTCATCACTGAGGGAGGATCTTTTCAGTTACCTATGTCTCCTGAGCCCGGCTACATGAATGACACCCTGCCAGTGCTGTAAGAGATGCAAAGTGAATGGTTTAATTGGGAAGATGAGAGACATACCAACCACCACAGAGTGACATGACAGGTGTCTGATGAGACTCATCAAGAGCTGTGGGAGTTATGACATGAGATGATCAAAGAAGTCTCCATGAAAGAAGCAATATTTGAGTTACTTCTTGAATATGTAGGAGTTTGAAAGGCAAAGAAGGGGAGAAAGGGTGATTCTAGGCAGAGGGAAAGGATTGAAGAAATGAGCAGATGGAAGAGAGTGGCTTGTTAAAGAAATGGCAAGTGAGCCAATTTGCCAGCAGTGATTTTTGTTGAGAGGAGTGGTGGAAGAAGAGAGAACGGTGGAGGCTGGATTATGGGAGTCCTTGAGTGCCAAGCAACAGAGCCTGGGTTTTTATGTAGTTGGCAATGGGGAGCAGAGGAGCTCATTCATTAATCAAGCCTTTATTGAGAACCTATTGTGTCACATCCAGTACAGGACCCTAGGGATACAAAGATGAACAAGATATAGCTCCTGACAGCAGAGCATCAGTCTGCTGGGGGATCCTGGTATATAAACACATAAGCACAACCACGTGGTGTCGGTACTTTGCACGGTACTTCAACAGGGTTTATTTGAAGTGATAGAACCCCAACTCCAATTGGCTTAAATAAAAAAGAGAACATACTGGCTCA
This sequence comes from Choloepus didactylus, assembly GCF_015220235.1. Classification (NCBI taxonomy): domain Eukaryota; kingdom Metazoa; phylum Chordata; class Mammalia; order Pilosa; family Megalonychidae; genus Choloepus; species Choloepus didactylus. Next base: position 57,718,240 of record NC_051310.1, on the reverse strand, counting down.
CATAAATTAAAGTTCAGGGGGTTCAGGCATGGCTGGATTCAGAGATTTCATCCATGTCATCAGCATGGTTCCCTCTGTGTTTCTGGGTTTCCTCTGGGTTTGGAGTCATTTTCAGGTTGGCTTTCTTTATGGGGTGGTCTGATGATCCCAGCAGCATCAGGCTAAAATACTATTTAAATCCAGACAAGAGTTCTTGTTCTCAGTACTTTCAGCTACAGTCCTGGAATTGAGTCTCATCTCTGTTATCCCTGGCTTTGACCATGCAGCCTTTCCTGAATTAATCACTGTGGCTAGAGTGAAGCAACACTCTGATTGGTCACAGTTACATGCCTGAGATCGGAGTCCCCTGAGACTGGGAGAGGAGTTTTCTGCGGCAGGCAGTGTTGACTAGAAAACCCAACGCCCCTAAGCACCCCTCTCCCTTTCCTATCTCCATTTTTAAAGTCTAGAAAAATGAAGTGCTAGCCTTCCCTATCTCCGTTGCAGTTAGAGAAAACCTCAACAGTTCTGGCTAATGACGTATAAATAGAAGTATCCTGGGGACTACTGGGAAAACTTCAACTTTTCTGAAAACAGGACAAATACAAACGGTGCTTCCTTCCTCTGTTCATCCTGCCTTGAGTACAGATGCGATGCCTGGGCCCGCAACCAAGGCAAGAAACATTGAATCTGGGTAAACAATCACCTACCTTCAGACTTCCTGATATGTGAGTGAAACAAATCCCTATGTGTTCCAGCCTAAGTCAGCTTTCTTATTATTTGTAGCTGAATGCATTTCTAACTTATACGTTCCCAAAGGGAAGTCTGGGTGCTGTCATCAGAGGAAGGGGGACCAAGGGCTGGACAGGTGAGAACAATTGCAGGGAGTATGCAGAATAGAGCAAATCCAAAAGAAACTGTAGGCAAGGGAAGAAGCAACTGAGAACATCTGAGGCAGTGGAAAGGAGAGACAGATTCAAGAGGAGCTGAAACAGAATAATCAGTAAGTCTTGTTAGGTAGAGGGAAAGAACTAGAAAGAAAGGAGTCAATGGCAAGGGGGTTTTGCGTCTGGACATCTCAAAAATCTTCAAAAGTCTTGATCATGAAATAGAAGCCATGAACTAGTCTCTATTCTTGAATCTGTAGACACACACACACACACACACACACACACACACACACACACACAGGATGACTTGGACCCATTCCATGGGCAATTAGAAAGGCATCACCTTCTCCCCATCTTCACATGGGCAAAAGGATCAAGTCCAGCCAAAGTGATGGAATTCCTATGAGTGTTAACATCTTTCAAAACAAGGGAGAGGACAATCACAGGACAAATCTTGACATGAAAGTAAACTGCTCCGAGTTGTAAATTGTAAGCTGTAAGTGCATTTGTAAAAAACATTGTAATAGTCATAATAATTGACTTATTTAGGTCTCACCCAGTACCAAGAACTTGCTAGTCTCAACAATCCTGTATGGTATGCTTCCAGTTTTACAAATGAGGAAACTGAAGGTCAGAAAGGCTAAGTGGCCCCAAATCACACAGCTGGTGAGTTCCAGGGCTAAGAGGTAGAGTGGAGCACTCACTCTTTTAATTCTTGGGGTTCCGTGTGAGAAGTCACTTCTCTACTGCCCTCAATGTAGTTGAAGAGGTTAATGAAATCCTCAAGGTGAATTTCCCATTTTGGTCTATTAGTTCATAAACTCTTCCATCAGTCCCAATAATTCACAAAGGCAGATAAAACAATAGCCCTTCTCCCTTGTGTTTGCCACTCTAACCCTGATAAGGTCATGAAGTTATGGGGTGGGGAATTGTTAAAACCTTGCTGAGAGTCGAGGAAATTGTCTAACCATCATATGGCTGCTTCCATCTGTTAAATCCAATATTCATGGTCATTGCTATCACCATCATCATCATCATTGTCATCATAACAGTTAATGTGCATTGGGTGCTAACGCTGTGTTCTGAGTGCTCTTTATGTATAAACTCAATCTTTGCACCATTCTTTGAGGGGGGGGGTCTATTATTTTCTCATTTGACAAATGAGAACTAAGACATGGAGGGCTTAAATAACTTGCCAAAGATCACTCAGCAAAGACAACAGCTCCCAAATGAAAGGGTTTCCTGCTCTCATTACACATAGACCCAGAGACACAAAGCAAGGCCTTGGTGCCTCCAAGGTGGAATGGGAGCTACGCCTCTATAATGGAGGCTCCTGTGGTCTGACTCTGTGACCTTCAGTCACAGTCTTTTACTCTGCAGCATTCAGCCCACTGTTGCCCCACAGTGCCCCTGTCAGGACTGGAGGGTTCATGCCCATCCCCTCCAACATGCTGCCATGACTTGTGTGTAGAGGAAGCTAAGTGTGTGTGTGTGTGTGTGTGTGTGTGTGTGTGTGTGTGTGTGTGTGTCTTGATTCCTTTCTAGTTCTTTCTTCCTCTACACACCTATTAGATAACTGCCCCTCCCACCATGAGGCTGAGCAGTTGTACAAATACTGACAAAAATTGAGATTCCAATAAACCTGTGGGAAATATTGTATAACATGAAGATCAAGTCCAATATACAGGAAAGCACTATGAAAACGTAAAGCAGTTTCACTGTGATTAACCATACCTGCTGGCACAATACTAACTTCTGAGAGGCAGTTCTCCTTTCAATGGCAGCTGACAATATGTACCACCACCAACAACACCACCCTAAATTCTTTCCTCTGACTTCACTGTGCACTCAACTCCCAAAGGCCTCCTGTCTTTTGTAGCAGGGAGAACTACTGCAATTCCCCACCAAAATACTCTGATAATCTTAGCCTCTAACTCTCAAAGATCTATGGAGGTTCCAGGACAATCACCTTTGAGAGTTTAGAGCCCAGGATAAACCTGCTTTTCCCATTTTGAAAATCTCCATTCCTATTGTTATTATGTCACCTTCCAGGGCCCTTTTTGTCAACTGACTATAATTAGCTTTGACCAAGTTACTTCAGAGTCAAAACCCAAAGTGAAAGATGCAGTTGGAATTCTTCTCAGTTTCCAGTGCCTTGATAACAATATTCATTCATGTTTAATTCTCCTGTCCGTGGCCTGTCTGGGATTATTTATGCCTATATTGGATACTGAGGACAGGAAATTATACATAAAACCTCCACCTCTTTCCCACTTTCCAGGGTAATGATGCCATTCTCTCATACCTCAGCAGCTCTTCTGGGGGCACCTGCCAGTACAAGATGATGGAGGAGCCATTATAAGCTGGCCTTCCACAGGAGCAGCTCACACCACCTGCTTCATCTGGAGGAAAGCCAACATCCCCTCAGACTTCACCACCTCCCAGGCCTTCTCCATAGCCATTGCTTTTCCCATCATAAACTCTGTTATCAAAATTGGCCAAACACCTCATGAGTTTGTATTCTTATACTCGGATCCATCTTTGGACCTTCTAACTAGAGTGAGTTGCTCTGAATTCATTTTTCTATTGTGAGAGGAGCACAAAACTTCAACTTGCCCTCAAACCCTAGCCAGGATTGCTGGTTCTCCCGTCACATCATGTGTCTACAGATCTGATTCAGGGTGTGTCCTGTGCCTATAATGACCATCTCCCAAATCTGCCCTTCCCTGCTCTGCCCACTCTCCTCACCTAGACCTATGGGCATACTATACCTAGAAACCGTAGAAACCTGGCAGTATTTACATCTCTAAACCACGTCTGTAACCGATTGTCCATCAACCTCACACTCTAAATGTCAACCCTCACCATTTACACTGGGATCAGAAGTTCTCATGGCCCCGCTATTTAAGGGAACAGATCCTACAAAACACAATGAAAGATATCAATATATGATTATCTGCATGAATGAGCAAAAGGAAAAAGGGGAAGACTAGAGATGTAGATAATCACCCGCGAGCTAGCCAGACACCTTGTCTGAACCCTAAAGCCACCACAACCTTCTTTTTTTCCACTTCAGCCTCTTTCCAGTTCTGCCCTGCAGGGGGCTTGGAGGAGCCAAGTTACCCTTAGATCAGGAGGCCCACTCAAGGATGATTGAAAACAGATACTTAGGAAGATTGGTTTTAGGCTCCAAAGGCCAATAGCAACTACTTAAACTAGTCTAGGCTCTCTGGCAGGAGGCCTCAATTTCATCTTCCTAAGTGATAACTAAGGACACAACCTCCATTGCCTGGAAGAGGGGAGCACAAGGAATCCCTGCCAGCCAGTTAACTACATGGAGAATGTTTAACCTCATAGAATCCAAGATATTAAAATTAACAACAAAGTGCCCATTTTTCACCTATCAAACTGACAAATTTATTTTAAATTGTAATAAAAGGCATCCATACACAGCTGGCCAAAAATATTTTGGACCTTTCATGAGTGTAATTTTGCAATATCAATCAAAGCCTTTAAGAAATGTGCTAACAATTGCCAAGAGATGGAAACAACCCAAATGTCCTTCAACAGATGACTGGATAAATAAAATGTGGTATATACACACGATGGAATACTACACAGCTGTAAGAAGGAACGATGTCATGAAACATATGACAACATGAATGAACCTTGAAGACATAATGCTGAGCGAAATAAGCCAGACACAAAAAGAGAAATTTTGCTTGCTACCACTGATGTGAGCATTGAAAAATGTAAAACAAATGGTTTGTAATGTAGAATGTAGGGGAACTAGTGATAGAGAGCAATTAAGGAACGGGAATGATAAACCAAGAAGAACAGATAAGCTATCATGGGTAAATTTAACGTTCTGGGAATGCCCAGGAATGACTATGGTCTGTTAATTTCTGATGGATATGGTAGGAACAAGTTCACAGAAATGTTGCTATATTAGGTTATTTTCTTAGGGTAGAGTAGGAACATGTTGGAAGTAAAGTAGTTATCTTAGGTTAGTTGTCTTTTTCTTACTCCCTTGTTACGGTTTGTTTGAAATGTTTTTTTTTTTTTTTTTATGTATGTTTTAAAAATTTTTTTCATATATAGTTGATTTTTTTAAAAAAAGAGTTAATTAAAAAAAAAACAGTGAAAAAAATATGCAGAGCCTGCTTGAGGAGCTGGTGGAGAATGCAGGGGTGTTGGGCTTCCCCACCTCGATGGTTGCTGATGTGCTCACAGACATAGGGGACTGGTGGTTTGATGGGCTGAGCCCTCTACCACGGGACTTGCCCTTGGGAAGACTGTTGCTGCAAAGAAGAGGCTAGGCCTCCCTATAATTGTGCCTAACAGCCTCCTCCGGAATGCCTCTTTGTTGCTCAGATGTGGCCCTCTCTCTCTAGCTAAGCCAACTTGGCAGGTGAAATCACTGCCCTCCCCCCTATGTGGGATCTGACACCCAGGGGAGTGAATCTCCCTGGCAACGTGGAATATGACTCCCGAGGAGGAATCTAGACCTGGCATCGTGGGATGGAGAACATCTTCTTGACCAAAAGGGGGATGTGAAAGGAAATGGCAGAGAGATTCCAAAAGGAGCCGAGAGGTCACTCTGGTGGGCACTCTTATGCACAATATAGACAACCCTTTTTAGGTTCTAATGAATTGGAGTAGCTAGCAGTAAATACCTGAAACTATCAAACTACAACCCAGAACCCATGAACCTTGAAGACGACTATATAAAAATGTAGCTTATGAGGGGTAACAATGTGATTGGAAAGCCATATGGACCACACTCTCTTTTGTCTAGTTTATGGATGGATGAGCATAAAAATGGGGGAAGAAAAAAAAAAAAAAAAGCACCCAGTGTTCTTTTTTACTTTAATTGTTCTTTTTCACTTTAATTTTTATTCTTATTATTTTTGTGTGTGTGGTAATGAAAATGTCAAAAATTAATTTTGGTGATGAATGCACAACTATATGATGGTACTGTAAACAACTGAATGTACACTTTGTTTTGTATGACTACATGGTATGTGAATATATCTCAATAAAATGAATTTTAAAAATCTGGAAAAAAAAAAAACAAACAAGGGAAGTCTGAAAAACTGTCACAACAAAAATAACCTAAAAGACGTGATAACTGAATGGAATGCAGTATTCTGGATGGGATCTTGGAACAGAAAAAGATATTGGGTAAAAACTAAGAAAATCTGAATAAAGTAAGGCTTTAGCTGACGATATGATGATAACATATTAATATTGATTCATTAATATTGACAAATCTATCATATTAGCACAATATGTTAGTAACAGGGGAACCTGGGTATGGGGTATAAGGCAACTCTCTGTACTATATTCACAATAATTCTGTAAATCTAAGATGGTTCAAAAATTAAAGATTTATTTTTAAAAGTCCCAAACATAAAACAAAAATTAAAATAAAATAAAATAATAAACTAAAATAATGTGCTAAACTCTGACACAAAGAAGAAACCTCAAGGATGTCATTTCAGAGAATGGCAAAAAAAATTGGAATCAAGCTATTTGTCACATAATAGGGAGACTGATCAAATAAAGTAGAATTTGTCCATACCATGAATGAATGCTAGGCAATCAAAAATGATAATGTAGAATAATTTAATGACATGCAAAAATGTTTATAATACAATGTCAAATGGGAAAAGCAGGTTACATGTATGATCTCATTTTTCTAAAAAAATTACACACACATGTATACAAAAATGTGAATGTGCATATCTGCATAGAAAAATATCCTGAAGTAGATGTTTCAAAGGTTAGTAGAGGTTACCTATAGGTTAATGGTGGGTTATAGGTGGTCTTAATTTTCCTTAGGGTGATTTTACTATCTTTTCAACATTTTCCACCATGATTATGTACTATTTCATGATCAGAATTTTAAACTTTTATTTTCTAAAAGGCAACCACTGTTAACAGTGTACTGCCATTTCTAGGGTTCTTGGCAATTTTGACTTGAAGGAAAGGAAGGAAGGGTGGGTGCCCTAGACTGGGCCAGGGCATTTCAATAGAGGCCGAGAAGGACATTCTGAACGAGGTGGGAGTGAACACAAGGCTGCTTAACCCACCTGCCAGCACCCTGAGGCAAGAGTGGTATCATCCAAACCCTGGGAGAATTAGGAGGCCCTGCAGGCAGCTATTCTCCTCCTCTCCTGGGGCTCTGCCATTGGGAGCAGTGGTCTCCCACCCTCTCCGAAGAGCCTAAGCCCGATGCATCTACAGCCAGCCCTGGAATTCGGCTGGAGTTGACAGGTCTTTGAAATGGGCAAGCATTCACAGATGTGCAGATATGTGTGCTTAAGCATTCACCCGTCATCCACAAGAAGGTCGAGGGAGCCGTGGAGACTCTCAGCCCGGGGTCAACTCATCTTTGAATGTCTTTCTGGCAGCAAGACCATCATGAGTCATCAGGAAGTATCCAAGGGAACGAAACAAGGGACAGCCTTCCAGAGAAATGAAACAACCACTGTTTAAACATGACCAGCATTTCCTTAAAGAACCCATCGATAAAGTGGCAGAGTGGATAGAAATAGTGCAGCGCTTGATTTAACTTATTGACCTAGCATCTAATTAGGAGTGAGAACACTTGGCAAAAAATGGAGTTATATGAAAACTAACCACTAGGAACTAAACACCATGGCAGACTCACACAAAAGAAATCACAGCTCACAGCTTCACAAGGTTTGCAAAGTGCTACAAAATGGGATGTGACTATTAATATCTAAACTCAACTATTGGTACAAACAAAAGACCACCTGAAATCTGACTCCTGCTTGGTCATTTGTTTTGTGGCAGTGTATGTATCATCCCCCTTGTGACGGTTGTACATGGGGTGGTAGGAAGTACAGCCAGACCAACAGCCAGCCCTTGTAGTCCCCTACAAGTCGGTCTGGTTCTACTGGAGAACAACTCTTACCCAAGGAGGTGGGTCCAGGTCTGCAGCAGGCTCACAAAGGAGTAAGAATGCCCTCAATTGTGGAAAGTTTGATTTGGAGACATCCCCATTCTGAAAGTCCTTGTCTCCTTTGGGGACAGCCATGTCTCACACCACACAAAAAATCCCAGAGGGCAGTTCTGGAATTCTCCCCCACCTTCTTCTGTTTGGTGAAGACCAGAAGCTGGCTAGGCAGATTATCAAGGGCTCCCAGAGGACACAACTCCTGTCTGACCTCCAGACCTGCAGGGCCCATATCCAGGACAACCCACCCGCCACATTGTGGGCATTTCCCTCCAGGTGGCCTGAAAACCCACAAGCTTCCGCCAAGCAGAAGTGACCGTGATGCCCAACCTACCTGCATGAGTCTTGATGAGAAGTCCTCAGCATTGTAGAGGTGATGTGAGCTGGATACTAATTAAAGAGGAGCCAGATCAGAGAAGACGGAGGAGTCCTTTCAGAGAGGGGAGCCGGGAAGGACCTGTGGGCTCCAGATGACCCACCTTCCTGGCCACCTGGCCCCAAAACCTTGAACACCATAAACCACACAGCACAGCTCTGGGGATGCAGAACAGCTACCCTTGTGTGATGACACACACACTTAGACACCCTGCATGATCCACAGGGACAAACAGCTACTGCCTCACTCTCTGGAACTGTGTGTCAGTGAGGATAATCTCACTGAAAAGCAATGGAGAAAAGAAGCCCACTTCCAGGTCCAGCTCAGCTGTCCAAGCATCCCACGGGCCAGGGGCCCCACTAGGGGCTCTAGGGAAAGGCAAGAATCCCCAGAAGGAAAAATTGCCAGGAGTGCCCCCCGGCCCTGGTGCCTGATATCCCTAAGAAGCATCCCCTGTCCCACAGAGTGAAGCCAGTGGTCATTCAGCAAGCACCTCCTGAGGGCTGGGTGCCAGGACACTGAGGTAGATTAGCCCAGGGGCTCGCTGTCTGGGGGGGTGGGGCAAGATGGCTGTCTCTGAAGAGAATCTTCCCCTGGCTTCTATTAGGCATTGGACTGTGGATTTCTAATATACATAAACACACACGTGCACACACAGACACACACACACACACACACACACACATACACCCTTAGCATCTAGGAAGGGAAATTCTATCCCTTGCTCATAACCAAGTTATCCTGCTTTCTTGACCTTAAAAAAGAACAGCAGGTTTCCTTTGAAGCCTTCAAACCTTATTAGCCACAGTGGGAAATGATGCTTTAATGGGGCTGTGATGGTTTCAGCCTCAGGTGCCTGTGTACGCAGCCATATTACTTAGCAACACCATAGCCGTTTAGGTTTAATTTCCTAGCTTGCCTGATAAGAAGGCTGCAAATGTAATTTGTGATGCTGCAAGCTGGGCAGGCTCACGGGGTTGTTAGATGAGTCACCGGGTGATCCAGGCCACTGTGCCGAGCTCTGCGGAAGAGGAGAAATGAACTCTGATTTGTGGGGCCGATACTGCTCGGGCGGACACAATTTCCCACGTGTCTGGGAGCTGTGCTTCCTATCCTCCTGCTTTCTGGTTTGATGCCATCATTCATTAAGGGAAGCTTCACTCACCTCTCAACTCCTGTTAGAATCACCTTCCAGCTTTCTGAAATCCTCATTGCAAGAGCTGCAAATGCAAATCCCTCCAAGACCAGAGAGGTGGTAATAAAAAAAAAATAATAATAATATCCAACATTTCCGAACACTTAGTGGATGCTATTCTCATGCTTTATGTGGATTCTCTCCTTTAATTTTCCTAACAACCCTAGGAAGTAGGTACTGCTATTATTCCCATTTTCAAATGAGGAAACAGGTGTGCAGAGAGCTTAGCAGCCAGTGGTACGGAGTAGGGGCATGACTGCCCCCTACTGGGGAGGGCATGCCCTGCCCGAGAGGCCAGCTGTCATTCGGCACCAACCAGCTGTTGCCCCGGTTGCCCGATCTTCCGCTTGTCTATGAGAAGCAGGAAATACAGACTTTTATGTAAAATCACATGTATTTTAAACACTACCAACTAATTTAGTCATTTAATAAGTGGACAAACATGTCTGCCAGCCAGATTCAACCCATGGGCCACTAGTTTGCAACCTCTTCCCCACTGAAACAAGTAGACATTTTCCTCCATAAATATGAACCAATTTTCTGTCTTTGCTTCCATGAGTCACTGGTGTCCCAAATCTTTGATCTGCCTCCCTTAAGCTGTATCCCATCTAAAGAAAGGTCAACGGTAGCTCCATTCTTCCAGTTGCTCAAGTTAAAAATCTTAGTTTCTCCAGTTACCTCTCACACCCCACATGCAATTCCTCAACAGAACCTGTTGGCTCAACCTTTAAAATTGATTCACAATCCCACCACTTCTCATACCTCCACTTTGTGCAAGCCAGAATCATCTCTCACCTGGATATCAAGAGCCCCGACCCCACCCACCAACTGTCCCCCAATTTCACTCTTCCTCCATTCTCACCATCACAGCCCAGTGCTCCTATAACGTTAAGTCAGATTGTGCTGCTTCTCTGATCAACACTGTCTAATGGCTTCCACCTCACTTGGGAAAAGTCAACGTTCTAAGTGGCCCACAAGGTCCTACATGACCCAGCCCCACTCTCCTCTCTGACTCCCCCTCCTACCTCTCTCCCCTGCATTTTCTGTACTGCAGACACATGACTTGTTTCACGCTGTTGCTCAAACACACCCTCTCCCCTCAGACCCCAGACACTTATTGTTCCCTCTGAAATGCCTCCACCCAAGTATCCTTTTGGCTCTCTCCTTACTCATTCTTCATTCTGGGCTCTATTCAATCACAGCCTCGCTAGAAAGGTCTTCCTGGACTATTGAAACAAAAGAGCAATCTCCCATCACTCTCCCTCCCCTTGCCCAGTTTTATTTTTCTTCTTATCACTTGTGACTATCACTTGCCATATACTTATCTCTCTGAGCCTCTCTCCTCTCCCTAGAATGCAAGCTCCATAAGGGTAGAGAGATTGTTTTCTCCTCTGCCCTATCTCTGGTATATAGAACGTTGCCTGGTGCTTAACATAAATCCATTAAATATTTGTTCAGTGAATGATGAAATGAACGGTCCGTACAACTGGGTCCTTCTGCTAGATGGCTCCATTCTCTGATGGTTGCACATGGCTTGCCCTCATCTTTTCCTCTTCACTCTGTGAGCATCTGAGGGATAGGAGACCTTTCCACTAGCTATTATCACTTCTATCACCTCCCTCATGCCTGCTGCTTAACGATAAGAGCTCAGGAAGATGCCCCATTGATTATTGCCTGAAAATGACAAGCAGCCCATCACTGCTCTCATCCACTTGCTGTGTCAAACAGGAACCTGTGATTTGTGAGCATCAAGCCCTGTGTGGATGGAGAAACAGCTCAGTCATGGCACTGATGAATTTTATAATTAGTCTTGATGAGACATGGCAGGTTTGGTGTGAGGGCAAGAGTGAAACATTGTAAACCTTAATTATAAGACTGAGAAAAAGCACTATACTCATTTATCTACTAGATATTTAGAATTTGTGTCTTTACTTGGTAGCCTTATTTGTATTTCTGCATTTATTTGAAAGCTCATATATCCTAGGAAGGTAGCTATGGTGCAGTCCTTGATAATTCTTTCACATAGATAGGAACAGAGAAACATAGGCTGGATGATCTAAACCCCATCCAGGCCAGGCCCACTGAAAGTCTGGACGGTGCAGAAGTGATACGGTGATGGTTCTCTCCGCTGGCAGTCATTGTTCTCCTGCACGCAGCATGGCCTGATCAGCCATCAATACCCTGGATATTCATCCTTCCTTGGCCACCAAATGCCACTGCTCGACCTAGAGGGTGAGTCAGGAGGTCAGGATGGCCCTCCTCAAAGCTGAAGCTTTCTCAAGAAAGAAGCACAGCAAAGAAGCCAACAGGACATTTATGTGTTTGGGAAGAAAAAGCTTCCATTTAGAGGTTCCAACACTAAGAACTGGGACAGAAGAGACTCCTTGAGGGGGTACAGAGACGTAGCCAAATTCTAATATGGGGTGTGCAGAGTCACGGTGGGGGGGTGGGGAGTGCAGCTAGGCCATTTATCATTTGCTGAGGGACCAGGACATGAAAAAGGCATCTCCATTTGACTACCTGCTCTGTATCCCACAGAGTCTTACTCTCAACATCTTTTCATTATTGTCTCATAACTCTCAAGTCAATATATGACCTTCAGTGTTTGTTTGAAAGGTAACTCTTTTGGCCTATATGCCTTGCCCATCCTCACTGCCCTCTCACCCTAGCTATCCTTCTGAGAATGTGACAGGATATTATCATGGAAGTATCCACAGCCTTGCCTCCACTGCCAGCCTGCCAAAAACAGCCCTGTAATTGCCAGTCTAATTTCCCCTCTGCCTCCCCACTCCCAAAGAGGAAAGAGTAGTTTTTCTGGAGAGAGACAAGCCAAGCCACACAATGGAGGAATGGGTGTGGGAAGGTAGAGGCAGCTGAAGGTGGGTACTCGGGGAGATTTGGGGGGAATTCCAGAGCAGCTGGAGGTACAATGGAAGTGGTAAATCAAGGAAAAGGCTTTATAAATGTTTCTATGATTTATGTAATTAGGCCCTTTTTACAGTTAAAAGTTCTTTAAAAAGAAGTCTATGTAATGGACATGAACTCCTTTTAAATTACCTTTGGGGCTGATCAGTGTTTTTTGTTTTCTGTTTTTTAACAACTTCACCCCTCCGCTTAGGACCAGGCTTTATAAGGGTTACAAGCAGATTTAGATCCTTACTCTGGGAAGTACAAGGAGAATGACTTGCCATCCTCCCTGCCACTAATGAACTTTGTGACTGTGAATAAGTCACATGAGCTCCCTCCTTCCTTTCTTCCTTCCCTGCTTCCCTCCCTCCCTCCCTCCTTCCTTCCTTTTCTTCATTTAATAAACAACAACTTTACTACTTACATAGTGTGAAGGGTTAAAAAAGGGCAGGGGAAGAGGTCTGGTTGTGGCCAGTGTCCCAGAGAGGCCAACTGCTTGGGTCAGGGTTGGTGGGTGGCAGCTCTGCATGCCCCAATTCGCATTGGAGAGGAGAGACGAATCCGTGGGCAGGATATTGTACAACCCATGGAGAGAGGGCCCTGTCGCTGAGAGGTCCTGCCCTGATAAGCAGCTGGGTCTCCCTGTCCTGGGTTCAGGTTTAAGGAATGGTCAGGCTGCTCCATTAGACCTATCATCTCCCCTGGGTTGTGGAATGGAGACATTGAAATATGTGCACACAATAGACAAGGAGGGGGATGGTGAGTTGAAGGCTGGGATTCCCTTGTTTCTTCACCTATAAAATGAGTGAATTGGAGGGAATGAGCTGTGAAGATCATTTTGGCCCTAAAACTGGATGGTATTTTTAAGTTCTGTTCTGGGCAGTCCAAGGATGATGGTGATGGCTCTTAGGTCGGAGTTGTTCAGGAATCCACACAATGCAGCGAGTCAAAGTTTAAGTATAAAGTTTAAGATTTATTAGAGGAAGAAAGCAGGTGGGAACCAGCAAAAGGAAAGAAAATGGCTCCAGCTCTCTATCTGAGAGCAGCCTTTTTTAATGAAAAAAGGAACCCACATTGGGAAGGGTGTCTGCTGTGATGTTCTGTGCCTTGATTGGGTGTGTGCCTATCTAGTTTTGGGCTGACTGGTTGCTAGAGTTCTGAGACAGTATTCTTTTTAGGAAAGCAGCTGCGTTATCTAGCTAGGGAGAGCAGGCCTTTTTGTTTGTTCATCTTATGGACATATCTGACTTTGCCTTACCTGCCTTTGAGGCACCACTGTGGCTGGAACAGCCTTGAGCAGCCTTGAACAGCCTTCATTCTTTAGTTTATGGGGCACCTGTTTTCTGTGACATAAGCTGCGGGGCCCCTGAGTCAGAAACTCCTTCTACATGTTAGTTTCTTCTTCTGGGACCTAACAATGGCCAAAGCATTTCCTCAATTGTTTTTCTACCCTGAGTACAAGCCCAGAGAACCGTTAGCCTACAGAACCTCCAGGCAACACAATACCACCTGGGGGCTCAGGGTGGCACCACAGGCCACTATTTTTTCATTGCATGTTTTGATGATGATATTGGCCTAAGATTGTTTCTGGGTTCTGCATTCAAGATTCTGTTCTTTTGCTGGGTGACACTGAGCCCTTGTAGCAGAATCTGCCATTCACTTGTAGTAGGGATTTCCTCCAGACCCCTTTTCCAGGAGAATTAGGACAAGAATAAGGCCAGAAGGTCTACTGTTTGGGATACAGGGTAGGTAAATCAAAGCAGTTGAGTTAACAGCCCCATGGAGGAGGACGCAGATCAAATTCAGCTGGTATCCTCAAGTAAGAATATGGTCTTTTTAGTTTTTTAATTATGGACAGTTTCAAAAGTTCATAAAAGTATTCAGAATTGTATAGTGAGCCTCCATTACCCAGTTTCAATAATTATCAACTACTTACCAAGCTTGTTGCATTTATCCCAATCCCTCCCCACCCCACTCCCAGAATATTTAAATGTCTTCTCACTGAAAATGCTTCAGTAGCAGGCTGACTCTTAAGTGACTGCACCCGCAGGTACCCTACTCAGTCCTTGACCCTCCCCTCCCACACAGGCACACATCACTGAATTTTTCTGCATCTTTTCCATCCTCTTGCCATATCCTGACTAAAGGTCGGCCCTAAAATAATTCTGGATCCTTCTCCCTTCCTTCTCCTTGGACCGCTGCCCCATCAATAATCCCCTCATAGCCATAACCCTCATCCTCTCCCTAGAGATGTTTCTTTCCTTTAACATTTGAACTTGGTCAAGACTCTCCCACCTGAGAATGCAAATCCTTCAACTCCTCATCCATACTATATATGGCCCCATGTGTCTCATTTTCCCTCAATAGGGAAGTCAGTCCTCTTCAAAGACAAGTCTAAGCATTGGTTTCTACTTCCTCTCTTCCCTCAGGCTTCTCCTTGAGTAGCTTTTGGTACTATCAAGTTTATGGTTTCCACTTTACTAAATCCAATGTTTACTTCTCTGGTATTATCCTGCCTACTTACATGGGTTTGCTCATCAATGTAATACAAGCTCATGGTATAGAATTTGGAAAAGAGAGAAGGCAAATAAGAAAACTAAAAAGATCTATTTTCTATTACCCAAACATTTTTATGTATTTGCTCCTAATGTTTTATCAATGTGAGCTTATATTCATTTCAAAATGGGACTAATATTTCATACATATATATATATACAAAATTTTGAAACCAGCACCTAACATGGTGCCTGAAAAAAAGTGGTAGATCAGTAAATCTCTACTAAAACATGAGTGTTTTCACTTAACAAATCATGAATATTTTTTCCACGTCTTAAAAGCTGTATGGTTTTCCATCATATGGTACACCACAATTTATTCCCTATTGTTGGATATGTAAGTGTTCTAGTTTGCTAATGCTGCCAGAATGCAAAACACCAGAAATGGTTCGGCTTTTGTAAAAGAGGGTTTATTTGGTTACAAAGTTACAGTCTTAAGGCCATAAAAGTGTCCATCAACAAAGAGCACCTTCACTGGAGGACGGCCAATGGTGTCCAGAAGATCTCTGCTGGCTGGGAAGGCACATGACTGGCATCTGCTCCACAGTTCTGGTTTCAAAATGGCTTTCTCCCAGGACATTCCTCTCTAGGCTGCAGTTCCTCAAAAATGTCATTCTTTGTTGCTCCTGGGGTGTTTGTCCTCTCTTAGCTTCTCCAGAGCAACAGTCTGCTTTCAACGGCCATCTTAAACTGTCTCTCATCTGCAGCTACTCTCTCAGCTTCTGTGCATTCTTCAAAGTGTCCCTCTTGGCTGTAGCAAGCTTGCTCCTTCTGTCTGAGCTCATATAGTGCTCCAGAAAAATAATAAAGTCCCATGCTGAATGGGTGGGGCCGCACCTCCATGGAAATGATCCAATCAGAGTTATCACCCACAGTTGGGTAGGGCGCATTTCCATGGAAACAACCTAATCGAAACATTCCGACTTAATCCAACTAATAAGTCTGCCCCACAAGATTGCATCAAAGAATATGGCTTTTTTCTGGGGTACATAATACATTCAAACCGGCACAGCAAGTAACTTTAACTTTTTAATATTATGAACAAGTCCAGAATGAACATCTTCACAGGTATATATTTGCACACACATCCATCATTATTTCCTCACGTTCTCTTTCTCTCTGGAAATGCCACCCTAGACGTTGGGCACACTTGCCTCTTATGGTTCCCTGAGTCTTCTACTTGAGGGTGGTCTTCAGGGAGCCATCTTTTCTTCAGTCTCCTAACTCTGAACCCTCTCCCTGGGTGCCCTCAGCTCCAGGCACAACTTGAGCAGCAACCGGGTCTGCAGGTGATTTTCAAATCTCTGCCTCCAGCCCAATCCTTTCTCCTAAGCTTTGAATAATTACTGGACACCTCCACTTGGTGTCCCTTGGGGACCTCAATGAACATGTCTGAAACTGAAGGTCCCTGTGCCCCCTCTTCCCCACCCCCACCCAGAAGCCCATCTCTTTTATATCATTACATCACTAATCTGTGCTGCTGTGATCCCCAAACGCCCAATCAAAAACCTGGCTTCATCCAGTCATGGAGCTTCTGTTTCCATCTCCTAAATCTCTCCAGTGTCCCCTCTCCTCACCCTTCTCCATTACTGATCTAGTTTGGGCCTTTTTACCTCCCACCTCCCACCTCACCAGATAATGCATAGCCCCCTAAGCTGTCCATCCTCCAATCTCACCCCACCAATACATTCTAAAGTGCAGGTCTGAGTGCAACTCACACACCCCTGCTTGAGATCCTTTCCAAGCTTCAGGATCAAGGCCCAGTTCCTGGGCAAGCATGCAGGGCCTTCTGCGATCCAGCCTCTGCCTGCCTCTCGAGTCCTCTTTCTCACTCCTTCTGTCTTCTCTGTGGGCACCACATAGATTAGAGCACTTCATTCAAGGTTCTTCAAAGGGTTCCCATGTGCATCCCTCACTAGACTTGAGGGCAGGGCGGGCTCACTCACCTTTGTACTCCAACTCAAAGCACAGTTAAATCTAAGGGAACAAAGTTTTAACAAAGCCACTTATGGGAAGATCTGTCTCCTCCCCATCAAAGTCAACTTTTGGTGACAAGGAAAAAGGCTGTGGGGCAGTCTTTCAAGGCAGGCAGGGCCTCACCCCCAGGGTTCACCTGGCCTGGTCACCTTGAGACAGGGTCTGACATTGATGAAGCCCCCGTTATGCCCAACCCCTCGGAAACTGCTGAAGCCATTCCTGGATCAAAGAAAACCCAAGTCTGTCTACGCCTGTGACCTCCTCTATTATTTCTGTCTCTGGTAAAGACATTTCCAACAATGAAGTATCTCACTGAAATACAGCTTCATAAACAGGATGCTTCTATTCTTAGATGGTAAAAATAAATGAGAATGGGGAGAAGAAAAGGAGAACCACATAGTTCAACTTTTTAGAGGCTACTAGGACTTTCAAAGCTCTCCAAGAGATCCGTTTCAAAGATGTAAATGCTGAGGGAACTGATGTTTACTTACTCCAGGTAAATTCCTCTTTGCATTCTACATGGCTGAAACTCTTTGCTATGCATCAAAGGGAACCACACAAATATGTTAGATCTAGAGCAGAGGCCGGCAAGTTGCTGCCTGCTGGCCAAATCAAGGCTACCACCCATTTTTGTTATGGCCCATCAGCCAAGAATGGTTTTCCCATTTTCTAATGACTAAAAAAGAAATCAAAAGAAGAATATTTCATGGCATATAATAAGTATATGACATTCAAATGTCCATAAGTAAAGTTTCACTGTACTATAGCCACGCTTATTTGTTTATGTATTCCGTATATGTATTCGCACTGCAATGACAAATTGAGTGGTTGTGTCAGAAACCGTGTGACCTGCAAAGGCTAAAATATTTACTGTCAGGCCTTTGGCAGAAAAAGTTTGCCAACCCCTCTGTGGTGGTTTGAAGCTGTTATGTACCCCAGAAAAGGCCAAGTTCTTTTAATCCATTCCTGTGGGTACAGACCTATTATGGGTGGGGCCTTTTGATTAGGTCATTTCAATTGAGGAGTTGCCCCAAGATGGGTCTTAATCCCCTTACTGGAATCCTTTAAAAGAGATGAAAACCAGAGAAGACCCAGAGAAGCTGAGAGACAAGCACACACCCACAGAAGCTGAGAGAGGAAACCACTGAAGACAGAAGCTGAAAGCAACAAAACCCAGGAGAGAAGAAACAGCAGATGCTGCCATACGTCAGAGGGTCCCAGGTGCTGGTAGCCTT
Source organism: Choloepus didactylus (assembly GCF_015220235.1). Classification (NCBI taxonomy): domain Eukaryota; kingdom Metazoa; phylum Chordata; class Mammalia; order Pilosa; family Megalonychidae; genus Choloepus; species Choloepus didactylus. Next base: position 57,700,141 of record NC_051310.1, on the reverse strand, counting down.
CTTCAGAGAAAGTATTGTCCTGTTGATGCCTGACTCTGGACATTTTCACAGCCTTAGATAAATCCCCATTGTAAAAGCCAACCCATTTCCATCACATTGCATTCTGGCAGCTTTACCACACCAAAACACCCTGCTTCTAGCGTCAGAAGCTGTGGATTATAGAGAAATAAAGACGCAAAAATTCAGCCAGATAAGGCTGGATGAGAGCACTATTTCTTTTATTTCATCAAAGAATTCATATACTTCACTTTTATCCCTTTTCGCCAAAACATTTTTTTAGTTGTAACATTCAAGGATATTTTAAATAATCATGACAGACACAATGCTTACCTTTATTCTTTTAGCTCCAGATAGAAAGACAGATAGATAGATAGACACATAGATAGATAGATAGATTTAACAAAGTAAATGGAGGCACATGATTTTTAAGAAAATCAAATAGTGGCAGAATAATGCAAGATATAATGCAAGAGTCCCTGTTTTACTCGTCCCATCTCCCCGCTTAAAAGAGACAACCAGTTATACACCTATTTGCTGTGTCTTCTGGCAGCTACTTCACTAAAAAACATGCTTAAATTGTTATTTCTTGATTGATCAATTTAGATGTTACATACTGACTACCTGTGTTGTGACAGATGAGGATTTAACTCACACCTTCTTCCCAAGAAAGAAGTTGAATCACAATTTTTAGCTAACTCATTAATCAGTGTTTACATTATAACTATGTTAATATTTCTCACTACAAAGACTAGTATTCTATGGTTATATTTCTAACTTATATTCTTTTTTTGCTCCATGTATTTAAAAGCTTAAGAAGGGGAACTCTGTGTTCCAACACTATCATAAGTTCTCTTTCTCCAGTAAGTCTTTCCCTAACTCAGTACACTGCAGATTATCAGAGCAATTACATTTCTATAAAACAGATTATAAAACACAGACATTGCTTTTAAAATAAACAGACTGTTCAGAATTACAGGAACTAGGTCTGAACTTCCCTTCCGAGTTATATTACCTAAGTGTGCCTTTTACATAAGGTAGAGCTTGGGCCTTTTGCTTCCAATTCAAAGGAAAATCAGTAAGAAGAAAAGGGTGTGGCAGACAGTTCTGCATCCCTCAATTTCTCCCTCTGCTTATAGAATGCTTTACCAAAGAAAAACTTCCCCCAACCCTCCCTACTCCGGACTCTAGAATCAAAAGACAATCAAAATTGCCACGGCCCCCAGTACACATGCAATCTTACACATTAGGCTGATACTCAGACGGATTCCCCAGAAGAACCAACAAAGGGTCCTGACACCTCAGAACTTTGTTCAGAGATAAAAGCAGACAATGGGTCAGAATCTGATCTACCTATAGGGGGAGGTTCCCTAAACACTGTAATCAAAACCTCTACATGTAATCACTTTATAAAGGATTTAGAGCTGATTTACAAACAACAGCTTTCTTATTACAGTGCTGCAATGAATAAATTTGTATGCAAATGTCACTTTTACACATGTACAAATATATCTAAGGGATACATTCCTAAAAGTAAAATTGTTGGAGCAAAAGATATATGCATTTATTGTTGAATTAATGGCAAAATATGTGACATCTTTCAGAAAACCATCTCTTTGCTTATACTTTGTATATGAATTCTCAATTTCAGTACATCTGTTTTCTTAAAAATATGTACACCACTCAATATTGTGAATGTAATTAAAATCACTGAATTGTACACATGAAACTGGCTACAATGGGAAATTCTGTGTTGTATATATGTTACCATAGTGAAAATTTAATTTAAAAAAACGTGCACTAGTACAAGGCCAAAATTAAATTGCACATTCTGTGCATTTCCCCAGGCTAATTAGAGATTGATTTAGTTGAAAATATTGACTTTTCCTGTGAAAATCTAGTCTGTAATCCACACTCATCAAATGATCACCAGGGCATCTCCATGTCTATCTGGACATATCTGGATTACATGTTATTAGTTATATTTATATTGTGTATGCTACATGGTATAGATGTTAACTGGATCCAGCTATTCTAGTCCCTTGTGGTGGTTTGAAGCTGTATATGTAGTGGACAGATGCACGGGCCCCCGCCTAAAAGCCTGTAACAGACCTGCTTTAGTCAAGGACAAAGGTCAAGAAAGTAAACTATTTCCCAGGAGGTGGAAAAATGTAATCATGGATGTAAAAAAAAAAAAAAAAAAAAAAAACCAGCATTGATTGTGTCTTAGTCTTAAACATTAACCTTAGTAAAACATCAGTTCTTAGGTCCCTTTAATCATTATACTAGAGACCCGATGTCCTCATGGAATGTCTGTTCTGAAATCATTTATTGCTTCATGCATTTCCGTCCCCTTTGCAAAGTGCTAATGTCTGGCTGGACGTCACTGGAAAATTTCTCCTGTTTGTAAGTCCCAATAAACCCATGTTTGCTTCTGTGCCTGGCGTGTTTTCAGTCTTGCAGTTGCACCCTCTTGTGCTTTGCAAGAGCTTGGTCTGGGCCCAAACAGTATGTTTCCCAGAAAAACATGTTTTTAAATTTAATCCATTCCTGTTGGTGTGGACCCATTGTAAGCAGAACCTTTTGATGAGGCTACTTCAGTTAAGGTATGACCCACCTCATTCAGGATGGATCTTAATCCTATTACTGCATTACTTTATAAAATAAGGAAATTCAGAAAAAGAGAGAAAGCCATGGACGCAAAATGCTGAAATCACTGAAACCTGGAAGAGAAAGGAGAGACCAGCAGATGCTGCCATGTGCCTTTCCATGTGGCAGAGGAGCCAAGGATCACCAGTAGCCGGTCTTGGGAAGAAAACATCACCTTCATGATGCCTTGATTTGGACATTTTTACAAACTCAAAAGTGTAAGTTGATAAGTTCCCATTGTTTAAGCCAACCCATTTCATGGTATTTGCTTAGAGCAGCCTGGGAAACTAAAACAGACTTTGGTAGCAGGAAAGTGGGGTGCTGCAATTGCAAATACCAATAATGTGGAAATGGCTTTGGAATTGGGTAATGGGTAGAGGCTGAAAGAATTGTGTGGTGCTTGAGAGAAATAGTCTAGACTGCTTTGAAGATACTGTTCATAAAGATATTGATGATAAAGTTACTTCTGATGAGGCCTTAGAAGAAAATGACAAATGTGTTATTGGAAACTAGAAAAACGTGATCCTTGTTTTACAGTTACAGAAAACTTGGCAAAATTGAGTTCTGAAGTCAAATGGAAGGCAGAATTTGACAGTGATGAGCTTGGGTATTTAGCTAAGGAGAATTCCAAGCTAAATATGAAAAGTGCAGCCTGGTTTCTCCTTGCAGATTTTAGTGAAATGCAAGAGGAAAAGGATAAGCTGAGAACTGAACTCATGGGCACAAAGAAATCAGAAATTGATGGTTCAGAAAATTCTGAGTTTCTGGAAAGCAAGTCCCCAGAGTATAGTGCTCCATGTGAGGGTATAACTTAACATGGATCCAGTCAGCCATTTCAGTGCAAGTCAGGCTTGGAAATGCAATTATCCAGGAAGGATTTTGGAAAGTTCTTTTGTCTGATGTACTACATGCAAAACCAACAAGTTTTCTTTTTTTTTTTGCAAGATTTGTATGAACAGAACCACTGCCAGTCTGGGCTAAAAGGGACAGAAAAAAGACAGATTGAAGGAAAAATCACTTCAAGGGCAGAACCATGGAAGCTGAGGTCTAGACCAAGGGCATCTTCTCGGGCTAAGAGGGTGGGTCTAACCACGTGTCTGGAAAGGATGAACCTGCCCTGATGCTTGGGCAGGTGTTCTGCTCCACTGTTCAGGAAGAGTGCTGCAATCCCATCTTCAGAGAGCCTGGAGCATATGCCCTGGGGACTGCAGGGTCTGGCTACCACCCTAGTATTCTGAGAGGGTTGAGCCTGTGCTCCAGGGATTGTGGAGAGTCTGACTTCACCCCAATGCTTGGAGCAGCCTAGGAAACTAAACCTCACTCCCAGGAACATGAGCTGGAAGCCAATTCCTGATTTGGGGGAAGAGGAGTTTGTGTTCATGACTCTACCATGATTTCTGTGGTAGAATTACAGCAATAGAAGAGATTTCATGATGCTGCACACTCATCCATTAAATGCTGACAGGAGAGTCTTAAACCATTCCAAAACAAGAATTTCTCAAGAAATGGATCCTGAGGACTTGTTTGGGTGATGCCACATTTGTTATCATGATCCTTGTGGCCACAGATTTGGAGGTCTGAACTCTGTCTCCTGCCAAATGGGCCCTCTCCTTCATGCTTATTCAGGGTGAAAACATATCAACTAACCACCATGAGTTTATTTGGCTCCTGCTGTGTGTCTAACACAGGGCCAGATGCCACAGAAGACATAGAAGTATAAGATATTCTGGAAGTTTTTACAGACCTTACATTCTTTCTAAGAGATAAGTCTGAGAGACAAGAAGCAAAAATGCTAGGTTGAATTGTGTATCCCAGAAAAACTTGTTCTTATTCCTAATCCATTTCTGTGGATGAGGACCCACTGTAAATGGGACCTTTGAAAGATGTTATTCTTAGTTAGCCTGTGGCCAACTAAATCAGGTTGGGCTTTCATCCAGATTACTGGAATCCTATACAAGCAGAATGCAATTCACACTTAGAAAGAGAAAACCACAGGAGGGAAGTGGAAGTCAACAGAACCAGTTAGAGAAAGGAGAAGACACCTGCATGTGCCTTGCTGGGTGACAGAAAAGCCAAGGTTTCAAGGATCATCAGCAGCCAGCCCGAGAACACCACTCTTGAGCGAGAAAGTACTGCCTTGATTTCACTTTGATCTTAGACTTCTAGCCTCAAAACCATGAGCCAGCAAAGGAGAGGCTAAACCTACTTATGATTGTGCCTAAGAGTCTCCCCCAGAGAACCTCTTTGTTGCTCACATGTGGCCTCTCTCAGCCCACTTGGCAGGTGAACTCACTACCCTCCCCCACTAAGTAGGACATGACTCCCAGGGGTGTGAATCCCCCTGGCAATGCGGGAAATGATTCCTGGGGATGAGCCTGGACCCAGCACTGTGGGATTGAGAAAATCTTCTTGACCAAAAGGGGGAAGAGAGATGAAACAAAATAAGGCTCCAGTGGCTGAGAGATTTCAAATGGAGTCAAGAGGTCACTCTGGAGGTATTCTTATGCGTTATATAGATATCACTTTTTAGATTTTAGTGTTGGAATGGCTAGAGGGAAATACCTGAAGCTGTTGAACTGCAACCCAGTGACCTTGATTCTTGAAGATGATTGTAAAACTATGTAGCTTGCACAGTGTGACTGTGTGATTGTCAAAACCTTGTGGCTCGCATTCCCTTTATCCAGTGTATGGACAGATGAGTTGGAAAATGGGGACAAAAATTAGATGAAAAATAGTGTGGAATAGAGGGGATGGAAAGATTTAGGGGTTCTTTTTTGCTTTTATTTTTATTTTGGAGTAAGGAAAAAGTTCGAAAATTGATTCTGGCGATGAATGCACAACTGTATGATGGTGCTGTGATTAACTGTGCACTGTGGATGACTATAGGGTGTGTGCATATATCTCAATAAAACTATATTTTAAAAAAAGTAAATGAACAAGGGGTAGAGGGGAATGGGATGTTTTGGATGCTCTTTCTTAATTTTTATTTTATTTTTTGGAGTAATGAAAATATTCAAAGATTGATTGTACTAATGAATGCACAACTATATGATGATACTGTGAACAACCGATTGTACCCTTTGGATGATTGTATGTTATACAAATACATCTCGATAAAATTGAATTAAAAAAAAAACATGAGCCAATAAAGTCCTACTGTTTAAGCCAACCCACTGGATGGTATGTTTTAGCCACTGGGAAACTAAGATAGCACCTAGTGCCAGACACTTATTTCCTATAAGGCCTTTGAAGATGTGATTAGTTAAGATTAGGCCAAACTGGGTCTGGGTGGGCCCTAATCCAAAATGACCAGCATCCTTAAAGAAGGAGAGAGGAGACACAGACAGAGACATGGAGAGAATGCCTGAGGCAGAAATGGAAGTGCCACAAGCTAAGGAACACCAAGGATTGCTGGCCACCACCAGAATCCAGGAGAGAGGAGACTTCGAAGGGAGCACAGACCTCCTAACACCTTGATTTTGGAGTTCTGGCCTCCAGAACTGTGAGATAATATATTTCTATTCCTTCAAGCCACCCAGTCCATAGTACTTTGTTACTGCAGCCCTAGGAAATGATGACACCCAGTGCTTCCCCTGTGCCAGGTTTTCAACACAAGCCAAAGAAGTAGGTGCAATAATTATACCTATTTTACTGATGAGGAAGCAGAAGCTCAGGAGGTTCAACACTCACCCAAGTTCATGCCTAGACAGGAGACTTAAACCCCAAGTCGACACTCCTAACTTTTATGTTGTGAAGCAGACAAATGTAAATAACAAACAACACACATCTAGATCTATCCAGTAGACTCAGAGATGTACCTCTCAGATCCCTCTTCAAGGAAGGACACACTGCCCTGTGGCAGCAAGTGCAGTCAGCAGACAACCTGCAGCTCTCAGCTTCTTCAGGGTCAGTGCTGGCTCCCAGAGCCACCTAGCCCAGGTCATGCCCTTCAAGGGTCAGCAGCCTGCAGGTGACCAAGTGAGGCAGGGGTTCCAAGACTGGGCCACTTCTGTCCGATACAGGACAACTATGGCAGGCAATAATTGCTACAGTTGGGCTTCATCTTCTGTCCAATTGTACCTCCTCCCCCTTCCTTTCATAAACGTTGATCTTTGATAAACATTGCTTTAGTTTCCTAGCTACTAAAACAAATACCATACAATGGGCTGGTTTAACAACAGAAATTTATTGGCTCATGGTTTCAGAGACTAGAAGGCTTGCTTCCTCCTGGGATCAGTATCTTCCGGCTGGCCAGCAATCTTTCAGGTTCCTTGGCTTTTCTGTCACATGACAATGCACCTGGTGGGGTCTTCTCCTTTCTCTCCTAGGTTTCATTGACTTCTGGCTTCTGACTCTACCTGGCTTCTCCCTCTATGGTGTTCTCTATAAGGCCTGAAGTAATATGATTAAGACCCATCCTAATTCAGTCAGGCCACACTGAAGTAACTTCATCAAAAGGTCCTATTTGCAAGAGTTCACACTCACAGGAATGGATTAAGAAAATGTTTTCTGGGGTAAATATTTCTAAGCCACCACAAATATATTGCACCTCAAACTCTCATCTTTCAAGGAACATTTGCCTTAGGACAGTCCCTTCTAATTTCACTTGTCGTCTACTGCCCTGTCCCCTACCCTGTTGTCTCAATTCCCTCTGTGGTAAATTGAATTAGATACTCTAACAAACATTTTCTTAATCTGTGTTCCTGGGGTTATGAATTCATGGTAAAGAGGATCTTTTGAAGATGCCATTTTTTAGTTAAGGTGTGACAAACTGAACCACGGTGGCCTTAACCTGGATTACTGAAGATATTACAAAGAGAACCTGGAAGTCACAGAAGCCAGAAAGAAGAGGACATTACTGTATGACGAGAGGCAGAGATGCAAGCCAAGGAACCCTAAGGATTGTGGCAAGCCAGCACCAGAATGCTACACTCTTGGGGGAGAAAGCAAGTCTTGAGAGTATCTTGATTTTGGACTTCTTCTAGCCTCAAAACTTTGAGCCAATAAATCCCTGTTGTTTGAGCCGACCCATTGTGTGGTATTCATCAGAGCAACCCAGCAAACCAAGACACCCTCTATTCCAAGTTCATCCCCCATACTGCTGCTTTGCTTATAATCTCAATTCCAAGTTCAGAAATGCTCCACCTTTAGCAGAAATATTGGCTCATAACAAAAGGCAGGTCCACACTGACTTCATCAAAATAGTAGGAACAAAGAACTGTACACCAGTAAGAATTCTGACCCCACAAAAGGAGCCGGTCTCCATGCCATGATGACTTGAATTGCCCTGAGCAGAAAGAATATGCTCATTTCTCAGAGAGATTGAGGGCTCCTCCTCCCAGACACGACCTCCAGCCAAAGAAAATTATTTTTCATTATACTGTACTTAGAAAAGTTAAATATCCTTTGATTTAGATCAAATCCCATTTAGAAATAATTTCAGCGAAAGTCATCCTGTCTGCCTTTAGCCTGAAAACCGCATTAAGTAAAATACTATTGCCTCAACTTCACAGTAGTGTTTCTATTCTTTGTTAAAGACAGAAGCTTTTTTTAAAGATAGAATCTGCATGTTTATCGCAGTTGGTAGCTTCAGTGATTTGATTTTTGCTGAAAACAACATGGGGCAACCAGAGAAATGAAAGAAACATCTGCTCTATTTCCTTTAGGAGAATACTTGCAATACACTTTGAGACACCATTTGATAATAGATGTATTAAAAGACTTTAACATAAAGTCTTGACCATGGTGGTAGATACACAAATGCACAAAGGTGATAAAAGTGTAAAGAACTTAATACATACACACATGTATGCAAATGAGTACAAGTAAAACTGAGGAAATCTGAGTAAGATTGGTGTATCCAGTCAATATCCTGGTTGTAAAATTATACCATTGTTTTGCAAAATTTTAGTATTGGGGGCAACCAGGCAAAGTGCACACAGGATCTCTTTGAATTATTTTCTTACAATAGCACATCAATCTACAGTGATCTCAATAAGTATTTCAATTTAAAAATGCTAACCGACCAAGATATATGAGGTGCAAAGGTACCCCTAGGTAAAAGAATGAATGAATTTGCGTGCCATAAAATGTTCAGCTATAAGTCAAACATAAGACTTCTATACATGGAGGTGTGTATGTTGAATAGTTCTTCTGAAGTCATTTTTGTTACTGAGAGGAGAAGAAGAGAAAAAAGGGATAACTTTTTTGTTCCAGTAAATCCATACCTAGAACCCTATCCTTGGGAAATAGAGATGTTCATTGAGCATTATTTATAATAACAAACAAATGGAAACAAAAGTCCATCATTATGAGGATGATCAATACATTATGATATTTGTACCAAGGAATACCATGTAGCTATTTAGAAAATCACTTAAGGCAACATTTTTCAGATATCCAAAGCTACCAGATAAGATAAACCAGTATGACACCAAGATAAGGGGAAAAGGCTACATGTACTTTAGAGGATCCAAAGTATTACAATTACCTGGGGGGAAGGAGGAAGGGAAGACTGGAAGAAGATAACAAAATTTTAATAATGAACTGTAAGAAAAATTTGAAGCAATCTGGGAAAAAGTCAATGCAGAATGGGTTTGATGTGATATTAAGTAATAATGGTGAATTTTGTTAAGTGTGATAATGGTATTTAAAATATTTTTAAGTGTTTTCTTAAAAATGTCCTTATCTCTTATCCATTGGTGAGTGATGTCTGGATTTGCTTTAAATATTCCAGAAGTATTATGTATTATTTATATAATTTTTTTAAAAGTAGGTAAAATAAAAAAAACAATGTTAACAGTTTATCTTTGGGCTATACAATTATGAGTAACTAGTCTCTTTCTTTATGTCTTACTATATTTTCTATAACGAACATCTATAAAAATCAGGAAAAAAAGACTAGGATATGTCTAGAAAACCAGACCAGAGATCTGAGTTATTTATACCCAGGTAATTGCAGTGCTGATTATATTAATCTGGAAGCAGTCCCTTTGAAGGGGCAATTTACCTTTAGACTTATCAATTGAGTGGCTGCAGACATCCTTAACTGTGGATGGAGGAACCAGTTGCTCAGAGACTGATCCACGTAGCTGTTCTGCAGCCCAAATCACCAGGGCCTGAAGCCAGTGATTTTCTGATGGTTCTATGGGGCTGGATAGTTGTGTGTTAGGCTGGGGGAGCCCATCAGAATAACCAAGAACAATTTTTTTAAAAATACAATAACAAATACTGAATAGGTCTCCATAGGTACAGGCAAGTGTACTTTCTGAAAGTTCCCCGGGTGATTCTGATGTGCACACATGGTCAAGAATCTCTAATTTAAATAAATAAAATATATGTCGATATATACCATGATACATATAATGTGTGTGTATATATATATATAAATGTGTGTGTGTTTCTATGTGTGAATTTACTTGTATAGGTCCTAAATATTTTTGGAAAGATACAGAAGAACACTGTAAAAATGGGGGTATTGAGGGAGGGAACTGGGTGGCTGCGGACTGGGTTACAGGGAGACTATTCACTGTATATTCTTTTGTGTTTTTACAATTTTACATAAGTACATGTTACCCATTCAAAAAAAGTGAAAAGTGAAAGAAAACCAAATTCTAAAAGGGCCTCAGCTTTAGACACTCAGCTCACCAGAATCCACTTTTCCTTTGCTCGAGTAGTGCAAGTTCTGTAAATTTGACATTTTTTTTACGGATGTTTTTGCTAAAATAATTTCAGAGAAAGCATCTATGCTGACTTAAAAAGAATGCTAGAAATAAATGTAATGAACTCACACTCTGATAGTTATGGAAACCACTCCCCACTAAAGTGACACATCCTGCCATGAGGAAGTATATAAAGTCAGCCTGAATGGAAGCGAGAGGGTCTTGTTTTGCATTAAAAGCAAAAGATTCACAATTAGAATATGCAAATTCATAGTCAGAAATTAGAATACAGGTTAGTAGGGAGGGGTCAGTGTGGGGAATGGGGAGCTAATGCTTAATTGATACAGGATGTCTGTTGGAGTGATGGAAAAAATTTGGTAATGGATGGTGATGATGGCAACATAACATTTTGAATGTAATTAACACCACTGAATTGTATACTTGAAAGTGTTAGAGGGAGAAATTTTAGATGGCAATGTATATGTTACCAGAATAAATAAAAAAAAAAAAAGCCATAAAATGTACAACTCTAATGCAAACTATGGACTGTCGTTAATACTGTAATATTGTTTCAGCAATTGTAACAAAGGTCCCACACTAATACAAAATGTTAACAATATGAAAAACTGAGTGGAATATGGGAACTGTGTACTTTTGGAATGAGTTTTCTATAAATCTACAACTGCTCAAATATATATATATATATTTAATTTGGGTGTGCTACATCTTAATTTTTATTAAAATTCAAATAAAGTTGTTTTTCACTATTCCCTTAAAAAAAGGTAAAGCATTTCATAAAACATCGCTGTTGATGGCAGATGTCTGGCTCATGTGGGCACAGATAAACTTTTCCTTAATATCCTTTTGTAGTTTTTGAATTTTATGCTTAGTACATGTTTAGAAAACATTTATTTATTTATTTATTTATTTATTTGAGCATTTAGGTCTGTGGCTAGCTGGAAGTACAAGTGACTGACTCACACTCCTATGTTAAAGAGGCTCCCAGGAGCACTTTTGAGTTCAAAGGGCAAAGCCGATTGCAAACATCCTCAAAAATGACTCCTGCTGTGAAGGGTGGGGGTGAGGAGTTACCAAGGTCAATCAGAAACTGGAGAAGATCAGCCAGCTGCAGTGGTGAGCTGGACGCCATCTCATGGCCTGGGTCCAGTGTTCATGGAAAGATCAGCAGATGTCGTCAGGGCAGGCACCTCAGCTCTTGAAGCCAGTGATGGGGCCCCATCTTCCTCATCTGTAGGGTGGAAATATTCTTTACTTCAGAAAGCTGTTAAAGAAAACCATGCTTGTGGAAAGTACTATAGAAAGTTTAATACATGCCAGGAAAATAAAAAAAAGAGTAGCTGTTCATAACAATTCTTCCAGATTTAACTGTGGGGGCAACAGGTTCATAAATGGCATTTATCGTGTTGAGAAAGTTCACTTCTATCCCCAGCTTTCTGAGTGTTTCTATGGAGGAAGGGTGCTGGATTTTGTCAAATGCCTTTTCTGCATCTATTGAGATGACCATGTGCTTGCTTCCTCTTAATCCTATTTATGTGGTATATTTCACTGATTTTTATAAGTCAAACCACCCTTGCATTCCTGGGATAAATCCCACTTGGTCATGTATACACACACACACAGAAACACCCCAAAAACTAAAATACAGGAAACACAAGTTACAGATTCTCAGGACTCAGGGTTGTATCACCCTACTTTAATCTCTTCTTTTATGGTGTTCCAGTTAAAAAGGCAATGAGACAAAACACCTTATAGCTCTCTATTTGTTAAATTGTACTTGGAAAGTTATCACTTCTATGTATATATGTTATATTCTATAATAAAAAATAAGATTTGAAAAAAAATGCAATGAGAATTCAAGTTGACTTATCTATTCTGCAAGGGCACAAGAAACTTTATAATTATTTTTTAAAAGACTAAAGTTTATACAGTTCTATTAACAAAATATTGAAGCACTGACATAAGAAGTCACTCTCCCACCCCTTCATGAAGAAGTAATTTTGACAACTGCTAAGTAATAGAAGGTTAGATAAGATTTTGATAGGGACTTCACCTTACAGGTGAATCAACTTTTGTAAATACCCAGAAATGAGACTCTAAGTGAAAAATTTTGCTCTGAGATTACCTGTCCCTAGTTAAAGGTACTTTCCAAATGACCAAGATAAAAACATTCTGTTCCTGAGCAGTCAGAACGGTTTTAAATTGATTTTTACTTAGTAGCTTCTCTCTTTTCTATTCCATTTATCCCTGGATGTGAAATGGCTCTGCAAAGAAAAAATTTCCATAAATAAATGTACTGGTCAAGATAGACTGTGGCTGTAAAAATTAGCATTAGTGGATGTATACCGGGAAATCCAAAAAAAAAGACAAACTAGAAATAAAAATATCTCAAGTAATTTATTTGTTTAGCAAATTTCCAAATGTGAAAGGATCCAGGAAACAGAGGAAGAAAAAAACCCACATTCTGAAATCAGGAGAAAACCAATTAAACTAAGTGTGTCAGCCTCAGAGGAAGTTTTCCCACACACCCAGGCATTTCATCACAGAACTCTCTCAACACAGCCTTCTCAACACTTACCAACAAGCAAACCATGTTACTCTTGGCAGCACAGTTCCAGAAGTTAAAGCCTTTCTCAAAAGGTCAGCATTGTGGACACATTACTCAAACCTAAGAGGAGAATGTAGAAATAAGAGGGAATGTGGATAGATGCATCAGGGCTATGTAACGCATGTAACAGTAGTCATCCCAACAGGACTGGTATACAAGTCCTAACCACACCATCACACCAAATAAAACAAGCTCCCCACTCCAGTCAGCCACTGGCCAGATTTTTACTCAGAGGGCCATGGAAATGGAAATGAAGAAAGGGTGGGGAAAATCCAAGGACTGCTACCATCCAACCCAAATCTTGGAATTCCCCAGGGACAGACACTCAAAGTGATGTCAAGGCTTGTTGGATTCACTGCTTCCATCCTGTAATAATCCCTCCGCCTTAAGCAAATTCTTGGCAGCCAAAGAACTTACCAAGTTGAAGCCAAGGAAGCCACTTGGTAGATGTTTTAATACCGAAGCCTGTTCAGAAAGGACAGATTCAGAAAAAGAAATGACCAAACACAGGAGATGTGTCAGACAGCCACAGACATTTCAGCAGTTGGACATTTGTTGAGGTTAAACACAGGGCTTCTCCAAAAGCAAATGGCCAAATAAATTATAAGGAAAAGACGGGAGGGAGGCAGAGGTGAATCTACAGCTTTAAACAGACTTAAGAAACACGGCAACCGATTGCAATGCATGAACCTCATTTGTATCTTGATTCAAATAAACTTTAAAAATAGTGACATTTTTAACCCATAATATTCTGTGAAATTTGCTCTCTACTTGTCAAAAGTGGATTTGGAAAGTTATCACTTCTATGTATATATGTTACATTTGACAATAAAAAAATATGATTAAAAAAAAAAGAAAAAATAGTGACAAGAGGAAAATTGAGTTTGACTGGATATTTGATATTAAAGATTTTTTGTACGATAATGGCATTTGGTTATTTTTTTCCACAGGTCCTCTCCTTTTAGATAATCTCAAATATTTATGGATGGAATGATATCTGGAATTTGCTTCAAAATAATCTAGTAGAGGTGGGAAGTATATAGAAAACAAGATGAGCAGGAGTCAAGAATTACTGAAGCTGGGTGATGAGTACATAGGCATTCGTTATGCTAGTCTCTCTACTGTTGTACGTGTCATATTTTTCCCATAATAAAAATTGAAACAAAAATAAAGTGTCTCTGGAAGGACCGGTGCTGACAGGTATTCACACTTTGCCTTAAATTCATCTCTGGGATTGCTTCTTCTCACCATCAGCAGGAAGACACATGCTCATGGTGAATCTGGGTGCTTCGTGTTGGCAGAAAGCCTTTAAAACCTTTGGTATTTACAATTGCTCTTCCACTTAGCAACAAAACAAGGAACTCGGCCAATCAATGTCAATGAAAAAACCCAGAATTAGTAACTTGAGCTTAGCGGAGCAGGTCATTGTTTATTCATGCCTGTGAGTCGTGGTTTTAAGGATTGTTTTGGGGCCATAAGGATTCATAGTTTTCGTCTTTGGATTCGCCACTTAACAGTCCACAGTGTACCTGGACACACTGACAACCTAGATGGAGCAGGGGAGGGGGAGAAGATTGTCCCCAGAGGGAATGACAAGGTCACTGGGCAATAACATAAAAGAGACAACACAACCCACTGCACCCACTTGGAGGTTATGCCCAGGGAGGGCTCTTTATAGAAGAGGGAGGAAACCCTCTTCCGCTCACTCCCGTGTCACAGTGGTACCGCTCCCTGCCTCAGAGCTTTTCCCGCCCCCGCAGAGAAAGCAGCACCAGTTCTCAGGAGGCTGCAGTTACTTTAATTTAGGCTTAGGGCAAGCAGGGATATGAGAACCACTCAGATTCCTCAAATCTCCTTTCCCTTCCCCAGCAGGAGGGTGAGGAGAGCAATACCCAAACCACAGCAGATAAACTGTCAGAGCCTGGGATTACCTTGTACTGACACTGGGATTGATTTACAAACTGGAGGGGTGGGAGCAACCCTTAAGACTGGTATCTTTGACTAAACAGACTAAAATGAAAATAATTGTGGTAATTGAGATACACAGACTGGTGGTTCCAAAAGAAACTACTTTCACAAGAACAAAGTCATAACACTTTAATAATTTAAATAGAACCAACTTCAGGTACATACATACACATACATAACATTCAAACAATTTAACTGAACAGTATATTTAAATGCATCAAATTCTTAAAAATCCCCCCAAATTGACTGAAGGCCATAAATATGAGAAGGTAAGTTTGAAGTACTACAGACCACAGTAAAATAGACAAGGCAATTACTTTGCATTTACTAGTAAGAGAACAGCCTGTGGATATATTAGACCTTTATGAAAAGACTTTGAGGGAATATTAGAACAAAGGGTTGTTAAAAAGGAATACAAATGATCTCAGAGAGATGAATCTACAGCTAACAATTTCTTTGGTCCTCCAGTTCCACCTGATTTTACTTTAGAATACTAAACATGAGTTGAGTGCTTAGAATTCTACCTCTAAATGTCTAAATATCAAGCAGGATAATGATTATACCAGGTTAGGTTAAAAAAGGAATTCAAAATCAACCACTATATTTTAGAAACTCCAAATACAGAAAAACTAGGAAATACCAGAAATCAGAAAGAATTAAAACAAAAAAACACCTCAGCCATGTCATCCCATCATAATGCAAAGTGTCAGAGATAAGACTTATATAGGACAATCAAAGTTAAATCAAGCATTATTTAGTTCTTCTTAACGTGATGGGAAATATTTGAAGACCATGATGTCAAACAAATATGAAAACTTCTACATGAAATAACTGCATGGGGGTGAGGGGTTGTTCTGTTTTAATTTGGCCCACACTGCCCCAGTGAAGGAAATTTTAAGATAATTATTGATAAGGCAACAGCTTCCTGGACTAAAATACCTATACCACCTGTACAGAACTACATTGAAAACAAATCCCACATGGAGCACATGGAAAACTAGCTGAAGATTTCCTGGTGCATTTTTTCACAGACATCAACAACACAGATTTCATTAGCACACTGGACATAGCTCACAAGGCAGTCACAGTCATTTCATTCTTCATTCTCTCGTGTTCATGGAAGTGATGGTTCTCAGACCTGAAAATGATGCACACTCCCAAAATTTTCTGGAAAAATACTTGATAAGACCAAAAGAAAAAAAGTTTTGAGGCATGTATATGGAACATACATAGTAAGTTCCCAGGAAACCTCAAAAAGTAAAACTGTGAGGACTAGTTAATTGCAGTGTCCCTACTAAGTCTTATAAAATAATGGCTTTTTTAAAAGGCAAAGGGTCTACACTCAAAAGGTATGATATTCTCATCAAGGCACAGAGAGTTAAATGTCTAAATCCCTGCATGTTGACATGAGAATAAACTTGTAACCAACTCCAGAAACTAATTTCCTGTATTTGAAATTTAAAATAATAGAAGGTAGAAATGTGCTTTTTAAACTCACAGTAAAATCCAAAGCACAGACACCCCACCACTTCCCATTAGTGACTAACATTATGACTTGGTATTTAAAAAATAAATATGTAAAAAATAAACTGTCACTGTTGGTTTAAACGTGACTAAAATGGAACCTATTAGACTTTGAATTTGCAGAGCAAAGTTTCACACTGTACATAAGTTGATTTAAGTACTTTCAGCACTATACCATTTTTGTTTGGGGAGGAAAAAATTGTATTGACCATAGTTCTCTCCCATTCCCAGCACTCCTATGCTGAGTCCAAATGCCATACAATTTCAACAAAATACATTAATTCTTCTCTCTTCCCAGCACTCTCAGGTATTTGAATGGCAGTGATTTTGTGTATACAACTTACACTATTGGCAGTTCACTTTAATGTCACCACTAAAAGGTGGCAAGAATAAAGTAGAGGGTTCACCCCTTTATAAATTATTTTTATTTTGGCTTGCTATAAATAATTTAAGCACAATTAGTGACCAGGAGTAAAGTTCACATCTGTAACAATTGAAAAATAGAATGTACAAACAATTAAGACCAAACAATGCTACTGGCAGTATGATGTGCAAACCACACAGCAGGCACCACAGTTCAGCTCCTAATGAGAGTTAGAAACTCCTCCCGAGTCTTTGGATCTTCCCGGAACACACCCAACATCGTGCTGGTCACAGTTTTGCTGTTCATTTTCTGTACCCCTCGCATTACCATACACATATGTCTACAAAACAAGACAGCAAAGGTGGATTAAAGGAGTAGACAGTGGCTGGTTTGGGTTCTAAAATTAAAAGTGGGCAAAAAGATTAATCTCAGTGCACCATTACCAAGTGTGTCAATTTATCAGTACTTAGGCAGCTGTGATCTATAACTTTTTTTTAGTTTCTTCATCTTATAGTTTTTATTCTTGTCAATGGTCAAGTCCCTAACACATTCAAAAGGAGGGAAAAGATGGAATTTCCTTCCTGGGTGAAAATGATATGAAGGGTCTACAGAGATACACAATTTCTACATAAGAAGAAACTGAGAGTTCTCCTTGATCTACCTTCAGAGCCGAGAGAGCATTCTCCTAGTTTAGATGTTCAGTGATATACTAAAGTATGCTGGTTTCACCAGCAGAATCCAGGTGACCACAGTTAGTCTCAGCAACCTGTTAAGTTAGACAACACTGAAAGTACCAAGCTCGTGCCACACAAGTCGAGTGGATGAAAACTGCCCACAATATGTGCTCAATTCTTCATTCTAACTTGAAGTTTCTTCAGCTGACCTTTGTACCAATGCTGAGCACTCTCTAGTTTTTAAATGTGAAACAAAATATTATACTTATGTATAATTTCCCATACTCTGATTCCTATATTAGCAACAAAGCAAATGAAAGCATTTGTAATAGGGGGCTCTAGGTTCAGAGACAGAAACCAACAGCTACTACCAATTCTCTAGCACCAGCTGCTGCTAGAAAAAGTGAGCAGCACTGAATAGCAAGATCACTTTTCGTGTATCACTATGATGTTATTAAAAGCAGATACAAACTTACGTTGCTTCAACCACTACCCCAACTCCAGCAGGTGTCAAGGCTTCTGTGATTGCTACGGCAATTTGTTTTGTAAGGCGCTCTTGAACTGGGGATGTGACAAGAAACTCAGATTAAGAATCTGACACAAACAGATACCTGAAAGCTTTTTCTGTCTCTAGAATATCTGAACTCTTAAAAAGCAAACTTTTGTGAGACTTTATATACAAGACACAACAGCTTTTACCATTTTGTTTGTCTGATGACTGGGTCACAAGGAGGTCCCGGTTTAAGTCTCTCACCTGCAATGCAAGTGCTAAGAGATCTCAGGAGCCCCTAAAGCCCTCCAGCATCACTTGGGGGGACACATTAATGGCAACTGTTTCTTCACATGAAATAAGACCAACAGGATATTGGTAACAAGCACATACACAGAGGTAAAGTGGAGCAAATAAATAGCTTGAAACAGGACTAAGTAAGGAGCTAAAGTCCAATTATTGGATTGTACTTAGAGCAATGTTGGAAACCAACTATTTAACCTAAATAATGTAGTTCCTATGCTGAATAAAACAACTTGTCTTTGAATACATACAAGAATGTTCACCACAGCATTGTACCTATTTGAAAACTAAAAAAAAGGCACAAATGTCTATCAGTCCAGGGACTGGTTAAATCAAACTGTGGCACAGCCGTACAATGGAATGCTAAATAGCCATCAAAATAAAAGAGATAGTTACATGTATATGGAAAAATAATGTTTACGATTTGTTACATGAAAAAAAGTAGGGAAAAATAAAGTTAAGCCAATATAATATGAGCCAATTTTTTATTTAACTATAATGAAAACAAACTGGTTTTAAAATGTTGGTATATGCATAGAAAAAATGTTACAGAATAGACAAATACAGAATAGACAAATACCATAGTGACTTCTTCTGGAGACTTGAAACATGGCAGACTTTCTGTTTCTGTTTTACATTCCTATAACATTGTGATTTTTATAAGGTATATTTGTTACAT
Organism: Choloepus didactylus; assembly: GCF_015220235.1. Classification (NCBI taxonomy): domain Eukaryota; kingdom Metazoa; phylum Chordata; class Mammalia; order Pilosa; family Megalonychidae; genus Choloepus; species Choloepus didactylus. The sequence goes on along the minus strand of NC_051310.1, from coordinate 57,681,206 downwards.
TTGTAACAAGAAAAACAAAAAATACAATCTTTGATTTTTCTGTAAGATTTAAAAGTTTACCTTGTAATCTTCTACTGTAGATTTCTACAATTCTAGAAATGAAAGAATGGTTTTAGTTAATCATAAATTGTTTGAAATGAAATCTGTAAGGCTTATTCAGACTTTGTTGGGGAAAGGGGATTAATGCTTACAGGAACAGGATAGACTAGATACAAGAACCACAAGTAAATGAGACAAGGGAGCGTCTAAAGTAGACCAACCACTGCCCATAGTGGTGCTTCCTTATCTCCCAAAAGAGGGAGTTAAAAAGTCTCCAAGTATAAATTTCACCTAGAAGAAACACAACTAGAGGTGAGTAATAAAACTGTAAAGCTCCCAAGTCACCAATTTTAGACCAAACAACAAGTTTTCTAAATAACCATATTGTTTAATCAGAGGTTAAAGTTCAAGCTAAAAATAAAAAGACTATTTGTCAATAACAAACCATCATCAATTACTACACCAACGAAATCAATTAAGAATAATCAGATGTCATGATTAAGTACTCTGAGGAACAAAAGTTTTTTAATTTTGATGAGGTCCATTTATCTATTTTTTCTTATGCTGCTTATGCTTTGTGTGTAAAGTCTAAGAAACCACTGTCCTTAACATGTTTCCCTATGTTTTCTTCTAGGAATTTGACATCTTAATGATATTTAGTCTTCCAATCCATGAACACAGAATGTCCTTCCATTTATTTTAGGTCTTCTTTAATTTCTTTTAGCAATGTTTTGTCATTTTCTCTGTACAAGTCCTTCACATCCTTGGTTAGATTTATTCCTAGATATTTGATTCTTTTAGTTGCTATGTGAATGGTGATTGTTCACTGCTTGTGTATAGAAACACCACTGAATTTTGGATGTTGATATTGTATCCTGCCATTTTGCTGAATTCATTTATTAGCTCTAGGAGATTTGAGGTAGATTTTTTCAGGATTTTCTGTATATGGGATCACATCTGTAAATAGGGAAAGTTTTACTCTTTCCTTTCCAATTTGGGTGCCTTTTAATTCTTCTTCTTGCCTAATTTCTCTAGCAAGAATTTCCAGTACAATGTTGAATAGCAGTGGTGACAGTGGGTATCCTTGTCTTGTTCCTGATCTTAGAAAGCTTTCAGTCTTTCACCATTAAGTACAATGTTAGCTGTGGGCTTTTCATAAATGCCCTTTATCCTGTTGAAGAAGTTTCCTTCTATTCCTACTGTTCTAAGTGTTTTTATCAAGAAGGGGTGCTGAATTTTGTCAAATGCTTTTTCTGCATCAATGGAGATGATCATGTGTTTTTTAATGGGGTATATTACATTAATTAATTTTATGTTGAACCAACCTTGCATACCAGGGATAAATGCCTCTTGATCATGTTGTATAATTCCTTTAATATGCTGTGGGATTCAGTTTGCTAGTTTTTTGTTGAGGATTTTTACATCTATATTCATCAGAGAAATTGGCCTGTAGTTTTCTTTTCTTGTGGTATCTTTATCTGACTGTGGCGTAAGGGTGATACTGGCCTCACATAATGAGTTAGAGAGTGTTCCCTCCTCTTCAATTTTTTGAAGAGTTTGAGCAGAATTGGAGTTAAGTCTTCTTGAAATGTTCAGTAGAATTCCCGTGAAGCCATCTGGCCTGTGCTTCAATCTCTTTACTAGTAATTGGTTTGTTGAGCTCTTCTATTTCTTGAGTCAACGTAGGCAGTTAGTGTGTTTCAAAGAATTTGTCCATTTCATCTAGGTTTTCAAATTTATTGGCATACAGTTGTTCACAGTATCCACTTACAGTCCTTTTGATTTCAGCGTGGTTGCTAGCAATGTCTCCCTTTACATTTCTGATTTTCATTATTTGTAATCTCTCTTTTTTTTGCCAGTCTAGTTAAAGATTTGTCAATTTCGTTGATCTTTTCAAAGAACCAACTTTTGATTTTGTTGATTCTCTCTATTGCTTTTTTGTTCTCAATTTCCTTTCTTTCTGCTCTAATATGTTCTTCCTTTCCTTCTGCTTGTTTTACATTTAGCTTGCTCTTTATCTAGTTCTTTCAATTTTGAGGTTAGGTTGCTCATTTGAAGTCTTTCTTCTTTTTTAATGTAAAAACTTAAGAGCTATAAGTTTACCTCTCCACACTATCTTTGCTGCATCTATAAGTTTTGGTATGTGGTTTCTTCCTTTTAGATCACCTCAAGATATTTCCTAATTTCTCTTCTTAACCCATTGGTTGTTTCAAGTATGTTGTTCAATTTCCGTAGTTTCTGATGAGACATTAGTACTCAATCTTATTGGGATTCCCTTATATGTAACATCTTGCTTTTCTCTTGCAGTTTTCCGAAATCTCTCCTTGTCTTTTGCATTTGATATTGTAATCAATATACAACAGAGTGTATTTTTCTTCATGTTTATCCCGTTTGGTGTTTTCTGAGCTTTGTGGATGTGCATATTCTCTCTTTTGCTAAGTTTTGGAAGTTTTTGGACATTATTTCTTTGACTATTCCTTCTGTCACTTTCTACCTTCTCTTTCTGGAATTCCTATAATGCATGATTTGATGTGCTTGATAGTGTCTCATAGCTGTCTGAGGCTATTTTTGCTTTTAATAATTCTTTTTTCTTTCTGCCCCTCAGCCTGACTCAGTTCAAGTGTAATGCCTTCAAGTTCACTGATTCTTTCTTCTGTCAGCTCCATTTGGCTCTTGAAACCTTCCTGGGCATTTTTCATTTCGATTATTGTGATCTTCAAATATAGTAGTTCTATTTGGTTCCTTTTAAAAATTTCTATCTCTTTATTAGATGCCCATAATATTCATTGTTTTCCTGATATCCTATAGTTCTCTCTCTCTACTTTCCTTCACCTCCTTAAGCATTTTTAAGATCATTTTTTTTAAGTGTGCTGTTTCGTATATCCACATTCTTGTTTTCTTCAATGGATTTTTCTGGATTTTTGCCCTCTTTTTTGGATTGGCCATCATTTCCTGTTTCTTTGTTTTGTACCCTCATTTTTTTTTGCACACTGTACATTTAATATTTTACAGTGTTAACTCTGGGATTTATTCCCTAGGATGTCTGTTTTCTGGTTTTGTAACCAGCTGGTGATAAGACAGAGATTTTCCTGACCTCCAGCCCTCCTATCAGGAAGGTCTGCCCAAGGCACATGCACTGTACAGGGTTTTCCCTGTCTTAATGGCCCTCTGACTTGTTCTGGGCTTTTGCCTGTAAGTTGTTCTGGAGTTTCCCTGTTTATAGAAGTTTGGTGGTCCCCTCTGTTTCCCAGGGGACAAACCACCTTCTCCTGGGTATCTGAAATCAGCAGACTTTTATCCTAGACCGTCCACTTCTTTAGTTTTTTACACTCCTTTCATTGTGCCATGCTGCTTTTGCCTGGACAGCAAATTCTGGGAGGAGGGTCACTCTGGGGAGAACTTTCCCAATTTGGTCTTTCCCAGCCAAACCAGGGCCAGAGGCCCACAAAAGGGGCACAGACCAGCTCCAAAGTGCCCTATGGAGGCAGTCAGGAAAGGTGCCAAAGGCTTCTCTGATGGCTCCCCAAAGCTGAGCCTGTGGTTTCTTTTTCTTGCTTTCCCCAGAATAAGACTGACAGGTAAGTATCTCCCTGGCCTTGGGGTGTTGGGGTCAGGTAAAAGAGCCCAGATTTTTACTATTTCCTGTGAACTTTCACCAAAAACCACTTATATGTCCCACCAATGTGTTAAATCTACATATACACTTTATCCTGGTATGGTAAACCAAGAGACATGTCATTTAACATCACTTCACCATACTCCCATAATCAGTTAGTTGTCTAAGGCTTTAATTTAAATCATGCTTGTATTCTTGGAGTCATGATGAAAACAGTACTTCCACTAGTCTGTTAGATTTGGGTTTTTTTGACATTTATTTAGGATTTTTACAACTACATTCATAAGTGAGACAAATCTATACTTTTTTAATGCCACCTTTGTCAGAATTCATCAGAAAAAGGCAGCTTCATCAAATTAATTGTGTAACTTGCTGGTTGCCTCTTTTTTGTTTGTAGGAGGGGCCACCAAGTTACCATGAGAACTGAGTTACCTGTCATGCTCTGGGTATTGTCTGACCCACCAAGCCATGAAGTTGGGCATGCACAGCAGCACTCCATCATAAAATGGAAATGGTATATACGAGATAGAGCTCAAGCACGTCCTGAAGGTACAAGTAAGTTACATGAGGAAGTGGCCCAAATGCCCATGGCCCCCACTCCTTCCACCTTACCTTCTCTTTCCCAGCCCACAGCTATGGCATCTTGGGGAGTTCCTTACAGTCAGTTGACTGAGGAAGAGAAAACTCAGGCCTGGTTTACAGATGGTTCTGCATAATATGCAGGCACCACCCGAAAGTGGACAGCTGCAGCACTGCAGCCCCTTTCTGGGATGTCCCTGAAGGACAGTGATGAGGGGAAATCCTCCCAGTGGGCAGAACTTCGAGCAGTGCACCTGGTTGTTCACTTTGCTTGGAAGAACTGGCCAGAGATGCATTTGTATACTGATCCCTGGGCTGTTGCTAATGGTTTGGCTGGATGGTCAGGGACTTGGAAGGAACATGATTGGAAGATTGGTGACAAAGAAGTCTGGGGAAGGGGTACGTGGATAGACCTTTCTGAGTGGGCAAACAACATGAAGATATCTGTGTCCCATGTGAATGCTCACCAGAGGGTGACTTCAGCAGAAGATTTTAATAACCAAGTGGATAAAATGACCCGTTTGGTGGATACCAATCAGCCTCTTTCCCCAGCAACTCCTGTCATTGCCCAATGGGCTTGTGAACAAAGTAGTCATGGCGGTAGGGATGGAGGTTATGCATGGGCTCAGCAACATGGACTTCCACTCACCAAGGCTGACCTGGCCACAGCTACTGCTGAGTGCCCAATCTGCCAGCAGCAGAGACCCATACTCAGTCCCTGATATGGCACCATTCCCCGAGGTGATCAGCCTGCTACCTGGTGGCAGATTGATTACATTGGACCACCTCCATCATGGAAAGGGCAGCAATTTGTTCTTACTGGAATAGACACATACTCCGGATATGGGTTTGCCTTCCCTGCACGACATGCTTCTGCCAAAACTACCATCTGTGGACTTACAGAATGCCTCATCCACCGTCATGGTATTCCACACAGCATTGCTTCAGACCAAGGAACACACTTCACAGCAAATGAAGTGAGGGAATGGGCACATGCTCATGGAATTCTGTGGTCTTACCATGTTCCCCATCATCCAGAGGCAGCTGGGTTGACAGAACAGTGGAATGGCCTGTTGAAGACTCAATTTCGGCACCAACTAGGTGGCAATACCTTGCAGGGTTGGGGCAGTGTTCTCCAGGAGGCTGTGTATGCTCTAAATCAGCAACCACTCTGTGGTGCTGTTTCTCCCATAGCCAGGATTCATGGGTCCAGGAATCAAGGGGTGGAAACAGGAGTGGCACCACTCACTATCACTCCTAGTGATCCACTAGGTAAATTTTTGCTTCCTGTCCCTGCAAGCTTAAGCTCTGCTGGTCTACAGGTCTTGATTCCAAAAGGAGGAGTGCTTTCATCAGGAAACACAACAATAATCCCATTGAACTGGAAGTTAAGACTGCCACTTGGCCACTTTGGGCTTCTTATGCCTCTGAATCAACAGGCAAGGAAGGGGATTACTGTACTGGCTGGGGTGATTGATCCTGACTATCAAGGGGAAATAGCACTGCAACTACACAATGGAAGTAAAGAAGAGTTTTCCTGGAATACAGGAGATCCCCTAGGGCGCCTTTTAGTACTACCATGCCCTGTGATTCAAGTCAATGGAAAACTGCAACAACCCAATCCAGGCAGGACTACCAATGGCCTAGAAACTTCAGGAATGAAGGTTTGGGTCACCCCACCAGGCAAAGAACCATGGCCAGCTGAAGTGCTTGCTGAGGGTAAAGGGAACATGGAATGGGTAGTGGAAGAAGGTAGTGACAAATATGAACTACGGCCATGTGACCAGTTACAGAAACGAGGACTAAGATGGCATGAATATTTCCTCCTTGTTTTGTTATGATTATGTTTGTATTTGTCTGTAAAGCAAATATCTTTCCTTTCTTCTCTGTCTTATCCCCTTATCATATGGCATAACCCATACTGTTCATTTTGCTGTATTTACACTAAAGGAAATCAATTTTAAGAGCTAATGTCACCCAAGGACTTGCACCCTATTCTGGAGAGACTTAGTGCGTTTCCAGTTGTATGCTGCACAACGGAGTATTTTAGGCAAAATATGTCTGTTATTGTTACCTACTTAGAGACAAAGTATGGTTTTAGGTGATGTGTGTAACTGCCAAGTTGACAAGGGGTGGACTGTGATGGTTAGGTAATGTGTCAACTTGGCCAGGTAATAGTACCCAGCTGTCTGGTCAAGCAAGCACTGGCCTAACAATTGCTGTGAGGACGTTTGTGGCTGGTTAATAAACCAACAGGCTGGTTTATTAAATCATCAGTCAATTGACTGCAGCTGTGACTGATGACTCACCAAAGGGCGTGCCTTCCACAATGAGAGAATGCAAGTGGCTGGATTTAATCCAATTAATCAGTTGAAGACTTATAAGCGAGACAAATAGAGGCCCTTCACTTCTTCTTCGGCTGCCCAGTGAAGTGTTTCCTGAGGAGTTCATTGAAGTTGCTGCTTTGTTTCCTGAGGAGTTCATCTGACATCTTCCTTGGAGTTGACAGTTTGCTGACTGCTCACAGAATTTGGACTCGTGCATACCCACAGTTGTGTGAGTCACTTTTACAAATTTGATAGTCAGAGACACCTCTCATTGATTCTGTTTCCCTAGAGATCCCTAATATAATCAACTTTTAATAAATACTTTAAAATTTTTAAAGCATATTTTTAGCTATATATTTCTCATTCCTAGAAATTAGCATTTTCCCCCAGTTAGATTTCCTAGCAATCTGTGATAAAAGATTTTCAACTTTTGGATTTGTAATACCTATTACTTTTTCGGTTTTTCTAAATTATTAATTTTTTATCTTGTCTTAGCTCTTTCTTATTGTTCTATTAAACATGTATTGCAATTCTTTTATCTTAAAAAATTTGAATGCTTAGTACTTGTGTTTCTTTTTTAATAATGAAAGTTTATGTGGCTATAAATTTATGTCCAAAGTACAGATTTGTACTCTAGTTTACAATGCTATATAGTTTGCACTGTTGCATTCTATTAAGCAATAGGAATTTAAAAGAATTTTTAAGCTTCTAGATGACTGACATTTTCTGTAATCATTTTTCACTAACTTATAGTTTTCTTATAACATTGAACATGTTCAATTTTTTTTAATTCAAGTTTGTCTTTTGACAAATTCTATTTCTCTTTTTGTCTACCTCTTGTGGTTGAAATTCTACTACAATGTTTTCTATATATTATTTTATCTGTCTCAATCAAACAGTAAGAGGTAATTAGGCTTCCTACTCACTTCTTTCAGGTTTATAAGTTTCTCTATGTATTTTGGCCAGTTTTTAATTTTTGTTTTGAACTCATTTGGCAAAAAAAGGTACATGACAGCTTCTTAATGGAATCTTCCTCACAATAAGAGAACCCATTTTGCCTCCTTTGATAACATCTGCTTTGCTTCTAATTTTTAACTTTTGTGAATTTTTTTTTAAATAAAGGGGACTTGGTTGAATACTGGTTTTAACCCAATGGACATATTTATGTAAATAGCTCCTCTACTGGTCTTATAAATAAATAAAAAATAAAAAAAAAATAAAAAAACAGAGACTTGTGGAGTTGGGGGTGAACATAATACAGAGAAGGGCTTCGCTCAAACAGAATCAGGCACATATGCAAACCCAGGGGGCCAGGGCCCTTCTCTGAAAAGCTGGTTTTTCTGGTTTCTAGATGATACTGGGCCCTTCTTTATTTCTTTATTTCTTTCTTTCTTTATTTAATCTTTTTCTCAAATAACTATTCTAAGAAGCCCATTACAGAAAGCCTCAAAGACTTGCAACCTGGGCCCAGGCAACAGCAGAGCTAAGATAGCTCTGAGAGACAAACCAATAAGTCTCTTATTTTGTCAATAAGACAAAGCAATAAGCAATAAGCAGAGAAAATCTGCTAAAGACCATAACTTCCCAAGAAAAGGGGTGTGTGGCCCAGCTCCAGTGGCAGCCCTCCTTTGGGGAACTCAGACCCCAGGGGCTGGAATTCAGAAATCAGCTAGTTAGCCACGCCCCCAACAGGGTCAGGGTCACCAGGAGAACTAAAGGCTCCAAACCTCCTTTCACTAGTGAGGAAGCTGCGGGTTGGCAAGCACCACCTGCTGGACAGCATAGGAGAAGCACAGAGTCTAAAGGCCTCACAGGAGGGTCTCATTCTCAAGGAAACTCCATACCCTCCTCCTGAGACCTGGGCCTCTCTGGACTGGGAAACTTGACTGGGGTTGACCATAACTGAGGAGACCCTCATACAAACAGGCTACAGAGAAACAGGGCAAGAAACAGAAAAAAAAAAGAGGTGAAAAACTCCGATCAACTACATAGAACCTAAGTTAGAGGCCTAGAATAAGCTGAACTAAACACCAAAGGTTAGAAAACAAAGCCAACCACCAAGAAAACCCTACGTAAAAGAGTGAAAACAGGCTCCAGAATAAACTAATCAGGAAAGACAGATGCCCAGACAGCTCAAGATAAGGAGCCATACTAGGAAACACAAAAATATGGACCAGCCAAAGGGACAAACTAATAGTTCAACCAAGATACAGGAGTTGAGGCAACTAATGCTAAATCAATTCAATGAACTGAAGGAAGAACTAATTAAAGATGTTCAAACAAATCTGCTAAATCAATTCAAAAATCAAGTCAATGAAGTGAGGGAAAATATAGCAAAAGACATGAAGGATATAAAGAAGACACTGAAGACTATAAAGAAGAAGTCATGAACTTGAGAAAACAAATGGCAGAACTTAGAGGAATGAAGGGCCTAATGGAGGAGATGAAAAAGACAATGGAGGGCTACAACAGCAGATGTGAACAGGCAGAAGAAAGGATCAGTGAATTGGAAGACAAGACATTTGAATTCATACACAAAAAGAACACACAGTGAAAAGAATGGAAAAATATGAGCAGGGTCTTAGGGAGCTGAGTGACAACATGAAGCATACAAATATACATGTTATGGGTGTCCCAGAGGTAGAAGAGGGGAAAGGGGACAGAAAGAATAACAGAAGAAATAGTCACTGAAAATTTCCCAACTCTTATGAAAGACATAAAATTACAGAGTCAAGAAGTACAGCGCACCTCAAATGGAACAGACCCCAATAGACCTACTCCAAGACACTTACTGATCAGATGGCCCAACGTCAAAGACAAAGAGAGAATTGTGAAAGCAGCAAGAAAAAAGCAATCCATCACATACAAGGGAAGCACGATAAGACTATGTACAGCTCTCTCTGCAGAAACCAAGAATTCTATATCCAATAAAACTGTCCTTCAAAAATTAAGGCGAGATTAAAATACTTTCAGCGAGTTTGTGACTAAGAGTCCAGCGCTTACAAGTAATACTAAAGGGAGTGCTACAAAGCTGATAGGAAAAGACAGGAGAAAGGTTTGGAGAAGAGTGTAGAAATGAACATTATCAGGAAGGGTAAAAAGAGAGAGAGGAAAAAATAAGACATGACATATAAAACCCAAAAGACAAAATGGTAGAAGAAAATACTGCTCTTATAGTAATAACACTAAATGGCAATGGATTAAACTCCCCAATAAAAAGACACAGATTGGCAGAATGGATTAAAAAACAGGACCCATCTATATGCTGTCTCCAAGAAACTCACTTTAGACATCAGGACAAAAACAGGCTGAGAGTGTAAAGTTTGAAAAAGATATTTCACACAAACAGCAACCAGAGAAAAGTAGGAGTAGCTATATTAGTATCAGACAATTAGACTTCAAAAGTAAAACAATTAAAAGAGACAAAGAATGACACTATAAATTAATACAAGGGTCAATTCATCAAGAAAACAAAACAATCATAAATATTTATGCACCAAGCCAGAGTGCCGCAAAATTCATGAGGTAAACACTGAGAACAATGAAAGGAGAAGTAGATAACTTTACAGTAATAGGTGGAGACTTCAATACACCGTTCTCATCAATGGATAGAATATCTAGATAGAGGATCAATAAGGAAATGGAGATGTTGAATTGTATGATAAACGAACTAGACTTGACAGACATTTATAGAATACTATACCCCTCAACAGCAGGATAAATGTTTTTCTCAAGTGCTCATGGAACATTCTCTAGGATAGACCATATGTTGGGTCACAAAGCAAGTCTCAACAAATTTTAAAATATTGATATTATAAAAAACACTTTCTCGGATCATAACAGAATGAAGTTGGAAATAAATAACAGGCAGAAGATTGTAAAATTCACAAATATATGGAGACTAAACAACATACTCTTAGAAAATCAGTGGGTAAAGGGAGAAATTAGCAAATACCTCAAGGCAAATGACAATGAAGATACAACATATCAAAACTTAGGGGATGCAGCAAAGGCAGTGCTGAGAGGGAAATTTATTGCCCGAAGTGCCTATATTAAAAGAGAAGGGAGAGCAAAAATTGAGGAATTAACTGTCCACTTGAAGGAACTAGAGAAACAACAGGAAACTAACCCAAAAGCAAACAGAATGAAAGAAATTACAAAGATTAGAGCAGAAACAAATGAAACTGAGAACAGGAAAACAATAGAGAGAACCAACAAAACCAGAAGCTGGTTCTTCAAGAAAATCAACAAAATTGATGGACCCCTAGCTAGGCAAAAAAAAAAAAAAAGAGAGAGAGAGAGGGAGAGAGGGAATGCAAATAAATGCAATCAGAAACAGGAAAAGAAACGTAATGACTTACCCTGCAGAAATACAGGAGATAATGAGAAGATACTATGAGCAACTATATGCTAATAAACTAGACAGCTTACACGAAATGGACAACTTCCTAGAAAAGCATAAACAACCAACATTGACCTGAGAAGAAATAGATGACCTCAACAAACCAATCACAAGTAAAGAGATTAAATCAGTCATCAAAAAGCTCCTAAAAAAAGAAAAGCCCAGGACCAGATTGCTTCACATGTGAATTCTACCAAGCATTCAAGAATTAACACCAATCGTCCTCAAACTCGTCAAAAAAATAGAAGAGGAGGGAAAGCCACCCAACTCATTCTATAAAGCCAACATCACCTTAACACCAAAATCAGACAAAGATATTAAAAAAAAGAAAATTCTAGACCAATCTCTTTCAAGAATATAGATGCAAAAGTCCTCAACAAAATACTCACAAATTGAATCCAGCAGCACAGTAAAAGAATTATACATCACTGCTCTCCCGTCTACATGGGATCAGACACCCAGGGGAGTGAATCTCCCTGGCAATGTGCAATATGACTCCTGGGGAGGAATGTAGACCCGGCATCGTGGGATGGAGAACATCTTCTTGACCAAAAGGGAGATGAAGGAAGATGAAATAAGCTACAGTGGCAGAGAGATTCCAAAAGGAGCCGAGAGGTCACTCTGGTGGGCACTCTTACGCACAATATAGACAACCCTTTTTAGGGTCTAGTGATTTGGAGTAGCTAGCAGTAAATACCTGAAACTATCAAACTACAACCCAGAACCCATGAATCTTGAAGACAATTGTATAAAAATGTAGCTTATGAGGGGTGACAATGTGATTGGGAAAGCCACTCCCCTTTGTCTAGTTTATGGATGGATGAGTAGAAAAATGGGGGAAGGAAAAAACAAACAAACAAAGGCACCCAGTGTTCTTTTTTACTTTAATTGCTCTTTTTCATTTTAATTATTATTCTTGTTATTTTTGTGTGTGTGGTAATGAAGGTGTCAGGGATTGATTTTGGTGATGAATGCACATCTATGTAATGTGTGTGAGTATATCTCAATAAAATGAATTAAAAAAAAAAAAAAAAGAACAGGGGTTTACACAGCCAATGGCTGATCCTGGCTTTTGATTAGCGGATTCAGATCACTGGGTCCCGGCTCTGAGGGCAGCTGTTGTTTCAACCCTCCCTGATAGGGGTGGAGGTGGTAGATATTTAAAGATGCAGTGCTTCCTCAGGATTACAGGGGAAGGTTAGGTGAAGGGCTGCATTTGCTGGGCAGCCTACAGTAATCAAAACAGCAAGGTACTGGCACAAGGACAAACATATAGACCAATGGAACAGAATTGAGAGCTCACAACTTAAACCTAACATTTACAGCCAACTGATTTTTGACAAGGCGGCAAAGACTACTCAATTGGGAAATAATAGTCTCTTTCAACAAATGGTGTTAAAAAACTGGATCTCCATTTGCCCAAAAAAAAAGAAAGAGGACCCCTTCTTTACACCATATACAAAAATCAATTCAAAATGAATCAAAGACTTAAATATAAGAGCTAGAACTATCAAACTCATAGAAGAAAATGCAGGGAAACATCTTCAGACCTTGTGTTAGACAACAGTTTCTTAGACTTTACATCCAAAGTGCAAGGAACAAAAGAAAAAGCAGATAAATGGAACCTCATCAAAACAAAAAATTTTGTGTCTTAAAGGTCTTTATCATGAAAGTCAAAATATAAGCTACACAATGGGAGAAAATACTTGGAAACCACATATCCAATAAAGGAAAAAAAAAAAAAAAGAATTATACACCATGACCAGGTGGGGTTTAATCCAGGTATGCAAGGTTGGTTCAACACAAGAAAATCAATTAATGTAATACACTACCATCAAAAAATCAAAGCAGAAGATCATCTTGATTGATGCACCAAAGGAATTGACAAAATTCAACATCCTTTCTTGATGAAAAAACTTCAAAGGATAGGAATAGAAGGGAATTTTCTCAATATGATAAAGGCAACATATGAAAAACCTACAGCTAACATCATACTCAATGGGGAGAGATTGAAAGCTTTCCCTCTAAGATCAGGAACAAGGCAGGGATGCCCACTGTCACTATTCAACATTGTGCTAGAAGTTCTAGCTAGAGCAATTAGGCAAGAAAAATAAATAAAAGGAATCCAAATTGGAGAGGAAGAAGTAAAACTTTCAATGTTTGTAGATGACATGATTCTATATGTAGAAAATCCAGAAAAATCTACAGCAAAGCTATTAGAGCTGATTAATGAATACAGCAAAGTGGCAGGCTACAAGATCAACACGGAAAAATCTGTTGTGTACTTATACACAAGTAATGAGCAAGAAGAGGAAGAAATTTAAAAAATTCCACTTACAATAGCAACCCAAAGAATCAAGTATTTAGGAATAAACTTAACAAAGGTCACAAAAGACCTACACAAAGAAAACTACAAGAAACTGCGAAATCAAACAGGACCTGAAAAAATGGAAGAACATACTGTGTTCATAGATTGGAAGACTAAATATAATTCAGATGTCAACTCTATGTAAATTGATTTATAGATTCAATGCAATATCAATTAAAATCCCAACAACTCATTTTGCAGAAATAGAAAAACCAATAAGCAAATTTATTTGGAAGGGCAAGGTACCCCAAATAGCCAAAAATATCTTGAGAAAGAGGAACGAACTGGGAGGTCTCACAGTACCTGACTTTGAAGCATAGTACAAAGCTATAGTGCTCAAAACAGCATGGTATGGGCATAAGGATAGAAATACCAACCAATAGAATCGAATTGAGTGTTCAGAAATAGACTCTCGCATCTATGGACAATTGATCTTTTTTTTTTTTAATTAAATTCAGTTTTATTGAGATATAGTCACATACCAGACAATCATCTATGTTCAGCTGTTCACAGTACCATCATACAGTTATGCATTCATCACCCCAATCTATTTTTGAACATTTTCTTTACACCAGAAAGAATCAGAATCAGAATAAGAAATAAAAGTAAAAAAGAACACCCAAATAATCCCCTCATCCCACCCTGTTTTTCATTTAGTTTTTGTCCACATTTTTCTACTCATCCATCCATACACTGGATAAAGGGAGTGTGATCCACAAGGTTTTCATAATCACACTGTCACCCCTTGTAAGCTACATTGTTACACAATTGTCTTCAAGAGTCAACACTACTGGGTCAGAGTTTGATAGTTTCAGGTATTTACTTCTAGCTATTCCAATACATTAAACCTAAAAAGTGTTAGGTATATAGCATGTAAGAATGCCCACCAGAGTGACCTCTCGACTCCATTTGAAATCTCTCAGCCACTGAAGCTTTATTTCATTTCATTTCGATTCCCCCTTTGGTCAAGAAGATGTTCTCAATCCCACAGTGCCGGGTCCAGTTTAATCCCTGGGAGTCATATCCTGCATTGCCAGGGAGATTTACACCCCTGGGAGTCAGGTCCCATGCAGCGGGGAGGGCAGTGAGATCACCTGCTGAGGTGGCTTAGCTAGAGAGAGAGAGGGCCACATCTGAGCAACAAAGAGGCACTCAGGGGGAGACTCTTAGGCACAATTATAAGCAGGTTTAGCCTCTCCTTTGCAGTAACAAGCTTCATAAGGGCAAGTCCCAAGACAGAGAGCTCGGCATACCAAGCCGTCAGTCCTCTATGCTGTGAGAACATCAGCAACAATCCAGGTGAGGAAGTCCAACACTTCCGCATTTTCCCCCATCTCCTCAGGGGGCCCTGCATATATATTTTTATTTTCTGCCCAAATTACTTTGGGATGTGTTGCTATTTCACTCTAACCTATATAAACCTACCATATTTCACTTCCTATTCAAAGTTCCATGTAATCTGTAGTGTTTGAACAAACTGACTGTAGCAGTTATACTGTTTAGAAAACATAGATCATGCACCAAATAAACATCTCTTCCCTTGGTCTCACATGGAAGTTGAAGTTTTAAGACACAGTCAGTTTCAACCTTTACCCTTTGGCCAGATTTGCCTCAGTCTTAACCAGATCTGCTTCATTCATATCTCTAATTGAAGTCTGGGATCTTTTTCAGCTTTTTTTTTTTTTTAAAAAACACAATTGATCTTTGATAAGGCAGTCAAGCCAAAGCAACTGGGACAGAGCAGCCTCTTCAGTAAATGGTGTTTGGAGAACTGGAAATTCATTTTAAAAAGAATGAAAGAGGACCCCTATCTCACACCTTATACAAAGATTAACTCGAAATGGATCAAAAACCTAAACATTAGCACTAAGACCATAGACTCTTGGAAGAAAATCTAGGGCACTATCTTAAAGATCTTGTGATAGGAGGTGGTATCCTAGACCTTACACCCAAAGCACAAGCAACCAAAGAACAAATAGACAGATGGGATCTCCTCAAAATCAAACACTTTTGTACATCAAGGACTTTGTTAGAAAAGTAAAAAGGCAGCCAATACAATGGGAGACAATATTTGGAAACCACATATCAGATAAGGGTTTAATATCCTGAATATATAAAGCAATCCTACAACTCAACAATGGTAAGACACACAACCCAATTAAAAAATGGGCAAAAGACATGGACACTTTTCTGAAGAGAAAATACAAATGGCTCAAAAACATAAGAAAAAATGTTCAATTCCACTGGTTATTAGGGAAATGCAAATCAAAACCACAATGAGACATCATCTCACACCTACCAGAATGGCCATCATCCTAAAAACAGAAAATTACAAGTGCTGGAGAGGATGTGGAGAAAGAGGCACACTTATTCGTTGTTGGTGGGAACGTAGAATGGTGCAACCACTCTGGAAGACAGTGTGGAGGTTCCTCAGGAAGCTAAGTATAGATTTGCCATATGACCCAGCTATTCCATTGCTAGGTATATACTCAAAGGAACTGAAAGTTAAGACACAAATGGACATTTGTAAACCAATGTCTTTTTAAGCATTATTCACGACTGCCAAGAGATGGAAGCAGCCCAAATGTCCATCAATGGACAAGAGGATAAACAAACTGTGGTATATACACATGATGGAATATTATGCAGCTGTAAGACAGAACAAAGGCATGGAACATATAATAACCTGGATGAAACTTGAGGACATTATATTGAGTGAAGTTAGCCAGAAACAAAAAGACAAATACTGTATGGTCTCACTAATATGAACTAATATTAATGAGCAAATTTTGAGAGTTAAAAGCTGACAACACAGGCTACCAGGAGATAGAAAGAGGGTAGAGATCAGGCATTTGATGCTGAAGGACTACAGAATGTTCAGCAGGATTGATTGTATAGATCCAGAAATAGCATAATACTGTGTGATGGTAGCACAATATTGTAAGTACACTGAACAAAGATGTCTGTGATTAAAGCTGAAAGAGATGGGATAGGGGAATGTATGACATCGGAAGTGAAGATAGATGATAAAGACTGGGACTGTATAACTTGGCAAAAACTGGAATGTACAAATATAAAAATGTTTTTACATGTGGGAGAACAATGATTGTCAACCATGCAGACTGTTGAAAAAGGGATGGTGTACCGGTTTGTATATATTATGTACCCCAGAAAACGCCATATTCTTAAACGCAATCTTGCGGGAGCAGACGTATTGTGTTGATTAAGTTAGAAACTTTGGATTAGGTTGTTTCCACGGAGATGTGACCCATCCAACTGTAGGTGATAGCTCTGATTAGATAATTTCCATGGAGGTGTGGCCCTATCTATTCAGCATGGGCCTTGATTAGTTCACTGGAGCCCTATAAAAGCTCAGACAGAAGGAGCTCATAGCTAGCTGCAGCTGAGACACACATTTTGAAGTGGCCATTGGAAGCTGACACTGACATTCTGGAGAACACCACTTTGAAATGCCACCTGGGAGCAAGCAGACACCAGCCATATGCCTTCTGAGCTAACAGAAGTTTTCCAGACACCAATGGCCATCCGTCAGTGAAGGTACCTGATTGTTGATGTCTTACCTTGGATGCTTTATGGCATTCTGACTGTAACTCTGTAACCAAATAAACTCCCTGTATAAAAGCCAATTCATTTCTGGTGTTTTGCAAAAGGGCAGCATTAGCAAATAGGAACAGATGGTATTTGGGAAAAAAACATAATCAAAGCAAACTGGAGTCTATGGTCAACAGTAACATGGTAATATGCTTCCAATAAATGTAACAAAGGCAATGTACCAAAGCTAAATGTGTATGAGAGGGGGATATAAGGGATGGATATAGGATTCTTGGTAATGGTGTTGTTCTGTGTACTTACTATTGTATTGTATTGTATGACATTTTAGTTTTCTTTTTATTATCTTTTTTATTATTCACTAAAAAAAAAAAAAAAAAAAAAAAATTTTTCCTAGTAATCAATATGTTCAAGTGCTGACTATGGTGACAAATGTCCAACTATATGATGATACCGTAAACAAATGACTGTACACTGTGGATAATTGTATGGTATGTGAATGTGTCTCTATAAAATTGTAAGAAAAAATATAAATAGGGATAGGAATGCTGGAGAAAACATGGAGAGAGGGATGTACCTATTTACTGTTGATGAGGAGGCAGAATGGTGTAGCCTTTCTGGAGGTCACTGTGGTGGTTCCACAAGAAGCTAGGTATGCGGGGGCCATAAGGTCCTGCAACCTCATTATGGGGTATGTACTTGGAAGATCTGAGAGGAGACATGAATGGACATTTGCACACTGGTGTTTATGGAGGCAGTGTTCAAGATTTGCACTGGGTGGAGGTGGCCTAGGGGTGCATTGACTGAGGAACAGAATGGTGAACTGTGGTTTATTCATGCAATGGAATATTGAGCAACTACAAGGAGTGAAGCCGAGAGACACACAAGGAGGTGAATGGATCCTGCAGACAGCATTTTGAGTGAAGTACACCAGAAACAAAGGCAAACACTATAATGCCTCACCAATATGGACTAACGACAATGCGCAAACCCAAAACTGAATTTTAGAGCACAGCCTATAAGGGGAACGATTATTGTAATGGTCCCTAGATTGTAAGCTCTTACAACAGTCAAATCTATTCCTGAATTCTGATGGCTATCTCCAAACTCTGAGATGCTGATCCCTTGGTGTATAAACTGATTGGTCTTTGGAACACTGGGAATCTGTGTGACACCTGAAACTCGGCGCTAAAGCTCAGCAGATATGAATGTCAGTATTAATGCATACAACAACTGTGAAAAAAAGAAAAAGCTGAAGGAGAGCCTAGATTTCCATTAGAGATATGAATGAAGCAGATCTCGTTAAGACTGGGGCAAATCAGGCCAAAGGGTAAAGGCTGAAACTGACTGTGTCTTAAAACTTCAGCTTCCATGTGAGACCAAGGGAAGAGATGTTTATTTGGTGCACGATCTATATTTTCTAAACAATATAACTTCTACAGTCAGTTTGTTCAAGCATCACAATTGCATGGAGCTTTGAATGGGAAGTAAGATATGGTAGGTTTGTATAGGTTAGAGTGAAATAACAACACATCCCAGAGTGATTTGGGCAGAAAATAAAAATATTTGATTTGGGCCCCCCAAGGAGCTGGGGGAAAATGCGGAGGTGTTGGACTTCCTCACCTGGATTGTTGCTGATGTTCTCACCAACACTGAGGACTGACGGCTTGGTATGCTGAGCCCTCTGTCACCAGACTTGCCCCTATGAAGATTGTTACTGCAAAGGAGAGGCTAAACCTGCTTATAATTGTGCCTAAGAGTCTCCCCCTGAGTGCCTCTGTGTTGCTCAGATGTGGCTCTCTCTCTCTAGCTAAGCCACCTCAGCAGGTGAACTCACTGCCCTCCCCACTATGTCACAGGGGTGTAAACCTCCCTGGCAATGCAGGATATGACTCCCAGGGATTAATCTGGACCCGGCTTTGTGGGATTGAGAACCTCTTCTTGCCCAAAAGGGGATGAGAAATGAAATGAACTAAAGCTTCAGTGGCTGAGAGATTTCAACTGGAGTCGAGAGGTTACTCTAGTGGGCATTCTTACATGTTATATACCTAACACTTTTTATGTTTTTATGTATTGGAATAGCTAGAAGTAAATAACTGAAACTATCAAACTCTGACCCAGTAGCCTTGACTCTTGAAGACAATTGTATAATAATGTAGATTACAAGGGGTGACAGTGTGATTGTGAAAACCTTGTGGATCACACTCCCTTTATCCAGTGCATGGATGGATGAGTAGAAAAATGTGGACAAAAACTAAATGAAAAACAGGGTGGGATGAGGGGATGATTTGGGTGTTCTTTTTTTACTTTTATATTTTATTCTTGTTCTGATTCTTCCTGGTATAAGGAAAATGTTCAAAAATAGATTGGGGTGATGAATGCATAACTATATGATTGTGGTGTGAACAGTTGATTGTACACCATGAATGATTGTATGGTATGTGAATATATATCAATAAAACTGAATTTAATTAAGAAAATAATTTAAAAAACTGAATTTAATAAACAAACAAACAAAACCAAAATGATAAAAGGGCAAGGAAAAGATTGGAAAGTAACAAAAACAAAGAATTGAGATAATTAAAATAACTTTCATCTTAAAAAAAAATGTAATGGGACAGCCTGGTGGTGATAATGATAACAGTGGTGTTCCTCCTACAGTGGGAAGGCTGTGGTGGCAGACAGGTCCCAAGCAGAGAGCCTCGGCGGTTTTCTGTCTGTCAGAGTCTCTAGCAGATGAGTCTTCTCTATGGCAGGAAAGCTCAATTCTGCAGAATCAGTATTAACATACAAGCCTATAGGAGGATTCCTGTTTGATTTACTTTGGTGAGTAAATAAAATCCTTTTCACGCACACACACAAAAAGCTATTGTTGAAAAAGAAAAAAAAGCTACGAGGAACTGCTGAAGGAATGGCATGATTAAATTCACATTTTAGAAAGAGCATCCTAGCTTTTTTTTAGATTAGAGGCAGATTAGAGGCAGGGAAGAGTTAGGACTCTAATTTATAATACAGGACAAAAATAAGAAGAGCCATAACAGAGAGTGACAGCATGGCAACAGGTCAGAGACAGGATGCTTTAGGAGGTTACTGAGCATGTAACAGAAACTGATGGATGTTCTTCCTCACTACCTACCCCAAGGTACTACAACAATTCTAAATTCAAGATTTAATTATGTTTCTGAAGGTACTGTAAGGTAAGAAATATAATACACGTTAAATGGATTTCCAGCATCAAAAGGCATTTCTATTCAAACTAAGTTTACTCTAGAATTCTACTAGAGTTGAACCAGATCAACTCACTTCTGGCATTTTCTTGTTACTTAAGGCTTACTGTTTGATATTTGACTTCACTGGCACTGAAAGGTCATTCGTTTAAAAGTAAGCATGTAACAAACCTCACATTCAAGATTAAAATGAGCAGTGAAGTTTTGCTAAGACATTTGGCTTTCTTTGAATATCCCTCTTCATTCCCTAAATGTTCTTCTTTCTTATAAGGAATTAGCAGTCTATTTAACAGATCTATTCTTTGAATTTTTTTTATAAAACATCTGTCATACACTAGGATTTTTGGTTTAGTGTTCTATTTCTTTTCTAATCCTATTAGTGGAAGGACAAATCCCCATGCTAATAATCAGCCCCTTTGTGTTGTTTCATAAAAGCTTAATTATTTGAAATCTTTTCCTTTCTTTAGCCAAAGATTATTCCCTTCCTACCCCCAAGTTACCATTTATTCTATGATCTCACTGGATCACCCTACAATCCATTTCCCATAAAGTGTTACCCATGGTATACAAAGCATGATCTCCTAGAGAAAGCCTGCTATAAACCAAGGTCTCATGTGGTGTGTCCAGACTTCTTATAATATGAAAAACATCCATTATAACTTTCACATATTGACAGTCTGTTATAGGCATCAGCAGTGTCAGAATTTCAATATGGGAAAGGTGTAGGGTTGGCAATCTTGCTGGAAGGGAGAGTCCCAGGGGACTAGACCTAAAGCTATGTTAGCACAGCAAGCACTCTGTACTTAGACGGTGGATTGCAAAACAGAAAAAAACAAACAAAAAAACACCCAAATATTACTAAAGACAGTTGAATAAAATTGACTTTGTTTATTATTATGTGAAGTAAGTTACTCAAAAGGGGACAGGGGAGTACTAACAGAAATTCTAGCAGGATTAATTATTCCCCCTCCCACCACCACACTACCTCCCCTTCTCAGGCCCCCGTGGCACTGCCACTGGGTACAGATCACTGAAAGAAGCCAGGATATTTCTGGATTTGTGTTGAAAAGCCTTATTACAGTGATGTGATCATAGCTATGATAAAACATCATCCTTTTGTGGTGATAAGTTGCCCTGTCTGGTGGCAAAGTTATGGAACAGGAGTAAGGTCTTAATTGGAAAAGTCAACTTTCTTTTTTCTACCCACTCTCTCCCCATTCTCTAGAGGAATGAATAAGAAAGTTGAAGTGAAAACAAAATAAAAGGAACAGCTGTGGAGGGCTGCTGTCAGATTGCTGGGGCAGTTTTTACAGCACCCAACATAGAACTAAGAAAGATCTGGACCACTATCTCAGCATCATGATGAATTCCAGTACCCAACAGAGAAGGCACAGGTTCATCTCTGTTGACTAGATGGTTGTTCACAAAGATTCATGTACTCCTAGTTTGATAATGTCACTATAATCTCAATCAAATTATTCAAACTTGGATTGTTAAAATAAAAAGGGGAGGTGTTTTGTATGTTCAATACTTATCCCTTCATTTCATTTTTAATTCTCAACACATCATGACCACCACCCAACACACACACCTCCCAGTACTTCCCTATCACTCAGGACTCACAAAATTTATACAAAGAAGTTACAACAAAAAATGATATTTAGAAGCAATAAAATACTAGTGGCTGGGACCTATCAGGGAGATATGAACCCTTGAGTTTACTTCCAATTAAACACAGATGACCACACACATATATCACCTTTCCTCCTCAAAACCCAAATTTAAAAAAAATTAGTAGTACAGGAATTTTTTAAAGGCATAAATCCACAAGGATAAAGAACAGAAAAGAAGACTGCAGTAGAAAAGAGAGGAAAATAGGAGAATGGAGAGAAAGCACTGTCTTGGAGTAGAGCTGAGCAAAGCCAAGGAAGGCACAGTCTTGTGTCTGCAGAGAGGTAAAGAAAGTAGAAGTGAACTGACTGACCCTGAGGGACCCAGAGAGATACCCAGAGGCACGCAGGTACAGTGGAAGGCAGAGTTGAGGCTGGGGGCCCAAACAGGGGTTTGGTTAAAAGCCTGAAAACAGTGTGGTTAGACCCCTGCCCAGGTTCTCTCCCTGGCTAACTGCTTTTTAAAGAGAGGAGCTGGACTCAGTGTAACCCCAGAGCCTCTCCAGTGAAGGAAGGCTCTACAGAGAAAGAAGTGAGCTAAGACTTCAAGAGTGTGCCAGTAGAAGAAGGCGCGGGAGGTAGGGGTGGAGATAGGCAACGGAAGAGTGAGAAGAAAAGAGCATTTGTATTTCAGGCCCTCTGAGTGTGTTCGCCTCTGCAACTATAAATTTTAAGTTGTAGTGGGACTTCCAAGGTAGGTCCATAAGAGAGAAAGCAAGAGGAGAATCTCACCATATAGGGGTAGGTTCTACAAACCATTTTTCCTGTTCACCACACAGTCATACTTACCTTGCAAGCTTGCTGAGGCCAAGGACTTGCTTGTTAGGAAGATAACCAATATGGACCTTCAGAGAAGACAGAGAAATAGTGAGCTAAGTGAAAATATGGTGTTTCTTTGTGACAGAACAAGAAAACACAGAAAGAACATGGTATACTTGTACGTAATTCATCACAATGAAAACGTATCTTTTAAAAAATCTAGCAGCTTTAAGACTTAGAAAATCAAGCACTTATATAAGCATTTAAAAAATGACATGAATGTAGTAAAAGAGAAATATGAGATTGAGTCTACTAATCAAATGACAAATTTTAAAACACAGCCATGCTCTTTCCTGGTGAAGTTAAACTCTCTATACAAATCTGAAAGTCTTTCCTCCACTGAGGGGGAGACATTCTCAAGAAAATTCAAATGATTCCATAGAAATATTAAAAGGTATCCAGAAAGGCCTCCTTTGAAGGCAGAAACCATAAATCTGAATATTGCCATTCCACTCGTAACAGTGGCCTTAAGAACCCCACAATGGCGCCCTGTTGGACAGAAGGTCTCCATGCCCTTTGCCGTGCTTGTCTGACTGGAAAAAAAGGATGCAGCTACCACTACGACTCAACAAGAACCTGGATCCTAAGAAGTAAGGTTCTACTGTCAGGCAAAGCTATTTCTCTAATGGCTAAAAGGCACTGATTAATATCTAATAGTGTGATGGCTGATTTTATGTGTCAGCTTGGCTAGGTTAGGGTTTCCAGTTGTTTCAGCAAATACTGGCCTTGTTGTTGGTGTGGAGGTATTTCACAGGTGGGTTTAGCACCTACAATCAGCTGACGTCAAGTAAAGGAGAGCACCCTCCATGTGGGTGGGCCTCATCCAATTAGTAGGAACTTTTAACAACATGAACTAAAGGTTCTAGAGGTCAGAGAATTTCTACCTCAGGACTTCAACATCAACTCTTGCTGGAATTTCCAGGTTACCAGCTTTTCCTAGGGAAAACTTCAAACTCAAAACTTCAAATTCACCTTACTGGAATTTCTAGCCTAAGACCTGCCCTACAGAATTTTGGACATATCCTGTTAGATAAATTTACATATATCCTGTTGGTGCTGTTTCTCTGGAGAACCCTGATACAAATAATAAATGTTACCTCCTTTTGAGGCAAGTATTAAATATGAGAAAGCATTAGGACTCCAAAAAAAGGCTGAAAAAGTAAACAGACATTTATAAAAGCGATCAATTAACCCAATATAAATTACAGACTTGATTGCATCATGGTTTGCCAACATTTGTTTTATTTGTTCATCTAATATTTACTACACATTTTCTATAACTGACCTGGTAATCCATAGTGATTTTCCATCTATTAGCACTTATTTTTGAAGTTTG
The DNA here is from genome assembly GCF_015220235.1 of Choloepus didactylus. Lineage (NCBI taxonomy): Eukaryota > Metazoa > Chordata > Mammalia > Pilosa > Megalonychidae > Choloepus > Choloepus didactylus. Next base: position 57,657,253 of record NC_051310.1, on the reverse strand, counting down.
AGATTTCTACCTTACCACCTTGCTAGTCAGCAGAAGGAGAAAGTAAAGTAACAACCTGAAAGTTGGGTATTACAAAGAAAAATGAGAAAGTTAAAACTTTCCCATAGAACCAAGGACTTCCTTACCACTTAAAATTTGTATTCTTAAATGCAGAACTATAATTTGTTTATTGTTTGTACTACTTTGGACTACCTTAAGATACTAAGTCATTTCAATGTCCATTTTAGAAAATTATCAACTCATATACTTAAAAAACAAAGTTAGCAAGATTACAAACAAAGAGGCATGCATAACAGAAAGTAAGTTGAGATAATGGAGGCTGAGTCTCAGATCAAGCTCAGACAGGTCACTAACTTCCTCTTGGACAAGTCAAAGGTTTTTGGACCTAGTTTTCTCACTTACAATAATAATTTTAAAAAGCAGAGAAAATCATGAGCCCTGCTGTTGCAAACCCAGAATGATTAACTGTGGGATTACCAGATACTGCCTGCCTCCTGATGTGATGCAATATAAGGTCATGGCACCCTTATGAACTACACTTGTCAAAAATGTTCAACCTTAATTTTGTGAAGCTTTCAGATATAGGCCCATTAATAGGAAATCCAGAGACTGAAGGAAAACAACACCCTGAAAAATTAATGAACAAATCCAGAAGGTGGACACTCTACAGGATAAGTGGCCCAGTCTCTTCAATAAGAGAATGCCATGGTAGAAAGACTATTTTAGAATTAAAAAATACTTGAGAGACATGCCAACTGAATGCAATGTGCGGACGTTGATTGGATTCTGAGACATTTGAGGCAACTGAAGAAATGTAAACATGGATTAGGTATTAGATGCTGTAAGGAACTATTGTTAGCTTTGTTTGTGATAGTACTATTCACTATAGGTAAGAAAATGTCATTTTAGAGAAATGCGTACTAAACAATTAGTGGTGAAGAGATATCTATAGCATATTTTATATTCTTTAATATGTTGAAGGACATATTGCTAACTTTTTTTAGGTGTATATCAAATTGTGGTTATGTTTCTAAAAATAATCATCTACAAAGATATACTGAAGTATTTATAGAAGAAATTATATGATGCCTGGGTTTTGCTTCAAAATTTTCCAATATGGACCTAGATAAAAAAGATTGGCTGTGTACCCATAATTATTGGAGTCGACTGATGGGAACATGGGAACTTTAAAATTATACTATACTTTCTATTGTTATGTTTATAATTTTCCATAATAGAAAGTTAAAAGACAGATACCACTAAACATTAAACACAATAGTTAAATCTAAAAAGGATAAACATTGCCAAGTATCAACAAGGATGTGAAGCAACTGGAACTCTTACATACAGATTCTGGGAGTGTGAGTTGGTACAACCACTTTGGAAAACTATAGGTCACTGTCTAAAAAGTTGAACCCTATGATCCTGCAATTCCATTTGTAAAAATATTCCTAATAGAAGTGCATGCATATGGGCACAAATAATGTTCACAGCTATACTGTTTATATTTGGGGGGAAAAAAGGAAGCAATGCACATGTCCTCCAAGAGCAAAAAAGATAAATTGTTTTTTGTTTGTATAATGGAAAAATACACGACAATGAAAAGAAAAGATGGGCAATAACATTAATGAATCTTACAATGTGGAAAAAAGAAGTCAGACACACAAAGAAGGACATACTGCAGATTTCTTCCAATTATGTGTAGTTGAAAAATAAGCAAAACTAATCTACAGTGTTAAAAATCAACATATGTGTTCCTGTGGGGAAGAGTGAAGGGTTTCATATTAGGAAGAGACACAAAAGAAATTTCCAGGGTGTTAATAATATTCTAGTTCTTTATCCGTGAGGTGGCATGGAGTGCCCTTATGATTTCTGCCTTTTACTGCCTATGTTTTACTTCTAAATAAAAGTAAAAAGCCTTCCAGTCAACCAAGATTAGAGTATAAGACACTCCAGGGAGCAGTTTCCCCACAGAATGTCTGAGCAACTAGCAAAAACTGGTGGAGCCATCACCTCGAAACTCAAAAACAGTTAAAGGGTTGCAGTAATTGGGTGGATGCTGAATCAAGAAAATGCAGCTTTAAAATATAGGAGAGAAGGAGGGGCAAGATGGTGGCATAGAGAGGAGTGGAATTTAGTCAGTCCCCTGGAACAACTAATAAACAAACAGGAACAACTAGTAAATAATCTGGAATAACTGCTGGGGAACAACTGTGACTGCCCACACATCATACAACCTGGATTGGTAGGAATGCCTGAGATTGCAGCATGGAATCTGTAAGTAAAAGCTGCAGATGCAAGCCAAGAGCCCCTCCCCCCATGGCAGGCTTTGCTGCAAAGCCTTGCTGTGCTAGAAATGGGCAGCACTCTCTGAGTGAGCAGAGTGCACAGTGAGTGACTATAGCTCAGCTGAGCTCCAAACGGTGTTTTGTTTTTTTTTGTTTTTTTATCTTCATTTTATTGAGATATATTCACATACCACGCAGTCATACAAAACAAATCGTACTTTTGATTGTTCACAGTACCATTACATAGTTGTACATTCATCACCTAAATCAATCCCTGACACCTTCATTAGCACACACACAAAAATAATAAGAATAATAATTAAAGTGAAAAAGAGCAATTGAAGTAAAAAAGAACACTGGGTACCTTTGTATGTTTGTTTGTTTGTTTCCTTCCCCTATTTTTCTACTCATCCATCCATAAACTAGACAAAATGGAGTGTGGTCCTTATGGTTTTCCCAATCCCATTGTCACCCCTCATAAGCTACATTTTTATACAATTGTCTTCGAGATTCATGGGTTCTGGGTTGTAGTTTGATAGTTTCAGGTATCCACCAGCTACCCCAATTCTTTAGAACCTAAAGAGGGTTGTCTAAATTGTGCGTAAGACTGCCCAACAGAGTGACCTCTCGGCTCCTTTTGGAATCTCTCTGCCACTGAAGCTTATTTCATTTCCTTTCACATCCCCCTTTTGGTCAAGAAGATGTTCTCCGTCCCACGATGCCAGGTCTACATTCCTCCCCGGAAGTCATATTCCACGTTGCCAGGGAGATTCACTCCCCTGGGTGTCTGATCCCACGTAGTGGGGAGGGCAGTGATTTCACCTTTCAAGTTGGCTTAGCTAGAGAGAGAGGGCCACATCTGAGCAACAAAGAGGCATTCGGGAGGAGGCTCTTAGGCACAATTATAGGGAGGCCTAGCCTCTCCTTTGCAGCAACCGTCTTCCCAAAGGTAAAACCTACGGTAGAGGGCTCAACCCATCAAACCACCAGTTCCCTATGTCTGTGGTCATGTTAGCAACCATTGAGGTGGGGTAGGCCAATACCCCTGCATTCTCCACAGGCTCCTCAAGGGGGCACTACATATTTTTTTCCTTGTTTTTTCCTTTTTTTTTTTTAACCTTTCCTTCCTTTTTAAATCAACTGTATGGAAAAAAAAAATGGAAAAAAAAAAAAAAAAAAACATACAATAAAAGAACATTTCAAAGAGACCGTAACAAGGGAGTAAGTAAAAGACAACTAACCTAAGATAACTGCTTTACTTCCAACCTGTTCCTACTTCACCCCAAGAAAGTTACATAATATAGCAACATTCCTGTGAACTTGCTCCTACTATATCCATCAGAAATTAACAGACCATAGTCATTCCTGGGCATCCCCAGAACGTTAAATAGCATATCTGTTCTTCTTGGATTACTGTTCCCCCTTCCTTAATTGCTCTCTACTGCTAGTTCCCCTACATTTGACATTATAAACCATTCGTTTTACATTTTTCAAAGTTCACATTAGTGGTAGCATATAATATTTCTCTTTCTGTGCCTGGCTTATTTCGCTCAGCATTATGTCTTCAAGGTTCATTCATGTTGTCATATGTTTCACGAGGTCGTTTCTTCTTACTGCCGTGTAGTATTCCATCGCGTGTATATACCACATTTTATTTATCCAGTCATCTGTTGAAGGACATTTGGGTTGTTTCCATCTCTTGGCAATTGTGAATAATGCTGCTATGAACATTGGCGTGCAGACATCTGTTTGTGTCACTGCTTTCCGATCTTCCGGGTATATACCGAGAAGTGCAATCGCTGGATCGAATGGTAACTCTATTTCTAGTTTTCTAAGGAACTGCCAGACTGACTTCCAGAGTGGCTGAACCATTATACAGTCCCACCAACAATGAATAAGAGTTCCAATTTCTCAACATCCCCTCCAGCATTTGTAATTTCCTGCTTGTTTAATGGCAGCCATTCTAATCGGTGTTAGATGGTATCTCATTGTGGTCTTAATTTGCATCTCTCTAATAGCTAGTGAAGCTGAACATTTTTTCATGTGTTTCTTGGACATTTGTATTTCCTCTTCAGAGAACTGTCTTTTCATATCCTTTGCCCATTTATAATTGGGCTGTCTGTACTATTGTCATTGAGTTGCAGGATTTCTTTATATATGCAAGTTATCAGACTTTTGTCAGATACATGGTTTCCAAAAATTTTTTCCCATTGAGTTGGCTGCCTCTTTACCTTTTTGAGAAATTCCTTTGAGGTGCAGAACCTTCTAAGCTTGAGGAGTTCCCATTTATCTATTTTCTCTTTTGTTGCTTGTGCTTTGGGTGTAAAGTCTAGGAAGTGGCCGCCTAATACAAGGTCTTGAAGATGTTTCCCTACATTATCTTCTAGGAGTTTTATGGTACTTTCTTTTATATTGAGATCTTTCATCCATTTTGAGTTAATTTTTGTGTAGGGTGTGAGGAAGGAGTCCTCTTTCATTCTTTTGGATATGGATATCCAACTCTCCCAGCCCCATTTGTTGAATAGACCATTATGACTCAGTTCAGTGACTTTGGGGGCCTTATCAAAGATCAGTCGGCCATAGATCTGAGGGTCTAACTCTGAATTCTCAATTCGATTCCATTGATCTATATGTCTATCTTTGTGCCAGTACCATGCTGTTTTGGCAACTGTGGCTTTATAATAAGCTTCAAAGTCAGGGAGTGTCAGTCCTCCCACTTCGTTTTTCTTTTTTAGAGTGTCTTTAGCAATTCGAGGCATCTTCCCTTTCCAAATAAATCTGATAACTAGCTTTTCCAAGTCTGCAAAGTAGGTTGTTGGAATTTTGATTGGGACTGCATTGAATCTGTGGATGAGTTTGGGTAGAATTGACATCTTAATGACATTTAGCCTTGCTATCCATGAGCATGGAATATTTTTCCATCTTTTAAGTCCCCTTCTATTTCTTTTAGTAGAGTTACATAGTTTTCTTTGTATAGGTCTTTTACATCTTTGGTTAAGTTTATTCCTAGGTACTTGATTTTTTTAGTTGCTATTGAAAATGGTATCTTTTTCTTAAGTGTCTCTTCAGTTTGTTCATTTCTAGCATATAGAAACATTACTGACTTATGTGCATTAATCTTGTATCCCGCTAATTTGCTAAATTTGTTTATTAGCTCTAGTAGCTGTATCGTCGATTTCTCAGGGTTTTCCAAATATAAGATCCTATCATCTGCAAACAATGACAGTTTTACTTCTTCTTTTCCAATTTGCATGCCTTTTATTTCTTTGTCTTGCCGGATTGCCCTGGCTAGCACTTCTAGTACAATGTTGAATAACAGTGGTGACAGCAGGCATCCTTGTCTTGTTCCTGATCTTAGAGGGAAGGCTTTCAGTCTCTCACCATTGAGTACTATGCTGGCTGTGGGTTTTTCATATATGCTCTTTATCATGTTGAGGAAGTTTCCTTCAATTCCTACCTTTTGAAGTGTTTTTATCAAAAACGGATGTTGGATTTTGTCAAATGCTTTTTCAGCATCTATTGAGATGATCATTTGATTTTTCCCTTTTAAATTTTTAATGTGTTGTAATACATTGATTGATTTTCTTATGTTGAACCATCCTTGCATGCCTGGAATGAACCCCATTTGGTCATGGTGTATGATTTTTTTAATGTGTCTTTGGATTCGATTTGCAAGTATTTTGTTGAGAATTTTTGCATCTATATTCATTAGGGAGATTGGCCGGTAGTTTTCCTTTTTTGTAGCATTTTTGCCTGGTTTTGGTATTAGATTGATGTTAGCTTCATAAAATGAGTTAGGTAGTGTTCCATTTTCTTCAATGTTTTGAAAGAGTTCGAGTAAGATTGGTGTCAGTTCTTTCTGGAAAGTTTGGTAGAATACCCCTGCAAAGCCATCTGGCCCTGGGCATTTATTTGTGGGAAGATTTTTGATGACTGATTGGATCTCTTTGTTTGTGATGGGTTGATTGAGGTCTTCTAATTCTTCTCTGGTCAGTCTAGGTTGTTCATATGTTTCCAGGAAATTGTCCATTTCCTCTACGTTATCCAGTTTGTTGCCATACAGTTGTTCATAGTATCCTCTTATAATTTTTTTTAATTTCTTCAGGATCTGCAGTTATGTCACCTTTTTCATTCATTATTTTGTTTATATGGGTCTTCTCTCTTTTTGATTTTGTCAGTCTAGCTAGGGGCTTGTCAATCTTGTTGATCTTCTCAAAGAACAAACTTTTGGTGACAGTTATCCTCTCTATTGTCTTTTTGTTCTCTATGTCATTTATTTCTGCTTTAATCCTTGTTATTTCTTTTCTTGTACTTGGTTTAGGATTGGTTTGCTGTTCATTTTCTAGCTTCTTCAGTTGATCCATTAGTTCTTTGATTTTGGCTCTTTCTTCCTTTTTAATATATGCGTTTAGTGCTACAAATTTCCCCCTCAGCACTGCTTTTGCTGCATCCCATAGGTTTTGGTATGTTGTGTTCTCATTTTCATTTGTCTCTACATATTTAGCAATTTCTCTTGCTATTTCTTCTTTAACCCACTGATTGTTTAGGAGTGTGTTGTTTAACCTCCAGGTATTTGTGAATTTTCTAAGTCTCTGATGGTTATTGACTTCTAATTGTATTCCATTGTGGTCAGAGAATGTGCTTTGAATAATTTCAATCTTTTTAAATTTATTGAGGCTTGTTTTATGTCCCAGCATATGATCTATTCTGGAGAAAGTTCCGTGAGCACTAGAAAAGTATGTGTATCCTGGTGATTTGGGATGTAATGTCCTGTATATGTCTGTTAAATCTAATTCATTTATCAGATTGTTTAGGTTTTCAGTTTCCTTATTGGTCTTCTGTCTGGTTGATCTATCTATAGGAGAGAGTGATGTGTTGAAGTCTCCCACAATTATTGTGGAAACATCAATTGCTTCCTTTAGTTTTGCCAGTGTTTCTCTCATGTATTTTGTGGCACCTTGATTGGGTGCATAGACATTTACGATTGTTATTTCTTCTTGTTGAATTGCCCCTTTTATTAGTATGTAGTGGCCTTCTTTGTCTCTCAAAACATCCCTGCATTTAAAGTCTATTTTATCTGAGAATAATATTGCTACACCTGCTTTCTTTTGGCTGTAGCTTGCATGAAATATTTTTTTCCATCCTTTCACTTTCAATTTCTTTGTGTCCCTGTGCCTAAGATGAGTCTCTTGTATGCAACATATTGATGGTTCATTTTTTTTGATCCATTCTGCGAATCTATATCGTTTAATTGGGGAGTTGAATCCATTTACATTCAACGTTATAACCGTGAACGCATTTCTTGAATCAGCCATCTTATCCTTTGGTTTATGTTTGTCATATATATTTTTCCCCCTCTCTCTATTAATATCCTTTATTGTACTCATACCGAATCTCTTTAGTACTGAACCTTTCTTCAAGTCTCTCTGTCCTTTCTTTGTTTCTCTGTCTGTAGGGCTCCCTTTAGTATCTCCAGTAGGGCAGGTCTCTTGTTGGCAAATTCTCTCAGCATTTGTTTGTCTGTGAAAAATTTAAGCTCTCCCTCAAATTTGAAGGAGAGCTTTGCTGGATAAAGTATTCTTGGCTGGAAATTTTTCTCACTCAGAATTTTAAATATATCGTGCCACTGCCTTCTTGCCTCCATGGTGGCTGCTGAGTAGTCATTACTTAGTCTTATGCTGTTTCCTTCATATGTGATGAATTGCTTTTCTCTTGCTGCTTTCAGAACTTGCTCTTTCTCTTCCGTGTTTGACAGTGTGATCAGAATATGTCTCGGAGTGGGTTTATTTGGATTTATTCTATTTGGAGTTCACTGGGCATTTATGATTTGTGTATTTATGTTGTTTAGAAGATTTGGGAAGTTTTCCCCAACAATTTCTTTGAATACTCTTCCTAGACCTTTACCCTTTTCCTCCCCTTCTGGAACACCAATGAGTCTTATATTAGGACGTTTTATATTATCTATCATATCCCTGAGGTCCATTTCGATTTTTTCAATTTTTTTCCCCATTCTTTCTTTTATGCTTTCATTCTCCATTCTGTCATCTTCCAGGTCACTGATTTCTTGTTCAACTTCCTCTAGTCTTGTACTATGAGTGTCCAGAATCTTTTTAATTTGGTCTACAGTTTCTTTAATTTCCATAAGATGGTCTATTTTTTTATTAAGTCTTGCAATGTCTTCTTTATGCTCTTCTAGGGTCTTCTTGATATCCTTTGTATTCTGTACTATGGTCTCATTGTTCATCTTTAGTTCTTTGAGTAGCTGCTCTAGGTGCTGTGTCTCTTATGATCTTTTGATTTGGGTGCTTGGGCTTGGGTTATCCATATCGTCTGGTTTTTTCATATGCTTTATAATTTTCTGTTGTTTTTGGCCTCTTGGCATTTGCTGAACTTGATAGGGTTCTTTTAGGATTTGTAGACCAATTGAAGTCCTTATCTCTAATTTATCAGATCTACAGCTTCGTGGAGTACACTTTCTCTAACTAACCAGTAGGTGCCGTCCACGAGCCACCTGTTCTCCACAAGCCAGTTCTCCCCTGCTGTGCCTTTGTGGTGAGTGGGGGAGTGAGTCTTGTGGGGTCCAATTGGTGTACCAAGCTTGCGTGTGTAGTTGGTGTTGCCCGCCCTGTATATGGGGCGTGTTTCTGGGCAGTCAGGGAGGGGGGGTGGCTCTAACAATCAAATCTCCCTGGTGATCCTGGAGTTTTAAAGCTGCTGCAATAGTCTAATCCTTCAGTTCAGTCCTGCCACAGTTTGTCTCTGCCACTGACCCACAAGTCCTTGGTATTGGCGTATGGCTCCTGAGACTTGCAAGTGGGTCCCTCTTCCAGGCCGTGCACCCCCTGGTCCTCTGTTGAGGGATGACTGTGCTATGTCACAGGTGAGTGCCGTCCCCCCAGGGCGGTTCTGGGCTGCTGGGCTGTGTAGCGAGGCTCCCAGCCTGCTGAAATGATGGCTGAGTGGGGCTTTGTTAATTCACACTGCTCCACCTTCCCAGCTCTGGAACAATCAGCTGAGGTTGCAGGGAAGGCTAATGTCCACACCCAGTTTTGTGGAGTGTGCCTGTTATTTGAAGCAGTTCCGTCACACTGGGTTGTCTGGGGCAGCTCTGGGCTATGGGGCTGGCGATGGGCAGGAGTGTTTCCTGTCCACCAGGATGATGGCTGTGAGCGGACACCCCCCTTTTCTTGGGAAGTTGTGGTGTTTAGTGAATTTTCTCAGCCACTGGATTATTGCCTTTTGTCTCAGAGCTCTCTTAGTTCTGCTGTTGTCTTGACCTGCCCAAGTTGCAAGTCTTTGAGGCTTTCTGTATTGGGCTTCTAAGAGTAATTGTTTTAGAAAAAGAAAAAAGGATTAAAAAAAAAATAAAAAGGGCCCTCCTCACAGATCTAATGGGTTATTGAAATGCTAAGAGACAAAGTAATTAGGGCCATTATGGAAAGGTCCACAGGGCAGAGAGATTGGCTTTTCTTCGGGATTTGCATATGAGCCTCAGGGCCTGAGCTCTGCCCTTCCCCTTTCTATGTTCACCAGAACTCCAAAAATCCTCCACTTTTATTTTGGAGTTTTTTGTGTTGCTTTTTTCTATGTCTGTCTCCTCTCTGCTGGGCTGGCTGCTCTCAGATTCTCTGTTGTCTGGTCTCAGTCTATCTATGGTTGGAGTTTGAATCAGTAGAATGAGTTTCCGATAAGGGCTGCCACTGCGGTTCTCCCTTCTCCTTCCCGGAGCTGACAGCCCCTCCTCCCACGGGACTGAGCCTGGCAGGGAGGGGCGCGGGTCCCCTGGCCGCAAAAACTTAGAGATTTCACTGATCTCAGCAGTTCCACGTTTTCATGAGTGTTGTATGAAGTATGCCCAAAGTCAGATTGCTCTGTGGTGTCCAGTCCACGCAGTTCCTGGCTTTCTACCTACTTTCCTGGAGGAGTAACTAAAACATACAGCTCACCAGTCCGCCATCTTGCCCCGCCTCCCAGTGTTTTAATTAACAACTGTAGACTGCTGAATACAAGCTACAAACCCCCAATAAGCAGACAGAGGCTTTTAGTGACAATTGACCTTAAAGAACCAGACTCATCTGTACTGGCAGGGGGGGCCCAGAAGACTGGGTGTGACCTTTGGCCAATGAGTGAAACTGGGGGGCTGTGTACTGAAAGCCAAAATGGGGCTTTCTGTCCCTCTTTCTCTCTCTCAACCTGAGGGTCTCAGAGTAGAGAGCCTTAGTCATTTTCAGTTCCCAGCACTCTGACCCAGACCGGGGTGGAGATAACAGACACAGAGAGACTATTCAACTGCAGATGATTTATTCCTAGGGGGTGTATCTTCCCTAAGCGTAAGGAGGCGGGGCCCAGCTTTCCCTTCACAACCAGATCGCAGAGCTTGGGAAAAACAGCCAAAAGAGAAACTGAAGGGACCACACCTCCTTACACCAGTCAGGGGTGACAGTCTGACAGGTGCCATCTGCTGGGCAGGTTAGGAGAAAAGCACAGTGACTGGAAACCTCACAGAAAAGTCTGTCATTTCTCTAATATACACCCTGAATATAACCCCCTTCTGAGACCTGAACCCATTCTGGTCCGAGAAAATCTGACCAGGGTAACCAAGGAAACCAGATGCCTAGACAACAGAAAACTACAACCTACACTAAGAAAAACGAAGATATGGCCCAGTCATAGGAACAAACTTACACCTCAATCAAGATACAGTTGAGATCTTGTTTGACTTTAGTGAAACAATCTATTAAATATTTTCAAAGACATGCACTAAACCATTTCAGCAAGTTCAGGGAAGATATAACAAAAGAGACAAAGACTATAAAGAAAACACTGGGCAAACATAAGGTAGAAATCAAAAGTTCGAAAAAACAACTGGCAGAATCTATGGGAATGAAAAGCACAACACAAGAGATGAAAAACACAATGGAGACATACAACAGCAGATCTCAAGAGGTGGAAGAAAACATTCAGGAACTGGAGAACAAGACACCTGAAATCCTACACACAAAAGAACAGATAGGGAAAAGAATGGATAAATATGAGCAACATCTCAGGGAATTGAATGACAACGTGAAACGCATGAATATACGTGTCATGGGTGTCCCAGAAGGAGAATAGAAGGGAAAAGGGGCAGAAGCAATGATAGAGAAAATAATCAATGAAAATTTCCCATCTCTTATGAAAGACATAAAATTACAGATCCAAGAAGTGCAGTATACCCCAAACAGAAAAGATGTGACTAGACCCACACCAAGATACTTAATAATCAGATTATCAGAAGTCAAAGATAGAGAATTCTGAAAGCAGCAAGAGAAAAGCAATCCATCACATACAAAGGAAGCTTGATAAGACTATGTGCAGATTTCTCAGTAGAAACCATGAGGCAAGAAGGAAGTGGTGGGATATATTTACGATATTGAAAGAGAAAAACTGCCAACTGAGAATCCTATATCCTGCAAAACTGCCCTTCAAATATGAGGGAGAGCTTAATACATTCTCTGACAAACAGACAATGAGTTTGTGAACAACACACCTGCACTACAGGAAGTACTAAAGGGAGCACTACAGACAGATAGGAAAAGACAGGAGTGAGAGGTTTGGAACACAATTTTGGGTGATGGTAGCACAACAATGTAAGTATACTGAACAAAGATGACTGTGAGTATGGTTGAAAGAGGAAGGTTAGCAGCATGTGGGACACCAGAAGGAAAGAGGAAAGATAAAGATGGGGACTGTATAACTCAGTGACACCTAGAGTGCTCAACAATTATGATAATATATACAAATATGTTTTACATGAGGGAGAACAAATGAATGTCAACCTTACAAGGTGTTAAAAATAGGGTGGTATTGGGGTAAAAACATAATCAGTGCAAACTAGAGACTGTAGTTACATAAACTTTGTATTATGCTTCCTTTAATGTAACAAAGGCAATATACCAAAGCCAAATGCCTTTAAGTGGGGGACATACGGGAGGGATATGGGACTCTTGGCATTGGTGGTGCTGTTTGACTCTTTCATTCTCCTTCAGTTTAATTCTTTCTTTTTGTTGCTTATTAGCTGTCATTTTTTTTGTTCTTGTTTTTCTTTCTCTTTCTTTTTTCTGTCTACCTTCTTTGACTTTTCCTCCTTCTTTGTGAAAGAAATGGAGATGTCCTTTTATAGGTAGTAGTGATGGTGGTGAATACATAAATCCATTACTATACAGGGAACCATTGATTGATTACTTAGGACAGAAAGTTTGGTGGGTGAACAAAGCCATCTTAAAAAAAATGGGTTGATGAAGAAATCTTGAGGGCACTATATTGAGTGAAATAAGTCAGACACATAAGGACAAATACTGCATGGTTTCACTGATATGAACTAATTATAATATGCAAACATGTACACATGAAATGTAAGTTAACAGGATATAGAAGGAGCCTAAGAATGGGGAGTGGTTGCTTATTATGAGCAGAATGTTCAACAAGGTTGAACCTAAGTATTTGGAAGTGGATAGAGGTGAAGGTAGCATGTTTTGAGAATAACTAACAGTCCTGAATCGTGCATGAATGTGGTGGAAAGGGGAAGCTTAGAGTCACCACTGTCACCAGAAGGAAAGTTGGAGGTTAAAAGATGGGAATGTATAAAACAGTGAATCTTGTGGTGGACAATGTCCATGATTAACTGTACAAACATTAGAAACCTCTCTCATGAACTAGAACAAATGTATGGCACTATAACTAGAAGCTAATATTAGAGGGGAATATAGGAAAAAATATATCTATTGCAAGCTATGTACTATAGTTAACAGTATTTTAACATTCTTTCATCAACAGTAACAAATGTACTATACCAATACTATGAGTCAATTATGAAGGGGGCTGGTTAGGGATAGGGGAGGAATTGAGTTTTCTTTTTTTTGTCTTTATCTCTTTTGTAGTAATGAAAATGTTCTAAAAATTGGGAAAAAATTAATTGTGGTGATGGATGCACAGCTGTATGATGGTGCTGTGGGTAATTGTGCACTTTGGATCTTTGGATAATTGTATGGTATGTGAACAATCTCAATAAAATCTTCAAAAAATATAGGAGAAGCTCATGGCACCCTTGCTGGCCCCTCCAAACCCTCTTCCCAGCAAGATGTAGAGCCAGACTGCAATCCCATTGTGGGTCCCTAGCCCTGTTCCAAAGAGAGAAGAGTAACCTCTAGTGCATACTGGGATGCCTGTATGTCAGTGCCATCTATTGGGTAGCAGCCTGAAAGACTGAACTAGGAAACTCTTTTCATGCTTGCCTTCCCAGCACTTGTCTTGCAGGCAGAAACTGTTTGCAGAAGCTAAAGCAATGTAAGGAACAATTAAGTCAAATTGGCCTGCAGCAAAGAATTACCTGCTTTAAGTCATAAAATAGAGCATCTGTGGGGTGCAGCGGGGAGTCTAATTCATAGAGACGAGAATGGGGCATTCAAATTCCTGCAAATGGGGGGATTCCTAAAATGACAAGCAAGCACAAGCCAAGGACAAGACACAGGCTCAGAAAAGATGGGGAGGAACCTGCAATTCATATTCTCCTCAGGCTGATCTTCTTGATAAGACTGCTAAATTCTGAAAGAGAGAACCAGCCAATGCAGAGCCAATTGGCAAAGACTATGGAAGGTATTTTTTGCATTGGATTATTTTTGTTAGCTCCTGGCATTCAAGGAAATCTTTATCATATCATTAGCAAGATACAAACTTAAGGAACAGACACTTCCGGGACAAAACCCCAGGGTAAATACCTTAAAATGTTAAAATGTACAGTGTGCAAAAAAAGGTTACAACACAAAGGAACAATAAATTATGGCTTAAACCAAGAGATAAGATAAAAATTCAGACACCATCAATGATGAAGACAAGACTTTGGACATACCAGGCAAAAGTTTAAAAAAAAAAAAATCCTCAAAATGCTCTAGGAGATAGAGGAAAACACAGAGAAAGAAATAAAGGATGAAGAAAACAGTGACTGAAGAATATGAGAATCTCAAAAAACAAAAACTTTAAAAATGGACCAAACAGAAATACTGGAGTTAAAGACTACAATAACAAATGAAAAGAGTTCCCCAAAGGTTTTAACAGAACATGGGAGCAGGCAGAAAAAAGATTCAGTGAATGCAAACACAAAACAAATGAAATTATTCAGGCTGAAGAGCAGAAAGAAAAAAAGAATTTTAAAAAGTGAGCCAAGATGGTGATGTCATCAACATGGCAACATAAAAAGTTAATAAAAATTCCTCTCCAGAGATTAAATGAAAAAAAGAACAACTCTGAATTGTTTGAAACTCTGCAGGAGGATACAGATTTGAGAGGGACCCTGCAGATGGCAAATTGAAGAAAGAGAAGAAATACCGGGTAAGAATCTTCCATCTAAGACCAGCTGGTCCTCTCCCCTCCCCCTCACTCGGTCTCTGTGTGGGAAAGGCACAGAATCAGCAGACGGGACCCCTCCTACCAGGGACACAGATTTAAAATCTCTCACAGCAGTGAGACATACCCCACTGTTTGAAGACCCGGGGGACAGGGGAGGACATTTCAAGGTCCAAGTCAGTGAGGGACAAAGAAACTGAGAAAATGTGGACAGAGACTGTTTCCAGGCCTGGGTCTGAAAGCCCTTCCCCTACTTTGAGCAGAGCTCCAAAATGTATGACACAAAGGCAGAGCTCCAAAATACATGACACAATAATACTGACAAATTTGAAGGGAGAAAAATACAGTTCTAAATTAATACTAGGACACTTTAATGCACCACTTTCAATAACGAATGGAAAATCTAGACAGAAGATCAATAAGGAAATAGAAGACTTGAAAGATACTATAAACCAACTACACCTAACAGACGTATAGAATACAACACCCAGCAACAGCAAAATACACATTCTTCTCCACTGCATATTGCCCATTACCCAGGACAGACCATATGTTAGGTCACAAAAGAAGTCTCAATAAAATAAAATAAAATATTTAAATTCTACAGCGAATCTTCTCTGACCACAACAGAGTTAAACTAGAAATAAGTGAGGAGAACTGGAAAAGTCACAAATATGTGGAAATTAAACAACCCACTCTTAAACAACTTCGGTCAAAGAAGAAATAACAGGGAAACTAGAAAATATCTTGAGGCACATAAAAACAAAGACATAACACACCAAAAACTTAGGGAAGGCAGCAAAGGTAATGCTGAGAAGAAAATTCATAGCTCTAAATGCTTACATTAGAAAAGAAGAAAAAGTTAACCAAGAAAAAAAGTAAAACAAACAAAAAAGAAGAAAGATCTCAAATCAGAGAACTAACTCATAACTGGAGGATCCAGAAAAAGAAGAACAAACTAAACCCAAAGTGAGCAGAAGGAAGGAAATAAAAGATCAGAGCAGAAGTAAAGAAATAGAGAATTTTAAAAATATAGGGAAAAATCAGCAAAACCAAAAGTTGGCTTTTTTAAAAGATCAATAGAGATCAACAAACCTTTAGCTAAACTGACAAAGAAAAAAAGAGAGAGGACATAAATAATAAAAAATCAGAAATGAGAGGGAGGCCATTATTAACAACCCCATAGAAAGTAAAGGAGTATAAGAGGATTCTATGAACAATTCTACTCCAAAAAATTAGATAACCTAGATTAAATGAACAAATTCCTAGAAACA
Source organism: Choloepus didactylus (assembly GCF_015220235.1). Classification (NCBI taxonomy): domain Eukaryota; kingdom Metazoa; phylum Chordata; class Mammalia; order Pilosa; family Megalonychidae; genus Choloepus; species Choloepus didactylus. Next base: position 57,641,313 of record NC_051310.1, on the reverse strand, counting down.
CACAAACTACTTACACTGGCTCAAGAAGAAACAGAAGTTCTCATCAGACCAATAACAAATAAAGACTGAAATAGTAACTGGAAACTTCCTAACCAAAAAGAGCCCAGGGTCAGATGGCTTCACTAGAGAATTTTACCAAGCATTCTAAGAATTAACACCAATCCTGCTCAAAGTCTTCCAAAAAACTAGAAGAGGAGAGAGCATTCCCTAACTCATTCAATGAGATCAACAATAAGATATCCCTCACGCATATAGGTGGCAAAAGTCCTCCAAAAAAAGTACTAGCATACCAAATCCAACATTAGAAGAATTATACTCCATGATCAAATGGGATTTATCTCAAGTATGCAAGAGCAGTTCAACATAAGAAAATCAATTAGTGTAATGCACCACGTTAATAGAATGAAGGTGAAAAACCACATGATCATCTTAATCGATATAGAAAAGGCATTTGCCAAAATCTAGCACCCCTTCTTGATAAAAACCGAAGAAAACTTGATAAAAGCTGGAAAGAAACTTCCTCAGTATGATAAAGGGCATATACGGAAAACCCACAGATGGCATAATACTCAATGTTGGAAGACTGAAAGCTTTCCCTCTAAGAGCAGAAAGAAGACAAGGATACCCACTGTTACTCAACATTGTACTGGAATAAAAGGCATCCAAATTGGAAAAGAAGGAGTAAAAATTTCCCTATTTGCAGATGACATGATCCTATATACAGAATCCTGAAAGATCCACTACAAAGCTACTAGAAAAAAATAAAAGCATTCAGCAAAGTGGCATGTTACAAGATCAAATGCAAAAAATCACAAGTGTTTCTATAGACTAGTAATGAACAATCTGAAGAAGTAATCAAGAAAAAAATTCCATTTACAATAACAAGTAAAAGAATCAAATACCTAGGAATAAATTTAACCAAAGATGTAAAGGACTTTTATATGGGAAAACCTCAGAACAGTGCTGAAATAAATTAAACAGTATCTAATTAAGTAGAAGGACATTCCATGTTCATGGACTAGAAGACTAAATATTATTTAGATGTCAATTCTACCCAAAGCAATTTACAGAGTCAACACAATCCTAAGCAAAAGTCCAGCAACCTTTTTTGCAGAAATAGAAAAGACAATAATCAAATTGATATGGAAGGGTAAAGGGCCCTGAATAACCAAAAACAACTTGAAAAAGAAGAATGAAGATGGGGAATTCACACTTCCCAATTTTAAAACTTATTACTAAGCTACAGTAATCAAAACAGTGTAGTACTGGCACAAGGACAGACATAAACCAATGGAACGGAATTGAGAGTTCAGAAATAAACTCTCACATCTAAGGTCAATTGATTCTTGACAATGTTGCCAAGTACTCAATAGGGAAACAACAGTCTTCAACAAATGGTGCCAGAAAATCTGGATATGCATATGCAAAATATGAAACTGGACCCCTATCTTACACTATATAGAAAAATCAACTCAAAATGGATCCAAGACCTAAACGTAAGAACCAAAACTCTAAAATTCCGAGAAGAAAACATGGGAAAACATCTTCAGAACCTTGTGTTAGGCAATGATTTCTTAGATTTTACATGTAAAGCATGAACAATGAAAGAAAAAATAGATAAGTGGAACTTCATCAAAATTAAAAAAAAAAACAAGACAACATATAGAATGGGAGAAAACATTTGAAAAGCACATATCCAATAAAAGTTTAATATCCAGAATATATAAAGAAACCCTACAACTCAACAACAAAAAGACCAAAAACCCAATTTTAAAAATGGGCAAGAATGCATACATTTCTCCAAAGCAAATATACAAATGGCCAATAAGTAAATGAAAAAATGCTCATCAAAGTCACAATGAGATACCATTTCACATCCATTAGAATGGCTACTTTTTTTTAAATGGAAAATAAGTATTGGAGAGGATGTGGAGAAATAGGAACACTCATTCATTATTGGTGGGAATGTAAAATGGTATGGCTGCTGTGGAAAACAATTTGGCAGTTCCTCAGAAGGTATAGAATTACCATGTAATCCAGCAATCTCACTTTAGGTATTTACCCAAGAGAATTGAAAGCCAGGACTGGAACAGATATTTTCACACCGATGTTCATAGCAGCTTATTCACAATTGCTCCAAGATGGAAGCCACCCAAGTGTCCATCAACCAATGAATGGGTAAACAAAATGTGCTATATACATACAATGTAATATTCCTCAGCCATAAAAATGAATGAAGTTCTGATACATGTGACAACATGGATGAATCTTAAAGACATCATGTTGAGTGAAATAAGCCAGACACAAATGGACAAACACTGCATGATCTCGCAGATAACAAAATAAATAGAATAAGCAAGTTCATGGAGTCAGAAACTAGAATACAGGTTACCAGGGTCCAGGATGGGGGTGGGGTATTGAGAGTTGATTCTAATCTGTACAGAAATTCTGTTTGGGGTAATGGAAAAGTTTTGGTGAAGGATGATGGTGATAGTAGCACAACACTGTGAACATAATTAACAGCACTGAATTATACATTTGAATGTGGTTAAAAGGGGAAATTTTAGGTTGTATATGTTACTAGAATAAAAACGTTAAGAGAAACAACCATAAGAATGTATACTACAAGGAGTGAACCCTAATGTACACTATGAATTACAGTTAATAATACAATTATAATAAAATTCTTTCATCAATTTGTAACAAAGCTACCACACTAATGCAATTTGTTAGTAATAGAGAAAACTGTGTAGGAGGGGTGGGTTATATGAGTGTTCTATTTTCTGCATGATTTTTCTGCAAACCTACAACTCCTCTAATAAAAAAAATAAGAAAAATGTTTTAAAAAAAGATAGTTTAACAAAAAATGTGAAGTAAATATTAACACTAAATTTAGGTGATAGCTGTATAGGTGTTCATACACTATTTCCTGTAAGTCTTCTGTTTGAAAATTATTAATAGAAAATTAGAAAATAAAATTATGATACTGGTAAGGCAGAACAACCCTTTGTCCTAAACCCACATGTTCTAAAAGTATTTAACCACAACTAGTAAATAACATATCATCCAGCTTGCATTAGAGTTTTTCTATCATAATATACAAAGAGTTAGAAAAAAACCTACTAATACTATAACCTGTCATAAGAAATTCTGAAATTATTACTCATCATGTCATGCCTAATGTAAGTGTATCTTGATCAAACATTATTCAGCCAAAATAAAGGACAAAGGTTTTCAAAGACTGCAGCAGCTATATAGGGGGGAAAGTGCCATGTTAACCTCATTATTTTAACCTATTAACATGATATTTAATAAGACATACTTGCCCTGAGGTTCTTCTGCTGCAATGTGTGGTTTTTTTTATTCACAAACTGTGTGTTTATTCTTCTACATTTGTATTATTGTGGGTTTTTTTTTTCATTTCAAACTATTATATTAGTTGTGTTGATAAAAAGTAAATACTTATGTCTAATTCTAAATGTTAGCGATATTAGAAATTACAAAATTAAATATAATTACTCTCATTTTTAAAACTTAGGCTTTTAAAAATTGTTAAGAAAAAAAAGAAAACCTTACCTTTCCAACAAATGGAACTAGATGATGTTCACACATGGAAAACATATCTATGTCCTTCACAATCACCATCTCATCATGATCTTCATCAAATATAGCATCATTTAGGATATCTGAAATCAGAGGCTTGCTTTAGTAACATATCCAATTTTAAAGAAAGAAACAGTAGAAAAGCTAACAAAATCTATGGGCAAATATACCTAGATAGAATAAAGAAGAATGTTAATCCTCACTAAAATATTATTGGACTTAAAATGAATTATTTTCCTCCTATGAAGTTAGCAAAGTCTTTCTCTTTAAATCATGGGAGAAATCCTCATAATCTGGTGTTACATGGAAAATGCAGGATTACAAATGTATTTGTGGTATGCATCATAATTGTACTCTGCATCATAATTACTCCAGTCACTTCTCTCCCTTCCTAATGGAAACAAATCCTACAGTTTTTATGTGTATGCCATCTGGGTAGGCTCTTGGTGACAAGTGGTATCTTGGTTAAGCTGTAGAACCTGGCATATATGGCCAAGCATACAATAGACTTTTAAAAACAAAATGTTCTGGTTTTAAAAACAAGTATCTGGACAGCTTGCCAGATTGTACACATTCAAGACACCCAGTTACATGATTTCTAAGGATTTGGAGATGCTCAATCTACAGAGTATGATTAGACAGGGAAGGGAGATGAAATAGAGCTTTTGCAGCCACCTACAGCTGGTTCTCTCAAAAAGGTAGGCTGCCAAGTGAGTCATGGAGACTGCAAATGTCCACCCACACTGCCTGACCTTCAGTGGCTCTGTTGCTACTAGAATAGGGGCTCACAGATCCTGAGTCATCATTTAAACTGCAATTATCATCCTCTGAGTCAGCCTATTCAGAGACACATATGACTGTGTAGAAGAAAAGTCATCAGCATGGTCAACAAAAGTAAGCATGTAGAGCTTAAAGACATACACAGACGTGAGAATGAGATTAAGTTTAGCTTTCACAGAGGACAGGTGTGCCTAGCAGGGTGGGGCAGTTAAGGAATTGGTAAAAGGTTAAAAAGACAAACTGTAATTCACAGTCCCCCTGCTTATCTGCCCACTATCCACAGTCAGTCCCCCTGCTTATCTGCCCACTATCCACAGTCAATACCCCTGCTTATCTGCCCACTATCTACTATCCTTGCAGGGTGGAGCCTCAGAATAGAGGTTCTCAAAATAGCGTCATAACTTGTTACCAAACTAGCCCAGACTGGCTCTAAAGAGGCCTGGGCATACCCATTATAGTCAGGGGTAGAGATTTGTTCCAAGGGTTCCTAATGTTGCAAATTTGCAGGAAAAACCTATATCAAATGTTTCCAATTTGGGGGGCTGCATGTTTCAAATTTGGGCGGGCTAGTTAGGCTTGTCAAATAAAATGTAACCTCTGGAGTATCCAGCCAATGGAGAAACAGGGGAGGGACTTGCAGTTAGGTTTAGGGAATAAATACTGCTGAATCTATTGTTCTGCATGCCAACCCCCACATTTGGTTGGGCACCCGTTCTTGCAAGACCGTGAATAAATTCTTTTCTTCTCCACAATCCGGTGAGCATTTGTTCCTTTTTAGAAAGGGTGCTTGTTTCTCACACAAAGTGCCTGATAACACCAGGGAAGAAAAAATTCAGTGCCATTCCTTAAGCAGTTTTCTATTTTGAATACTCAGCCTAACCTTCAGTCATATTTTCAAAAGAAGCCCAAAGATAAATTCTTGGTGTTCCCAAAAGAATTCCGGATTTTTCCAGGATTTCAATGCAATGTTATTGTCTTGGGCAGCTTATTAAAATCTATAGCCACACAAGAAATTTTCCCAAGAAGAAACAAACAAAAAAATGTTTCTTAAAGAAAGAATGAGAAACAATTGTCAAATATACAAATTGTTTTCTCTGGAAAAATACAAGAGCAACCCCATCCTAAGGTCTGATAGCAACCATATGGCAAGTGTTAGAAGCCAGCCTTTGAGTTAGGCTAAGTTAGGATCTGACTCCATCATTTACTACTGTTGGACCTTGGGGAAGTCACCATGAGCCTCGGATTTCTTGGCTGTAAAATGAGTGAGAACAAGATGCCTATTTCACTGGGGCATCCTGAGAATCAAATGAGAAAATTTAGAACCACACATGGCAGAAGAAATGGTAGCATTGTTGGTAGTACTATTCAGGGAATTCACACTGATATATATAAGAAGTTAAACTGTAATATTTGCTTATAATAAATATAATAACTTACAGTAGAGAAAACAAAAAATACTACTTAACCAAGTCATCAAGGTTAACCTCATCAGTAACAATAAGACTTATTGATATCGTGTAGCCCTGATATGGTATGAGAAGGGCACATCACCTCATCACCCCTGTGGTATTTTCCCCCAAAAATCTGTAACTGCAGTCTAATCTTGGGAAATGAGACAAGTTGAAGGACATTCTACAAACTAACTAGTACCCTTAAAAAGCATCAAGGTCATCAAAGACATGGAAAGACTGTCTTTCATGGAAAGACTGTCATGTACTGTAGGAAACTAAAGAAAATATGGCAATCAAATGCAATGGAAAAATTAAAGTGTGAATAAAGTCTGTTATTTAATTAATAGTATTGTAACAGCAATATGTTTTAAGTTTTGATCAATGAACCATAGTCATGTAAGATGATACATCATGGGCCCTCTATATTATCTTCATAATTCTTCTGTAAGTCTAAACTTATTTTGAAACAAAAAGTTTAAAAGGCAATAGTAGGAACATGGAGGGGCAAGATGGCAGCACAGAGGTGTGGAATTTAGATGGTTCTCTAGAGCAGCGGTAAATAGCCAGGAACTGTCTGGAATAACTGGTCTACATCTGTGACCAGACACACATGGTTCACCAGTCCGGAATGGGTGGAAGGGCGTAGATCACAACACAAAACTGTAAGTAAAGCCCCCAAACTGCAGAATTTGGTGCCCTTCCCCCACTAGCATGAGAGGTTGGTTTAGAGTCACTTCCCTGTGGGAAAAAGAAGCAATCTCTTCTTTCCTTTTTTTTTTTTTTTTAATCATCATTTTATTGAGATATATTCACATACCACGCAGCCATACAAAACAAATCGTACTTTCGATTGTTTACAGTACCATTACATAGTTGTACATTCATCACCTAAATCAATCCCTGACACCTTCATTAGCACACACACAAAAATAACAAGAATAATAATTAGAGTGAAAAAGAGCAATTGAAGTAAAAAAGAACACTGGGTACCTTTGTCTGTTTGTTTCCTCCCCCTATTTTTCTACTCATCCATCCATAAACTAGACAAAGTGGAGTGTGGTCCTTATGGCTTTCCCAATCCCATTGTCACCCCTGATAAGCTACATTTTTATACAACTGTCTTCGAGATTCATGGGTTCTGAGTTGTAGTTTGATAGTTTCAGGTATCCACCACCAGCTACCCCAATTCTTTAGAACCTAAAAAGGGTTGTCTAAAGTGTGCGTAAGAATGCCCTCCAGAGTGACCTCTCAGCTCCTTTTGGAATCTCTCTGCCACTGAAGCTTATTTCATTTCCTTTCACATCCCCCTTTTGGTCAAGAAGATGTTCTCCATCCCACGATGCCAGGTGTACATTCCTCCCCGGGAGTCATATTCCACGTTGCCAGGGAGATTCACTCCCCTGGGTGTCTGATCCCACGTAGGGGGGAGGGCAGTGATTTCACCTTTCAAGTTGGCTTAGCCAGAGAGAGAGGGCCACATCTGAGCAACAAAGAGGCATTCGGGAGGAGACTCTTAGGCACAAATATAGGGAGGCCTAGCCTCTCCTTTGCAGCAACCGTCTTCCCAAGGGTAAAACTTATGGTAGAGGGCTCAACCCATCAAACCACCAGTCCCCTATGTCTGTGGTCATGTTAGCAACCATGGAGGTGGGGTAGGCAAATACCCCTGCATTCTCCACAGGCTCCTCAAGGGGGCACTACATATTTTTTTTCCTTATTTTTCTTTTTCTTTTTTTTTTTTTTTTAAATTTCCCTTCTTTTTTAAATCAACTGTATGAAAAAAAAGTTAAAAAGAAAACAAACATACAATAAAAGAACATTTCAAAGAGACCATAACAAGGGAGTAAGAAAAAGACAACTAACCTAAGATAACTGCTTAACTTCCAACATGTTCCTACTTTACCCCAAGAAAGTTACATAATATAGCAACATTTCTGTGAACTTGTTCCTACTATATCCATCAGAAATTAACAGACCATAGTCATTTCTGGGCATCCCCAGAACGTTAAATACCTTATCTGTTCTTCTTGGATTATTGTTCCCCCTTCCTTAATTGCTCTCTACTGCTAGTTCCCCTACATTCTACATTATAAACCATTTGTTTTACATTTTTCAAAGTTCACATTAGTGGTAGCATATAATATTTCTGTTTTTGTGCCTGGCTTATTTCGCTCAGCATTATGTCTTCAAGGTTCATCCATGTTGTCATATGTTTCACGAGATCGTTTCTTCTTACTGCCGCGTAGTATTCCATCGTGTGTATATACCACATTTTATTTATCCACTCATCTGTTGAAGGACATTTGGGTTGTTTCCATCTCTTGGCAATTGTGAATAATGTTGCTATGAACATTGGCGTGCAGATATCTGTTCGTGTCACTGCTTTCCGATCTTCCGGGTATATACCGAGAAGTGCAATCGCTGGATCGAATGGTAGCTCTATATCTAGTTTTCTAAGGAACTGCCAGACTGACTTCCAGAGTGGCTGAACCATTATACAGTCCCACCAACAATGAATAAGAGTTCCAATTTCTCCACATCCCCTCCAGCATTTGTAGTTTCCTGTTTGTTTAATGGCAGCCATTCTAACCAGTGTTAGATGGTATCTCATTGTGGTCTTAATTTGCATCTCTCTAATAGCTAGTGAAGCTGAACATTTTTTAATGTGTTTCTTGGCCATTTGTATTTCCTCTTCAGAGAACTGTCTTTTCATATCTTTTCCCCATTTTATAATTGGGCTGTCTGTACTATTGTCATTGAGTTGTAGGATTTCTTTGTATATGCAAGATATCAGTCTTTTGTCAGATACATGGTTTCCAAAAATTTTTTCCCATTGAGTTGGCTGCCTCTTTACCTTTTTGAGAAATTCCTTTGAGGTGAAGGAACTTCTAAGCTTGAGGAGTTCCCATTTATCTATTTTCTCTTTTGTTGCTTGTGCTTTGGGTGTAAAGTCTAGGAAGTGGCCGCCTAATACAAGGTCTTGAAGATGTTTTCCTACATTATCTTCTAGGAGTTTTATGGTACTTTCTTTTATATTGAGATCTTTCGTCCATTTTGAGTTAATTTTTGTGTAGGGGGTGAGGTAGGGGTCCTCTTTCATTCTTTTGGATATGGATATCCAACTCTCCCAGCCCCATTTGTTGAAAAGACCATTATGGCTCAGATCAGTGACTTTGGGGGCCTTATCAAAGATCAGTCAGCCATAGATCTGAGGGTCTATCTCTGAATTCTCAATTCGATTCCATTGATCTATATGTCTATCTTTGTGCCAGTACCATGCTGTTTTGGCAACTGTGGCTTTATAATAAGCTTCAAAGTCAGGGAGTGTAAGTCCTCCCACTTCGTTTTTCTTTTTTAGAGTGTCTTTAGCAATTCGAGGCATCTTCCCTTTCCAAATAAATTTGATAACTAGCTTTTCCAAGTCTGCAAAGTAGGTTGTTGGAATTTTGATTGGGATTGCATTGAATCTGTAGATGAGTTTGGGTAGAATTGACATCTTAATGACATTTAGCCTTCCTATCCATGAACATGGAATATTTTTCCATCTTTTAAGGTCCCCTTCTATTTCTTTTAGTAGAGTTATGTAGTTTTCTTTGTATAGGTCTTTTACATCTTTGGTTAAGTTTATTCCTAGGTACTTGATTTTTTTAGTTGCTATTGAAAATGGTATCTTTTTCTTGAGTGTCTCTTCAGTTTGTTCATTTCTAGCATATAGAAACATTACTGACTTATGTGCATTAATCTTGTATCCCGCTACTTTGCTAAATTTGTTTATTAGCTCTAGTAGCTGTATCGTCGATTTCTCAGGGTTTTCTAGATATAAGATCATATCATCTGCAAACAATGACAGTTTTACTTCTTCTTTTCCAATTTGGATGCCTTTTATTTCTTTGTCTTGCCGGATTGCCCTGGCTAGCACTTCCAGCACAATGTTGAATAACAGTGGTGACAGCGGGCATCCTTGTCTTGTTCCTGATCTTAGAGGGAAGGCTTTCAGTCTCTCACCATTGAGTTCTATGCTGGATGTGGGTTTTTTGTATATGCTCTTTCTCATATTGAGGAAGTTTCCTTCAATTCCTACCTTTTGAAGTGTTTTTATCAAAAAGGGATGTTGGATTTTGTCAAATGCTTTTTCAGCATCTATTGAGATGATCAATTGATTTTTCCCTTTCGAGTTTTTAATGTGTTGTAATACATTGATTGTTTTTCTTATGTTGAACCATCCTTGCATGCCTGGAATGAACCCCACTTGGTCATGGTGTATGATTTTTTTAATGTGTCTTTGGATTCGATTTGCAAGTATTTTGTTGAGGATTTTTGCATCTATATTCATTAGGGAGATTGGCCGGTAGTTTTCCTTTTTTGTAGCATCTTTGCCTGGTTTTGGTATTAGATTGATGTTAGCTTCATAAAATGAGTTAGGTAATGTTCCATTTTCTTCAATGTTTTGAAAGAATTTGAGTAAGATTGGTGTCAGTTCTTTCTGGAAAGTTTGGTAGAATTCCCCTGTGAAGCCATCTGGCCCTGGGCATTTATTTGTGGGAAGATTTTTGATGACTGATTGGGTCTCTTTGCTTGTGATGGGTTGGTTGAGGTCTTCTATTTCTTCTCTGGTCAGTCTAGGTTGTTCATATGTTTCCAGGAAATTGCCCATTTCTTCTACATTATCCAGTTTGTTGCCATACAGTTGTTCATAATATCCTCTTATAATTTTTTTAATTTCTTCAGGATCTGCAGTTATGGCACCTTTTTCATTCATTATTTTGTTTATATGGGTCTTCTCTCGTTTTGATTTTGTCAGTGTAGCTAGGGGCTTGTCAATCTTGTTGATCTTCTCAAAGAACCAACTTTTGGTGATATTTATCCTCTCTATTGTTTTTTTGTTCTCTATGTCATTTATTTCTGCTTTAATCCTTGTTATTTCTTTTCTTCTACTTGGTTTAGGATTGGTTTGCTGTTCATTTTCTAGCTTCTTCAGTTGATCCATTAGTTCTTTGATTTTGGCTCTTTCTTCCTTTTTAATATATGCGTTTAGTGCTATAAATTTCCCCCTTAGCACTGCTTTTGCTGCATCCCATAGGTTTTGGTATGTTGTGTTCTCATTTTCATTCGTCTCTATATATTTAGCAATTTCTCTTGCTATTTCTTCTTTAACCCGCTGATTGTTTAGTAGTGTGTTGTTTAACCTCCAGGTATTTGTGAATTTTCTAAGTCTCTGATGGTTATTGACTTCTAATTGTATTCCATTGTGGTCAGAGAATGTGCTTTGAATAATTTCAATCTTTTTAAATTTATTGAGGCTTGTTTTATGTCCCAGCATATGATCTATTCTGGAGAAAGTTCCGTGAGCACTAGAAAAGTATGTGTATCCTGGTGATTTGGGATGTAATGTCCTGTATATGTCTGTTAAATCTAATTCATTTATCAGATTGTTTAGGTTTTCAATTTCCTTATTGGTCTTCTGTCTGGTTGATCTATCTATAGGAGAGAGTGATGTGTTGAAGTCTCCCACAATTATTGTGGAAACATCAATTGCTTCCTTTAGTTTTGCCAGTGTTTCTCTCATGTATTTTGTGGCACCTTGATTGGGTGCATAGACATTTACGATTGTTATTTCTTCTTGCTGAATTGCCCCTTTTATTAGTATGTAGTGGCCTTCTTTGTCTCTCAAAACATCCCTGCATTTGAAGTCTATTTTATCTGAGATTAATATTGCTACACCTGCTTTCTTTTGGCTGTAGCTTGCATGAAATATTTTTTTCCATCCTTTCACTTTCAGTTTCTTTGTGTCCCTGTGTCTAAGATGAGTCTCTTGTATGCAACATATTGATGGTTCATTTTTTTTGATCCATTCTGCGAATCTATATCTTTTAATTGGGGAGTTTAATCCATTTACATTCAACGTTATAACCGTGAAGGCATTTCTTGAATAGGCCATCTTATCCTTTGGTTTATGTTTGTCATATTTTTCCCTCTCTCTATTAATATCCTTTATTGTACCCATACCGAATCTCTTTAGTACTGAACCTTTCTCCAAGTCTCTCTGTCCTGTCTTTGTTTCTCTGTCTGTAGGGCTCCCTTGAGTATCTCCAGTAGGGCAGGTCTCTTGTTAGCAAATTCTCTCAGCATTTGTTTGTCTGTGAAAAATTTAAGCTCTCCCTCAAATTTGAAGGAGAGCTTTGCTGGATAAAGTATTCTTGGCTGGAAATTTTTCTCACTCAGAATTTTAAATATATCGTGCCACTGCCTTCTCGCCTCCATGGTGGCTGCTGAGTAGTCACTACTTAGTCTTATGCTGTTTCCTTTGTATGTGGTGAATTGCTTTTCTCTTGCTGCTTTCAGAACTTGCTCCTTCTCTCTCTGTTTGACAGTGTGATCAGTATATGTCTCGGAGTGGGTTTATTTGGATTTATTCTATTTGGGGTTCGCTGAGCATTTATGATTCGTGTATTTATGTTGTTTAGAAGATTTGGGAAGTTTTCCCCAACAATTTCTTTGAATACTCTTCCTAGACCTTTACCTTTTTCTTCCCCTTCTGGGACACCAGTGAGTCTTATATTTGGACGTTTCATATTATCTATCATATCCCTGAGGTCCATTTCGATTTTTTCAATTTTTTTCCCCATTCTTTCTTTTATGCTTTCATTTTCCATTCTGTCATCTTCCAGGTCACTGATTCGTTGTTCAACTTCCTCTAGTCTTGTACTATGAGTGTCCAGAATCTTTTTAATTTGGTCAACAGTTTCTTTAATTTCCATAAAATCATCCATTTTTTTATTCAGTCTTGCAATGTCTTCTTTATACTTTTCTAGAGTCTTCTTGATTTCCTTTATATCCCGTACTATGGTCTCATTGTTCATCTTTAGTTCTTTGAGTAGCTGTTCTAGGTGCTGTGTCTCTACCGGTATTTTGATTTGGGTGCTTGGGCTTGGGTTATCCATATCGTCTGGTTTTTTCATATGCTTCATAATTTTCTGTTGTTTTTGGCCTCGTGGCATTTGCTGAACTTGATAGGGTTCTTTTAGGGTTTGTAGACCTATTGAAGTCCTTATCTCTAAATTATCAGATCTACAGCTTCGTGGAGTACACTTTCTCTAACTAACCAGCAGGTGGCGTCCACGAGCCACCTGTTCTCCACAAGCCAGTTCTCCCCTGCTTAGCCTTTTTGGTGAGTGGGGGAGTGAGTCTTGTGGGGCCCAATTGGTGTACCAAGTTTGCGTGTGTAGTTGGTATTGCCTGCCCTGTATGTGGGGCGTGTTTCTGGGCAGTCGGGGAGGGGTGGTGGCCCTAACAATCTAATCTCCCTGGTGATCCTAGAGTTTTAAAGCTGCTGCAATAGTCTAATCCTTCAGTTCAGTCCTGCCACAGTTTGTCTCTGCCACTGACCCACTAGTCCTTGGTATTGGCGTATGGCTCCTGAGACTTGCAAGTGGGCCCCTCTTCCAGGCTGTGCACCCCGGGTCCTCTGTTGAGGGATGACTGTGCTATGTCACAGGTGAGTGCCGTCCCCCCAGGGCAGTTCTGGGCTGCTGGGCTGTGTAGGGGCCTCCCTACATCTGCTCAAATGATGGCTGAATGGGGCTTTGTTAATTCACACTGCTCCACCTTCCCAACTCTGGGACAATCAGCTGAGGTTGCAGGGAAGGCTAATGTCCACGCCCAGTTTTGTGGTGTGTGCCTGTTATTTGAAGCACTTCCGTCACACTGGGTTGTCTGGGGTAGCTCTGGGCTATGGGGCTGGCGATGGGCAGGAGTGTTTCCTGTCCACCAGGATGGTGGCTGTGAGTGGACACCCCCCTTTTCTTGGGAAGTTGTGGTGTTTAGTGAATTTTCTCAGCCACTGGATTATTGCCTTTTGTCTCAGAGCTCTCTTAGTTCTGCTCTTGCCTTGACGTGCCCAAATTGCAATTCTTTGAAGCTTTCTGTATTGGGCTTCTTGGAGTAATTGTTTTAGAAAAAGAAAAAAGGATTAAAAAAAAAAAAAAAAAAGGGCCCTCCTCACAGATCTAATGGGTTATTGAAATGCTAACAGACAAAGCAGGCAGGGCCATTAAGGAAAGGTCCACAGGGCAGAGAGATCAGCTTTTCTTCGGGATTTGCATATGCGCCTCAAGGCCTGAGCTCCGCCCTTCCCCTTTCTGTGTTCACCAGAACTCCAAAAATCCTCTGCTTTTATTTTGGAGTTTTTCGTGTTGTTTTTTTTTTCTATGCCTGTCTCCTCTCTGCTGGGCTGGCTGCTCTCAGATTCTCTGGTGTCTGGTCTCAGTCTATCTATGGTTGGAGTATGGATCAGTAGAATGAGTTTCCGATAAGGGCTGCCACTGCAGTTCTCCCTTCTCCTTCCCGGCGCTGACAGCCCCTCCTCCCACGGGACTGAGCCTGGCAGGGAGGGGCGTGGGTCCCCTGGCCGCAAAAAGTTACAGATTTCGCTGATCTCAGCAGTTCGACATCTTCATGAGTGTTGTATGAAATATGCCCAAAGACAGATTGCTCTGTGGTGTCCAGTCCACGCAGTTCCTGGCTTTCTACCTACTTTCCTGGAGGAGTAACTAAAACATACAGCTCACCAGTCTGCCATCTTGCCCCGCCTCCTCAAGCCTATTCCTTTTCTAGACAACCAGCAATCTCTTCTTTACTGTCTTGGACAGCTTATTAAAATCTATAGCCACTCAAGAAATTTTCCCAAGAAGAAACAAACAAAAAAAAAGTTTCTTAAAGAAAGAATGGGAAACAATTGTCAAATATACAAATTGTTTGTTTTCTCTGGAAAAACAAACAAGGGAAGCAAGGGAAGGTAGCTCAACCAAGCTCCACATGTGGTTTTTATGAACAAATTTGGACTACTGACTACAACCTATGAGCACAGATAAACCTGGAGAAGGCAGGAAAGGGAACTTGAGGTCTCTCCTGGCAGAGAGGAGGCATGGCTAATGGAAAAACAAACAAACAAACAAACAAATAAATAAATAAAAACAGAGGCTTTTGGAGTTGGTCGAGCTCAGAATACTGGAAAGGCCTGTGCCCAAAGAAAAGGGGCACGAAGAGCGGGGTACCAACTCCAGATCTTGACTGGTGAAACTTGGGGGCTGGGAACTGGCTCTGAAAAGGGAATTTCTTTCTTTCTTTCTTTCTTTTTTTTTTAAACTATTCTATGTGTCTCATTAGAGAAAGCCCCCAGGCAAGGATGGAGCTAAGATACAACTGAGAGACAAAGTAAGGAGTCAAGTGAAGGAGATAATTCCCTGAAGGGCATATCATCCCCAAGAAAAGGGGGGAGATGGCTCAACTCAAGTGGCAGCCCTCTTTCAGAGAATTCAGACCCCAGAGATAGAAAACAGAAAAAGTTTAAGCCCTCCCTCCAACTCAGCCTCTGTCTCAATCACATCCCTAACAAAGGCAGGGTCTGCTGAAAATTAAAGGCTCCATACCTCTTTGCTCCAGTGAGGAGCTGCAGGCTGACAAGCACCACCTGCTGGGCAGGATTGGAAAAGCACAGAATCGAGACGCTTTACAGGAAAGACTGGCACCCTGCAGGGTCTCATCCTCAGGGAAAGTTGGTACTGATTACACCCTTCTCCTGAGACCTGGGCTTGTCTGGTCTGGGAAAATCTAATTGATGTCAATCATATCTGGGTATACCCGCTTCAAAAAAAAAAAAAAAAGATTCCATTTAGGCAGGGCAAGAACCAGAATAACATGAGCTGAAAAATTTTGATCAGTTAAACAGAAGCTATTCTAGAGGTCTGCAATAAGTTGAACTGTACACCAAAGAACAGAGCATATCAACAAGAAAACCCTAGGTAAAAGAGTGAAAACAACCTCTAGAATAAACTAATCAAGGAAACCAGATGCACAGACAACAACAAAAAATTATGAGTCACACTAGGAAAAATGAAGATATGGTCCAGTCAAAGGAATAAACTTATACTTCAAATGAAATACAGGAGTTGCAACAACTAATTAAAGATGTTCAGACAAGCTAAATCAATTCAAAAATGAAATCAATGAGTTCAGGGAAGACATGGCAAAAGAGATGAAGGATATAAAGAAAACACTGGGCAAACATAAGGAAGAATTCAAAAGTCTGAAAAAACAAATGGCAGAATTTATGTGAATGAAAGACAGTAGAAGAGATGAAAAACACAATGGAGACTTACAACAGCAGATGTGAAGGGGCAGAAGAAATGCTTACTGAACTAGAGAACAGAACATCTGAAATTCTACACACAAAAAACTAATAGGGAAAGGAATGGTGTGCCAGTTTGGATGTATTATGTCCCCCAAAACTCCATGTTCTTTGATGCAATCTTGTAGGGGCAGAAGTATTAGTGTTGATTAGGTTGGAACCTATTGGTTCAGTGTTTCCATGGAGATGTGACTCAATCAACTGGGTGAGACCTTCCATTGGATTATTTCTATGGAGGTGTTGTCCCACCCATTCAGAGTAGGTCTTTACTGGATCACTGGAGTACTTTAAAAACAGCCACACAGGCCCAGACGTAGAGCAGCTGTGAGTGACATTTTGGAGAGCGACTGAGAGTGACATTTTGAAGAGGAGCTGCAGCTAAGAGAGGACAAAATGCCTCAAAAGCAAGATTTTGGAGAACACCATTTTGAAATGCAACCTGGGAGCAAGCAGACACCAATCACATGCCTTTGGAGCTAACAGAGGTTTTCTGGACTCCAATGGCCATCCTTCAATGAAGGTACTCTATTGTTGATGTCTTACCTTAGACACTTTATGGCCTTAAGACTGTAACCTTGTAACCAAATAAACCCCCTTTATAAAAGCCAATCCATTTCTGGTGTTTTTCAAAATGGCAGCATTAGCAAACAGGAACAAATGAAAAAATATGAGCAGGGTCTCAGGGAATTGAAGGACAACATGAAGCACATGAATATATGTGTCATGGGTATCCCAGAAGGAGAAGACAAGGGAAAAGGGGAAGAATAATAGAGGAAATAGTCACTGAAAATTTCCCATTTCTTATGAAAGACATAAAATTACAGGTCCATGAAGCATAGCATACCTCAAACAGAATAGATCCAAGTATACTTACTCCAAGACACTTACTAATCAGATTGTCAAATGTCAAAGACAAAGAGAATTCTGAAAGCTGCAAGAGAAAAGCAATCCATCACATACAAGGGAAGCTCAATAAGACTGTGTGTGGATTTCTCAGCAGAAACCACAGAGGTGAGAAGGCAGTGGTATGACATATTTAAGATACTGAAAGAGAAAAACTGCCAACCAAGAATTCTATATTTGCCAAAACTGTCCTTCAAAACTGAGGGAGAGATTAAAATATTTTCAGACAAACAGACACTGAGAGAGTTTGTGAATAAGAGACCTGCTCTATAAGAAATACTAAAGGGAGCACCACAGGCATATAGGGAAAGATAGGAGAAAGGTTTGGAGAAAAGTGTAGAAATAAAGACTATCAGTAAGAGTAAAAAAAAAAAAGAGAGAGAGAGACAGAGAAAAACACTAATATGAACTAACATTAATCAGCGAACTTTGAGAGTTAAAGTTGAGAACACAGGTTATCAGGAGATAAAAAATGAGTAGAAATTGGGCATTTGATGCTGAAGAAGTAAAGAATGTTCATCAGGATTGATTGTAAAGATCCAGAAACAGCACAATATTGTAAGTACACTGAACAAAGCTGAATGTGAGTACAGTTAAAAGGGGCATGTATGACATCAGAAGTAAAGATAGAAAATAAGGACTGGGACTATATAACTTAGTGAAACCTAGACTAGACAGTGATGGCGACTAAATGTATAAATATAAGAATGCTTTTACATGAAGGAGAACAAATGAATGTCAATAATGCAAGGTGTTGAAAATGATATGGTATATGGAAAAATGCAATCAATGCAAATTAGAGTTGATAGTTAACAGTAACACTGCAATACACTTCCATGAAATGTAACAAAGGCAATATACAAAAGCTAAACGTCAATAAGTGGGGAGATATAAAGGAGGAGTATGGGATTCTTTGTGTTACTGTTACTGTTTCTTTTCATTTTATTTATTTTTATTCTTCATTTTTCCCCTCATCTTCTTTCTTTGCAGAAGAAACAGAAATGTCCTCATATAGACTGTGGTGGTGAATGCATAAATATGTGTTTATACCAGGACCCACTGATTGTTTACTTAGGATGGATTGTATAGTGTGTGGATAAAACTTTTAAAAATAAAGATACTGGTGCTGGAGAAAATGTGGTGAGAGGGATGTACCTATTCCCTGTTGGTGGGGAAGTAGAATGGTGCAGCCCCTCTGGAGGGCAGTGTGGTGATTCCACAGAAGGCTAAGTACAGGGTTGCTGTATGATCCTGCAACCCTGTTATTAAGTATATATTTGGAAGAACTGAAAGCAGGGACATGAGTGGATATTTGCACACTGGTGTTTAGGTGGCAGTATTCACGATTTGCAATGAATGGAGGTGGCCTAAGAGCACATTAAGTGACGAATGGAAGGATGAACTGTGGTGTATACATATTATATAATGAAATATTGAGTGGCTGCAAGAAGGAATGAAATTGTGAGGCATGTAAATAGATGAATGAACCTTGAGGACAGTATGTTGAATGAAAGAAGCCAGAAATAAAAAGACAAATATTATAATATCTCACTAATATGGACTAAATAAAATGTGCAAACTCTGAGAATTTAATTTGAGAGCATAGGTTATCAGGGGAAGGCTTATCATAAATGTTCCTAGATTATAAATTCTTACAGCAGTCACACCTATTCCTGAGCTGTTATGGTTACTTATAAATACTGAGATGCTGAGCTCTTTGTGTATAATCTGGTCATTCCCTGAAACTTTTTATCTGTGTGACACCTGAGATTCAGAGCTAGAGTTCTGCAGCTATGAAAATCAGCATTACCTGATACAGAAACTGTTTAAAAAGCCAAAAAAGAGATCAGACTTACATTAGAGATATGAATGAGCTGACCTGGTTAGGACTAAGGCAAATCAGACTACACAGTAAAGGACTATATTGATTCTGTTTTAAAACTTCAACTTCTATATGAGACCAAAGAAAGAGATGTTTATTTGGTGCAAAATTTATATTTTCTGTAGCACATTATCTAATTCAACTTGTATGGTCAGTTTATTAGAACACCATAATTACATGAAAACTTGACTAGGGAGTGAAATCTTATTTATTCATATGCATTAGTGTGATGTCCTGATACATCTGAGAGTAATTTGGACAGAAAATAAAAAAGTATTTTCAAAGCCCCCTTGGGACTGGGGAGAAATGTGGAAATATTAAACTTCCCCACCTGGGGAATTCCTGATATTCTCACAAAGCATCAGGAGCTACCAATTTAATAGGACAAGCCCTCAATCTTGCCCTTATGAAACTACTCCCACAAAGGAAAAGCTATGCCTACTTATAATTATGCCTAAGAATTACCCCCAGAGAACCTCTTTTGTTGCTCAGATGTTGCCCTCTCTAAGCCAACTCTGAAGGTAAACTCATTGCCCTCCATTCTATGTGGGACATGACTCCCAGGGGTTTAAATCTCCCTAGCAATGTGGGACATGAGTCCCAGGGATGAGCCTGGCATTGGCATCATGGGATTGAGAATGCCTTCTCGGACCAAAGTGGGTAAGAGAAATTAAACAAAATAAAGTTTCAGTGGCTGAGAGATTTCAAATAGAGTTGAGAGGTCACTCTGGAGGTGATTGTTATACATTATATAGATATCCCTTTTTGTTTTTAATGTATTAGAATAGCAAGAAGGAAATACCTGAAACTGTTGAACTGTAATCCAGTAGCCTTGATTCTTGAAAATGATTGTATAACTATATAGCTTTTATGGTGTGACTGTGTAATTGTGAAATTTGCAACTGGCACTCCTTTATCCACTATATGGGCAGATGAGTAAGAAAATAAAAACAAACAAATAAATAAATAATAGGGAGGATAAAGAGTATGGTATGTTTTGGGTGTTCTTTCTTACTTTTATTATTATTCTTATTTTAATTATTTTGAAGTAATGAAAATGTTCAAAAATTGATTGTGGTGTAAATGTACAACTATATGATGATACCATGACCCCTGATTGTTTGGATGATTATTTTGTATGTGACTATATCTCAATAAAATTACATTTTAAAAAAAGGCAATAATACACCTGACTTCTGGTGGACCAAGATGACAACATAAGACATTCTAGGGTCCTATTCCTCCACAGAATCTTTGAACAACTAGCAAAAAAAAAAAAAAATTGGCAAAGCCATCTTCCAAAATACAGCAAATGGGCTGCAGTAACTGGGCAAATACCAATCAAAAATGGTAGGAGAGTAAGATTGTGGAAGACGGTGGAGTGGGAAGCTCCAGGAATCAGTTCCTCCACTAGAACAACTACTAAACAAGCAGGAACTGTTATAATCAACTATTTTGAATCTCTGAAGTATAGAACACTGTGCCGCATCTAGGGAAGGGCAGGAAGAAAGAGGTAAAGTCCAGTAAATAATAGTGAATTTCACTCTCCATGCAGTGGTCACCATCACTCATCCCCCAGCCCCCAAGGAAGGCAGCAATGGGTACTCAACCCAGGTCCCTGGTGTACCTTGCTAGTGCCAGGGTGGGAAATAAAGACCTAGTTCCCCAAGATACAGGGGTGTGCAGTCTGATTGCTGGTCACTGCTTTTCATTAGCTACTTCAGATAACTGGGGTGGGTACCCAGGTCTGAAGGCAGCCATTGTTCTAACCCACTTGGGGCAAAAGAGACAGGACAGCACCTTTCCTCAAGACTATAGAAAACAGTAAAAGGGTTTCATTTCCTAGGCAAGTGACAAATCAAGAAAACACAGCTTCAAAGAACCATAGGAAAAGCTCCTGGCTCCCTTACTGGCCCCCTTACTCACCACCTCCATAGGGGAGTGTGGAACCAGCTAGTGCTCCCTTTGGGGGTCCCTGGCCTTGTTCCATCTGGGAAAGAATGACCTGGAAAACTCCTTTTCAGCTCACCCCACCTCCAAGGATTTGCCCTCTGAGCAGAAAGCATCTAAGACAGTGAAAGTGGTGTAAAAAACAATTGTATTTGGTGGCCTGGGGCAAAATATTACTGCTTTAAGTCCTGGTATGGAGCACTAGGAAGAGGGAAAAGGTCTGTTTTCTAGGGAATACTGGGGGCATTCAAATTCCTGTAAACAGGGGAACTCCTAAGCCCACTAGCAAACACAAGCCCAAGACAAAACACAGGCTCAGAAAAGACAGGGAACACCTGCACTTTGCATTC
This sequence comes from Choloepus didactylus, assembly GCF_015220235.1. NCBI lineage: Eukaryota > Metazoa > Chordata > Mammalia > Pilosa > Megalonychidae > Choloepus > Choloepus didactylus. Next base: position 57,620,208 of record NC_051310.1, on the reverse strand, counting down.
ATCTTGGGCTGGCCTTTCTCACAGGGGAGCCGAACTCTGAAGAAGAGCACTGGCCAATGCAAAGCTGATTTACAAAGACTGTGAAAGGTGTTTTTTTATCCATTGGTTTGTTTGGTTTTGCTGGCTCCTGGCACTCAAGAAAATCTCTTTAATATCACTTTCTGGATACAAACTCAAGAAACAGATAGCTCAGGGATTAAATCCCAGTGTTAACTTATAAAATACTAAAATGCACAGTATGCAAATGATTATAATATAAAGAAACAGAAAATGATGGCTCATCCAAATGAAGAGGATAGAAATCCAGAAATGAAGAAGACCAGACTGTGGAAATACTAAACAAAGACACTAAAACTTATCTTAAATGTGCTCAAGGAGATAAAGGAAATACAGAGAAAGAACAAAGGATGTCAGGAAACCAATTGTGCCAGTTTGGATGTATTATGTCCCCCAAAACACCATTTTCTTTGATACAATCTTGCGTGGGCAGACATATTTGTGATTAGGTTGGAACCTATTGACTAAGTGTTTCCATGGAGATGTGACTCAATCAGCTGTGGGCAAGACCTTTGGTTGCATAATTTCCATGGGGGTGTTACCCCACCCATTCTGGGTGGGTCTTAATTAAATCACTGGAGCCATATAAATTGCTGACAAACAAGGAGCTCAGAGCAACTGAGAGTGACACTATGGAGACGAGTTACAACTAAAAGAGACATTTTGGAGAATGTCATTTTGAAACACAACCTGGGAGCAAAGGAAGAAGACGTAAGCCATGTGCCTTCCCAGCTAAGAAGTTTTCCGGGTGCTATCAGCCATCCTTCAGTGAAGGTATCCTACTGTTGATGCCTTACCTTGGACACTTTATGGCCTTAAGACTGTAATTTTGTAACCAAATAAACCCCCTTTATAAAAGCCAATCTATTTATGGTGTTTTGCAAAATGGTAGCATTAGCAAACTGGAACAATGAATAATATGAGAACCTCAATAAAAAGATAGACATTTCAAAAAGGAAACAAACAGAACCACTCAAGTTGAAGACCATAATAACAGAAATGAAAAATTCCCAGGAGAGTTTCAACAGCAGATTGAACGTGGCAAAAAAAAAAAAAAAATCAGTGAAGACAAGACAATGGAAATGAGTCAGGCTGAGGAGCAGAAAGAAAAAAGAATTAGAAAAAGTAAAAATAGCCTAAGAGACCTGTGGGACACCATCAAGCATACCAATATATGCAATAAGGAAAAAGAAGGAAAGGAGAAAGGAGGAGGAGAGAATGAGGCAGAAGGAATATTCAAAGAAATAAGGACAGAAAATTTCCCCAACTTGGCAAAAGACATGAATATACACATCCTAGAAGCCCAATGAACACCAAACAGCATACACTTAAGAGCAATACACCCAGTCAAATGCAAAGTATAGGGAGAGAATTCTGAAAGCTGCAAGAGAAAAGCAAACCAAGTTATGTACAAAGGAGTCCCAGTTATATGAATGCCAGTCTCTTATCAGAAACCCTGGAGGAAACAAGGTCAGATGAAATATTTAAAGTGCTAAAAGGAAAAAACTGCCAAGTAAGATTTTTATAACAAGCAAAACTGATTTTCAAAAATGAGGGAGAGATTAAGACATTCCCAGATAAACAATAGCTGAGGGAGGTCATTACCACTGGAACGGCCCTACAACCAATGTTTAAAGGAGTTCTTCAGACTGAAGGGGAAGGACATTAGACAGTAGATCAAACCAGCATAAAGAAATAAAGACTTCTGGTAAAGGTACCCATATGAGTAATTATAAATGCCAGTACTATTGTATTTTTTTGGTATGCAGTTCCACTTCTTACTTCTTATAGCTGCAAAAAAGCAAATACACAAAAGGTAATGACAAATCTATGGTTCTGGCATACAATGTACAAAGATATATTTGATAACAAATATTTTAAAAGGTGGGGGAACACAGGAGGTCTAGGAATGGTGTATGTTTATGCTACTGAAGTTAAGTTTGCAATAAATCTAAAATGATTGTTACATATTTAGGATGCTAAATTTTAACTCCATGGTAATCACAAAGAAAACATATGAAAAATATATCCAGAATGAAATGAAAAGGGACTTAAAATGGGACAATACAAAATATCAAATCCAGCCAATCAATTAATGTCATATACCATATTAACAGAATGAAAGGATAAAACTACATGATCCTTTCAAATGACACAGAAAGTCATTTGCCAAAATTCAGCATCCCTTCTAGATAAAAACACTCAGAAAACTAGGAATCCAAGGAAATATCCTTAATGTGATAAAGGGCATATATGAAAAACCCACAGCTAACTTATTCTCATTGGTGAAAGAGTAAAGCTTTCCTCCTAATATCAGGAACAGTACAAAGATGTCCACTGTTGCCACTGTTATTCAACATTGAACTGGACATTCTAGCCAGAGTAAAAAGGCAGGAAAAAGAAATAAAAGACAACCAAATTGGAAAGGAAGAAGTAAAACTTACCCTATTTGAAGATGACATGATCTTATGTATACAAAATCCTGAAAAACCCCAACAAAGCTATTAGAGCAAAACAAAGAATTCGGCAACATGCAAAAATCCATGGTGTTTCTATATACCAGCAAAAAACAACCTGAAGAGTTAATTAAGAAGAAAATATGATTTACAATGCAAATAAAAGAATCAAGTATCTGGGAATACAGTTAACATAGGATAAAATGACTTGTACATGGAAAACATTGCTGAAAAAAATTAAAGATCTAAATAAATGGGAAGGACATTTATTAAGATGTCAATTCTATCCAAAGCAATTTACAGATTCAATGAAATCCTAATAAATATTCGAATAGCCTTCTTTGCATAAATGAAAAAGCTAATCATCAAATTCATATGGAAAGGTAAGGGGCCCCAAATAGCCAAAACCAATTTGAAAAAGAAGAACAAAGTTGGAGAACGCACACTTCCCAATTTTAAAACTTATCACAAAGCTACTGTAACCAAATCAGCATGGTACTGGCACAAAAACAGACATATAGATCAATGAAATCAAACTGAGAGTTCAGAAATAAACTCTCCCATCTTTGGTCTACTGATTTTTTACAAGGGTGCCAAGTCTACTCAATGGGGAAAGAACGGTCTCTTGAAAAATTGGCATTGGGAAAACCGGATATCCTTGTGTAAAAGAATGAAGCTGAACGAACCCCTCCCGTATACAAAAATCAGCTCAAAACAGATCACAGACCTAAATACAAGAACCAAAACTCTAAAACTCCTAGAACAAAACACAGGAAAACACCTTCAGAACCTTGTGCTGGTCAAAGAAAAAATAGATAAATGGGACACCATCAAAACTAAAAGCCTTTGTGCAAAGACTTTATCAATAAAGTAGAAAGACAACAGAATGAGAGAAAATATCTGGAAAGAAAATATCTGATAAGTATTTAATATCTAGAATATATAATGAAACCCTACAATTCAACAACAAAATGACATAAAACCCAACTTAAAAATGGAAAAAAGACTTGAATAGACATTTCTCCAAAGAAGATACACAAATGGCCAATAAGCATATGAAAAAAATGCCAAACATCATTAGCCATTAGACAAATGCAAATAAAAACCGCAAGATACCACTCACACCCACTACAATGGCCACTATTTTTTTTAATGGAAAACAAGTGTTGGAGAGGATGTGGAGAAATAGGAACACTCACTCATCATTGGTGGGAATGTAAAATGGTACAGCTGCTGTGGAGAACAGTTTGGCAGTTTCTCAGGAAGTTAAGCATAGAATTACCATACAACCCAGCAAGCCCACTCCTAGGTATATACCCACAAAAACTGAAAGTGAGGACTCAAAAAGATATTTGCACACCAACATTCATAGTGGCATTATTTCCAGTTATCAAAAGATAGAAGCAACCCAAGTGTCCATCAACCAATGAATGGATAAATAAAATGTGATAATACAAAGAAATATTATTCTGCTGTAAAAAGGAATGCAGTTTTGATATATGTGAGAACACTGATATATCTTGAAGACTTGAAGACATCATGTTGAGTGAAATAAGCCAGACACAAAAGTACAAATACCTGTGATCTCACTTATAGAAAATAGCTAGACTATGCAAATTCATAAGAGTCAAAAACTAGAATACAGGTTACCAGATCCAGGTTCAGGGTGCAGAATGGGAAGTTAATGCTTAATTGGTACCACATTTCTGTTTGGAGTAATGGAAAAGATTTAGGAATGGGTGGTGGTGATGATAGCATACATTGTGAATGTAAGTAACACCACTAAACTGTATATTTGAAAGTGGATTAAATGGGAAATTGTAGGTTGTGTATAGGTTATCAGAATTTTAAAAAAACAAAAACCATAGAACTGTACAGCACAGAATGAACCCTAATGTAAGCTATGGAACAAAGTTAATAGTATAAATATAATATTGTTTCATCAAATGTAACATAGCTACCACATTTATGCAAACTTAATAGGGAAAACAGTGGGGAGGGTGTATATGGGAAGCCTGTACTTTTCATAATTTTTTTAGGTAAATCTACAACTTCTCTAATAAAAAATTTATTTAAAAAGCTATTAAATGTTGGAAGCAATGTAGTTATACATGTTGGAAGCAATGTAGTTATTCTAGGTTATTTATTTTTCTTATTCCTTTGTTTGACTATGGTTTGTTAATTTTCTTGGGGTATGGTAGGAATATGTTGGAAGCAAAGTAGTTATTTTAGGTTATTTCTTTTTCTTATTCTTTTGCTTTGTTTTGTTTGAAATGTTATTTTTGTTTGTTTAATTTTTCAATAAAGTTAAAAAAATAAAATTGATTATGGTGATGAATGCACACACAAAAAGCTATAATACAATATCCACTAACCAGAATATATAAGCAATGGCAAACTAAAGCTAAATTATGGAGCAATAAAATGGAATGAACTACTGATAAATGTAATAACATGGTTGAATCTCCAAGTATTAAACAAAGTGAAAGAAGCCAAATGCACACAGAAAAAAAGACTACTTCCTGCATGAAAGCCCAGGAAATGCAACACTAGAATGATAGAAAGTAGTTAAGGGTCAGGAAGGGTGGAAAAGTGATTGGCAGCAAAAGAGTAGGAGAATACTTTTTGGGGTAATGGAAGTTGTCTATATCTTAATTGTGGTGGTTATACAACTGTATATATTCATCAAAACTTATCAAAGTTGGTGAAGTTTATTGGATGTAAATTATACTTTATAAAGGTGACTTTTAAAAGAATTTTTAAAGAATAATAGTATACACTTTTTTAGGTAAAGAAAATGAAAGGGGTGGGGGCATATGAACATATACATATGCTTATCTGCAAAAATAAACACTGCAAGGATAAATAAAAAAATACCAAAAATAATTACCTATAGTGGGCAACGAGAATAGAATTTAGAAGGGATATGGATGGAAGTGAAACCTCTGAATATAATTTTTTATATAGTTAACTTTGAAATAATGTAAATTTTTTACATACTCAAAATTAAACCAAAAAGAAAAAAAAAAAATCTAGGGGCCCTCATGCAGCATGCTTTGTGTGGTAACGGAACACTAGTATGTTGCCTATATCCTATTTCATTAGAAAGAACCCAGACTATAAACTTGAACAGACCAGATCATATTTGTTCAATAATGAAGTTTCATTGATATATTTACTTATGTTTTGCTCCAAAGTATCTGAAAGCGACCATCTGTGACTAATCAGAACAGAACACTATCACAGATTGTTTTAATTTCCTGCATGTTATCAGCAGCAAGAAGGTAACCCTGGAAACGAGGATTTATGGCATTCTATTTCCTACTGTTGGTCATAACTAACAAAGGGAATAAAAGCAGCCTCCAAAAGTTATAGGTTTGTCCATAAAAACACACATCAGTCCTAAGGTATATCTTTTTTATATCATTAGTGATAAAGCAATGACAACAAATAACACTGTCGAGCTGCCATCTCTCACATCTGCCAGGAACCCTTCTTGAAAGTACATTAAGGCAGACCCACAGTATACCTAAATCACCTATTTAAGTAAGCATCTTACGAAGCAGAGGTCTCAGATCCCCCACCCCCCACCCCGCCAGGGCTTATTAAAACATGATGCTGGGACCAACCTCCCAGAACTTCTGATTCATTAGGTCTGGGATGGGCCTGAGAATGTGCATTTCTAACAAATTCCCAAAAGATATTCCTGCTTCTGGCCTGGGAACCACATTTGAGAAAACCTGAGAATTCCTGCTTTGAAGCATTTCATGTTTTGTACTAATACATAGAACCTTTTTTTAAAAAAAGCAGTTTTAATGAGATAAGTTCACATACCATGCAATCCATCTAAAGTGTACAATTAATGTCTTTTAGTATAGTCACAGAGTTGTGCATTCATCACCACAGTCAATTCTAAAACATTTTCACCCTGAAGGTTTACTGTGTTACACTGTCCCATATTTCACCTTGTCTGTCCTTCTATTGACATACACGACCCTAAACTTTCCCTTTCAACCACAATCACACCCACATATTGTTGCTATTAGTTACACTCACTACAATGTGTTCCTATAACCTCCATCCATTTCCAAACATGTACAATCAACCTTATTACATATTCCGCACAACTTTAGCATCAGATTCCCATTCTCTGCCCTCGTTCTATCACCTGGTGACCTATGTTCCAGACATTAACACCATGAATTTGCTAGTTATATTTAGTTCATATTAGTGAAGTCATACAATATTTGTCTTTTTCTGACTTATTTCACTTGACATAATGTCCTCAAGGGTTCATCCAATTATACAGAATCTTCACACCTTCAAAATTTTCCTGCTTAAAGATAACATATATTTTTAAAGGCAAACACATACCTGTTTTTGCTGGGAAGAAAGGAAAAAAAGTAATAGGAAACTCCAGGGAGATGTTCCCCCAAAAGGAAAACTCTATCCAAGAGAGTTCCTTTTGAATGAGTGATGATAGGAATTAGCACCATCTAGGATATTGTTTGATGAACAGCTCCCCAAACTAGATTACGAAGGAAGGCAGATTCTCATGCCTGCTGCATCTTCTCGGGAGGACAGCATTAAAAGGCAGTGGTCTATCAGGGTCTAGCCCAGTTGAGGACAGGAAAGTATGTAGACCCTCTCCCTCTAGGGCTCCACTGTCCTGAGTATTGGGCCTTTCTACTGGGCAATGCTGTGTACACAAACGACTGCTGCAGACTGGCCAGACCCCTGACCCCTTATGCCATCTTTCTTCCTGGCTAGAGTGATAGGTTTCCAATCATGGGGAAGCTGCCCAGTCCTCTGCCTCCATGCTGCAGTGGAGGCAGAAGAGCACAGGGCCCAAATGTTCTGGCAGGGGAGCTGCAGGTATCCTACGCTCCCAGTCCTGCACCCCAGCCCTACCCCAGTCTATGTAGCTGTTTCTGCATGTAGATGCTGCCTGTCTGGTCTGGGACTTGGATCTACACTGCCCCACTGACTGCCCTGTCTGGTATAATAAAGATCCTTATGCCTAAATAAAAAAATTAAAAAGGCAATGGTCCACACCCAAGTTTGTAGCCCAGTTTGTCCACATACTTGGTGGGTAACCTTGGGCAAAATTATTTAACTTCTCAGTGACTAGTTCTGTTTTTGTATTTTTATTGTGGCAACACATACACAACATAAATTTTTTCATTTGAACCACTTTCAAACATGCAGTTCAGTGGTAATAATTATTTACACAATGTTGTACTACCATTACCACCATCTATTACCAAAACTTTTCCATCACTGCAAACAGAAACTCTGTATCCATTAAGCAATAACTACTCATTCCCCTTCCCCCTATATCCCCACCCCCACCCCAGTATTTAAAAAAAAAAAAAAAGGACAATGATACAAAAGAATTGAAAGCAGGGACACATGCAAATATTTGTACACAAATGTTCATGGCAGCTCTATTTACAGTAGTCAAAAGGGGGAAACAACCCAAATGTCCATCAATCAATAAATGGATATACAAAACTGGTATAACCCATGGATGATTGTATGGTGTGTGAATGTATTTCAATAAAACTGAATTAAAAAAAAAACAAAACTGGTATAACCATACAATGGAATATTATTCAGCTATAAAAAGAAATGAAGTTCTGGTTCATGCCACAACATGGATGAGTCTTGCAAACATTGTGCTGAGTGAAAAAAGCCAGACACAAAGAGCCACATATTGTATGATTCCATTTATATGAAATATCCAGAACAAGCAAATCAGAAAAAGCAGATTAATAGTTGCCAGGGAGAGGCGAAAATGGGGAATGACTGCTAATAGGTATGGAGTTTCTTTGGGGATGATGAAAAAGTTCTGAAACTAGATAGTGATGATAACTGTACAACCCTATGAATGTACTTAATGCTACTGAATTCTACACTTTAAAGTGGTTAAAATGGTGGACTGACATCATCACCATGGCCAACATAGACAGCTACTGAAAACTCCTCTCCAGAGATTCACTGAAAAAAAGGAGAATTCTGAATTGTTTGAAACTCTGCAGGAGGATATAGACTGGAGAAGGAAACTGCAGATGCTAAACTGAAGAAAGAGAAGAATAACAGGTAGGAATGTTCCGTTCCAGACCAGCAAGTCCTCTCCCCTCCCCCTCACTCAGTTTCACTGCGGGAAAGGCACAGAACCAGCAGACGGGACCCCTCCCACCAGGAACATAGATTTTAAAATCTCTCACAGCAGTGAGACATACCCCCACCATCTGAAGACCTGGGGGACAAAGGAGGACATCTCAAAGCCCAGGTCAGTGAGGGACAAAGAGACTGAGAAAACGTGGACAGAGACTGCATTTCCAGCCCTGTGTCTGAAAGTCCTTCCCCCACCCTTGAGGCAAGCAGCAGCCAGCGGCCCTTTCCTTGTCTTGGGGAAGGCTGGAGTACTGGGTCAGTTGAGGAAGTACGCTGCCACAGGTATAGCCCCAAACTGAGCAAGATCTTAGCTGACAAAGTGAGGGCATAGGAATCCCGCAGTTTCAGCTCACCTGGATAGATGCAGGCTGTGCATGGAGGCAAAGCATCCTCTGAGAATGATCAAGTTACTTAACAGCGCCATCTGCTAGACAGTCCGGAAAGTTCAAGGGAATAGAAACACTTTTAAAAAGATGCTCCAGACCCTTTATTAGGACCACAGGAGCTGGTCTACATGCACTGCACAGAAACCCAGCCCTATTTTGGCTGAGAAATACAGACAACCCAATTGTTAAAGCAGGGCTCCAAAACAAACCCAGGTCTTGCTGACTGGCAGAAAACACAGCACCACTGGAAGCCAGCAGATCTATATTATCACCCACAGTGAACTTGCTGGGGTGCCCAGTGCCTACCTCCCATCCCTGTGGCAGGCCACAGTGGGTGCCTGATTTGGGAGGAAGACTGGGGGTCAGAGCCAATCTGATGACTGGCCAACGAGAGAAGCCAAAAAATATATAGAGATCAAAGAAAACCCAAGGCAAAAGAGAGAAAATAACCTCCAGAATAAGTTAATCAAGAAAATCAGATGCTTAGACAGCAAAAACAATCATGAGCTACACCAGGAAACATGAAGATATGGCCCAGTCAAAGGAACAAACTAACACCTCAACTGAGATTCACGAGTTGAAACAACTAATTAAAGATGCAAACAAAACTTCTAAATCAATCCAATGAGTTGAAAGCAAATGTGACAAAAGAGATGAAAGATATAAAGAAGACACTTGTTGACCATAAGGAAGAATTCATAAGCTTGAAAAAAACAAATGTCAGAGGCTGGACAAGATGGTGGCATATGGAGGTGTAGAATTTAGTTAGTCCTCTGGAACAACTAGCATACAGCCAGGAACAACTAGTAAATAGTCTGGAACAAATGTTGGAGGACATCTAAGACTGGACAAACAGCATACACCAGTCTGGAATGGGTGGAATGGCTGAGATTGCTGCATAAGAACTGTAGTAAAGCCCCCCAAACTGTGGCGCTGGTGCCCCTCCCCCACTGGCATGGCAGGCTGAGCTCAAATACTTCCCTGTGGGGAAAAAGAAGGAGCCCACTAGGAGGAAGGGAAGGTGGCTCAACCAGGCTCCAACTGTGGTTTCAGTTAATGAATTTGGACTACTGAATACAAGCTATGAGCAAAGATAAAACTGGAGTAAGCAGGAAAGAAACCCGAGGTTTCTCCCAGCAGAGAGAAGGTGGAGCTGAAGGGAAAAAAAAACAAAACAAGAATCAATAAAAACAGAGGCTTTTGGAGTTAGCTGTGCTCAGAATACTGAAAAAGATCTGTGTGCCAAGAAAAGGAGCACAAAGAACCAGGCACCAACTCTAGTTCTTGACTGGTAACTGGGGGTCTACAGGCTGGCTCTGAAAAGGGGATCTTTCTTTTTTCTTTTTTTTTTTTCAATCTCTCATTCTAAGTAGCTCATTAGAGAAAGCCTCAGGCATTTTCAATTGTCAGTGCTGACAAGGTAAGGGTGTACTTAAGATATTTATAGAGACAAAGGAAGAAGTCAAATGTAGGAGATTAATCCCAAAAGGGCTTATCTTCCCTAAGAAAAGGGGTAGGTGGGCTCACCTCAAGTGGCTGTCCTCCCTCAGAATACTCAGACCCCAAGGTCTGGGGGCAAAAAACAAAACAAACAAACAAACAAAAAAAATAGAAACAGCTTAGGCTTGACTTCTGACACCACCCTTGGCCCCTGGCCGAGACAGGGTCCACCAAAAATTAAAGAAACTGCACCTCTTTACCCCAGTGGGGAGCTGCAGGCTGACAAGTGCCACCTGCTGGGCAAGATAGGAAAAGCAGTGTCTAGAGGCCTTGCAGGAAAGCCTAACAACTTGCTTGGTCTCATCCTCAGGGAAACCTGATATTGACTACACCCTCTGCCTGAGACCTGGGCCTGTCTGATCTAGGAAAATCTGATTGGGGTAAACAAGGAAACCAGATGCCTAGACAACAAAAAATTATGAATCACCCTACAAAAAATGAAGATATGACCCAGTCAAAGGAACAAACTTACACTTCAACTGGGATAGAGGAGTTGAACAACTAATTAAAGATCTTCAAACAAATATGTTAAATCAATTCAAAAATCAAATTAACGAGTTGAGGGAAGATATGGCAAAAGAGACAAAGGACATAGAGAAGACGGTGGGCGAACAAAAGAAAGAACTTCAAATTTCGAAAAAAACAATTGGTAGAACTTAAGGGAATGAAAGGCACAACAGAATAGATGAAAAACACAATGGAGACATACAACAGCAGATTTGAAGAGACAGAAGAAAGGACAGGAACTAGACAAAAGGATATCTGAAATCCTATACACAAAAGAACAGACAGGGAAAAGAATGGAAAAATATGAGCAGGGTCTCAGGGAATTGAATAACAACTTGAAGCGCATGACTATAAATGTCATGCGTGTACCAGATGAAGAAGAGAAGGGAAAAGGTACGGAAAAAATAATGGAGGAAATAATCACTGAAAATTTCCCTTTTCTTATGAAAGACATAACATTGCAGATCCAAGAAGCACAGCATACCCAAAAGAATAGATCCGAATAGACCCACTCCAAGACACATCATAATCAGATTATCAAATGTCAAAGACAAAGAAAAATTCCAAAAGCAGCAAGAGAAAAGTGATCCATCACATACAAAGGAAGTTTGATAAGACTATGTGCGGATTTCTCAGTAGAAACCATGGAGGCGAGTAGGCAGTGGCACGATATATTTAAGATACTGAAAAAGAAGAACTGCCAACCAAGAATCCTATATCTGGCAAAACTGTCCTTCAAAAATGAGAGTTTAAAATACTTTCAGACAGACACTGAGAGAGTTTGTGACCAAGAGACCTGCTTTACAAGAAATAGTAAAGCAGTACAGACAGATAGGAAAAGACAGGAGAGAGAGGTTTGGAGAAGAGCGTAGAAATGAAGACTATCAGTGAGAGTAAAAAGAGGGAGAGACGGAAAATAAAATAAAATACAATATGACATATATTCCAAAAGTCAAAATGGTAGACAGTAGATATTATGTTGGTATAATTAGCCAGAAACAAAAGGACAAGTACTCTATGGACTCACTAATATGAACTAACACTGAAGAGCAGAATTTGAGAGTTAAAATTGAGAATACAGGTTATCAAGAGATAGAAAGAAGTTAGAAATTGGGCATTTGATGCTGAAGGAGTAAATAAGGGTAAACAGGATTGATGTATAGATACAGAAATGGATAGCATAATACTGTGTGATGGCAAAATATTGTAGGTACTCTGAACAAAGATGTGTGTGAGTACACTTGAAAGAGGAAGACCAGGAGCATGTATGATACCACAAGGAAAGACAGAAGATAAAGACTGAGACTGCATAACTTAGTAAAACCTAGAGTGGTCAATGATGATTAAATTTACAAATACAAGAATGTTTTTAAAAGAGGGAAAACAAATGAATGCCAACATTGCAAGGTGTTGAAAATTGGATGGTACAAGGAAAAAAATACAATCAATGCAAACTAGAGTCTATAATTAATGGTAACATTGCAAGATGTTCCCATTAATTGTAACAAAGGCAATATACCAAAGCTAAATGTCTATAAGAGGGAGATATAGGGGAGTGATAACGGGATTCTTGTTGGTGATGGTGTTGGCTGACCTTTTCATTGTATTTTTCTTCTTTTATATTTTTATTCTTCATTTTTTTTTCTCCTTTTCCTCTTTCTTTGTGAAGGAAACGGAAATGTCCTTATACAGGTTGTGGAGGTGAATGCGTAACTATGTGACTATACCAGGAATCATTGATTGTTTACTTAGAATGGACTCTATGGTGTGTGAATAAAACTGTTTAAAAAATAAACAGAGGGATACAAGTGCTGGAGAAAATGTGGAGAGAGGGAAGTACCTCTGTTGGTAGGGAAGTAGAATGGTACAGCCCATCCAGAGGGCAGTGTGGTGGTTCCAAAGGAAGCTAACTGTGGGGTTGCCACATGGTCCTGCAACCCCGTTATTGGGTATCTACTTGGATGAACTGAGAACAGGGAAATGAATGGACATTGCACACTGGTGTTCATGGAGACAGTATTCATGACTCACAACAGATGGATGTGACCTAAGGGTACACTGATTGATAAACGGAATGGTGAACTATGGTGTATACCTTCAATAGAATATTGTGCAGCAGCAAGAAGAAATGAAGTTGTGAGGTATGCAACTAGGTGAATGGACCTTGGGGAACAGTATGTTGAGTGAAATAAGCCTTCTGGCTTAAGATCATAATGCCTCACTAATATTGACTAATTATAATGTGCAAACTCTGAGAATTGAATCTGAGAGCATAGGTTATCAGGGGAAGGCTTACGGTAAAGGTTCCTAGATTGTAAGCTCTCACAGCAGTCACATCTATTCATGAGTTGTAACAGTTATTTCTAAATTCTGAGATGATGAGCTATTTTTGTATAACCTGGTCAGTCCCTGGAACTTGGGGTATCTGTGTGACACCTGAGACTCAGAGCCCGAGTTTGGCAGCTACGAATGTCATTATTACCCCATACAGCAAATGTTAGAGTCTGAAAATAAGATTAGACTTTAATTAGAGATATGATCAAAATGGGCTTGCTTAGAACTAAATTTAGTGTTTGAATAAACACCATAAATACATGGAAACTTGAATAGGGGGTGAGATCTGGTTGGTTTGTACAGGTTAGCATGAAGCCCCAATACAACCCAGAGTAATTTGGGCAGAGAATAAAAATGTATTTGCAAAGCCCCCTTGGGGAACTGGGGGAAAATTGGAAATACTAAACTTCCCCACCTAGGAAATTCCTGATATTCTTGCAAGCATTAAGGATTACCATTGTAGTAGGCCAAGCCCTCAATGTTGGGGCTTGCCCTTATGAAGCTTGTTACCACAAAGGAGAGGCTAAGCCTACTTATAATTTTGCCTAAGAGTTACCCCCAGAGAACCTCTTTTGTTGGTTAGATGTGGCCTCTCTCTCTCTCTCTCTCTAATTCAACTCTGCAGGTAAACTCATTGCCCTCCCCCCTACATGGGACATGATTCCTAGGGGTGTAAATCTCCCTTGCAACATAGGACATGAATCGCAGGGATGAGCTTGGCTCTGGTATCGCGGGATTGAGAAAGACTTCTTGGACCAAAAGGGTGAAGAGAAATGAAACAAAATAAAGTTTCAGTGGCTGAGAGATTTCAAATTGGGTCAAGAAGTCATTCTGGAGGTTATTCTTATGCCTTATATAGATATCCCCTTTTAGTTTTTACTGTATTAGAATAGCTAGAAGGAAATACCTGAAACTGTTGAACTGCAACCCAGTACCCTTTATTGTTGAAGATGACTATATAAGTATACAGCTTACACTGTGTGACTGTGTGATTGTGAAAACCTTGTGACTCCCACTCCCTCTATCCAGTGTATGGACAGATGAGTAGAAAAATGAGGATAAAAAGTAAATGAATAATAAGGAGGGATGGGGGGTATGGGATATTCTGGATGTTCTTTTTTACTTTAATTTTAATTTTTATTCTTTTTGTGTGTGTGTTAATGGAAATATTCAAAACTTGATTGTGGTGATGAATGCACAACTATATAATGGTACTGTGAACAACTGTACACTGTGCATGACTGTATGGTTTATAAATATATCTCAGTAAAATGGAATTATAATGGTATGGTAAATTTCATGTTATGCATATTTTACCAGCAAAAAAAATTTTTTTAAAGATAATACGGTGGTAGATGGAAAAAATATATATCTATTGTAAACTAGGGATGATTAATAATCTTTCATCAATTGTAACAAAGGTAACTATTGTTAAAAAATATTACAATTACACGAAGTACTATCATCAATTTTAACAAATGTTCCACAACAATGCAAGGTGTTGATGGTGGGGTGGTGTATGGGAATCCTGTATTTTAGGCATGATTGTTCTGTAAACCAATAACTTCTGTAACTTAAAAAAAAAAAAAGACAATGGAAAAAACTCAGAACGCTTAAGAGTATATCTTTCCTAAGGGACAGGAAGGCAGGAAGAGGCTGTGCCTACTGCGTTTAGAATTAAAAACAACAGAGACAGACAGACCTAGAGTTATCAAGCCTCTTTGTTCTTGGATGGAATTAAATCAACTCAAGGTGCTAACCAAGATTAGCCCACACTGATGTGCTGGAGAATGGTACGAATCACAGCCCAAACCCTCCTAGTTCCATCTAACATCAGAGCTACATCTGCCAGTCCTTAGTGCACTGTGCCCCAGAGTGGCAGGATCTGTGCCCATGTCTCCTACTCCCCTGGGTTTTAAGCTTCTAGGGACACACATTGTATCTTTTTTTTTTTTTTAGATCTCAACATATTTATAGAATCTTACATAATAAACATCACAAACACATCCTTTTAGAAGAAAAAGATCTGCCTTCCCAATAAGTTCCCATCTATTAATAACTCATCCTCATCCTATAAGAGTTAAACATGATTTATGTGAAATACCAAGGCACCTGCTTTAATTAAAAAAAAGATATACAGTATAAAACATGTCCCCAAGTCAGCAGCCTTGAATTTTTAAAAAAAGGCAGTATACATTTTTGGTGAGTAGACAAGACTGAGAATTTAGATTCTTTCATCTGTCACCCTGATATTATCTTGATTTGTATACAAAGTTACAAAGGGGACAAAAAAAGGTAGTATGTTCTACAGACTGGTATGTTCACAAACATTCATATCTGAGAAATGGAAACCATGGCAGCTCAAACCACAATTTCCAACTGATTTGGACTGAAAAAACAAGGTCTGATTCTGAGTATCTTATTATTTTAGGGATGAGGGGTAGGGTGGGGTATAGAGCCTCCCCCAAATAAGTTTATTAAAGGTTCAATTAAAAAGACCTTTCTGGCTTAGGCATCTTGTCTATTTGCCAACTAAAAAACCTTCGGTTAGAAATTTTGTCATTTGTATTTTTTAATAAGACATTAATTATTCAGCTTTTGCCACAACCATTATTCATGCCCACGCAATATTATACAGGGTTCCAGTGTAGACTTACAAACATGGTATCTCCAGTAAAGTTATTTAGTGTCCTTCATTACTGCAGGTTTCAGAAGTCAGTATGTTCTCCTGATTTTGTACCACTAAGATAAAAATAAAATGCACATCAAAGAATCCACTGCTTAGGATGCTTATCTTTCCAACTACATTTAACACATTTACTTTAAAATTTCAGCTGCAAAACGTTTTTTGAAAAATAGTTGTTCTCAAGATAAAAATTACCTTATAAAAATAAATTTTCCCTACCCCCTCATCTAAATTCTTCATTCTTAAAATTATTAAAAATTAACCTTTCACTTATAGCACTTATATGGTATTTTACTTTAATATATAGGCTATAATAGCCAACCAACCAATGTGTTTTCTTGGCCTGTTCCATTATCATTTTTATTCTTGTAATTAGCAAATTAATGATTTCATTTGTGACTTTCTAAAAACTATACAAAAAGGAGAAAGAAAGAAACAGAAAGGAAGGAAGGAAGGAAAGGGAGAGCACATTGTATCTTAAGGCTTTGAAATTTCCACTCAGTGCCCTGCATGCCACTCACAGAGCCAGTGTTAAAACAGATTTTCCACGTTTATCCAATTAATCTGTCAGTCTTACCCTGTGATTCACTTCCTTAAAACAGATTTAAAATAAAGAGACTCCAAAGAAGCTCATGTGGACAAGAAGGCATTGCAGCATTATTAGTAATAGCAAAAAATTGGAAACTTAGTAGCATCACGAGAATGATTTATATAGATTGGATAGTGTTATAGTACCCAGCAGTGAAAGTGAATGAATTTGAGTTGCATATATAAATCCTTGAAACAATATTCAATGAAAAAGCATGTAGCAGGATATATAAAATATGAAACATTTAAATGAAGCAGGAACAATACTACATGTTGGTTATGACATACACATAGAATGAAAGTATAAAAATATGCACAAGAGTAAGATACACCAAATTCAGAATAATGATTACCTCTACGGAGGGAAAGTAATGGCATCAGGAAGAGAAACACAGGAAGCTTAAAATATATCCGTATTTTTTTAAAAGCAATTATAGCAAAATGTTAATATTTGTTCAAAATGGACAGATGTTTGTTAAATTCATTTTTCATATTTTTTCTTGTATATTTGAGACATATCATAAATAAAAAGATTTTTTAAATTGAGGTGTTCATATGTATGCTGGTGCTCTGTTGGGTTTCTTCCCCCCAGCCCCCGCCGGGGGGGAAAAAAAATAGAGGTTACCTTTGGGCAGAGGGATCTGGGATGGAGGAGGATAACACAGAAAAGAGACAGCCTGTTTCATGCAGCGCTGCAAACTCCTTCAAAACCCTCCCTAAATCAAGCTCTGCAACTCAAAGGTTTCTGTCCTTGGTACGGTGTTTATGCTTTCTACTTTTTGCTTTCTACTCCTGTTTGAAAAACCTGTAAAATGAGCAAGGGCAATATTAAAACAAACTTAAAGCAGTATAAAATCATTATCTCTGATTTCATGTCCATCATGATAGTACATCCTTTTACCAGCATTTTCAACTCTCACAGCTTTTTGCACTTAACAAGAGAGAGATAACATCTGTAAAACTTGCCAAAATAATCATGAACCCAAAAGCCTGACGTTATCTAATGGTGAAAACTACGATGACTGCAGACAACCAGTCATACCATCTGTTGGTAGCAGGCAGAGCTGTTGCATGGCTTTGATTCGCTCCCTGAACTTGTTTCATAAATTACAAGTTTGCCAGCAGAAAGGCTCCAATGTATTACAAAGAAAGTATAAGTTTGGTTATTTTGGACATATCCATTCCTGTCATCTTTAACAGAAGCAAATTCATATATTGCTCTTAAGAGATAAAATATAACAAAGGCAACTGAAATAGATGTACTGGCTGCCTTGAAGTATTATCAATATGCATAGTTCATTTAGCAAATCCAGTACCAATGAGAAATTACCAAGCTCTCAGCCAGCCTTCCATGAACACTGAGTTTGTTGCTCAGGGACCATGTTTTCCCATACAAAGTTATCTTTACTAAGTACACTTTTCTCCTGATTACAACAGTAACATGCATTGTGGTTTATTTATAAAATACAGAAATAAGAAAATGAAAGCACATATACTCTCTCCTCCTAAACACAATTACTTAACTGTCTTTTAGGAACTAGACACCAAAGTGGTTCACGAAGTCGAATGGTGAAGTAGGAGTTAGGAATAGAGTCCAGAGACCACGTTTCTAGCGTGAGCTTTGAGAAGACTGTTTGGCCTGGGCTTCAGTGTCCTCACAGGTAAGAGGAGCCTAACAAGACTGACCCCCAGATTCCTGGCTTGCCCAAAGTGTAGACGTGGGAAATCGATGTTAAATTAAAATAGTTAACCTCACCGCTGGCTCAGGTTTTCAGACATGCAATGGCAATGGCCAGTAAGTTTCTGTATTGAGGTAGGGAAAAGTACCTGTCCTAAATAATTCAGATTTACTCATGGATAAAACCGAAGGCTGCCCATCATATACAAAGATTAACTCTCAAATTCTTTCTGAGCCAAAGTACTCTCATGCTGGTCTCAGATGCCGAAGGAAACAAAACAGTATATTTAAGGAGTCCTTAAGGGAGAGAAAAAAAAAATAGATACACACTTGACAAATTTAGTATTTTAATTGGATACTTTTGTATCTCTTTCACAATCCAGCTGTTAAACTGAAAATGGAATTTACAAAACAGATGGTGATAGCAAGGTCTAGTTCACAGCCGTTCTAAAGAAAGAACACACCAATCTGATAAACTACCCATTTGCTTCAAAAGCCTCTAATAGGTTCATCTCCTATCATCTACAGTCACTTACGCTGTGAGCTTTCATACAGACGGATGTGATGGGACCATCTGTAATCCTATCCGACAAATGAGTACCAGCAGAGTATGCAAGCCACCATCAGTGACAAATGATTGAGGGATAAGGGACTGTCCTTCAGAACAGTGGTCCCCAAATACAGCCCAGAGAGAGCTCTAGAAAATATAGCTTCCCACGCCACCCTGGGAAAGTGTAATTCATTAGGTGCAGGGGTGAATCACCAGTCAGGCTGGGAGACCACAGACTTTTGAAAGGTGAGAGAATAAGAGAGTTGAAAATTGGTCCACTATTGGTCTGGATATTGCTATTTAGCAAGGCTATACCGTGGGCAATATAATTGCTCACCATAAACCCTCACTGCCATCACCAAGTGGAGGATGACAATTCCTGTGAAACTGTTAGGTCTGCACACCAACTGGGAAAGGGCTGGAACAGAGAACACAGTGGTGGGAGGAGCAGGTGGGGAGGAAAGGGAAAGAAAAAAAGCAAGGAGCAGGAAGGACCCACATGCCCCAGTGGAAGGGAAAGTAAGGACTTCACAGAAAGTTGTACCCACATTCTACAAAAATGTCAGCCACTTACGAAACCAGCGAGATCCTACAGCCAACGTGCTGGAAATCAGTTTCCGAGGTAACATAACCAAGTTTTCATAGGAGGCCCAGTACTGGTTTCTCAACTGGAAACAAATGTATCTTATCATGACTGCCAGAAAACTTAAGATCTGAGGAAATAAGAGACCTAAGTGTAAAAACAGTAGTTGGAGAATGATTGGAAGCTAAACTCTAAAGGCAATAGTTGAAATATAGGAAAAGCTGTGGGCCAGGAGAAAAAAAATACGGCTTTATTGAAGATTAAGAATTTGACTCGGGCCTTAAGGATGGATAGAATTCTGACAAGAGGAAAGGAGGAGAGAGTTACTGTATGAAATTAGATGCAAACATGGTAAACAACAAAAAGCAAAGTGGCCTGCCTGAGTGGGAATACGTACTAGGCAGAACTTGGTTTCCCTTCTACTTCAGGGAATTTTTCAAACTAACAGTTTTACACTTAATTCATGACCTCTTTCAATCCCTGCAACAACTCTGCATTAGGCAAAACCGATTACCATCTCCATTTTACAGATGGAGAGACTGATATTAAGAAACATTATATGCCTGCTCAAGAAGAACCAACTAGTCAGCACAAGTGCTGGATTTTGATCCCAGGCTCCTGACTCCCACACAGAGCTCTGATCAAAACCGCCAAAAGCCTGAGCCTGGCCTCAGAGAAGAATGGATGGAAGATGAAGAGCCCAAACACAGGAGGCCCAAATCAGGAGTTGCTGCAGCTTACAGTTAGCCATGAGGTGACAAGGCCTGCATCAGATGACAGCCAAGGACAGGAAGAGAGAGCAAGTCTGATATTTTAGAAGAAAAGTAAAATTAATTACATGGAGGTTGCAGGAGAGGAAAGGGTCAAAAGCTAACTGTCAGCCCAAGAGGAGAGATCAAAAGCCTGATAACCTGAGGCTGCTGGGGCCCAGGGTCCATGCACATCAGCAGTGTGCCAGTTTGAATGTATTGTGTCCCCCAAATGCCATTATCTTTGTGGTCTTGTGTGGGGCAGACGTTTTTGGTGCTGGTTGGATTTGCTTGGAATGTGCCCCACCCAGCTGTGGGAGATGACTCTGATGAGATGTTCCCATGGAGGTGTGGCCCCGCCCATTTAGGGTGGGCCCTGATCGGTGGAGCAATATAAATGAGCTGACTCAAAGAGAGAAAAACAGAGTGCAGCTGGGAGTGATGTTTGGAAGAGAAGCAAGCTTGCTAGAAAGGAACGTCCTGGGAGAAAGCCGTTTTGAGGCCGGAGCTTTGGAGCAGACGCCAGCTGCCTTCCCAGCTAACAGAGGTTTTCCGGACACCACTGGCCGTCCTCCGGTGAAGGTACCTGATTCCTGAGGTGTTACCTTGGATGCTTTGTGGCCTTAAAACTGTAACTGTGTAGTGAAATAAACCCCCGTTTTATAAAAGCCTGTCCATCTCTGGTGTTTTGCATTCTGCAGCATTAGCAAACTAGAACAAGTAGCAAGATACTGTTTTATCACCTATTTATCTGGTTTATATGAGAGAAAATTGAATAATTTAATGCTACTTTGACCTTTACTTTTAAAAATCAAACTGGAACAGTTTCAGGGGAAAGGAGAATCCCATTAAATCTTCAAACTAATAAAAGGCGTATAAAAAAAGAACTTCTCTATAGAAGTGTATCCTAGAAAACCCGTAAAGACTCGCTTTTAAAACCAACTCACACACCAACACAAGGTGTTAATAATAGGGTGGTATATGGAAATCCTGTATTTTATGCATGATTGTTTTATAAATGCACAACTTCTCTAATAAATAAATAAGCTAGATCTCCACCTCACAACTAACACAGAGATAATTTACAGAAGGAATAAAGATTTAAATGTAATGAAGTTATTTAAAAATAAAAAACACTTGAAGTCTTTAAATTTAAATTCTCAAGATACAAATATTTTGTGCTTCCATACCACGTGAAGTACACAGCATTCCTACTGTTTCGGTTTGCTAGGGCTGCCAAATGCAATATACCAGAAATAGATTGGCTTTTACAACGGGGATTTATTAGTTCACAAATTTACAGTTCTAAGGCCATGAAAATGTCCCAATTAAGGCATCAGTAGGACGATACCTTCTCTGAAGAAAGGCCGATGGCATCTGGGGTTCCTCTGTCACATGGGAAGGCACATGGCCAGAGTCTGCTGGTCCTCTCCCAGGTTTAGCTTCTGGTTTCTGTGGCTTTCTCCAAAATGTCTCTGGGCTTCTGTCTTAGTTTCTCTCTTAGCTTCTCCTGGGGGCATTTCTGTCTCTGAGTTCTCTCCAAAATGTCTCAGCCTTTTATCCTCTCATATAGGACTCCAAGAGGGGATTAACACCCACCTTGAATAGGCAGGGCCACATCTCCATGGAAACAACCTAATCAAAAGTTCCCACCCACACAGTGTGATTGTGAAAACCCTGTGGATCACACTCCCTTTATCCAGTGTATGGATGGATGAGTAGAAAAATGGGGACAAAACCTAAATGAAAAATAAGGTGGGATGGGGGGAGGGATTTGGTGTTCTATTTTTATTTTTATTTTTTATTCTGAGTCTGATTCTTTCTGGTATAAGGAAAATGTTCAAAAATAGATTGGTGTGATAAATGCACAACTGTACTGTGAACAGTTGATTGTACACCATGGATGACTGTATGGTATGTGAATATATCTCAATAAAACTGAATTTTAAAAAAAAAAAGGTCCCACCCACAATAGGTCTGCCTCCACAAGAGTGGATTAAAAGAACATGGCGGGAGAACCTAAGATGGCGGCTAGGTGAGACAGGGGAAAAAAACACCTCCGTGAAACATACTAGATAAAAGCCAGAAAGTGACCCAGAACACCAGTTCCAGCAATGCACCAGCTGGACAAGGTCTGCTAAATCCACAGGAACCGTGCATTTGGTGAAACCGGGAATCTGCGATCTGAAACAAGTGAGTGAGCCGGCTGAAAGTCTGATGGCCGTGCTGCGGTGTAGGGAAACCATGGGTTGGCATTTGGAGACGGACTAGTTCTTTTTTTAAAAAAAAAAAAAAACCCGGGAGCAGCTGCGGATACGGCAACAAGAACCGTGCAGTGAAGCATGGCAGAAATGGGCTGTGCCAATGCCTCAACATCTGGGATCAAAGCCAGCCCTTCCCACACCCGCTGCTAATTGTCTTGGAGCCAGGAGGGCAGAGGGGAGCCAAAAGGAGAAAGAAACCACATCCCCTGCAGCCATCTTCCCAGCAGGCTGGGGACGCTCCTGCCCGGGGCTGGATACACAGCCCAGAGCCGCACCAAGGGTCCCAGTATGACGGGGAGTGTTTCCTGCAGCACTGCACACATGCCAAAATATCGGCCATGGACAGTGGCCTTTAGTGCACCCACAGCTAACTGTCCCAGAGCTGGAAAGGCAGAGCTGTGTGAAAAGGGGGAAATTAACATGCCCCATTCAGTCATCTTTACAGCAGGCTGGGAATGCCCCTGCATGGCCTGGCAGCCCAGGGCTTCCCTGGAGGGCTGGTGCACACTTGTGACGTAGCACAATCTTCCCTCAGCAGAGGTCCTGGAAGAGCACAGCCGAGAAGGGGGACCCACTTGGAAATCCCAGGGACCCTATGCCAATACCAAGGACTTGTGGGTCAGCGGCAGAGACAATCTGTGGCAAGACTGAAATGAAGGCTTAGACTCTTACAACAGCCTTAAATCTCCGGGAACACCTGGGAGGTTTCATTATTAAAGCTTCCCTGCCTCCCTAACCGCTCAGACACACGCCCCTCATTCAGGGCGGACAGCACCAACAACACACCCAAACTCGGTGCACCAATTGAACCCCACAAGAATCAGACCCCCACACACTACAAAGACAAACTTGGGGAGAACTGACTTGAGGGGAATAGGTGACTCGCAGACGCCATCTGCTGGTTAGTCAGAGAAAGTGTATGCCACCAAGCTGTAGATCTGACAAAGTAGGGACTGGTGTTTTTCATATTCTGAAAGAACCCTATCAAGTAAAGCAAATGCCAAGAGGCCAAAAACAACAGAAAATTTTAAAGCATATGATAAAACCAGACAATATGGAGAACCCAAACCCAAACACCCAAATCAAAAGATCAGAGGAGACACAGTACTTGGAGCAATTAATCAAAGAACTAAAGACAAAACAAGAGCATGGCACAGGATATAAATGACAGGAAGAAGACCCTAGAAGAGCATAAAGAAGAAATTGCAAGAGTACATAAAAAAAATAGACAATCTTATGGAAATAAAAGAAACTGCTGACCAAATTAACAAGATTCTGGATACTCACAGTACAAGACTAGAGGAAGCTGAACAATGACTCGGAAACCTCAAGGACCACAGAACGGAAAATGAAAGAACAAAAGAAAGAATGGGGGAAAAAATCAAAAAAGTCAAAATGGTTTCAGGGATATGATAGATAATATAAAACGTTGAACTGTAAGACTCATTGGTGTCCCAGAAGGGGAAGAGAAGGGTAAAGGTCTAGAAAGAGTATTCAAAAAAATTCTTGGGGAAAACTTCCCAAACCTTCTACACAATATAAATACACAAAGCATAAATGCCCAGCGAGCTCCAAATAGAATAAATCCAAATAAACACACTCCAAAACATATTCTGATCAGACTGTCAAATACTGAAGAGAAGGAGCAAGTTCTGAAAGCAGCAAGAGAAAAGCAATTCACCACATACAAAGGAAACAACATAAGACTAAGTTGTGACTACTCAGCAGCCACCATGGAGCAGAGAAGGCAGTGGCATGACATATTTAAAATTCTGAAAGAGAAAAATTTCCAACCAAGAATACTTTATCCACCAAAACTCTCCTTCAAATTTGAGGGAGAGCTTAAATTTTTCACAAACAAATGCTGAGAGATTTTGCTAAAAGACCTGCCCTACTTCAGATACTAAAGGGAGCCCTACTGACAGAGAAACAAAGAAAGGAGAGAGAGATACAGAGAAATTTAACAGACATATCTAGAACATTACATCCCAAATCACCAGGACACACTCTTCTCTAGTGATCATGATCTTTCTCCAGAATAGACCATATGTTGGGACATAAAACAAGCCTCAATAAATTAAAAAAAAATGAATTTATTCAAAGCACATTCTCTGACCACAATGGAATACAAATAGAAGTCAATAACCATCAGAGACATAGAAAATTCACAAACACCTGGAGGTTAAAAATGAAGGGGAGATGAAAACATGACCGGATAATCAAAAACTGAGGGGAGGCGGGGCAAGATGGCGGACTGGTGAGCTGTAAGTTTTAGTTACTCCTCCAGGAAAGTAGGTAGAAAGCCAGGAACTGCGTGGACTGGACACCACAGAGCAATCTGACTTTGGGCATACTTCATACAACACTCATGAAAACGTGGAACTGCTGAGATCAGCGAAATCTGGAAGTTTTTGCGGCCAGGGGACCCGCGCCCCTCCCTGCCAGGCTCAGTCCCGTGGGAGGAGGGGCTGTCAGCTCCGGGAAGGAGAAGGGAGAACTGCAGTGGCAGCCCTTATCGGAAACTCATTTTACTGATCCAAACTCCAACCATAGATAGACTGAGACCAGACACCACAGAATCTGAGAGCAGCCAGCCCAGCAGAGAGGAGACAGGCATAGAAAAAAAACAACACGAAAAACTCCAAAATAAAAGCGGAGGATTTTTGGAGTTCTGGTGAACATAGAAAGGGGAAGGGCAGAGCTCAGGCCCTGAGGTGCATATGCAAATCCCGAAGAAAAGCTGATCTCTCTGCCCTGTGGACCTTTCCTTAATGGCCCTGGTTGCTTTGTCTCTTAGCATTTCAATAACCCATTAGATCTCTGAGGAGGGTCCTTTTTTTTTAATCCTTTTTTCTTTTTCTAAAACAATTACTCTAAGAAGCCCAATACAGAAAGCTTCAAAGACTTGCAATTTCGGCAGGTCAAGTCAAGAGCAGAACTAAGAGAGCTCTGAGACAAAAGGCAATAATCCAGTGGCTGAGAAAATTCACTAAACACCACAACTTCCCAAGAAAAGGGGGGTATCCGCTCACAGCCATCATCCTGGTGGACAGGAAACACTCCTGCCCATCGCCAGCCCAATAGCCCAGAGCTGCCCCAGACAACCCAGTGTGACGGAAGTGCTTCAAATAACAGGCACACACCACAAAACTGGGCGTGGACATTAGCCTTCCCTGCAACCTCAGCTGATTGTCCCAGAGTTGGGAAGGTGGAGCAGTGTGAATTAACAAAGCCCCATTCAGCCATCATTTCAGCACTCTGGGAGCCTCCCTACACAGCCCAGCAGCCCAGAACTGCCCTGGGGGGACGGCACTCACCTGTGACATAGCACAGTCATCCCTCAACAGAGGACCCGGGGTGCACGGCCTGGAAGAAGGGCCCACTTGCAAGTCTCAGGAGCCATACGCCAATACCAAGGACTTGTGGGTAACAGGCAGAGACAAACTGTGGCAGGACTGAACTGAAGGATTAGACTATTGCAGCAGCTTTAAAACTCTAGGATCACCAGGGAGATTTGATTGTTAGGGCCACACCCCCTCCCTGACTGCCCAGAAACACGCCCCATACACAGGGCAGGCAACACCAACTACACACGCAAGCTTGGTACACCAACTGGACCCCACAAGACTCACTCCCCCACTCACCAAAAAGGCTAAGCAGGGAGAACTGGCTTGTGGAGAACAGGTGGCTCGTGGACGCCATCTTCTGGTTAGTTAGAGAAAGTGTACTCCATGAAGCTATAGATCTGATAAATTAGAGATAAGGACTTCAATTGGTCTACAAATCCTAAAAGAACCCTATTAAGTTCAGCAAATGCCACGAGGCCAAAAACAACAGAAAATTATAAAGCATATGAAAAAACCAGACGATATGGATAACCCAAGCCCAAGCACCCAAATCAAAAGATCAGAAGAGACACAGCACCTAGAGCAGCTACTCAAAGAACTAAAGATGAACAATGAGACCATAGTACGGGATACAAAGGAAATCAAGAAGACCCTAGAAGAGCATAAAGAAGACATTGCAAGACTAAATAAAAAAATGGATGATCTTATGGAAATTAAAGAAACTGTTGACCAAATTAAAAAGATTCTGGACACTCATAGTACAAGACTAGAGGAAGCTGAACAACGAATCAGTGACCTGGAAGATGACAGAATGGAAAATGAAAGCATAAAAGAAAGAATGGGGAAAAAAATTGAAAAAATTGAAATGTATCTCAGGGATATGATAGATAATATGAAACGTCTGAATATAAGACTCATTGGTGTCCCAGAAGGGGAAGAAAAGGGTAAAGGTCTAGGAAGAGTATTCAAAGAAATTGTTGGGGAAAACTTCCCAAATCTTCTAAACAACATAAATACACAAATCATAAATGCTCAGCGAACTCCAAATAGAATAAATCCAAATAAACCCACTCCGAGACATATACTGATCACACTGTCAAACACAGAAGAGAAGGAGCAAGTTCTGAAAGCAGCAAGAGAAAAGCAATTCACCACATACAAAGGAAACAGCATAAGACTAAGTAGTGACTACTCAGCAGCCACTATGGAGGTGAGAAGGCAGTGGCACGATATATTTAAAATTCTGAGTGAGAAAAATTTCCAGCCAAGAATACTTTATCCAGCAAAGCTCTCCTTCAAATTTGAGGGAGAGCTTAAATTTTTCACAGACAAACAAATGCTGAGAGAATTTGCTAACAAGAGACCTGCCCTACTGGAGATACTAAAGGGAGCCCTACAGACAGAGAAACAAAGAAAGGACAGAGAGACTTGGAGAAAGGTTCAGTACTAAAGAGATTCAGTATGGGTACAATAAAGGATATTAATAGACAGAGGGGAAAAATATGACAAACATAAACCAAAGGATAAGATGGCTGATTCAAGAAATGCCTTCACGGTTATAACGTTGAATGTAAATGGATTAAACTCCCCAATTAAAAGATATAGATTTGCAGAATGAATCAAAAAAAATGAACCATCAATATGTTGCATACAAGAGACTCATCTTAGACACAGGGACACAAAGAAACTGAAAGTGAAAGGATGGAAAAAAATATTTCATGCAAGCTACAGCCAAAAGAAAGCAGGTGTAGCAATATTAATCTCAGATAAAATAGACTTCAAATGCAGGGATGTTTTGAGAGACAAAGAAGGCCACTACATACTAATAAAAGGGGCAATTCAGCAAGAAGAAATAACAATCGTAAATGTCTATGCACCCAATCAAGGTGCCACAAAATACATGAGAGAAACACTGGCAAAACTAAAGGAAGCAATTGATGTTTCCACAATAATTGTGGGAGACTTCAACACATCACTCTCTCCTATAGATAGATCAACCAGACAGAAGACCAATAAGGAAATTGAAAACCTAAACAATCTGATAAATGAATTAGATTTAACAGACATATACAGAACATTACATCCCAAATCACCAGGATACACATACTTTTCTAGTGCTCATGGAACTTTCTCCAGAATAGATCATATGCTGGGACATAAAACAAGCCTCAATAAATTTAAAAAGATTGAAATTATTCAAAGCACATTCTCTGACCACAATGGAATACAATTAGAAGTCAATAACCATCAGAGACTTAGAAAATTCACAAATACCTGGAGTTTACACAACACACTCCTAAACAATCAGTGGGTTAAAGAAGAAATAGCAAGAGAAATTGCTAAATATATAGAGACGAATGAAAATGAGAACACAACATACCAAAACCTATGGGATGCAGCAAAAGCAGTGCTAAGGGGGAAATTTATAGCACTAAACGCATATATTAAAAAGGAAGAAAGAGCCAAAATCAAAGAACTAATGGATCAACTGAAGAAGCTAGAAAATGAACAGCAAACCAATCCTAAACCAAGTACAAGAAAAGAAATAACAAGGATTAAAGCAGAAATAAATGACACAGAGAACAAAAAAACAATAGAGAGGATAAATATCACCAGTAGTTGGTTCTTTGAGAAGATCAACAAGATTGACAAGCCCCTAGCTACACTGACAAAATCTAAAAGTGAGAAGACCCATATAAACAAAATAATAAATGAAAAAGGTGACATAACTGCAGATCCTGAAGAAATTAAAAAAATTATAAGTGGATACTATGAACAACTGTATGGCAACAAACTGGATAATGTAGAAGAAATGGACAATTTCCTGGAAACATATGAACAACCTAGACTGACCAGAGAAGAAATAGAAGACCTCAATCAACCCATCACAAGCAAAGAGATAGAGATCCAATCAGTCATCAAAAATCTTCCCACAAATAAATGCCCAGGGCCAGATGGCTTCACAGGGGAATTCTACCAAACTTTCCAGAAAGAACTGACATCAATCTTACTCAAAATCTTTCAAAACATTGAAGAAAATGGAACACTACCTAACTCATTTTATGAAGCTAACATCAATCTAATACCAAAACCAGGCAAAGATGCTACAAAAAAGGAAAACTACCGGCCAATCTCCCTAATGAATATAGATGCAAAAATCCTCAACAAAATACTTGCAAATCGAATCCAAAGACACATTAAAAAAATCATACACCATGACCAAGTGGGGTTCATTCCAGGCATGCAAGGATGGTTCAACATAAGAAAAACAATCAATGTATTACAACACATTAAAAACTCGAAAGGGAAAAATCAATTGATCATCTCAATACATGCTGAAAAAGCATTTGACAAAATCCAACATCCCTTTTTGATAAAAACACTTCAAAAGGTAGGAATTGAAGGAAACTTCCTCAACATGATAAAGAGCATATATGAAAAACCCACAGCCAGCATAGTACTCAATGGTGAGAGACTGAAAGCCTTCCCTCTAAGATCAGGAACAAGACAAGGATGCCCGCTGTCACCACTGTTATTCAACATTGTGCTGGAAGTGCTAGCCAGGGCAATCCGGCAAGACAAAGAAATAAAAGGCATCCAAATTGGAAAAGAAGAAGTAAAACTGTCATTGTTTGCAGATGATATGATCTTATATCTAGAAAACCCTGAGAAATCAACGATATAGCTACTAGAGCTAATAAACAAATTTAGCAAAGTAGCGGGATACAAGATTAATGTACATAAGTCAGTAATGTTTCTATATGCTAGAAATGAACAAACTGAAGAGACACTCAAGAAAAAGATACCATTTTCAATAGCAACTAAAAAAATCAAGTACCTAGGAATAAACTTAACCAAAGATGTAAAAGACCTATACAAAGAAAACTACATAACTCTACTAAAAGAAATAGAAGGGGACCTTAAAAGATGGAAAAATATTCCATGTTCATGGATAGGAAGGCTAAATGTCATTAAGATGTCAATTCTACCCAAACTCATCCACAGATTCAATGCAATCCCATTCAAAATTCCAACAACCTACTTTGCAGACTTGGAAAAGCTAGTTATCAAATTTATTTGGAAAGGGAAGATGCCTCGAATTGCTAAAGACACTCTAAAAAAGAAAAACGAAGTGGGAGGACTTACACTCCCTGACTTTGAAGCTTATTATAAAGCCACAGTTGTCAAAACATCATGGTACTGGCACAAAGACAGACATATAGATCAATGGAATCGAATTGAGAATTCAGAGATAGACCCTCAGATCTATGGCCGACTGATCTTTGATAAGGCCCCCAAAGTCACTGAACTGAGTCATAATGGTCTTTTCAACAAATGGGGCTGGGAGAGTTGGATATCCATATCCAAAAGAATGAAAGAGGACCCCTACCTCACCCCCTACACAAAAATTAACTCAAAATGGACCAAAGATCTCAGTATAAAAGAAAGTACCATAAAACTCCTAGAAGATAATGTAGGAAAACATCTTCAAGACCTTGTATTAGGCGGCCACTTCCTAGACTTTACACCCAAAGCACAAGCAACAAAAGAGAAAATAGAGAAATGGGAACTCCTCAAGCTTAGAAGTTTCTGCACCTCAAAGGAATTTCTCAAAAAGGTAAAGAGGCAGCCAACTCAATGGGAAAAAATTTTTGGAAACCATGTATCTGACAAAAGACTGATATCTTGCATATATAAAGAAATCCTACAACTCAATGACAATAGTACAGACAGCCCAATTATAAAATGGGCAAAAGATATGAAAAGACAGTTCTCTGAAGAGGAAATACAAATGTCCAAGAAACACATGAAAAAATGTTCAGCTTCACTAGCTATTAGAGAGATGCAAATTAAGACCACAATGAGATACCGTCTCACACCGGTTAGAATGGCTGCCATTAAACAAACAGGAAACTACAAATGCTGGAGGGGATGTGGAGAAATTGGAATTATTATTCATTGTTGGTGGGACTGTATAATGGTTCAGCCACTCTGGAAGTCAGTCTGGCAGTTCCTTAGAAAACTAGATATAGAGCTACCATTCGATCCAGCGATTGCACTTCTCGGTATATACCCGGAAGATCGGAAAGCAGTGACACAAACAGATATCTGCACGCCAATGTTCACAGCAGCATTATTCACAATTGCCAAGAGATGGAAACAACTCAAATGTCCTTCAACAGATGAGTGGATAAATAAAATGTGGTATATACACACGATGGAATACTACACGGCAGTAAGAAAGAACGATCTCGTGAAACATATGACAACATGGATGAACCTTGAAGACATAATGCTGAGCGAAATAAGCCAGGCACAAAAAGAGAAATATTATATGCTACCACTAATGTGAACTTTGAAAAATGTAAAACAAATGGTTTATAATGTAGAATGTAGGGGAACTAGCAGTAGAGAGCAATTAAGGAAGGGGGAACAATAATCCAAGAAGAACAGATAAGCTATTTAACGTTCTGGGGATGCCCAGGAATGACTATGGTCTGTTAATTTCTGATGGATATAGTAGGAACAAGTTCACAGAAATGTTGCTATATTATGTAACTTTCTTGCGGTAAAGTAGGAACATGTTGGAAGTTAAGCAGTTATCTTAGGTTAGTTGTCTTTTTCTTACTCCCTTGTTATGGTCTCTTTGAAATGTTCTTTTATTGTATGTTTGTTTTCTTTTTAACTTTTTTTTCATACAGCTGATTTAAAAAAGAAGGGAAAGTTAAAAAAAAAAAAAGAAAAACAAAGAAAAAAAAAGATGTAGTGCCCCCTTGAGGAGCCTGTGGAGAATGCAGGGGTATTGGCCTACCCACCTCCATGGTTGCTAACATGACCACAGACATATGGGACTGGTGGTTTGATGGGTTGAGCCCTCTACCATAGGTTTTACCCTTGGGAAGATGGTTGCTGCAAAGGAGAGGCTAGGCCTCCCTACGGTTGTGCCTAAGAGCCTCCTCCCGAATGCCTCTTTGTTGCTCAGATGTGGCCCTCTCTCTCTGGCTAAGCCAACTTGAAAGGTGAAATCACTGCCCTCCCCCCTACGTGGATCAGACACCCAGGGGAGTGAATCTCCCTGGCAACGTGGAATATGACTCCCGGGGAGGAATGTAGACCTGGCATCATGGGACGGAGAACATCTTCTTGACCAAAAGGGGGATGTGAAAGGAAATGAAATAAGCTTCAGTGGCAGAGAGATTCCAAAAGGAGCCGAGAGGTCATTCTGGTGGGCAGTCTTACGCACACTTTAGACAACCCTTTTTAGGTTCTAAAGAATTGGGGTAGCTGGTGGTGGATACCTGAAACTATCAAACTACAACCCAGAACCCATGAATCTCAAAGACAGTTGTATAAAAATGTAGCTTATGAGGGGTGACAATGGGATTGGGAAAGCCATAAGGACCACACTCCACTTTGTCTAGTTTATGGATGGATGAGTAGAAAAATAGGGGAAGGAAACAAACAGACAAAGGTACCCAGTGTTCTTTTTTACTTCAATTGCTCTTTTTCACTCTAATTATTATTCTTGTTATTTTTGTGTGTGTGCTAATGAAGGTGTCAGGGATTGATTTAGGTGATGAATGTACAACTATGTAATGGTACTGTAAACAATCGAAAGTACGATTTGTTTTGTATGACTGCGTGGTATGTGAATATATCTCAATAAAATGAAGATTAAAAAAAAAAAAAAACTGAGGGACTTCATCACAAGTAGATCAGTCCTATAAGAAAAGCTAAAGGGAATTGTGCAGGCTGAAAGGAAGGGACACTAAACAATTGATTGAAACCACATAAAGAAATAAAGATTTCCAATAAAGATCACATGGTAAATATAAATACCAATACTACTGTATTTTTAATTTGTAACTCCACTGTTTACTTCCTACAGGATCTAAAATACATAAACTGTAATGATAACTCAGTGGTTTCAGACTCAATGTAAAACACGTAATTTTCACAAGAACTACATAAAGGTGGGGGAATGGAGGAGGATAGGAACATAGTTTATGTGTCCTATTGAAGTGAAGGTGGTATCAAAGAAAAACAAGATTGTTATAGATTTAAGATGTTAAATTTAAGCCCCACAGTAAACACAAAGAAAGTATCAGAGAATATGACCATAGAGATGAAAAGTAGAGTATAGGTTATGAGAAGTGGGGGAAGGGGCAATGGGGAGTTAAGAAATGAGTGTAGGGTTTCTGTTTGGGGTGAAGGGAAAATTCTAGTAATGGATGGTAGGAAGGTGATGGCATTGCAACATTCTAAATGTGATTAATCCCACTAATGGAATGCTAGGGAGGGGTTGGAATGGGAAGATTTAGGCTGTATATATGTTTCCACAATTGAAAAAAAAAAAAAAAAAAAGTCTAAACAGATTATGACAATTAAATGCCAAGGATGATCCTGGATGGGATCTGAGGATGGAGAAGAGGAGGCTCAAAGGGACACAGTTGGGACATAAGGAAAAAAAAGGAAATATAGAATGTAAGCTTTGTATCAATGTTGAATTTCTTGAACTTCTTAGCTGCACTTAATGGGATTGTATAAAAGAATGTTCTTGTTCATGGGAAATGTATATGTGAATTATATTGTTTGTTCAAGGATGTGTGCAGCTTGCTCTCATGTTCAGAAGATAGATGATGGATGATAGGGAGAGAGGGAGGGAAAGAAAGAAATGGTGGAGTGAACAGGATATTAAAGTTGGTGGATCGGGGTTTAGGGGGAGGGGGGTCAGGGTATGCTGGAGTTCTGTGTATGGGGTTTGTATTGTTTTTGCAACTGTTCCTGTAAGTTTGAATTTATTTCCAAATAAAATTTAAAAAAAAAAAAAAAAAAAAAAAAAAGAACATGGCTTTTCTGGGGTACATAACAGATTCAAACTAGCACACCTACCAAAAATGTTTTCCCTGAATGCAATAAAGTCTTTAGACCTATCTTCCAGTTTCCAGGAATAAAGGTGATAAAACAAGTTAAATAAAAACAAGGAAAAGACAATAAGACTAATCCCAAAGAGGGGATATTCTATAGGACAACTGATCTAATCTCTGGTAAGTCAGTGTCATGCAGGGGTTTAAAAAAGAAGGTAAGGGGAACTGTTCTCCATTAAAACATAACAACCAATTTCAAATGTATAGGCCTTGAGTGGATCCTGGTCTGAACAAATCATTAGTAAAAAACATTTGGAACATTTGGGGAAATTTTAATATAGACTAGCTACCAGACAACATAAAGGAATTATTAAGTGTACGTGATTAAGAGGGAGAATGTTTAGAGAACATTTCACTTCTAAATACATGTGTCCACTTTATATCAGCAATAGAATAAACTATGCTAATATGGCAAAATGTTAATTTTGAATCTAGGTAATAGGTATATAGATGTCCATTATATAAATTTTGTCTACTTTTGATTTTGACAATTTTATATAATAAAAAAAAAGTAAAATAAAATTTCATGATCCTAACAGTGAATGTGGGTTTTCTTGGTATTACTGCTCTATCAACTAACTCAGCAATTCCTTTTCTAGTTGATATGAAGACTTACAAGAATAAAACCTCAAGTGCTAGTATAACTAGCAACTGATTATTCTTCTGGTAGGAGTGTCCTGGGGAAGAAGTCTTTAAATTGAAGCTTTGTCTAATCAAAGGGGCCATAGGTTAGAAGACCACAGACCCTGAAGAACGTACAGATGAGAAACCTTTTCAAAAATCTGAGTCACAGGAAAGAAGAGACCTGTTACCATAGAAACTATTTGCGTGGCTTGAATGTTTCAAGAGAAAACAGCACCTCTAGAAGCTAAAGGAGCCTGCGGTGCTTGCTAGGGTCTCACTGTCAGTTGCTGGAAGTCAACAGAAAGAGCAATGAGATGACACTGAGGGTCCTTGCAGCCCAGACCCAGAATAGTCAGGTGACTTGCCTGGGGTCATAAACTCCTCATTAGAGGGGGTGCTGTGGCTAGAACCTGGTCTCCACACTGGTCCAGACCAGCCGTTCTTCCCACTGTACCAGAATGAGTCTTTGTTGATGCACTAAAATAGTTAAGAAGCATCAAAAGGACCTTAGGGTTAGATAAATGAACCAATTTTCCAATACACTAAACACAAAGCTAAAAGATTTGCATCTCCTTCTTATAAGCGCTCCATTTGAAAAGGGCTCCAGCATCAGAAAAAAAAAAACAAAAACTAAGTTTATGGTAGTGGAGGGGGGATAGGAAGGGAGATAGAAATGGATACTAAAATATTAAAAGAATAGCATAGGATAAGCATGGCGGCACCAACAGCTACAGGCTGTCAACTACTCCTTGCACATGATTGTTTCTGAAGGGTAATCCAAGTTACACACTTCAATGGCTGGCTAACTGTACATTAATAGAAGCAGGGAAGCATTTGAAGGGGTGGTCAGAGAAGGTGGTGGTCAGAGAGATGTGATCTACATCAGCTCTCCCTTAAGCTAAATAGGAGTTAGGCAAAGCTCTCAGTTAACAGCAACTCATCTGCTCTCCAGCACACAGAGCCCTTCGTGCTGTAAATGAACACCTGATCACAATACAGGGTACATAAACTATAAAGGTGCCACTGTAACTAAGCTATTTTACAGAGAGAGTCCTCCTTTGGGACATTTGTTGATGGCCTCCATTGAATTGGGTTCTATCTGTTTCCTACTTAGAACAAATAAAAACGAATACATGTTACGTAAAACACATGACTGCAACACAACAAGAGCCATGTGCTCTTGGGAAAGCATTTCATTGAAAGAGCAATTGGACTAAATGGACCTCAAAAAAATACAACTCAACACAGCAACAGCCAGTTCCCTCACCTCAACATGGATGCTTATTCACAGAACTCTAGATAAGTGATAATAGTTGATAGGATGAGTAGGGGGTTCAGGACTCCCCATGGTCAGCAACCAGCAACAACAACCACAAAGACAGTAAAAACAAACAAACAAAACAAACAACAACAACAAAAACACATTAGAAGAGGAGAAGAGAAATAAAGCCCAAAATACTGAGGAAGAACAAAAGTTGACAGCTTTGGACACTTGCCTCATGCAGGACTCAGCGTCCATCTCCATTGTGGGACTGAGGCAGCACAGTGTTTCCAGAATCTATGCCTCACACTTCTCCCAACACTCCACTTGAGGAGGCTGTGAGGGGGCGCCACGTTCTGGTTTCAAAATGACTTTCTCCCAGGATGTTCCTCTCTATGCTTCAGCTCCTCAAAAATGTCACTCTTAGTTGCTCTTGGGGCGTTTGTCCCCTCTTAGCTTCTCCGGAGCAAAAGTCTGCTTTCAAAGGCGATCTCCAAAATGTCTCTGTAAGCTGAAGCTCCTCTCTCAGTTCCAGTGCATTCTTCAAAGTGTCCCTCTTGGCTGTAGCTCCTCTTCAAAATGTCACTCTCAGCTGCACTGAGTTCCTTCTGCATGTCAGCTCATTTATATGGCTCCAGTGATTTAATTTAGACTCACCCTGAATGGGGGGGTAACACCTCCATGGAAATTATCCATTTAGAGTCATTACCCACAGTTGGGTGGGGTGCATTTCCATGCAAACAACCTAACCCAAACATTCCAACTTAATCCCGACTAATATGTCTGCCCCACAAGATAGCATCAAAGAATATGGCTTTTTCTGGGGGACATAATACATTCAAACTGGCACAAACACCTTAATCTTTCATCCCCCACCCTCACCCCACCTCCATGATTCCATGCCTTGATACATGCTATGAGGGAAATTCACTTGATCCTGCCAGTCAGGTATAAACACCACAAAAGTCTGCTTTCTATTATTTGTGACATTATTTCCTAAATTCCTACAGTCTGGCTTCTGGCCACATTAAACTACTGAAACTACTGACATTACCTTCAAACCCAAACACAATACTCAGAGTTAACATGTGTAAAATGTATATATATAGCACTTTATACATTCCGGGCATTTTCCTTAGCATTTTATGTATACTACCTCATTAATCCTCACAATAACCTTAGGAGTACTTAAGCCAGATGAGGTAATTGAGGAAGAGAGGTTAAGGAAATTACTCTACCTTTCTTTACACAGTTGGTAAGTAATAGAGCTGGTAAGTAACAGGATTTGAAGCCAGGTAATCTGGTTTCTCTCTCATCTTCCTTTTGGTAGTTTTAAAACTGTTGAGACTTTCTTTTC
Source organism: Choloepus didactylus (assembly GCF_015220235.1). Taxonomy (NCBI): domain Eukaryota; kingdom Metazoa; phylum Chordata; class Mammalia; order Pilosa; family Megalonychidae; genus Choloepus; species Choloepus didactylus. The sequence goes on along the minus strand of NC_051310.1, from coordinate 57,583,173 downwards.
CAAGCCTAACTTTGCAAATAAAGTCATCACCCACTCACCCCCAACATGGGGCAAGACCCCCAAGATGAACGAGCCTTTCTGGCAACGTGGGACATGAATTCCAGGAATGAGCCTGACCCTGGCATCAAGGGATTGAGAATGCCTTTTTGACCAAAAATGGGGAAAGAAAGGCAACAAGGTAAGGTTTTACAGGCTGTGAGAATTCTAAACAAGTCAAGAGGCTGTCCTGGAGGTTACTCCTATGCAAGATTCACCTAGATATGCCAAATGACCATAACATGATAAGCCCAAGTCAACAGGAGTTGCAAAAACCTTAAAGAATACCCGGATTCCTATTTGAGACTCTATAAAAGTTTCACTAAGTTATTTTTCAGAAGCTTAAATCCTTCAGAAAGCTCCTGGTCCAGTTTGCTAATGCTACTGTTTTGCAAAACACCAGAAATGAATTGGCTTTTATAAAGGGGCTTTATTTGTTTACAAAGTTACAGACTTAAGGCCATAAAGTGTCCAAGGTAAGGCATCAACAATAAGGTACCTTTGCTGGAGAATGGTCATTGACATCCGGAAAACCTGTGTTAGCTGGGAAGTCACGTGATGGGCATCCACTTGCTCCCAAGTTGCGTCTCAAAATGGTGTTCCCCAAATGTTGCTCATGGGGCGTTTTGTCCTCTCTTAGCTGCAGCTCCTCTTCAAAACGTCACTCTCAGTTGCTCTAAGGTCCTTCTGTCTGTGACCTCCTTTACACGACTCCAGTGATCCAAGTAACACCCACCCGGAATAAGCAGGATAACACCTCTGTGGAAATTATCCAATCAGACTTTTCACTCGCAGTTGACTGAGCCACATCTCCATGGAAACACTCAATCAAAGGATTCCAATCAAATCAACACAAATACATCTGCCCCCACAAGATTGCATCAAAGATAATGGTATTTTGGGGAACATAATACATCCAAATCAGCACAGCTCCTATGCCAGCTAAGTCCCAAAACCCAGAGGCAATAGCCTCTTCAAGAACATCAACTAGATGTGCCCCCTTTACTCATAAAGTTGACACCCTTTTTTTAAGCATGGACAGGTTGGGGTGGTGGCTGCCTGGATATCCCCGATGATTGGGAAAAGGACTGAACTAGAGGAAGGGGTAGCAACAGACAAGGTGGAATTTAACAAAGAATTATGAATACTGAATCTTTATAGAATTTTCTTTTTCTTAGTTGCCGGGGTGCTGGAATAGTTAGAAGGAAAGAAATGAAATGGTGGAACTGTAACCCACAGCATCCTTTGAAATTTGTTCTATAGCTACTTGTTAAATTGTAATCTGAAAGCTATACCTTTTTGTATACATATTTCACAATAAGGAAATAACTAAAACTAAGGTACTATAACTCTTAACAACTTTGGAAATTTCCTCTATATCTACTTCTTAAATCATACTTTGAAAGATTAAAAAAAAAAAAATAGTTGAGTTGCTCCTTCATTCCTACCAAACACTTGACAATCTTGGATCCCGGCCTCTGATGCCCCCCCTTTAGGACTATCTTTGCTAATTCTTCTCTCATTCTTCTTAAAATAAGAATGCAGACATCTCCTTAACAGGCTGCTCATCTCATCCACCTCATTTCACTCCTTTGAATAACCCTGACAAAGATTCTCCTAGCTTCAGTAGTCAGCAGTCAGCCTTAAACTGATAAGTCAGAAATTTAGATATCTAACCTTAAACCATCATGCAATCTCTTGGCCTGTTACGTCACTCCCTTCCCCTTTGTACAAATGCAAGTTCTGACCACCCTCACCTCCAAATCTATTCCAGTTGCTTTTGCTGCATAACAAAACACCACAGAACTTAACGGTGTACCCTATTTTATTATGTTCATGGATTCTGCAGGTCAGAAACTCAGAAAGGACACGGGGGAGATGAGGGGCCTCTACTTCACAATGTCTGGGACCTCCATGGGGAAAATTAGACAGCTGGGGGCTGGAATCATCTGGAGGAATCTTGACTCACACGTGTAGAGATTGATCCTGGCTGCTGAATGGAATCTCGGCTAGGCCATCAGCTGGAAATACCCACATGTGGCCTCCCTATGTGGCCAGGACTTCCCTCAAAGCCATGGCAGCCTCAGGGTAACTGGACTTCTTACATGCTGCTCCAGGGCTCCAGTGTCCCACACTCTAAGAACACTTTCCAGTTAATCCAATCCCATGGCTCCTCCTCACCATAGAGGAAAGAATATATTAAACATCAAGTGCTTTTTGTACATCTTAATTCCCACAGGAGCCCAGTAAAGCAGGTATTTACCACCATTTACAAAAGGGAAAGATGACAATTAAGTTTAGGGATATGCCAGTAATTGCACAGCTAGTTAAAGAAGAAGATTACATTCAAACCCCAGCTCTTTCTTTATGCAATAAAGATCACCTCTTACTTTACTCTCATTTGTGTGTACATGTCTGTATAAATGTGCATATTATTATTTGCCTCTAATTTCAGGTTAAATGTCACCAGTAACTAGATTTTTCTTGTTAGCTAGCTATTAGTAAGTGTTGTTCTTCTTTTACTCACAGATGACATAACTTTGTCATAATATTTTTAATTTATCAATTTGAAAATACATGCACATCATTCAAAAATCAAAAGGCAAAAAGTAATATAGTGGAAAGTCTTGCTTCCATTCTTGTCTGCCATCTGTCCAGTTCATATCCTTGATTAGCATATAATCACTAACATTGCTTGTATATCCTCCAATTTCTTAATGCAAACACATTTCTCCTTTTCCTACAAAATGTGACTCTTCTAAACCATTTAGCCATTCTAAGGGACTGGACATTTAGATTGCTTCCATTCAAAGCTGCAGCGGGCTAACCTTAAGTGTACATCATTTCATATCAGTGTAACTATATATGTAAGAAAAATTCCCAGAGACAAGATTTCCAAGTAGGACATATGCATTTGTATTTGGCAGATATTGCCAAATTACTCTCCATAAGGATAGTCACATTCTCAACTGTAAAACTTGTTTCCCCATAACTTCAATAATGGAAAGCAATATCAAATTTCTGGATCTCTGCCAATCTAGCAGGGAAAAAATGTATCTTGGGATTTCCATATATTTAAGGTCCATCTGTATTTTCTTTCCATGAACTGTCTATTGACTATTTGTACAAAGGGCAAGGAGTGACTTAATAGGCCAAGAGACTGCATGATGGTTTAAGGTTAGCTATCTAAATTTCTGATTTATCAGTTTAGGGCTGACTGCTGACTACTAAAGCTAGGAGAATCTTTGACCAAGTTATTCAAAGAAAAATGCCTTGACCATTTTTCTACTGTTGGTCTTTTTTTTTCACCAATTTCTAGGAGTTCTTTATATATTAGGGTGATTAGCCCTTTGTCTACAAGTTGTAAATATTTCTTCCCAGTTTGTCATTTAACTTCATTTATGAAGTTATTTGACATGTGAAAATTCTTTAGTTGAAGTTACAGATTTATTTCATTTATGGCTTCTAGATTGACTCATTAGACATCTACTTCAGAATTAAAGATATTTATTAAAGAAGTTAATGGTATTAAGTATTTTTAAATTTTAGTCTGAAATACTTCTAAACTTACAGAAGAGTTGAAAAGATAGTCTAAAGGGTTTGCATACACCATTCTTTATAGATCTCCAGCTAATAAATTCATAAAGAATTAAAGAATGAAACATTATTATTTTGTAACTTCTTGTAATACTAAATCTAGGCAATCTAAAACCATCATGTGAAATGCTGATGGGAGATTTTATAATGGATGAATCAGGCTGATAACACCTAAAGCTGATCAATCTTAACATCACAAAAAGATAGACATTTAGCTGTCACCTGATGAAAGCATATGCCACCCCCTATGAAGTATTCTTGATCAAATTTAAGGATTTTGTTTTGTTTTGTTAGGCAAGGCTTTAAATCTAACTACTAGTATTTAAAGCAATTTAGGGGCTAAAGGAACATGTTAAATTAAATCATGAGAATAAGATGAGAAAAACTCAGAATGTGGGAGATTCCTTAGGACAAATGACATTGTCTCTTCAACAATAAATTATCAGGAAATAAATAGGAAGAAAAATTGGAACCAATTAAAAGAAACTTATCGCCCCTTCTCTGTTGGTGCAGCTTCCAAGTACACCAAGGTGGAGCAGCTAAGCCTTCGGGAGCGGCTGGCTGGCATCAACACTCACACTCTTTCCAAGAAGACAACCCGGCTGAGTCAGCTGCTGAAGCAGGAGGCAGGGCTGGTGCCCAGGATGAGAAAACAGAGGCTTAAGGAGTGCAAAATGCTTGCCCGGTATCACACAGCTAGGAAGTGAATGAACCAGAACTCACATGCTTGTGTGTCTGATTCCACGGTCCAGTTGCAGAACTGCCAAGCTTAACTGTGCTCAGCTTTGGGGCTAGAGGAGCATCTGTGATGGGTGGTTCTGTGGAGAGGTCCCCAGAAAAGATTCATACACGTGTGCTGGGTGCCCGTTGCCCCCTTGCGGATCTTCTCAGTCCCCACACACATGACTTTGACCACTTTCAGACGGAAGACAAGGAATTCGATGACTTGGAAGAGAGGTTCCACTGGGTGGCGCTGTGTGCAACTGAGCTGAAGAACAACGTGGCTGCTTACCTGGACCATATGGAGGTGAGGCTCCTGCAGAGTCAGTGCGCGAGGCTGGGGACTGCGTTCCCCAGGTGGGGCCCATTGGACAAGCTGGCAAATGCGTCAGCTGCAGAACCAAATGGATGAGGTCATCCAGTCTCTTGCCGCAAGCCAGAAGAGGGACCACTGGCAACATTCCTTGGCCAACCAACAGCTAGGCTGTGGGCAATTTCTGAGCCCCGTGGACTTTCATGGGTAGATTCTCTGTGGGCCCAAGAACTCACTGGGGTCCAAGCCCTCCAGAGGGACCCTGCCAGACCAGCACCTAGAGCAGGGGTCACAAACTCGGGTGCCTAAGGGGCCAGGCAGATAATATCATCATGTGAAATATACAGGTATATGAATGAGGCAATAGGAGCCTAATGTCTAACAGGCTGTTTATGAGACTTTCTTCAATACAGTTAAACATATAATAATATTTGGAATTAGAATGAATGAATGAATGAACAAACAAATGAATAAAATCTGAAGAGGCAGTCATTACTTGACTCTGACAGGTTGTTGTTGAGAATGTGGGCCCAGTGTGGCCAGCTGTTCTGATTTTAAGGAAAAACAAAACAAAACAAAAACCTAAAATTCAGACTTTTAGGTGCCATCTCCTGATTTGTAAATGTGAGCAACTGATTAAATAAATGTTTAAATGTGATTCAAAAAAAAAAAAAAAAAAAAGAAACTTATCAAAGACAATGTGTGGATCCTGTTCGGATCCTGATTCAAACAAACCAGCTTGTAAAGAGATACCTATGAGAAAACCATAGCATTGCAAACACTGGCTAGATATTTATCATTAAGAAATTATTGTTAATTTAAGATGTGATAATATACTATGGTGTATTAGTAATGATTCTCTAGGGAAACAGAACCTACAGGAGATAGTTGGAAATATTAAGAGATTTTTACAAGAATTTTCTCATACAACTGTGGGGATGGGCAAATTCAATTTCAATAGGGCAGGCCACAGACTGTGAACTCCAATGAAGGTTTTCAATGGATTCTCCAGAAGGAGCTGGCTGGCTGAATTAGAGATGGAAATTCTCTCTTCTGACTGCTGAAATCATCACTTTGCTTTTTAAAGCTGTGGCAACCCATTGCCTGAGCAAAACAGGCCTGCAGATTTTTGGTGCACAGCAGTCTGCATGACCTAGGCAGCTAAATGTTTAACCTATTGTCTAAGCCAGTAAAGAGAAAAAGGGTAAATTGATCTTAAAAATGTAACTTTATGCAAGCAGGTAGGAAGTGAGAGGCTCTTAAGTCTCACAAAAAGAGCAAAATGTAATTGTTCAAGTGTTATTTTAGTCCTTCCTGCACCACCCCCAGGTCAGAATGACCTATTGCTGCATCTATGCTCCCCCCACCCTTAGGAAGGCCTTTGTCTTAAACCCCTATAAAAGGCTTTCTGCCCCCTTAGCACCGCTCAGTCAGTCGTCTTCCCTGTAAACGCCATGCCTGCCGGGCCTGAGAAAGCCATCATGATCTCTCCATGACTTCTCACCCTGTAAGTAAGCCCTGAATAAAAGTTCATGTGTCAGAAAATGCTCATTGTCTTCTTTAGCCTTTGGACTGGCATGGCCCTCTTGGGCTACGACAAAAGCCTTCAACTGACTTTTCTCATTGTTGAGGGCAATCTCCTCAGTCGCTTGTAGATGTAATCAGTCATATATTCGCTCAACTTATTCATGATTTTAAGTTCATGAAATATCCTCACAGTAACAACAAGCCCAGTGCTTGTATGACCAAACAAATGGACACCACAACTTGGCAAAGTTGACATGTGATCTTAACCATTACAAATGGCTATTTAAAGTTCTTATCTTTTAGAGATACATTAAAGTATATTAAATGAAATGACTTATTTTAAAGCAACTTAAAATAATTCAGTGGAGGAAGGTATGTGTGATTCAGGAGAGTTAAAACAAGACTGACCTGTGTTTATACTGATAACCTAAAGCTAGAGGATGAGCACACAGAAGCTCATTGTACCATTCTAATTCTGTGCATGTTTGAAAATTTCTACAATATTTAAGGAGTTTAAAAACTGACTGCAATCCTGACAAACTTTCTAGAGATCTCCTTGTTAGATCCCAGAAAAAAGAAACGAACATGTAGAAGGAGTTTCTAACCAGGGGCCCTACAGTTTATCTCACAGAAAACAGGTGCCCTATAAACTAAAGAATGAAGGCTGTTCAAGGCTGTTCCAGCCACAATGGCACCTCAACCAAAAGGTGGGTAAGACAAGGTCAGATACGTCCATAAGATGAACAACCAGAAAGGCCTGCTCCCCCTAGACAAATAACACAGCTACATTTCAAAGAAGAAGAATGTGTCAGAACCCTAGCAACCAATCAGCCCAGAAATTAATAGGCACTCACCCAACTGAGACACAGGACACACTCAGCAAGCACCCTTCCCCCCCCAACACCCTCCCATACCAACGTGGGTTTTTCCTTTTAAAAATGCTGCTCTCAGATAGAGAGCTGGAGCCATTTTCTTTCTTTCTTTCTGCTGGCTCCCACCTCCTTTCTTCCTCTAATAAACCTTAAACTTTATACTTAAACTTTGACTTGCTGCGTTGTGTGGATTCCTGAACAACTCCAACCTAAGACTCCTCTCATGAGAATTTTGATGTGCCAGAAACAGCCAGTTGCTTGAACTGATAACCTGGAATCATATGCTGGCTGGATATAGAAGAAGCCATTCACCAAACAGTGAAGTTTCTACATGTACATAACTCCAAGAATACAAAGATGTCTAAAGGCTGCCCCTGGCCCAGATGTCAGGAGATCCAGAAGGAATCATTGTGCAGCCTTTCCTGTCTACCTAAATCTCTTCGTTTTTCTTTAGTTTATAATACCATCACCATTTATTGAGCAACTATGCACAGAGCACTGTGACAGGAGGAAGACACAGGAATTAAGAGGGAGTCCCTGTCCTTAAGAAAATAATTCAAACATTCATGAAGTCCTTTGCTTGTGCTGGGAAATCTGCTAGGTACTAAGGATTCAAAGCTGAGTACAGACAGTCCCTTCTCTGAAAGTGTTTAAAAAACTGCTGGTGAGGCTAAAAATAGAAGAAAATTCGAGTGAGTGAATGTCCTCTCAGCATTGAATATAACAAATTTACCTCAGTTTCAGCTTCCTCAAGATTATCCAATCCAAATTATCCCTCACTCTAATCACCATAAACTCAATAGAGAACTTATAACTGAAGGGAACACAGTCATTTGCATAACCTGGAAATAAGAATTGTTCATATAATCTAAAATTCACCAAGATTAGACAGTTGCCCTCTTCTGGTAGACTTTAATACTACAGTCTAACACTACCAATTACTGGGCTCGAATTACACAGATGTACTGCAAATGAGTCAGCAGAGAAATGCCCAGGTGTGAAAGAGTTTCTAGAACTGAACAAAGCAAGCAGGAGATAAAATACCAAAGAGAGAGACTGAGAGTATTCAAATAAGTCAAATATTATTATAATATTATAATAAAAATATTAATTGTAAAATATTAAAATTAAGTTGACTATCAGGGATTATCAATCTCATTCTCTGTCATCCTCCCAGCTCCAAAACTTTCAAGCAATATCACTCTGAGCAAGTTCTCTGTGCTTCAGTTTCCTTATCTATAAAATGGGAATAATATTACCTACCCCATAGGACTATAGTAAGGATTAAATGAGGTAATATTTGTAAAGGACTTAGAATGGTGATCAACACACAAGTAATCAATAGTTGATATTCAGATGTCCATTGCATCATTTCACTAATCCACACTCCCCATCTCCCAGAATAGGTCAAATTCCTTGGCTTAACAGTCTTGTTGAGCTAGTGTTCTTTTCACCCTCACATTTCTCAATTTGAAATCATATACCCATTTGTGTGATTCTCTGATTAATATATGTCTACTGTCCACTAGACTATAAGCTCCATTAGGGCAGTAACCATGACTGAATTTCTTCACCCTTTGTTCCCATCTAATACCAACCAGGATAGATTTGTTCAGTATTTCAAAGTCATGTGTAGTGACTCACACATCAGGAAAACTGTTGATAGATAATATACTTCTTAAAAGGAACAATTAGGACTGACTTTTCTCCCCCAGTGTCAACAACCTCAACAATGTTAATCAACTTTGACTACTCTCCCAAATTCCAGTCATATAATATTTCAACAGCCTCATTTTTTTCTTCTTTATTTACAGCATTCTTTCTGGTAACAAACAGAATTAAGTCCTCATAAGTACTTATTAACAAGATAAACTAAAACAAAGATTGAATTATTAGAGAGTCAAGATTTAAATGAATTACATATCCAAAGCAGCATCTCTTAACGGTGAGATTAATTTTTCTATAATACTCTTTAAAAATCGGGACATATACTTACCTTTCACCTATTTTATGGAAGGAAAGAGTGAATAAATTGACTGTTTTGTCCCCATTCATACCTTAGAAGTTTTAACAATTCTTAGTTCACCATGGCAGTCTGATTTAATAAGTCAGAGAGGTTTGCAACTCCAAAAAAAGAGAAAGAAAACCGTTTGTGACTGCTACCACACTTCGGTATTAAGTGGCTAAGACTCTTTGTATAAACAAAGTATCTAATTACCTTGCATTATCTTTAGGGAATAGATATCATCTTGCCATGAAATGGTTCACGCATGGACATGACTCACTGTTGTGCCTGTGCCTCCTCAAACCTGGTGGGGGAAACAGTCGAGGAGTAGATCACCCATGGTGGTCTGCTCACCAATTATCCATCCCGAATTTTATCCACACTAACAGGATTCCCAAAATTTAGGACACTGTCAAAATGATTTATGAAAACTATTTTGGCAGCCTGGATAAGCTAAAACCCACTTTTTAAAAAAATTCAGTTTTATTGAGATATATTCACATTCCATAGAACCATCCACAGTGTACAATCATTTGCAGTACCATCATATAGTTGTGCATTCATCACCACAATCAATTTCTGAACATTTTCTTTACTCCAAGAAAAAATAAATAAAAATAAGAATAAAAATAAAAGTAAAAAAGAACACCTAAAGCATTCCACTCACCCCTCATCTTACCCTATTTTTCATTTAATTTTTGTCCCCATTTTTCTATTCATCTGTCCATACACTGGATAAAGGGAGTGTCAGCCACAAGGTTTTCACAATCAGTCAGTCACACCGTGTAAACTACATAGTTATACCATCATCTTCAAGAAACAAGGCTACAAGGTTAGTTTGACAGTTTCAGGTATTTCCTTCTAGTTATTCCAATACACTAAAAACTAAAAAAGGGATATTTATATAGCACATAAGAATGCCCTCCAGAGTGACCTCTCCACTTCACTTGAAAACTCTCACTGGGAAGATGGGGGAAAGGTCAGACACAGGTTCATGATGTATCAAGACCTCAGGAAAAAGCAGACCTTCCAATTTAATTAAGTCTGAGTTCTGAATAAAAGCAGTGGAAATACAGGAAAGGTGCCTTATGTAGAAAGGAGATATCACCAAGATAAAATCTTGAATATGAAAGAGGACTAGGATGCAGCTAAAATGAGATGGAACAGAAGGAGATAAAGATGAGATGGTCCAAGGATCATCTTGTGACACTAGACCCAAAAGTCAGCCAGTTCCTGGGAGAGGTTTTGAAGTCTCCTCCAGCCCTCCCTCCTGGCCACAAGCTGCAGCCCAGTAATGAAGAGTAAACAGAGACTTTTACAAGCCTGGTAAAGCCCCATCATATATGACCACAGATTCTCCCATGTAAGGTACACACAGGAAACTAGAGGAAAGTGCATAAGGCAAGGGTCACGGAAGAAGCTGCAGAACTGACAAATCCCCTAGAACACTAGAAACTAGCATCAATTCACATTAAGAGGAATTGAAAAAAAGAATGTAGAGAAGTAAAGTACCAACTTAAAAGACATAGTCCTGTATCTTGTTCAGAACCACAGAAAAGCAACAGTTCAAAGTTTGTTTCAATCTACGGTGGCCATCATGTTATGCTCTCTAAAGACATAAAATATGGGGATTGTGCAAGATTGTTTTCTCTTATTACTCTCTTCTATATTTTCTACAGATTATACAGTGCTTATCTCAAAGTTAAGAATTAAGACCACACAAAGCACTTACTGTACAAAAACCATTCAATTAAAAGCTATTAATTCTTAAATGATTCATGAATTTTTAAAACTTTTTTTTGTGGTAAAATACATATAACAAATCATCATTTAAAAATGTACAGTTCAGTAGTATTTAGTACATTCACAATTGCATGCAACCATCTCCAATATCTAGTTCCAGAACATTTTCATCACCCCAAAAGAAAACCCAGTACGCAGCAAGCAGTCACTCCCATTCCTTCCAACCCCAGGAAACCACTAATCTGCTTTCTGTGTCTAGGTTCATGGACTTTTTAAAGAATAAATTAACACCTGGCAAAACAGTTTTCTAAAGTGATATGAAGTGTGCTTTCTTAGTTCTCTTTATCTCAATTTTGGCTAATGAAACAAAACTTCGGATAAACATTTCTCAAGTAAACCTGTAAGTCACTTTAGATAATTCTGTGACCTGTCTTGAGGTCAGAAATCCCATTGCCTTGGGGTAATTAGTTCCATGCTAGGTTACAGACCCCTCTCCTGTGAATTCTTTTAGGGTAAGATTCCCAAAGTCTGACCAGTGCTGTGTTAGAAGACCACTCTCTGTTGTGTCTATAAAAGGCAGAATAAGCAAGGTCCTAAGAGAGTGTTTCTTCATTACGTTCTTGAAATATCCCACAGAAAACCAAATGTCTATTTTTCAGTTTTTGTATTTTGAAACTACATCTGAGATTCCAAACTTTTGCCATCAAGGGGCAAAAAGTGCACTTGGACACAGAACTAGAGGTCTATTTCTTGGCTTTAGGAGGTAATATTTCCTTTTGGGGCCTCACCCATCTGCAGTTACCCACCCTTCCTTTAGGAAGAACTTTGTTCCTCCCAGGACCTATTCAGCAGTCACCCGATACTCGTTCCAGGAAATGAGGGGCAGGGAGGTTACTATGCTAAATAAGACCGCTATTCTTTGAAAACCGAAGAAGGCAGAAGGCTTCTTAAGGCCAAAGAAATAAATTTCACCAGTACAGAGTATGCAGACTGGAAAACTACATATCCTTAGTCCCAGCTGTAGAAGTAAAATTCTGTGTGCGTGTGTACGCGCGCGCGCGCGGGTGTGTTTTATTTTGTTTAATAAAGACCAGCACCCCTCACCAGGCAAATGGGCAGCAAAATCCTCAAGGCATTTTCCACTGCCCCACCTCGTGCCTCCCCGTGCCTCCCCCAGCCCCCTGGGTGAAAGTTGGGCGGGCCTCGGGCGCGCACAGCACTGAGCCAACCCTGCTTACTTGGGCAGCAGGTCGTGACGGGGCAGAGGGGCGCACCTCGGAGTCCCAGAGCCCAAGGAGACCCCTACTCCCGGAGCAACTGCCGGTAAGACTGATTGACTGCTTTTGGCTTAGGGGGCAGGGAAGGGGGCAAACACGCTTTAAGCAGCAAATGAGCCCAAGAAACCTCACACATCGAACTCCAGTGAAGCCCATGCCCTGAGCCGTGCCAAATTTTGGAAGAATTCTGAGCTGGAGTGAACTTCAGGTGAACAAAAACAGAATTACGGATCTCCGAAAACCCCGGTCCCCTGTCAGGTCAGAGAAAGGGCGGGACTGAGATGGCACAGAACATCACTCGGGGCGCTGGAAGCACACGAAGCCAGGGCTTCACCCCATGCCTACCAAAAAATAAAGGGGGGGGGGATCTAACAAAAGGGTCGACAAAGAAAGCTGTCGCTTCAACAAGAGCCAAGATGATCCTCTGCAGGGGCAAGTTTGGGCCCCACCCACACACCCCCACCCCTACCCCCACCTGCGCCTGGAGCATCACCCAGGAGAGAGGGGCGCCAGGTTCCCGCCCGCCGGGGGGCTCTGTGTCAGCGATCCAGGCAATGACAGCTCCAGGCTCTCGAGGAGAGGGCTGAGTGCAGCGCGGTCCCCGCGACGAGGGCTGCAAGCGGGGTCCCGGGTAGAACGGCCGCTGCCTCCCAGAGCGCCCGCAATGCGCCCCACACGGGGCCCTCGCCTCGACCGGGCGAAAGTGCCAGGGCCGACCGACGGCGGGGTTCGGAAGGTGACAGCACTCGGGTCAGGACTCGGGTCCGCCAAGAGTGAGGCAACTCCGGAAACTTCCGTGAGCCGGCGCGCGCTTCCTACAGCCACAGCTTCGGCGCCCCGCACGCCGGAGAAGCCCGGGCCGACGCGGCCGGAGTTCGCACTGACCTGAAATGGTTTCCTGGTAGCCCTTGGTGAAGAACTGCATGGCCTTGGCCGCCCTCCAGGGCGTCTTGAGCAGCCCCTGCCGCTCGGGGTCCTCACCCAATGAGCGCAGGATAGACGAGTAGGCGGCCGTCAGGTTGGGGAGGTTCAGCTCGTTATCCTCCTCGCTGCGGGGCCGCTGGCCCTTCCAGCCGTCTGCGGGCTGGGCGCTCTTGGACCCCGGCCGCGCGGGCTTCTCGGTTGACCGGCTGGGCCCGGGCCGCGGCGGCTCCCGCTCGGGGAACCCATTACTGCACCTGGAGCCCCGCGGCTTCGCCGGCGCCCGCACCGGGTCCTTCTCCATGGACCGGCCGCTGCTGCCCAGGAGGGACGCTGGGGCGCTTCAGGGGCTGCAACTGAACTTCGCCGGTGGCTGCGAGCAGTAGGCTGCGGCGCAGTCACCTGAGGAAGAGAAGCGACCAGCCTGAGAAACAAACCCAGCCAACAGCTGCAGGCGGCTGGAGAAGCTCGCAGCGCCTCCTTTTTATGGGCAGCCCGCTTCGCCGGCGCCGCGGGGCCTTCCCATTGGCCGGAGCCACCTCGCGTTTCGGCGCTCGCCCCGCCCCCTCTCCCTCCCTCCGCGGGGCTCCAGGGCCTGGGCGGAGGCGCTCGACTCCAGTCTCTACGCTGCTGGCCTGGGGGAGGTGGATTGGACCGTTGGGTGGTAGCGCGATGAGCGGAATCCTAAAGGGGGCAGCTGGCACCGGGCGGGGAGAGGCACGGTCTGGGACGCCTGGCCGGCCCTTTATCTTCTTGGGGCAAAGCGGACGCTGCATTAAAATTGCTCTGGTTCATTGACCCAGTGAAAGACTAGCAAACAAGTGGCCTTCTAGCCAGGAAAGGCACTCGGTTAAGCAGTTAGTAAGGTAACCAACTCGGTGCTTTTACTGCAAGAGAATAAAGTGAGTTGAAGCCCTTAGCTGTTCATTAGTTAAAAATATATCGGATGCACCCGCCAACTACGAACATTCTGGCCGTTGGCAATACGAGTGTTACAACAAGGATAGTATTTGTGGCGGCTAAAACTTTGGCCCCGGAGAAATGGATTTACAAGCCAAGAAAAGTTAGGGCTGTCATTTAAAATCCATTTGCTTTTTTGTGGAAACTTGGTGCTCGATCGTTTTAGAGTGACGTGCTAAATTCCTTTCCCTGGATGTTGATACAAATTGTGAAATGCTATTGATCTGCTGGACTCTTGACATCTGCTTTGACGTTTTCTTTGAAATTAAAAAATCGACTTTTTCCCTCACTTGCAGTATTGTTATGTTATCATGCAAAAGATGAATTTTAAAACGTGTATCAAATTAATATCTCATGGTTTGCTTCAAAGAGTTTCTAATGTTGATTTTTCTGACATATATAAACAGGTATTAATAGCCTCAGGATCAGACAAACCAGGAGGGAAGCCCCTGGAATTATTCTATAGGAGTTAAGCAGAACAGTCACTATTAATTAGTAATTAGTATTTATTGGATGTCTATTCCAGGCATAGCACTATTCCACATGTTCAGGAAAAAAATATGGTTATTGCCTGGCTGTGTATGCATCCTTAGTCTAAAATAGAATAAATTTTCATGTCAGTGTACTCTTAAAAGATAATTATTGAATTCCTATGTAATTTACATATCAATTTATATAAATCAAGAAATATGATCCTCCCTTGAAAAAAAAAGCTTACTTGTCACTCTCCTATTATTTATTGTAAGTTTTTCCCCATAGGCAAGATCCTGCAAATGTTTTTCTTCTAACTGTATACCTCCTGGTCAGAATTATCCACTGGATCTCAAACTGTTTCAAGAATAGTTTGAGATCCCGTAAATAATTGAGACAATATTCAAAGGATGCCCTTGCATTTAACAAAGAAAAACAGCAATACCAATCAAGATACTTTAAAAATGGAAAAATTAAATGGCAATGTTTTCAGTAAGAATTTTTGTGTCATTTTTGCCTTTCTTTAAAAAAAATTGTAAACATTAATTTATATCCTATTCCCCAAAGACATTCTAATTGCATTTTATCCCCCTAATTAACATTTTATTATAAAAATGGCCACTGAGACATCAGCACTTTTGTTGCCAAAAAGCCAAGGAGTATTGTGTGTGTGTGTGTGTGTGTGTAAATTCTCCCATTTCTTGGGCAGCAGTAGAACAGAGAGGCAGATGAGTGAGACACAGTGACAAAGACTGAAAAATGCAAGGCTACAGAAATGAACACAGAGAGACTTAGCAATGGTGATGGGTAAACTGTTAGGAATTTGGCAAAGGTAATCAGAAAACAGCAAATTTCTTTAAGTGCACAAGGTTCTATATTTGAAATTCAAACTTTGGAGAAGATTCTGGATCAATGTGGAAAGGTACATAAGAAGAGTGACCTTACCACATGCCTAACTCCCAGAAGTAGGACTATACAGTTGACAGAATCCTCCAAATATAGTGAGAAGCAATCTGAATGGGGTTCTTTCTTCTTACCTTTCTTCTCTTCCCCCTGAGGAGGAATGGAACAACTTTTGGAGAGAAAATGGGAGAATGTGAACACTGTAATTGTCTCTCTGAGGCAGAAGGGAAGGCTCCAGAGCTCCATACTGAGTTGAGGAAACCAGCAAAGCCCAAAGGTACCTCACAAAGGAAGGATAGACAACTCTATTCATGTGTCCCTGGCAGAGGATCTTTAACATCTCAGAGTAAAGAGAAGATACTAAGAAAGAGGGATGCTAACAGACAGTACACAACCTCAGCTGAGCTCTGTCCCAGCCTTCACAATGCCTCACAGAAGAAAGGATGTAAAAATTGTTCAATCCTCAAACTGTAGCTTAGGACTGGGAAACAAATGGGCTTCAGGCATACTGGGGGAAAAAATCAAGAAGTCATCCTCATGATGACAGAAAGAAAATGTCTGGAAAGTCACCCAAGCATGGGCAGGAGGCAGAAAAACAGCATGGGAACTGCAAACATTCTAGGGCCAAATAAAACAAAATTAATCAAAGGGGGAAATTAGCATAGTATGCTGAATTCAGGAAGACAGTGAATGCAACTGAGAAGAAATCACAGCTCAAGGAACAGAAGAAAATTCCTCACAAATGTTTTATGCTACAGAACAACTTAATAAAAACATGAATGCAATAAGACAAAAGCTAAAATGATAAAACAATGGAACTGAAAAGGGAGATCTAAGGAAATAAATTGAGAACCATCATCATCATCATTATGGAACTAATAAATTAGAACCATGTACAAAATAGACACTGTTGGAAACTGGATTACTGACATAAGGAAAGGCAGAAGATAATCACAATGAATATAGATTTAAAGGTAAAGATTAAAGCTATTTGAGGAGACAAAGATGATCCAACATAAGGATAACTTGGGTTTGTAGGATAGAACATTCAAAAAATGGGAGAGAATGTAGTCAAGGACATAACAAAAGTGTATTTCTCTACCAGAAATAAATTGTTGCATTTATGGTTATTTAATTTTAAACAAGTGTGACAAGAAAATTCAATGGGGAAAGAATAGTGCTTCAAGAAATGGTACTGGGGCAATAGGATATCTACATAATAGAAAAATGAAGTTGGACTTCTATCTGACAACATATACGAGAATCAACTCAAATGGATCGAAGACCTAAATGTAAGAGTTAAAATTATAAAACTTTTAAAAGAAAACATAGGAGTAAATCTTGATGACCATAGATTTCACAAAGAATTCCTAGATATGACAACAAAAGCACAAGCAAAAATGAAAAGATAAATCAGACTTCATCAAAATTTAACTTTCATGTTTCAAAGGACACTATCAAGAAAGTGGAAAGACAACTGAAAGACTGGAAGAAAATATCTGCAAATCACATATATGATAAGGGACTTGTTTGCAGAAAATGTAAAGATTTCTTAGAACTCAATAGTAAAAAAGCAGACAACCCAATTTTAAATTGGACAAAGTATTTGAATAGACATTTCTCCAAAGAAGGTATGCCAATGACCAATAAGCATCTGAAAGAAAATATTATTATCCTTAGGGAAATGCAAATCAAAACCACAATGAGATCACCTTACCCTCACTAGGTTGGATATAATTTAAAAAGTGGGCATAAGTGTTGACAAAGTTGTAGAGATATTGCTGTCAGAATGTAAAATGGTACAGCTGCTTAGAAGATCCTCGAAAACTTAAGCAGAGTTACCTTATGACCTAGCAATCCAAGAGAATTGAAAATATATGTCCACACAAAACACTTGCACATGAATATTTGTAACAGCCAAAAAATGGAAACAATGCAAATGTCTACCAACTGACAAATGACTAAGCAAAATGTGGTATATCCATACAATGGAATATTATTCAACCATAAAAAGGACTGAAGGGCTGAACCATGCTGCAACAAAGATGAACAGAAAACGTGCTAAATAAAAAAAGTCAGACACAAAAGGCCATGTATTGCATTATTTTATTTATATAAAATGTCAGAAAGAGTCAAATCTATAGAAACAGAAAGTAGATTAATGGTTGCCAGAGGCTGAGGAGGAGAGGGAAATGGGAAGTGATTGTTAATGGGTATGGGTTTATTTTTTGGGTGGGGGATGAAAATGTTCTGGAATTAGTACTGATGGTTGCGTAATTTTGTGAATATTCTAAAAACTGCTCTATTGTATACTTTAAAAGGGTGACATTTAAGTATGGGAATTATATATCAATTAAAGAAAAAGGATATTTCATATAAAAATTAAAAATACAAACCATGTTCTAGAAAATTTTGATACAGAATGTCTAATACCAACTTTGATAATATTCAAGGATAAAGAGGTTTTAAGCATCTAGGCATAAAAAGAAAATCACCTAAAAGGGATTGGGAGTGAGAGCATAGACTGACCCTCAATTTCTCCATGACAACTTACATTGAAAAAAAAAACTGAGAAAAGTTTTTAAGCTCTTAAGGAAAGTAAGTCATATCCACTGGAAAAAAGCATCTAAATATAAAGATAACAGGTAGACCATCACAAACATGTGAGAACTAAGGAAACGCACCTCCTATAAGCCGTTATTGAGAAAACCATTTGACACAAAATGTTACTAATTAAGAGATAATTAAAAAATAATAATTCAAGAATGAAGGTGTTTTGGTAAAAATGTTAATATTTAAATATGAAACAAATTTAAAACATTTAAATAAAAATTACTAAATATGAAATCAATACTAAACCTTAGGATTTCTTATTACAGAAAAGAATGCGAACAATATGGATCTGGAAAATATAATAATACACTTTAAAAAAAAAAACAATCACCGGGGAAAGGGAGGGAAGATAAATCCTCACATTTCACAGAAAGGAGCCAATAATAATATCTAAATTGAAATATAGTAATAATCAAACAATGACAGAAACCACTTAATGGTTTTAATAACTTCTTTTTTAACTTTAGAGGAACCATTAAATAAATAATGTTACTTGTGGTGAAAAAACAAGTGCTTATTTCAAAATTGATTTCTTCAGATTTGCTTCAGATCCTTTTTCTCCTATAAAATTTAAGTAAAATGAACATAACCAAGATGGCAGCATGAGATCTTCCAGGATTCCACTCTCTTCCCAGACAAAACCTTTGAAAACAAACAAAATCTGGCAGAACCATCTTTCTCACAGCTCTGGAAAAGAGATAAAAGGCTGTAATAACTGGACAAGTGTTGAATCAAGAAATGGCAATTTAAAAATGGTAGGAAATTATACCTCAATAAAGCTATTTTTCAATAAAATAAAATAAATAAATAAATAGAAATAATATGAAAAAAATGGAAGGAAACCCTCATGGTGCTCCAGGTGGCTCTTCTGCCACCCCAGTCACTCCCCCCAACTCAGCCTGGAGTTGGCCTGTGGTCCTATTGCAGGTCTCTGGTCCTGGTTTAGTGGGAGGGAGCAGTGGAGCCCTTGTGCATATGCTAAGGTGCGTGTAGATCTGTGCCAGTCTCTCTGGTGGCCTCATGAGGGACTGAATTAGGACACACGTTTCAGGCTCAGCCTCCCAGAACTTGCCCTGTGTGTAGCTGTATAACACTGTAGGAAAGCAGTTAAATCACACCTGCATAGAACAAATGATTGCCCACCATGAGATATACAGGTAGCACCCAGGATTGCGAGGATACATGATTTCCTAGGAGAAAAGGAGGCATTAGGATTTGTGTAAATGGCAGAAATCTGAGGGCCACATTCATGTGCAGGACAAGACACATGCTCAGAAAAGATCAGAAAAGACCCTACAACTGTTGCTTTGGGCTATTCTTTAAACTTATTGTTAGGTACAGATACAGGCCAATATGGAAAGAATAAGAAAGGTGTTTTCTTTTTTTTCTTTTTTGCTAGCTCCTGGCATTCAAGAAAATCTCTGTGATAACCCAAGCTGTATACAGTCTTAAAGAACAGAGGCTCCAGTGATTAAATTCCAGGAATAATAAGTTAAAATATCAAAGTTTGAGTATGCAGCAAGAGATTACAAAACATGCAAAGAAACAGGAAATTATAGTCCAAGCAAAGAAGCAAGATAAATCAATAGAGACCATCAGTGAGGAAGACCATACCTGGGATATACCAGACAAACAGTTTAAAAAATTTTTCCTATGTTCAAAGACCTGAAGGAAAATACAAAGAACTAACGGAAATCAGGAAAATGATAGATGGACAAAAAAAGATTGTCAATAAAGAGAAAGAAATCATAAAAAGGAAGAAAACAGAGCTGAAAACCACATTAACAGAAATTTTTAAATTCCTTAGAGGGGAGGAACTGGGGAAAAAGGCAGAAATGTTGGACATGCCAACCTGGGTAATTAGTGATATTCTCACAAACTTTGAGGACTAGCAATTCAGTAGGATGAGACCTCAATCTTGGGGCTTGCCCTTATGAAGCTTGTTACTGCAAAGGAGAGTTTAAACCTACTTATAATTGTGCCTAAGAGTCAACCCCAGAGAATCTCTTTGTTTCTCAGATGTGGCCTCTCTCCCTAAGCCTACATGGCAGGTGAACTCACTGCCCTTCCCCCTATGTGGTACATGACTCTCAGGGGTGGAAACCTCCCTGGCAATGCAGGACATGACTCCTGGAGATGAACCTGGACCCAGCATTGTGGGACTGAGAAAATCTTCTTGACCAAAAGGAGGAAGAGAAATGAAACAAAATAAAGTTTTAGTGGCTGAGAGATTTCAAATGGAGTCAAGAGGTCACTCTGGAGGGCATTCTTATGCACTATGTAAATATCCCTTTTTAGTTTTTAGTGTATTGGAATAGCTAGAAGGAAATACCTGAAACTGTCAAAATGCAACCAGTAGCCTTGATTCTTGAAGGATATTGTACAACTGTGTAACTCACATGGTGTGACTGTGTGATTGTGAAAACGTGGTGGCTCACACTCCCCTTATCCAGTGTATGGACAGATGAGTAGAAAAATGGGGACAAAAACTAAATAAAAATAGGGTGGGATGCGGGGGATGGAATGTTCTGGGTGTTTTTACTTTTACTTTTATTTTTATTTCTTTTGGAATAAGGAAAATGTTCAAAAATTGATTCTGGTGATGAATGCATAATTGTGTGATGGTATTATGAACAACTGACTGTACACTGTGGATGATTGTAGGGTATGTGAATATACCTCAATAAAATCATATTTAAAATTAAAAGAAAAAATCCTTAGAGGGGATTCAACAGAAGATTGGAGCAGATAGAAAAAAGAATCAGTGAACCCAGAGATAAGATTTTGAAATTATTCATCTGAGGCAGAAAAAAAAAAAAAATGAAAAAAGTGAACAGAGTATGAGAGAACTGTGTGACCTAACAAATGTAGCAATATATGCATTATGGTAATCACACAAGAAGAAAAAAAGAAAACAGGAGAAACAAGGCTAAAAACATCCCAAATTTAATGAAAGACATGAAAATACAGCCTTCTTTGCAAAAATAGAAAAATTAGTCATCAAATTCATATGGAAGGGCAGAGGACCCTGAAGAGCAAAAGCATCTTGGAAAAAAAAATCAAAAAGTTGGAGGACTCATACTTGCTGATTTCAAAACTTATTATAGATCTACAGTAATCAAAACAGCATGGTACTGGCACAAGGACAGATATATAAAACAAAGGACCAGAATTCAAAGTTCAGGAATAAGCCTTCACATTTATGGGCAATTGGTTTTTGACAAGGATGCCAAGTCCACTCAGTTGGGAAAGAGTAGTTTCTTCAAACAATGGTGCTGAAAAACTGGATATCCACATGCAAAAGAATGAAAGTGCAGCCCTGCCTCACACCATATATAAAAAATTAACTCAAAATGGATCAATAACCTAAATACAAGAATTAATACTTTAAAACTCTTAGAAGAAAATGTAGGAAAATATCTTTAAGACCTGGTATTAGGCAATGAATTCTTAGACTTTACACCATGAACATGATTGACAAAATAACAATAGATAACTTGGACTTCCTCAAAATTAAAAACTTTCATGCATCAAATGACATTATCAAGAAAGTGAAAACATAACCAGTAAAATGGGAGAAAGTATTTGGAAACTGTATATCTCATATGAGTTTAATATTCAAAATACATTTTTAAAACTCCTATAACTCAAAAACAAAGAGACAACCCAAATTTAAAAATGGGCAAAGGATTTGAGTAGATATTTCTCCAAAGAAGGTATACAAATGGCCAGTAAGCACAAGAAAAGATGATCAAAATCATTAGCCATCAGGGAAATGCAAATCAAAACCACCATGAGATACCACCTCACACACACTATAATAGCAACTTCTTAAAAATGAAAAATAAGAAGGATTGTGGGAAGATATGGAGTAGGGAGCTCCAGTACTCAGTCCTTCCACCAAAACAAGTATTAAGCTGGCAGGAACTGTCTGAAACAGGTGTTTTGAAATTCTGGAGGCCAGAAGAACACTGTACAGCATCCAGGGAATCACAGGAGGAAAAGGCTGATCAATTACAGCAAAGAACAGTAAATTGTTTTCTCTGCACACAGCTACTGGTGCCCCTCCCACCATGGGATCCAGCCCCTGGCTAGCTCACTGGTGACAGAAAGGGATAGGAAAATTTTCTTCTGCAAGACCATAGGTGGGCATGGCCGATCACAGCTTTTGATTAGCAAAATCAGATCACTGGAGGCCCAGCTCTGAGGGGAGCCATTATTTCAGCCTGCCCCAGACAGCAGCAGCAATTGATTCAATCCACCTGGGCAAAGTTGGTGGCAGCCATTGTCCAACCCTCCTTTGACAAGGGCAGCAGCATTGGAGACTCAAAGATGCAGCACTTCCTCAGGTCTATGGGGGACAGTTAGTTGAAGGGCTGCATTTGCTGGGCAGGCCATGAAAGCTCAGATTCAGGAAGTTTTCAGAAAAACTCTTTGCACTCTTCCTGATTCCCTCCCCCGGGCACTCCAGAGTAAGTCTGCACCCTGTTTGTGGATCCCTCACCCTGTTTTAGCTGGGGAAGACTGACTTGGTAAAGTCCTATCCAGCATGCCCTTCCTCTCAGAATTTGTCCTCCAAGCAAAAGCAAGTTGAGACAAGGAAAGGAGTGTAATGAACTATAGAATCAGACAGACTGGGTCAAAGGATTGCTGGCTTCAAACACCTGGAAGAATGAGGTCTGTCTCCTGAGAAACAGAGTGGACAACCAAACTCCTCTAAATATGGGAACTCCAAAACAA
The DNA here is from genome assembly GCF_015220235.1 of Choloepus didactylus. NCBI lineage: Eukaryota > Metazoa > Chordata > Mammalia > Pilosa > Megalonychidae > Choloepus > Choloepus didactylus. Next base: position 57,560,475 of record NC_051310.1, on the reverse strand, counting down.
CTAACAAACCAAAGACCAGGACAAGAAAGAGGGCCAGAAAGACAAGGAAACCCCGGCACACAGCATTCACCTTGAGCAGAACTTCCTGTCAGGAGTGCTAAAGCATGGAAAGTCTCTGTTTTTTAACCAGCTAGTTATAAAACCAAGAAACAGACATATCAGGGAATAAATCCCAGAGTTAACATTTTAAAATATTAAAATATACAGCGTGCAGCAAAAGACTACAAGACAAACAAAGAAACAGGAAATGATGGCCTATCCAAAGGAAGAGGCTAAAAATACAGAAAACACCAATGAAGAAGACAAGAATGTGGATATAACAAAGCCTTTAAAAATGATCTTAAAAAATGCTGGGGAGATGAAGGAAAACACAGAGAAAGAACTAAAAATTATATAGGGGAAACAATGAATGAGCAATATAAAAATCTTAGTAAAGGGATAGAAATTTTAAAAAGGAATCAAACAGAACTATTAGATTGAAAACCATAATAACAGAAATGAAAAATGCCCAGGAGGGTTTCAAGAGCAGATTGGAGCTGGCAGAGAAAAAGGACCAGTGAACTTGAAGACAAGACACTTGAAATGAGTCAGGCTGAAGAATAGAAAGAAAAAAGAATTATTAAAAGTGAAAATAACATAAGATGTCTCTGGGACACCATCAAGTGCACCAATATAAGCATTATGGGAGTCCCACAAGGAGGTAAAGAGAGAAAGGGGCAGAAGGAATACTTAAAGAAATAATGACAGAGACTTTCCCAAACTTAGAAAAAGATTAAATATGCACATCTGAGAAACCCAAACAGGGCTAAATATGAAGTAAAAAAAAAACACCCTGTCTATATATTAATAACTCTATCAAATGCAAAGAACAAGAAGAGAGTTCTGAAAGTTGCAAGAGAATGCAACATGTTACCTACAAGGGAGTCCCAATTAGTTGGAGTGCTGGTTTCACATCAGAAACCATGGAGCCAAGTAGGCAGTGGGTTGAAATACATAACTGCCAGCCAAGAGTTTTATACCCAGCAAGACTTTGTTTCCAAAATTAGGGAGAGATTAAAACATTCTCAGATAAACAAAAGCTGAGGGAGTGCATTACCATGAGACCTGCCCTACAAGCAATGCTAAAGGGAGTTCTTCAGATGGAAAGGAAAGGATACTGAAAAGTGGCTCAAAGCAGAATAAAGAAACAAAGACCTGTGGTAAAAGCAACCATCTGGGAAATTATAAATGCCTGTATTATTGTAGTGTGTTGTTTGGCATATAACTCCACTTACTTCTTACTGGTTCTAAAATGCAAATGCATAAAAGTAATGATAAATCTATGTTTTTGGGCATACAACATAAAAAGACACAAGAGGTAACAAGTACAAAAAAAGGTGATAGAGGGGTTTAGGAAAAGTATATATGCATGCTATTAAGTAGGTATCAAACTAAATATAATTGTTATATAGTTAGGATGTTAAAATTTAACCTGTGGTAACCACAAAGAAAACAGAGGAAAATATATCCAGATAGAAGTGAGAGGGAACTCAATATGGCAAAACACACAAAAAATCAAATTAAAATAAAGTATGGATTAATGAAATTGAGGGACAAAAAAAGTATAAGACTTACAGAGGCTAAATAGCAAAGTGACAGAAGATAGTCCTGCATTATCAGTAGTCATTTTAAATGTAAATGGATTAAACTCCCCAGTAAAAAGGCAGAGATTGCAGAATGAATAAAAAAGCAAACCCTACTGTATGCTGTCTGCAAGACACTCACCTTAAAGATACAAGTAGGTTGACAGAGAAAGGATGGAAAAAATATGTAAGTAGTAGCCAAAAGACAGCTGGGGTGGTTACACTAATATTGGATAAAATAGACTTTAAGTGAAACACTTAGTTATGAGGGACAAAGATGGTCATTTTATACTAATGAAGGGGACAATTTGACAGGAAGATCTAACAATTATAATTAAATATGCACCTAACAGCAGAGCCCCAAAATATAGTAAGCAAATACTGACAGATTTCGAAGGAGAAACTGACAGCTCTCCATTAACACCAGAAGGCTTTAATACACCACTCTCAATAATGGATAGAACATCTAGTCAGAAGATCAATAAGGAAATGCAAGACTTGAATAATACTCTAAACCAACTAGACCTAACAGACATGTATAGAGCCACTTCACACAATAAAAACAGAATATATATTCTTGAGTACACATTGATCATTCTCCAGGATAGACCATGTGTTTGGAAACAAAATACATCTCAATAAATTAAAAAATGCCGAAATCATAACATGTATATTCTCTGGTCACAGAAGAATTAAGCTACAAATCAATAACAGAGAGAGAAATGGAAAATTCACAAACGTGGAAATTGAATAGCATACTCTTCAAAAAATCAATGAGCTAAAGAGGAAATCAGAAGCTAAATTAGGAAATGTCTTGAGGGAAATGAAAATAAAATACAACACACCAAAACCGGTGGGATGCAGCAAAGTCAGTGCTGAGAGGGAAATTTATAGCTCTAAATGCTTACATTAAAAAAGAAGAAAGACTTCAAATCAGAGAACTAATCTCAAAACTGGAAGAACTAGAAAAAGAAGAGCAAACTGAACTCAATGGGAGCAGAAGGAAGGAAATAACAAAGATCAGAGTGGAGATAAATGAAATAGAAAACAAGCAAACACAAAAACCCAATAGAATGAGCAAAACCAGAAGTTGGTTCTTTTAAAAGATCAACAAAATCAATAAACCTTTAGATAAACCGACAAAGAGAGAGAGAGAGAAAGAGAGAGATGGGGGGTAGAGAGAGGGATAGAGAGGAGACAGAGAGAGAGGATACAATTAACAAAAATCAGAGCTGAAAAGGGGGGGCATTATGAACAATTGTGCTGACATAAAAAGGACTATAAAAGGGTACTATGAGCAACTCTATACCAATAAACTAGATAACCTATATGAAATGGAAAAATTCTTAGAAACACATAAACTACCTTCATTAACTCAAGAAGAAACAGAAGGAAAAAAAATCTGAGAGAATCTAGAAGAGAATTGACAGAAGCACAGAGAGGAAGCCACTGAAATCAGAAGCTGAAAGCAATGAAACCCGGGAGTGAAGGACTAGCAGACGCTGGCCGTGTGCCTTCCCATGTGACAGAGGAGCCCCAGATGCCAGCAGCCTGTCTTCAGGGTCCAGGTCTGACTGAGAAGTTTAAAATTGACACAATGGAAAGGTAAGGAGCAGCAAAGAATGATCAGCAAGTGGCATATGGGCACACATTGTTTTTCAGCCTCAGTCTCCAGCACCATGCAAAGCCCATCCCCATCATTTGGGTCTGGGCTGAGCAGGTGGCTCAGACCCCAGAGAGCAGCCACTGTAGCTAGTGGCCTGGAGCCAGCTGGTCAATTGGCCATCACATCACAGCCCACCCCCTAGCATGGGGGCTCCTCATCTGTGACCACAGTGGCTTCTGAGACAGGGCGTGGTGGCCCCACTGGCAGCAGTGCTTGAGTGCAAGCAACCCTTTGACCCTGTCCTCACCACAAATTCCTGCACCAGCTGAGGACCAGGGGGCAGCAGTAAGCACCCCAGGGGAAGCTGGGAGGAAGAAGCTGGAAGATGCATCAGGCAGAGAAAACAACACCAGCACTAATAATTAATAATAATAATAATAATAATAATAATAATAATAAAATAGCAGCTAACACTTAAAAAAAAAGAAGAAGAAGAAGAAACAGAAGATCTCAACGAATGAATTACTAATAAAGAGGTTGAATCAGTAATCAAAAACTTCCCAACAAAGAAAAGCCCAGGACCACATGACTTCATAGAGGAATTCTACCAAACATTCAAGAAGACTTAACTCCAATTTTGTTCAAACTCTTCCAAAAAATTGAAGAGGAGGGAACTCTCCCTAGTTCATTCTATGAAGCTGTAGTTGTTAGGTTCATGTGTCAACTTGGCCAGGTGATGGTGCCCAGGTGTCTGATCAAACAACCACTGACCTATCTGTTGCTGTGAGGACATTTCATGGACTTAAATCATCAATACACTGATTTCATCTGTGGCTAATTACATCTGCAGTTGGCCAAGCAGATTTAAGGGTGTCTCTCATGCTTCTACAGTGAGAGATGTTTAATCTAATCAATGGAAGGCTTTTAAGGGGGAGATGATAGCTTCAGTGAACAGAATAGAGAGCTTTCATTTCCTTCAGCCAGTCAGCCAGCCTCTCCTGGAGAATTTATTGAAGACCTTCACTGGAGGGCCAGCTTGTAGCCTGCCCAACAGAATTTGGACTCATGCATCCCAACAGTTGCATGAGACACCTTTATAAAATTTCATACTATTTACAGATATCGCCTATTGGTTCTGCTTCTCTAGAGAACCTTGACTAACACAGAGGCCAAAATCACCCTCACACCAAAGCCAGATAAAAATTCTATAAGAAAAGAAAATTACAGACCAATATCTCTTATGAATATAGATACAAACCAAATCCAACTGCATTTTAAAAGAATTATACACCATGACCAAGTGGGATTTATCCCTGATATGCAAGGTTGGTTTAACATAAGAAAATTAATTAATGTAATATACCCCATTAAAAGCATAAAGGGGAAAAAACACATATTTTCTCAATTGATGAGAAAAGGCATTTGACAAAATCCAGCACCCCTTCTTTTTAATGCAATTTTTTTGAGATATACTCACATACCAGATAATCATCCGAAGTGTACAATCAATGGTTCATGGTATCATCATTCAGTTGTGCATTCATCACTACAATCAATTTTTAAACATTTTCATTACTCCAAAAAATAAATAAATAAATAAAAATAATAAAATATAAATATAAATATAAAAGAACACCCAAAGCATCCCAAACCCCGTAGCCCCCATGATATTTATATATATTTTGTCTCTGTTTTCTTACTCATCTGTCCACACAGTGGATAAAGGGAGTGTCAGTCACAAGGTTTTTACAATTACACAGTCTCACCATAAAAGTTATATAGTTATGCAATCATTTTCAAGAATCAAGGTTACTGGATTACAGTTCAACAGTTTCAGGTATTTCCTTTTAGCAATTCCAATACACTAAAACCTAAAAAGGATATTTATTTAATGCATAAGAATAACCATAAAAGTTATATAGTTTTACAATCATCTTCAAGAATCAAGGCTATGGGATTACGGTTCAACAGTTTCAGGTATTTCCTTTTAGCTATTCCAATACAATACAAACTAAAAGGAATATCTATTTAATGCATAAGAATAACATCCAGAATGACCTCTCAATTCTATTTGAAATCTCTTTGCCACCTGTTCTAGTTTGCTAATGCTGCCGGAATGCAAAACACCAGAGATGGATTGGCTTTTATAAAAGGGGGTTTATTTGGTTACACACTTACAGTCTTAAGGCCATAAAGTGTCCAAGGTAACACATCAGCAATTTGGTACCTTCACTGGAGGATGGCCAATAGTGTCCAGAAAACCTCTGTTAGCTGGGAAGGGATGTGGCTGGAATCTGCTCCCAAGTTCTGGTTTCAAAATGGCTTACTCCCAGGACGTTCCTCTCTAGGCTGCAGTTCCTCAAAAATGTCACTCTTAGTTGCACTTGGGATATTTGTTCTCTCTCAGCTTCTCTGGAGCAAGAGTCTGCTTTCAATAGCCATCTTCAAACTGTCTCTCATCTGCAGCTCCTGTGCTTTCTTCAAAGTGTCCCTCTTGGCTGTAGCTCCTCTTCAAAATGTCACTCACAGCTGCACTGAGTTCCCTCTGCCCCGTCAGCTCGTTTATATGGCTCCACTGATCAAGGCCTACCCTGAATGGGTGGGGCCACACCTCCATGGAAATGATCTCATCAGAGTTATCACCTACAGTTGGGTGGGGCACATTTCCATGCAAACAACCTAATCCAAACTTTCCAACTTAATCCCCACTAATATGTCTGCCCCACAAGTTTGCATCAAAGAATATGGCTTTCTCTGGGGGACATAATACATCCAAACAGGCACAGGAGCCCTACTGACAGAGAAACAAAGAAAGGAAAGAGAGATATGGAGAAAAGTTCAGTAATAAAGAGATTGAGTATGGGTGCATGAAAGGACATTAAGAGAGAAGGGGAAAAATGTATCTGACAAACATAAACCAAAGGATAGGATGGCCAATTCAAGAAATGCCTTCACAGTAATAACATTGAATGTAAATGGATTAAACTCCCCACTTGAAAGACAGAGATTGGCAGAATGGATAAAAAAATATGAACCAGCAATATGTTGCATACAAGAGACTCATCTTAAACACAGGAACACAAAGAAATTGAAAGTGAAAGGATGGAAAAAAATATTTCATGCAAGCTACAGCCAAAAGAAAGCAGGTGTAGCAATATTAATCTCAGATAAAATAGACTTCAAATACAAGAATGTTATGAGAGACAAAGAAGGCCACTACATACTAATAAAGGGGGCAATTCAACAAGAAGAAATAACAATCAGAAATGTTTATGCACCCAATCAAGGTGCCACAAAATACATGAGACAAACACTGGCAAAACTAAAGGAAGCAACTGATGTTTCCACAATAATTGTGGGAGACTTCAACACATCACTCTCTTCTATAGATAGATCAACCAGACAGAAGACAAATAAGGAAACTGAAAACCTAAACAATCTGATAAATGAATTTGATTTAACAGACGTGTATAGAACATTACATCCCAAATCACCAGGATACACATTTTTCTTTAGTGCTCATGGAAATTTCTCCAGAATAGATTATATGCTGGGACATAAAACAAGCCTCAATAAATTTTTAAAAACTTGAAATTATAAAAGCACATTCTCTGACCACAATGGAAAACAATTAGAAGTCAATAACCATCAGAGATTTAGAAAATTCACAAATACCTGGAGGTTAAACAATACACTCCTAAACAATCAGTGGGTTAAAGATGAAATAGCAAGAAAAATTGCTAAATATATAGAGATGAATGAAAATGTGAACACAACATATCAAAACCTATGGGAAGCAGGAAAATGGTACTAAGGGGGGAAATTTATAGCGCTAAATCATATATCAAAAAGGAAGAAAGAGCTAAAAGCAAAAACTGATGGAGCAACTTAAGAAGCTAGAAAATAAACAACAAACCAATCCTAAATCAAGCAGAAGAAATAACAAGGATTAAAGCAGAAATAAATGACAGAGAGAGCAAAAAAAAAAAAAAATACACAGAATAAATAACACCAAAAGTTGGTTCTTTGAGAAGATCAACAAGATCGACAAGCCCCTAGCTAGACTGACAAAATCAAAAAGAGAGAAGACCCAAATAAACAAAATAATGAATGAGAAAGGCGATACTACTGCAGATCCCAAAGAAATTTTAAAAACCATAAGAGGATACTGTGAACAACTGTATGCCAACAAACTGGATAATGTAGAGGTAATGGACAATTTCCTGGAAAAATATGAACAACCTAGACTGACCAGAGAAGAAATAGAAGACCTCAACCAACCAATCACAAACAAAGAGCTCCAATCAATCATCAAAAAATTTCTCACAAATAAATGCCCAGGGCCAGATGGCTTCACAGGGGAATTCTACCAAACTTTCCAAAAAGAACTGACATCAATCTTACTTAAACTCTTTCAAATCATTGAAGAAAATGGAACACTACCTAACACATTTTATGAAGCTAACATCAATCTAATACCAAAAATAGGCAAAGATGCTACAAAAAAGGAAAACTACAGGCCAATCTCCCTAACAAATATAGATGCAAAAATTCTCAACAAAATACTTGCAAATCGAATTCAAAGACACATTAAAAAAAATCATGCACCATGACTAAGTGGGGTTCATTCCAAGCATGCAAAGATGGTTCAACATAAGAAAATCAATCAATGTATTACAACACATTAACAAATCAAAAGAGAAAAACCAAATGATCATCTCAATAGATGCTGAAAAATCATTTGACAAAATCCAACATCCCTTTTTGATAAAAACACTTCAAAAGGTAGGAATTGAAGGAAACTTCCTCAATATGATAAAGAGCATATATAAAAAACCCACAGCCAGCATAGTACTCAATGGCCAGAGACTGAAAGCCTTCCCTCTAAGATCAGGAACGAGACAAGGATGCCCGCTGTCACCTCTGTTATTCAACATTGTGCTAGAAGTGCTAGCCAGGGCAATCCTGCAAGAAAAAGAAATAAAAGGCATCCAAATTGGAAAAGAAGAAGTAAAACTGTCATTATTTGCAGATGGTATGATCTCATATCTGGAAAACCCTGAGAAATAGATGATACAGCTACTAGAGCTAATAAACAAATTTGGCAAAGTAGCAGGATACAAGATTAATGCACATAGTCAGTAATGTTTCTATATGCTAGAAATGAATGAAGTGAATAGACACTCAAGAAAAAGATACCATTTTCAATAGCAACTAAAAAAATCAAGTACCTAGAAACAAACTTAACCAAAGATGTAAAAGTCCTATACAAAGAAAACTACATGACTCGACTAAGAGAAATAGAAAGGGACCGTAAAAGATGGAAAAATATTCCATGTTCATGGATAGGAAGGCTAAATGTCATTAAAATGCCAATTCTATCAAAACTCATCTACAGATTCATGCAATCCCAATCAAAATTCCAACAACCTACTTTGCAGACTTGGAAACGCTAGTTAGAGAATTTATTTGGAAAGGGAAGATGCCTCAAATTGCTAAAAACACTCTAAAAAAGAAAATGAAGTGGGAGGACTTACACTTCCTGACTTTGAGGCTTATTATAAAGCCACAGTAGTCAAAACAGCATGGTACTGGCACAAAGATAGATATATTGATCAATGGAATCGAATTAAGAATTCGGAGGTAGTCCCCCAGATCTACAGCTGACTTATTTTTGATAAGGCTCCCAAAGCCACTGAACTTGGACATAACAGTCTTTTCAACAAATGGGGCTGGGAGAGTTGGATATCCATATCCAAAAGAATGAAATAGGACCCCTACCTTACACCCTACACAAAAATTAACTCAAAGTGGATCAAAGACCTCAGTATAAAAGACCGTACCATAAAATTCCTAGAAGATAATGTATGGAAACATCTTCAAGACATTGTATTAGGTGGTCACTTACTAGACCTTACACCCAAAGCACAAGCAACAAATGAAAAAATAGATAAATGGGAGCTCATCAAATCAGAAGTTTCTGTACCTCGAAGGAATTTGTCAAAAAGGTGAAGAAGCAGTCAACTCAATGGGAAAAAATTTTTGGAATCCATGTATCTGACTAAAGACTGGTATCTTGCATATATAAAGAAATCCTACAACTCAATGACAATAGTCCAGACAGCCCAATTATAAAATGGGCAAAAGATATGAAAAGACAGCTCTCTGAAGAGGAAATACGAATGGCCAAGAAACACATGAAAAAATGCTCAGCTTCCCTAGCTATTAGAGAGATGCAAATTAAGACCACAATGAGATACCATCTCAAACAATTAGAGTGGCTGCCATTAAACAAACAGGAAACTACAAGTGCTGGAGAGGATGTGAAGAAATTGGAACTCTAATTCATTGTTGGTGGGACTGTATAATGGTTCAGCAACTCTAGAAGTCAGTCTGGCAGTTCCTTAGAAAACTGGATATAGAGTTACCCTTCGATCCAGCAATTGCACTTCTTGGTACATACCTGGAAGATCTGAAAGCAGTGACATGAACAGACATCTGCATGCCAATGTTCATAGCTGCATTATTCACAATTGCCAAGAGATCGAAACAACCTAAATGTCCTTCAACAGATGAGTGGATAAATAAAATGTGGTATATACACACGATGGAATACTACACGGCAGTATGAAGGAACGATATCGTGAAACATATAACAACATGGATGAACCTTGAAGACATAATGCTGAGCAAAATAAACCAGGCACAAAAAAGAGAAATATATGCTACCACTAATGTGAACATTGAAAAATGTAAAATAAATGGCTTAAAATATAGAATGTAGGGGACCTAGTGATAGAGAGCAATTAGTGAAGGGGGAACGATAACCTAATGAGAACAGATAAGTTATGTGAGTAAATTTAATGTTCTGGGAGTGCCCAGGAATGGCTATGGTTTGTTAATTTCTGGTGGGTATAGTAGGAACAAGTTCACAGAAATGTTGCTATCTTAGGTTATCTGTCTTTCTCATTCCTTTGCTGGGTTATAGCCTGTATATTTTCTTGGGGTAGAGTAGGAACATGTTGGAAATAAAGTAGTTATTTTAGGCTAGTTGTCTTTTTCTTATTCCCTTGTTTTGGTTTGTTTGGATTTTTTTTATTGTTTTTTTTTTTTTTTTTTTTTTGATATAGTTAATTTAAAAAAAAAATGAAAAAAATATGCAGAGCCCCCCTGAGGAGCTGGGGGAGAATGCAGGGGTGTTGGGCTTCCCCACCTCAATGGTTGCTGATGCGCTCTCAGACATTGGGGACTGGTGGTTTGATGGGCTGAGCCCTCTATCACAAAACTGGCCCTTGGGAAGACTTACTACAAAGGAGATGCTAGGCCTGCTTATAATTGTGCCTAAGAGTCTCCTCCTGAATGCCTCTTTGTTGCTCAGATGTGGCCCTCTCTCTCTTGCTAAGCCAACTTGGTAGGTGAAATCACTGCCCTCCCCTCTATGTGGGCTCTGACACCTAGGAGAGTAAATCTCCCTAGCAACGTGGAATATGACTCCAGGGGAGGAATCTAGACCCGGCATCATGGGATGGAGAACATCTTCTTGACCAAAAGGGGGATGTGAAATTAAAATGAAATAAGCTTCAGTGGCAGAGAGATTCCAAAAGGAGCCAAGAGGTCACTCTGATGGGCACTCTTACACACAATATAGATAACCCTTTTTAGGTTCTAATGAATTGGAATAGCTAGCAGTAAATACCTGAAACTATCAAACTACAACCCATTGTATGAAAATGTAGCTTATGAGGGGTGACAATGTGATTGGGAAAGCCATGTCAATCACACTCCCATGTCCAGTGTATGGATGATGAGTAGAAAAACAGGGGCAAAAAAAAACTAAAGGAAGAATGGGGGTGGGGGGACAATTTGGGTGTTCTGTTTTTACTCTTGTTTTTTTATTCTTGCTTTCACTTTTTCTGGTACAAGGAAAATGTTAAAAAAAAAAAAGATCGGGGTGATGAATGAACAACTGTATGATGGTAATGTGATCAATGGATTATATACTTCAGATGATTGTATGGTATGTGAATAAATCTTAATTTAAAAAAAAACATAAAAAATGGGTCAAAGACTTGAATAGATATCTATCCAAAGAAGACATACAAAAAGCCAGAAAGCAAATGAAAAGATGCTCAACGTCATTAGCCATCAGAGAAATGCAAATCAAACCTACAATAAGATTTCATTTCACACCCATTATTGAAATATATTCACATATCATAAAATCATCTAAAGTGTACAACAATTGAGTGGCTGCTATTTTAAAAATGGAAAATAACAAGTGTTGGAGAGGATGAAGAAAAACTGGAACCCTTGTACATTGCTGGTGGCAATGTAAAATGGTGCAACTACTGTGAAAAACAGTATGGTGGTTCCTCAGACAGTGACGTATAGAAATACCATATGACCTGGAAATTCCTTTGCTCAATATATACCCAAAAGAATTGAGAGCAAGATCTCAAACAGATATTTGCACACTGATGTTCATAGTGGCATTTTTCACAATTGCCAAAAGATGGAAGCAATCCAAGTGTCCATCAATCAATGAATGGATAAATAAAATATGGTATATACATATGATGGAATATTATTCAACAATAAAAAGGAATGGAGTCCTGATACATGTGACAACATGGATGATTCTTGAAGTCATACTGTGAGTGAAATAAACCAGACACAAAAGGGCAAATATTGTATAATCTCACTGATTTAAAACAATTAGAATAAGCAAACTCAAGGAATCAGAATCTAGAATAAAGGTTACCAAGGGATGTGGGGTGGGGGAATGGAAATGGGAAGTTAAGGCTTAAATTTCACAGTGTTCCTAATGGAATGATGGAACTGTTTTGGTAATGGATGGTGGTGATGGTAGCACAACATCGTGAATGTGATTAATACCAACAAATTGTGGGCCCTTGAGTGGGGGAGATGGGAAATTTTATGTTGTATATATGTTTCTACAATTTAAAAAAAGAGAGAGAGACTAAAGTGGCAATGATAATTAAATACAATACAGGATCCTGAGCTGGATCCAAGAATGGAGGGGGAAATGCCCAAAAGGACAGTACTGGGACAATTTTGTGAATGTGGTGGGTTGGGGGAGGATTATAGACTGTATGCATTATATCAATGTTAAATTTCTTGAATTTGATTACTGTACTCAATGAGGTTCCATAAGTGAATATTCTTTTTCTTAGAAAATATGAGAAGTACTAAGAGTTCAAGAAGCATGATGTATGCAACCTATTCTCAAATGTTTAGAAAACAGAGAAGTAGATGGATGGATGGATAGTGTGGTAGTTTGGAGCTGTTATGTTCCCCAGAAAAGATCATGTTCTTTTAATCCATTCCTGTGGGTGCAGACCTATTGTGGGTGGGACCTTTTGGCTAGGTTGTTTAATTGAGATTTGACCCACCGAATTCAAGGGGGGGGGGTCTTAATCCTTTACTGGAGCCCTTTATGAGAGAATAAAATGCAGAAGCACTGAGAGAGAGAATTTTAGAGAGAAATGCCCAAAGATATTTGGAGACAGCCATTGAAAACAGAACCCAAGAGAGAAGGACAAGCTGACATCACCATGTGCCTCCCCATGTGACAGAGGAACCCTGGATGTCAGCAGCCTTTCCTCACAAAAGGTATCTTTCTCTTGATGCCCTAGCTTGGACATTTTCTTGGCCTTAGAACTTTAAATTTGTAAACTATTAAATCCCCATTGAAAAAGCTAATCAATTTGCATTCCAGCAGCTTTAGCAAACTGAAATATGTAGATAGATAGATAGATAGATAGATAGATAGATAGATAGATAGATAGAATGATATAACAAATGTGGTAAAAGGTTAAAAATTGGTAAATGTGTATCTGGCTAGGGGGACTATAGTGGCATTCTCTGTATTTCAGTGGTCTTGAAAATGTGAAATTATTTCCAGTTTTAAAGTTTTTCAAAATTTAAGTAAAATTAATGTGTTCTATTGCAATTATGGTAAGATGCCATCTTGATAAAAGGATTTATGCCTTTGTATCTGTCCTTTGATTTGTAGATAGCATATAAAACTGCCTGGACAATGTCCGAGATTAACTGTACAAATATTAGAAATCTCTTTCATGAACCAGAACAAACATATGACACTACAACTAGAAGTTAATAATAGAGGGGCATATAGGAAAAAATATATACCTATTGCAAACTATACACTATAGTTAGTAGTACTTTAATGTTCTTTCATAAACAGTAACAAATGTACTATACCAATACTACAAGTCAACGATGGAAGGGGGTGGTTAAGGAATATGGGAGGATTTGAGTTTCGTTTTTTTTTTTCTTTTGTCTTTATTTCTTTTCTGAAGTAATGAAAATGTTCTAAAAATTGAAAAAAAATTTAATTGTGGTGATAGATGCACAGCTGTATGATGGTACCGGGGGCAATTGATTGTATACTTTGGATCTTTGGTTAATAGTATGGTATGTGAACAATCACAATTAAAAAAAAAAAACTGCCTAGAATGATGCTCACCTAATTGATGATTAAAAAGAAGTGGTAGGAATTGGGGGCGATTTGTTTCTAACTTTCATCTTTATATTTCTCAATATTGTTTTTTTTACATTGCATCTTTATAATATCTCCAAAAATAATAAAGGGGTTAATTCTGGTGAGAAATTTTTGTTATATTTATTCTTCTTAATTTTAAAAATTTCTAACTAATACTTTTAACCCAAACATTTAGCAATTACAGACCAAAATAGTGAAAATCTTTTGTGATTTTTAAGTGGCCCCTGATACAAGTAGATAATATAGAAGTACAAAACAAAAACAGAATCAGACAAAGAAAGGAGGATCAAGAGAACCTAGACATCCAAACAAAAAGAGAAATCTTTATTGGACCAAAAAGAAATTCCTGAGTCATATTTGGCAAAGGGTTTCAACCAGGTTTTGGTGAAGAAGAAATGGAAGTTCATATTAGAATGTCACTGCATGGTGTACATAGTAACCAATCTAGGAAACTGTATGTGATTCTCATTCCGTAAGTGGGCTCAGTCACAAATTCCTTTCAAGTTCCCAAGAATGGAGTGAGCCACATGGAACCCCAACCAAAGATGGTAAATGCCATTCTCTGGGAATATTGTTTCAGCCATATTTCTTGTCTGGGTGTGCAAAATGTTAATGCAGCACAGGAAATATGGCCCCAGATGGCAAAATACAAGTTTCTGTTTTTTGATTATGATAAAATTCAGGCCACACATTCTATCATCACCTTAAGTTGTCCCAAGGGTGCTGAATTTAGAAGGGAGACACAGATGTGAAACATTTTTCTCCTTTCTTTTTAATTAGAAAAGTCGTAGGTTTAGTGAAAAACTATGCATAAAGTACAGAATTTCCATATATCCCCGGCACACACACAGTTTTCCCCCATTATTAACAGTTTGCATTGGTGTGGTATCTTTGCTACAATTGATGAACCAATGTTATTACAATTATACTATTAACTGTAGTCCTAGTTTCCATATGAGTTCACTATATTCTACTGTTCTATGGTTTTTTAAGATTTTTTATTCTGGTACATATATATGACCTAAGAGTTCCTCCTTTAACCATATGCAAATATACAACACAGTGGTGTCAATTACATTCACAATGTTGTGCTACCTTCACCACCATCCATTACCAAATCTTTTCCATTGCCCCAAAAGAATTTAGGTACCAATTAAGCAATCTGTCGAGATTTTTAAAAATAAGATTGTTATACGCCCTCACAGCACTAATAAACTTCAAAGAGGGCTCTATAGCCATGAGGGTGGTGGACCTGATGCCTTCAGGATCAGGTGTCATTCCTTCATCCAATAAATATTTATTGAGCATCTACTACATGCCAATCACTGTTCAAGGCATGGGAGTCACATCTGTGAACAAAAGAGACCAACTAATCCCTGTCTTCAAGGAGCTTATATTCATTCACTCAAGCTGTTTGATGTTACCTCTAAGTTATTTATGCTTCTTTTTTTCCACTGATTTCAGAAAAATTCTAGAGATTTTATTGCCCCTTAGAAAAACCAACAACAACTATGTGGGCTCAATTTTTTTTTTTTTTAAAGGGGGCCTGTCAAAGTGTGATTGTGAAAACCCTGTGGATCACACTCCCCTTATCCAGTGTATGGATGGATGAGTAGAAAAATGGGGACAAAACCCAAATGAAAAATAGGGTGGGAGGGATGGGGGGATTTGGGTGTTCTTTTTTTATTTTTATTTTTTATTCTGATTCTGATTCTTTGTATGGAAAATGTTCAAAAATAGATTGGGATGAATGCACAACTATAAGATGTTACTGTGAACAATTGATTGTACACCATGGATGATTGTATGGTATGTGAATATATCTCAGTAAAACTGAATTTAAAAAAAGGGGTGGGGGGAGCTGTCGAGTGGTGATTAAGAAACCAGTTCTGAAGTCACAGTCTCTGGGTTTAAGCTCTGGCTCCATCCTTATCAACTGGTGACCATGGTCAAGTCTCTTAGCTTCTTTAAGCCTTGGTTTCCTCATCTGTAAAATGAGTATTATAATAATGGGGCCTTCCTCAGGGGCTTGCCATTGGGTTTTGAGATAATCTATATAAAGAGCTTAGAAATAGTATAGGATACATAAAAATTGAGCAATAAGTGTTAGCCATTATTAATAGCAAGGGGGTAGGTATTCATCATACAGAAGAAGCATTTTAATTATAGAAAGAGCCCTTGGGGAAATGAATATTCAAGTGTTTGTTTACTTAAGAGAATCTAAGTGCAGAGCAGAGAAACAAAGTGTTATCATTTATCAGCAACTGAAAATTAATCAGAAATCAAAATAAAGCATGTCTGAAATTATAATGTAAGTCAATAAGGCTATGCTTTGTTTAAAGTTTTTCAGTTCTAGGTTGTATAAAGTGAGGTAAAACTGTGATGTTAATACTATGAGTTTGGTATTTTTTATGCACTTGTGTAACATCTGATTGTGGAAATACAGAATTATACCCCAGAGGTGCATTTTGCTGAATAACATGTATGACTTTATGCCCATACACAGAGTCCCCAAGTAGGCATTATAAAATGGCACAAGGCACAATTCAACAAAAAAGGTTGTCCAACCTGTGTGGAATGAGATCCCTGGGGAGGGGTGGGGGGGCTCTGTCACCTGAACAAAGATGATGTAGATGCTGATGGGCATAATCTGCAAAGATCATCATCTCCAACATAGCAGAGTATGTGGCACAGGTGCATGTATCTTCCACACATTTCCACTTCTTATCCTTTCTCCCTCTTCTCCTCTATCAATTAGTATGACAATTGTTTGGGAAGATGCCTAGTTTATCCAGAGTGGAGGGTTTGTTTTCTAGTCAGCAGATGCTCTCAAGTGGTAATTTAACTGTCAATGAAAAATAAATAAAAGGTGTTGCAAATTCTGAGATCGCAGAAATTCATGGAAGCTCTGTTGTTATTAAATGTATCTCCATCTCAGTTGCCTGAGGAACTGCATTTTAATGCCACACATCAAGCAGGTCTTTCCTGAATGTAATTGTAGTTTTTCTAATGCCATGGTTAATACTGTTCAAATGTTTAGCTTCTGGCAAATATTTCCTAATATTATTCACGACAGTGATGGATCTGAAGCAATTTTAATATATTTTAAAACCCTACTAACTTGTTAAATAATCTGTGAAAGGATTCAATAGAAATTAAAAATATCTTTATTACTGGAAGAGATGTCTAGAAAGATACATGTGAATCTGTAATGATCTGATGTTTTCAAGTTGTCCTTTGCAGGATAACTTCTTGGAAGCCAGCCATGAGCTGTCATCAGAGAGATGTCATATACCAAGATGAAGCCCTGTGCTGGATGGATTATTGGTTTCTGACGGTCACAACTATATGCCTCCCCAGTATTCTTTCTCCCCTTCTTGTTTCACTGAAACATCTCCAGCTTAGTTCAAAGAAGTGTGACTGTACTTGGCTACAGAATACCCTTTTTCCAGGTTCCCTGCAGCTAATAATGGCCATTTGACATAGCTCTGTCCAATGAGGTATCAGTGGAAGTTTCTGGGTGGCTCTTCTGGGAAAACTCCTTAAAAGGGGGCAGATGGGTTCTCGACTGATACGTTCCTTCACGATCTTTCCATTGCCAGGAGTACAGAGGCCATGCCAGAGGTGGCTCAGCCACCTTGTGCCCTTGAGACCACAAGAACATGCTCAGGATGACTGAGCAGAAACATAGAAAGATCCTGAGTCCCTGATGACACAGCAAGGCTCGTTCCAGCCCTGGTCCATCTTCCTCCAGATTTCCCATTACTCAAGAAAAAGAAAACAGTGTATTGAGCTACTAGTGTTTGAGTCCCTGTCCTTAGCAGCCAAGCACAATCTGTAACTGATACAAAATTTGGTACTTTTAAGGGAAATGCTGCAAGAAACAGAAACCAAACTGGGGAACTGGTTTTAATAAAAGCGTTTGGGCAGGGGGCTGTTGCAGGCTGGAAAGCTGGTGGCTCCCATTATGGCAAGGCACATTTGGTCAAAATATTCTTTGCTGTCCCTCAATCATCACTATGATGCAGAGTAGGAAGAGAGATAGACCCTGGTTTCTTTTCTTTTCTTTTCTTTTTTTAACTTTCCAGGTAAAATCCAAAAAGTGGTTAGAGAACAAATCCCAGAGAATATCACAGGCCACATCTCCACAGTCCTAGCCGTCCCCCTACTGTTCGACCACCTGCTATCCTCAGACTTCTTATTGGGTAAGAATGATCCTTTATATTTTCTTTGCATTCTACATTTTAGAATGCATTCTATTTAAGGCACATAAATGAAAGGAATATTTCCAAGTACTTTGCCTGATGCCTGGTTTATGGTATTTAACAAGTATTTGTTGAATAATTAAATGGGAAAATTTTATCACTCTTACTCTTGTCTCACTTCAGACTGTACAAAACCCTGCTTTTGTTGGTTTTACTGTTATTTATCTGTCAATTCATTATGCCTTACCCCAGGAAAGTAAGCAATTTGCAGATCAATTAAATAATTAGATTGAACACTGATAGCTAGCCCTAGGTAAAACTTTAAGACAATAATGATAGTTAATAGTACAATTACAGTATCTTCTCATCAGTTGTAACAAAGGTACCGCATTAATGCAAAACGTTATTAATGGGGGCCAGTAGATGGGAACTGTATTCTTTGTATGATTTTTCTGTAAACCTACAACTTCTCTAGTAAACAAAAAATGGAAAAAAATAATAATAGCTAACACTTTTTGAGTGCTTTCTGTGTGCCAAGTTCTGTTCTAAGAACTGGATTAACTGATTTAATCCTCACAACAATCCAGTGATATAGAGTTATTATTATAACAATTTTATAGATGGGGAACCAGCCCAGAAAGGCCAACTAACTTGTCCAAGATCACACAAATAGAATTGGTAAGGTGTTCTGGCTCTTCACTACCATACTGTAATGCTGCGCTAGTGGGTTTTCCTTCATTCTTCATCAGCATCCTCACTCCACCCCTTGCACTTCTGTGACAGTTGCTATTTCCCTATAAGTTTGGGTTTTTAAAGCCCTGGCCTGGTCACACCATGCATATCTTCTTCTTCCCACCTGTGGGGAGATGATTCCTGGGTTCAAGCCTCATGAGGCCAGCTCTCTATAGAAGGATTAATATTTATACTTGATGTGTCTTAAAAAACAAAATTGGAACTTTTTATTTAAAAAGTGAGACATAAACATTTGCTGGTTTCTGTACTGACTAGTGTGGCTGAGAATTCTGGATGTTCCAGTATCTGTTTTCCCCATCTTCTAAAGCAACTGAAGCCCAGTTCACATGGTCACCCAGAATAAAGACACTTTCCATCCTCCCTTGCAGTTAGGTGAGGCTGCTAAGTTCTGATCAGTGGGATGTAAGCAGAAGGGATAGCTGCAGCTTTTGGATTGCATCTCGCTTCTTTTAGTCTAAAATGTGAACACAGTGGCCTAATGGATCATGTGGACAAAGCTATCCTTGGAGATGTTGGAACAGCCAGAGAGATGGAACCTGGACCCATGAAGACTTTGTAGAGCAGAGCCACATAGCAACCCAATCTTATACTTAAGAGAGAAATAAATTTCTCTCTTGTTTAAGCCATTGGTATTTTGGACCTCTATTATTAGCAGCAGAGCCTATTTCCAAATTAATTCAAGTGGAATATACAATTTAAACTTCAGACCTAAAGACATGCAAATGCCAGTTGTATCACATTAGTGTCCTGCATGATTTACTTGACTCACTAATCTCCCCTTATTTTTCTTATTGTGGTAACAGATATATAACATAAATTTGCCTTTTTAGCTACTTTTAAATGTACAATGCAGTGGCACTAATTACATTTACAATGTGGTGCTGTATTAGTTAGGGTTCTCTAGGGAAACAGAATCAATGAGAGGTGTCTCTGATTATCAGATTGTAAAAGTGACTCACGCAACTGTGGGTTCACATGAGTCCAAATTCTGTAGAGCCGTCAACAAACTGTCAACTCCAAGGAAGATGTCGGATGAACTCCTCAGGAAACGAACCAGCAACTTCGACGAACTCAGGAAATGCTTCACTGGGCAGCCAAAGAAGAAGTGAAGGTCCTCTATCTGTCTTGCTTTTAAGTCTTCAACTGATTAATTGGGTTAAATCCAGCCAATTGCATTCTCTCATTGTGGAACGCATGCCCGTTGGTGAGTCATCAGTCACAGCTGCAGTCAATTGACTGATGATCTGATAAACCAGCCTGTTGGTTTATCAACCAGCCTCAAACATCCTCACAGCAATTGTTAGGCCAGTGTTTGCTTGACCAGACAGCTGGGTCACATGGCCAAGTTGACACAGGAACCTAACCATCACAGGTGCTAACTTCACCATAGTCCGTTACCAAAACTTTTCAATCACCTCTAACAGAAACTCTATACATGTTAAGCAATAGCTCCTCATTCCCGTTCTCACCACTCCCACCCCCACTCCTGGTAGGCTGTACTCTACTTTCTGTCCCTATGAATTTGCTTATTCTAGATATTTCATGTAAGAGGAATCACACAATATTTGTCCATTAGTGTCTGTCTCATTTCACTTAGCATAGTGTTTTCAAGGTTTATCCATGTTGTGTCATGTATCACATGTATCATTACTTCATTCTTTTTATGGACGAATAATATTCCATTGTATGGATATACTGTGTTTTGTTTATTCATTCATCTGTTGATGGACACTTAAGTTGCTTCTACCTTTTAGCTATTGTGAATAATGCTGCTATGAACGTTGGTGTGCAATCATGTTTGAGCCCTTGCTTTCATTTATTTGGGGTTGACTCACTAATCTTTGTATGCAATTTTATTGAGATATATTTGCACACCATAAAATGATCCAAATTGTACAATCAGTTGTTCACAGCACCATCATATAGTTGTGCATTCATCACCACAAATCAACTTTCTGAACATCTACATTACTCCAAGAAATAAAAACAAAAACAAGAATAAAAATAAAAATAAAAATAAAAATAAAAAAGGATATCCAAAACATCCCACACTCTTTTCCCCCACCATTATTCATCCACTTTCCATCCCCCTTTTCTTCCACTCATCTGTCTGTACACTGGCCAAAGGGAGTGTGAGCCACAAGGTTTTCATAATCACCCAGTCATCCCGTATAAGCTATATAGCCACACAATCATCTACAGGAATCAAGAATATACTGGATTGCAGTTCAACAGATCCAGGTATTTCCTTCTAGCTATTCTAATACACTAAAAACTAAAAAGGGATATCTATGTAAGTATAAGAATAGCCTCCAGAATGACCTCTCAATGCCATTTGAGATCTCTCAGCCACTGAAACTTTATTTTGTTTCCTTTCTCTTCCCCCTTTTGGTCAAGAAGATTTTCTGAATCCCATGATATCAGGTCCATCCCTGGGAGTCATGTCCCACATTGCCAGGGAGATTTACACCCCTGGGAGTCATTTCCCACGTAGGAGGAAGGGCAGCGAGTCCACCTGCCAAGTTGGCTTAGAGAGAGATGTGAGGCCACATCTGAGCAATGAAAAAGGTTTTCTGGAAGTGACTCTTAGGCACAATTATAAGTAGGCTTAGCTTTTCCTTTGCAGTAACAAGCTTCGTAAGAGCAAGCCTCAAGGTTGAGGGCTAGGGCCTACTACAATAGTAGTCCCCAATGCTTGAGAGAATATCAGGAATTCCCCAGGTGGAGAAGTATAATGTTTCCAATTTTTCCCCAGTCCCTCAAGGGGCTTTGCAAATACTTGTTATTCTCTGCCCAAATTACTCTGGGATGTATTGGGGTTTCATGCTAACCTGTACAAACCAACAAGATCTCACCCCCTATTCAAGGTTCCATGTAATTATGGTGTGTGAATAAATTGACCATACAAGTTACATAGTATAGCATGCAACAGAAAGTATAGATTTTGCACCAAATAAGCATCTATTCCTTTGGTCTCACACAGAAGTTGAAATTTTAAAACACAGTCAATATCATCCTTTTCCCATTAGTCTGGTTTACCTTAGTCTTACCCAAGTTGATTTTGTTCATATCTCTAATTAAAGTCTGAACTCTTTTTCAGCTTCTTTAACATTTGTTGTATGGGGTAAGACTGACATTCATAGCTGCTGAACTCTGGTTCTGAGTCTCAGGCATTACACAGATACCCCAAGTTCCAGGGACTGATCAGGTTATACACAAACAGCTCATCATCTCAGAATTTAGAGATAACCATTACAACTCATGAATAGATGTGACTGCTGTGAGAGCTTACAATCTAGGAACCTTTACCATAAGCCTTCCCCTGATAACCTATGCTCTCAGATTCAATTCTCAGAGTTTGCACATTATAGCTAGTCAATATTAGTGAGTCATTATAATGTTAATCTTTTCAATTCTGGCTTATTTAATTCAATATACTGTTCCTCAAGGTCCATTCACCTAGTTGCTTACCTTACAACTGCATTTCTTCTTGCCGCCACTAGTATTCCATTGTATGTATACACCACAGTTCACCATTCTGTTTATCGGTCACCTCCATCCATTGTGAATTGTGAATACTGCCACCATAAACACCAGTGTGCAATGTCCATTCATTTCTCTCCTCTCAGTTATTCCAAGTATATTCCCAATAATGGAGTTGCAGGCAACCCCATAGTTAGCTGCCTGTGGAACCACCACACTGCCTTCCAGATGGGCTGCACCATTCTACTTCTCTACCCACAATAAATAGGTACATCTCTCTCTCCATATTTTCTCCAGCACTTGTATCCCTCTGTTTATTTTTTAAACAGTTTTATTCACATACCATACAATGCATCCTAAGTAAACAATCAGTGATTCCCGGTATAATCACATAATCATGCATTCACCACCACAAGCTATATGAGGACATTTCCATTTCTTCCACAGAGAAAGAGGAAAAGGAGAAAAAAATGAAGAATAAAAAATATAAAAGAAGAAAAATAAAAATAAAATAAAATACAATGAAAAGATCAGACAACAGCACCACCAGGAATCCCATATCACTCCCTTGTATCCCCCTCTTATAGACATTTAGCTTTGGTATATCGCCTTTGTTACAATTAATGGAAGCATCTTACAATGTTACCATTAACTATAGACTCTAGTTTGCGTTGATTTTATTGTTTTCCCCTATACCATCCAATTTTCAACACCTTGCAATGTTGACATTCATTTGGTCTCCCTGTATTAAAAACAGTCTTGTATTTGTACCCTTAATCACTGTGATGGTTAGATTCATGTGTTAACTTAGCCAGGTGATGGTGACTGGGTGTCTGGTCAAGCAAGCACTGGCCTAACCATTATTGCAAGGGCATCCGTGGCTGTTTAATAAACCAGAAGGCTGGTTTATTAAATCATCAGTCAATTGATTGCATCTGTGGCTGATTACATCAAAGAAGGGACTGTCTTCTGCAATGACAGAATTCAGTGAGGGGGATTTAATCCAATCAGTTGAAGACTTTTAAGGGAGAAGAGAGAGAACCGTTCCTGCTTCAGTCAGCCAGCCTCTCCTGGGGAGTTCATCAAAGACCTTCATTGGAGTTGCCCCTTGCTGCCTGCCCTACAGAATTTGGATTTGTGCTTCCTGCCCTACAGAATTTGGACTTGTGCATCCCCACAGTTGCATGAGACTCTTTTCTAAAATCTCATATTTACTGATATCTCCTGTTAGTTCTGTTTCTCTAGAGATCCCTAAATAATACAATCACCATTGACCACGCTAGGTTTCACTATGTTATACAATCCCAGTCTTTATCTTCTATCTTTCCTTCTGGTGTCATACATGCCCCTAGCCTTCCACTTTCAACCACACTTACACTCACCTTTGTTCAGACAACTTACAATATTGTGCTACCATCACACAATATTATGCTATTCATTTCAGGATCTATACAATCAATCCTGTTGAACTTTATGTATTCCTTCAGCATCAAATGCCCATTTTCTAACTTCTTTCTATCTCCTGACAACCTGTGGTCTCAGCTTTAACTCTCAAATTTTGCTCATCAATGTTATTTCATATTAATGATTCCATAGAGTATTGTTTCTGGCTAATTTAACTCAATGTAATGTCTACTATCTACTGTTTTGTCTTTTGGAATTTACATGTCATAAGTCTCTCTCTCTCCCTCTCTCTCTCTCTCTCTCTCTCTCTCTCACTCTCTCTCTCTCTCTTCTCTCTCTCCCTCCCTCCCTCCTCTTACTGAGAGTTTTCATTTTTACTCTCTTCTCCAAACCTCTCTATCCTGTCTTCTCCTATCTGCCTGTAGTACTCCTTTTACTATTTCTTGTAGAGCAGGTCTCTTGTTCACAAACTCTCTCAGTGTCTGTCTGAAACTATTTTAAACTCTCCTCATCTTTGAAGGGCAGCTTTGCCAGATGTAGAGTTCTTGGTTAGCAGTTTTTCTCTTTCAGTATCTTAAATATATCATGCCACTGCCTTCTCACCTCTGTGGTTTCTACTGAGAAATCTGCAGATAGTCTTAATGAGCTTCTGTTTTATGTGATGGATCACTTTTCTCTTGCTGCTTTCAGAATTCTCTGTCTGTCTTTGACATTTGATAATATGATTATTATGTGTCTTGGAGTGTATCTATTTGGATCTATTCTGTTTGGGGTATGCTGTGCTTCTTGGATCTGCAATTTTAGGTCTTTGATAAGAAATGGGAAATGTTCAGGTATTGTTTCTTCCATTACTCTTTCTGCCCCTTTTCCCTTCCCTTCTTCTTCTGGGACACCCATGACATGTATATTCATTTGCTTCATGTTGTCCTTCAATTCCCTGAGTCCTTTCTCATATTTTTCCATTCTTTTCCCTATCTGTTATTTTTTGTGTAAGGTTTCAGATGTTCTGTCTTCCAGTTCCTGAATACTTTCTTCTGCCTCTTCAAGTCCGCTGTTGTATGTCTCAAGTCCGCTGTTGTATGTCTCCATTGTATTTTTCATCTCTTCTATTGTGACTTTCATTTCCATAAGTTCTGCCAATTGTTTTTTTCAAACTTTAAAGTTCTTCCTTATGTTTGCCCAATGTCTTCTTTATATCCTCCATCTCTTTTGTCATATCTTCCCTCAGCTCATTGATATGATTTTTGAACTGATTTAGCATATTTGTTTGAAGATATTCAATTAGTTGTTTCAGCTCCTATATCTCATTTGAAGTGTAAGTTTGTTCCTTTGCTGGGCCATATCTTCATTTTTTCTGGTGTGATTCATAATTTTGTTTTGTCTAGGCATCTGATTTCCTTGGTTACCCCAATCAGGTTTTCCCAGACCAGATGGACCTAGGTCTCAGAAAGAGGGTGTAACTATATCAGGTTTCCCTAAGGATGACACGTAGAAAGTTGTCACACTTTCCTGTGAGGCCTCTAGATGCTGTGCTTTTCCTATCCTGCCCAGCAGGTGGTGCTTCTCAGCCTGCAGCTCCCCATTGGTGTAAAGAGGTGCATTGCCTTTAATTCTCAGTAGACCCTCTCCCTGCCAGAGGCTGAGAGTGTCAGAAGCCAAGTTTAAGCTGTTTCTGTTGTTTTTTTTTCCCCAGGCCCTAGGGTCTGAGTTCTCTGAGGGAGGGAAACCACTTGAACTGGGCCCTGCTTCCTCTTTTCCTAGGGAAGATAAGCCCTTTAGGGATTTATTCCCTACACTTGACTTCTTCCTTTGACTCTGTCTTAACTCCACCCTTGCCTGGGTCAGCACTGACAATTGAAAATGCCTGAGGTTTTCTATAATGAGCTACTTAGAATGAGAGGGGAAAAAAAAGGAAAAAGAAAGAAATCCCTTTTCAGAGCCAGTCCCCATCCCCCCAGTTACCAGGCAAGAAACAGAGTTGGTGCCCAGTTCTGTGTGCCCCTTTTCTTGGGACCCAGCCCTTTTCCAATATTCTGAACTCACCACTTCCAAAATCTTCTGTTTTATTTATTTATGTTTTTTTTTTTTTCCATCAGCCCTGCCTCCTCACTGCTGGGAGAAACCTCCAGATTCCTTTCCTGCTTTCCCCAGGTTTATCTGTGCCTGTAGCTTCTATTCAGTAGTCCAAATTTGTTAATTAAAACTGCAATTGGAGCCTGGTTGAGCTACCTCTGCATCCTCCTAGTAGACTTATTCCTTTTCCCCACAGGGAAGTCTTCTAACTCAGCCTGCAATGCCAGTGGGGAAGGGGCACCAGCTCTGCAGTTAGGGGAGCTTTACTTACAGTTCCTATGCTGTGATCTCAGCCATTCCACCCATTCCAGACTGGTGTATGATGTTTGTCCAGTCACAGATGTCCCCCAACATTGTTCTAGACTATTTACCAGTTGTTCCTGGCTATATGCTAGTTGTTCCAAAGGACTAACTAAATTCCACACTTCCCTATGCCACCATCTTGCTCCTTCCCACTAGTCTTTAATTGACATCAATCATTATTTTATAACCCTGGATTGAATAGGGGAAACTCTACATTTGAAAAAAAAAAAAACAACTCTAAATCTTTCCTGGAATCGGATCCCTTCCTGATGACTTCTAGTCTCAAAGCCTGAAGTTTCTTTTCTACAGCTGTCAAGGACTCTGTTAACCAGAATGGTCTTGCCTGTCTCTCTGACTTTCTAGTTCTTCCTGTTTGATTCAGTGTTTCAATCTCTAGACTTGGCAACAAGAGTATTCTAGTTTGCTAAGGCTGCCAGAATACAAAACACCAGAAATGGACTGGCTTTTATAAAGGGGGTTTATTTGGTTACACAATTACAGTCTTAAGGTCATAAAGTATCCAAGGTAACACATCAACAATTGGGTACCTTCACTGGAGGATGGTCAGTGGTGTCCGGAAAACCTCTGTTAGCTGGGAAGGCATGTGTCTGGCATCTGCTCCGGAGTCCTGGTTTCAAAATGGCTTTCTCCCAGGATGTTCCTATCTAGGCTTCAGCTTCTCTCCAAAATTTCACTTGCTCTTGGGATGTTTGTCCTCTCTTAGCTTCTCTGGAGCAAGACTCTGCTTTCAATGGCCATCTTCAAACTGTCTCTCATCTGCAGCTCCTCTCTTAGCTCCTGGGCATTCTTCAGAGTGTTCCTCTTGGCTGTAGCAAGCCTGCTCCTTCTGTCTGAGCTTGTATAGTGTTCTAGTAAACTAATCAAGGCCCAAGCTGAATGGGCAGGGCCATACCTCCATGGAAATTATCCAATCAGTTATCACCCACAGTTGGGTGGGGTGCATTTCCATGGCAACAGCCTAATCCAAACATTCCAAACTTAATCCCCACTAAAAATGCCTGCCCCCACAAGATTGCATCGAAGAATATGGCCTTTTCGGGGGACGTAATATACACAAACTGGTACAAAGGGTCTAGCATGAGGTTTGCCTGGGACTTCCCAATTTTTCACACTGATGGTCTCCTCTTCCTGGAAACTCCTCAGTCTTGGGAAACCTGGGATGGTTGGAGTGCTGGTTTGAATGTATTATGTCCCCCAGAAAAAGCCATATTCTTGGATGCAATCTTGTGGGGAGACATATTAGTGGGGATTAAGTTGGAAAGTTTGGATTAAGTTGTTTCCACGGAAATGCACCCTACCCAACTGTGGGTGATAATTCTGATCGGATAATTTCCATGGAGGTGTGGCCCTCCCCATTCAGTGTGGGCCTTGATGAGTTTACTGGAGCACTATATAAGCTCAGATAGAAGAAGCAAGCTTGCTACAGCCAAGAGAGACACTTTGAAGAATGCCCAGGAGCTGAGAGAGGAGCTGCAGGTGAGAGACAGTTTGAAGATGGCCGTTGAAAGCAGACTCTTGCTCCAGAGAAGCTAAGAGAGGACAAACATCCCAAGAGCAAGTGAAATTGTGGAGAGAAGCTGAAGCCTAGATAGGAACATCCTGGGAGAAAGCCATTTTGAAACCAGGACTCCGGAGCAGATGCCAGCCACATGCCTTCCCAGCTAACAGAGGTTTTCCAAACGTCATTGGCCATCCTCCAGTGAAGGTACCTGATTGTTGATGTGTTACTTTGGACACTTTATGGCCTTAAGACTGTAATTGTGTAACCAAATAAACCCCCTTTACAAAAGCTAATCCATCTCTCATGTTTTGCATGTTGGCAGCATTAGCAAACTAGAACAGTTGGTAAGACTAGTTATACTTAAAATATGTCATCCTGTTATTTTTCTCAAAGTTTCTGAGTTTTTATCTACAATTGCCTTTCTACTCTCTTTCTTAATTCATTCTTAATTGTTATTTGTTGATTGTCCATTATATGCCAAGTATAATGCTAGATCTCAGGAAAGTATTAAAAAATAGGTAAGGAACTTTCCGTCTGCTGAAGGAGACAGATGTGTGAAAATAATTATATTACAGTTTAATAAATACAATTAAAGAGGTCAATATGAAATATTTGGGGAGTACAGAGGAAGAAAGAATTTAAAATACTGAATGAGTTAGGAAAAAACTTCATAGAGGAGCAGATACTTGGTCTGCATCATAAAGGATGATGAAGTATTTATCAAGCAGAGAAGTTTCTAAGAAGTTGCTTCTTACCACTTAAGTCTTTCTTTTATAACGAAGCTTTAATCTGAACAGAAGTTTGGTACAAAACAAATCCAGGAAATGGATGCCCATTATTCATGATTTCTTATCTTCTTTTGTGAAATTTTATCAAAATCTGTCTCCTATCCAGAAACATGTTAAAGTATTCTGGCTAAAGAAATGCAAACAGAAGGCACTGAGTGAGTGGGATAACTAATTAAAAGGGCCAGACATCGGGGGTAACCACCTTTGTCCTCTCCTTCCCTTGCTTGGAATTCAGAGGTGATGACTGGCACTCCTACAGCCATTTTGGTTTATGAAGTTACCTTGAGAATAACTGCAGATAAGAATGAAAAAGGGAACCTGACCCCTGGTAACACTGAAACCACCATAGGAATCCTGGACAGTCTACTTAAGGACTTTTACAAGGGAGGAAACTAATCAGTTGTGTATTTATATCATTTCTATGCAAGGGTTTGTGTTTTATGTCACTAAACCTAAGCACAATCACTATAATTAATAAGCTTTTAATAATAACTTCACTATATTAGCAGTCTTACACCCACAACTACTATGAAAGTTTGAGTAAGAATTCTCTGACATAGTACTAAATATATAGACATCAATGTAGATCATTAAAAATTAAATATTGAGACAGCATTTAGCCATATTGTACATCATCCCAGTCTCCTACCAGATGCTGGGTCCTCTCCAACCACTTTTCCTTTCCTCTAAGTAAACTCTGTTGTGCCCAGTCCTGCCCACCACCTCAACCACCACATTTCTATTCATTTATTAAGTAAATTAGTCCCAGCTTAACCCAGCCCTGAGGATCATCTACTTTCTAGCCCCAAAAGATATTTTGATTATCAATGACAGTCCTCTGCCCTAAGAGTAATTCTGTATTAAACTAACATTTTCCCTCTATTACTGTGTAATCTCAAACCCCCAGTGCTTCCTCAACAAACATTTAGTTATTTATTGAAGTTCTATATCATTTAAAATTTATGACAAAGCTTGGTCCACAATAAGAAACTCCTGGATTGAGTTTATTCAAAGCCCTAACAATTTCTCCATACTTCATTTCCTTCTCTTAATGGCCTGTTTTGTTTAACCTGTTTCTTCCCTCTCTTGGCTTTTTTCAAACCTGTCAAAGGAAAGATGCTCTTCTTGCTTTATTATACATTTAATTATTATTTAAAGAAATGAAACATACTACCAAACTCACGAGCTTATATATATTCTTATCGAAATCTACACAGAATTTTGTAGGTGCAGGCAGTTGTAAACATTTGTGAATGGGCTTGGGAGATACATTTTAACTGGAAGATCAACAAGACCTTCCAGATTGTTGACATGATAGGAGTATGTGTTTAAACAGCATATTCCAATCATTAAATCATTATTCATAATGATTCATAATCAATCATTAAAGTACCATCTGGTTCTCATGAATGTCCTCATATCTGAGGATATTTAAAAAGCTCAGTATCCACCTCATATGACCAGAAACTTGGAGGCAAATAAAAAAATGTTCCCAGTGTTATATGTTATAATCACCAACTTAAAAGAGATGCAAATCATGAGAGAAAATGGGCCCTTTTGTGTCTAGACTGGGAAATGTTATTCAACAGAACAGGAACCGATGGACATTAAGAAATACTATATTGTATATATGTTACCACAAATAAAAATGGAAAAAAAGCAAATATATAGAGACAGAAAGTAGATTAAGTACATTAGTGGTTGCTTGAAGCTGGGGGAAGCTTGGGGAGTAACTATAAATGGGCATGAAGTTTCTTGTTAGAGTGATGGGGAATGTTCCAAAAGCAGATTTTGGTAATGGTGTACAACGCTCGAAATATACCAAAATTCATTGAATTATACATTTAAAATAGGTTGCTTCAAGGAATGTACATTATTTCTTAATAAAGCTGTTAAAAAAACAAAAAGAAGAGCTAAAAACGACCAGAAAGCAGAGAAACTCACCACACTCCCCCAAGTTGAGGGGGAAGGTCACAGTTAAGGGCCAGGTCCTTACATGAATGTAAATTTGGTCTTTACTTGCAAATTTGGTCTTTACATGAACATCTGTGAGAAGTGGCAAAGATTGAAAGGAAAGGGATCCTTTTTAAGGAACTTCTAAAAGATATCAATCCTGGTTTTGGCAATGGTGCAGAGGAAACACCATTTGGGATTGAGGCAGGCCTCAGTGGACCCTAGTTTAGCCACTTCTTAGGGGTGGTGTGTCCCTCTGTACTTCATTTTCATCTTCTAGAAAAAGGGCTAACAATACCCTCCTTGCAAAGTTGCTGCAAAGATTTTTTTAAATAACACATATTATAGGATATGATTCCATTTATATAAATTTCACAAACAGGAAAAACTATTCCGAGATGTTACAAGTCAGGATAGTGAGTCTCTCTGAGGAGAAGGAAGGGTTTTGACTGGGAGGGGGCATACTGCAGACTTCCAGGGTCTGGCAGTGAAGTGGCAGGTGGTTAAGCAGGTGTTTGCTTTGCAATAATCACTGTTTTGGGCACTGTGCCAGTTTGAATGTACTATACCCCCCAAAATGCGATTATCTTTGATGCAATCTTGTGTGGGCAGACATATTAGTGTTGAATGGTTTATGATTCCTTGATTGAGTGTTTCTATGGAGATGTGCCCCACCCAACTGTGGGTGATGACTCTGATCGGATAATTTCCATGGAGGTGTGGCCCTCCCCATTCAGTGTGGGCCTTGATGAGTTTACTGGAGCACTATATAAGCTCAGATAGAAGAAGCAAGCTTGCTACAGCCAAGAGAGACACTTTGAAGAATGCCCAGGAGCTGAGAGAGGAGCTGCAGGTGAGAGACAGTTTGAAGATGGCCGTTGAAAGCAGACTCTTGCTCCAGAGAAGCTAAGAGAGGGCAAACTCCCCAAGAGCAACCGAGAGTGACATTTTGAAGAGGAGCTGCAGCCTAGAGAGGAATGTCCTGGGAGAAAGCCATTTTGAAATCAGAACTCTGGAGCAGATGCCAGCCACATGCATTTCCAGCTAACAGAGGTTTTCCAGATGCCAATGGCCATCCTCCAGCGAAGGTACCCAATTGTTGATGTGCTACCTTGGACTCTTGATGGCCTTAAGACTGTAACTATGTAACCAAATAAACCCCCTTTTATAAAAGCCAATCCATTTCTGGTGTTTTCAGTCTGACAGCTTTAGCAAACTAGAACAGGCACGTTTCTGCATGTTAACATACTGATTTTGTTAAAGTTGAAAAACGAAACAGCACACATAAGGGCATAACTATGTGTCTGACAGGTTCTAGGTGCTCAGTGAAGGGCAGTTGTTATTCATTGTCCATTTTAGAAGTTAAACTGTGTTGAAAGTTGTAACATTGAGAAATCAGTAGGCATGAAGCCTCAATTTAAAAAGTCCCAATAGTTTGTGCTTCTCTAGCATGTCATTAACAGCCCAAGTGGGAGTTTGAGAAATACTGTTATTAGCATCAAAGAAGAAAGTAACTGGAAGTTGTGAAAAACCGTATGTGACTACATACCAAAAAAGTCAATATTGCCATTACATAGCACTTCCCCTACTTCCTACGCCCTATCAGCCATGCCCTGAAATCTTTCCCTCTAGTCTGTGATCCACCCACCATTTAGTTCTGCATGTGTCGATTTTAAATTAAAATTGAGTTTCCACTAACAAAAAACAAATTTTCCTATCGAAAAGCTGGGACAAACAAAGCCCTGTTGATCTAATCAAATCCTGATTAATAACTCTATTTCTTGCAAGCCACAGAAGACATTTAAAATGAAATTGTCATTTTCATAATTTCCTTTCATGGTCCCAGCTTTCCAATTGGTTTAGGTATAGGATTTTAATGATCTGGGTCTGCATCTATTTGGATGTCAGCAATTTGATTCATAATATATTTTATTTAGCTCAGTGTGTCTAAAATATTGTCTTTTCAACCTATAATCAATACAAAAAAATGACTGAGATTTTAACATTCTTTCTTTAAAATACAAAGGTTTTGAAATCCAGTGTGTGTTTACATTTATAGCACATCTCAGTTCGGACTAGCCACATTTCAGGTGCTCAATAGCCACAGGTGTCTTGTGGTTACCGTCCTGCACAGCCCAGGTCTAGGGAAAGTGAGGTTAGATTCTAACAACTGAGCTTCCCAACCCCAAGGTGGGGCTCACCAAACATTTTTTTCTCAAGTATCTCCAAAAGAATTTTGGAAACATATATCCCTGCTCTCCCGGCCTCACCCACACATTGATTAGGATGATAACAAAATATTGTATAAGATAAATGCAAAGGAGGTGTTTCAGTTTGCTAAAGCTGCCAGAATGCAATATACCAGAAATGGACTGGCTTTTACAATGGGGATTTTTTAGTTCACAAATTTAAAGATCTAAGGCCATGAAAATGTTCCAGTTAAGGCATCAACTGGAAGATACCTTCTCTGAAGAAAAGCCAATGGCATTTAGGGTTCCTCTGTCAGAGCAAGGCACATGGCCAGCATCTGTTGGTCCTTTGCTCCTGGGATTCCTTGCTTTCAGATCCTGGTTCCAGTGGCCTCCTCTCTGAGCTTCTGTGTGTCCTCTCTTAGCATCTCCAGAGCTTTTACCTTTAAGCTCTCTCTGGGTGTTTCTCTCTGAGCTCTCTGGGCTTTTTCTCTCCTCATAAAAGACTCCGGTAAAAGGATTAAGACCCACCTTGAATGAAATAACCTAACCAAAAGTTCCCACCTGCAACAGGTCTGCACCCACAGGAATGGATTAAAAGAACATGGCCTTTTCTGGGCTACATAACAGCTTCAAACCAGCACAGGAGGTAATTTGCAGTGTATTTTAACTTTGACTTTAAAACAAAACAATATTAGCATTCTTCCAGTAGTCAATGGAATGTAAAGACTATAGCAGTTTATCTACCATCTTCCATTTGTACAAATTATTGAACAAGCTCTTCTTTTATCTTCATATTTCTTCTTAAACTTGTATTTCTGTTTTCCTGTTCTCTTCCTCCTACAGAACTTTATCCAAATATTTTTTCATATGTACAAAGTCTCTTGACTGCCCATCAAACTTCTCTGCAAAAGAATTTGCATATGAATTTAAATTTAGAAGAAAACTCCTGGGACCCATAAGGCTTTAAATACTTTGAAAAGATTATTCTGGATTGAATTATCTTTACATTATCCTAGTATATAATTTATCTCAACAAAATAAAGATATCACAAAATTTGATAATTATTAAACACACACTAATGATACAATTTTATTAGAAGTCTATTTCTTAATGATAGAACTGGTTTCCCAGCCCCCTCCAGTTTGTTTATGAATCTATGTTTGGAGGCTTGGAGATGTGTATCCCAGAAAAATATGTTCTTAAACTTAATCCATTCCAGCGGGTGTGAATTCTTGTAAGTCGGACTTTTCATGAATTTACTTCAGTTAAGGTGTGGCCCAGCTGCATCTACTAAAGGCCGTAGAGGGAAAGTCACAGAAAGAGAGAAAGCCAGAGGAAGCAGGTAGCAGCTGAACGTCAATGGAACCCAGAGGAGAAGGAAGAAGCCAGGAGAAGCTGCCATGCGCCTTGCTGTGACAGAAAAGCCAAGGACCAAGGATCAATGGCACCCAGCCCCAGGATGCCACAGTCTTTTGGGAGAAAGCATCACCTTGATGACACCTTGATTTTGGACTTCTTTTGGCCTCAAAACCATGAGCCAGTAAATTCCCCTTGTTTAAGCCAACCCATTGCATGGTATTTGCTTTAGCAAGGAGGAAACTAAAACACCATGGATGAAAATTATTTCTTGTTAGAATGAGACAAGATTCAGAATCACATCTATTCCAATTTTTGTTTTTTATAAATATAAGCCATGACTAGAAAGGAATAGCAGGATTTCTGTTTTTTGTTTGTTTGTTTCAAGTCAATGATTTAAAAAAAATGTATTGTAATAATATGTGTATATAACAAAATTCTGCATTTGAATCATTTTAAAATAGGAGTTTTGTTTTAACAGTTCTCAATTATTTGCCTTGCTTCCAAGTTAGATGTGAAAAATTAAATCAAAATATTTTAAATTTATTAAAATTCATTAGCTAACAAAATGATTAGATTATCCTTCAATTAAAAAATTATTTTGGTAACATATATACACATAAAATTTGCCATTTTAACCATTTTTAAAGTGTACATTTCAGTGGTATTAATTGCATTCCCAGTGTTGTGTTACCTTCACTACCATCTCTCACCAAAAGATTTCATTCATCCAAACAGAAACTATGTACCCATTAAGCAGTAACTCGTGCTTCCCCCTCCTCCCCTCTCCTGGGAAACTCGAAGCTACTTTCTGTCTTTATGAATTTGCTTATCCTAGATCTTTTTCTAGCTTTTTTTAATCAACATGGTGTCTTCAAGTTTATTCCAGGTTGTCACATGTTCCGGTTTGCTAATGCTGCCAGGATGCAAAACACCAGAAATGGATTGGCTTTTACAAAGGGGGTTTATTTGGTTACACAGTTACAATCTTAAGGCCATAAAGTGTCCAAGTTAAGGCATCAACAATCGGGTACCTTCACTGGAGAAAGACTATCAGCATCTGGAAAACCTCTGTTAGCTCAGAAGGCACATGGCTGGTGTCCACATACTCCCAGGTTGCGTTTCAAAATGGTTTTCTCCAAAATGTTGCTCTTGGGGCATTTTGTCCTCTCTTAGCTGCAGTTGCTCTTTAAAATGTCACTCTCAGTTGCCCTGAGTACCTCTGTCTGTGAATTCCTTTATACTACTCCAGTGATCCAATTAACACCCACCCTGAATGGGCGGGGTAACACCTCCATGGAAATTATCCAAACATTCAGTCATATTTGATTGAGTCACAGCTCCATGGAAACACTCAAGCAAAGAATTCCAATCTAATCCACACTAATACATTTGCCCCCACAAGATTGTGTCAAAGAACATGGTGTTTTGAGGTACGTAATACATCCAAACTGGCACATCACATGTGTCAGAACTTCATTCCTTTTTACTGCTGAATAATATTTCATTGTATGTAAATACTGCATGTTGTTTATCCATTCATCAATTGATGGACACTTGGGTTGTTTTGGCTATTTTGAATAATGTTATAAACACAGGTATGCAAAGTATCTGTTTGAGTTTCTGCTTTCAATTCTTTGGGCTATGTATATAATTAGAAATGGGACTGCCAGGTCATATAGTAATTCTATCTTTAACTTTTTGAGGAACTGTTAAACTGTCTTCCACAGTGGCTTCACCATTTTACATTCCCACTAACAATTTATGAGGGTTTCAATTTCTCTGCATTCTCACCGACACTTATTTTCTGTCTCCTAGTGGGTTGAGTGTGAAGTAGTATCTCATTGTGCCTCCTTCAATTTTGATGAAAGTAAATAATTGAGAGCTGCTTGACTTACAAAAGGATATGCTACCCAGTCATCTCCATACAGAAGCCAACTTTCTGCGTTGCCCCTTTGCAGAGTCCCTAGGGCAGTCTATCTTAGACTATATGGGATGCCTGAGGGGAATGACTTCCCTTTGGTAAAGTTAGAGCTCGTCAGTTGTGAAATGGGAGGTAAGAAGGGACACTGGCCACAGGCAGAGCACTCTGGGTGTGGACTAGAAGCTGTTGTTCAGCCTACTGGAATTTGGTTTGATGCTGGGGCCCTTGCAGTTAAGGCCAAATGTGGAAAGGCTTATAGTGTGTGAAAGTGTCAAAGTAAACATCTGGGTTCACTGAGTCTTCCAAGGAGGACAATTTTTTTTTTTTTTTTTTAATGATCAAGTCCTATTTATTGTAGAAGCATAAACAGTGGAACTAGGAAGGAGTGATGAGAGCAAGGCCCCAGACCCCTTGACAGAGCCAGATCCAGACCCACATCTCCCCCCAACCCCACACCAGTACAGGCTGTCTGCCTGTGAGATCAAGGCTGACCCAGCAGCCTTGATGAGCCTTTTCCTGTAAGGAGAGGGTATGGGGACAACTGGGCGGAGGTGAGGGTGGGGTAGGTTGGCTCTGGGTCCTTCTGGACCAGGATAAAAAAAACCAGAAGGCCCATAACACCCTTGACCAAGAGCACCCCAATCTGGGGCAAAGCCACTTTTTAGAGAGGAAGGCTTGGTGCCCTCGGGTTACCAGGAAGGCTCCAGGTGTTTGATGACAATCTGCAATGAAGACCCCTGGCCAGCAAGCATCCCTTTCCCCAACCCCAGCCATTTCTGCAGCACCTCCGAGGAGGGGTTTCCAAAGCAGCCAAACTTCCTGAGGTCAGAAGGGAGCTTGTAATCGCTTCTTCATTGTTTTTTCTTCCCAAGGGAGGTACTATATCTGATAGAGGGAAATTGCTGCTACTTTGACCTTCCTCTTCTCCCTTGGGAGCTAGATCTATGAGTTGGTCCAGTTTGGGCTTTGGAATTCAAGTTATTCACTAGCTTGAACAAATTACTGACATTCTGCAAGTACAAACTGGTTTCTTCCTCTGTAAAATGGGAATAACAATCGTGACCTCATAAGGGCTTTGGGAGATGTTTTAGTTTCCTGGCTACTAAAACAAATACCATTCAATGGATTGGCTTAAATAATGGGAATTTATTGGCATGGTTTTGAGGCTAGGGGAAGGCCACAATCAAGGCATCATCAAGGCGATGCTTTCTCCCCAAAGACTGTGGCATTCCGGTGCTGGTAGTGCTTGGTCCTTGGCTTTTCTGTCACATGGCAATGCATGTAGTGGTGGGTTCTCCTACTTTCCAGCTCCTTGCTTTTTCCTTGGCTTCTTCTGTGTCCAATTCTCTTTGCTTATAGGGACTTCAGCCATATTGGATTAAGGCCCACCCTCATTCAGGGCTCGCCTTCACTAACAGCATCTTTAAGGGTCCTATATACAAATGGCTTCCCACCCGCAGGACCGGGGTGGGTCCTGAACATGCCTTTTACGGCGGACATGATTCCATCCCCAACAGAAGGCGTGCATGATACCATGAATATAAGGTGTTTTTCCCTGCCAGATGGCTATTTCATTAGAACTCGTTTCTCACCTTCCTTTCCCCACTGATCACCCTTGTTATTTATTTAAACTTGACAGCTTTGGTTGATCTGCTCTTTTTGGCTGATAACAGAGATCAGATCCTACCTTTTCCCTAGGATACAGGCTAAGCCCCATTAAGTGCAAACTAATTTTCAGATCTTGTTTAAAGATGTGTTTGCTCCTCTATAACTGCCTTTTTAATTTTTCAATAATTAATGTTTTAGTTTAATTCTGACACAGAATGAGTCAATCTGGGAAATTAGGATTTTGAGGGGAGGTAAGAGGGTGGTTAAAAGTGAAGGGTACGTATATTTCTGAGTTATCCCCAAGCCTATTTTTGGGATCCATTTCACCTGTTTCTTTTTTAGTTTTTCAAAGTGGCTACTAGAAAATTTAAGATCACATCCTTGACTTGCATTTGTGGCTCACCTGATATTGGTGTCGGACAGCACTGTGTCAAGGCAAATGTTTCCCAAACCTCAGGCATTCCAGGAGCCCTTCAAGATTTTTGCAGAATCTGCCATTACTGGTCCTATTTTATTATTCACTTGATATCGACTCACAGTTTTGCGTCTAGTGTACACTCTGAAATCAGGTGTTGCCGTAGTAACAGGCCCATCATATTTTAGGAAACCCTGCCCTGGACGGAGGAAGAGGAGTTTAAGAGGAATTTCCCTGGGTGGCAGTTGGTCCTGGACACCAAGAGCCGTGACCTGGGAGCAGCGAGGGGGCAGAGCAAGATCTGAGCTCTGGCGGAGAGATGGGGCTGCCTGTCCTCGGGGGTCTCCGCAGGCTTGGACAGTGAGCATCTCAGTGGCAATCAGATAGAGCCCTTTCTCTATTTTTCGACACCCCCAAAATAGCCCCCCAACTCCTCATTCTGGTATAGTCCTCCACCCTGACAAATAAGAGTTGAAGTCAGATTAAATTTGACTTAGAAAAATAATGTGACCCTTGCACCCAGGATTGTGGAATAAAATTCAGACACCATAAACACCTCTGCAACATGGGTATCATGATCCCCATATGCATATGAAGCTTGGGTGCCTAAGTGACTCCCCTGTGGTCAAAGAGCTAGCAAGTTACACCCATCAGCTCTGCCTCTGGAAGCCTTGTTATTTCCATTTGCTACTGTTTTGCAATAGCATCCTGAACACAAAGAAGAGCTTGATGTGTCCCCTCCCTCAACACACTTGAAATCTATTTGGGACCCAAAATGTTTTCACCTAATGAGCAGTAGGAAAATACCAAACAAACAAACAAACAAACAAAAACTCAGTGGCAAAATACATTCAATTCCTGCAAATAGAATCTAAAGCTATGTTCAGCATTCTTCTGGACCTGCAAAAAAGTTTTCATTGTTTTTATGTTTTAGTTTATTACTCTCCTGTGACCACAAGGAGATCGTCATTACCTGGCAGCATGGTGAAAAGAGCACGGGTTGAAGTATGGCAAATCTGGATTCTGAATCCTAGCTCTACCCTTTACCTTGAGAAAATAAACTCTCTGGGCTGAAATTTCCTCACTTACAAAATAGGAAAAGTCGCTTTGAAAATTAGACAATTAGACCTAGTAAATGTGCCATAAGTAATAACTATTAGTATGATCATAATAAATAATTGCCCCTTATCCTCTTTCCTCAAAACCTTCTTCTATCATCTTTAACACAAAACAAGAGCAAGCCCTTCATCATTCTAAGAAAATAAAAAACTAAATGGTGTTTGTGTGGCTGCACCTGTCTGTTCACTTACTTAATGCCACCATTTCCTGGGAATCAATACAATTATTTGCCCCTGGAGACAGTTTCCCAGCAACACACATCTTGAACCAATTCAGGTGAATTTCCTCTGTCATTTACAGTCACCTGGCTTCTGCATCAAGTGGCTCTTTGCAAACTTCCATAAATATTAGTATTATATCTGCTTAAGGGAAATGAACAAATGTTATGTTTATACACCATCTTTCTCCTGGGGTTTTCTGATACTGAGCAAAGAGCCATTAGCTCTGTGTCCTGTCAGTCTCTGTGCTGTGCAAACAGAGCAGAAGAGCAGATTTATTCCTAGGGTTCAACAACCCAAAGTAAAGGGATTAGTCCCTCAGTGAATACTCAACAATCACTGTTAATGATCAGGAGAGATCCAGGAAAATAATCTGATTTTCCTGCTCAAGGGTCTGCCTGACATTTTCTCTTCCCTCCCAATGGGAACAGACTGGCAAGTACCTTTAAAGCAAAACGACAGTCGAGTTATTGCCAAACCAGTTAGCAAACAGTATATGAAATTTCCATGTTTTAAGTGTAAATGTTCTCCACTGTAAATTCCCTTTATCCTTCCAAGTCTGATTTTTTAAAAAATTTATGTTGAGTCCCTGCAGGCAGGACATTTACTTTGATATTCGTTAAGTGGGTTTTTTTGTGATTGCAAAGCAAACTTAACATATTTTTAATAATGATATACTGTTATTTTTAAAACAATGACTGAATTTTTTAAAAGATTAAAATCCCTCGTAATCCCACCACAATGTTACAGTCTCTTTGCTGTATTTTTTTAAATCAGTTTTTCTCTCTACAAATGGTTCCATCTACAAATTTTATAGCTACATTCCATTGGTAACCTGCTTTTTTGTTACACCATTATATTATGTGAATTTTTCCATGGCATAAAAGTTTTTCATAGTCATTTTTGAAAAAATGGCTCCTTACTATCCAGTTGATTGTTAGGTCGTTCAGGAATCCACACAACGCAGCAAGTCATGGTTTAAGTAGAGAATTTAAGGTTTATTAGAGGAAGAAAGCAGAAGAAAGCAGGTGGGAGCCATCAGAAAAGAAATAAAGGAAAAATGGCTCTGGCTCCCTATCTGAGAGCAGCATTTTTTAAAGGAATAACCCACGTTGGGTGTTGAGGGGAAGGGTCCTGCTGAGTGTGTTCTGGGCCTCGATTGGGTGAGTGCTTATCAGTTTCTGCTGACTGGCTACTAGGGTTCTAACACACTAGATGTGCACTGTATTATCTATGTGGAGGAAGGAGGCCTTTTGGCTTGTTTGTGGTCGTTCATCTTATGGGCATATCTGATCTCGCCTTGTCCGCCCCCTGGGGTCTAGGTGCCACTATGACTGGGATTTCTAAAACAGCCTTCAACCCTTAGTTTATGGTGCACCTGGTATCTATGAGATAAGCAGCAGGGCCCCTGGATCAGACATTCCTTCTATATGTTAGACTCTTTTTCTGGGATCTGACATTGATTTGATAAAATCTCTTAACACTAAAGTCTTCCTTTAATCTCTTAGCACTTTAGTCTTGTCTATTAGCTCAAGAACAATCATTTTAGGCTGACCTTTATCATGGTCTTAAATTTGTACCAGCTAAAGACAAGCACATGACTTTTTGCTTTTAAGATACTTTTCCTTATTCTGTACTTAAAACATCTCAAGTTTAGTCATAGACCTGTGGTTAGCAGCAAGGGGCTATCACAAACTATATGACCTTGCCCAAGTTACTGGGCCTCTCAACTCAGCCTCTTTACCTGTAAAATGGGAATCATAAAAGAACCCAGTTCAAGAAGATAAAGATCTTAATTCAGTGCCTCTTAGATGCATCAGTAAATGCTTTTAATGAAAAGTGTGCGCTATAAATAAAATTCTTTTCCCGTCAAGTTAAAACAAATGAAAAAGGAAGTGCTGGGCTTTTACTAACAGATTGCAAATTTTGTTATAATCTTGCCCAATGTGTAGGGGCAGCCTAAAGAAGTATAATTCATGTACAATCAGTGGAATGTGTTCTTTTCTTTAATCTCCTGATGCAGTAGTGCTAATTTTGCCTTTGTCAATAACTGCCAGAGTCACAGACAGACAGACAGACATGGCATTTCTCTGTGCGGTGGTCAGCTCAGCGCCTCCAGGCAGCTTGGCTAACCTGCTCCTTTCAATCATTGAGCCAATATCTTGAAGCCCCATCAGACACCACACAGATGGTTCCAGCAAAGAACTGGGCATTTTATTTTTCTTTAGCCTTCAAATGTCTAAATATTATTCCAAACAAAATTTTGTAATAGGTCCCACATTTGGAATTTACTGCAA
Organism: Choloepus didactylus; assembly: GCF_015220235.1. Taxonomy (NCBI): domain Eukaryota; kingdom Metazoa; phylum Chordata; class Mammalia; order Pilosa; family Megalonychidae; genus Choloepus; species Choloepus didactylus. The sequence continues at coordinate 57,519,087 of NC_051310.1, read as the reverse complement.
GTTATTTTTTATCCCTTCTTCTAAAGGCTGTCCCTTTACTTTTATATCGTCAAGATTTAGAACATTTTCATTCTGTTCTATAACCACCATTCAAATGTCCATAATTTGTCTATGAGTTCATCTTACGAGATGGAAAATGAATATGAAGAATTTACATTTCCATCACTAGTGACCCTGGGCCACTGCAGAGCAAGCTGCGTGCCAGGATTCCTTCTCCACAGGCCAAGGGTCACGACCACAGTGGAGAATGCACCCATGTCAGATTGGAACGGGGATTCCACCTTTTGCCTCCTCCAAATCCCTTAATCAAATCTTCATGCTTTCCACATCCTTGATACTACTGGTCATTCAGTGTCCTGGAACCCAAGTCTCTCGGGCTTGCTTGTCTGGCTTTGTGAGTATGCAGGAATGCCAAAAATGCCAGAATGCAGAGCTCTGGTTCTCCCTGGGAAATTTGCTCACATTCTTCCAAGCAGAATCCTTCTATTTGAATTAGTTGCCATGAATGAAACAAAATCAGGAGGCTTCACATACATTCTTGATTTCTGTATTCTTTTAAAAACTAGAAGATTGCGTAAGTCTGGACTCAAATTCAGTGACAATGGGCTAGGACACCACCGTCCCAGCCTTCTCCCCTTGACCTGCCTGGACACTGTGGGTAGTGAGCTGGCAACCCCGGAAATACAGATTTTTCAATCACTCTCCTTGTCTCTAGCCCTGCATTTCATTCCTGTCCTGTGTCTGAAGGCTCTCCCAAGTTCCACGCGGCACACTGAGACTCTCCTTAGCTATAGCCCACCCCTTAAATATTCTCCCTTGCTACTTAGCCAGAGTGTGATCCATGGACAGGCCAGCCACAGTGGCATTCATGAAATAATATAATTATAGAGATGGAGAACAGATTTGTGACTGCTAGGGTCAAAGATGGGGGGAAGCGATGGCAATGGCTATAAAAGGTGACATGAGGGAGTTATGTGGTGATGGTAGCATTTGGGTGTCTTAATTGTGATGGTGGTTACATAAGGCTACACATGCAGCAAAACCACATAGAGCCACACACAGAGAAATCAGTGCATATATAATTGGTAAAATCTGAATAAGCTCTGTGAATTGTACCAATGTCAGTCTCACTGGGAGCTTGCTAGAAACGCAGACTCTCAAGCCCCACCCCAGACCTACTGAATCAGAATGTACATTTTAACAAGATCTCTCAGTGATTCGTATGCCCCTTGACGTTTGAGAAACACTGGTCTAGCTGCAGCTTCCCTGCCTTGCCTCATCAGGCATCCTTCTTTTTATTTGTCTTCTTAAATTTACTGACTTGTCTCATTCATGGATATCCCTCACCCCTTTCACGTCATTATTTTTGCATGGGTTTATTTATATTGTAGTTTTCATTCCTTCTCCATTCTTTAATGGGATCTCTAGAGAGGTAAAGGAGAAAAATTTGTGTGGTCAGTAGATGAGCAAGTAATTTGCAGATTTTCAGAGAAAGGTCTAAAATGTTAGAATAATAGAAAATTTTGCCATGGCTTATTTTTACTTTATTTGCTATTTTGTGTTTTGCAGCTAGCCTCTCAATAAGAACACAGGTGTGAGAGGGGAGACAGATGTTTATGATCTTGACAAAGCAATTCCTCATGCAGAAGTCAAGTAATGCCCTTTGACTGATTACACCCGAAGAATTCAGAGACGCTACCTCATGTTAAGACCAACGACCACCATTCTGCCAATAATGTTACCAGCATTAAAAAAACGCAAATTACAATAAAGACAAAGGGAAAGGAACAGCTCAGAAGAACTGTGTAAAACTATGTTTCCTGGATGTTTGTAAGTATTTTTATTTTTAGCATCACAACAGCTACTGTACATTTGTCTCAGCTAATCATCCAAGTATATGTGGAAATTAAGTGCAATGTTACAAACGTTTCACAGATTGATGAACCAAAGCTGATGAGAAAACAAATGGTTCTCTGATCTTTTCACCATTTGAGGTTCTACATTTTAGTTGGCTGAGAAGAAAATATATTTCCAATCAAAGATGGTATCATGTAATTTTCTTTTTCCCTGCCAGAAACCAAATACCCAAGTAAAAGTGGCTCAAAACCAATGCTTCTCAAAACTGGCTGTGCACTGGAATCATCTGGCAAGGCAGACTCCCTCCCTGGTTGAGATCTCATTTCACTGGTCTGAGGTGTGGCCTGGGCAGTGAGAGTGATTCTCATGTGCAGTCAAGGTTGACAACCACGGGCTCAAACCATACAGACACTAACAAGAGGGTTGGAGGTGGCACTGCAGGCAAGGCTCACAGGCTCAGTATTGTCCAGGACCCAGGCTCTTCCCCAACCTTTTCCTTAGTCATCCTCAGCACGTCGTCATTGTCTCCACCGTTGGTCACAAGATGGCTGCTACAGCTCTGAGCCTCCAGGGTCCAAACACAGGGAGGGAAAGTGAGGTCAAAACCACTTCCTTCTCTCACTTGTCTTTTTTGTCAGGAAGGAAAACTTTCCCGGAAGCCCCAAGGACATTTCTCTTCATTTCATTGACTAGAACATCGCCACCTACGGACCAGCTGCAGGCAAAAAGAATGGGATTACCTTAATTGGTTTAGATCCATTACCTTGTGCCTTCTACAAACCAGAAAGAGGAGTCCATTAAATTAAGTAAGAAATGGGAAATGGCTGTTAGGTAGGCAGCCAACAGTGGCTGTCTAGTGTTCTGTTATCCAAAACAAATTAGCAAAACTTCTGGTTGCACTGAACCCAGTTTTAGCTTCTTATTTTCTTTTTGGAGGAATATTTTGTGATTTTAATTCTTTCAGAGAAAAGGTCTTCCAAAGAACAAGGAAAAAATTTACTTTAAAGTAAATGGCATAAAACTCATTCTATCTTATGATTACCATATGGATCCATTGATGCTTTTATAACTCTAAGATAATTTATGGGATCTGAGTGATCTTATTTTTCCTGTTTCACATTTTGCTATTTCATCATTTAAAGAACTCTTATCATACTCTTCAGTTTTTCCCAGGTATGCTAAGAAAAAAGGCATTTTATGAAAAAATGGAAAATGATGGAAACTTCTAGGTGATATTGCAATGGTTAAAAAAAAAAAAAAGATTATTCTTCAGTTTTCTTACACTGCCCAAAGTATTGCATCATTTTTCAAGAAGGTATAAAAGAAGACTGGAGAAACCATTGTTATAGTCTGCTTTAAGCTTTCATAGAATAAATCAAGAATTCAGAATTTTTCATTTGCCATCCCTAGTGTTATTTCAAAATTATTAGATGAACCAGAAGATAAATGCAAGGAGACAGATAGCAGCACTTTAGACTTTAATGATAATGGTGGAATTGATCACATAAGTGAAATCTCAGATTATGAACCTTCAAATGACATCTTAGATGAATTTTCTCAAACTCGAGACTCAATAAGTGATCCATTTATTTCAAAGGACAAAAAGGAAATAGGGTATTCTCATCTAGTTAGTCATTCATCACACGATATTTTGTGACAAGAACCTGGACCATGTCATTTTGCTAAAAGGAGGTATGATAATATTGTTTCATCTTTTAATGCTTGTGCATCAATATTTACTTGAAAACAAAGGTTTGCTATGTTTAAATTTTTGTTAGAATTTCTAATAAAGTGTTTTTTACCATCCCTTTATTCTTTTGTAAATCATCCATAAAATGACTTCAAAATAGTGATGACTATTTTTCCTGGGATATTGACAAAGACCACCCCAGATTACCCAGTTGTGGACTCAGTTCCTCTATTAGTGTCAACAAGACAAACATATATTGATTAACTAGCTTAGGTGAGACATTGTGGCAGGCTCTGAAAATACAAACAAAATGCTTGCTCTTGAAGAGCATGTAACCACATTGAGGAGTCAGGAATACAAATTCTCTCCCATTAGTTGCAAATGCCACATTAGGATTTTTCATTGCCAGCTGTGTGATATTCCCAGCTACTATTCTTTCCTGAGCCTCCCCAGTGTTAACCTTACTCACTAGGGTATAATATCGAAACTACCACAATCCATATAGATTTTTCAGATTTTACCAGTTACACATGCACTCATTTGTGTGTAGCTCTATGCAATTTTTTTAACTTCAGTTTTATTGAGATATATTCACATACCATACAATCATCCATGGTGTACAGTAATCAGCTGTTTTCACAGTACCATCTTATAGTTGTGCATTCATCACCCCAATCTATTTTGGAACATTTTCCTTACACCAGAAAGAATCAGAATCAGAATAAAAAGTAAAAATGAAAAAAAAGAACACCCAAATCACCCCCCCCATCCCACCCTATTTTTCATTTAGGTTTTGTCCCCATTTTTCTACTCATCCATCCATACATGGGATAAAGGGAGTGCCATCCACAGGGTTTTCACAATCACACTGTCACCCTTTGTAAACTAATTGTTATACAATTGTCTTCCAGAGTCAAGGCTACTGGGTTTGAGTTTGGTAGTTTCAGGTTTTCACTTCGAGCTATTCCAATATATTAAAACCTAAAAAATGTTATCTATATAGTGCGTAAGAATGTCCACCAGAGTGACCTCTCGACTCCATTTGAAATCTCTCAGCCACTGAAGCTTTATTTCGTTTCATTTTGCATCCCCCTTTTGGTCAAGAAGATGTTCTCAATCCCACAATACCAGGTCCAGATTCATTCCAGGGAGTCTAGCCTGCATTACACCCCTGGGAGTCAGGTCCCACATAGTGGGGAGGGCAGCAAGATCACCTGCTAAGGTGGCTTATCTAGAGAGAGAGGGCCACATCTGAGCAACAAAGGCACTCAAGGGGAGACTTTTAGGCACAATAACAAGCAGGTTTAGCCCCTCCTTGCAGCAACAAGCTTCATAGGGGCCAGTCCCAAGACAGAGGGCTCAGCACATCAAGCCGTCAGTCCCCAATGTTTGTGAGAACATCAGCAACAATCCAGGTGAGGAAGTCCAACACCTCTGCATTCTCCCCCAGCTCTTCAGGGGGGGCCTGAATATATATTTTTATTCCCCACCCAAATTACTTTAGGAAGTGTTGCTATTTCATTCTAATCTATACAGACCTACCATATCTCACTTCCTATTCAACATTCCATGTAATTGTAGTGTTTGAACAAACTGACTGTAGAAGTTATATTGTTTAGAAAATATAGATCCTACACCAAATAAATATTTCTTCCCTTGGTCTCACATGGAAGTTGAAGTTTGAACATAGTCATTTTCAACCTTTACCCTTTGGCCTGATTTGCTCTAGTCTTAACTGGATCTGCTTTATTCATATCTCTAATTGAAGTCTGGGCTCTATTTCAGCTTTTTTTTTTTTTTTTTTTAATAGTTGCTGTATGCGTTAATACTGATATTCGTATTTGCCGAGCTCTAGCTCTGAGTTTCAGGTGTAACACAGATACCCAATGTTTCAGAGAACAATCAGGTTATACACAAAGGGATCAACATTTCAGAGTTTGGAGATAGCCATTACAATTCAGGAATAGATTTGACTGCTGTAAGAGCTTACAATCTAGGGACCATTACAATAATCATTTCCCTGTTAGGCTGTGCTCTAAGATATAATTCTGAATTTACACATTGTAGTTAGTCTATACTGGTGAGGCATTATAGTGTTTGCCTTGGTTTCTGGCATACTTCACTCAAAATGCTATCTAGAGGATCCATTCACCTCGTTGCATGTCTCACAGCTTCACTCCTTCTCATAGTTGCTCAATATTCCATTGTATGAATACACCACAGTTCACCATTCTGTTCCTCACTCAGTGTACCCTTAGGCCACCTCCACCCATTGCAAATCATGAATACTGCCTCCATAAACACCAGTGTGCAAATGTCCATTCATGTCTCTCCTCTCGGATCTTCCAAATACATACCCCATAATGAGGTTGTAGGACCTTATGGCCCCACATACTTAGCTTCTTGTGGAGCCACCACAGTGACCTCCAGAAAGGCTACCCCATTCTGCCTCCTCATCAACAGTAAACAGGTACATCCCTCTCTCCATGTTTTCTCCAGCACTTTTACCTCTATTTATATTTTTTCCTACAATCTTACAGAGATATATTCACATAACATACAACCATCCACAGTGTACAATCAGTTGTTCACGGCATCACCACATAGTTGTACATTTATCACCACAGTCAGCACCTGAACATATTGATTATTATGAAAAAGTGTTTTGTGTTTTTTTTGGTGAATAATAAAAAAGATAAGAAAAATAAAAATAAAATGTCATACAATACAGTATAATAGTAAGGACAAAAACAATACCACTAGCAAGAATCCCATATCTCTCCCTTATATCCCCCTTGCATACACATTTAACTTTGGTATATTGCTTTTGTTACATTTAATGGAAGCTGTGCCAGTTTGAATGTACTATGTTCCCCAAATGCCATTATCTTTAATGCAATCTTGTGGGGCAGACATTTTAGTGCTGATTAGATTGGAATTCTTTGAGTGTTTCCATGGAATGTGCCCCACTCAACTGTAGGTGATAACTGATGAGATATTTCCATGGAGGCATGGCCCCACCCATTCAGGATGGGCCTTGATCAGTGGAGCTATATAAATGAGCTGACAGGCAGAGGGAACTCAGTGCAGCTGTGAGTGATGTTTTGAAGAGGAGCTACAGCCAAGAGGGACACTTTGAAGAAAGCACAGGAGCTGCAGGTGAGAGAAAGTTTGAAGACAGCCATTAAAAGCACTCTTGCCCTGGAGAAGCTGAGAGAGGACAAATACCCCAAGTGCAACTGAGAGTGACATTTTTGAGGAACTGCAGCCTAGAGAGGAACATCCTGGGAGAAAGCCATTTGGAAACCAGAACTTTGGAGCAGATGCCAGCCATGTGCCTTCCCAGCTAACAGAGGTTTTCTGGACACCATTGGCCATCCTTCAGTGAAGGTACCCGATTGTTGATGTGTTACCTTGGACACTTTATGGCCTTAAGACTGTAACTGTGTAACCAAATAAACCCTTTTTATAAAAGCCAATCCATCTCTGGTGTTTTGCATCCCAGCAGCATTAGCAAACTAGAACAGATTTTGGTACCAGAGAAGTGGGGTGCTTTTGCTGCTGAGTTTGCAAATACCAAACATGTTGGAGTGGCTTTTTAAATGGATAAGGGGAATATTCTGGAAGAATTGTGAGGAGCTTGATAGAAAAGGCCTAACCTGCTTTGAAGAGACCATTTGTGGAAATATGGACTCTAAAGATATTTCTGACGAGGCCTTGAACAGAAATGCTGAATGTGTTGTTGCAAACTGGAAGAAAGGTGATCCTTGTTTTAAAGTGGCAGAGAATTTGGCAAAATTGAGTCCTGGTGTTAGATGGAAGGAATAATTTGAAAGCGACAACCTGGAATACTTAGCTGAGGAGATCTCCAGACTACGTGTGGAGGATGTACCCTAGCTTCTCCTTGCAGCTTACAGTAAAATGCGAGTGGAGAGAGATAAACTTAAAACTGAACTCTTCGGTTCAAAGAAACCAGAAGCTGATGGCTTGGAAAATCACAGGCTTTCAGGGGGTGGAATCCCAGAAGCTACAGCCCATAGTGAGGATGTAACCAAACATGGAACCCAGCCACCATTTCAGTACAAGCCAAGATTGGAAAAGGAGTTAAGCAGAAAGGATTTGTGGAAAGTCCTATTGTCTGACAGCTTTGACCCCTGTGTGCTTCATGTGAAACCAACAGAATTTTTGCAAGATCTTTATAGACAGAGCTGCTGCTGGTCTGGACTGGAGGGGATAGACAAGGAACAAATTGAAGGAAAATTTTCTTCAAAGACAGAGCCATGGAAGTTGAGGTCTGGAGTCAAGAGGTCTCGGGCTGGGAGAGTGGAGCAGCCCACACTCACGGAAAGGGTGAGTTTGCCCTGCCTTTCGCTTCAATGTTCAGGAAATGTCCTGCCACCTCAAGCCCCAAAGAGGGTGGAGCACATTCCCAGGGAATTGGGGAGAGCCTGGCTGCCACCACATTGTTCTGAAGGGGTTGAGCATGTGCCCCAGAGATGGAAGGGAATCCGGGAGCTGCCCCGATATTTGAGGAGGGTGGGGCTGAGAAGGTGGTCTCCCCAATGTTGGAGCACTCATCACAGCATTTGGAGAGGAAAGGGCTGCCACAAAGGCCCTTAGGAAGGGTTAGACTCCCACTCTCTCAAGCCCCAAGGATGCAACATCGTTCTGTAAATGACTCCCAGACTTTGAAATCTAATGGAGTTTGTCCTGAGGGTTTTAGGAACTGTTTTGGTCCTGTTAACCTTGTTTTCCTTACTGTTTCTCTTTATGGCAATGGGAATGTTTATCCTATGAATGTCCCTCCTTTGTATATTAGAAGCAGATAACTTGTTCTAAGTTCACAGATCCACAGCTAAAGGAAAATTATGCCTTAAGACTGATCATGCCTATAACTGATTTTGATGGGATCTTGTACTTAACTATTGTTACTGAAATGATTTAAGTTTTTTTGATATTGTGGTGGGATGAATGTATTTTGTATATGGAAAGATAATTTCATTTTGGGGTCCAGGGGATGGAATGTGCCAGTTTGAATGTATTTTGTCCTCCAAACGCCATTATCTTTGATGCAATCTTGTGAGGCAGACATTTTAGTGCTGATTAGATTGGAATTCTTTGAGTGTTTCCATGGAATGTGCCCCACCCAACTGTAGGTGATAACTCTGATGAGATATTTCCATGGAGGCGTGGGCCCACCCTTTCAGGGTAGGCCTTGATCAGTGGAGCTATATAAATGAGCCAACAGGCAGAGGGAACTCAGTGCAGCTGTGAGTGATGTTTTGAAGAGGAGCTACAGCCAAGAGGGACACTTTGAAGAAAGCACAGGAGCTGCAGGTGAGAGAAAGTTTGAAGACAGCCATTAAAAGCACTCTTGCCCTGGAGAAGCTGAGAGAGGACAAATACCCCAAGTGCAACTGAGAGTGACATTTTTGAGGAACTGCAGCCTAGAGAGGAACATCCTGGGAGAAAGCCATTTGGAAACCAGAACTTTGGAGCAGACGCCAGCTACGTGCCTTCCCAGCTAACAGAGGTTTTCCGGACACCATTTGCCGTCCTTCAGTGAGGGTACCTGATTGTTGATGTGTTACCTTGGACACTTTATGGGCTTAAGACTGTAACTGTGTAACCAAATAAACCTCTTTTATAAAAGCCAATCCATCTCTGGTGTTTTGCATCCCAGCAGTATTAGCAAACTAGAACAGAAGCATATTGGAATGTTACTGTTCACCATAGACTCCAGTTTGCTTTGATTGTGTTTTTTCCCAAATACCATCCCTTTTTCAACACTCTGTATGGTTGACATTCATTTGTTCTCCCATGTGAGAACATTCTTATATTTGTACATTTAGCAACAGTCATTGGCCACTCCAGTATTTGCCAAGCTATAGAGTCCCAGTCTTCATCATCGATCTTTATCTCTGTTGTCATACATTCCCCTATCCCACCTCTTTCAGCTTTATTCACAGACATCTTTGTTCCATGTACTTACAATATTGTGCTACCATCACACAGTATTATACTATCTATTTCTGGATCCATACAGTCAATCCTGCTGAACATTTCTGTAGTCCTTCAGCATCAAATGCCTGATCTCTACCCTCTTTCTACCTCCTGGTAGCCTGTGTTATCAGCTTTTAACTCTCAAAGTTTGCTCATTAGTGTTATTTTATATTAGTGAGACCATACAGTATTTGTCCTTTTATTTCTGGCTAACTTCACTCAATGTAATGTCCTCAAGGTTCATCCAGGTTATTATATGTTCCATGTCTTTGTTCTGTCTTACAGCTGCATAATATTCCATCATGTGTATATACCACAGTTTGTTTATCCACTCGTCCATTGATGGACATTTGGGCTGCTTCCATCCCTTGGCAATTGTGAATAATGCTGCAATAAACATCAGTTTACAAATGTCTGTTTGTGTCTTAGCTTTTAGTTCCTTTGAGTATATACCTAGCAATGGAATAGCTGGGTCATATGGCAAATCTATACTTAGCTTCCTGAGGAACCTCCACACTGTCTTCCAGAGTGGTTGCACCATTCTACATTCCCACCAACAATGAATAAGTGTGCCTGTTTCTCCACATCCTCTCCAGCACTTGTAATTTTCTGTTTTTTGGATACTGGCTATTCTGGTAGGTGTGGGATGATATCTCATTGTGGTTTTGATTTGCATTTCCCTAATAGCCAGTGAAGTTGAGCATTTTTTCATATATTTTTGAGCCATTTGTATTTCCTCTTCAGAAAAGTGTCTGTCCATGCCTTTTGCCCATTTTTTAATTGGGTTGTTTGTCTTTCTGTTGTTGAGTTGTAGGATTGCTTTATATATTCTGGATATTAAACCCTTATCTGATATGTGGTTTCCAAATATTGTCTCCCATTGTGTAGCCTGCCTTTTTACTTTTCTAACAAAGTCCTTTGATGTACAAAAGTGTTTGATGTTGAGGAGCTCCCATTTGTCTACTTGTTCTTTGGTTGCTTACACTTTTAGTGTAAGGTCTAGGAAACCACCTCCTATCACAAGATCTTAAGATAGTGCCCTACATTTTCTTCTAAGAGTCTTATGGTCTTAGCGCTTATGTTTAGGTCTTTGATCCAATTAGAGTTAATTTTTGTATAAGGTGTGAGGTAGGAGTCCTCTTTCATTCTTTTGGAAACGGATATCCAGTTCTCCAAACACCATTTATTGAAGAGGCTGCTCTTTTCCAGTTGATTTGGCTTGACTGCCTTATCAAAGATCAATTGTCCGTAGATGCAAGAGTCTATTTATGAACACTCAATTCGATTCAGTTGATCGGTATCTCTGTCCTTATGCCAGTACCATACTGTTTTGAGCACTGTAGCTTTGTAACATGCTTCAAAGTCAGGTAGTGTGAGACCTCCCACTTCGTTCCTCTTTCTCAAGATATTTTTGGCTATTTGGGGTGCCTTGCCCTTCCAAATAAATTTGGTTATTGGTTTTCCTATTTCTGCAAAGTTAAGTTGTTGGGATTTTAATTGGTATTGCATTGAATCTATAAATCAGTTTAGGTAGAGTTGATATCTTAATTATATTTAGTCTTCCAATCCATGAACACAGTATATTTTTCCATTTCTTTAGGTCCTGTTCAATTTCTTTTAGCAGTTTCTTGTAATTTTCTTTGTATAGGTCTTTTGTGGCCTTCGTTAAGTTTATTCCTAAATACTTGATTCTTTTGGTTGCTATTGTAAATGGAATTTTTTTTTTTAACTTCTTCCTCTTGTTGCACATTACTTGTGTATAAGAACACTACAGATTTTTGCATGTTGATCTTGTAGCCTGCCACTTTGCTGTATTCATTGATTAGCTCTAATAGCTATGCTGTGGATTTTTCTGGATTTTCTACATATAGAATCATGTCATCTGCAAACAGTGGAAGTTTTACTTCTTCCTCTCCAATTTGGATGCATTTTATTTCTTTTTCTTGCCTGATTGCTCTACTTCCAGTACAATGTTGAATAGTAATGGTGGCAGTGGGCATCCCTGTCTTGTTCCAGATTTTAGAGGGAAAACTTTCAGTCTCTCCCCATTGAGTATGATGTTAGTTGTGGATTTTTCATATATTGCCTTTATCATATTGAGAAAATTCCCTTCTATTCCTATCCTTTGAAGTGTTTTGATCAAGAAAGGATGTTGAATTTTGTCAAATGCCTTTTCTGCATCTATTGAGATGATCATGTTTTTCTTTTGCTTTGGTTTATTGATGTGGTGTATTACATTAATTGATTTTCTTATGTTGAACCAGCCTTGCATACCTGGAATAAACCCCACTTGGTCGTGGTGCTTCATTCTTTTAATGTGCTGCTGGATTCAATTTGCAAGTATTTTGTTGAGGATTTTTGCATCGATATTCATTAAAGAGATTGGTCTATGGTTTTCTTTTTTTGTAGTATCTTTGTCTGATTTTGGTATTAGGGTGATGTTGGCTTCATAGAATGAATTGGGTAGTTTTCCCTCCTTTTCAATTTGTGTGAGCAGGATTGGTATTAATTCTTTCTTGAATGCTTGGTAGAATTCACATGTGAAGCCTTCTGGTCCTGGGCTTTTCTTTTGAGGGAGCTTTTTGATGACTGACTCAATCTCTTTGCTTGTGATTGGTTTGTTGAGGTCGTCTATTTCTTCTCAGGTCAGTGTTTGTTGTTTATGCTTTTCTAGGAAGTTGTCCATTTCATGTAAGTTGTCCAATTTATTAGCATATAGTTGCTCATAGTATCTTCTCATTATCTCCTTCAGGGTCAGTATTTATGTTTCCTTTCCCGTTTCTGATTGCATTTATTTGCATCCGCTCTCTCTCTCTCACTCTTTTTTTTTTTTTTTTTTGTTAGCCTAGCGAGGGGTCCATCAATTTTGTTGATTTTCTTCAAGAACCAGCTTCTGGTTTTGTTGATTCTCTCTATTGTTTTCCTCTTCTCAGTTTCATTTATTTCTGCTCTGACCTTTGTTATTTCTTTCCTTCTGTTTGCTTTGGGGTTTATTTGCTGTTCTTGCTCTGGTTCTTCTAGGTGGAGAGTTAATTCCTCAATTTTTGCTCTCACTTCTCTTCCATGCAATTTTATCACATTTTTATCCTTGTGTAACCATTACCAAAATAGGATACTCAACTGTTCCATAACCACAAAACTCTCATGTCATCACTTTATACCTATACTCATCCCCATTCTCAATCTTTAACTCTACCAACCACTAATCTGTTCTCCATCTCTTTAGTTATGCTATTTCTTAATGTTATATAATTGGAATCATGCAGTCTGTATTTTGAGATTGACTTTTGTCTCTCAGCATAATTTCCTTTAGGTTCATTCAAGTTGTTGCATTTATCAATAGTTCACTCCTTCTTATTGCTGAGTAGTATACCACAGTATGGATGTACCACAGTTTGTTTAACCATTCACCCATGAAGGATATTTGAGTAGTTTCTAGTTTGGGGATATTATGAATAAAGCTACTATAAAGTTATCTTCAAATTCCTGCATGAAAATAAGTCCTCATTTCTCTGGAATATAAGTCTAAGAGTGCAAGTGCTGGGTCATAGGTATACCAATTTTTAGTTTTGAAAAAAAAAAAAACCTGTCAAACTATTTTCCAGAGTGGCTGTAACATTTCACATTCCCCCCAGCAATGTATCAGTGATTCAGTTTCTGCATCTCCTCACTAGCATTTGGTATTATTACTATTTTTCACTTTAACATTTTTGATAGGTATGTAGTGATATTTTATTGTAGTTTTTTTTTTTTTTTTTTTACTGAACATTCATTATATTTCTCTTTCTAAATAATATGGTTCAAAAAAACACACATATAAAAAAAATAGAAAACTTTTACTTAAAACAAGTCCAATTGAGTGGGTAGGGCTGACTCCATCCCATCCTTCTTTCCATGTCCACGGAGTTGGAACCATATCAGACAGTGAGCACTAACACACACTTTGCCTTTCCTGGTGAGCATAAATGAAGTTCCTGGAACATAAACGAACTTCTCTGAACTGAGAGAGACAAATAAAGTTTTACAAGATATAGGTGCTTTATGTTCCCAGTTTTAAAAATAAGACAAGTGAGAAATATTTAATAAAAGTAACTGGGGAGGCGGGGCAAGATGGCAGACTGGTGAGCTGTAAGTTTTAGTTACTCCTCCAGGAAAGTAGGTAAAAAGCCAGGAACTGCGTGGACTGGACACCACAGAGCAATCTGTCTTTGGGAATACTTCATACAACACTCATGAAAATGTCGAACTGCTGAGATCAGCGAAATCTGTAAGTTTTTGCGGCCAGGGGACCCGCGCCCCTCCCTGCCAGGCTCAGTCCCGTGGGAGGAGGGGCTGTCAGCTCCGGGAAGGAGAAGGGAGAACTGCAGTGGTAGCCCTTCTCAGAAACTCATTCTACTGATTCATACTCCAACCATAGATAGACTGAGACCAGACACCAGAGAATCTGAGAGCTGCCAGCCCAGCAGAGAGGAGACAGGCATAGAAAAAAAAAAAATAACGCGAAAAACTCCAATAAAAGCAGAGGATTTTTGGAGTTCTGGTGAACACAGAAAGGGGAAGGGCGGAGCTCAGGCCTTGAGGTGTATATGCAAATCCCGAAGAAAAGCTGATCTCTCTGCCCTGTGGACCTTTCCTTAATGGCCCTGGTTGCTTTGTCTATTAGCATTTCAATAACCCATTAGATCTCTGAGGAAGGCCCCCTTTTTTTTTTTTTTTTTTTAATCCTTTTTTCTTTTTCTAAAACAATTACTCTAAGAAGCCCAATACAGAAAGCTTCAAAGAATTGCAATTTGGGCACGTCAAGTCAAGAGCAGAACTAAGAGAGCTCTGAGACAAAAGGCAATAATCCAGTGGCTGAGAAAATTCACTAAACACCACAACTTCCCAAGAAAAGGGGGGGTGTCTGCTCACAGCCACCATCCTGGTGGACAGGAAACACTCCTGCCCATCGCCAGCCCCATAGCCCAGAGCTGCCCCAGACAACCCAGTGTGACGGAAGCGCTTCAAATAACAGGCACACACCACAAAACTGGGCGTGGACATTAGCCTTCCCTGCAACCTCAGCTGATTGTCCCAGAGCTGGGAAGGTGGAGCAGTGTGAATTAACAAAGCCCCATTTAGCCATCATTTGAGCAGACTGGGAGCCTCCCTACACAGCCCAGAAGACCAGAACTGCCCTGGGGGGACGGCACTCACCTGTGACATAGCACAGTCATCCCTCAACAGAGGACCCGGGGTGCACAGCCTGGAAGAGGGGCCCACTTGCAAGTCTCAGGAGCCATACGCCAATACCAAAGACTTGTGGGTCAGTGGCAGAGACAAACTGTGGCAGGACTGAACTGAAGGATTAGACTATTGCAGCAGCTTTAAAACTCTAGGATCATCAGGGAGATTTGATTGTTAGGGCCACCACCCCTCCCCAACTGCCCAGAAACACGCCCCACATACAGGGCAGGCAACACCAACTACACACGCAAGCTTGGTACACCAATTGGACCCCACAAGACTCACTCCCCCACTCACCAAAAAGGCTAAGCAGGGGAGAACTGGCTTGTGGAGAACAGGTGGCTCGTGGACGCCACCTGCTGGTTAGTTAGAGAAAGTACTCCACGAAGCTGTAGATCTGATAAATTATAGATAAGGACTTCAATAGGTCTACAAACCCTAAAAGAACCCTATCAAGTTCAGCAAATGCCACGAGGCCAAAAACAACAGAAAATTATAAAGCATATGAAAAAACCAGACGATATGGATAACCCAAGCCCAAGCACCCAAATCAAAACACCAGAAGAGACACAGCACCTAGAGCAGCTACTCAAAGAACTAAAGATGAACAATGAGACCATAGTACGGGATATGAAGGAAATCAAGAAGACTCTAGAAGAGCATAAAGAAGACATTGCAAGACTAAATAAAAAAATGGATGATCTTATGGAAATTAAAGAAACTGTTGACCAAATTAAAAAGATTCTGGACACTCATAGTACAAGACTAGAGGAAGTTGAACAACGAATCAGTGACCTCGAAGATGACAGAATGGAAAATGAAAGCATAAAAGAAAGAATGGGGAAAAAAATTGAAAAAATCGAAATGGACCTCAGGGATATGATAGATAATATGGAACGTCCAAATATAAGACTCATTGGTGTTCCAGAAGGGGAAGAAAAGGGTAAAGGTCTAGGAAGAGTATTCAAAGAAATTGTTGGGGAAAACTTCCCAAATCTTCTAAACAACATAAATACACAAATCATAAATGCTCAGCGAACCCCAAATAGAATAAATCCAAATAAACCCACTCCGAGACATATACTGATCACACTATCAAACACAGAAGAGAAGGAGCAAGTTCTGAAAGCAGCAAGAGAAAAGCAATTCACCACATACAAAGGAAACAGCATAAGACTAAGTAGTGACTACTCAGCAGCCACCATGGAGGCGAGAAGGCAGTGGCACGATATATTTAAAATTCTGAGTGAGAAAAATTTCCAGCCAAGAATACTTTATCCAGCAAAGCTCTCCTTCAAATTTGAGGGAGAGCTTAAATTTTTCACAGACAAACAAATGCTGAGAGAATTTGCTAACAAGAGACCTGCCCTACTGGAGATACTAAAGGGAGCCCTACAGACAGAGAAACAAAGAACAGAGAGACTTGGAGAAAGGTTCAGTACTAAAGAGATTCGGTATGGGTACAATAAAGGATATTAATAGAGAGAGGGGAAAAATATGGCAAACATAAACCAAAGGATAAGATGGCCGATTCAAGAAATGCCTTCACGGTTTTAACGTTGAATGTAAATGGATTAAACTCCCCAATTAAAAGATATAGATTCGCAGAATGGATCAAAAAAAATGAACCATCAATATGTTGCATACAAGAGACTCATCTTAGACACAGGGACACAAAGAAACTGAAAGTGAAAGGATGGAAAAAAATATTTCATGCAAGCTACAGCCAAAAGAAAGCAGGTGTAGCAATATTAATCTCAGATAAAATAGACTTCAAATGCAGGGATGTTTTGAGAGACAAAGAAGGCCACTACATACTAATAAAAGGGGCAATTCAGCAAGAAGAAATAACAATCGTAAATGTCTATGCACCCAATCAAGGTGCCACAAAATACATGAGAGAAACACTGGCAAAACTAAAGGAAGCAATTGATGTTTCCACAATAATTGTGGGAGACTTCAACACATCACTCTCTCCTATAGATAGATCAACCAGACAGAAGACCAATAAGGAAATTGAAAACCTAAACAATCTGATAAATGAATTAGATTTAACAGACATATACAGGACATTACATCCCAAATCACCAGGATACACATACTTTTCTAGTGCTCATGGAACTTTCTCCAGAATAGATCATATGCTGGGACATAAAACAAGCCTCAATAAATTTAAAAAGATTGAAATTATTCAAAGCACATTCTCTGACCACAATGGAATACAATTAGAAGTCAATAACCATCAGAGACTTAGAAAATTCACAAGTACCTGGAGGTTAAACAACACACTCCTAAACAATCAGTGGGTTAAAGAAGAAATAGCAAGAGAAATTGCTAAATATATAGAGACGAATGAAAATGAGAACACAACATACCAAAACCTATGGGATGCAGCAAAAGCAGTGCTAAGGGGGAAATTTATAGCACTAAACGCATATATTAAAAAGGAAGAAAGAGCCAAAATCAAAGAACTAATGGATCAACTGAAGAAGCTAGAAAACGAACAGCAAACCAATCCTAAACCAAGTAGAAGAAAAGAAATAACAAGGATTAAAGCAGAAATAAATGACACAGAGAACAAAAAAAACAATAGAGAGGATAAATATCACCAAAAGTTGGTTCTTTGAGAAGATCAACAAGATTGACAAGCCCCTAGCTAGACTGACAAAATCAAAAAGAGAGAAGACCCATATAAACAAAATAATGAATGAAAAAGGTGACATAACTGCAGATCCTGAAGAAATTAAAAAAATTATACGAGGATACTATGAACAACTGTATGCCAACAAACTGGATAATGTAGAGGAAATGGACAATTTCCTGGAAACATATGAACAACCTAGACTGACCAGAGAAGAAATAGAAGACCTCAACCAACCCATCACAAGCAAAGAGATCCAATCAGTCATCAAAAATCTTCCCACAAATAAATGCCCAGGGCCAGATGGCTCCACAGGGGAATTCTACCAAACTTTCCAGAAAGAACTGACACCAATCTTACTCAAACTCTTTCAAAACATTGAAGAAAATGGAACACTACCTAACTCATTTTATGAAGCTAACATCAATCTAATACCAAAACCAGGCAAAGATGCTACAAAAAAGGAAAACTACCAGCCAATCTCCCTAATGAATATAGATGCAAAAATCCTCAACAAAATACTTGCAAATCAAATCCAAAGACACATTAAAAAAAATCATACACCATGACCAAGTGGGGTTCATTCCAGGCATGCAAGGATGGTTCAACATAAGAAAATCAATCAATGTATTACAACACATTAAAAACTCGAAAGGGAAAAATCAATTGATCATCTCAATAGATGCTGAAAAAGCATTTGACAAAATCCAACATCCGTTTTTGATAAAAACACTTCAAAAGGTAGGAATTGAAGGAAACTTCCTCAACATGATAATGAGCATAGATGAAAAACCCACAGCCAGCATAGTACTCAATGGTGAGAGACTGAAAGCCTTCCCTCTAAGATCAGGAACAAGACAAGGATGCCCGCTGTCACCACTGTTATTCAACATTGTGCTGGAAGTGCTAGCCAGGGCAATCCGGCAAGACAAAGAAATAAAAGGCATCCAAATTGGAAAAGAAGAAGTAAAACTGTCATTGTTTGCAGATGATATGATCTTATATCTAGAAAACCCTGAGAAATCAACGATACAGCTACTAGAGCTAATAAACAAATTTAGCAAAGTAGCGGGATACAAGATTAATGCACATAAGTCAGTAATGTTTCTATATGCTAGAAATGAACAAACTGAAGAGACACTCAAGAAAAAGATACCATTTTCAATAGCAACTAAAAAAATCAAGTACCTAGGAATAAACTTAACCAAAGATGTAAAAGACCTATACAAAGAAAACTACATAACTCTACTAAAAGAAATAGAAGGGGACCTTCAAAGATGGAAAAATATTCCATGTTCATGGATAGGAAGGCTAAACGTCATTAAGATGTCAATTCTACCCAAACTCATCTACAGATTCAATGCAATCCCAATCAAAATTCCAACAACCTACTTTGCAGACTTGGAAAAGCTAGTTATCAAATTTATTTGGAAAGGGAAGATGCCTCGAATTGCTAAAGACACTCTAAAAAAGAAAAACGAAGTGGGAGGACTTACACTCCCTGACTTTGAAGCTTATTATAAAGCCACAGTTGCCAAAACAGCATGGTACTGGCACAAAGATAGACATATAGATCAATGGAATCGAATTGAGAATTCAGAGATAGACCCTCAGATCTATGGCCGACTGATCTTTGATAAGGCCCCCAAAGTCACTGAACTGAGCCATAAAGGTCTTTTCAACAAATGGGGCTGGGAGAGTTGGATATCCATATCTAAAAGAATGAAAGAGGACCCCTACCTCACCCCCTACACAAAAATTAACTCAAAATGGACCAAAGATCTCAATATAAAAGAAAGTACCATAAAACTCCTAGAAGATAATGTAGGAAAACATCTTCAAGACCTTGTATTAGGCGGCCACTTCCTAGACTTTACACCCAAAGCACAAGCAACAAAAGAGAAAATAGATAAATGGGAACTCCTCAAGCTTAGAAGTTTCTGCACCTCAAAGGAATTTCTCAAAAAGGTAAAGAGGCAGCCAACTCAATGGGAAAATATTTTTGGAAACCATGTATCTGACAAAAGACTGATATCTTGCATATATAAAGAAATCCTGCAACTCAATGACAATAGTACAGACAGCCCAATTATAAAATGGGCAAAAGATATGAAAAGACAGTTCTCTGAAGAGGAAATACAAATGGCCAAGAAACACATGAAAAAATGTTCAGCTTCACTAGCTATTAGAGAGATGCAAATTAAGACCACAATGAGATACCATCTAACACCGGTTAGAATGGCTGCCATTAAACAAACAGGAAACTACAAATGCTGGAGGGGATGTGGAGAAATTGGAACTCTTATTCATTGTTGGTGGGACTGTATAATGGTTCAGCCACTCTGGAAGTCAGTCTGGAAGTTCCTTAGAAAACTAGATATAGAGCTACCATTCGATCCAGCGATTGCACTTCTCGGTATATACCCGGAAGATCGGAAAGCAGTGACACGAACAGATATCTGCACGCCAATGTTCATAGCAGCATTATTCACAATTGCCAAGAGATGGAAACAACCCAAATGTCCTTCAACAGATGAGTGGATAAATAAAATGTGGTATATACACACGATGGAATACTACGCGGCAGTAAGAAGGAACGATCTCGTGAAACATATGACAACATGGATGAACCTTGAAGACATAATGCTGAGCGAAATAAGCCAGGCACAAAAAGAGAAATATTATATGCTACCACTAATGTGAACTTTGAAAAATGTAAAACAAATGGTTTATAATGTAGAATGTAGGGGAACTAGCAGTAGAGAGCAATTAAGGAAGGGGGAACAATAATCCAAGAAGAACAGATAAGCTATTTAACGTTCTGGGGATGCCCAGAAATGACTATGGTCTGTTAATTTCTGATGGATGTAGTAGGAACAAGTTCACTGAAATGTTGCTATATTATGTAACTTTCTTGGGGTAAAGTAGGAACATGTTGGAAGTTAAGCAGTTATCTTAGGTTAGTTGTCTTTTTCTTACTCCCTTGTTATGGTCTCTTTGAAATGTTCTTTTATTGTATGTTTGTTTTCTTTTTAACTTTTTTTTCATACAGTTGATTTGAAAAAAGAAGGGAAAGTTAAAAAAAAAAAAAAAGAAGACAAACAAGGATTAAAAAAAAAAAAAAAAAAAAAAAAAACGATGTAGTGCCCCCTTGAGGAGCCTGTGGAGAATGCAGGGGTATTCGCCTACCCCACCTCCATGGTTGCTAACATGACCACAGACATAGGGGACTGGTGGTTTGATGGGTTGAGCCCTCTACCATAAGTTTTACCCTTGGGAAGACGGTTGCTGCAAAGGAGAGGCTAGGCCTCCCTGTATTTGTGCCTAAGAGTCTCCTCCTGAATGCCTCTTTGTTGCTCAGATGTGGCCCTCTCTCTCTGGCTAAGCCAACTTGAAAGGTGAAATCACTGCCCTCCCCCCTACGTGGGATCAGACACCCAGGGAAGTGAATCTCCCTGGCAACGTGGAATATGACTCCCGGGGAGGAATGTAGACCCGGCATCGTGGGATGGAGAACATCTTCTTGACCAAAAGGGGGATGTGAAAGGAAATGAAATAAGCTTCAGTGGCAGAGAGATTCCAAAACGAGCCGAGAGATCACTCTGGTGGGCACTCTTACGCACACTTTAGACAACCTTTTTTAGGTTCTAAAGAATTGGGGTAGCTGGTGGTGGATAACTGAAACTATTAAACTACAACCCAGAACCCATGAATCTCGAAGACAGTTGTATAAAAATGTAGCTTATGAGGGGTGACAGTGGGATTGGGAATGCCATAAGGACCAAACTCCACTTTGTCTAGTTTATGGATCGATGTGTAGAAAAGTAGGGGAAGCAAACAAACAGACAAAGGTACCTAGTGTTCTTTTTTACTTCAATTGCTCTTTTTCACTCTAATTATTATTCTTGTTATTTTTGTGTGTGTGCTAATGAAGGTGTCAGGGATTGATTTAGGTGATGAATGTACAACTATGTAATGGTACTGTAAACAATCGAAAGTACAATTTGTTTTGTATGACTGCGTGGTATGTGAATATATCTCAATAAAATGATGATTAAAAAAAAAAAAAAAAAAAAAAAGAAGGGAAAGTTAAAAAAAAAAAAAGAAAAAGAAAAAAGACAAACAAGGAAAAAAAAAAAGGATGTAGTGCCCCCTTGGGGAGCCTGTGGAGAATGCAGGGGTATTCGCCTACCCCACCTCCATGGTTGCTAACATGACCACAGACATGGGGGACTGGTGGTTTGATGGGTTAAGCCCTCTACCATAAGTTTTACCCTTGGGGAGACGGTTGCTACGGGGGAGAGGCTAGGCCTCCCTGTATTTGTGCCTAAGAGTCTCCTCCTGAATGCCTCTTTGTTGCTCAGATGTGGCCCTCTCTCTCTGGCTAGGCCAGCTTGAAGGGTGAGGTCACTGCCCTCCCCCCTACGTGGGATCAGACACCCAGGGAAGTGAATCTCCCTGGCGGCGTGGAGTGTGACTCCCGGGGAGGAATGTAGGCCCGGCATCGTGGGATGGAGAACATCTTCTTGACCAAAAGGGGGATGTGAAAGGAAATGAAATAAGCTTCAGTGGCAGAGAGATTCCAAAACGAGCCGAGAGATCACTCTGGTGGGCACTCTTGGGCACACTTTAGACAACCTTTTTTGGGTTCTGGAGAATTGGGGTAGCTGGTGGTGGATGCCTGGAACTATTAGGCTACAGCCCAGAACCCATGAATCTCGAAGACAGTTGTATAAAAATGTGGCTTGCGAGGGGTGGCAATGGGATTGGGAATGCCATGGGGACCAGACTCCACTTTGTCTAGTTTGTGGATGGATGTGTAGAAAAGTAGGGGAAGGAAACAAACAGACAAAGGTACCCAGTGTTCTTTTTTACTTCAATTGCTCTTTTTGACTCTAATTATTATTCTTGTTATTTTTGTGTGTGTGCTAATGAAGGTGTCGGGGATTGATTTAGGTGATGAATGTACAACTATGTAATGGTACTGTAAACAATCGAAAGTACAATTTGTTTTGTATGACTGCGTGGTATGTGAATATATCTCAATAAAATGATGATTAAAAAAAAAAAAAAAAAAGAATGTAGGGGAACTAGCAGTAGAGAGCAATTAAGGAAGGGGGAACAGTAATCCAAGAAGAACAGATAAGCTATTTAACGTTCTGGGGATGCCCAGAAATGACTATGGTCTGTTAATTTCTGATGGATATAGTAGGAACAAGTTCACAGATATGTTGCTATATTATGTAACTTTCTTGGGGTAAAGTAGGAACATGTTGGAAGTAAAGCAGTTATCTTAGGTTAGTTGTCTTTTTCTTACTCCCTTGCTATGGTCTCTTTGAAATGTTCTTTTATTGTATGTTTGTTTTCTTTTTAACTTTTTTTTTTCATACAGTTGATTTAAAAAAGAAGGGAAAGTTAAAAAAAAAAAAAAAAGAAAAACAAGGAAAAAAAAAATGTAGTGCCCCCTTGAGGAGCCTGTGGAGAATGCAGGGGTATTCGCCTACCCCACCTCCATGGTTGCTAACATCACCACAGACATAGGGGACTGGTGTTTTGATGGGTTGAGACCTCTACCATAAGTTTTACCCTTGGGAAGACGGTTGCTGCAAAGGAGAGGCTAGGCCTCCCTATATTTGTGCCTAAGAGTCTCCTCCTGAATGCCTCTTTGTTGCTCAGACGTGGCCCTCTCTCTCTGGCTAAGCCAACTTGAAAGGTGAAATCACTGCCTTCCCCCCTACGTGGGATCAGACACCCAGGGGAGTGAATCTCCCTGGCAACGTGGAATATGACTCCCGGGGAGGAATGTAGACCCGGCATCGTGGGACGGAGTACATCTTCTTGACCAAAAGGGGGATGTGAAAGGAAATGAAATAGGCTTCAGTGGCAGAGAGATTCCAAAACGAGCCGAGAGATCACTCTGGTGGGCACTCTTACGCACACTTTAGACAACCCTTTTTAGGTTCTAAAGAATTGGGGTAGCTGGTGGTGGATACCTGGAACTATCAAACTACAACCCAGAACCCATGAATCTCGAAGACAGTTGTATAAAAATGTAGCTTATGAGGGGTGACAATGGGATTGGGAAAGCCATAAGGACCAAACTCCACTTTGTCTAGTTTATGGATGGATGTGTAGAAAAGTAGGGGAAGGAAACAAACAGACAAAGGTACCCAGTGTTCTTTTTTACTTCAATTGCTCTTTTTCACTCTAATTATTATTCTTGTTATTTTTGTGTGTGTGCTAATGAAGGTATCAGGGATTGATTTAGGTGATGAATGTACAACTATGTAATGGTACTGTAAACAATCGAAAGTACGATTTGTTTTGTATGTCTGCGTGGTATGTGAATATATCTCAATAAAATGATGATAAAAAAAAAAAAGTAACTGGAACAGAGAAAGCTTTAGGAGTTATAACCATTCTTTCTAGAGACTTACACTCACTGCAATCAGATAGCATCAAACAAGTAAAACAAATAAACAAGCAAAAGTTAAACTGGGGTTAATAGGCATATATGTAAAAAAGAAATCCAATCTGCTCAATTGGAGAAAAATGGCCGTTTTAATCCAACTGAAAGATATGCCAATAATGTGCATTAAATCTTGTGTACCCATGCATTTGAGTAACGTGAAAGCTTTGTTAGAAGGTGTTGCTAAGGTGTTAATAATAGGGTGGTATGGGGAATCCTGTATTTTATGGATGATTGCTCTGGAAACCTACAACTTCTCTAATAAAATTTAAAATAGAGTGTGTGGTAGTGAGAAAAGCAAAAGGTGCTTAGATTCCACAGTACCTGATCAAACAAAACAATTTACAAAAAATTAAAATTACCAAATGACACTAAAAAATAAATATTTCATCATTTTGATGAACATATACATATATAGTCTAGTTCTTGGGGCTATAGCTATCTAAAAGTGGGAAATCACTATCCAGAGGTGCAGGAGCAAGTTCACATTAATAAAACAGTATGGCTTCACTAGCTTCAGCTTCAGGAAAAGCTTACTTTCAGTTGGTTCTGGGTCCAGGCTGCTATCCAGAAGAAGCTCATCAACTTCTATGGGTTTATCTACAGAGGACGTAACTTCTGATTTTTCTGTACTCCCCTGTGTAATAGCAGAAGTGGGGTTCCCATCGAGGAATCCAAGAAATAGAAAGGCAGTTTACTGCCTTGGGTTTAGATCTTCCTTCTTCTGAAACTGGCTGAACTACATTTTTCTTGGTAGTTTCCAATTCATTATTCTCTGAATCAACCAGCAGATCTGGGTCTATGCTAAACTGTCTTCCTGACAGCATGGCTTGGAAGTCCTCTCAACTGCAATCAGTACTGTCAAGATAATACATCTCAACCTCTCCTAAAAGATTCAAGTTATCACTCAAAATGGAATCCATCACGGTCACAGGATCATCTGTTGTCAGACGGAGCCATTTAGCTGGGCAGCACTACACATGAGTGGGCTGGTGACATCACTGGCTGTAATTAGGGATTCTCTGGCTGGTTCACACTGATCCCCACTCTGAATAACAGGTATACTCATCTTCATTCTCATCTTCAACAATATCAGCACACTGGCTAGGTTGGAAGGATCAGATATAGCCTCCTCATTAGTTTCTAAAATAACTGGGATATTTTCTTCATCTGCATTATCACCAATAACAGCACAAATAATGATGTCATCGGAAATTCCCTTCCTTATTTTGAAACCTTCAGTCCTACTGCGTGGAATTTCATGATGGTGATATCAGATCAGCTGGTTCTTTGACTACGTGCTGAAACATATTCTTTTGGGCTACATTAAGTGTTTAGAAGTAGAGGCCTTTTATGTTTTAAACTGACAAGTTGGTTTATTCTGAACCAATGTAACAATACACTGGACAATCTTTCAAATGACTTGTTGCTGTTGTACATGTTTTGCTAGTAAGCCTGTCACTTCCTTCCAAAGGGACTCATCCTCACTTTTCAATTCAGAAATCCTGGACTCAAAAGTCTCTTGTTTTATTTGAACCTTCTGAAGACTACTTATAATTTTTGTTAAATCTTCCTGACAAATTTTATTTTCTAGTTTTGAAGATGAAACTTTCCTTTTAATGTTTTCCAACAAGTTATCTGGCCTTGAAGTAAGGATGCTGGAATTCAACTAGGTCATCTTGTTCCCACTTTACAATTCCAAAGTCAATATGTACTACTTTACAGAAACCATACATATTCAGTTGCCTCACCAAGTTCGCCATGTTAATGTGCTTGAAGTATTTGGGAAGAATTCCTTTTGCAAATCTTTGTTTACCCAAAACCAGAAAAGTTTGGCCATTCTTGCCCCAGCTTGTGAACTTGGTGGTATTCATTGTAGTTTTAATTTGCATTTCTTTAATGACTAACAGTGTTGAACATCTTCTTATGAGTTTATTGACCATCTCTATTTCCTCTTAGTGAAATGTCTGAGCATGTCTTTTATCGATTTTTAATTGAATTTTTACATTTTGAGCTTGAGAGTTCTTTATATATTCTAAATACACCCAGCCACTATTTTTAATCAGCTTCTATAACATTTGAGGGGAAAATGTCATGAAAAGTCTCTATCTCACTGAACCACATTAATACTCCTCCCTCTTTAGAAGAACCGTCTATATCAATTCCAATCCAGCTGTCTTGAGAGAGGAATACTCTTGTGTGTGTGTGTGGGGGGGCAGGCTGCCACCCCAGTTTTCAAGAATGAGTGTCTGTTCTTCATTCTTTTTTCTAGGCTTTTGTTATCAGAGCCACAAACACAGCTGCAATAATGTTGATATGGAAACTTTTTCCACTTCAGGAGTTCAGTTTTTCTGCTATTATGAATAATGGGTTTACTTCTAGATTGTCAATTCTATTCCATTGATCTCTGTCTACCTTCGTGCCAGTAACCACGCCATCTTGATTACTGTAGCTTCCCCATAAATTTTGAAATTGAGAAGTGTGAATCCTCAAACTTATTTTTTTTCAAGATTCTTTTGGCTATTTTTGATCTTTGAATTTCCATATGAATTTTAAGATCAACTTTTCCATTTCTGCAAAGAAGCCAGTTGGGGGTTTTGATAGGAATAGCGTTGAATCTGTAGATCAATTTGGAGAGTATTGTCATCTTAATCTTAAGTATTCTGATCCATAAACATGGGATGTCTTTCCATTTATTTAGGTCTTCTTTCGCTTCTTTCAAAGTTTTATAATTTTCAGAGTATAAGTTTTGCACTTCTCTTGCTAAATTTATTCCTAAACATTTTATTCTTTTTGATGCTATTATAAATGTCTTGACTCAGTTTTGATAAATTCTGCTTTCTTAGGTATTTGTCCATGTCATCAGAGTTTTCCAGTTTATTGTCATGAAGTTGCTGACAATAGCCTGGTATCAGGGCTCAATCAGAAAAACAGAATCACTAAGAGTTATACATTATGACAATTACTGCAAGGAATTGGTTTGTGTGATTGTAAACTAATTGCTGACAAGGTAAGTTTGGAATCCTGAATCTGTAGGCTGTCAGAAAGGGCAGGCTGGAACTCCGGGGCACAAGCTGAAGCAAGTCCACAAGTGGAATTTCTTCTCCCTCAGGGAACCTTCAGTTGTGCTCTTAAGGCTTTTTAACTTTGTCCATGGAGATTATCTAGAATAATCTTCCATACTTAAAGTTAACTGATTATGGGGTCTGAATAAGATCTATAAAATACCTCCCCAATAACACCTAGGCTAGTGTTTGATTGAATACCTGGGGACTAGAGCCTAGCCAAGCTGACACATAAACTCGACCATCACAAACCTTTTTTTTTTTTTTTTCCCAATACCTACCATTTATAAATTCTTTTTCATTTCTAATATTACTTATTTGTGCTCTCCCTTTTTCTTGATCAATCTTGCCCGGGATTTTTCTATGTTATTAGTCTTTCAAAGAACAAATTTATGGTGTTTGATTATCTCCCTTAAAGCTTATTTTCTATTCCATCAGTTTTTGCCCTCTCTGAAACAGTTCCAAAGCCACGTAGAAATTGGTGGCAATTACAGAAGGCCACACTTCAAATTCTAGGCTTGTTTTTTTTTCTTGTATGGAGGATGAATTTGGACTGTATACCTATGTGAGAGCCAGTCATACTTAACTAATTCCTTAGGGAAGATAAAATTTCCCCTCCACCTACTGCCAAGGTTTGAGATTGAGTTATTTTTGTAGTCCCATGTGCATGTGTATGTGTGCACACACGTGTGTAGTGGCAGGGAACTGGGAGTGAATTTACTTATTTTTAATTAATAAATTTACCACTTAGGAGTTTTAGGTTTACAGAAAATTGAGCAGATAGGATAGAGTTCCCACATACTCCTTTCACTCTCCACTCACAGTTTAACTTAATGTCTTGCATTAGTCATACATTTGTTACAACTGATGCTCCAATATTCATTACTGGGAGTTAATATACCACTTGGGGAATGAAGGAATTTGGGGGGTGATGGAAATGTTTTGTATTTGTGAATTTACTTTTGACTTGTCCTTAAACTGAGATTGGTCCTTTATGGTTCCAATTTTTTGAAGCAGAGGGTTTTCTATTACATATCTCATTATGGGTGGGTCCTGGGCTTCTCTCCTGTTCACTGTACTCCATGAGACTTGAAAACTGTAATTCACTCAATGACAAAAGGTAGTTTCCAATAATGGATACACCAGTGAATACAATTCCACGTGCTCTCACAATATTTTAGTCAACAGGTGGTCTGTGTTCTCTCCCTCAGAATATGGGTTGGCCTCAGTGACTTGCTTATGGACTATAAGGCAACAGAAGGGACCCTGTATGACTTTTGAGGCTAGATTAGAAAAGGTGATACACTTTCTGGTTCTGACTTTGGAGTGCTGGCCCTTCAATCTAGCCACTGTACTATGAGGAAGCCCAAACCAGCCCACGCAAAGAACACATGTGCATAGGAACAGAGACTCCATCCGATAACCAACATCAACTGCCAGACATGTGATTCCAAATGATTCCGGCCCCAGGCTTCAAGCAGCCCTAGCTGATCTTAAGGAGAGCAGAGAGAAGCCATTTCTGCCCAGCCCTGCCCAAACTGCAGATTTGTAAGCAAAATAAATGCTGTCATTGCTTTAAACTACTAAATATAGAGGCGGTTTATTATGCACTCATAATAACTGCAACATATGGGTTTGGCAAATGCCCTCAAAATGAAAGCTGGATTCAACATGCTGCTCACCTCTCTGTGTTGTCACTTTGTCTTAGTTTTTGGCCTCTGAGAGTTTCTTACCAAACTTGCCAGCACTTTAGTGCATGTGAAATGTTTTAAATATTTAACCAAGCATTTTCAATCTGAGAGTAGGTTAGCACACCTAGTCCAACATGCTGCTGGAAACTAAGGCCCTCTTTTGCTTTTTTTTAAAAATTATCTGTACAGGGAAATTGTAGGGTGTATATATGTTACTAGAATAAAAGTTAAAAACAAAACCAAACCACAGACTATACAACAAAGTGAACTCTAATGTAAACCATGGACTACAGTTGGTAGTAAAATTATGTTGTTTCATCAACTATAACAAAGGAACCATATGAATGCAAAGTGTGAATAATGGGGAAAGCTGTGTGAGGGGCGGTATATGGGAATTCTGCATTTTCTGTATGATTTTTCTGTAAACCTACAACTTCTATAATAAAAAAAATTAAAAAAAAAAATCTTTACAAGATTTGTTTTTAAAGATGTCTTACACTTGAAATGGTATTGTCATAACCTCAGAACTAATGACTTAATCTGTGTTAAGTTTTGTCCTTTACTGATTCTATTAGATGCCCAATACAAACATTGTTTGAGGTCATTTAAAGCTAATATATTTTCTCTGAACAGTATTTTGTAATTCAAATAAAGTTGCTGAAAGAGCGTTCCCAGATGGTCTTCCCAAAGGCTTGAATATATAATAATTCTCTCAATCACAAGAAATAATTTTCAGGAGAAAAGGTCCACCATTATATTTAAGCAACTACCCCAGCAATTCTTTGCAAAGATGACAATGCTGCCCAAATTGAACTGTTGGCGGGCAGTTCAAAATGTTAGTTTGAGGTAGGAAAATTTGGTTTTGGCAAACAAAAGATGGGGGGTGGGTGGGGAAGGAATGATGAATTTTTAATGTAGGAAAGTGCCAGTTGTATAAAAGCTAAATATGTAAAAACAAAACAAACGAAAACCAAGAACTGCTTTGTGAAAAGGATCATGCTAGATACTAGAGACTACAGAGGAAAATGAAAAGTGATAAGCACAGTAGAGAACTGTATTTATTTACAAGAAAAGATATCTACAATACGATTGTATAACAATATAGATTACAAGGGGTGACAGTGTGATTGTGAAAACCTTGTGGCTCACACTCCCTTTATCTGGTATATGGATGGATGAGTAGAAAAATGGGGACAAAAACTAAATGAAAAATAGGGTGGGATAGGGGGGTGATTTGGATGTTCTTTTTTGCTTTTATTTTTATTCTTATTCTGATTCTTTCTGGTATAAGGAAAATGTTCAAAAGTAGATTAGGGTGATGAATGCACAACTATATGATGGTACTGTGAACAGTTGACTGTACACCATGGATGACTATACACTATGGATGACTGTATACTATGGATGACTGTATGGTATGTGAATATATCTCAATAAAATTGAACTTAAAAAAAAGATGTCTATAATATATTTAATAAAAAGGGAAAAATGGACATTTGCACAGAAAAGAAAAGTCTTAATGACAAACACCAAGATGTTAACAATGGTTATCTCTGGGTATCAGATTTGGGGGTGATTTTTTCCCTTATTCTTTCCTGTATTAAAAAGTATATACTTCTAATAATGTATACTTCTCATAATTAAATACAATACATGATACCTGACTTGATCCCATGACTGTGGAAAAAATAGGTAAAGGTTATTTGGGGAGAAATTTTAATCTGGAATATACATTAGGTAACAATATTATATAAGTATCAAATTTCTTTAGTGTAATAATGTATTGTAGTTATGTAAGAGAATGTCCTTATTCTTAGGGGATACATGCTGAAGTACTGAGAAGTGAAGTATTGGATGCCTGTTTTCAACGGGGAAAAAGTTTATAAAGCAAATACAGCAAATCATCAATAATAAGTCAATCTAGATGAAGGGTATATGGGTATTCACTGTACTATTTCAGGTTTCTCTAAGTTTGAAATTTTTCAAAATTAAAACATGGGGGAAAGAATATTCTTCTGTAATAAAACAATTAGAAAACAAAACTGCCCATAAAACAACCAGTTACCTATTAATTCCTTCAACCAAATAAAGCAGGGATTAAAAAAACCTTTGCAAATACTTGGTATTATCAGATTTCTATGGATACGAAATGTAATACTCAAGGGTTAAGTATTATACACATACAACAACCAAATTGAGGAAATAAAACAAAATCCAAGTCTACAGACATGCTTTCCAAAGTATTATAAATAAACCTTTACTTTAGGATCTTAAAATCAAAATTAATTTATACAGTATTCAGAATCAAACCCAATGACAAAGCAAGATAAAATAGCTGATAGCATAATAACAATAATACCTAACTACATAAAACATTACTATGTGCTAGGAACCAAGGGCTTCTATCTCGTAAGTCCTATGAAGTAGCTACTATTAATATATCCATTTTACAGATAAGTGAATAAAGGTTAGAACTTGCTCAAGGTCCCCACCTGGTAAGTAGTGGAGCTGGTGTTCAACTCCGGGCAGTCTGGCTGTGGAATCTGCCCCTAACCACTGTGTTATAATGCCTCTCAATACCAGCTACTACTAGGTAGAAAATAAAAAACTCCTTCCTACCCTTAATTATCTTGGGATAGGAATATACTTTAGCTGCAATACGTCTGTCTGAATTTTCAACATATTTTGTTCCTTTCAACATATAAAACTACCCTCAATTTTGAGCCACCTAATTTTATTTTACTACTTCTTTTTTCTCCCCAGTATTTTGCCCTCACAGAACTGCTTTTGTATTAAGTCTCTGCTTGAAATAATAACCAAAAATGTATAAAATATTTAAACCTTGTTTGTTCAAAATAAAAAAAGAGTTAAACATCTTCCCTTATTCTTCAGCTACTATCTTATCAAGACTTCAAAGACTTGATCATAAAAGCACTGCTGATGCTGATAACCAGAGTATCTCGCCAAGAGCATATTATGCCCTGGGCTGCAAAACTCTCAAAGCAATACCTCTGATCCTTCTCTGTGCTACTACATGTACACTGCAAACCGGGAGGAGGATGGCGATGGAAATTACAGCAGTATATATGAAACAGATTTTCTACAGCCATTTCAGACATATAAATGCAATGTTAAGACCACAACAAGCCAAATATGGAAATGCTAAAGTTTTATTTAAAAAAAAAATTAGGCTATACAAACAACTGAAAGCCAGATATGAAGACATTTCCAAACTTAAAAAGAAAAAGTCTCATCTACACAATTATTTACACATTTAGGGCCCAGATTCAAAGACACGGTCCCCCTCTAGGTCTAGTATAGACATAGAGAACAGACTAGGACAACACATTTGGGTAGAGGACTATTGTGGTCCTTTCCAGTGCATGAAACAAACCAAATGAAGAAACCCTCCCCCGACCCCCCAAGGGGACTTAATGTGTGGAGGTTTTAAGGGCTTGGTTTTGATGATTCTGAATGGTAAGAAACAAAATCAAATTGTCTTCCACGCCAGTAACCACAATCACAATGCTTCTGAATTGGTGCTCCATTTGGGGACAGAGTACTCTTCAGAGAGGATTCCTTTCAACTATACAAATATATTTACTATCTTATCTTATTAAGTAAGTCAAACAGCTGCTTTTAAACTCTTTGAAAAACATACAAGTTTCCTAAAGATTAAAAAAACAACCCAGATTCATCAAAGATAAGTAAAAAACCCATTACTTCCCTAAAATCACTTCTGTCCTTTACTCCTGCTTAAATGCAAAAGCTGATAATTTCTGATTTGTAGAAACATCTGAAGGCTTTCGTTTTTTAGGCAAATTCAGATTCTCCTTTTCTTTTTCTTTCTGATTTTCTGTTTCATTATTTTCACTGACCAGATGTTTTCGTTTTTTTGCTTCAGCTCCATCACTTGCAGTGCCTCCTTTGGCCTTGTCAGCCCATGCCTTTGTAAAAGTATTGGAGGTAAAGAGAAAAGATTATTAGGCAGTAACAGAAATAGGTAGGGAATGATTTCTTTCTCAGGTAACTCTCCCACAACTAAAGAAGCATAATTAGCACTTGAATTGTTAAGCTAATCATTATCCTCAATGTTAACATATCTTTTATTATTTAACTGCAAATCCTCTTTAAAAATTCACATCCTACCCCAATAATATTTCAATCTAAATTCTACCTGTATATAACCATACTATAACAGAGGTACTTTTTTTAAAATGAAACTTATTTTGACATCATTGTAGAGTCGATCAGTTGTGAGAAATAATACAGAAAGATCCTGTGTACCTTTTACCCAGTTTCCCGACAGTAACATCTTACAAAACTATAGAACAAAATCTTGACCAGGATATTGATACTGACATAGTTCATGAGTCATATTCCCTAGTTTTATTCCACTCATGTATGTGTGTGAGTTGTGGGTATATGTACTTAGTTCTATTGTAGGTTTGTGTATTTACCATACAGTCAAGATATGGAAAGTTCCATCACTACAAGGATTCTTCAAGTTGCCCTTTTATAACACCATCCTCAACTGTCTTACTCAGGCCCTAATATCTGGCAACCCCCGATCTGTTCTCCATCCCTATCATTTTGTCATTTCAGGAAGGTTATATAAATGAAGTACACAGTATGTATGTTTTGGGATTGGCTTTCATTCACTCAGCAACAGTTCACTTGTTTCTTCTGTCTCTTAAATCTCTTTTAATCTATAATAGTTCCTCCTCCTCCTAGTTTATTTCCCTTGCCACTTATTTATTGAAGGGGTCCTTCAAGCTGCAGGGTTTCCCACATTAACAAAATGGATTTAAGTAAATGTTTAGGGTTTACCTTAAAAATAGATTACATTTTTATGCATTCAAAAACAAAATTGTAACTTTTTCCAAGTCTCTTTTTTTGCAGTATAAGGTCTTATTCATTCATTCAGATGCCACTTTATCTAATCCTTTAGAATTTTTACCCCCTCATAAACATGTATTAAAAGTGAGAAACAAGAAGTTCTAATGAGGTTCTAAATGAGGCCAGAGGTGCTTAGATCAGTTTGTTGTTTCCTCATTATGCAATACTTTTATTCATAAAACCCAGTTCATCAAAGCCAAGAATTTAAGTCACTAGGTGCTCATTCTGCAAATGGCTTCTCTGGGGAAGTGAAGTCTGAGGATTTAATCCATATGCCACATGCATTCCTTCCCCTTACAACAGAAGGCTGTTCCTGGCCTTCCTTCACATGGCAGAAATTCACATGAGTAGCAGTAAGTACAAGCCACCTTTCCTAATTTTCATGTGAAAGGTTGGAATAGAATACCCACTTTTTTTCCTCAAAAGGAGTATTGTCATTTAGTATGCAATGTGCAAGCAGACAGCATTTTAAAAATTCTGCTTGCAAGGACCCTAAATTAGTAGCCCAAGAATGTGAATTAACTTCATTTTTACTTATTAATTTTATTTGCTTTTGATTTATGACTAATGTACCATTCTTGGGGTATTCCATTAATTTATAATATACAGGGATTTATACAAACGTAAACAGTATAATTGCCAAAAAAATTAACCATCAGCACTAAACAGTAATTTCTACATATCCATATCTTCAAAGCCTGGCATTTCACAGTGATTTAACTTCCTTTCTACCAGAGTTTACCGGATGTATTTGGTTTCCAACACAGAAAAAAACACTTTCTATGAGAATTTTTAAAATCTAGAAATTACCTAAGATCTCAGCACAATTATTCTTACCTTCCTTTCTTCAGCTGACAATAGTCTAAATCGAATCATTCCCTCTTTTATTATGTCTGCTTCATCTGAAAAGTCACGATTGTCAGTCAAAATATTATTTCTATTTTCTTCCAGCCACATCTGGAACCCAGTCTTTGCCCTAAAATGGTAATTATGTGAGAAAAATTTATACTTAAGACTTAAGCTATTTTATGATTTTCAAGTTAGTAATTAATCATTAATCTTTGCATGCCTATACAAAGTAGAAAGACACAATTACACTTGTTGACATTCATATTATTTAAAACTGCCTAGAGATTGCAGGACTAATGGACTCAAAAATTCTTTATATAAAGTTAATAATTCAAAAGGATTACTCCTTCATATTTTCCAAGTGTAACAACCACGAATTCTGCATTTTCAACTCTTTTATAAATGTTGACAGGCCCAGGTCTCCGATCCACTTAGGCCTTCTGACCCAGTACAATTTTTCCGTGTGTCCTCGGTAGGCTTTCTTGTTTCCCAAACCAGTTATCTGAAATTCTCATGAGTTATGTCAAGGCCCTTACCCATCACCTCATCCTTACACTCACAGATGACCTGGAAGGAGGGGTCTTTCCCCGTTATCAGCTCTATGTAAAGCATGAACACAGCATGTTTGCAAATTTTATTAGATTTCACTTCTGACACAGATGGTCTTTAGGTCACAAGTGAAGGCTTAATGCAAATGTTCAGTTTTTACTAAGCACCTACTATCTACCAGGCACTGTTCTAAGCTCTCTATGCATATCATTTCATGCAATTTGCACCAATCACATAACGTAGGTACAATTAGTATCTCAATTCCATAGATGAGGATACTGAGGTTCAGAAAGGTGAAATAACTTACCCAAGGTTACACAGATAGTAAGAGTCAGACCTGGGATTCAACAGCCAGGCGGTTTGACTCCAGAGTTCCCACACTTAACCTACCAGCTATACTGCCTCCCACTGTGCTATAGCTGAATTTATCCTAAACAACCAAAAATTAGTGGCATAAGTAAAAGAGGGAATTATTTATGATAAAATTTTAAATGGAAACAAAAATACAAGGTATAAAAACCCCATTAAGTATAAAATCTTAAATTCATTAAAAAGAACGAGAAGGAAAGAATTACCTCTATAAATGAGAAACAGTGATTTTTATCTGTCTTTATAATTATTTTCCAAATTTTCTACAATAAACTTATTTTTTAATTATTAGAAGTTTTTTTAAAATTACCAGTATGGCTCTAACCACTTGCCCAATTTCTGAAAATACACAAGTTTCAAAAAATCTCCTTAATGTAGTACTATTTCTGGAAAAATAACAGAACAAAAAACCCTAAACAAACCAAAAAAAGGCAATGCTAAACAAGAAGTTCTTGAATTTCCAGAAATTAATAAATAGTTAACTCAAATTTGGGGTAATGTTGAAAGTCTGGCTAATAGCATGCAATCTCTCTAACTGTATTGAAATGGCTATTTTCAAAAAGAAAAACAAAATTGAATATTTCTTTTCTGAGTCAGTATATCAACATCTGTGACAAAACTTGTGGTTAGACACTGATAGATAATTTTTAAACTAGATATCAAAAAGTAAGTTAAGCTGATAGTATAAAAAGTTGAATAATTAATCTTAAATAACATTTTTACTGTTTAAGATCTAAACAGAATTCAGAACAAAGTAGGAAAATTAAAAACCACAGCTACTCCCTCAGATTAAACAGGTTAACATAAAATTATTACTGAAATGGTGACTTTTTTTTCAATTTTACTGACGCATTTAAAATAAAAATAGCATAGCAAAGGTCAAGAAATTTGAAAACATACTGCACTGGTGAGGAGATAGACAAACAGGAGCTCTCATGTTGGTGGGGGTGTATAAACTGATACAACATTAATGCAGGACAATTTAGCAATATCTATAGGAATTACAAATGCATATTAAACTAAACCATACAGGAATCCATCTTATAACTATATTTGCATAAGTGAGAAATGACATTCATACACAGTTATTCATTACAGTACTGTTTGTATTAGCAAAAGACCAGCAACCACCTTCTTCTGTCCACCAGCAGAGAACCAAATAAATTACGGTATATCCATTCATTGTAATGCAAAAAAGATGAAAGAAGCTCTTTATGTAGTAGTAACATGAAATTATCTGCAAAAGTTATTGTTAACTGAAAAAAAGCAATGTAGAAAATACATACAGCATGTGACTGTGCTGGTTTGAATCTATTATGTACCCCAGAAAAGCTACATTCTTTTAATCCAATCTTGTTGAGGTAGACCTATTGTGGGTGAGATCTTTTGATTAGATTGTTTCCATGGAGTTGTGACCCCGCCCATTCAAGGTGGACCTTAATCCTTTACTAGAGTCCTGTAAGAGAGCTCACAAAGAAAGCAAGCTCAGAGAAACTGAAGGAGACATTTTGGAGAGAAACTAAGAGATGAAATCCAGAGTTTGCCCCAGAGAAGTTAAGAGAGGACTCTCATACACTTAGAAACACCCCAGGAGAAACAAGCAAAGACGCACTGGAGCTGAGAGAGAGAAGTTAAGACAGAAGTCCAGAGACATTTTGGAGAAAAACATGGAAACTGGAAGCTAAACCCGGGAGAGGCCCAGCAGACTCCAGTAATGTGCCTTCCCATGTGACAGAAGAACTCCAGATGCTATCGGCCTTTCTTCAGAGAAGGTATTATCCTGTTGATGCCTTAACTGGGACATTTTCATGGCCTTACAACTGAAAATTTGTGAACAAATAAACTCCCATTGCAAAAATCCATTTCTGTTATATTGCAATTTGGCAACTTCAGCAAACCAAAAGTGACCATTTGTGTAAAACAAAACAAAACAAAACAAAAGGTAAATATAGGCATTTATCGGTATAGGTACAGAAGAATTCTGGAAGGATATATAAGAAATATGTTTTAATGACTATTTCTGGAGAAGGGAACTGGGTAGGTAGGAAAGCGAGCTACTTTTCATCACATCTTTTTTGTATCTTTTGATTGTTTTCTCCCATGCAAATATATTATCTATTTAAAAACAAACGAAACATGAGCTAGCGCATAATGGTTTGGTTGATTTTTGGAGGAGTACTGCTTAGTGGTTGTGGTTCTTGGGGTAGCAGAAGCAGCCCATTGGTCAAAAAAGCAGCCTAAGACTTTGGTTTTGGGTAAAAGAAAATAGCCAGAACCAGCAGACTGCTCATAAATCAACTGATGGGAAAGCCCTCCACAAAGAGCTGGCCACTAAAGCTGCTTTCAAAAGCATCTCCTCTAGTGGCAGGGTGGAAAAACCCATCATTACAGGCCTGGAACCACTGGACTTCAAGAGATTTGTCATTACCAGAAATTGACTGAGCTTCTAATCTGGAAGCAGCTTCCCAGAGGCTGGTGAGGGAGATCGCCCAGGATTTCAAAACTGACTCAAGGTTTCAGCTAGTGGCCATTGGTGCACTTCAGGAGGCCAGTGAAGCATACCCGGTGAGTTTATATGAAGATATATAATTGCTATGCCATCCACACTAAGAAAGTCACCATGATGCCCACAGACATCCAGTTGGCTTGCCGGATGTGGGGAGAAAGAGCTTAAGAGAAGGCAGTTTTGCAGTAAATTCTGTAAAATACTTTGATTTAATTTGTGACCTTTTTGGTAAGAAATTGTTCATAACATGTTGCATTTGTATTTAAGTCATTCCATCTTTCACTCAGGATGAATGTGCAGTCACTGTCCACAGATCTCAGTGATGTGAGCGCTGCTCAAGACTGATAAGTTGCTAACATGCACAAGGGGTGGGTGAGGTTTCTTGCTTCTCATGATGCATGTTTCTTTATGTTAAAGACTTGTTGAGTAGTTATTACGGTACAGTGGTACTTCGGTACTCGAATGATTTGAAACTCGCCGAATTTGGTACTCGACACATTTTGACAAGAAAATTTTGTCCCGGTACTCATCCTTTGTTTTGTACTTGATGCACAAACATCAGTTGCCTCATGACTCGCTTTCCTTTCCAGCCGAAACAAAGGGTCACGCGTTAGTCATGCAGTAGCTCTTGCCCTGAGCACATCCCTTTGCGGTCTTATCTTAGCTTCTGGGGTCCTTTTGTGTATTTTTGTGCTTTTTTTTCTCATCATGGGTCTTAAGAAAATGAGCAGTGATAGCACTGAGCAGAAAAGAAAATTACTTTGCACCACCACTGAGCAAAAAAAAGAAATAATAGGCAAATATGAGAGCGGTATTCGCATTACTGATCTTGCCAGGGAATACGGTTTGCCTAGAACAAAGAAGTGACAAAGACTGATGCTGAGGAGTTAGTGGAGGAACATCATGAAGAGCTTAGCACTGAGGAGCTGCAGGAGCTACAGAAGAAGCAGCAACAAGAGGTGGCTGAAGGGATTTCTTCAGGTGAGGAGGAGAAAAGGGAGGATATCCCCGGTTCCTTGATAAAAGAAATGTGAAAAACGGGCAGAAGTTCAAAACTTTGTGGAGAAATACCATCTGCACAAAGCTCTGACAAGATGTGAATTTATTGAATGACCAAACAATTTCACATTTTCAAGGAATTCCAAAAAGAAGACAGAAGCAATCCTCACTGGACAAGTTTTTAGTGAAGGTGACAAACAGTATGTCGGAGCCCATGGTGCGAGCTGAAAACAGGCAGAATAGAGAAAGAATACCTGAAGTACAAGTGCCCAATGTTCCACTGGAAGGGAACGCTCCTTCCAAGCAACACTCCATGTACCCCCTTTTCCTCACCACTCTCCTCCTACCATCCCATTAGGCCATAGACTCTTCTCAGGACAGCTAAAGTGAAGTTTTTATTTTATTTAATCTACAAATTCATTAATTTTTAGGTTTATTTCTCATGTAATGATATACAACCATATCTTTTTACATATTGCCTTAAAAATGTCACTGTCTTTGGTTTGGGAACACAATAAATCTATTTACATTATTCCTTAAGTGAAAAATTTGTTTGGTACTCATCATTTTTGGTACTCGTCGCACCTCCCGGAACCAATTAATGACAAGTACTGAGGTACCACTGTATTAGAATTGATAAATGTGTACAGGGTCCTTTGGCAATAAAACTGGACATGACCTGATCCAAGTGTGTAACAATTGGGGCTAAGTCTGACCATACATTCCTGTGATAGAAAGTATGCTTTTTCAAGGAAGAAGATAACAAGTCTTAACCAAAGTATAATTTAGTATCCTTTAAAAAAAAAAAGTAAACCTGGCAGCTACAGAATACTCTGTGCATTTATAACAAGCTATTTTATATATTGTAGTATCAACATTTTAAAATTAAGTATTTTACACTCACTTCTGGTGGGGAGTCTTGTCATTAAGATGTGTGCATTTCTGAGTCCAGCTTCTTCTCTCCTGACTAGATTGCACTTGATTTCATAGCAGTAAATGTTATGGAGCATTGTATCTTGCATAAGTCCTCATTCTACCACTAACCCTCTAACTGATAATACAGACACCAATGGGGATTTTATGTGTAAAGGCTCCAGAAATGCAAGTTTTTCACACGAGTATCATCGATTACTAGCAATCTGAACCAGTTAGTGCAGCTTTTCATTGTGCTGTGGTTGGTCTAACTTGGTTGCTTTTCTCCTCAACCAAGAGGAAACAATACCAAAGCTCTTTTCCTTATGGAATAAGGAAAATACTTATTATACTTATTATAATAACCTTTAGAGTAAACCTGCTGTGGGAGAAGGGTACACAGTTCCATTTATTGAATCTCAGTCAATTAAGGTGTCAGGTTAGGTTACATCTGGTATACCATCCTGGGAAAATCACTTTTATAGAGATGGCCTTCAAAGTGGTTTGAAAATTTATCCACCTACTGAAGTTTATAGGTCAATTATGTATGTTGACTAAATTTACACATAAATTTGTTTGTCCAACTAAGTGTCAAACGTAAATTGAATGTGCAAAGCCTTAATAAATCCATTACCTAGGTTCTTTGTAAAAAAAAACAAAGAAAAAACCCAGAAACACTAAAAATTATAAAATATAGTGTCCCAATAAAATATGTTTAAAACATACAATTTATTAAAGTTTATTTTAGTAAGCAATGTAAATAGACATTACCTGATACTTGTTTTCCCTTAAAGTCATAAATATTCAGAATGCCCACCACTAGTGACAATGTATTATTTACATTAATGCATAACAGAGTTGCATAATTTTGTATTGCTGATACTGTATAAGTTGTATTGAACATGGCATACTGAGAATGCTAAATTCCTCTATGTACTGACCTTTGGTTTTCAGTGTTATGAGAAGATATAGCTGGGGATTCAGAAGATGAATTTTTAGGATTATCTTCTTTTATTTCTTCAGTCTTATCAGCTTGAGAAGTTCTTTTCAGGAAATAGGATGCTGCAGATGCCTGTAAAAATAAACATTATGAACACTGCAACAAAACCTAGTAGGATTTTTCGTTACAAGAGGTTTTGAAAAATATGAAGAAACATTTAAACTTTATTTAAAATTCTTAGGCAAATGTGAAATCCTGAGGTCCTCAGTTGAAAATACACTTACACACAAACACACAACCAAAAAACTATACTTCAAATTCCATATTTTCTAAGAGAATAAAATGAAATAAAACATCATTTTATTGACAAATCTGGGATGAAATTATGAGAGGAGACAAAATTGCAAAATTGGAATACAGAACAAGTAAAGATTAAGGTCAGGTACTAGATTGTAGTTATTAAACAGGGATATGCATCAGAACCATCTATGAGTTTTGTTTTGTTTTGTTTTAATACAGACAGATGCCTGAGTTCCTGGGGTCTGGGTATATATATTTTTAAAAATTATTCTGGTTATTCTGAAACAAAGCCAGAATTGAGAACCACTGCCCCACCTAGACAATCCTAGACAAACTGGAGCCCCCTGTCCTATACCTGAAATGTTAAACAAAACTGAAATAAGACAAATAGATCACATTTTGTTTACTGCAGATGTAGAGAACTGAAGTAGTACCTGCTTAGACTTTGGCTTTGGAATTAAAGGCTTTATTACCGGAGACGTTTCATCATTTGCAGCTCGATTAAGTCCAGTGGATTTCCTGGACGATTTGTTCATATTGTCTAAAATATTAGTTGACCGTGCTGAAGTCACCGAAATGGCTGGCTCTTTGGAACTGGTTGATATCTAAAGAACGAACTAGTCTTAGCATTTTATGTCTAAAAAAGGGGAAAAAAATCCCAAGAGATTTTTATTTTTCTTTCAAATTTCTTTTAACATTTTGGAAATACTACTAATGGAATAAATTTGGAACAATCCAAATTAAGACTAATGTACATATCCTCAAAATACTATATCCCTAAGAAAAATGGGTGGTTATCTTTCAAAAGTGTAGGTACTTAGAGGAAAAGTAGAAAATATAACTTGGCCCAAGTGTGAACCCATGCTGTATTCTTTGTTGTGTTTTTGCAATAATCTGCTTTTGTCTTTAAAGCCTCCAAATCTGGAGAGGGTCATCGGTCATTTGGAAATATTCCTCTCTATGGAAACGTATTTAAATAACAGAAAATATCATTGGAAACTGTTTACCTTGAAGGGGTTTACTCGTCCTTGGGTGCTAGAGATTGCTGTACCTTTCATAAGCAGAAAAGAAAACCTTACTTAATAGTGGTAAAAAAGAAATAGAAGGCCTGTGATTTGCATAATACTAGATGGAATATCTTAATCCATGCTATATGACAATAAATGCATTTTGCAACTTTAAAACCATTAACAATTACAAAATGATTTTCTTCCTACTTCTAAGGCAAAATAAAAGCTATTAGATGGGAACTATCCCAACTTGCATCTGTCAAACATACAAATCCAGTATACATAGATCTGTCCTTTTCTCCTGTTAACCATGGATGAATGGCGCCTTATTTTAGCTTAAGTTAATCCCTCTATTTGTGCTCTGGATCCCATCCCCTCCTGCTTTCTTAAGAGATTTATCAATGATACTCTCTCCCCCTGAATCTTCCACTTTGTCTCCCATCTTAAAAAAAAGACAAACCCTTTCTACCCCACAT
Source organism: Choloepus didactylus (assembly GCF_015220235.1). Classification (NCBI taxonomy): domain Eukaryota; kingdom Metazoa; phylum Chordata; class Mammalia; order Pilosa; family Megalonychidae; genus Choloepus; species Choloepus didactylus. Next base: position 57,476,636 of record NC_051310.1, on the reverse strand, counting down.
CCCTTCCAGCCACCATTTTCTCACCTCTCTCTAGAGCAAACTTTTCAAGAGCTGTCTCTATTACTATTCCCAATTCCTCACTGCTCATACGTTCTTCCACCCAATATAATATGGATTTCAGCCTTAAAACCTTACAGTATCTGCTCTAGTTAAGGCCCCCAATGACATCTCTGTAGCCAAATCCGGTGCAAACTTATCAGTCCTCATCTTATTTGACTTCTCACCAGCATTCCGCATGGCTGACTGTTCCTTTCTTCTTGATACTCTCTCCTCCCTTGACCTGTGAGATACCACATTCTTCTGGCTTACCTTCTTCCTCTCTGGATCCTTGGCCTCACTCTTCTTCAACGGTTCCTCTTCCTCCTCTACCTCATGTTTAAATGTTGGGACTTCCCAGGCCCAAGTCCATTTTTCTTCTCATTCTACATCTTCTCCTAGTGCTTACTATTGCATACCCATGGTTTTAACTGATATATCAATGATTTTCACTTTATATCTCCAACCCAGACTACTTTTTTGAGCTCCTGACCCAAATGTCGAGCTGTCTGTGTGACGTTCCATTTGATTTTCTTATAGTAATACATCTGCCTACCTAAACCTACTTCTCTCCAGGGTTTCCTGACTCAGTAAATGGCACCACTATTCACTCAAGTACTCAAGCCAGAAACTCAGTCATTCTTCATACCCTGAATTCTCATACTCTCTACTTCTTCAATTCTGCCCATTCTTTCTACTCTAACCACCACTACTCTAGTCCAAGTCACTACTAATCTTGCTTGTACCACCTCAGCAGACTCCTTACATCATTCCTCAATAGCACAGTATGCCATGCCAAATCCTGCTTAGATGCTCCCTGTTTAAGACACCTTCCCTAGAGGGACATTCCTACCACTCACTAGATTACATGTGCTACCTGTAATATACAATTTTACTACTTGGTAAACTTTTTTAAAAGTTAAGTTTTATTAAAGTAATATATGCACATAATTTAATTAGCCAAATGGTACCCTAAGTTTTATGCTAAAAAAAAAAATCCACAGTCCCCTGCTCCAACCTTCTCTGTCTCTCAGTCTCACTCACCAAAGGCAACTACTTTCAACTCCTTCTAACTGTCTCACCAGCATCCTGAATGTCTGCTTAGCAAAACCAAGAAACCATGCAGTTACATGTCCAATATGTGTCTTTCCTGTTGGGCTGAAACAGCACTAGGGCAGGGACCAACAATGCATCATGCATGTCTACTTGCCTTCTGTATCCTCCATTTAGCCTGATGCCTGATACACACTACATACTTAATAAATAATATCTGTTAAAGGATCACAGTTTCCACAAACATCATCTCTGATTAAAAAAAAAAAAAAAAAAAAAACAAGCCCTAAAGTGTAATAAGGCACATATGAATAGAGGCATCGCTTTAAAGACTACTTGCAAAATTTCCTTGACATTAAAAGTTCACAAATATTTCTCACCTGACTTAATAGCTGGCACATCACAGGAATTTGCACTTTTGGAATATGACTTCTGTCCTACAGAAAAATTAGATAAAATAATGCAATGTAAATGAAGAGGATAAAGTCATCATCTACATTCAACATTCAAATAGGCAAAGGTGTCTCATAAAAATACTGGTATTCAGTTTCCCTCAATCAAATAAAATAGGGAAATCACACCATGACACTTCTCATCTTTCACTGTCTTAGCAATATACCCCACTATACTTACTTATTTCTGGTTTTTCTTCTACTTCATCAGTTTCTCTACTGTGCTCTATATCATCTTCAACTTGATTTCTGATCCTTGGCTGACTCCACTCTGTAGCAGTATTACTGTAACTAAAAGACAAAAATATTATTTAATAAAGAGTTATGTAAAGACCTATTTAATTTTCAAGATAGTAAAGGAAAAACTCAAACAAATGAGTATTTTTTTCTTACCCAGCATTTAGCTTTTTTCTGAAATCCTCCTCTTCCTCTTCCTCCTGGATTTCTGCCAATTCTGCTGCCTTCTCTACAGCCAATTCACTAAGTCTTTGGGCCAATATTAATCTCCGAGAACGAGAAGCATATTTAATGGCTAAATTCACAGCATTTTGAGTCATTAGATCAGCAAGTTCCATACAACGAAATTCCCGTTCCAGTTTACAAGAAAGCTAAGTCCAAAAGAAAAAAAAAAATCAAACCATGTTAAGTGAAACTTTTTTTTTTTTATAAAAGACTGGTACTACTGGTAAAACTGAGGCAACAGTTTTCTAGATATTATACCTCACTGATTCTATGACGCACATTTTTACATCTCTGAAACTGAGACAAATCTTAACATCAGTGGTGGGTCAGAGTTTAATTGGCAGCACTATTTTCCTGTCTCAATGGCTCTTAAAATAATGGTGCATTTTACAGTGAACAGTGATTTAGAATTGAAGAAATATGGCTATCATTTCAGGTTATTAGTTGCAAGGAAAGAAACTAATTTTAAAATTCAAATGTGGCTCTCAAATTTGTTTTCCACTCTACCCTGCCCCCCAAAATAAGGTAGAAAATACTAAAAAAATAAAAAAAAAAGGGGGGGTGGGATAGAATAAGTTGTAAACAAACCATTTACCACTTAGCCCAGAAATGGCACTCCAAAGCTACCAAGTGGATTTGGACGGGAGTAAGTAGATTTATCCTTTTTTCTTTTTTTGTGGTTTAAATATTTTATTTCTTGGAACTAGAAAGTCTCAACTATTTATTACTTTTACAGGTTACTTATTAAAAAATTATAAAAACAATCAGTTGAATATTATCAAGAAAAACTCCCAATAATTTTGAGAGTTTAAATTTCTAATAATGTCATCACTTAGATAAAGCATAAAATATTGACTTTAAAAGTGAGAGGTGGTTGGTTTTTTTCCTTCTTTTTCCAAACTTTCTACAGTTAAGCAATATTACTTTTTTTTTTTTTACATTTTACTTTGAAATAAATTCAAAGTTACAGGAACAGTTGCAAAAACAATACAAATCCCATACACAGAACTCCAGCATTTCCTGACCGCCCCCCTCCCCCAATAACCCGATCCACTAACTTTAACATGTTGTCACACTGCTATTTCCTTCCCTCCCTCCCTCCCTCCCTCTCTATCTATCATCCATCATCTATTGCTCTGGCTTCTGAACATAAGAGAGCTAGCCGCACACATCCTTGAACAAACACTATAATTCAAATATACAATTCCCATGAGCAAGAACATTCTTTTATGCAATCCCATTAAGCGCAGCTAAGAAGTACAAAAGATTCAACAATGATACAAAGCTTACATTCTGTATTTCCTTTTCCTTATGTCTCAACTGTGTCCCTTTGAGCCTCCGGTCCTCCATCCTCAGATCCCATCCAAGGTCATCCTTGGCATTCAATTGTCATCTATTTAGACTGTCTTTTTTTTCCTTTTTTTTTTTTCCTCAATTGTGGAAACATATAAACAGCCTAAATCTTCCCATTCCACTCCCTCCCTAGCATTCCATTAGTGGGATTAACCACATTTAGAATGTTGTAATGCTATCACCTTCCCACCATCCATTACTAGAAATTTCCCTTCACCTCAAACAGCAACCCTACACTCATTTCTTAACTCCCCATTGCCTCTTCCCCCATTTCTCTTAACCCATATGCTACTTTTCATCTCTATGGTCATATTCTCTGATAATTTCTTTGTGTTTACTATGGGGCTTAAAATTAAACTCTTAAATCCATAACAATCTTGTTTTTCTCTGATACCAACTTAATTTCAATAGGACACATAAACTCTGTACCTATACTCCTCCATTCCCCCACTTTTATATAGTTCTTGTCAAAAATTACATATTTTACATTGAGTTCAAAACCACTGATTTGTCATTAGAGTTTGTGTATTTTATATCATGTAGGAAGTAAACAGTGGAGTTACAATTCAAAAATTATTGACTTCTATTTGTATTCCATTGTGGTCAGAGATCATGGTTTGAATATGTTCAATTGTTTTTTTTTTAATTTATTGAGGCTTGTTTTATGTCCCAGCATATGGTCCATTCTGGAGAAAGATCCGTGATCACCAGAGAAAAATGAGTGTCCTGGTGATTTGGGATGTAAGGTTCTATATATGTCTGTTAAAATTCTCTGTCTCTTTCTCCTTTGTTTCTCTGTTGGTAGGGCTCCCTTTAGTATCTGAAGTAGGGCAGGTCTTTTATTGGCAAACTCTCTCAGCATTTGTTTGTGAAAAATTTAAGCTCTCCTCAAATTTGAAGGAGAGTTTTGCTGGATAAAGTATTCTTGGCTGGAAATTTTTCTCCCTCAGGGTTTTAAATATGTCATGCCACTGCCTTCTCGCCTCCATGGTGGCCGCTGAGTAGTCACAACTTAGTCTTATGTTGTTTCCTTTGTATGTGGTGAATTGCTTTTCTCTTGCTGTTTTCAGAACTTGCTCCTTCTCTTCAGTATTTGACAGTCTGATCAGAATATGTCTTGCAGTGGGTTTGTTTGGATTTATTCTATTTGGAGTTCACTGGGCATTTATGCTTTGTGTATTTATATTGTGTAGAAGGTTTGGGAAGTTTTCCCCAACAATTTCTTTGAATACTCTTTCTAGACTTTTACCCTTCTCTTCCCCTTCTGGGACACCAATGAGTCTTACATTTGGACGTTTTATTTTATCTATCGCATCCCTGAGATCCTTTTCGATTTTTTTGATTTTTTTCTCCATTCTTTCTTTTGTTCTTTCATTTTCTGTTCTGTGGACCTCTAGGACACTGAGTCATTGTTCTACTTCCTCTAATCTTGTATTATGAGTATCCAGAGTCTTTTTAATTTGGTCAATAGTTTCTTTTTTTTCCATAAGATTTCGTATTTTTTTATTTAATCTTGCAATTTCTTCCTTATGCTCTTCTAGAGTCTTCTTTATGTCCCTTTTATCCTGCTCCATGGTCTTCTTCATGTCTTTTATATCCTGTGCCATGTTTTCTTTCCTCGATTGTGATTGTTTGATTAATTGTGCCCAGTACTGTGTCTCTTCTGATATTTTGATTTGGGTGTTTGGGACTGGGTTCTCCATTTCATCTGGGTTTTATCATATGCATTAAGATTTTTCTGTTGTTTTTGGCCTCCTGGCATTTGCTTTGCTTGATAGGGTTCTTTCAAGTTGTAAAAAAATAAAAATAAAAAATGCCAATCTAATTTTTCAGAAATATTAAGTTGGTGGCGTACACTTTCTCCAACTAACCAGCAGATGGTGTCTGTGAGTCACCTATACCCCTCAAGTCAGTTCTCCCCAACTCTGTCTCTGTGGTATGTGGGGAAATGATTTTTGTGGGGTTCAGTTGGTGAACTCAGTTTGGGTATGTTGTTGGAGTTGACTGCCCTGAATGTGGGGCGTGTGTCTGGGTGGTTACGGAGGCAGGGCCACTTTAATACTCAAACCTCCCAGGTGTTCCCGGAGATTCAAGGCTGTTGCAAGAATCTAAGCCTTCATTTCAGTTTTGCCCCAGATTTTCTCTGTCACTAACCCACAAACCACCGGCACTGACGTAGCATCCCTGGGTTTCCGAGCAGGCCCCCCTTCTCAGCTGTGATCTTCCAGGACCTCTGCTGAGGGAAGGCTGTGCTACGGCACCAGTGCATGTCGTCCCTCAAGGGAAGCCCCGGGCCACCGGGCTGTGCAGGGGCACTCTCTGCCTGATGCAAAGATTAGCCTATCATTCTTGACTGGTGTAAGTTCTGAATGAAAGGCAGGTAGTAGAGCTGGGCCCCACTCCTTTCCTCTTAGAGAAGATAGACGCCCTAGGGGGAGGTCATTAGCATTTCAATGGTCTCTCTCTGCCTGTGCCACACCCCTGTCTGGGTCACAGAACTGGGAACTGAAAATGGCCAAGGCTTTCTCCACTGAGTCAAAAAAGGGACAGAGCTAGTCCAAGGTGACCCTCCGGCTCTCAAAGGTCAGCCATCACCCAAAGCCACTGTCTACTTGTTGGGGATTCGTGCCTCATAGTGAGCAGTTTACACTCACTAATTAAAACCCCAGTTGGAGCTCAGCTGAGCTATATTTGCTTGCTGGGAGAATGCTTCTCTCTGGCACCACGAGGCTTTGTAGCTCGGGCTATGGGGGAGGGGTCTCCCAATTTGGATCTGCAGTTCTTACTTATGGATTTTATGCTATGATCTCGGGTATTCCTCCCAATTCAGGTTGGTGTATGATGAGTGGATGGTCACGTCTGTCCCCCTGCAGTTATTCCAGATTATTTACTAGTTGTTTATGGTTTTTTTCAGTTGTTCCAGGGGGACTACTCAGCTTCTACTCATCTCTATGCTGTCATCTTAGATCCTCTCCTATCCATTTATTTTTAAGTATGATTACCTATATCTAATTACCAGAAACAGTTATATACTTTCCAAGTTAACAAATAATGTCCTTTTTATTCCTCTATATTTTATACTTAAAATATAAAAGGAAAGGCATTTAGTTAACATCTCTTAGAAAACTGTTGACTATGTTCCTTCTGGTATGAATTTGGCAACTCAATAAAGTACAAAAGTGAGGAAAATTGATACTTCGAAGACTAAGCGTCTCATAATTCATAAGGTAGAAGGACTACCTTGTTACTTAGACGTCATATATATGATCCATCAGCATGAAAGCTTTAGATATGCACCTTATTTTCTTCTCAAGTTTTCTAGTATCACTTGTCCACAGCAGTACTTCTCAAACCGGTTGGTACTCTGCTCCCAGAGGCATTTGGAAATTAAAGGGAGTAGTTTGGTTTTCCCAGTGACTAGGGTGAACTATGGGCACTTGCCAGAGGGCCAGGAATGCTAAAGAAGAACTGACCAGTACCTAAAGCTTCCAGTACCTTGCTCAAAAACACTGCTGCAAAGGAAAAGCCTCTATAAGGCTTCTCCAAGTTCCCCCAAGGTTTCCTTACATGTGTTAAAGGAAGTAAAAAGGTTGTTGGTTTCTGGACCACAAATGATGCTTTACAGGAAAAAAAAAAAAAAAAAAAAAAAAGATTCTACAATAAACTAATTAAAAGTTCTTTACTATTAAACCCCAGGCAGTGTTGCACAGAGAAGACAACAGTGAACAGCATCTTTTGGAGAGGGGCGTAACTAGTGGCTATATGGTCTGAGATATCACTTTCCCCCCAGAACCTTTTTTTCTCAACTTTATAATGAAAAATCTGCACCATTCACTCTCTTAAGAAACACTGAGGGTCTCCTAGGTTTTAGCCACTCTGTTCACGCCTGGTATACAACGGATAACAAGACATGGTCAGTGCCCTCAAAAGGCTTACAGTCTAGCATAAGATGAGCAGAGAAGAAATTATATTACACTCCTCTTCATAAACCGACTGGAGTAAGGACTCAAACATATGAACTTTAAGATGCCTTGTTCCAAAGATAAATGTACTTAAATATCCAAGGTACCAAACCTGGTCACTAGCTAAAAGACAAACTTTCACCACATGTGACTGCCTAATTCACCAAAAGAGGATGACAAAAGGCAGGGATATCTAAAAGCCTGACCAAAGTTCTTAGGACTGCTCAGCCTTGGAGATCTAAAAACAACCTGCTTTCAAATTTATTTGCCACATAAGAGCAGGAACTTGAACAGCGATTCTCAAACTTTATTAAGGATCAGAATCACCTGGAGGGCATGTTAAACCGCAGACTGGTAGATTCTAGACAGGTGGAGCAGGGCCCTAGAATTTGCATTTCTAACCAACTGCCTGGTAATGCTGATGCTTTTGGGGTGGGGGTGGTGGGAAGAGGAGGGATGGCAGGGGAGACACTGTGAAAACCAAGGTCTAGAGGGCATTGGTTCTCAACCCAGTAGCATGTTTGAATCACCTGGGGGACTTAACAACATCCATCACCAATGCCTAGTCTCTACTTTAGAACAATTATAACAATTTCTTTCCAGGAGATTTAATGTGCAGCCAGGTTGAGAATCACTGACTAGAGAGCAGCAATAAGGTTCTGACAGTTCAAGGAAAAGCAAAAAGGGAGGTAGCATGAGAAAAGCTTATTTCTGCCATATGATCTTAGACACAAGGTAATGTTTAAAAATTTTAACTGCTACAGCAACTGAGAATCAAAACTTTTAAGGGGAAAAAAAAGACCACCGGACATGACTTAAGTATTGTAGGTAGTGGAAACAGTGTTACTTCATATACTTTTTTTTTTTTTTGGTGCCATGACTCGGATGCGAACCAACTTCATATACTTTCAAGAAATTCAACTTACAGAAAAACATTTAACTTTAATTTTTCCATGTATTTATTTTACTTACCGCAAACATTTTCATTAAAAGCTCTTGTTGTTCTTTTATTGCTTGATTTTTAGTGTTCTCTTCATATTCATAACCATTTTTAGCCAAATAATCAAGGTGATTGTGAAACATAACTGAACGCCAGAATTGTTCCTACAAAAATGGGAAAAAACTGCTTAGCACCAACTATCACTGTAATAATAGGCAAGTGTTAAATATTTATACAGAGATACTTGTTTCTGAATAAAATATTTTCTGAAATCCTCCTTTCTATAGTTTATTTTACAATTTAAGTTCCAATGTGATACTATGGCTTGGCTTTATCTTCTTTCCATTTAAAAAAAGGGGGGAGGGGGAGGAAGAGCATTTCAAACAGTTTCCTAGCTATTAGAGTTGATGCTCAGAGAACTCTGTAAACCAGGTTTTTAGAAGTGAAAATGATGCTTATTTAGAGCAGCAGCCAGCTGCAAGATTTCAAATGACTTCTGATGACACAGGGCTAGGATGAGGGTGAGGCAAGCAAGGTTATGGTTCAAAAATCACAGAGAAGCATTCCCACAGGCATGACCTGAAAACCAGCACCTCACCTGATGAGACCCTGATTGACGTACCCGACTCCCTCACAGACAAAGTCCCTGGAAGCAGTGTTGACAGTCAGATGGCCTGATGATTATAAGCAGTACTCTTCCCTCCCTGCTACAGCTATTTATTTAACTATTAAGTAAAATGAAAATCCTAGTCATCATGATCATTTTTAAATGCCGGTGTTACAAGCAGTGTATTGCCAAATTCAGGGTGTCAAGGTGAGATTTCCACATACCTCCATTTGTCCTTTCTCTGTTGCAATCTGACAGTAAGGAAGCTTAAAGGATAATATGGCTACAGCAGGGCGTGGCAGGGTGGGAGGAAACCGAGAACCTTTACAAGGAATGCACCTGTAAGTAAAGAAAAAGTCCCACCATAAAACTTCTAAAATGTCATAAAAACTGCTAAAAGATAAATTATCTGAAAGTTAGTAACTTGGAATAATCTTATTCCAATATTATAGCAAGCTCCTTTTTTACAAAGAAATGTTTTGAGCTTGATTAGATATAAAAACTACACCTCCAAACATTTCAAGAATTTAAAAAAAATCTCTTCTCACATTAGCTTTACTAAAAAGCAATCACTTGGTGAAAACCTTGATTCACATTCCCTTTATCCAGTGTATGAACAGATGAGTAGAAAAATGTGGACTGGGATGTTTTGGGTGTTCTTTTTTACTTTTATTTTTATTCTTATTTTTTGGAGTAATGAAAATGTTCAAAAATTGATTGTGGTGATGAATGTACAACTATATGATGGACCTTAAACAACTGACTGTACACTTTGGATGACTGTATGGTATGCGGATGTATCTCAATAAAATTGAATTTTAAAAAAGCAACCACTAAAAGTGCTATATTTTCTTTAGCAAACTGCCCACTTTTAAAACAGAGAAATTGTGTCATAAACACTTGTTATGGGATCCAAGTCATAAAACAGATCACCCTAAGATAAAATGTTAATGAAGCATATTCACTTTCATTCGTCAGTTTCGGGAGATGTGGTGCTGTTGGTACAACGTGTAAAAGATGGTGAAATGTCCAATACAGATGAGTGCTCATTAGATACTGGTGCGAGAGGAAGAGAAAGTCAAGCATCATTTTAAAGCCTGTAATTTATACCTGCTCTACTGAAAGGATGACTTATACAGTAATAGCTCAGTGGACAAGGACATTGTCTAAACCTTTTCTGACTAGGCTATATGTAAGGCATTCAAAGATGCCCATCCTGATGAGTATCAATGCAATTTATTACTTAAAAAGTATTCGTTAATTACCGAATGATATATATATATACAACACTCTACCAACTCAGGCATTCAAAATTATTTATAAGAAAATCACTGGAAAACAATGATTGCACACTGTAAATACCATTGGCAAATTTTCTTATTTTCATAAAGTCATTTTAAAAACAGTAAAATACCTTGTTCAGTGCTTTCTGATTGCCATTCATTTAATTTATAGTACAGCCTTTTAGCCAGGGCTTTAAGTTATGACACTCTTAAAGGGAAAAATGCTAAACAAAAATTAGGTCCTTATGTTTAAAATTTTTTTCATAAGTATCATCTAGTATTATTAAATGTCCACAAGAATAATTCAAAAACAAATACACAGGAATACCCAAGGATCTTTTTCAATCCACATAGGCCCCCTGCCTAGTGAGACTCACATACACCTTTCCTTCTTTTTGTAGCTATATAATAAAAATATAAACATGTTTTAGAGATCTAATCTTTTCAAATATATAATCTCATTTTTTTTCTTCCTCCTCCTCTTATTGATTTCATACAAATCAGCAATTTTCATGACAGTGTGAGGTGGCAGTGTGAATTCTTAGTTTGAAAAATCTCTTGTAACAATTCAGACATGCATCTACCTAGCCACAAAAATCACTGGTTTACTAATCATGCATACAGAAATGACAGAACATGTACATTCACAAAGAATGAACCCAATTAAAGACATATAAGCACATCAACATTAAGAACATTTGGAGTAATGTTAACTGCCTGAATAGTCTTTCTTCTATAAGGTGACTTAGACTCTCTTATTTAAATTTACTTTACAGCTCAAATTTTTTATTGATTTAGTCACAGTAAGCAATTATCACAAAGGAAAAGGAAAAAACTGACTAGGATTTTATTAATAGTTACTTTCTAAGCCACATTTACATCAAAGCAGAGCTCCAATTCACATTTCTTATCCTTTTCTTAGCTTTAAAAAGACTTGACCTATAAGGTATTTTCTGTGTTAAATATCCCTTTCCTTGAGGAATAAGAAGAAAAAATAAACTCATTTTGACTGCTCATTTGGTGGGTTTTACCTACGACGAATGAATTTCCTGGAATCTATGTGGCTAAATCATCTGGAGGAGAAAATGTGAAAAAATAAACCACAGTTCACCAAGGATACAAAATTACTTCAATTCCTTCTCAAATAGATTGCAAAATCCGTTCTATTTTTATGTAAAAAAAAGAGTTGAAAAACACCAAACTGGAGAAAATTGGGGCCAATGTCCAGCGTAACCTTCCCCTGGTCAGCATGCTTTGCTTTCTCTTCTGTGTTGGATAGACTCTCCCTCCTGCCTTCAGGGGACTTTGTTCATATCTCTTTTAAAGTACTTACTCAGGAGTAGCATATTGATTTACAAGCCCGCGTCTTTGGGACCCAAAAACTTATTTATCTTTCTGTAGTATAGCTCATGTAGGCAGTGCTATAACAAACATTTGTTAAATGAATACAACTAGGAGAAAAACGCCTGTTTTCAAGTATGTGAAGTAACTCAGGAGGTTTTAAAAACTAAAGAGAAAAGGAAAGATGGAAGGATGGACAGCAGTCAAGTAATTGTCATTTGTGGAGAGCAAAGTAAGATTACAGCACAGCAAAATTAGTTAACTCTCAGTTATGCATTAACTGGTAGCCATCATTAAAAAAAAATCTTTAAAGGAAACAGTAAAAGCACTCTTCAATAAACAAGTTCATTTTAAAGGGGCATGGGGTGATACTGCTACAAATACAATTTCTCATATTCAGAATTAAAGGTGGGTATTTTGTACTGATTCAAATGAATTAAAAAACTTTTTTAACAAAATAGCCTCCTTTTTATAAGGATCCCTGAACAAAAAGAAAATATAAATATTGCTGAATCTGAGTTGGTAAATGCATTTAAAATGAAGATATTAACCATGAAATACAAGGCTAAATGTTTTTAAAGATGGTAAGAAAAATTACTGTTATTAATAACTAATATTCAATGAATACTCATTAAGTGTCAGGCATGTTCTGAATACTTTCTGTGTACTACCTTCATAAAAACTCTGTGAGATGGGCACTGGTCTCATCCTGGTTCCAGAGACATGGAAACAGGCACAGAAAGAGTAGGTGGCATGGCCTGGGCTACAGCATGAGCATTTCAGCCAGGACATCACAGCATGTAGAGTGATGCCAGAGCTTGAGCCTGGATCCCTAGGAGCACATAGCTATATTCACCACAAACAGAAGCATTAGAGATTTAAATAAACCCAAGGATGGATTTCTTGATAGGAAGGCTGGGTCTCATTAAACGGAGCAGTAGGTACTAAAGGTAGATGTAGAATTTTCTTCCGTGGACTTTCATGTATCTTTATCCATCAGAAGGAAATTTAATCATCTTTAGATGTGTCTAAATATAAGCAAAGCTAGTATGAAAAATCGAGTAGGCCACACTGACAAAAGTAGCTTCCAATCTTTGAAAAACATTGTTATGCAAGCTTATTCTTACAGAAAAAAGCCAGGAAAATAGGGAAAAAAAATCCCGAAATCGGTGTATCACAATATAAGCAAAAAATAAAAATATTTTTATGCAAGTCTTTTCAGTGTATCTGCTTGGTGTTTCAAAGTAGACACCTGGTTTTGAAATCATTTGCATACTTAACAAATATCTGCTGCATAAGACTTTCCCCAGCAATTCAATTATTCTTCTACAATAAGCTAGTCCTTGAAGGAGATGTGTTTATTCTTTCAATCTGATTATCAACTCAATTCCCATTGTTCCTATATTTTACTACAAAAAATAAAATGTCTTTTGTTGCTAACTACTTGTGTGGTTTCAATCTAGTTATTTAATGTTTTCCAACTTCAGTCTTCTCATATTTAAAAATTGGGGAGAAGGGCTGGTGGTGAACCAGGGAGCACAGGAACTGGACCAAAAGAAACCAGTGGTTTCCATTCTTTGTGCTTTTTATCCCTCTGGAAAAGTGAACTATTGCAAAGGGTCCATGGATTCACAAAGATACCATGAATTGTCTGTAGAATGAATAAAAATATAGCTTCCACTTTATGTAGTAGAAATTTTACATGCATGTAGATGATGTGATTTATAATACAAACTTCAGTTAAAATATAATTTTTAGGTCTAAAGAAGCTTTTTGTTACAAATTTTCTGCATCAACTAATACTAAATAAACGGCTACTATCATTTGGAGGCCATGACTAAGATGACAGATAAATAAACACACTTTAAGAGCTTTATACAAAGAATTTCAAAGTACTTTCTGACAAGAGTAAACTTTAGGCATTTTCTGATAGCCTACCTCAGTTGCTGGGGATTTTCATGGATACCAACCACCCAGTAGTGATCAGATTTTCCTTTGCAGTGTTCTCTTGTATTACAGACAGGAGTCCATGTATTATCAAGACCCCTGTTAAGCATTCGAACAATGCCCTCTGAATCCACATAACAGGGTGTACCTATACACAAACAGAGAAAAAAATCACTTGGAAACCTGGCCACCTACTTGATAAATAAACCCTATTTCAAAAAATACATACCAATGTATCAACTTACCAAAAGCAAAATAACAACAACAAAAAATGGCAAATAATAGGTTAAAATTTCATTAACTGCGTGGAGTAAGACCTCACTGAAGATGGAAAAAAAATTTCAAGGAATATGACTAAACATTTACCCAAATGAAAACATGACTGTTTCAGTGAAAACTACGCCATCTGCTGGGATAGAACAACAACAATTTTTAGGCCAATTTCAGTAAAAAAAAAATTAGGCTTGAAGGCTCCTCGGTTAAGAGACTTGGAAAAATTACCAGGCCCTGATGCAAGGTTATGATGTAGAGAAATTTGTCTTTGGTTCTTTTCTCTACCCACTCCTCTCTTTCTTGGCTTTGTCACTGTTCTGTCCACAGCCACTACGTAAGCAATTATTACCTAGGAAAACAGGTAAGCATCCCTGTTTCCCATCTACTCTGCCCTCCCCTCAGGAAGTACAAGGCAAACTACCTAAATACACTTTCTCTTATCTGTGGCTTCACACTCTTCTCACTCTGCAAACAACAGTTTCCTCAGAGTCTGGATCTGATTAGTATTTGCGGGGGGAAAAATGCTATAAGATGGAAGTCACTAATGGTCTCATTATTAAAATGTAAATAACTAACAATATCCCAATGGAAAACACATTCAGAAATGATTGATTTTTTAAAAAGGCAAACTTGAGTTTCCAATGATGCATTTCACTGAAGGGCAGGAAGCTCCAATAATAGAAATATTTAAGCTCTCAAGATGGAGACAATAGGTCCTATAAGATAAAGTACTTCTCAATGGCCTTCAAATCAACTTTCATAAAGCCACTACTAAGTGAGTTTACATAGCACTGTCCAACAGAAATATCATGTGAGCCACAAATGTAATTTTAAATTTTCTAGTGCCACTTAAAAACGCAAAATAAAGAGGAAAAGATATATTAATTTTAATAACATCTTTTAACCTAATATATAAAAAATATTACTTTAACATGTATCATTGTGAAAGAATTATTAATGAGATATTTTACATTTTGCATTCTGTTTTCAAACTTCAGAGTATACTTGATACAGAACATCTCAATTTGGATTAGTCACATTTCAAGTGCTTAAAAGCCACACGTGGCTAGTGGCTACCTTAGTAGAGAGTGCAGCTCTAGAAATTCCTGGTATCTCTGTAGAGTCTGCTGAAAAAGCCACAAAACTTTACCATTAATTTGTATTTCCTCCTTGCTACCTAATAAACACTTACAGAAAAATGTGTTTCCCTTTTTGCAAGTTTTCTAATCAGAATTCTCATGAAGAAAAAAAGCTGCATAAAAATGACTACATAAAACAATGGCTATCTTGCCTAACATTTCCAGTTTCCAATTTTGCCAACTTATTAAGATAAATAAATTTAAATAAAAAACATACACAATTTAACTTAAAAGAAATTAATTAGGAATAAAACCGTGAAATAATTTTCTTGAAAATGTCTTTAATATAAAGAAATAATTTATCTTGCCTTCAGCTGAGAACCCAATCCATGCAAGGTATGATTTCCGTGTAAGAGGAAGAGGGTCACCATGCAAAATTTGTTTTTTCTTTTTCCCCAGCTCTAAAAGTTGAACTCCAAGGCACTGATCTCCATCAAATCCTGTACCTAATAAGAAACATAAATGTAAATCGGACATCAAAGATTACTCACTATAATCAGTCTAAACTATTATCTGTAAATTGAATTCATTTTGATACATTCTTAGATTAATTAGCTCTACTTTTATGGATAACTCACCTAACTGAGGCACCATTCAGATATGAAAAACAGAATAATGTTATATGGACTATTTATATAAAGTGCTTATAAGTGGTCATTCAGTCTCTCCAGAAATATTTACAGGGAGCTTTACTATATCCAGACACTGTCCTAGGCAATGGGGCTACAATGGCAAACAAGACAAAGTCACTGTTCTCATGAAATTTATATTTCGGTAGGAGAAGACAGACAAAAATAAAAATAAAGAAAAATAACAAAAAGTGCTAAGTGTTAAAATAATAATGGGATATAAAGTGCCAGAATGAATGGTTGCTTTAGATTGGACAGCCAGATGTGGTCTCTTTGAGAAAGTAAAAATTAAGCTGAGATATGATTTGCATGTTGGAGCCAGACATGCAAATACTAGGAAGAGCACTGTACTAGACAGAGGGAAGAGCTAATAAAAAGGTCCTAAGGTGGGAAAGAGCTTGGTGGGTTTGAAGAAAAGAAGAAGCCAGTATGGTCAGAATATAGTAACAAAAGAGAAAGTGTTAAGAGATGAATTTGAAGAGGCAGGTGAGGGTCAGATGTAGAACCTTGCCATTTGGGATAAGAAGCATGCCATTTACAGAGATGGGGAGACTAAGAATTCAAGTTTAGAGGGGAGAAAAAAAAACACAAAGGTTTTATTTTAACCAAGTAAAGTTCGAAATGCCTATCAAAACGCTATAAGCACAGAAAACAGTTTGGCAGTTCCTGAAAAAGTTAAACATAGAACTAGTACCATATAATCCTGGCAATCTTTTGGGTATATACCTGATGTTCATAGCAACATTATTCACACTAGTCAAAAGGTGGAAACAACTCAAGTGTCTATCAATAGATGAAAGAATAAACAAAGCGTGGTACATAATACAATGCAATTATTATTCAGCTGTAAAAAATGAGGTTCTGATACATCCTACAACATGGATGAACCTTGAAGACACTACGTTGAGTGAAATAAGCCCAACATAAAAGGACAAATATTGTATGATTTCACTTATGTGAAATAACTAAAATATGCAAATTCAGAGATAGAAAGTAGGAATACAAATTACCATGGGTAGAGGTAGGGGGAACAGGGAGTTAATGCATAATGGGTATAGGGTTTCTGTTTGAGATGACGGAAATGTTTTGGTAATGGATGATGGTGGGGATAGCAAAACACTGTAAAAGTGATTAATCACATTGAATTGTATGCTTGGAAACAGTTGAGATGGGAAATTTTATGTTGTGTATGTGTTACCACAATTAAAAAAAGAGAGACTAAAGTGACAATGACAAATAAATGTAATATATGATCTTGGGCTGGATCTAATCATGGAAGAGAAAATGCCCAAAAGGACATTACTGGGCTAATTGAAAAATAATTGGAATAAAACTGTACGTTTTATATCCATGTTAAATTTCTTAAACTTATTAACTGTACTCAATGAGGTTACATAAGTGAACACTCTTGTTCTTAGAAATATACATGAAAGTATTAAGAGTTCAAGGTACATGATGAATACCACCTCTTAAAATGTTCAGAAAACAGAGAAGAAGAAAGAAAGAAAGGTGACAAAATGTTAGAAGGTGGATAGGGGGTTTATCGGAATTCTCTGGTAAATCTGGGTAGGCGATTTATTGGAGTTTTCTGCATTGTTTCTGTATTATTTTGCAACTGTCCTTAATTTTGAAAGTATTTCAAAATAAGTTGCTTAAAACAAAACAAAACACCCTACAAAGAGATTTCAAGTGGGCAGCTGGACATGTGAGTCTTGACACACAGGGAGAGGTCAAGGCTGCTGATACCAACTTAGAAGTCACAGGCACAAAGATGCATTTAAAACCATGGGCCTTGATGAGATTGCCATTTTTGACCTATGAGTCATGAACTCAATTTAAAGAAAAATGAAATAAAGTAAATATCATTCAAGAGACTTTCATTTTAGATATATTTGCAAGCTTGTACTGAATATCACTGTAAAAATGTATTTCTTGCTGTGGCTAGCAATTAAAGGACTGCAAGTCCCTGACTTAGAGTACTAGAGAAAAGACGGCTGTGACTGAGCCCTGAGCACTCCAGCTAACAGGTAAGCAAAGGTGGAGGAGCCAGCAAAAGAGATGAAGAGTTGTCAGTGAGAAAAAAAGATTGGAGAGTGATGCCACAGATACCAAGGAAGAAGGTATTTCTGACGGAACTGTAAAAAAAAGCACAAAGAGATTACAGTTTGGACAATGTGAAAGTCACCAGTAACCTTAATAAGATCAGTCTTAGCAAAGGTGAGCACTGAACACAGAATATGAGGTGATGAAAACAGGCAGCAATTTTTAAAAGTCACCTTCAAAGCTGTTTTGGTCCTTCAGCCTAGGGGTTTGTTTATTTTTGAGGCATTTAAACTCTGAAAATTCTTTGGTTGTGCTCGTCAAGAGATAAGATATAGACATGGAAATAATTAACCAAACTCTACCTCTGAACTCTCTCTATAATACAGTTCTTGTATAAATTTAATGTTTTCATTTTCATTGCTATTATTAAACATGACAACAAAATTCTGTACATTCAAAGATGACACTGATTCAAACACTAAAGTAAATGCAAAAGGAGGCATATAATTCCAAACAAAAAGAGTTAAAAAAAAAAAAGTGTAAGGAATTTCCATTTTTTCCAGATCCTGGTAAAATCATAAAGATAAACGACTGAGAAAAGTCTACCTCTGTGATAAACAATAAAAAGTTGTTCTCCATGTCCTGCCAGTGACACCACAGGTCCAGGAAGGCTAAAGACCTCTTTCTGAACACCTCCAATAGTTAAAATTCGAAGGAGCATGGCACTCGTGGCAGCAGCAGCCCATCCCTGACCGAGACATATGGCTTCAATATCCTCATTTGGCAGCATATCTACTAGCCACTCTTTGCTTGAATCCCAAGAGCTAAAGTGCAGGCAGTGAAGTTTGCTAAAAATTAAAACAAGACAGAAACAAACTTTCATATTTTATGTTTTTACATATATAATGATGATATCCATTAAGATAACCAAATAAGTTCTTTTTCCATTAGACACTGATAGTACAAGAATTAGCTTAAAGAAAGTAATTATGAAATATCACTAAAATGGACTATTAAAACTATTAACAGTCATGTATTTGAAGAATAGTTAAGATACAGGAAATGCTCCCAATATAATGTTAAATGAAAAAGGCAGGCTGGAAACTACATGCAGAGTGTGATCCTATATTGTAAATGCACACAAAATCACAACCAAATTTAAAACACGGAAGGAGTCTTCAAAATTTTAACAGTTCTCATTGCAAAATAAATAAATAAATAAATAAATGATAACGTGGAAGAATAAAAGAGAAAAAGATTTACATAATCTCACTAGCAAAATTATCAACCATTGTTAACATGCTGATGTTTCTAGTCTTTTTCCTTTGCCTGTATATACATACATGTAAATTATTATTAAACACACATTCTTTAAGCATTGGAGGGCAGATACCATAAGTATTTGGAGTCAGTCAAAATTACTTTTGACTTTCTGAAAAGTAATTTTAATGCTCAATTTTAAAATAAAAAGGTAACATCACATATGGTTGTGAAATAATATATCTAAATAAAACACAGAGGACAGCTGAAATCAAAATGACACATGGAATTAAATATTCTAACTATGGAAGATATTCTGAGTTATAGATACTGAGGCAACAGTAATTTATTTTAATAAACTGATTCAACTTAACAATAAATGAAGTATTGAGTTGATTTTACAATGTGTTAAGACGGATACCAATTAAAATGTTAAAAATGACCTAATATAGTGTTTCTCCATCTTTAATGTACACTCAATCACCTGGAGATCATGTTAAAATGCAGATTCTGATGCAGTGGTCCTGGGGTTGAGCCTGAGAGTGCATTTTCAACAAGCTCCCAGGTGACCCATGTTCCTAATTTTGGACCACACTTTGAGTTACAAGGAGCTTATATACACTTTGAGTTACAAGAAGCTTATATATCCAATCAGAAGGATTTTAATTTGACATTACCTGAGAATTGGTAAAATCCATGATCAAGTGTTAGTACAATGATCAGCTAAAGAAAAAAAAATCAGGAGAGGGCAACCTGGTTGGAAAAACAAAAAGCTGAGTAAAATATTTTCTTTTCTTCTTAAAACAAAAATAGGAGGTCTGCATCCATTGCTTTTCCATAGTTACTTGTCTCTAAATCATTCGATCAATAGATCTAGCCATAAAAATATGTAAAGAAGTCCAAAGTATATTAAGTACAAAAAGCAAATCGATGAGGAGTGCATATAGATTGGAAACATTTTTTGGGCATGTTTTATTTATCCTTTTATATTTTTAGAGAGGTTCCGAGCCTCAGTTATAGTGACAGAAAATAGATCAATAGTTGCCCAGGGCTGAGGTGAAATTAATTCCATAGGAAACTTTTTTTTAAATTAAATTCAGTTTTATTGAGATATATTCAGATACCATACAATCATCCAAAGTGTACAATTAATTGTTCACGGTACCATTATATAGTTATGCATTTATCACCCCCAATCTATTTTTGAACATTTTCCTTACACCAGAAAGAATCAGAATAAGAAAAATAATAAAAGTATAAAATCACCCCCCCATCCCACCTATCTATCATTTAGGTTTTGTCCCCATTTTTCTACTCATCCATCCATACACTGGATAAAGGGAGTGCGATCCAAAAGGTTTTCACAATCACACTGTCACCCCTTGTAAGCTACATTGCTATACAATCGTCTTCAAGACTCAAGGCTAATGGGTTGGAGTTTGATAGTTTTGGGTATTTACTTCTAGCTATTCCAATACATTAAAGCCTAAAAAGTGTTATCTATACAGTGCGTAAGAATGTCCACCAGAGTGACCTCTCGACTCCATTTGAAATCTCTTCAGCCACTGAAGCTTTATTTTCTTTCATTTTGCATTCCCCTTTTGGTCAAGAAGATGTTCTCAGTCCCACAATGCCGGGTCCAGATTCCTCCCCGGGAGTCATATCCTGCATTGCCAGGGAGATTTACATCCCTGGGAGTGAGGTCCCACGTAGGGGGGAGGGCAGTGATTTCACCTGCCGAGGTGGCTTAGCTAGGGAGAGAGGGCCACATCTGAGCAACAAAGAGGCACTCGGGGGAGACTCTTAGGCACAATTATAAGCAGGTTTAGCCTCTCCTTTGCAGCAACATGCTTCATAAGAGCCAGCCCCAAGATAGAGGGCTCAGCATACCAATCCATCAGTCCTGAATGTGAGAACATCAGCAACAATCCAGGTGAGGAAGTCCAACACTTCTGCATTTTCCCCCAGCTCCTCAGGGGAGGGCTCTGCATATGTATTTTTATTCTCCGCCCAAATTACTTAGGATGTGTTGCTATTTCACTCTAACCTATACAAACCTACCATATCTCACTTCCTATTCAAAGTTCCATGTAATCATGGTGTTTGAACAGATTGACTGTAGAAGTTATATTGTTTAGGAAATATAGGTCATGCACCAAATAAACATCTTTCCTTGGTCTCTCATGGAAGCTGAAGTTTTAACACACAGTTTCAACCTTTACCCCCAAAGGGAACTTTTTGAGGAGATACAATAAGTCTATATTTGGATTATGGTAGTGCTTACCTTGTCAAAATATCACACTGCACACCTGATGGGTGCAACTTATTGTATATAAATTATACCTAAATAAAATAAACCTAAAAAAAACAGGTAATTCATACCAAGAGAAATGTAAGATACATATCAAATTGTTAACAGCAGTTATAATCAGAGTAGAATTGAGGGAACTTATTATTTTTAAAATTTTGTACTGCTTAAGTTTTGTTTTTTTCCACAATGAATGTATATTCCTTATAATAGTAATATTACATACTATTTTTAGTTTAATATATTTTTAATAAAAATAACAATGTAAAAAACAGTCCCATCTCTCTTGCGTTGCAAATCATGTCATTTCAGTTTGATATATAGTTAGAGAGAATGTATCCAGGAGACAATTAGGGAAAAATCAGAATTTGTATGTTGAGGTATTATGGACTTGCTGACGTTTGTACTAAACTCTTATTTTTGCAATTTCATTCTACAAAAGATATCATTTTGTTCTGTTAACTTTTTGCCTTTAATTTTTAACAACAGTATCTTAACAGTTTAACAGTGCCAAATTCTTCCTAAAAACTTTGAATTTACCTTGCTAGTTCATTAGTGCTTTCACATGCCAACAAAATAGCCTCATGGGAAAGATCTGCTATTGTATAATTCAAAGTGTTTGACAAGTGTGTTGCATGGTGTAGAGAGCTATCATGAAACTCCACATCTATGGCATTGTCTTGTTCATCATTATAGCAGCGAATAATTCCAATTGAGTTCCACACCTACAAACACATAGGATTAAATGTAAGTCAGAGAAAAATGAAAACTCCTAGAATCAATAAACTAAAGTTGTACAAATTAACAACTATTATAATTCAGGCATGTATCAAGATTTACATTGTGGGAGCAACCACAGCATATGCAATTCTATTTAGTTTCAGATAACACTAGAATCATCAGAGCTACATTTACTAATATTTATTTTCTTCATGAGACATAGGTATATAAATACTTATTTATTAGCAAATAGAGCATTTCATTTAATTTTTAAAAATAAATTACATGAGAGGATTCAAAATGGCGGACTAGGAGAGACAGAGGAAAATTCTCCTCCATGAAAAACACTAGATAAAAGACAAAGTGCTCCAGAATACTGGTTCCAGGATCCCACTGGCTGGGCAAGGACTTATACTTCTGCAGTGATTGAGCAATTGGAGAAGCAAAGAGCCTGCGTTCAGAATCATGTAAGTCTTTGATACGGAGAGCTGCTGGGAAAGACAGCCGGACTCGTGCTGTGGTTGGAAGCGGATCAGAGTGGGACCCAGGGAGTGGCCAGGGAGACAGCAGCAGGAGCCGTGGCTGAGCGTGGTGGGTAGTACCTTCCATGCCCTGGGCACACACCTTGGTAACTGGCATAGGCGATAGCCCTTTACACACTCGCACCTGAAGGTCCCCAAGTTAGGGATAAGCTGCTGCAGCAAGCAGACGACTGCGGAAGTGGGTTATATTCCAGGCCCTGTGCAACCGTCTTCTAAGTAGGCTGGAAGCCACCCCTTCACGGCACTGTGGCCGAGAGCCTCCTCAAGAGAACTCAGTATCCCGCTGGCTTGTAACAGCATAACACTCTCCCCCCACCAATGCAGAAGCCCACAGGGTACACAGCCGAGAGGCTAAAAGGCAGGGAAGCCATACTGGAAGTGACAGGAGCCCTACACCAAGCCCAGAGATTTGAGGGTCCACAGCAGAGGGACTGAAGGGAGTCTGAGCTGAAGGGGAGGACACCTGCCACAGCCCCAGGGAATCACAGCTGCAACTCCAGGAATGGTTGGGAGTCCTGGGTCTTAAAGCCTTCTACACTGCCAAACTGCACAGGGCACAACCCCAACCACAGGGCTGGTGGTCCCCATTGCCCACAGAAAATTGGTGCACTGATCGGACATCCTTTTTGGACCCCCACTCACTGCATAAACCAAGTTGGGAAGATCTGGATTGAGGAATAAGAGGTGGCTCGGGAGCGCCATCTTCTGGTAGGTCAGGGAAAGTGCACTGCATCAAGCTGTAGCTCTGTCAAATTATAGATAATTGTTTAAATAACCCTGTGTATACTAAAAAAACCCTATCAAGATAAACAAATGCCAAGAGGCCAAAGACAACAGAAAATTATAAAGCATATGAAGAAACCAGAAGATATGGATAACCCAAAAGCCCAAATTTTAAAAATCAGAGGAGATACAGAACTTGGAGAAATTAATCAAAGAAGTAATAACAAACACCAATACCATGGCTCAGGAAAATAAAGGACATCAAGAAGACCCTAGAAAAGCATAAAGAAGAATTTGCAAAAGTAAATAAAAAAATAGATGATCTTATGGAAATAAAGGAAAATTTGATCAAATTTAAAAGATTCTGGATATACACAGTACTAGATTAGAGGAAGCTGAGGAAAGAATAAGCAAACTGGAAAAGTGCAGGCTTGAAAGTGAAAGTACCATAGAAAGAATGTATAAAAAAACTGAGAAATTCAAAATGATCTCAGGGATATAATGGACAACACGAGGCACACAATAAAATCACCGGTGTCCCAGAAGTGGAAGAGAAAGGTAAAGGTCTATGAAAAGTATTCAAAGACACTGTTGGAGAGAACTTCCCAACCTTTCAAAATGATATAAATAAGCAAATCACAGACACCCAATGAACTCCAAACAGAATAAATCCAAATAAACCCACTCTGAGACATATTCTGATCAGACTGTCAAATGCTGAAGAAAAGGAGAAAATTCTGAAAGCAGCAAGAGAGAAGCGATTCATCACATACAAGGGAAACAACATAAGACTAGTAGTGATTACTAAGCAGCAACCATGGAGGTGAGAAGGCAGTGGTATGACATGTTTAAAATTATGAAGAGAAAGATTGCCAACCAAGACTCCTTTATCTAGCAAAGCTCTCCTTCAAATTCAAGAGGAGTATAAAATCTTCACAGACAAAGAAATGCTGAGAGAATTTGCTAACAAGAGACCTGCCCTACAAGAAATACTAAAGGGAGCCCCACCAGCTGAGAAAAAAAGGAGAGAGAGATATGGAGAAAGGCACAGAACTAAAGAGTTTTACTAAGGATATGTTAAAGGAAATAAAGAGGGGGGAAAATACATCTGACGAATAAAAACAAAAGGATATGATGGCGGATTCAAGAATTTCATTCACAGTAATAACATGGAATGAGAATGGTTTAAACTCCCTGATTAAAAGATATAGATTGGCAGAATGGATCAAAAATATGAACCATCAATACGTTGCTTACAACAGACTCATCTTAGACCCAGGGACACAAAGAAATTGAAAGTGAAAGGATGGAAAAAAATATTCCATGCAAGCTATAGCCAAAAGAAGGCAGGAGTAGCAATACTAATCTCAGATAAAATAGACTTTAAATGTAAGGATGTCATAAGAGACAAAGAAGGACACTATATACTAATAAAAGGGACAACTCAACAAGAAGAAATAACAATCACAAATGTCTATGCACTCAATCAAAGTGCCCCAAAGTACATGAGACAAACACTGGCAAAACTGAAGGAAGCAATAAATGTTTTCAAAATACTTCTGGGAGACTTCAATACATCACTCTCTCATATACAGATCAACCAGACAAAGGAACAATAAGGAAATTGAAAAACTAAAAAATGTCATAAATGATTTCAACTTGACATATATAGAGCATTACATCCCAAATCACCAGGATATACATTCTTCTCTCATGCATATGGAACTTTCTCCAGAATACATCATATGCTGGGCTGCAAAACAAGCCTCACTAAATTTAAAATATTGAAATTATTCAAATGTAGTTATTTTAGGTTATTTGTTTTTCTTATTCCTATTGCTTTTTTAGGGTTTGTTAATTTTCTTGGGGTATGGTAGGGACATGTTGGAAGCAATACAGCTACTTTAGGTTATTTGTTTTTCTTAATCCTTTGTTTCGTTTGAATTGTTTTTTTAAATTTTTTGATAAAGTAAAAAAAAGCTATTGCATTAAAAAATTAGCTTCCATGTAAAAAAAAATAAAGACAGGCATTAATGATCCGATGCCAAAGCGTTAGGAAAATAATTACTAACTGTCATAAAAAAACTACAATTCACCTTTGAACAACCTAACAACTACATTCCTCAAAAGAAACATTTTAAAAAGTTAGTTTACTTCAAATATAGATGCAAACAATAGCCAATTTTTCTGTTCCAACTAACTAGTGTATACTATATAAATACAATATAGATTTTAAGGCAACATAAATTGATACCATTTGGAAAATTTACTTCCACATTACTCACACTAGGCTCTAATGTTTCCTTTCCTTTACCACAAATATAATTGTAAATAAAATAGTCAAGACTAATCAGAAAATTAAGATGTATCATTTGATGATGATTACTGACAGTAATCAAATTTTATTAAAATAAAACATCACCCTTAATATTTACGTACAAATTCAAGCCAGGTACTATGCCTTTCAAAAAGGATGACAAAGTCCTCATCGTGGAAGATGTCAAATAACCGACAAAGAAAAATAATAAACTTTTTTATGCTCCCAAACTTTTTTTATGCAAAAACCTAATATATTCATGTATCCATTCAAGAAATAGATATTTAATGCTAGACCTTGTTCTAAGTGCTGGGAAAATATCAGTTAAAAAAAACCAGGAAAATCTCTATCATGTGGAGCTTACATTCCAGAGGGTGTTGGGTAGGGGTAAAGGGTAGTTAGTTTTTCTTTTCATAACACTTATCACCTTCTAACATACAATATAAGGAGCTGCCTTCCGAAAAACAACTTCTAGCTAGTGTTTTAGAATCAGTATGTGATGATTAGGTTCATGTGTCAACTTGGCCAGGTTATGGTGCCCAGTTATTTGGTTAATCAAGCACAGTCCTGATTGTTACTGTGAGGACATTTCGTGGACTTAAATCTTCAATAAGTCGCTTGTGTCTATGGCTGATTACAATCAACTGAGGAGACGGCCTTCAACAGTGAGAAGCCTCATCCAATCAGTGGAAGGCTTTAAAAGGAGAAGTGATGATTTCAGCAGCCAGAAGAGAGAATTTCCATCTCTACTTCAACCAGCCAGCTTCTCCTGGGGAATCCATCGAAAACCTTCATTGGAGTTCCCAGCTTGCAGCCTGCCCTTTGGAATTTGGACTTGTGAATCCCCCATAGTTGCGAGACAATTTTTTAAAAAATCTCATAATATTTATAGGTATCTTCTATTTTCTGATACCCTAGAGAACCCTAATACACAGTATAATCTTCTGATGTATACTAATAGAATATGAAAAATAAGGTTCAGAAGTACAGCCAAGAGATAACGCAAGCTACATGGTCATATTTAATTATGTTCATTATGTCATTTTGCAAAGCAGAATTTTATTTAACACAATCTTCAACAGAAAGGCTGAAATAAGATCAAAACTTTGAGTTAACCATAAAATAAATCAACCTCAAAATTGTGATCAAAGTGCCCCAGGGCAGTTAATCAAAGTTTTTAAAATATTTTTTACCAAACAAAAATAACTATAGTAAGTAAAGTAAGCGTAGATCCAAGCCTTACCATGAATCTGTGAGTAAGATGCAAGGGTGTAGAACCCGACTGAAAGGGTTTTTGCCGGGGAGTTGGCATAGGCCCATCATAGAGAGGCCTTTGAGATGTCACAAGTGGTAGATTGTGAAAGCTGCCTGCCTGATCATCTTCTTCCTCCTCTTTGAGAAGACCAGAACCAGTTTTTAGGAATGCAATATCTAGAATACAAAGGCTTATGATGAGAGAATCATAAATACCAGTGACTGGAAAAAGAAAAACATTATGGAATCTAATAACTTTTGCCAATCATACTTAATAATACTAACACGCTATCTGCCTCTTTCATCGTGTTCACATTTGCACCAATGGTGTAAAACCAATGGTGGGTAAAACTGCTGGCGCCTCAGCTTTAATCAAGACAGTGGCACCAAACTCTATTAGTAGTCACTACATTGTTAACCTCCACTCATTTGCAGGGAAAAATACTAATTTTATTAATCTTGATCCTTGCATGGATCAAAAAAAAAAATTCTCTGTGCTAAAATGAGAAGTGTGCATAAAGCTCTTCTGATGTATACTGAAGTACAATTGTTGTCTTGAAAGAAAGCACTTGTACAATTGCTTGAGTTGTAAGCTGACCTAACCGCTATTATCATGGGACAAAAGAACAAATGCCAGATAAACTACAGTTATGCAGATTTGGGTATTTGCAGACATTTTCTTGAAAATGAATGAAGTGAGGCTGTCACTTAAGAAAAATAACTGACTATTCCTCGCCAATGATAAAATCTGAGCTTTCAAGTAAAAAATAGAATATTGGAAAATTTTTATCTGCCACCTTAAGCTTCACAGCTTCCCAACACTTAAAAACTTCTCACAAGATTGGTGACGTTACTAAATGAACATGATTATTTTATATTAGATAATAAAATGTGTCAATATTCAGGTCTACAAACCTCAGTATTTTCAGTGCATAAAACATGGGTAAGAGATCCATTCAAAGTGCAAGACAGACAAATGGTTTTTAATATAACAGAGCTGACAGAAGTTCACTGAAAAGGTTTCAGATTTCACATTGCAAATAATCTTTAAGAAACTACCAATTTTTAAGTTTTGATATAGTAGTAGCAAAGAATATCCATAATTATTTGAACAAGCTATTAAAACACTTTTCAAACTACCTATTTGGGTGAGGTCAAATATTCTTCAAATATTCTTAAAGCAAAAACAATATAAAGCCACAAACTGAACCCAGAAGCAGAGTAGAGAATGCAGCTATCTTCTATTAAGACAGATATAAAAGAAATTTGCAAAAAGGTAAACCAATAATACTCTTCTTGCTAAATTCTTTTTTGTTTTTGTAATGATAATTTTCATAAGAAATGTTATTTATGTTCACATATGGGTTTATTAATGTTATTTTTAAGTGAATAAATATTTTTTAAATTTCTTAGTTTTCTTTCTATTATAAATGCTCTTTGGGGTCTTCAGTAATATTTAATAGTGTAAAGGGGTCCAGAGAACAAAATGATTGAGAACTGTTGTTCCATAAACCCCATATGATTTAAATGCAGAAGAATTCACCCAGTATACTGGCATTTCACCTGATACATTGACATGTTAGTTTAGCATGTAAGTTGTTGCAATAAGCACTTTATTTGAAGGTTTGTAAGTGGCAGATTCAATTTCTTTAGAAGATATAGTGCTATTCAGTTTATCTATCTCTTCCTGAGTTAGCTTGGTAGTTTGCTTCTTTCAAGGAATTTGTCCATTTTGTCTAAGATGTTGGCATTGTGTGTACAAAATTGTTAATAACATTTTATTATCCTTTTAATATCAACAGCAGTGTTGTCTTATAGAAATATGAGTTACATAAGTAATTTTAAATTTTCTAGTAGTCACATTAAAAAAGTAAATAAAACAGGTGAAGTTAAGTTGAATAACTATTTTATTTAATCCAATATATCTAAAATATTAAATTTCTATATGTACTCAATATAAAAAATAATTAAGATATTTTACATTCTTTTCTTTCATACTATGTTCTTCAAAATCTGGTGGTGTTTTACACTTACAACATATCTCAATTCAGACCAGCCACATTTCAAGTGCTTAATAGCCACAATGCGGCTAGTGGCTATAATACTGGATAGTGTGGTCATGTAGTGATGACCCCTCTTTCATTCCTTATAACAGTAATTTGCATCTTCTCTTTCTTGGTCAATCAAGCCAGAGATTTATCAAGTTTATTGATCTTTTCATATAACCACCTTTTGGGTTCAATGATTCTCTGTATCATTTTTCTGCTTCAATTTCATTGAATTCTGCTCTTATCTTTATTATTTCCTTCTTTCTGCTTGCTTCAAGTTTAATTTCCTTTTTTTTTTCTAGTTTATTAAGATAGAAGCTTAGATCATTTATTTGAGACCCTCCTTTTTGATATAAACATTTAATGCTATAAATTTCCCTCAAAGCACTGCTTCAGCTGCATTCCACAAATTCAGTAACAACTTTAAATAACTTTAATAAAATATTGAAAATATTAATTAACAGGGTAGATCATGACATGTATAGTATCAAATTCATACCAACTGAGTTTTCATCATCTTCTAGGATGTGACTTTGCTGTCTAGGATGACCTGGAGCCAGCATGAGGTCATCTTCATCCTCATCCTCATTTATAACCCCTTTTGAAACAGAGGGGGTCTTGACTGCATTGTCATTTAGAAAATCACCAGCATTACTCATATCATCTCCATCAAAAAGATTACTGTAATCCTTTTCCACTCTCCTAGATACCTTGAACAAATAAATAAAAATTAGGGTATTAGTGAATTATTTGGATAAACTCAGCTACTCAAAAGGCAGTCCTTTAATATTCAATTATGAACTCTATCAAGTAGCAAATGCCCTGACAGGTAAGAATAATTAGTAAATGTATTTATTAGTATTGTATTTATATTTATATAATAAGACCCAATAGGGATAGAGATGTAAACAATTAATTTTTATGCCCAAGTATAAGGCAAACTTTCATTTCTCAAAAAACATTCCCCTGAAAAGAAGTAACATATTAATATGATCAAATCCCTACAAAGTCCCTTATATTACAAGACATTCTCTCATTTACTTCTGTTTTGAACAAGATACTGCTTAGGTAAGACACATTTGCTTAAAATGATCTGAATCAAAGCAAGTTTCCTTGATGCTTACAGAAATCAACTAATAGAGTCCACAGAAAATCAAACAAGGAAAAGAAATTTAACATAGATTTAGTAATTAATTCCCGGGAATATGAACCTACCATTTCAGGTACTGGATATACTGTAAACAAGCTTTTGAGATCACTTTAAAAAATGAAATAGTAAGCAGACACATTGCAGAGATCATGTTACTCCTTCAGGATCATAAAAACTGTCCAATGGAAACTTTACAGTTTGGTATAAAGTTCTAACGAGAGTAATATTCACAGACTCAAAAAGGATTAAATCTCAAATCTTTTAGATGAAATCAACATGATTGTGCTCTGGAAAACTGATATTCAATAAAAAGAAAAGACAGAAAAAAGTAATCTAAAACACATATATTTAAACATATGACTTGACATGTAATTAATAATTCAATGGCAGAGATATTTAACTATTTAATCTACAGCCCTCAACATCTAAATATACACAATTTGGTCAAATCCTTTTTTGGATTTTCTTATTGGGAAAATAGGGGTTTGCTTGATATTTATGATGAGGGCCATGAAGTATTACACATATTGACACAGAAATATGTCCTGTGAAGAGTAAAAAGCCAAAAAGGAGAATGGTTAATTCTGGAAAGAAGGGTTAAAGGTGCTTTCATAAGAGGCCACCTTTTGAACTACCCTTTTTTCCCTTTAAATTAAAAATTACTCTTTGTTTTTATCAGTTACACATACAACTAAGTTAGCCAAACAGTTTTACAGGGCTTATTATGTAGATAAAAATGGTCCCCTGCAGAGCCCCCAACTTACTTTTCTGCAGAGTAAATCCTTTCAGCTTTTAGTTGTTTCTTTTGATAGTTCCCTCCATATTTATAAATGATACTCTTTTTTTTGTTTTTGTTTTCAGTTTTAACATTATCTATTTAATAGATTCTATTAACTTCTCTTTATGGAAGATGAAGATTTGGCACTCTTTTACAACCACCCCTACCTGAATGTTTGCATGTACACTATTCTTCCTCAATCCTCCCAATATATACATATTCTCATTCTGCTCATTAATAAACAGTGTTTAGATTACTATAACTGTGTAAATGCTATTCCTGGCTGAATGAAAATAATAATAGCTAACACTTATAAATAGCTTACTGTGTGCTAGGTACTGTTCTCATTCTTTATGTGTTAATTCATTTAATCCTTGTAATAATTCTGAAAGGTAGGTGCTATTACTATGCTCATTTTACAGATGTAATATATTATGATCACTTTTCCCTTCCTTTATGATTTTTTGTTTTTCCTGGAGTTAAGAATCTTCTCTTTCTTTAGTTTTTTCTCTTGGGCAGATTCCTCAAATATGATTCTCCCAATTTCCTACTTAAAAGGCATAAGACTGGCTGCCAGTGTTCTAGGAATCAAAGAGGGGAAGGGAGCTGGGAATTTCAATGTCCACATATATACACTTTCATTTAATCCTGTTTCTGGTACAGTATCCCCCACAGCCCAACACCACTTGACTGTACCCAGTGTTCCTAGACGAAAGACCTTTTGTGTTTTACCGTTTTCATGGAATAAAGCTCCAATATTTTACCAGAATTATGTGGGGTGAGAGGGCAGCTGTCTAGCCGTACAAGCTGATGTTGAGATTGGAGGATCTACATGCTTATTAAACTAACCCTTCTGTTTTCAGTCAAGTACCTGCTCCTACTGAATTCTTAATCTTTGGGAGTTCTGTCAGGCAAACAACTGCATCACAGCCTTCCCCACTGTGGTCTTAGGATTCAACTTTTTTAAGATGCTAAACTTAGTTTCCAGGTACTGGCACAAGGATAGACATATAGACCAATCGAACAGAATTGAGAGTTCAGAAATAAACCCATACATCTATGGCCAACTGCTTTTTGACAAGGGTGCCAAGTCCACTCAATGGAAAAAGAATAGCCTCTGCAACAAATGGTACTGGGAAAACTGGATATCCACATACAAAAGAATGAAAGTGGACCCCTATCTCACACCACATACAAAAATTAACTCAGTATGTATCAAAGACCTAAATATAAAAATTCAAACTGTAAATTCTTAGAAGAAAACAGGGGAATGTATGTAGGACCTTGTATTAAACAATGGATTACTGACTTTATACTTTCCAAAGCACGAGCAACAAAAGAAAAAACAGTAACTGAACTTCATCAAAATTTAAAACTTTTGTGCATCAAAAGACATTATCAAGAAAGTAAAAAGGCAATTAACAGAATGGGAAAAATATTTTCAAACCATATATATGATAAGAGTTTAATATCTGGAGTATATAAAAAACTGTTATGACTCGACAACAAAAGGACAGAAACCCAATTAAAAAATGGACAAAGGAGTTGAATAGAGAAGTCTCCAAAGAATATACAAATGGCCAATAAGTACATGAAAAGATGATCAATATCTTTAGCCATGAGGGAAATATAAATAAAAACCACAATGAGATAACATTTCACACCCACTAAAAGGACTATTATTTTAAAAATGGAAAATAGCAAGTGTTAACAAGACAGAAATAGGAACCCTCACAAATTGCTGGCGGGAACGTGAAATGGCATAGCCACCACGGAAAACAGTATGGCAGTTCCTCAAAAAGTTAAACATAGAACTACCACATGACCCAGGAATCCCATTTCTAAGTACATTCTCAAAAGAACTGAAAGCAGGGACTTGAACAGATATTTGTACACCAATGTTCATAGCAGTATTATTCATAATAGCCAAAAGGTGGAAGCAACCCAAACACCCATCAACAGATGAATGGATAAACAAAACGTGGCATATACATACAACGGACTATTATTCACCCATAAAAAGGAATGAAATTCTGATACATACTACAACATGGGTCAACCTTGAAGACATTATGTTGAATGAAATAAGCTAGGCACAAAAGGACAGATATTGTATGATTTCACTTAAATGCAATTAGAATATGGAAATTTATAGACACAAAAAGAGATTACAGGTTACTATGAGCAGGAGGAGAGGGCAACTAGAGAGTTAATGCATAATAATTGTTTCCGTTTGGGGTGATGAGAAAATTTTAGCAATGGTTGGTGAATGGTAGCACAAAATTGTGAATGTAATACCACTCAGATGAATACTTGAAAGTGCTTAAAACAGGAAATTTTGTGTGTGTGTGTGTGTACATATATATATGTATATGTGTGTGTGTGTGTGTGTGTATATATGTTACCAAACAATTTTTAAATGAATAATTTTAAAATAAAGTCAGTTTCCAATCATCCTATTTTCCAGCCTCCAAAATTCTGTTACTATCACTAATATATCTGTCTTCTTTATCCTTATGGGATTATGCATTTTAAAAAAATTCTTTTTATGTAGTTGCACAGTGTAGGGGTTCAGGAGGAGCAGAGATAAAAGTGCATATTAAATCTACAACCTTTAACTGGAAGCCTAAATTAAGACTTGAAATATAACACGCATATCTGTCAGGCAGAGATAATAATGAACAAAAGCAAGGTATAAAGGAGGTATAAAGCAACCTGGCCTGTCTGAATCACTGTAAGCAGTTCCATAAGGCTAGATGAATAAGCATAGGAGGTGAATGGTGAGCCTAAGAAATAAGACTAAATCCAGAGTTGAAAAAGTTTACAGAGCAAACTAAGGCCTGTTAGAGTTATCAATTCTAATTTTTAGCTGTGAAACAATTACCTAACAATCCCCAGTATATCAGGATACTAAAATAGTATTTCACAAAGTGTATTCCTTGGAAAGCCAAGGAATATTAACAGGCATTATATGGAAGGAAAAAAGTTTTTTAGTCAAACATATTCGGGAAATGATAGCTTAAACAAGTTTAAACAGCTTTCTTTACTACAGATCACCGCTGAGTATTTAAAATAACATGAATTGAAATTTCCTAAAAAGAAATGTAGTTTGTGATGTTTTCCAAACCTATCTGACTACAAATACTTGTAGGAAACTCCGCTTACCTTGTTTACTTATTACCTTATTGTTTGACTTTCTTTTCCAACAGAGTCCAAAACATTCTCCAAGAGCCCTAGATTTCCTTCTGCATCAGTATAAGCTATTCGGCCACAAGTAGGATGCCACGCCAGGCCACAAATTGCATAACCTTTTTCGTGTTTCACCCTGAAATTATAAAGTGGGTTCTTAACATGGCCAAAATAAATACATAAGCTATACATTTCTTTTGGTAAATTTTAATAGTAAATGAATTTTGAAAATCTAAAAGCTATATATTTGTGTTTTGACAAGCTAGTAATTGTAAATTTGAAATATTTCATAATAAAACAACCAAAAAAACTAATGAAGTAAGCAAAAAAAGAGGCAAAAAATTACTGGAAGCATACCTTTCCAAGCAATCTTGGTTCTCCACATTCCAAACTACGATTAAACCATTAATACTCCTGCAGCTAAATATTGCCCACAAGGAGACCAGGTTACTATATTGAGGGTCTATAAAGAAAAACAGTTAATAACAATTTTGCATAATTTGAAACTAAAAATTCAACTGATATCCAAATTCAAATTTTTTTATCCCCTGTTTTATATAACTTATAATTAGATCTGACACAAAAATGGTAGGACAAAGTTTGCTTGTTTTTTAACTTTCTTTTTCAGTAATATTCAACTATCCCTATTACTTTGCTTACCATGAGAAAATTACACTGGCACAATTTTAAAGCAAAATCTAAAAAACGTTATACTGGAAAACAGATTGGAAGGAGACAACACAAGGATTCTCTTAGCAGTCACCATGAAGATGAAGAGAACTAGTAAGTGAAATGAACCTTAGTAAGCCATTGCTGGCCTACTGGACCTAAGATTCCTCATTTGCAAAAATGTGTGTGTGGGTATGGGTGTAAGAGAGAATGGCTATACATCAACAACCTTTCCTGCTCTAAAATTCCAGAATCTATGATCACAAGTTTAGTGAAATTCACTTCATAATAAAGGCTAATTATTGATAATGTGAGAATAACTTGTTATAATACTATGCTAGGGTTAACTTTGACGTCTTATAAATTAAAAGGAAATTTTGTCATCAAATCTCACAAAGGAGAGAGGTCAGATAGGACCTAGCAAAAACCCAGTTATTGCCCAGTTACTGGCCAAATGAAAACTGGTAGGAGCCGGACAAGGCACAACAGTCTGGAGTTCTCCATTTCCAATGATATTTAACTGCAACTATATTTAGACACATTACGCATTAACTATTTCCTTTCACTGACTCAAAGTGTCACTTATAAAACCTACCTGAGAGATGAAATTATCTGAAAGATCAAACTGATTACTCCAAGTTTCTCTTCTATATAGCTTGACAGACTTTTCTACAGGAATTGCTAGTAACTATTAGGAAAGATAAAAAATTTAAACAAAAATTTATGTTAAATTCTATGTGAATAGGAAAAAGAGCAGAAAATTCCATCCAGATAAGCTTATAAAATACAAAGGCAAATCTGTATTCTAATTGGCAACCAACTATCAAAACTCAGAAAATTATTATTTAAAGTTGATAAGCAAATTATTATTTGAAGTTGATAAGCAAAGAACGAATGATGATTATTGCTTGCACTGAAAAATGGAGCATTTGTAGTTACTAATATTTTTACATTACTGATTCTTAAGGAATCTAGTCCCTCTGAATCTAATATAATGCATCTAATTAACTGAAAAGAAATGGAGCCAGAATCCTTGGAATATCTTTTTAAAAAGGAAATTTATCTTTTTAACATTCTTACAAATAAAAAAATTAGTAGAAAAAATAAAGACTGTTATTCTTTCCACATTTATCAAAAAAAAGACATTAACAGAGTAAAACTAAGTTAATTTTATTAGTTTTTAAATTACGTAGAGAAAACTTTTTGTAAGCAAAGAAAAAGTATACATCAGATTTCTTTGAACTCAACAATCCCTTTTTATGCACAAAGTACACTCTTAAAAGTTCATGTAACCCAAAAGGGTATATGTTGAAAATAACGACTCCTTCCCATCCCTAAATTCTACTTCTTTTCTCCAAAGGCAATTTTAGCATAGATTATAAAAGCATACACACAATGTACATACATATTTTTCATATTAACATAAACAGTAGCATTACATCTATGCCCACTATTCTACACCTTGATGTTTTTTGCTTAACAATGTATCTTGAAGACTATTCCATATGAGGATACATAGATTTACCTCATTCTAACAATTGCATAGTATTCCACTTTTAAGAATACCATAATTCATTTAACCAGTGACGTATTAATGAATAATAAAGCTTTTGATCTTTGCCCATCTGGTAAGTGAAAAATAGGGAGAGCACTATAGTTTCAATCTGTATTTCATGTAGTATGAAAGGTTGAATATATTTTTATATGTTTAGAAGCCATATGTTTATTTTTTTCTGTACACTAGCTGCTCATGTCTTTTGCTTGTCTTTCTCTTGGTTTCTTATTGGTGTATAAGAACTCTTTGCGAATTAAGGAATTAGCCCTTTTTGTCATGTTGCTTCAAAATTTTCCCCAGTGTGTCATTTGTTCTTTGACTCTAATATTTACCATTGCAAAATGTTTACTTTTTATATTGTCAGCTTTATCAACCTTCTTCTCTGAAAAATTAGACATGTGCAAAAAAGTTGAAAGAATAATACAGAAAATACCTAAATACCCTTTTCCTAGATTCACCATGTATCAGGAAAACTCCAAGATCATTCTCAACAATTCTTGCCTCCTGGTGTTCATGCCTTTGTATCAATGCATTTACTAATCTTTTCTCCACTTTTACCATATCCTAAATTCCCACATATATTTCTGTCACTCTGTTTAACAGATATATGTGTCTATTCATAAGTTAGTAGAAAACGTTTAATTCCCATAGCTTCATAACATGTTTTATTATCTGGTTGGATTAGACTTCCCTGATTACTTTCCTTTTTCAAGACTTTTCGTTTTCCACATGGACTTCAGAATCAGCATTATTTGGGCCTCCCAAACATTGTACTAGTATTTTATATTTGAATGTTGATAAAAATATAGATTAATTTAGGGAAGAGCTAACATCAAAAATTCCTTTCTAAAAAAGGGATATTGTTTTCTCTTTATTCAGGCATGTTAAAGTTTTCTTTATATCGACCTTTCAAATTTCTTAAGTTTCTTAATTTCACATTTCTTAAGTTTATCCCAGTTATTTTATCTTTTTTGATTTCAGGATAAATGCATTATTATCTTACACTACATTTGCTAAATGGCTATTGCTTGTATATAGGATTGCTATCATTTTGTATATTAATTTTGCTTCTAATTACCTCATTGAATTTTCTTATTATTAGGAATGGTTTTTTTCCCTAGTTGATTTTCTTGGAGTGTCATAAAGTATTTAATTTGCAAATAATGAGTGTTCTTCTTCCTCCTTTCACACCTGTCATCTTTCTGTTGTCTATCTGCATCAGCTAGTATCTGTTTCCATATTCCAGTAACCATGAACTTAAAGAAAACTATAAAATTCATTCATTCATGCAAATGTACACTTCAAAAAGTATCTTTAAAAAGTTGAAAGGTTTCTTAAAGCATTTCAATAGTAATTCAATAGCTTGGACTCTAAAATTTGTAATCCAAATGAAATAGTTAAAATTTTTAAAACTATTCTTACAGTCAAAGTTGATAAGGACTGAAACAAATAATTAAAACAAAGATTGAAAAGAGTGACTTACCTTACCACTTTTCGGCTGCCAAGAAAGTCTGCAGATTGATTTTGCATTTATTACATCATTGCATTTTTGTAGCAGTGGCCAACTAATAACACATATCTGATTTAAAAAAAAAAAAGAAAATTTATTTCCTTTTATGAAAATTCCACCCCAAAATATATGCAAAGTTGTGTACAATTATTAGGTAATTTCTTCAAATAAATGTATATCACAGAAAAAAAGCAACTTAATTCTCTTTAACATAATCATAATATTTGACTTGCATAAGATGCTTTAAGTCCTTCAGAGGTATGAAGGGCACTAATCTTAAATAACTAAATTAAACATAAGAGTATTTCCTGTATAGAATAAGCAACCAACATACTCACTAAATAAACTTTTAAAAAGAAACCAAAAACACCAATATATTAAGATCTTAAAGTATCTAAAAAATAAATAAAACTTGAAAGACCTCTAAAATGTCAAGGTGTCAAAGTCAATCCTTTTAAATAGTTCAAGAACGAGGACATGGAGGCACATCTGTGGGGGATATTTTTCTTATTAACCACATTATCTCTAGTAATAATGTGATCCTGTGATCACCTAGGAAGAACTGTTTCCTCTGCTGGAGAGCACTTTCTGGAAAGCAGCATTCTTCACACCTCCTTTAAAATTTTTACCAGGCTGGTTAGAATAAGTTGTATAGGTAATTCTCCACATCAAGTATGGCCCATGTCTTAATTTATTTTTGTATCCCTAACATCTAACATAAGGTCCAACATATAGTAGTTATTTTGGAAATTATATAACGACTGAATTTTTCCCATTGATTTAAACACCTAAAAGTGAAATACAAATTTATCATTTCCCTTGTGATTGGGAATAAATTTACTTATGCATTAGATTTTATTGAATTTGATCACAAAAATAGCATTTAATGTTTATCAAAGAAACAAAGTACAAAGAAAAACAATTATTAATTTGGCCCCAAAATACAATATGTGGCACCCAGTATATGCAGGAAATGGGCTAAAAGTTTTAAATTCAAATTGATGAGTTTACCTGATCTGAAATTTGCCAGACTCTGACAGACCCATCGCAGCTAGCTGATGCCTGCAGGAATAAACAATAGATTTCTCTATATTATACTCATAATACTATGAAGAAGACTGGATCGATAATTGAAATAGTCTTGTACCGACTGTGTGAAATTTTCCACTAATTCTCTTCCAGTTTTAAAAACATTCAATGAATGGACCTTTGCACACTGGTGTTCATGGAGGCAGTATTCATGATTTGCAATGGGTGGAGGTGGCCTAAGGGTACGCAGACTGAGGAACAGAATGGTGAACTGTGGTGTATTCATACAATGGAATATTGAGCAACCACAAGAAGGCGTGAAGCTGTGAGGCATGCAACAAGGTGAATGGATCCTGTACACAGCATTTTGAGTGAAGCATGTCAGAAATAAAGGCAAACACTATACTGCCTCACCAATATGGACTAACTACAATGTGTAAATTCAGAATTGAATCTTAGAACACAGCCTAAGAGGGGAAGATTATTGTAATGGTCCCTAGGTTGTAAGCTCTCACAGCAGTCAAATCTATTCCTGAATTGTGGTGGCTATCTCCAAACTTTGAGATGTTGATCCCTTACTGTATAACCTGATTGGTCTCTGAAACATTGGGATACCTGTGACACATGAAACTCAGAGCTAGAGCTCGACAGATATGAATGTCAGTATTAGCGCATACAGCAACTGTTAAAAAAAACGAAAAGCTGAAAAAGAGCCCAGACTTCAATTAGTGATATGAATGAAGCAGATCTGATAAGACTAGGGCAAACCGGGTCAAAGAGTAAAGGTCGAAACTGTATATTAAAACTTCAACTTCCATGTGAGACCAAGGGAAGAGATGTCTATTTGGTGCAGGATCTATATTTTCTAAACAGTATAACTCTACAGTCAGTTTGTTCTAATACCACAATTACATGGAACTTTGAATAGGAAGTGAGATATGGTAGGTTTGTATAGGTTAGAGTGAAACAGTGACACATCCCGAAGTAATTTGGGCAGAGAATAAAAATATATTTGCAGGGCCGCCCGATGAACTAGGAGAAAATGCAGAAGTGTTGGGCTTCCTCACCTGGACTGATGCTGATGTTGTCAAAGACATTAGGACTGGCAGTTTGATGTGCTGAGCCCTCTATCATGGGACCTGCTCTTATGAAGCTTGTTACTGCAAAGGAGAGGCTAGACTTGCATATAATTTGTGCTTAAGAGTCTCCTCTTAAGTACCTCTTTGTTGCTCAGATGTGGCCCTCTCTCTCTCTCTAACTAAGCCACCTAAGCAGACGAACTCACTGCCCTCCCCGCTACGTGGGACCTGACTCCCAGGGATGTAAATCTCCCTGGCAACACAGCATATGACTCCTGGGGATGAATCTAGACCCAGCAGAGTGGGATTGAGAATATCTTCTTGACCAAAAGGGGGAGGAGAAATGAAAAGAAATGAAGTTTCTGTGACTGAGAGATTTCAAATGGAGTCGAGAGGTCACTCAGGTGGATATTCTTATGCACTATATAGATAACACCTCTTAGGTTTTAATGTATTGGAATAGCTAGAAGTAAATACCTGAAACTATCAAACTTCAACCCAGTAGTCTGGGCTCGTTAAGATGATTGTATAACAATGTAGCTTAACAAGGGTGACAGTGTGATTGTGAAAACCTTGTGTATCCAATGGATGGATGAGAGGATAAATGGGAACAAAAACTGAATGAAAAATAGGGTGAGGAGGATGATTTGGGTATTCTTATTCTGATTCTTTCTGATGTAAGGAAAATGTTCAAAAATAGATTGGGGTAATGAATGCACGACTATATGATTATCCTGTAAACAGTTGATTGTACACCAGGGATAATTGTATGGTATGTGAATATATTTCAATAAAACTGAATTTAATTAAAAAAAAAAAAATTCAGGAAAGCAGCAAGAGAAGGAAAAACTGGTTACCAGAAAGATGTCCTTAGGATCAAAGGAAAGACTTAAAACAGGGGCATCGTGTCCTCGAAATGTTTTCTGTTGGCTACTGTCCATCACATCTACCACTTTGACTATAAAATCACTGTGAACCATAAGAGTAACACACATGAATAAACGCAAATACAAAAGCCTCTCCTAAAAGCTATGCCACAAATATTTCAAAATCACAAGAGCAAATGTCATCATTTCTTCATGGCAATTTGTGAAATTTGGCAGCTGAATTTAATGAATTACCTTTTAGTTTTACTCCATAAATAGGTGGCTGAAAACACAAGTCACAATTTCCCATTGTGTTAAAATACAAGCAACTTTCTAAGTGGTTTCCTTAGTTATGTTTTACGCTTCTATTATATGCTAATCTAATTATACCCACAAACATTTTTGAAAGTATAATGTACCATGCCTTTCACTTCACCTCAGCAACTTGACCAATTACATTTTTTCTATGAAAAATAAGCATCAAAGAAAGTAGCAAAAATCCTGTTTATTCAGCTCAGGTTCTACCTAAAATGAGTTTTATAATTTTATATCAATCACCGTTCCCCCAATCTTTTTCAGCATTTACTAAACAGGCTGTCTGCAAAGGAATATATGTCAATTCAAAAAGAAACACAAATTTGTCCTCAAGGACCTTTATGAGATAAAAGTCTTGAATACAAAAATGAAGTGAAATTTTGAATACAAAAATTTCAAGTCCTGAAAATCTTAACCCTGAATGAGGCCATTCTGTTCTAACATTATTTCCTTTTCTGACATCAGCCAGCCTTACCTAGATCCAGCAGCAATTTTAGCACCATTACCATTGAAAACAACATGGTTTGCATTTGTGGTGAAGCGAGTCAATATACCATCTGGAATTCCTTCAGGAAATGTGTGGACTTGAATAGTATTGTTAGATACTGCACTGACCAGTTTTCCATTCTAAAAGGAAAATTAGAGATAAGAAACATTGACAAAACAAATCCAAATACATTGGGAGTCTATCTGTAGTTAAAAATTCTATAAAAACAACAACAAAAAACATAAATACGAGTCATGTCAACAGAAAAACTATCAATGTACAGTTTTCCTGAAATGGATATCAGCAAGAAAAATTTATTTGCCACCTTTAAAAAACTTAATCCCCCTCATAAGCCTGATTATTCTCTTACTTAAAGTGAGA
Source organism: Choloepus didactylus (assembly GCF_015220235.1). NCBI lineage: Eukaryota > Metazoa > Chordata > Mammalia > Pilosa > Megalonychidae > Choloepus > Choloepus didactylus. Next base: position 57,434,936 of record NC_051310.1, on the reverse strand, counting down.
AAAAATATTTAAATAGTATTTTTATGGATCCCCAACTGTCATAAAAAGGAAGGTGACTGAACTTTCCTGTACCAGTGACTACAAAAACAAAAAATGTGTTTATAAGTAATTATACTTTAAATTTAAAACACTGTAAAATTGTCAACTGTGCATGGCTATTTGGTAATGTCATTCCATTGACACAAAGCCATGAACCCCATCCATGAAGCCAAAGAAAATGTTTTAGCACTGACCACGGGACTTATGATAGGTTGAACAGTGGTCCGAAAAAGATATGCCCAGGTTTTTGCAGGGGCAATTAAGGATCTCAAGATGAGATCATCACGGATTTAAGGTATGCTAATGACTAGCATCCTTAGAAGACAAAGGAAAGGGAGATATGAGCCACACAGACACATAAAAGGTGATGTGCAGAAGGAAGCAGAGATTAGAATGATATATCTACAAATTGAGGAACTCCGAGGATTGCTGGCAACCACAAGAAGCTAGGAGAGAAGCAAGAAAAGGATTCTCCCTCAAAGGCTCCAGGAGAAACCATCCTGCCAACATCCTGACTTTGGACTTCTGCCTTCCTGAACTGTGAGAAGATGAATTTCTGTTCTTTTAAGCCATTGATTCTGTAGTAATTGTAACAGCAGCTCTAGGAAACTAATACAGGACCAATTTTACTTTTTTCTTCTTTACACTCCCTTTCACATACAAAAGCAATACATGTTTACTATAGTAAAAAGTTAACAATATGAAAGCGTCCTGAGGGAACATAGATACAGTTCCCTACTCTTAAGAAGTAATCTCCACTAACATTTTGGGGTAAGTCTTTTTAACTTTCTTCTATACATATGCAGATATATAAGTATAGGCACTTTTTATTTTAACAGATGTTAAGATTACAGTATACCTTGTTCCGCAACTCATTCTTTTTCATTTTTCAACTTACTGTAAACACCGTTTCAAATAAAGATATATAAAACTACCTCATTCGTTTTAGTGGCTCCATATCATTCCATTACAGGCATACTTCACTAATTGCACTTCGCAGATATTGCATTTTCTACAAATTGAAGATTTGTGGCCACTTTTCCTTGAGCAAGTACATGGGCACCAATTTTCCAAACGCAAGTGATCACTCCGTGTCTCTGTCTCATACTTTGATAATTCTCACACTATTTCAAACTTTTCCAGTATTACTATATCTATTACGGTGATCAGTGATCTGAGATGTCACTACCGTTAATTGTTTTGGGTTGCCCCGAACTGCACCCATATAAAAAGGTAAACTTAATTAATTAATGTTGTGTATGTTCTGACTGCTCCATTGACCACCTCTTCTCAATCTCTCTCCTTCTCCTTGGGCCTCCCTTTTCCCTGAGACACAATGTTGAAATTAGTCCAATTAATAACCCTTCAATGGCCTTAAACTGTTCAAGTGAAAGGAAGACTCACACGACTCTCAGTTTATATCAAAAGCTAGAAATGATTAAGTACAGAGAGAAGACATGCTTAAAGCCAAGACAGGCAGAAAGTTAGGTTTCCTGCTCCAAACAACTAGCCAAGATGTGCTGCAAAGGCAAACTTCCTGAAGGAAATTAAAAGTGCTACTCCACTGAACACATGAATAAGAAAGCAATACAGCCCTACTGTTGATATAGAGAAAGTTTTAGTGGTCTGGATAGAAGATCAAACCAGCCATGACACTCAAGCAAAAGCCTAATGCAGAGCTAAGTCCTAACTCTCTTCAATTCTTTGAAGGCTGAGAGAGGTTAGGAAGCTCGGAAGGAAAGTCTGCAGCCAGCAGAGGTTGATTCATGAGGTTTAAAGAAAGAAGCTGTCTCCTATAATGCCACAGTGCAAAGTGAAGCAGCAAGTGCTGATGTAGAACCTGTTATCAAAAAGATCTAGCTAAGATAATTGATGAAGCTGGCCACACTAAACAATGATTTTCAATGTAGATGAAACAGCCTATTGGATGATGCCATCTAGGACTTTCATAGCTAAAGAGGGGAAGTCAATGCCTGGCTTCAAAGCTTCAAAGGACAGGCTGAGGCTCTCGTCAAGGGATAATGCAGTTGGTAACTTCAAGTTGAAGCCAATGCTCATTTACCATTCTGGAAACCCTGGGGCTCTTAAGAATGATGCTAAATTTACTCTGTCTGTGCTCTATGCATGAAACAACAAAGCCTGAATGACAGCACATCTGTTTACTACATAGTTTACTGGATGTTTTGAGCCCACTGTTGAGACTACTGCTCATAACAAAAGATCCCTTTCAAAATATTACTGAAGATGGCACTGTAGAGAGATGTAGAATTTAGCTAGTCCCCTAGAGCAACTAGTAAATAGCCAGGAACAATGAGTAAACAGTCTGGCATAACTGTTGGGGGACATCCATGACCAGACACACGTACATCATACACCAGTCTGGAATGGGTAGAACAGCTGAGATCGCAGTATAGAACTGTAAGTAAAGCTCCCCTAACTGCAGAGCTGGCACCCCTCGCCAACTGGCATGGCAGACTGACTTGGAAGACTTCCCTGTGGTAAAAAGAAGCAGTCTATTAGGAGCAAGGAAAGTAACTCAACCAAGCTCCAACTGTGGTTTTAATTAACGAATTTGGATTATGGAATACAAGCAATGAGCACAAATAAACCTGGAGTTAGCAGGAAAGGAACCCTGAGGTTTCTCCCAGCAAAGAGGTGACAGGACCAATGGAAAACAATAATAATAATAATAATAAATAAATAAAAACAGAGGGTTTTGGAGTCTACTGAGCTTAGAATACTGGAAAAGGGCTGTGTCTCAAGAAAAGGGCACACAGAACAGGGTATCAATTCTAGCTGAGGGGCAAAACTGGGGGACTGGGCCAGCTCTACTACCGGCCTTCGATTCAGAACCAGACCCCAGAGTCTGGGGGGAAACAGCCAAAACAGAAACTACGGGAGCCACACCTCCTTATACCAGTCAGGAGCGACAGGCTGACGGGCACAACCTGCTGGGCAGGTTAGGAAAAGCACAGCAGCTAGAGGCCTCACAGGGTGTGTCAATCTTCTAAGACACACCCTCAGGGAAACTTGATACTGAATATTGCCCTCTTCTGAGACCTGAGCCTGTTTGGGTCTGGGAAAACCTGACTACGGTAACCAAGGAAACCAGATGCCTAGACAACAGAAAACTACAAACTACACTAAGAAAAATAAAGATATGACCCAGTCAAAGGAACAAACTTACACTTCAACTGAGATACAGGAATTGAAACAACTAATGCTAAATCAATTAAAAAAGGATCAGATGATGGCTAGCATTTTGTTTAGCAATAAAGTACTTTTAAATTAAGGTACGTACATTGTTTTCTGAGAAAATATGCTATTGTACACTTAACAGACTACAGTATAGTGTAAAGTTAACTTTTACATGCACTGGGAAACCAAAAAATTTGTGTGATCACTTTATTGTGATATTTGCTTTATCGCACTGGTCTGGAATATCTGCAGTATCTCTGAGGTATGTTTGTAAATAGCCCTACCAAAATTTATTTTAAAAATTCTCTACTGAAGGACAAAAACTGTTTCCAACTTTTGCTATAATAAACAATGCTTTTACTAATATCCTTGTCCATAGAAACTTAGAATTGTCTAAGTATTTCTTTAGGGAAACTAGCCAGAAATGACTACGTTCATTCTAATTTTCTTACATAGTATTGATTTGCCATAAAAATATTCTTAATTATGCTTCCATCAAATGTGTATGATGAGGTTTACTTCCCCAAGCCCTATTACTGAGATAATTAGCAGTATTTTTCATCTTTCCCAAAATTATACAGTTGTTTGAGCTATGTATTTTCCATTACATGACTATTTGTTTAGATATTTTACTATGTAAGTATTTAAATATTTAAATATCTAAGTAGGTTATTTAGACTATCTAAGTACCTAAAAAGACTACCCCTACTTTAATGGGCCTGATGTTGGAAAAAATTTGAATTCAGTGGAAAGGTTTTTCCTTATTGGAATGCAATAGACTCAACTTAAAATAAAGAACTTGGTGGGTTTTCTGGATATTTAGCTGAGAATGTCCTTCTGAACACGTCTTCATTCTCCCAGTAAACGTCACCCCAATATCTGCTTTACACAAAACATTAAAAACGTGAAATATGTATACATGTTGAAAAAGTTAATGACACATGCCTTGTTTCTAGAAAGCTTCCTTATATTATTTCAAGTAGTAACATAAAAACTTTAAAATACCAGAGTTTTCCTCAAAGGAAAAAAGGGGGGCATTTAAGCCTGCTTCTTAAAAGAAATAGAACATATTCCTTGCATATAATTTAACTGGTTCACTAGTAATATCCATTAATCACTATTAATAAACCATTCAGATTTTACCTTTAAAATTTTTAAGTTATTGGCATTATTGTTTATTTTTTAGTATTATTACATGAGTGAAACAACAAAAAGGTATTTATATTCAAAACTTCTATAAAAACATTTTTCATCCAAGCATAAAAATCACATGCCAGTATCATTTTACATCACTTGAAGTAATATTTTTAGTACCTTCAAAGCACATGAATAAGCCTTTTCTCCAACATTAATTGATTTAGGATCATCATCATCCAAATCTTCCCAAATCCTCACGTCACCATCACTTCCACAAGTCACAATACAACTGTGAAAGAAACACACACATTTAAACATCAGCCAGTTTCAGGTTTACTAATTGTTTTGGAATGCCACCTTTATTTTTTAACGAAATCAAGATACTAGCTGTGCCAGTTTGGATGTGTTATGTCCCCCAGAACACCATTATCTTTGATGCAATCTCATGTGGGCAGACTTTTTAGTGTTGATCAGATTGTAATTCTTTGATTGTTTCCATGGAGATGCGACCCACCCAACTGTAGCTGGTAACACTGACTGGATAATTTCTATGGAGGTGTGGCCCCGCCCATTCAGCGTGGGCCTTGATTAGTTTATTAGAGCACTATATAAGCTCAGACAGAAGGAGCAGGCTTGCTACAGCCAAGAGGGACACTTTGAAGAATGCACAGGAGCTGAGAGAAGGAGCTGCAACTTAGAGAGACATTTTGGAGATGGCCTTTGAAAGCAGACTTTTGCTCCGGAGAAGCTAAAGAGGACAAACACCCCAAGAGCAACTATGAGCAACATTTCTGAGGAGCCGCAGCCTAGAGAGGAACATCCTGGGAGAAAGCCCTTTTAAAACCAGAACTCCGGAGCAGACGCCAGCCAAGTGCCTTCCCAGCTAACAGAGGTTTTTCTGGACACCACTGACCATCCTCCAGTGAACGAACCTGATTGTTGATGCATTACCTTGGACACTTTACGGCCTTAAGACTGTAACTTGGTAACCAAATAAACCCCTTTTATAAAAGCCAATCCATTTCTGGTATTTTGCATAATGGCAGCATTAGCAAAATGGAACACTAGCCAATCTTTTTTTTGTCTTTTTACACACATAAACCTCAATAATAAGACTGCTAACATCGTATTCTGTAAAATGAAAGTTGAGTTTAATGCTCTCTACAATTCCTCCATGGCATAAAAATATTTATTTGTAATAATGTCAGAAAAAAGAGTGCAATCACTATAACAAGAAGGACCATGTCTATCTTCCTCATCATTGTACCCCCAGGACCAAGCAATATCCCTGACACACAGAAACCTTGAAAAATGTCTGCTGAATGAAGGGATGGGTACATGAATTATCCAAACTTGATTATTCAATACCTATCTATACTGGTAAAATCCTGCTGTAAGCCTATTGTTTTCAAAGTGCTTTTATTCACTCACTATGTGTATTATCTAGACACACACAGAAGCAAAGAAAAGATAAAAATAACAAAGTAACATATGGTAAAAGACAGAAGATATACAAAGAACTGCAGATGGTCAGAAGAAGTCTTCAAAAGAAAGGTGGTATTTACATTGGGAGTCAACGGACAAGTAAGACTGGATAAGCTGTGACTGGTGACAAGGGTAATGCCAGAGGAAACCACATGAACCAAATTATGGAGTTAGTAAAACATGAAAGAGTTTACCAGGAACTTCTCATTCAGGAAATGAAAAACAAGACACAGACTGGGGTTGTCCTGTGGAAAACGACCTTAATGCCAGAGTAAGCATGGGCTTACTCTGAGCTTGGACTCCCTTCTACAGGACACAGATAGGAGGACCATATGTCTCAGTTTGCCCTGGACACTCCCTGTTTATGCATGCAGCCAGTTTGCCATTTGTCCTGGATTCTTCATTTTTAAACATATTACTCTTGGTAGTAGTTGCATGAACATTGGCTGTGAACATATGCACTTCCAGATTCTGCCATGGTCCTATCTAGTAGTGTGATACATATGCAATGCAGAGTTCTCACTTAAACTCATGGTTAAATTTGAAAGACAGGAGCAGAGGATTGTGGGAGATGGCAGAGTAGGAAGCTCCAGGAATCAGTCCCTTCACCAGAATAACTATTAAATAAGCAGGAAGTATCTGAATCAACTATGAGATTCCAGAGGAAGAAGCTGATCAAACTGTGGTAAATACCAGTGAATTTCACTCTCTGTGCAGCAGCTCCCCCATCCTCCAGCCTCACAGAAGGCAGCGGTGAGGCCTTCAACTCTGGCTCCCAGTGCAGCTTGCTGGAAAGAGGGTAGGACATAAAGACCTAGTTTCTCAAGATCCAGGGGTGTGCCATTTGATAGTTGATCACTGCTTTTGATCAGCTACTTCAAATCAATAGGGGACCAGATTGGGAAAAAGCAGCAGAGGATTCTTAAAGACAGTACCCTTCCTCAAAACTACAGAAAACAATTAAAGGGCTACCATTTACTGGGCAAGAGCTAAATCAAGAAATCGCAGCTTCAAGAGCCACAGGAGAAGCTCTTGGCACCTTGCTGGCCCCTCCCTTACTCTCTCCCCAGGGCAGTATGGAGCTGCCTGGCATAACCTTAGTCAATCCCTGGCCTCCTTCCAGCTGGGAAAGAAACTCCTCTCTGGCTTTTGGCCCCCAGCCCCCAACCCCAACTCCCCCACCTCCACCACCAAATTGGCCCTCCAGGCAAAAGCAGCCTGGGACAGTAAAAGCTGTGTAAGAAACAATTGAGTTGGGTGTCCTAGGACAAAGTATTATTGCTTTTTTTTTTTTTTAAGTCCTGTGGTGGAGCATCCCTGAGGGAGTAGAGGGAACATTCAAATTCGTGTAAACAAGGGGAGTCTAAGGCTACTGGGAAGTGCAAGCCCAGGACAAGATACAATTTATTCAGTTTTCATTTGCTTTTCTAGGGATAAATTTTAGTGTTTTCCTGTTCATAAACTTTATTTTCATTAATTGTACTTTACTAAAAGCTTCAAAGGCTTAACTTGAATATTTTGAATAAAGATTGCTAACTGATTTTGACCAAAATGCAACCAAAATTTAAAGGACTTGCTTCTAACAATAACAACACCACCACCACTATTAGAGGACACTTGGCTGATAAACCAAGTAGTCGGTAAGGACAGTGGAATTAGATACTTCTCCAATCATCACTGGACTCTGGAAGACAGGACTCTGGAAGACATTACTGTCCCTAGGAACTAATGTCTGAAATTCACTTTGGGTTTCATCCTTGAATGCCTTTCACGTTGTCCTTGAAAGGAAGTCATAGTTATGTTGCATCAAGAAAGGTTCGGAAAAATGGAGATGTGTTTTCACTGGCTGTCTTTCAGATTTTTTTTTTTTTTAATTAGAGAAGTTGTAGGTTTACAGAAAAATCATGCATAAAATACAGTGTTTCCATATAATGCCTTATAATTAACACTTTGCATTAATGTGGTATGATTATTACAATTGATGAAAGAACATTTTAATAATTGCACACAATTAACTATTCATGCTTTACTTTAGGGTTCAACTCTTTGTGTTGTAAGCCCTATGAATTTTCTTTTTAAATTTTTATTCCAGTAACATATATACAACCTAAAATTTCCTCTTAACTTCTTTGAAATATATATATATTTCAGTGTTATAATTGCATTCACAATGTTTTGCTACCATCACCACCATCCATTCATTACCAAAAACCTTTCCATCATTCCACATAGAAACCCTATATAATTTAAACATTAATTTCCTATTCCCTACCCCCATGCCAGTCCCTGGTAACAAATATTCTAGTTTTTGACTTTATGATTTGCTTATTCAAATTTTTTCATATCAGTGAAATCATACAATATTTGTCCTTTTGTGGCTGGCTTATTTCACTCAACATGATGTCTTCAAGGTTCACCCATGTTGTTGCATGTATCAGAACTCCATTCCTTGTTATGGTTGAATAACACCCCACTGTGTGCATATACCTCATATCTTAGTTTTCCTAGTCTGCTCAAGCAAATACCATGCAAAGGGGTAGCGAAAACAATGGGAATTTAATGGCTCACAGTTTTGAGGCTAAGATTCCAAATCAAGGCATCATTAAGGTGATGCTTTCTTCCTGGGTCTGGCTGCCAGCTAGCTTTGGCTATTTGGTGCCCTAACCCTTCAATATAAATTTGATGATTGGCTTTTTCATTTCTGCAAAAAAGGCTGTTGAAATTTCCACTGGGATTGCAATGAATCTATAAATTGCTTTGGGTGGAACTGACAGCTTAACAAAATTCAGTCTTCCAATCCATGAATAAGGAAAGTTCTTCCATTTATCTAGGTCTTCCTTGATATCCTTTAGCAATGAGTTTTAGTTTTCTTCATACAGATGCTTTACATTCTTGGTCAGATTTATTCCTATACATTTTATTTTTTTGGTTGCTATTGTAAATAGTCAATAAATATTTTTTAAAATTATGTAATTTTAATTATTTTTAAGCCCTTCCCCATCCCATTCTCAAGCCCATGTTTAGAAGACAAATTTAAAAAGCTATTGAAAGTTTCTGAGCATGTGGACTGTATCATGTCTTTATCCCTCTTTATAACAGTCACAAGAAGCAATGATATCAAGGCATTTCTCACCACCTGTACTCTCATCCCCATGGAGCAATGCTCCTTCCCTAATCTGACCACCCCTCCCTAAACCCATCCACTGGGCCTGTGATTCATGGTCTAGCACTGGTGAAATTTCTCAATCAAGATGTCTTGTTAATTTTTTATTTTAAAATAATTTCAATCATACATGACAGAAAACTCCAACATACCTTCATCACCTATCCCCAGATACCCGGATTCACCAATTTTAACATTCTGCCACCTTTGCCATTTCTATCTATCTATCTATCTATCTATCTATCTATCTATCTGTCTATCTACCTATATCTATCTAAATATCTATCTTTCTATCTATCTATCTTCATAATATTTGAGAGCAGGTTTGCATACTTCAAACTCCTTAAATGCATAATCCTTCCTTGTACATTTCCTACAAACAAGGATATTCACTTATGTAATCGCCTGAAGTTATCTAGTACAGGAAATTTAACATTGATATAAAGCTTACTGGCTATATTCCCATTTTTTCTGATATCCCAATAATATCCTTTTGAGCCTTTTCTCCTCCATTCTTAGATCCCATCAAGTATTGTGTATTGCATTTAAAATGTCATCATCTCTTTAACTGCTCTTTCTATCTTTTTTTAATTGTGGAAATATACAACATAAATCTTCCCATCCCAGCCTCTCCCAAACATACCATTAAGTGACATTAATCACATTCACAATGTTGCAAAACCCTTACCACCACCCATTACTATAACTTTTTTCACCCCAAACAAAAACCTTACATTCATTTTGCATTAACTCACCATTGCCCCTCCCCCAACCCCTGGTAATCTGTACTCTATTTTCTGTTTATGAGTTTGCATATTCGCTGACATTTTCCCTGTGTTTACCTTAGGGCAAAAATTTAACATTCTAAATCTATAACAATCACATTTGCTTCGATACCATACATATATAAACTATGTTCCTATACCCCTCCATCATCCCACCTTTATGTGGTTCTTGTCATAAATTACGTACTTATACGTTATGAGTCCAAAGCCACAGATTTACCATTACATTTTATGCATTTGCCTTTTAAATCCTGTAGGAGGTAAAAAGTGGAGTTACAAATGAAAAATACAATAGTACTGGTATCTATATTTGCTAATGTCATTATCTTCACCAGAGACCTTTGTTTCTTTGTGTGGCTTCAGGCATTTCTCTATTGTCCTTTCCTTTCAACCTGCAGAACTCTCTTTTGCACTTCTTGTAGGGCTGAACCAGTGGTGAAGAAGTCCCTCGGGTTCTGTTTGTCTGTGAATACCTTAATTCCTCCTTCATTTCTGACAGTTCTGCAAGAATTCTTGGTTGGTATTTTTTTGCTTTCAGCACTTTCAAGATGTCTCCCCACTGTCTTCTTGCCTCCATAGCTTCTGATGAAAAATCGACATTTATTCTTTTGAGGCTCCCTTGTTTGTGACATGCTCCTTCTCTATTGCAGCTTTCAGAATTCTCTCTTGATCTTTGGCATTCCACAGTTTTATTATAACATGGCATGCTGTAGGTCTATTTAGGTTTTATTTGGTTTGGAGTTTGTTGAGCATCTTAGATGTGTAGATTCATGTCTTTCATTAAATTTACAAAGTTTTTAGCAATTATTTCTTTGAATATTCTCTCTGCCCCTTTCTCTCTTTCTTCTCCTTCTGGGACTCCCACAATGTGTACACTGCTATACTTGCTGGTGTCCCACAGGTTCCTCAGGTTCTGTTCATTTTTCTTCACTCTTTCTGCTTTATGCTCCTCAGACTGGCTGATTTCAATTCTTATCTTCAAGTACACTGATTCTTTTTTCTGCCAGCTCCAATCTGCTGTTGAACCATTCTAGGGAATTTTTATTGTGAGCTTTCGCTCTGGTTCCCATTCATAGTTTCTATCTCTATATTGATATTTTCTTTGTGTTCATCTATCATTTTCCTGATTTCCTTTAGTTCTTTGTCCATGTTTTCCTTTAGCTCTTTTTCCATATTTAGGACCACTGTTTAAAAGTCTGTCTGGCCAAGGGAAAAGATGTTTATTTGGTGCAGGATATATATCTTCTACAGCACACTTTTATATATATCTTCTATAGCCAATAATTTAACTTGCCTGGTCAGTCTATTCAAACACCATAATTACATGGAACTTTGAACAGGAAGTGAGATCTGGTAAGTTTGTACAGGTTACAGTGAAATAGCAATACATTCCAAAGTAATTTGGGCAGAGAATAAAAATATATAAGCAGGGCCCCGAGGAGCTGGGGAAAATGCAGAAATGTTGGATGTCCCCACCTGGGTCATTACTGATATTCTCACAAACATTGAGGACTGACAATTTGGTATGCCAAGCTTTTAATCTTGGGGCTTGCCCTTATGAAGCTTGTTACTGCAAAGGAGAGGCTAAGTCTACTTAAAATTGTGCCTAAGAGTCTCCCCCAAAGAACCTCTTTGTTGCTCAGATGTGGCCCTCTCTCTCTAGCTAAGCCAACTCAGCAGATGAATTCACCGCCCTCTCCCCTATGTAGGACCTGACTCTCAGGGGTATAAATCTCACTGGCAATGCAGCATATGACTCCTAGGGATGAGCCTGGACCTGCCATCGTGGGATTGAGAAAATCTTCTTGACCAAAAGGGAGAAGCGAAATGAAACGAAATAAAGCTTCAGTGGCTGAGAGATTTCAAATGGAGTCAAGAGGTTACACTGGAGGGCATGCACTATATAGATATCCCTTTTTAGGTTTTAGTGTACTGTAATAGCTAGAAGTAAATAACTGACTCCATCAAACTGCAACCCAGAAGCCTTGATTCTTGAAGACGACTGTATAACTATGTAAATTACAAGGGGTGACAGTGTGATTGTGAAAACCTGTGGCTCACACTCCCTTTATCCAGTGTTTGGATGGATGAGTAGAAAAATGGGGACAAAAAGTAAATGAAAAATAGGGTGGGATGGGGGGGATGATTTGGGCGTTCTTTTCTATTTTAATTTTTTATTCTTATTTTTATTCTTTCTCGTGTAAGGAAAATGTCCAAAAATTGATCAGGGTGATGAATGTACAACTATATGACAGTACTGTACACAATTGATTGTACACCATGGATGACTGTATGGTATGTGAATATACCTCAATAATACTGAATTTAAAAAAAAAAGCCTTTGTCTGGAATGTCCCACATATGTTCCTCCTCATTGATGATTTCTGTTGCTTTCATTTTCTCCTTTGCTTGGGTCATCACTTCCTGTTTCTTCGTATGTTTTATAATCTTTTGTTGAAATCTGGACATTCTGATGTTTTAATGTGTTATCATTGTAATTTAGACTCTGAGGCATCTATTACTTAAGTGTGTATCCAGCTAGTGTTATGACACAGCTTTCCTTAAAAGACAGGAGCTAATTAAAAAAAAAAAAGAGAGAAAAGAAAACACTTTTCCCAGTCTTTTCAGATTGACCTGTGTAAGCACACTGCTTCTCCATACAATGAGTTTGGAGAAGAGCTCCAGGCCAAAGTGCAGGGGCGTTCCTGATCCATTTTGTGCATGCCTCTTGTCGTGGGCATGTGTGTTGCCCTAGGAACTCCCCCCAATTACAGATAGGATGGATAGGAAAATCCCCTCTTCCCTAGTAAACAGTTTCCTCAGAGTCCAGGAACTGTACTATATGCCCTATAGCCCTTGCCCCAGACAGCATTGTTCTCCCACAGCATTCTATAAGAGAGTTCAGTGAGCTACCTTCTACACACAGAGCAAGTTCTGCGATGGAGTCCCTCAGGACACCATCAGATAGACTGGACCAGACATACATGCTTCCAGCATGCACATAAAGGTTACTCTTCTCCCTCCAGAACTGGGACAGGAGATCCACACTGGGAGTGCAGACTGGCTCTGCAACAAGATGGTGAGGGGATGAGGAAAGGGCCAGCCAGAGTGCCATAAAATCTTAAATTTTTAAGTGGATTTTTTCTTGATTCAGCACTAACCCTGTTACTGCAACCCTTTAATAGTTTTGTGTAGCTTTAAGAAAGATGTTTCTGCCAGTTTTTGCTGGTTGTTCAAAGCTTCTGTGGAGAGACGGAGCCCAGAAGTACATAATTCTGCCATCTTGATCAGGGCAAGGACCCTCTAAACTCCTCAGCATTTTTTCAGAACACTCCCCTCCTTCCCTTTGCCTTCTTAAGGAGTAGATTTCTTTACCACTCCTGCATGGGACTGGAGGTAGGCCTTCCTTGTACTTGGTCACCATTTCCATTCCACTTTCCCACCCTTCTCTCTCTTTAAAAACAAAAAAAAAAGGCTCGAAACTCTGCCATCAGACCATCTAGATTCCTGAAAATAAATCCCCCTTGTTGCCTAAAGATTTTAGCACTTAGCTTATTGTTATTCTCTCCAACAAAATATCTCATAATTCTTGGTATTTTCAATATCCACATAGATGAAACTTTCGATACTCTGGCTTCTCAGTTCTTAGAATTCCTCTCTTCCAATGACCTTGTCCTCCACGCCATCTCAGCCACTCACTCCCTGGCCATAGCCTAGACTTTGTTTTTACCAATTTTGCAACTGCTTCATATCCTTAACTTCAATCATCCTAATCACTTATCTCTTCACCTTACACTCTCTAGTATCCTTACTCCAACAATTTTTAATTACTATTAGAATCCATAATCCACTGAAACTTTTTTTTTTTTGCTATCTCTCACGCCTGCCATATTCTCCCATCACTTCATCTGGTTTAGCTCCCATGATCTGTCATTAAAATCACACCTTTGCATCATCCTCAACTCCTTTGACCCTCTATGACTTTTTCATATTTACCTGGCAAAACCCCAACCCTCCAACTCTCTTCATATTCCAGGTTTGCACTCGCAGGGCTAAATATGGCTGGAGAGAAACATTTAAACAGGTCTCACTCTAAATTCACGATCAATAACCTGAAGTAGATCTTTAATGCTTCCCAGCAATGCAACTACATTTCCCTCATCCATTAAACTTTTCCTTTTTTCTAACCATCTATCTCACACCTGCTCCTCTTTCTTCAAACCTCCACCTCCTTGTCACTCTCAACAAATGATTTTGCCTCCTATTTCACTCAGAAAACAGAAGCAATTTACGGAAACTATCCTCATGTTCTCTCCATCCCTCCTAGATGCACCTTCCCACCAGTTATGAATTTAATTATGTACCCATCTTTGGGCAAATTCACCCCCTTTGCATTATATCCCCTCGTTTACTCAAGGACACCACTCCAGCAATTCTCCCTCTTTCTACTATAGCAATAACTTACCCCTTTTTATTAGATCATCTCCCCTACATATATACTATAATCTCTCCCATCTTAAAAAACAAGAATAAAAACAACCTTTTGGGATCCCGCATTTCTCATTCTTTGAAATTTTCATCCCAACTCCAATTCCTCCTCCTTCATTCTCTTGAATCCACTCCAACAAAACTTTTCATTCTTATCGCTCCATAAAAAATGATCAAGATCATCAATGACCACCCACACTGTTAAATCTAATGAAGAATTCTCAATCTTCAACTTGACCCACCAGCAGCATTTGACGTATTTTATTTCTTCCCCCTTAAAACACTACTTCATTTGGCTTCTAGACATCATTCTTGTCTCTTGGTTCTCCTACTTTACTGGCCACCCCTTCCAAGCCTCCTTAGCTGTATTCTCCTTCTCTAACTTGACTTCTAAATATTCTGGAGTGCCCCAAGGCTTAGCCCTTGAACCTCTTTTCTTATCTAAATCCACACCCTAGGTAATTTTGTCTAAGTTCCTAGCATTAAATATCAGCTATACAAATGACAACCCCAACATTTAGATTTCCAGTCAGGTTCTCAAACATGACCTCCAGGACTCATTAAATCTGAGCTAAAGATACAGATTTCTATCTCTAGCTCAGACTCCTCTATTTAATTGTCTACACTTGAGCTTTAGACCCCTTTATCCAACTGTCTACTTTACATCTCTACTTGGACTATCTCAAAGAAATCCTACACTCACCACGTCCATATGTAAACTTATAATCTCTACCCCACTCCACCTCCGAAATGAGCTCCTCTTCCAGTATTTCCCATATCTGCTAATGGCACCATCATTTCTCCAACTTAACCATTCAAAAACACAGATGCTACCCTTAGCACCACCCTCTCCATCACCCTCAATATCAGATCCATCCTGTTGATTTTATTTTAAATATTTCCTGAATGTATCCTCTTTTCTCTATATCCATGTCTGGTCTAGTAGCTTCCATCACTCTCTACCCTAGCCTCACCTAATTCCAGGCTTCCATCAGGCTCACCAAGACTAATACAAACATCTCAACAGTTTTTCTGCACCTACTCTCCTGCCCCTTTTTTTTCAATTCATCTTCCATGCATCTTTCCAAAAACAAGAATCCGATCACATCTTTTCTTTGCATCATACCTTTAATACCTTCCCACTGCTTTTACGATAAAAGCAAGTTACCTTAATAAAGCCGAGAAGGCATTACATGGACTACCCACTGCTAACCTTCACAGATTCAACTCTCATCAAACACTGCATCACTCTCCACATTTCAGCCTCACTAGCCTTCTTTTGGTTCTTTGAGCATACCATGGTTCCTGCCACCACTGGGCCTTTGAACCTACTGTTCCCTCTACCTGGAATGCCAAAATCCGCTCCCCTCCTCCTTCTCTCTTTATGTTTCTTAATGCCTACTCAATCTTTATATCACAAGTCAAGAAACACTTCCTCAGAGAAGCCTCCTCTCATTCATCAAACTAGGTCAGCTTCCCCCCACAAATGCTTATCATTGCACCTAGTATTTCTAAGTATACTTTTTTGTGATTAATTTGTGCCCAATGCCTGTCAATCCAAAAAGACCTTAAGCGCAATGACAGAAAAGATCATGCCACGTTTGCACAATTGTATCTGCAGCCTCCAGCAGAGTAGCCATTCAAAAATTTTTTCAGCGAATGTATTGAGCTGGTGGAAGTCACACAGTTGGACAGTATTGCATAAGCATGGAATTTAGAATTAACACCTTTTATGAATCAAGCAGAGGAAAATGTTACAAAAAAAAAAGACGGTTAAACAAACAAGCAAACACACAAGGAAACAGCATCACTAAAGCCAAGGGAGAATAAATTAGCAGAAGGTAAACTGGGCCACTGAATCTGACAACTAGGCACTATCTACTGATAACATGACTAATAACGTAAGACGTAAGACGCAGGGATATTTACAAAGGGAAAACACAGGGGAAAGCTCCTATCTTTCCAACTCCTCTAGAAGTAAGATATTACCCGTTAACTTTTTTTACCTAAAACTATCACGTTCCAAATCAAACAATAAATTTAAGGAAACTACATTTGCCACTTTAGATTTTAACATTATTCCTCTCTGTTTGCATGGATCATTTTAAGCTGACCGCACAAGTGGCATAATAATAAATGTTCAAAGATTTACACCTGAAATGTTCTTGTTTGTCCAAGTTCCTTACCTCCCAGAATCATCAAAACAGACATCTGTGTGTCCCTCTGTATGTCCATATCTCATCGGCTTCTGCGTGGCAGGCATCTTTTTCTTTACCTACCTGAAATTTTTTAATAAAGGCTAATCTTCTTATTTTAAAAGAGGAAAGCCGGGGAGCTGAGAAGGAAGAAGAGAGGTTAGTCTCCTCCCGGGCAAGCTCTTCGCAGCCCCGTACCCTTCCATCTCCACGTTAATGGCAAAAGTAGGACTGCAGTGGAGGGTAAGATAATTCACCAGGAGAGGACAGGCTCCTTCAAGGTAAGCGGCACGGGCGCACGAGTGAAGACTTACCGAGGTGACCCGACCTCCGAGGCCAAAAAAATACAACAAGCGCCCGCGTAAAGCCGCTTCCCGCGCTCCGGCGTGCTCTGTTTACGGCGCCTGCGCCAGCCTGCCCACGCCCCGCGCAGTCAGAACGGCAGTCGCCGGGCGGTGGCGTCAGCTGCGCGCCGGCCGCGAGGAAAGGATCCCCGAGCCGAGGTAGTGCGAGAGAAACGGAAAGAGCCGAATACGGAAGTGGTGACAGCGCCTCGGGAGCAGGCGGAAGCGGTGACCACGACGTCTGAGACGGGAACCCAGCGCCGAAGGGGTGGGGGGTGCAGAAAGGCACCCGCCTTGTAGGACCTCCATGAGGTGCAAGAGTGACTGGGCCTCCCTTCTCAACCTCAGTGAGTACCCAGAGTGATGGCGATGATGGCGGCAGTTACTCGGATCTCATCAATTAAGCTGTACTCGGGGAGGTAAGTGGGGGAAGGGTGGCCGCTGTCTGGCCTGGCAGATCGGGTTTTGCACCTACTTTGCAGGCTCTCCTCACTTGTAACCAGATCCCGGTCCTTGATCGAATCCACTGCCTGCTTGGGCCCCGGCCAGAGACCGATCTTTGGGCATCTTCTGTAGAGAAGAGGAAGGCAAGACGCTTCACGAGCCTCTAATCTTGGCATCCTTCGCGCCCTCAGCTTGTCACCTCTGTAGAGATAAAGGAGGGAAGACTTTATCTTAGACCCGGTTGGTTACTTTTAGTTCCTGGATGTATGGATTGTACATTAATGATTATTCCTTGGGACTTCATCAGATATCCCTTAAGAAGAAAGTTACTTGGTTGTCTCCTGTTAGACCCCACCTAAAATTCACTGGCATGTAAAATTGAGCTAGATCTAAAGTATATTGTTAAATACTTCATTTGGTCCTTGCAGCCTGTACTAAGGTCTTGCTCATAAAGTTTATGCTTTTCTTGTGTCTTAATTTTTTCCATATTGGTAGATCAGTCTCTGATGAAAACCTTCACATTATTTTCTCATTAGTATGTTTATCTTTGATAGTTTTTCTGAGTTTTGTAGCACCCGCCATCTAGTCTTAATGAGACTTAGTTTATGACATAAATGAGGTGTTTTTCTGTTCTAGACATTTTCCCCGTTGTTTTTCAATTATGAAAAGTTGCAAATGCAGTTAGGCAAACCGTGGTGTTCTTAACATGGTGACATAGTGTGAGGGGGTGTTATATGTAGTGGGGCTCCAAATATGCTTGCTAACACTGAATTCTATTATATGAATGAAAGGGAAGAATGAATGACTCAGAAAGAAGTTAGGATTTGTGAAAAAAAAAAATCTATTGTTGAATTCCCACAAGAGCAAACTGTACCTGAGATGATTTTTTCTGAGTAGCTTAATTTTATTTGGAGATCATTGGGTTTGGGGATAAACTGATTTATAATGTTTTTTATCCAAATAAGTAAATATTATTGGAAGGAGTATGGGGTTCAAGGCAAACTCTGATAATATTTGTCTTTACATTGAATAAATCATGTGATTTCAGTGTAGTACTATTCAGGCCTCAGCTTAAGAAGAATTGCAAATTGGACAAGTTATAGTTATAAAATGTCCTAGCTGTAATACTTATAATACCACATGACTTTAAAACATGAATGGTGTTCATATAAAAACATGAATGGTGTTCATACATGTATCCTTTCTTTCTGCCTTAGCAATCAAACCATTGGATTCACAGGTTAAATAAAAATTTTTCTTTACGAATTTCACATGTGTGGAAAGGCTTTGGCCTTTGAGTTAAACAGTCCTGTGTTCTAATTTTGACTCTTACCAGTTACTCATTATGTAACTTTGAATATGCTACTTTACCTTTCTAAATATCAGATTCCTTATCTCTAAAATGGAGATCATACCTACCTCCATCAAATTGCTATAGTGCGTAAGTAATACTCATGGGTGTATAAAACTAATTGTTATTACTGAGTACTTTGGGTGGCCTTTTAATGGTTTCATTGAGTGGAGTTTGTTTAAATCATTACTCAGTAAAATTTTTCAAATATTTAAATATGTATACTTGCTTTTGCTAGTATGTGTTTCCACAATTCTATTTCTGTTTCAGTCAAATGCCTAGACATTTCTGTAAGAAAAGTTTGAGTTCATGGTCCTGTAGAGGGAAACAGATATTCAAATAAATAGGTAGAAAATAGTACAGTAATGAAACGTGTAACTTAAATATTAGCAAAAGTGTTTAGTTATTTAAGATGACATAGCTTTTGGAAAAGAAGCCAATGTAGCTGTCACTGATATGGCTGTCAAAATTTTCCAAATGGATTTATTCATTATTAGCAGTGCAAGTCTCATAGGAGTGGGTAGCTGAATGAACTCACTGGAAATAATGCCAAGGTCACAGGTTTAATAGCAGTGAAGGTTACTTAGCTTTGCTTTGTGTGACCGCTTGTGGTATCCTTAGCTCGCAAATATGGTTGGCCTCAAGGGCAATAGGGTTAAAAAACGTGGATACATTACTATTCTACCAATGATGGTATTATCTATATAAATAACAATATCGTTTCATCTTACAGAGTCAGTTTATCTAAGAGGATTATCGGTATTGCCTTATGAAAGGAGCTAAAACATACTTTTCATAAAATATGTACTTGACCTAATAATCATTAATACTGTGAAGAATAAGGCCAGAAGGGAGTATAACAGTAGCTGAAAAAAGCAAAGTATTGGTGAACATTGAAAGCAGCTTAGAAATATCTGCAAGTGTCCTGAAACTTACCAGCCCGATTTAATTTATTTTCTTGGTAAATAATACTTCTACATGTAAAAACTTTCTAAGGTCTAAAGGGAAATACAGTAAAAGTCTTCCTTCTACCTCTGTTCTCAGCCACCTAGTTCCCCTGGCTAAAGACAGCCAGTATTTGATTCTTATGTTACCTTGGCACTGGATCCTTACCACAGCAAGACAGATAAACCACTGTTTTATAGATGGGAAAAAGAAAAAAAAAAAAAACAAAAAAACCCCAGGCTCAAGAAAGATTCTGATTTACCTAAGGTCACAACCTGTTAAATGTCGGAACTAGAAATATTTCCCAAGTCTTTTAACTTCTAATCCAAGGTAATCTGCCATATTGCCTCTCCAAATCATAACTATTACCATAAAATATATATCAGTACATAAAGCAATTTTGTATAAGTCTAGAGGCACCTTATTCTAGTTTGTAAGGAAACTTGTTCCCAAGCTTAAATGTAAGCATAAGGAATTATTGTAAAGCAACAGAAAGAATAATCCATATTCAGTTTAGAAACAGTAAGAAAAAGCCTATGCCAATGATTACTTTTGAAATCTATTTATTAAGATAGCTTACAAGAAACTACAAATTTTTTGTTATTTAAAGTTTGGAGATTTTCACCCATAATATTTATAAAGAATTTAAAACTTTGAAACTTTTTAAAAAGAAAGTGTTACTATCAAGGGTAATATAAAGTACTGTATGGTATTTCAGAAATGCTAAAGCCTCCTCAACTTCACATTTTTGAGATGTATTTTTGCAGAGATTTTCTAGTCATATATTTTTAGTTAAGCAGTAGCATAGCCTTTGTTTCCTCTTTTTCCATTTTCTTAATTTTGTCTCTTACCCACCTCTCAGTTTTAGAAATTAGCTGCTTCTACACGAACAGTTCTGAGTAATATTAAGAGGGAAGGCAGCTAATACTTATTTTAATTAAGTCCAATGTATGTTGTTTTCATACGTTTTAATTCTGGCAGTAAAAATTGAGATAGCTGTCATTATCCAGATTTTACAAGAGGAAAACTGAGGCTAAATGAGATTTTTAAAATCAGGTAACATAGTAAGTGGCAAAGTATGAATTTTCATCCATGTTTGTCAATTTAGCAGCTTATGTTATTTCTTCTGCACCATGCTTTAGTTTTAAATATGGTATAGTGTAAATCAGTGTGGATTGTTAAGTTTTATGGATCTTTAAAACATTAGAATTTTCTTTTTATAATTAATTGCCCTCATAGGAAAATAACTATAAGGAAATATGCTAAAATGTCAAAATTGATTGCCTCTAGGTAATGAAATTATAGGTTTTTCCTCCTTTTTAAACTTTCCTGAACTTTCTATATATTATATAATGAGCATATATTACATAATTCAAAAATTACAAATTGGATGGAAAATGTTTCTATCCAATCCAATTTATTCTCTAAAAACTTGCAATAGTGTATCTTAAGTACTCTAGTTTCCAAGATTCTGTTCATCTCCCTTCCACTTTTAGAAGTCCATGTTCTGTCAGTTTTTAGTTTTCTGTTCTCTTCACTCCAGGTTAGCCTTCTTCACTGTTAGGTTCCTAGATATTTCTCCCTTTCTTTAACTAGCAAACTCAGGACTATGCACTCATTTTAATATTAGCCCAAGTTAATGTTTGTCCAGAATTTGTTCCACAAGAAGGATTTGTAGTGAGTTAAATTTAGTAAACTGTGGCTTCAAGCAGGTTTCTTCATGAAGGACCTCCCAGGACATTTTTGCTGAACATGCATTGTGATGTTTCAGAAGGTCAGAAGGGAAGTGTTTCCCAAACTTGTTTGACAAGAGAACCCTTTCTTCTCCATAATATGTATTAATGTCTTTTAGAATTAGTGTCCACGGAGTACACATTAGAGAACACTGGCATAAGCAAACTTTAATTAGCAAAATAGGTGGAGAAAATGGGGAAGGTGGATGTAATGGTGCCAATCAAGAATTCCTTTTTTTGTTTGTTTATCACCCAATTAAGTCCCATGAGCCCTGGCTCAGTTAGCATGAAAAAAGGAGGTAATTTAATACATTTACTGGTAAATGAACCTGTTTTGCCTTTGTGATAAGAATTTTTTTGATAGTGCAGAGATTTTTCTGTTAGAAACAAACATTTTCATATTTTTTCCTTTAGCAATCTGAAGAATTCATCTCTGTGTACTATCCATAAATTATATTTGTGAAGCCTAAATGTTTCCACAGAATTCAATTCAGATATCACAGACTATTATCAGAATACTTTTAAGGAGTTTTTGGCACATAATGGTAGGTAAACTTTGGAATCATGGATTTGGAGGGGAAATTCCCAGAGCTGAATTATTGGAGTGTAATTCTAATTATTTATACAATCAGATTTATTTCAACTTAGCTTTTACATGAATTCTGTTCTTATACATCAGCTTGTAGATATATGAAGGGTGTTCCTGTTTGCTAATGCTGCCATTATGCAAAATACCGGAAATGGATTGGCTTTTATAAAGGGGGTTTATTTGGTTACAAAGTTACAGTCTTAAGACCATAAAAGTGTCCAAGCTAAGGCGTCAACAGTAGGGTACCTTCACAGAAGAATGGCCAATGGCATCTGGAACACTGTTCTGTTGTCTGGGAAGGCACGTGGCTGGTGTCTTCTTCCTTTTCTCCCACGTTGTGTTTCAAAATGGCTTTCTCCCAGGGCATTTCACTCTGGGCATCTGGGGTATTCTTAGTTTCTCCCAGGCAAACTCTGGAGTAGCAAAAGTCTACTTTCAATGGCCAACTTCAAAATGTCTCTCTTGGCTGCAGCCACCTCCTTCTGTCTGTAAACTCTTTTATAGGACTCCAGTGATTCAGTTAAGACTCTCCCTGAATGGCTGGGGTAACACCTCCATGGAAATTATCCAATCAAAGGTCTCACCAGCAGTTGATTGAGTCACATCTACATGGAAACACTCAATCAAAGGATTCCAACCTAATCAACACTAATACATCTGCCCTGATAAGATTGCATCAAAGAACATGGCATTTTGGGGGACATAATACATCCAAACTGGCACAAGGGGTTCAGTGAATAATATACAGTAATGCTCTGTTAACCAACATCATAATAAATACCAATGAATTTTTCAAATAAATGAAATTCAGTCCTTTAATTACTGGGGTTTTAACAGTTTTCTATGGAAATCTTGAATTAAAATCACACTCTCAACCTTATTCGATAGAACCGAGTGTTGTTTTGATCCTTTGTTAGAGAAGCATCATCATGATAGGCAGTCATTCTATTATCACTGTCTTTCCACTAGGTGGTAGAACCTGAGGCTAAATGGCTACTGAATCTGGGAACTTGCTTTCCTGAAATAGCTTTTATGTAAACTTGTTTTTTAGACATTTGCCTCATGCTTGTTAAGAAATAAAAACAAAACAAAACAAAAAGATGTCACTGTGTACTCCCCAGGGCAGTGTAACATAGCTGCCTTCATAAAAAATTAATTATTGAATCAAAAGCCAAAGCAGCCTTCTCCCAAGTGATTCTTTCACCCTCTTGAAAAAAGCTTCTTTGCAGCTACCATCAAAGACCTTTCATTTGTCAGCACCTGTCAAATATCATCTTTGATTTCTGTACCAAATAAAAATGGGGGTAAAGGCACCTTCTTATTTTGTATCCCCTCTTCTACCTCATTTATACAGAGTTTGTTAAAAATTCCAAGAATTGATGCTAGATTATTTGGGGGACTCATTCAGATTAAGAACCCTACATTCAGATTTTACATATATAGTTAAGAACCAAATCACATTTTTCTTTTAAAACTCATCTTTATTCTTTATTTTTGAATAAAATTCCAATCAAATGCAGCACTTTATCCTTTGGGATAAAAATTAAAATATACATATAATAATTAGCATACAATTAAATAGAAATTATAAAAATAAATGCAAAAATAGAAAAAGTGATGTCAAGATAGAATAAACTTTAAAAACATTAAAAATATAACCATAGAAATAACTTTATTTTCACTAAAAATTAATGTTATTTAATGAGAGCAATGTGATTAAATATTCTTTTTTATTCTTGTGAATTTTGGTTATGAAGGTCTGGTTCTGAGTGCGTTTTATTTTACTTCATAGTTTTAATGGCTGTTATGGTTGAAAAAGATATTTTGTGGTAAATTATGGCACAGGTTTTTCATACTCACTTATACAAAAATTTTTGTTGAAATTTGGTAAATTTCTATCCTTGTTCTGTATCAACTGGCTAGTCTTATACACTAATCTGAAAATACTGCTTTTTTTTCTAGTTTTAATAAATGAGTTCAAAGCCCACTGAAACTTTGAAGCTTCCAGAAGAGGTTAGAAAATTATGCTTTCATATGTTTCATTTTAAAGATGTGAGAGAGTTTATATAGGTGATATATTCTTACCTTTTTTATAACAAAATCTTATAATGGTGGGAAAAATTCTGACTGTCTTTTTTCTAAAAACTCTCTCCATAACATAACTTTTGTTTTTTTGCTTTTTCTTAAGCAGTTACTTTTAAGTAATTGTTAAGATATAACCTATACCTTGAAGAGGCCAATTAAATGTGGTGGTGGTAGTATTGTAGCTTTTTAATATATCTGCTAAGTAACTTCTGAGGGCCACTTGTTATTCTAGTAAAGGACATCAAATTTAAAACTAAGCTTATCATTTTGTAAAAAGAAAATGCATAATTGCTCCTAAAAGTTCAATAACTTATTTAGATACATTGCCTTGAGATAGCTAGCAAACCTTGTGTGTTACAAAATTTCCATGGTCATGTCTCATTACAAAGTATTGTAAAGATTGTCTTATTTAAGATAACATAATCTATAAGTCCATTCCAGAAACACACAAACACAATATGTTACGGTACACTAAAAATGAATGAAGAAATGGAGAGGGCTGCCATCAACTCCTCAGCTTTTTGGAACTCTTCTCTCAGGAACAGCACACTATATGACAATGAGTTAATATTGTCAACCATATATTCAATATTAATAAATTTTAATTTTTCTAATTTTTAGGCAAATATAAATAGAAGTTAAATTTTCTTCCTTCTTTGAAGACTTACAACTGTGACATTAAATGACATTCTGGTCCATATATTGATATGGTAAAGCAAAACAGTTACCAAAAGTGAGATTTCTTGCGCATGAACTTGGAGTTTTCTAGCTAAAGAATAGCTATGTGAAATTTATGTAAGGCTATAATTCTGAGGTAAATACAGGAGGGTAACTGTACCAGTCAGAAGATGTTCTGTGCATTAACTCTTAAATACAGGTGAATGTATGGAAAACTAAAAACTCCTTGGGACAATGATATATTTCACTTTATTTATCGGACATCTGCAACATTAGCACATGTAAGAACAGTTAACCTAAAATCCAAAGACACTTGATTGATTAGTACCTATTTTATACAATTTGGTAAGCCTTAAGAAAGCAGTCCAGTTTTGTTTACATGTAAACTTGTGTAAAGGAAGGCTGGGAATTTGTTCTCTGGGGGAAAATGTTCAGTTGTTCTTCATGTAGTCTATGTAGAGTTTCAGCTATATCTAGCATATTGATCCTTTCCACTTGGAAACAGTAGTCAGTAGTCATCCTCCTGAAAATTATATTTCCTCATGCAAGTCTCTTTCCCTTATAATTAGCATTGAACTAGAGACAAAGGTATTGTCTTTCTTCATAATGAACTATTTCAATAAAACTGGCTTTGATGCTTTAAAAAAAAACATCTAATATCCATTTCTTTTTTGAGAAAAGAAAAAATATTTGAGGTATGTGTTAACATTTATTGAGTACTTGATAAAATAAGATCTGAGTTAAGTACTTTATATGCCTTATTTCATTTAATCTCTAACGACCCAATGAAATAGAATCAATACCTCCATTTTACAGATGAAAAAATTGAGGCTTCGAGGTCATGAGGCTAGTATAAAACAGAGACTGGATTCAAATCATGTTTCTGCAACTTCTATCACTATGCTGTAGATCTGCATCCTTGCCATATTCATGTACATAGTTATTAAAAATGTTTAAGTGGTTGCTATTGAGTGGTGGGGTTATGGGTATTGTTCTGGTTTGCTTATGCTGCTGTTATGCAAAACACCAAAAATGGTTTGGCTTTTATTAAGGGAGTTTATTTGGCTACAAATTTACAGTTCTACAGCCGTAAAAGTGTCCAAAGTAAGGCATCAACAAGAGGATACCTTCATTGAAGAATGGCCAATGGCATTTGCTTGTCCTTTGCTCTCAGGTTGTGTTGCTTTCAGCTTCTGATTCCAGTGGCTTTATCTCTAAGCATCTGCGAGTCTTCTCTTGGATTCTGCAGGACAAACTCTGGGCTTCATCGCTTAGCTTAGCAGCTCTAAGCATCCTTCTGTCCACATTTCCAAGTGCCAGCAAGCATCTGGATCTCTTGGCTTAGCATATCCTGGGATGTTTTCATCTCTCTGTTCTCTGTGTGAGCTTCCTTTAAAGGACTCCAGTAAACTAATCAAACCCTACCCTGAATGGGCAGGGTCAAATCTCCATGGAAACATTCAATCAAGAGGTCACACCCTAATCAAAAAGATTAGTAACTCTGCCGCCACAAGATTGCATTAAAGAATATGGCTTTTTGGGGGACATAATATATCTAAACCGGCACAGGTAGTTTGTCTTTTTTCTTCATAACTTTATGCCTCATTTGAATTTTTCAAAGTAGTATGAATTTTAATTGACTTTTGTTTATCAAAATGATATAAGTACCTAGATTAAAAATCAAATTGAGATAAGCTATCATGGGTAAATTTAATGTTCTCAGAATGCCCAGGAATGACTATGGTCTGTTAATTTCTGATGGGTATAGTAGGAACAAGTTCACAGAAATGTTGCTATATTAGGTTGCTTTCTTGGAGTAGAGTAGGAACATATTGGAAGTAAAGTAGTTATCTTAGGCTAGTTGTCTTTTTCTTACTCCCTTGTTATGGTCTCTTTGAAATGTTCTTTTATTGTATGTTTTTTAAAATTTCTTTTAAATTTTTTTTTATTTTTCATACAGTTGATTTAAAAAAAAAAAAGTTTAAAAAAAAAAAGGAAAAATATATGCGGAGCCCCCTTGAGGAGCTGGTGGAGAATACAGGGGTATTGGCCTGCCCCACCTCGATGTTTGCTAACATGCCCACAGACATAGGGGACTGGTGATTTGATGGGTTGAGCCCTCTACCACAGGATTTGCCCTTGGGAAGACTGTTGCTGCAAAGGAGAGGCTAGGCCTCCTTATAATTGTGCCTAAGAGCCTCCTCCTGAATGCCTCTTTGTTGCTTAGTTGTGGCCCTCTCTCTCTACCTAAGCCAACTTGAAAGGTGAAATCACTGCCCTCCCTCCTACATGGGATCAGACACCCAGGGGAGTGAATCTCCCTGGCAACGTAGAATATGACTCCCAGGGAGGAATGTAGACCTGGCATCGTGGGATGGAGAACATCTGCTTGACCAAAAGGGGGATATGAAAGGAAATGAAATAAACTTCAGTGGCAGAGAGATTCCAAAAGGAGCCAAGAGGTCACTCTGGTGGGCACTCTTACGCACAATATAGACAACCCTTTTTAGGTTCTAATGAATTGGGGTAGCTGGTGGTAGATACCTGAAACTATCAAACTACAACCCAGAACCCATGAATCTCAGAGACAATTGTGTAAAAATGTAGCTTATGAGGGGTGACAATAGGATTGGGAAAGCCATAAGGACCACACTCCCCTTTGTCTAGTTTATGGATGGATGAGTAGAAAAATAGGGGAGGGAAACAAACAAACAAACAGACAGACAAAGGCACCCAGTGTTCCTTTTTACTTTAATTGCTCTTTTTCACTTTAATTATTATTCTTGTTATTTTTGTGTGTGTGGTAATGAAAAGTGTCAGGGATTGATTTTGGTGATGAATCTACAACTATGTAATGGTGCTGTGAACAATCAAATGTACGATTTGTTTTGTATGACTACATGGTATGTGAATATATCTCAATAAAATAAATATTTAAAAAATAAAAAAAAAATAAAATTGAAGTAAAAAGCTTAGAGAAGCCAAGGAAAGCTACAGTCTACTCCTACTCCATCCCAAAAGTATCTACAAATCTTTTAGCTACTTTTTTCCCAATATTTACCTTCTTATTTCTAAATAGTATGCTTATACTTCTGTTTCATAATTAATCAAATTTTAGACATTGTTTGCTGACTTCTTATGATGGCTGATGATTTACCTCTCTTTCATTCTCCTTCCTCTCTCTCCATCCTCTTATTAAATTATATCAAAGTTTGGTGAATATGTAAATATCATTCACTGCTGAGCCAGGTAGTTTTACAATTCTGTTTTCTCTCTAGTATAATTTTTTAATTTTCCTGTAATGAATGGTTACTTAAGTTTTTCTATTTGCTTAGTTTCTCATCCTTTCAATTGAATTTTAGTCATTTCTTTTTTTTTTCCTCAAGATCTGTCTTTGGACCCTTACATCTTTCTGTGGTTATATGGACCATTTGCTCTCTAGAAGCTCTAGACATCCGCATTTTCTGGAGACTTCCCTTCATAATCATTCTAGGAATTTATGTTTCCACTCTTTCCTGTGTCTCTTGTCTTCCTTTGTTTTGGGTTTACACCATCATTTTAGAAGAGCACAATCGTCACTTACAATGTAAAATTACTGATATTATTCATGTCTAAACATTTCTTTATTTTATCCTATTTGATTCATAGCATGGTTGATTATCTCTTAAAGGTTGAAAACTATACTCTAGCTCCAGTGTTGTTGTACAGAAGCCAGGTGCCATTTTATTTGCAGTCATTTGTATGTGACTTTTTCTCCCTCTCAGAAAAACTTCAGTATCTCCTCTTTATCTCTTGAGTTCTAGAATTTTACAATAATGTACCTTGGTGTATACTTTTTTTTTTTCCTCACCATAGTGCTGAGCACTCAGTGCACTCTTTCAATATGGACGCTCATGTTCTTCAATGCAAGGAAATTTTCTAAGATAATTTCCCTCCTCCATTTTGTTGTTGTTTGCTATGAAATACTTCTATTGATCCTCTAATTTTCTTATCTTTTCTGTCTAGTTAAGCATCTTTTCCTATTTCCTATATTATTTCCTCAACTTATCTTCCAATCTTCCTATTGAATATTTTATTTTGGCAATCATATTTTCTATTTCCAAAACCTTTCTTATTCTCTGAATGTCCCCATCTCCTTTTTCTAGTATGTTACACATTCATAGATGTGATATCATCTCTTGACTTGGAAAAAAAAAATTATTTTCTGCCCTTTTCATGGGTGCTGTTTTCTCCAAGTTCTGTATGTTTTGGTCTCTGTCGTTTTTGTTTCTCTGTCATTTTCGTTAGAGGCTTTCCTCAAAAGTTCCATGACTGGTGAGTAATCAATCACTTATGTTCTAGATTGAAACAATGTTACCTGGAAGCTGTGTTATGTAGACAGGACTTGTGGACTGATGAGCTTCACTACAGGCTTGAGTGGACTTCCAGCTTTTTATTGATTCCCAGATATCAGTGTCTATAGGTTTTTTTCTCTTTGGCCACTCCATTTCTTCAGCGAAGTGTTTGGCAGGTTCCCGTTAGGGAGGTATAAGTTTGGCTGCTGGAGTTCTGGAGCTGAATGGAAAAGGAGGCGAGCAAATTCCATTTAATCATCCTGTGTTTAGTCCCACTACTCTGCTATGTCTGGTATCCAAAGTCCTGAGCCTCTCTGGTTCAATTTCTCCAAAAATAAACATTCCCTGGCTTCTAAGTGTGGGAGTAAGAACCAGAGAAATCTAACTGCTTTTATGCAGAATTCAACCAACCTCCCTGTTGTCAGTCCTGTTCCCACCCACACTTTCTGCAGCACCGGGTGCTTATGAGTCCTGAACTTTGCCTGCTGTGTTGGCTTGTTTCTCATCCATGTTACCTCGGTATCACCCGCCTCTCTGCTGAGTCAGTTATTGTTCTCCATTCATTATTTGTCCTCAGGTGTTGTGGCTCAAGTTACAGATGTGTGCTTGTTTCGTTGAAGATGAGGTTTATGTTTCCATTTCTCAATTTTCCTTGTTTTGGGCTGACTTCAAGAGAAGGATGGGGCAGAAAGATTTCCACTCAACCATTTTCAAATCAGATGACTGTTTCTTTTATAATCTGAAAAAAACAAAAGCTATTTTCATTTTGAAGGGAAATCCAGTTACACTAGTCATTAAGAGATTTAGTAATGGAAAGAAGTGGTTGTAACTAAAGAAGCATTAAAATCACGGAAAGATTTTATTGGAGACCTGGTTATTTTGAAGACAGGGAAGAAGTTGAGAGGGAGAGATGGAAGGAAGGCTCTGGTAAAGGTAGGAATGTCATCGAAACAGAGGTAGAGCACTCAGACGAGTAGAAAGCTTCTGGAATGGGAAAAAGATGAAGGAAGAAACACCATAATTTAGAAGTAGCAAAGAGGCAAGGTTAGGGACCTCACACCCACTGGGGTAAAGTTAGGCACACATCTTAAGATGTTTGTTTTAAGATGTCTTTCTAAATAAAATTGCCAGGCATTTCAGACCTGGGTGATAATTTTTTCAGATTATCATACTGAATAAAAAATGTTGAAATTATGCAATGTTAATGATAATTATCTGCTTGGGGCTGTTTTATTAGTTTTTTTAAAAGTGTAAGCTCTTGGACAGTTAAATTTTTTTATTTTTTTAAAATTCATTTTATTGAGATATATTCACATACCATGCAGTCATACAAAACAAAGCGTACATTCCATTGTTCATAGTACAATTACATAGTTGTGCGTTCATCACTAAAATCAATCCCTGACACCTTCATTACCACACACACAAAAATAACAAGAATAATAATTAAAGTGAAAAAAGAGCAATTAAAGTAAAAAAGAACACTGGGTACCTTTGTCTGTTTGTTTCCTTCCCCTATTTTTCTACTCATCCATCCATAAACTAGACAAAGGGGAGTGTGGTCCTTATGGCATTCCCAATCCCATTGTCACCCCTCATAAGCTACATTTTTATACAACTGTCTTTGAGATTCATGGGTTCTGGGTTGTAGTTTGATAGTTTCAGGTATCCACCACCAGCTACCCCAATTCATTAGAACCTAAAAAGGGTTGTCTATATTGTGCATAAGAGTGCCCACCAGAGTGACCTCTCGGCTCCTTTTGGAATCTCTCTGCCAGTGTAGCTTATTTCATTTCCTTTCACATCCCCCTTTTGGTCAAGAAGATGTTCTTCTTGGACAGTTACTAATAAGTAGTTGTCTCCTCTAATCAATGACTGTTCATATTCTTTGGCCTACTTTGCTGCTTCTCCTTGTTTATTTTGTTCATTAGAATTTTGTCAATGAACAGCCAAAGCATACTGTTGAATATAATTTTGGCTGTACTAAGTGTTGATAAGCAATATTTCCCCTAATAATTTTAAATAGTAATATACCAGTGAGCTCACTAAGCTAAGAATACTTACTAAGTTACATCTCCACCAATCATTATTACTAGTCTTCATGAAACTCGGTATTTTACATTGTGAGGAAAGGTAATGCCCTATAGAAATTTATCTACTTGTTTTTCAAACTATCAAGAAGAATACCAGAAGTAAGTATATGTGTGTGAAATGCCAAATTTTTATCTGATCTCATGTTTTCTAAAAACTGCCTAGACAGTGAAGTCAGTCAGCTGACCAGTTATTGAAAAGAGTTCACAAAACTGCATTGGGACTGCTTACTTGTCATTCCTACTGTTTGGTGGTGATTGCTTATTTAATAAGTTCTTACAGCTTTTGTAACTCAGAATTGTTGATATTTTCAATTAGAAGGACAGGAAACAAGGAGAGGGAGAGTGAAGGAACCATATAGGGTAATTGTTCTCAAACATCAGTTCATAGATTTGTGACTGTCTCTTACAAAGAATTCACTGGTCTGACGTGAAATAAGAAAAATCAGGTGAGGGGAGATTGGCATGAGATATACTTCAAGACTAGAAATTGTTCACAATTCTAGTATATATTATGCCTGATAGTAGAAGATAGGCTTTTTCTGATCCACACTGAAAATTAGCTGTGGGAAAGGAACTCAGATTCTATGAAATTATTAGTATATGGTAAAGCATTTTATTTAAGTGGAAACAAAATATCTTGGAACTGTCTTCCAACATATCCAATACTCTGTCTTTTTTATTTACTAAATATGCTTTTTTACCTTGGTCCTAATTGGAGCTTGATATATGAACTCTGCAATGTGGATGACACGTGGTTACTGACATTTTTTTTTTTTTTTCCTTAGGTATATCCAGAAAGTGCCCAGAAGAAACTTCCTGCTGGAAAAACTGAAAAAGCAGTATTTATAACCCTGGGATTTGTGGCTAAATTGTTAATATGGCAGAAAATAGTGAAAATAATAGTAGAAATGTCGATGTAAGGCCCAAAACTAGTCGGAGTAGAAGTGCTGACAGAAAGGACGGTTATGTATGGAGTGGAAAGAAGTTATCTTGGTCAAAAAAGACTGAGAGTTGTTCAGATGCTGAAGCAGTGAATGCTATAGAGAAAACTGAAGTTCCTTTAAGGAGCCAAGAAAGGAAGCACAGCTGTTCATCCATTGAGCTGGACTTAGATCATTCCTGTGGGCATAGATTTTTAGGCCGATCCCTTAAACAGAAACTGCAAGATGCTGTGGGCCAGTGTTTTCCAATTAAAAATTGTAGTAGTCGACACTCTTCAGGGCTTCCATCCAAAAGAAAAATTCATATCAGTGAACTCATGTTAGATAAGTGTCCTTTCCCACCTCGATCAGATTTAGCCTTTAGGTGGCATTTTATTAAACAACACACTGCCCCTATAAATCCCAAATCAGATGAATGGGTAAGCACAGACTTATGTCAGAATGAGCTGAGGGATGGTCAGCTAAAACAAAGAAGAAATGTGGAAGAAGATGTCAACTGTTTCTCACATGCCAGTGTTCAGCCCTGTATGATAACTCCCAACAATGCTCCATGTGGAAGTGGTCCTATGACTGGTTCTGTGATGAACTTGGTTTCAAATAACAGTATTGAAGATAGTGACATGGATTCAGAAGATGAAATTATAACCCTTTGCACAAGTTCCCGAAAAAGAAACAAACTCAAATGGGAAATGGATGATGAAATCCTGCAGTTGGAAACACCTCCTAAGTACCACACTCAGATTGATTATGTCCACTGTCTTGTACCAGACCTCCTTCAGATCAATAACAATCCATGTTACTGGGGAGTTATGGATAAATATGCAGCTGAAGCTCTGCTAGAAGGAAAACCAGAGGGTACCTTTCTACTTCGAGACTCAGCACAGGAAGACTATCTATTCTCTGTTAGTTTTAGACGCTATAGTCGTTCTCTTCATGCTAGAATTGAACAATGGAATCACAACTTTAGCTTTGATGCACATGATCCTTGTGTCTTTCATTCTCCTGACATTACTGGGCTCCTAGAACATTATAAGGACCCGAGTGCCTGTATGTTCTTCGAACCACTTTTATCCACTCCTTTAATTCGGACTTTTCCCTTTTCCCTACAGCATATATGCAGAACGGTTATTTGTAACTGTACAACCTATGATGGCATTGATGCGCTTCCAATTCCTTCTTCTATGAAATTATATCTGAAGGAATATCACTATAAATCAAAAGTTAGAGTACTCAGAATTGATGCACCAGAACAGCAATGCTAGGAAAAGGATAGGAACATATGAAAGAGTATATACATATCTTCATTTCATATTTTATTTTTCTTATTATGCCACCTTAGATTTTCCTACAAGGGCAGTTGTAAATTTTAATGCCCTAAGTCTTTCTTCCTGACTAGTTTATTTTTCTTATGATACACTAATTGTTTAAGGTTACACACTAGGGTTTAAAGGATATTTTTTACTATGTTTTTTGGTTTTGTTTTTACCATGTAAATTGTATATTTAATTTTTTCTTTTCCTGATTGTAATCCGTATATGATAACAAGCATATTTGAAATTTGATAGGCATTGCAAACACAGTTGCATATTCTGTATTTCATACTTTTCTTTAAAAGTGATTCTTTGTCCTTCCTACATGTAAAATGTTTTGTTAATCTATGCCATCAATATTCCTAAACATAAAATAGAGTTTCCCCTTCCCCTTTTCATAGAATTGTTTTAAAATTCTTCAGTAAAGCTGAGTGTGTTGTAACTCACAATTCATACTAACATAGTTGGCTTTTATAATTTACTAAGAGGGTGTTGAAGGTAACAAAATGATTTAAAATAAAACAATGCATTTTCATTTTAAATATTAACTATAAAGCAGGCTTACTAAATTTGATTAATCTGGTCAGTGAGAACATGACATTTTAGAGGTGCATTTATTCTACAATGTGGCAGTGTTATTGCTGAGTAGGTCTTTCCACCTGGACAAGTTAAACTATCTTTAAAACATAAATACTGTTCTTTTCTCACTGGAAGCTTTAAAAATAATAATAGCCCTTTTAATAACTTAGCCCTCTCATAGAAACTTGGAGCCTGTTACTTTGGGGAGATCCTGCAGTTTATAAATAGCCACAGATCTCCACTGGTAACCAAAGAGTACCTTACTAGTTTTGCATTATTTTAAATTGAACTTGAGAAAAGAGTCAAGAATTTAACATGGAGTTCAGTATTCTGGAAGCTTAAAATTATTTCTGATCTTCAAGTTCCAAATAATTACTCCTGTCTTCAGAATTATGTATTTAATGTAGCCTTAAAAAAAAGGAAAGCATTTTGACACCTACATGGTTTATGCCATACTGAACAGTACTGGGCATCTGGTAATATTTTGTATTTACTATCCCAAGAACAGGGAAGTATTTTTAAGAAACATCATTAGCCCAATATAACTAATAAAGATAAATGGAGTGATATCCTATTCAACTCCTGTTTTTTTTTTTAAAAAAGAATTAATGAATAATAAATCTCTCCTTATTCATAGTCCTAGACAGTCTTCTGGTGAACTGTCTTACCCTTTTATACAAATTGGCATTTTTAATATCATAGTAATTGATTTCTTGACGCTAGTTTAGTTGTATGAGGAAGCTGCTTCTACCTGGATTGAAGGCAATTTGATTCAGAAATTTCCAAGTTAGAACAGATGTTTCTTAATTGTCATTGCTTTTATGTTGAAGTAGCATTTTCCTATTTTGCAGTTCTGTTAACCTAAAGATGGCCTTTTTCAATAATAGCTTTAAAATAAATTTTTAGCATTTACAAAAGTAAACCAGGAAAATTTCTGCTATCATGTCTTCTAGCATTTTTTTTCTCAGTGATCTCAAGATTGCTTTGATCTCAATGAGAAGTAGCTATTAAAATAGCACCTCTCTTAGCAGTGATGAGGCCCAGGATATCATAGTCCAAATGCTGGGATAAATATCATCTCTTCTAAAGATGATATTTACCTTTTACAAAGGTAGAAAAGTCTCATACTACCTCATCTTCATTGTTGCGCCTTTGTAGATCACTGAGAATCTTATTAACCAATATAATACTTCCTAATATCTGTCTTTGGTGAAAGAACGTTAAAATTAACAATATGGTAAGACTCTATCCGTGATTATTGTTTTTATCAGAATTTGATAATAAGACTTTCTGTTTCTGTGAAACAATTATAATTTTAAATATTTTTCTTTTAAACATAACTTTTTATCAGCACAGAAAAACCTAAGGGAAGACTAGCTAACAAATATTCTGTTAAAGGGTAGTTTTATAAAGAAAAATGAAATATAATTATGTTGTCTTTTATAATGGTAAAAATTAGTGTTTATATGAGAGTCAAAACCTAAGTAGCTTTTCATATAATTCAAACCGGTTGCTAGTGATATATTTTCTCTGGTTTTCTTATTTTTTCAACTTCAAGGTATTAACAGCTATTAACATTTTCAAAATACTGCCATAATTGTAGCCTTGAAGTAAATGATCTAATAAACGAGAGCAGGGAAGCGACTCATTTACTCTGAAATGGTTTGTATTTTTCCTTTGGTATTTGCTACAGTGAAAAGTAATTTGGAAAGTAGAAATATAAATACTTGAGAAAGGAACCATTTACCATGAAGGAAAAGGAAAAGAGTAATAATAAATTAATGTTTTAAAACATTGTAAGGGATTGGAATTTAGAAAGGTTAACCCTTTTTCTGGGACTTTGTGAGGACATATTTGGAAGAGCATCCAGTATTCAGAAAGTAGCTCATTAAAAAATGTAAAAAAAAAAAAACAAGTATTTATTGAAATATAACTAAAATGGCTAAGTTTTGAGAAGAAGGATGTGAGGAGATATAAATATATCTAAATATAAATTTTGTAAATCTTAAGTTGGACATAAACATTTGAAAAGTATAAAGTCCGGAGTTGAGAAAGCATTTAGCATGGTGGAAATGTGTAGAGCATATTGGCCAGAGAGGATTGAGCTAAAAGAAACAAGATAAAATATTAAAATTAAGAATTTAAGCATTACCTCAGGGAAAAGTCTTGACAGTGAAAGGGAACTACTTAATCACTAATAGCTAGTCTGGACCAGACACTTAACTGCGCTTTGGGAATAATGCTGCACTCATCAGGAAATAAACTTGACTTTTCTATTTCTCTGAAACTTTTCAGGACATACGCCCCCTATCCCCCCTTTTTTTAAGCTACAGCATCTTTGATTCATTCTGTAATTCCTGAAATATGCTAAATGGATTTTTTTAGGTTCCTTGAACATTTTTGTATGAAGAATCATATGTGATATTTCAATAACCATGCCATTCACTTAAATAATTCATAGAGGGAAAGCTTTAATTTAAAGGAAGACCTAATAGGAAGAAGATTAAAGGAAGCTTTTAGCCTGTGGCTAGATTTATTGATTTGGTGATCAAACCTGTGTTCTTTCCTGAATTTCAGCTAATGGACAACTGTGGTAAAAAAGTGGCTTTCAGTTAAAGTTTAGACATTATAAATAATATAAAGAATGTCTTAGATACTAGAAATCCTTTAAAAAGTAGAACAAATGTGGCAAATAGGACTCATTATTATACAAATTCCACTTATTTTTATAAGGAAAACACACAAACCATTATTTATTCATGAGCAAAGCCATTAAGAAGATAAATCAAGTTATCAGCTTCCTGTCTCCTTCAGTTTGGATCATTTTATAGATCCACATAATAGAGAGCTTCCTTCCTATGAAACAAAAACCTTAAGACCTAACTCCCTTAAAAATATACTTAACTTTGTGTTTAAGAATGGGGTTTTGTCACCTTTAGCTATAATCAGAGTCCAATAAACAGCTTATATAATTGATTTTAGTGAAGCAGGTTTCTCAGGAAAATACACTTTTAATTACAAGAGCTACTCCTGGAGACAAAGAAGAAAATTCTAATGTAAAATAGTCTGTGTAGCATTAGGTAACTTAATGCCAAAATGAATTAAAGACTTGAATTTAAGCAAATCATTGTTTCTACTTTTGGGGAAAAAAATCTTTACAATTTTTGTTTTAACAAAATCAGTTTTATACTCATTTTTATTTCTAAAAGAACCAAAAGCACAAAGGGTTTTTGTTCTGTGTTAATGGCCTAGTAGAAATATTGAGAAATGCTGCAAAAGTCTGTCTGTACTATTCTAATTCATTAAGATATTGGACACAAAGTGGACATAGCTTTTTAAAATAGATTGACTTTTAATTAGAAATGTAGACTAATGACTATAACCCAATGGAAAGGGATTTAGGGCATATGAATCTTGTTCTAAATAAAGCCAAAGTCTTTCTTTGATTTACTTTCTAATTGTGAGTAGATTATTCAATCCTAAATCTTTCTTTGCCTTCATTTCCTAATACATAAAAGGTAGGTAATAATACTTGTCATTTGGCTTCCTATAGGTTAATTCTAAAGTTAAGAGGTGACCCTTGGGGCATACTTGAAAATAATTGCTGTACAGCTTTTAAGTAGTAATGTGATGATAGATTTTCAAAGTATCCCTTTAGCAGACCCTGCAGAATCACAGTCATATCTTTTAGTTTGTAATAGTCTTTGTTGACTTGATTTGACAATAGAGATGACAGTACAAATTTGAATTTATAATTTAGACTCTGCAACTAGATGAACATTGCAGTTTCCTCCTACACTTCAGAAGGCCTATGTAAAATTGATGTTTGCCTAACTTATTTTAAAAATTGATTACTTTGCAGGAAATAAAGATAATCACTTTTGCCATGTGTGTAATCAAATCTGAGCTTTCAGACTTGAGAGGCAAGGTGTAAAACTCAGAGGTTTTCTCAAGGTATACTGCCTTTACTAGAATTGGATAAACTATAAGCCAAGTATGAACTTGATATCTACTTGAATGTATAGAGTTTAAATAGTAACTTCACAAAGCTATTAGCACTCTTGTCAATCAGGCTTGTACGATCCATTCTCCACCCCTTCCCCCCAAAAAGTAGACTATTTCCATTTTTATTTCTAATCCTGAAGTTGAATGTTTCTTCTTGGATATGACTTCAAATAAATTGATCTGAATAAATTTTCATTTCTTCTTAATTAAAACTTCATATATGAAATCCAAAGGCTTTGTATTTTGTTTTTAAAATATTGTATGGCCTTACCTCTCACATTCAATTTGGAATCTGAAAAAAGGGAAATTAAAAACTCTGTAGTCCCACAAATTTTCTAATTTACAATACACTCTAGGTTTTCATGTGTCAGTTTGGGTCTTCCAAGAAGCAGATGCCAAGATGTGATTAGATACAGAAGAAACCTATTGAAGGAAACACCTATAAAGGATAAAGGGAGAGGAAGCAGAAGGTGGGGAAGTCTAAAGACCACACTGCAAGTCTCCTGTAAAGGAAAAGCTGGGAGGAAGAAGGATGGAGTAGGGAGGGCTTCAGACTGCAGCACAGTTTTGAAAACTCAGAGCCATATGGGGCATTAGTTTCCAACAAAGTTTGCCTGTAGGGGATCCAACATGGGTCAGGAATAGCCTGCCTATAGAACTCCAACTCTGCACAGTTACTGATGGAGCAAGAGGGAAAAGCTGCAGGCTGTCAATCATGATACATAGGGCCACAACTAAGGTGAGGTAAATGAGGTGCTCAACTTGGGCATACTTTTTTTTTTGACAAAAAAGTAATGAAAATTTTAATGCAATATTTTAAGAAGAATAAATGAAAAATACGATAAAATATAAAAATTTTAGATAAAAGCAGGATTGTATTACTGATGTTTCCTTTTGCTTCAGGCTTCAATAGGTCTTGGCAAGGCACTGCTGAATCACTGCCTTTTAGAAGGCAGGGTTGGTTGTCCACACTAGTGGTGTGATTGTCAATAGACTGTAAAGCCCTGTGCCCCTATCCAAAATTATGTCTTCCCAAGGTTTAGGTATCTGATATTCTATTCTATTGCTTATATTTCAATATGAGAAGTATATGCCGGGAACACATCCAGAGTTAAGTCTTCATTTAGGTAGTTCATAGGTAGTTAATAGTCAACACCAGCCACAGACGCACAAACGGCCTACACAAAGAAGCAAAATGATATAGGTGTACTGCATACTTTTTAATGTATTTAACAAAGTTTTCTGAACATCTAGCTTTCGCAAATTCGCAAATTTTTGCACGGCATGTAATCATCACGACATCTTTACCAGCCTGCAGTTTTCTTGACGGCTGGAGCTATGTGTCAGTCATCTTTTGGGCGTTACACGGAGTAGATGCTTAATGGTTATTCAGAAGTGAACATGTGCGGAGAAGAGGCATTTATCAGGAAAAATCTGGAGACACCTGTTCCTTTAATTTCAATTTATCAAGCCATTTGCAAATGTTTATCCTTTCCCGTATTATTCCTTCAGCTGTCCAGTTTTGGCTCATCGGGGTTCCGTGTCTGTCCCCTTTCTGGACCGCAAACTTGGCCGCATTCACACCCAGCCTGTTTCGAGGCCGGGCTCTAAAAACAGCTGCGCCTAGGGGGTCCAGAATCTGGCCTCAAACCACTCAAGGCAACAAGTTGGCAATTTCCCCCTTGGATTGCCCTTAATTTCACCGGCCACAGGCGTTTCCCCTTAGTCCTAGAGACTTCGGAAAACCGGGAAGGTTTCCACCCGCGGACTAACAGAACAACCGCGCCGCCCGGACCGAACCGGACCTGACGCAGTGCTGCCGGAGGCCTGCAAGGGGCGCGCGCGCGCGCGCGGCCGGTGACGAGGGGAGGGGACGGGAGCGCGGGCGGGGGAGGCGCGCTAGGCGCTTCCTGTTCCGGCGCCAGGAGGAGCCGCGCGCCGCTGTTGCTGCTGCCGCCGCTTCTGCCGCCGTCGCCCGCCAGGCTGCGTTCGGTTCGTCAGTGTTCAGTTCCTTCGTACCCATCGCCGCTTCTAAACCTTGCTACGGGATCGGATCCTGCCGGGTGAGGCTGCTTTGGCAGCAGTGGGAGTCGCGGAGGGGGTCGGGAGAGCTTAGATTGAGGGGCTGGCGGGCGGGCTCAGTAACGGAGGTGCCTCGAGTCTCCTCCGGTGCTTGGGCCGTGGTCACCTCCTGGGGCTTGGGGCTAAGTGCTTCTCTCGATCACCTCCTTGCGGGCTAAGGATTGGTCACTCCATCCCCCACCCCTATCGCTCACCCAGGGAGAAGGCGTCCAGAGTAGTGACGTCATGCCCGGCGGGTTTCTCGGCGTTTGACGTCAGGCCGGTTGGGGGCGGGGTCTCCGCCCTTCCCCCACTCGGTCGGGCGCGACCCGCTTGGGAGGCCGGTTCGCTCCGGTTGATCCCGGATTCTCTTTGTTTCTTTGGTCCTAAAGGACTGAGGGCTTCACGCCTCTTGGCCCTGACCGCCTCCCTTGTTGATTAATTTCTAATAAGGGAGAGGACGCCCCGAATTAGGTTCTTAGAGGGGTCTGATTCTTTTTTGAGATAATCCCGGGATGACAATGTTCTGGTTATTTTCTAGAGGAATTGCTTACAATTACGTTAAATTTTAGATACCCGTGACAGGAAATACAAAAGGTGCTGCGTTTCTGTAATACTTTTTTTTTAATTTAAAAGTTCTTGGCGTGTATGTTATTAGTTGTTGCAGCTTATAAATAGCTTAACCGTTTTCCTTTTTAGAAACCAACGCTAGTGCTTTCAATAAAGATTGTAACGTTGAAGCGTCAAACCAGACTCACTTGACTGAAAATTATTTTTTATAGCATTACTATTAGAGAAATATCCATGGTACACCTGGTAGTTGTAAAGGCCTGTTTTGAAAACGAACTCTTATTATAGGCGAACTGTTACGTCAGAAATAGTTCAGAAGTGTTTTGGAGGAAGGAAAAATAGAAATTTTTGTTGCTACTGGTGTCTCTGAACCCCCTCTTCAAAACTAGTTTGTCCCAGAAACTTTTGAATTGAGATACAGATATGGGAATGTTTCTGTCTTCTCTGCAGGAGAAATAATACCCGTCTCCGGTCGAAACCCTTGGGGCCCCCGTATTTTGGAATTTGGAAATCTTTGAATTTTTATCTTTAGATTTTAGAAAGCCAGTGTAGTGCATAAACAGGTGATGATACCCCCAACAGGGTGAGTGGCAGCACCCAAAACCAACATGTATTTGTATATCTACGTGTGAATAGTCACTCTTTTAAGGGGGGATTATTAGAAACTACAGATAGTCTCAGTTCAGGTTTTTCCACCAAGTAAGTTTTGTACCAAAATTGGGACGGTTTCATTTTCAAAGGTTTGGGGATTGACAACTGCAGATAAGGCAGTTAACAATTATTGCAGATAACAATCGCTGTTATATGTCATGTGGACCATATAACAGTGATTGTAAAAGCTAGTATTTGTTGAACTTTTGCTCTGTGCCAGACAGTGATTCAGAGATTTGTTTGTTTATTGTATAAGCGTCACAGCACATTTGTGAGGTAGATACTATTCATGTCTTCTTTTTACCTCCGAGGTTTGGAGAGTTTAATTTGTCCAGGGTCCAGAGCCAGCCAGTGAAGAGCTACAGTTGAACCTAGGCAGTCATTCTTTCAGCGTTCACTTTTTTGACCAAATATTCACCTGTCCGTTTATAAAAGAAGACAAGAGAATTTGATATTTGTTGCCCATCCACTTTTTCCAGGTACACTGTAGGTCTTGATATGAGTCGCATTTAATCTCACATATTACTAATATGTTCTTTGTAGTTGAAGAAACAGATTCTTTTGGGGGACCTGACTCTTACGTGACCTAAGAGGATTCAAATCCTGATCTAATGTCTCTCTGCTAAGACTTTTCAGATCCCTTTCCTCTTTTGCTATATTCCACCCAATCTGAGCTCTTTGTTCTTCCCCACAGCTTCTTTCTTGCCTCTCTTCTGTTTTTTGCACAAACTGTTCTCTTTTCCTTAGGGCCCATTTTACCACACTCCACCCCCAGCTCTTACCTCAATTTTATTCTAGACTGTAAAGGCACAACTTCTAAGGAATCCTCCATGATGTCCCCTCTCTTGATTCCTTCAGGGGCCTCTTGGAGGTACTTGCATAGCACCCTGTGCTTCCCCCGGGTAATTTAGTTTTGTTTTGTGGTAGCATTAAGCATTTGCTCCATGCAATACTAACTCCCATAGAGCCCAACACAGTGCCTAGCCCATCGTTGCTGTAAGTACTTGAATAGATGTATTAAATATATCTGACATGAGATGACTGAAAGATTGAATTTTTGAAATTACACATTTTGAAGTGAATTAGAATGTGCAAAGAATTTTAAAACCCCAATTACTTAAGTTTCCCAAAGTCAGAAATAAGCTAGTATTGAAAAGTGTCATATTCAAATTCAAAATTTACATTTTCAGTACATTACCATCACCCTCCTCTCCCCACCCAGCCCTCCAGTATTAAACAACATGAAAATCTTGTCCAACTTCCTTTAGTTTCTCTTAATATCTTACATGAGTATAGCACATTATAAATCAAATGTTACTTTAATTATCTGTGAGGTAGTCAGGGATTATAACTTTTACAGATGAGAAAGTGGTCTCTGGTTAAGTAGCTTGCCCTTTATCTAAAGACTCACTCAAAAGGATTTATGTCCAGGTTTCATAACCATTGTAGTCCCATCTTCTTTTATCACTTCATCACAGCTGATCATGGCCCTCTGAAACATTTCTTACTCACTAGTAATTTGTGGAGTTCAACTTTCTAAGACCTCATGATTATTGAATTATCATTTTTACTCTTAACAGCCATAGAAGTTTATAGAAATGTTATGGTTTACTTTTCTAGTATAT
Source organism: Choloepus didactylus (assembly GCF_015220235.1). NCBI lineage: Eukaryota > Metazoa > Chordata > Mammalia > Pilosa > Megalonychidae > Choloepus > Choloepus didactylus. The sequence continues at coordinate 57,392,108 of NC_051310.1, read as the reverse complement.
GTCAAAAGACATACTCTTAAAATATTCTTTCTGCTCATTTTCTTGAATGATGCATGAATCCCGTCATAAGTAGTAATGGAAAATTTGGGAAGCATTATCTTTAGATTCTTCCAAAAGGAGGAAAAAAAAAAATGAAAACCTTTCATTGTTATAATTTTTTTATTATTATTATTTTGGGGGAGTTCAAGGTTATATTGTCCTCATTTGAATAATTAGCACAATTCAGATATTTGGGGGGAAATCTTGATATTTTTACATTCTGAAACTCCTCATATTAAAACACTGATATCCAACTCTTATTTTTTTACCTTTTTTAGAATTGAGTGTATTCCCCAAAGATCAAATAGGAATGCTTCCAGTTACCATGAGCACTGTTTATTCTAGGCATGGAGAGCAGGTCACTTGACTCGAGTGCCATAATGGGATGTGACCTGTTTCTAATTCCTGTGGGAAGGCCTTCAGTATTTTAATCATAGGATTCTAACATTTCTATCTTCCAGGATTTGACTTTGAACTTAAAATTTTAAAGCCAGAATTATGAGTCAGTTTAATTTTATTAATTTGTATTAATTTGTATTAATTTGTATTAATAAGTATAAAACTTATACTTTTATGTAGTTCTGTGACCAGTGAACTGTATATTGTGTATATGCTTTTCCAAAAATAAGAGGGAAAGTAGTAATTATGAAAATCTGAACAGCACAACTATATGAAATTGAATAGGTTGCTTTGTTAGATTACCTGTTTGAGAATTACAGTACACTTTGACACAAAATCAGTTTCTATTTCAGAAAGGCTCACGTTGTTTGAAAAACATGTTAGTTCTGTGTATACTTTAAACTTGTTATGAATTGTTAATACCACTAAGAAAAGACTTCCAGTTTATATATAGTAGTATGTCTTTTTACAGTAAGCTTTTTTTTTTTTAATTTCTTGTGTTGGTCTGAAAAATTTACTGTTGTATGATGGCAAAACACACAAACCTTAACATATGAATGGATTGTATTTGCTATACTTTCAAGATGTGTATTTTGATATTCTGAATAAAAAGAATATAAAGTCTAACAATTGTGACATAATAGGCACCATCTATTTTTTTTTTTTTATCATTCCTTAGGATAACCAAATCATACTTACAAAATAAAACCCTAAGAATGCAAGGATGGCTCAATATTAAGCAGTCTATTCATATATTTAACTGTATTGATATTTCAAAGGAGAAAAGCTGTGAGATACAGTAGACACCAAAAGGTCTTCTGAAGAAATTCACTGTCTTCTCTGTTGTTTTTAACTAGCAAAATAGGAATAAATAAATGTAGTGATATAGGTATAAATAGAAATGTCCTTAATGCAATTAAAACCTCAAAAATAAGAATTATATTTAAACATTAGAAGCATTCCTAAGAGAGGTGGGAACAAGACCATCATACTCCCTATCACTATTTTTTTTTATCTTCATTTTATTGAGATGTATTCACATACCACGCAGTCATACAAAACGAATCGTACTTTCAATTGTTTACAGTACCATTACATAGTTGTACATTCATCACCTAAATTCCCTATCACTATTAAACATTTTGTGATTGTTTAAGTCCTACCTGATACAAAGAAGAAAAGAGGCATAATTCTTTACCTGGAAAACCCAAAGAATCCCCTGTGGAAGTTTCAGAAATAAAATAATTTAGTAATGTGGCTGCAGGAAAAAGGTGAAAAGTTAGAAATCTACTTCACATGACATGTGTAGGACCCGAACAAGAAAACAGACTACTGAGTAATATAAGTGAAAATTTTAGGAACTAGAAAGACAATCTGTAAATTTAATTTGTTCCCTCAATGAACTGTAAATTTAATACAATTCTAATCAAAACACCAACAGATTTTTGTTAAATAAAATGATCTGGGAAAATAAAGGAGAATATGCAGCAAAATCTGAAAAATGAACAGTAATAGGACTACTGACATTATAATTTGTTAAAGAATATATAAAGCTATTGTGATTAAAATGGAATGCTCTGGTGCAGATCAGAAGAAAGAGGCTATAACCTGGTTGTTAGCCTAAGAGGCTCTGGAGTAAGACTGCCTGGGTTTGAACCCCTTCTCTACATGTCACTCTCTCTGTAACCTTAAGCGAGTAAAGTTAAGCTTCCTTTTCCTCAGCAGTAAATTGGGGATAAATATGGAATTTGCTTCATAGAGTTTGTGGGAGTAGTAATGAGATGATGCACCACTTAGCATTGTGCTTATTCCATGATAAATGTTCAATATATATTAGTTGTGAGTAGCAGCAATAGAATGTGTTAAAGGCAGCTTATCCAATTAGGTGAGAAAAGATAGATTATTCAGCAATTATTGTTTGGAGGGAGAATTAAAAGACTTAAAACAAGAAAATTCAGTGGTAAAAAAATACTGTAAGAATGTAGGTGAATTTTTTGTTTAATCTTGGAGTAGGGAAGGCCTCTAAATATTACAAAATCCAGAAGTCGCATGTAGGGAAGGATTGATAAATTTGACTACATGAAATTAAAAACTTGTAGTACTTAAAAAAGACCATTTAAAAGATCAACATAAAAGGAACACAGGAGAAAATTTTCTGTCTCATGTATTAGAGACAGGGCTAATTTCCTTAGTATCTGACAAAGCAATGAGAAAAAAGATTTACTACAAAATAGCAAAATGGTCAAAACAAAAACAGCGTATACTGTCTTATTCCATTTACATGAAGTTGTAAAAGCAAAACTAAAATTAAGTAAGAAAAGGGTTGCTGTGGGTGTAGGGGAGGGTTCATTCAGTTTCTCTGAACTGATGGAAATGTTCTGTATCTTGTTTTGGGTGGTTACAGGGGCATACACAACTGTCAGAGTTTGTTAATCAGAACATTTTAAGATACATGCATTTTACTAAATGTTAATTATACTTTAATTTAAAAATTTTACAAAAGTGTTAAAAGAACTTAAGCAGATTCACAGAAAAATAAGTATAAATCAGATATTGAATACAAAAAGGTACCCTACCTTCCACATAATTAAAGAAATGCAAGTGAAAACAAGATGCTAATTTTTAATCTACCATATTGAAAGAGATTTATAATTTTTATAATACCAGAGGATGAAAGAGGAGTTAGAGGAAAAGGTAAGTGTGTAAATTGGCATGGACTTTTTGGGGATCGGTCAATCTGTTTTTATCAGATGAATTTAAGCAACCTAACCTGTTGACTCTAAATTCTACTACTTGTTCTTTTTTCTGGTGATAGACTTTCACAGGTGAGTAAAACATGTTGCGAGATGTTCAACCCAAAGTGCTAACAGCCTAAACTGCCATCAAAATGAGATCATAAACTAAATTTTGGATCATTTTTGTACCATGTGCAGCCAATAAAAGGGATGAAGTTGGTAGATCAATATGAGCTATTATGGAAAAACTTCCTATTTAAAGAAAAACATGTTATATTTCTTTTCTTTATTTAGGAAATATGTTTACAAATTATTAGATTCCATTTTAATAAAAATAATTATGCATGGAAAGTTCCTTAAAGAATATATAAGAAAGACTATTCACTGGGTGTGAAATATTCTTTCTTTCTTTTTTTAGGAAAATGTCTGAAGAGTTTTCGGTAAGTTGATGGATTTATCCTTGATAAGTTTTACTGCCCTTAAGAAAAAGGACATGGTCTGTGCTTTTTGTGGTTCTTGGGTTTCTTTGGCATCTGATTTTGATAGTTGATTTTACTTAGTTTACCAGATATAACATGTTTTAAAATGTATTGAGTAGTACTTATTTCATTATGAATGGTTAAACTGAAAAATTACAAATATAATTACTTCTGTTCTCTTTTACTCTGATAGTACTAATAATAGCTAATATTTTTTTAGTAAGTCTTAAATACCAGGCACTGTGCTAAGTGCTTTACATGAACTTTCTTATTTAAACCTCAAGTTAACCCTGAAATTTGTTTTAAATGAGGGAACTGAAGCTTAGAGAGGATGGTGATATATTTGAGATAAAGCCAGAATTCCAGTAGCGATCTTGACTTAAATTTTATCCTCTTAATCACTATACTATATTAACATAGCATAGAAATGAAACATGGCATTTTGATTAATTGTATTTAGAAAACTTGAGCCTTTGTGAGGAATTTGCATTGTAAAGTCGAGATTTGGGTTAACACTTTAAGGTTCTGTATTAAATGAATTGCTTTTTAACTGAATAGTTTAGCTTTTGAAGATGCTATCTATGTTTATAATCACTGACCCTATAACTTACTATTCTATTATGGATTTGACATGTCTAGTCTTGTTTGGCTTGACTTGTGCCTGGATGAGCTGGATAAGACATTTCTATTTTGTGTTCCAGTTGGCAGATGCACTACCCGAACACTCCCCTGCCAAAACCTCTACTGTTAGCAATACAAAACCTGGTCAACCTCCTCAAGGCTGGCCAAGTTCCAACCCTTGGAATAACCCAAGTGCTCCACCTTCTGTGCCGTCTGGACTCCCACCAAGTGCAACACCTTCTGTGCCTTTTGGACCTGCACCAACCGGAATGTATCCCTCTGTGCCTCCCACCGGACCGCCTCCAGCACCTTTTCCTCCTTCTGGACCATCATGTCCTCCACCTGGTGGTCCTTACCCAGCCCCAAGTGTGCCAGGCCCTGGCCCCACTGGGCCATATCCTACACCAAATATGCCCTTTCCAGAGCTTCCTAGACCATATGGTGCACCCACAGATCCAGCTGCAGCTGGTCCTTTAGGTCCATGGGGTTCCATGTCTTCTGGACCATGGGCACCAGGAATGGGAGGGCAGTATCCTACCCCTAATATGCCATACCCATCTCCAGGGCCATATCCCATTCCTCCTCCTCCCCAAGCACCAGGGGGAGCACCACCTGTACCATGGGGCACTGTCCCACCAGGAGCGTGGGGACCACCAGCACCATATCCTGCCCCTGCAGGCTCATATCCCACACCAGGACTCTATCCTACCCCCAGTAATCCTTTTCAAGTGCCTTCGGGACCTTCTGGTGCTCCACCAATGCCTGGTGGCCCCCATGTGAGTGTTTAATTTGTTATTTAATGTGCAGTAATAGTCACATAAGCACAATTGAAAGATTGGTTCCCTCCAATTTTGAATGGAAGATTTAAAAGTTTTAAAACTTTCTAAAAGGGGGCGTTTATATGTAAAATAAGAGTAAATTTCAAAGATTCAGGTAGAGCATTTAAAAGGATGAAAGTACAAGCATTCCTGGTACTAAAAATGGAAAGAAAATTTTCCTGAAGACCAATCTCTGCCTGTCTGGATTGATAAGAAAATAGATTTTTAAAGAATTTCAGGCAGTGAGAGTATAACTGCCTATTTTTCAGGCAACTCTCCATGGTGTTTCTCAGCCAGGATTTTGTTAGATCATTAGCAGTATTGAGCTCAAAATTATACCCCTATTCACTATAATCAATTAAGTGTAATGATCTATGCTTTACTGTCAGCTAAGCTGGAGTAGGGTTTTTGTCTTAGTTGAGGAGCCTATTAAGGGCATATGAAAAAGTAAAAAGGCACCCCCCCCTTGAGGTAAATTAAGCAAGTATCCAAAAGCAGTCAAGATTTCCCTTAGGAAAAAAGTTTGTTTATTCTTAACATACAAACTTAACAATTCAGATCCCCATCTAGATTAATCAAACATCCATTTCAGGTGTAAAAGAAGAAAATCTCAATAAAGTACCCCTGACATGTCTTCCTTTCATTAGTATAACTTCTTGCTATACATATATATATATATATATATATATAATTTTTTTTTTTTTTTAATTTTTGCAAAATGTATGCCAAGGTAACTAAATGAGATGACTTGTTCTTTGGATTTATTAAGCAATAAATTTATTTTAAGCCATAGGAAGGAGTTCATAAACTCTATTTGCAAAACTAGAAGTTGACCTTTTCTTTCTTCTATTGCAGTCTTACCATTAAGTTAATGGATGAAGAGATGACGCTTTGCTTTTTGAAGTACATATATATATGCACATGACTGCATATATAAAAATTGCTGATTTCACTATTCTTAGAGGGCATTCATGAAAGAACAACTCTTGCACCTCTCAGAGAAGATATCTGCCTCTTGTACTTGGATGTACATTTGGAACAATCAGATAAAAACGTAAATCATTCAAATGTGATTTTTATTTGGTTTTCATGGAAAGTTAAAGTGATTAAGTATATTGAATAGCTCTTTAATAGAATTTGTTTAAAACATGAAACTACACACTTAAAAATCTAAGATGATGTGGACTGTTGTTAGAATCTATTTCATTGGCAAGTTAGTTCAAGTATTTTTCTATGATCACTTTTTCCCTAAATAAACACACTTTGAAAACAGTCATATGGCCATAATTTAAACAAGTGATGCCTCTAAACATTTTGAGCTGCTCTATCTATAGGATAAATAAATCTGGTCCTCTTGAGGTTATATTTTGGATATACATTTTAAAACTGTCAGTAATTATTGCCACATGTTGAGTTAATTAACCAGCCAATGTTCTTTGTTATCCTTGAGCTTTGATTAGAAAAAACTTTTTCTTCATTTTGAGTTCCACTTAGCCTGTTTTGTTTTTAGCCAGATGGGTCGTACACCTGTAAAATCTGCCATTTTTGAAAAAAACAATTCTTTTTAATCCCGGCCAACGTGTACATAAATTATGTTCTTACAGAATTGGTGATGTCTTTTTATTCTTTTAGAATGTATTATGAGATACCCATATTGCTTTGAGAAGAGCTCAAGGAAAGAAAAATTTTCTTCTTTGTTTTGAACCTCAAGCCAGAGGAAACCCCGGGAATTGCTTCATAGCAACAAGTAATTTGCGTTCCCACAAGACCTGAGGCAGCTATGCTGCCCAGACCATTCCCTGTAGCCCCACTCTCAGTTCTTTAGAAGGAGCACATCGTTAATTCCTCCCTGATAACGGAAAACTGGCACACTCCTAGGGATCTACCATAAACATATCGCAGTTACATTTAGAGAACCTTAAGTCATACAAGCATGACTGTTCTCTTTGTACAAGTGCGAATCAAAATATGTATCTATCTTTCAGTCTGGTTATAATGTGTCGTTTGTCTCCTGCATAGTTTCCTGAATCTGTTTGTAAAGCTTATGGCTAACAGTTCAGTTCTGTATTTGTTGACAGGTAAATAGTTGAATTGCGTGCCATCCATGAAAAAATTATCTAACACATGAAAATAAAAAATTGTAGAACTCTGCAGTTGAGTTTAAAGCAGTGTGACTATGTTGCTTAAATATTGAATATTGTTTGTAACTACCAAAACAACCTACATAGCTTTTTGGCAAAAGATAAGGTTCTTAGATTTAGAATAAATGAGTGACAGTAGAGCTGACCTTGTTATTTGTCAGATAACATTTTGAAACTTTTTAATGTATCCATTGGACTTCTAAAATGTATTGTGGATTTCTTGGACCAGTATCGGAGAGATTTATGCTGGATTGCGCTGTTTTTTGTTAGAAATAAAGTATTTAGTAGTTTATTTCTCTTATAATTAAAATGTCAAGAATGCCAAATGCAGCCAGTTTAATGGTTTAACAGCTACCTCCTTTTAAGAAAGCAAGATGATCACCCTTGAAAAGGACATTTAGTGTTTAAGCCTTGTTGTAAGTAGATGATAGATTTCAACCTTTCAGAATTGATAAAAGTGGAAAACTAATTTGTTTAGATATTTTCAGATGGGAATGTAGGCAGCTCTTAGTGTGCCATAAAGGGTCTTTTTTCTTTACTTCAAGGGCGAGTAGCAGCTATCTACAACATTCTTGGATTCTGTTGTCTAAGCAGTCTAATTTACAGGGCAGGTGGCTATAGGAGTTGTCATAGTTTAAATTACCAGTCAATATCATAATGTCAGTTAATTGGAAGGATAGGATGACAGGTAAAGTGAGATGGTAGCAAGACTCCTCTCCTTATAGTTTTGGTTGTCTTTACATTGAGATAAGTTGCCATCTCTGGCTTTAAATGCAATCGTTAATGTCATGCTGTAGAGGATGTAGTTTGACTAAAGTAGCAAGTTTGGGAATCTGTAATTACAGAATCCATTGTCTTGGTTATGGGAGAAAATTTTTTATTAAAGAATTTGTAGGGACATAAACACGAGATTAGAGATTACTGCTTCCCATTAGTATAACATTTTTAGTGTCCCACACTACCCTAGATCACTGCCATTTTAGCCCTTTGTTTTTAAGGATGTTCCAAGTGATATTTGGGAGATATTTGTTTGTTTTAATGTAAGAGTAAAATCAGAGGAATAATAAAATTTGCTTTTATATTCTCTCTTTCTGCAAAGCATAATTTCTCTCATTGGGGAAGTTCTTAATTCTTATGGGCATTCTGGACCAAATTTTTAGGTTCAGGGTGGAGTTAAAAGCAGAAGAGGTTTCAGTGAAGGAAGGGGGAAGAGCATCTAGGATTTTTTTTTTTTCTTTACAAAGGAATAATATTGTTTTCAAAACAAGTCATGCTAGGCTGAGATTGGTTTATGGAAAAGAATGCTTGTTAGAAAGTATGTTTGGTCTTGAGGGAACCCAAATTATGGAATATGTATTTGATGAGATAGTTGAGGTATTGAGGAATCGTGTTTCTGTGGTTAGAATCATAGATTTCAAAATAAAATATGTAAGCAGTGCTGAGGTTAAACATAAAAATGATTGAAAAAATAAAACTTTTAAGTGGAAATTTTGCAAGATACAGTATATCTGCCTTAGGTCTTCATTGATACACTCAGTTCTCAAGACTCAAGTGCTCTTTAAAGGAGTACTTAAAATGCTTTGGCTCTTTTTTTTTCTGCAGGACTCAGCCTTACATCGTTTTATGCCTATGAAGCACTGTTTATAGCTCTAACTCCACAGCCCTGTTTTGTGTAAAGTGTAATGTATTTATCATTCAGGAATAGCCAATACATTTTTTAATTACCTAAGGAGTTCTTTTGTCCATATTACTATTTATTGTCTTCAGTAGAGAATCATAATAGGGTAGAGAAGAAGGGGTGAATTTTTGGCCTAGGTGAATCACACAACCACAGTGGAAAATGGAATATTTTCTAGGAGAAAAGCTAGTTATACCCATGATATTTTCTCACACAAATAATTAGTGCCACCTACCTATACTCAAGTGTACAACTTTTGAAACCATCTGTGTAGGTGAACATAGCTCTATTTAAAGTTTAAAACACTGTGCCTAATTTGCATATCAATCAGTTGCCTCTCCCTTCTAAATGATTAGTGCCAACGTTTTCCTTCCTCATCCTGAATGATGTAGAACTGGTTTTATAAAATGCCAGAGTTATAAACTCTGGAAATTAAACTTAAGCACAGACCTTCGAGTGTTTTTTGAAAAGCATAAGCTGTAAATTCAGATAAATTATACTATTAAGCTGTACTATGCATAGAAGGTAGTGAGTGGTTTTCAGGAAAGACTATAATCTTAAAGCAATATTTAATATTGAAAACAGACACTGTTGGTTTGTAGAGTCCTGCCAAGTAGAACAAAAATTGCCAATAAAATCAGTATTAGTAAAGAAATGCCATGCAAACTTCGGGCTCTAGAAGACATCTGAGAACTGCCTTCATTCAATAAACATTTAAATGTTAATGGTCCAAGTGCTATTCCAGATGCCTGAGTTACAGAAATGAAAGATAATCCCTGTTCTTGGGAGGCTCACTCTTAAGGGGTGACATTACTGAATTGATTAGTACATCCATTAGTTTACATAGGTGAACATAGTGTTGCTGGTAGAAATTATGTGTCAGTCTTTGGACATTTTTTAAGGGCAAAGTATGGTTTGGTTTTTTTTTTTTTTAGGTAAGAAATTTGATTTTTTTCAAAAGTGTGGTGCTAGTGCAGCTATTCACATGTGCTAAGTAATGTGTTTTTCCTCTCACTTTTCCCCTGGATGAAGGCACTTTCTCTGCCTGTCACTGATTAGCAGATACTGACTTGTTGCCATTAAGTCAACTTGACTTTTTATGCGTGTTCTATACTTTTTTGTATTTTTTCCTGAAATTGTGATCTTTCATCAACTTTTTAATGACAAATTTAATGTATGTAATTGTCTATGCATTTTAAGTTAAACTGCCTAAAATGTGATTTGACACATGTACATTTGTTTGTATTAAGAACTGTAAACAATCTGAGATGTTAGGTTTTATCACCTGCTGCTGTGTTTGTAAACAAAGACAAATGTTGCTTTAAGAAGTAATTATAATTAGGAATAGTCTATGGATGTGATACTTAATATTTTTTAAGATAAACTTGTTTGCTTTTGTGTATTATACCTGAAAATTTTTTTAAAAAATGTATTTTCATGGCTTCACAGTTCTTCCATGTATTTTATTCTTTAGACCCAAATCTGGGCTTCCCTGAGCAACTTGGAGGCTTAGCTAATTGCAAATTAGTTGCTTTAAAGAAAGAAAGGGGAAAAGGCCTGAGACATCTCTCTGTTTGTGATCTGCATTCACTAAACATTTAAACAGGCTTCCTGGAAACAACTCATCCTTCCACAAACCCTCTTTCAGCAACATGTTGTCCACTGTGATAATTCTCTTCTCCCTTCAAGGTTAGGCTGTTCTTTGTAACCAGATTATCTGTGTTTACGACCTTTCTGCCCCTGCCACCACAACCCCCATTTTCTTTTATGAAAGAGAGCTATATTCTTGTTACAACTGCTGTGTATTTGTGAGGGCCACGTTATTAAACCTGGTATTGTTTACCATTTCCATGGGGGCTTTGCAAGCCTTCTTGGAACCCCAGTTGTAAGAGACGCTATACATGAGTGAATAAGTTGTGGGACATTTTAATTTTGAAGATGATATCTCCTTTTCACTTCCTAATTGGACATAACACAACTAAAAATTTAAATAGTGTATGTCTTATTCCATATGCCTTAAAAATATGCACCTTAAATGGAACTTTGAGGTAAGTAATAAAATATAAGACTATCCTGCAGCAGGGCCAGGTCTTTTCCTATAGTGAAATGAAATTGCTTTGACAAATACCTGCCTCTCTGGGTTACCTGACCCAGGCAGATCCTCTTTTACCCCCATACTAATGCTCTTAGGCTCCAATCCTTTTATAAGTGGTCTCTAAAGCAAAACAGAATCCTGTTAGTTCATTTCTTTGAAACATGCCACTGCAGTAGCTAGAATTCCAATGCCAGAAGAAATTTCTGTCATGCCATAGAATTTTTCTTGTAGCTTTTGAATGTTTTTTTTTTTTTTCTCATTGGGGCAGTTTATTTTCATACTGTGTTTTGCAGAGCTCTGGAGTTCCAGGACTGAGGGAGGGTACCAAATCAGTAGTTCTCAGTCCCTCTCTCCTTCCCACCTCGTTTCACTAGAGCAGTTCCCTCTCCCTCTTTCTGTATTTTGCTTACTCAGTAGTTGGTTAGGGGGAAAAGGTTTTGCTGCTTTTAAAATTTTAAAACTTGCAGGTGACCATGTCTCCTAGTTGAGACTTGCTAAGATTATACTCATAGGTTCACAAGTAGAATAGAATCTCGGACAATCTAGGATTTTAAGCCATATTTACAGTATTAGCATCACAGAAATAAGAGAAAATTAAACTGATGGTTTTGTTAAGGCCATTTTTTATGCTAGGCCTCATTTAATGTAATGGTCATTTAAACTTAACATTACTTAAAAACAGGTAGATTAAAAAGAAAGCCTCTTTTTACATATAAACAGTTTTTTAAAGAGTAAATCCCCCAAATCATACCACTAATAAGTAGTGGAGACAGCTCTTCTGTCATCAAGATGTAAGGTGTCCAGTACCCTATAAGGTTCCTTGATTACTGCTCTAGAATCTTGCTTTTTCTCTTGCACAAGACATCCTGACTTGTTCTTGTCTCTTAGCAAGCCACTGAGTAGGTTCCAAAGCTGTGGGAAAACTCCCTTTCCTAAGATAACACTCAACTGGTTAAAATTTTAGATAAAGAGGCTAAATTGACAAATTTAGCTTATCCAGCTCTATTCCCTGGGAGCTAATAATGATAGCAATTTGTATGCTGTACATACTTCAACTCATTCAATTCTTAAAATACCCCTGCTTTTGAAAGTCATACACTCTAGAAGGAAATAGGTTACATGTATTATCTCATTTAAACCTCAGAAACCTCTGAGATAAGTACAGTTCTATCCCCCTTTTATGAATGATGAAATTGAGACTAAGGGATTTAGGGATCACACCTCATAAATTGTGGAATGATTAGAATACTGGACATGACTGATTTAAATTCCATCTAACGTAGATGTTACAAAGCAGACCTTGTTGGTTATTCATTGAAAAAAACTTTATGTTGAGACTGCATATCCTTATAGTTCAATGAGTGATCACAGTTCTAACACTGCTGGTTTAAAGCCTGCAGTTGTGCTTTCATAAATAAAGGCAAATATTTTTCAAAGGTGTAGCAGTTAAGAGTAGGTTTAAGATACGGACGTGACAATTATTCTAATAGGTAACAAATGATCAAACCACTAATTTAGTCAGGCCTTTGTGCAGTTGAGTGATCAAAGACACTATAGGTATCCAGAATACCCTTTAGTGGTAAAAGGCCAGGACAAGGCTGTTCGGTAGCATGGCTAAGACAGAAGAGGTCTCTATTAGCAGTGGATGAGCAGCCAGTGAACAGGCTGGGAAAGTCAGAGAGAGGTTCTGCCAAGGATTGCTTTACAGTTCTTTTTTTAAACTTGCCAATGCAGAACATGCTAAGTTAAAACATTGTAACTGTTGCTTAGTTACTGCAGCACACAAAAATCCCAAGTACTAAAATTAATGAAGACCTGAATGCCCAAAGAAATCTTTTTTAAAAAGACTAAACTACATGACTAATGATCAGGAAACTTACTCAGGCTTTTTATAGAAGTGGAGTGAAGAGGATTAATGCAGACTAGGAAAAGCCTCTTTACACACTTGAGAAGATTTCTTGTCTGAAAGGTGTTAAGTCCACCTTTGGTGGCACCTTAATAGAAATCTGGTCAATTCTGAGAAGGGAGCCCTTCATAGTTCAGTGAGCTACACAATTGCTAGGGATTTAGGGAGCAAAGTTTATTTGTAGCTTTGAGCTCAGCTCTGGAATGTGATTTGGGACCATTTCTTAGTTTCCTCTGCTCATTTACCTTATCAGTAAAACGTGATCATGCTCAAAGTACCCTGAGGGGAAAATATGGAACATTTATCCTTTCCTTATTTGGTGTATTAGCATGATCAGAAGAATGCACATCTAATATGTCTATGTTAATGTTCCATTTTTTAAAATCAGGTTGTCAAACTTGAGGATTAAAAGTTAACAATGAATTTATTAATTATTGAATATCAAGATTGCACTAAGTAAGTGATCATGTAGCCAGTTTGCCTGGAACAACTCGGATTCGTGTTGTTCTGGCATAATTATTAACAACATCCCCCTTTTGTTCTCAAAAGTATCCTAGTTTTAATGATAAGTTATATGTCGTTCTAACTTTTTATTTAAAGTGAAGATTTCCATGTTTATTTACTAAGGGAAAAAAACTGGTCCTAAAAAGCATGTTTTTGCACAGAAGTTAACCCTTGATTTACATAGATTCTCTAGGGTGCTACTCATATTGCATCAACAAAGGTGAAAACATATATATATATAAGTCACTTTGTATGCAGCTGTGTTATTTTAAGTAAATCCCAAAGGTAAGAGACTACACTCCTATCTGGACAAGAAGCCATGTCTTTTTAGTTTAGAGAGACTAGAGAGAGGAGAGATGGGAATAGTTTTCCTACTTTGTGAGCATCTATGCAAGGGTTTCTGCCTTACAGCTTCAATTGCTTTTTTTCTCCTTTCTAAAGTCAATTTCTTTGAAAGCTCCAATTTTTTTCCTAACTTAATCCTCTTATAACCGAGTAGCACTGAAAATTATGACCAATTTTTGGGTCTCATTTGCTGCTGCATGCAAACATCACCAGCTCCATGGTAGAATTGCATTTCATTCCCTTTAGTCCTAGGCAGGCAGGTGTTTCTAACCAATAATGGGATGGGGGTGGGAGGGTGATGACATTATTTATTTGAGTATTTTAAACCACTTCAAAAATCTGTATTGGCTGTAGTAATAGTTATCAACTCTTTGGGGTTCGAGGCATATCTTTGAATACCAGAACTTGTGGCTGTCCTGTAAGGATTAAATGCATCAAGGGTTATCACACCAGTATTCAACAGGCTGTTTGAGTAGAATGCCTACTGTGACGACCAAGTTCTCTAGCACAGTCACAGGCAAAGTTCTTGCTTGCATGTTCCAGGAAACAATTTTCTTTGGTGAATTAATGTTGTACCCACCACTTTACTCCTCCAGTTTGAATCCCACTCTTTACTGTCTGCAGTACCTGCATGGCTTGACAGGCTTTGCCATAAAAGTTTGTGTCCTTAATTGTGGCAAAAATTAGTTTTACACAGACCACAATTTAGTGACACATTTTTGTTCACAGCACACTTGCGCTACAGCACAGCGGTTGTGAAGTTAGAATTGGAAGCAGCTCACTGAAAACATCAGTTTCAGTAGAAAGTGAAACCTCAAAATACTCTATTTGAATATTCATTTGCTCCCAGTGCCTTTCATAACAAAGTACTTGGGAATCACATCTGACTTATTTATCATAAAAATATTGCTCTCAAACAATTCATATAATGTAAAGCATATTAACATTACCAAGGGGGAAGGAATATACCAGGAGAAAGATGGATGCAATTTGGAGAGGTTTACATAGAAGTCTTCAGAGATTCTGGTAATATTCTATTGAGTAGGGTGGGGGACATACATAAGTATTCATCGTATGTATTTGATTATATCATATTTATTTAATTAACAATATTTTCCCTAAGTATATGAGAACTGAGCACCTAATATTGAAAGGAAAACCCAGTTTCACTCATAATCTTTGAAACGAGTAGAGAAGCATAACTTCAGTGGTGACTGATTCCTGAAGCATGTAAGTGTTACACTGTAGCTGGAGTGAGTGTTTTTCCTTTATACTTAGTAGCAGAAAATCTCAATTGCCTTGTTATTATGAACACTAGAACTGCCATAGAGTCTTCCCAGTGATCCACTCAGTCTAATGTCCAGTCTGAGAAACCAAGAAATGTTTTGCCAAAGAGCATAATCGAAACATAAAACTCAGCAAGCCAAACCCAGCAGTAGACAGACGAA
Source organism: Choloepus didactylus (assembly GCF_015220235.1). Taxonomy (NCBI): domain Eukaryota; kingdom Metazoa; phylum Chordata; class Mammalia; order Pilosa; family Megalonychidae; genus Choloepus; species Choloepus didactylus. Next base: position 57,376,900 of record NC_051310.1, on the reverse strand, counting down.
AAGGCAAATTGATTGTAAAGCATTTGGTTGTACAGGCATTGGATTAGGCCAATATAAAGAAAATTATGGAATAAATACAGCTCCATGAATACATGGGATGATATGTCCCATCATGACGTTAGGCTCGGGAGAAAAATGGGAAATGCATAATTAGAGTGAGGATTCAGGTGACATGGTACAGTGGTAAAGAGTACAGGTTCTGGAACCTGCCAAGCTATGTTTGAATAGGGCTCCACTACTTAGCTAGCTTTATCACATTGGATATGAGTTACTTAACCTTTTGGTGCCTTTATTTACTCAGCTATAAGGTGAGGATAACAGTAATATCTAACTCCATAGGGTTATGAGAATTAAATGAAGCAATCCATGTAAAGTGCTTAGACATTATTGTGACATCATAAACACACAATGTCAGTTTATTACGGGACCTGGAAGGCGGTTTTTGCAATGCTGGGCATGCACAGTTATTATAGTCTAGTAGGGGAAACTGAATAGTGAACAGTCCATTTTCATCCAGCGTGATGTTATTGATGGAAGAGGCACAGATTACTTTGTGGACACCTAAGGAGCACCTGACAGTTAAACAGCTACCATTTATTGAACACAAACCTTGTAACATGGAATCTCCTAAGGGCTTTAGTCACATCTCACTGAGTCCTCATGAACAACCACTTCATGTTCCCAAGTAAGGGATAAAATTCAGGCCTGTTGAGTGCACAATCATCTTTCCTTTTCATGATGCAGGGTTCCGTTAGTACCTTGCACTTCAGAAAAAGTCCTGTCTCAGAGATGAGACCACGAGACTGTCCTCAACTCAAGCTGCTTTGTCCCTGTATTTTCCAAATAATCCTTACCCTGTTTAGAAGCAGTTAACTCTGGGTTAGGGAAATTGCTAGCCCCAGGCTTTAGTATGTGTTCCACTTTGCTAATGCTGCCAGAATGCAAAACACCAGAGATGGATTGGCTTTTATAACAGGGTTTATTTGGTTACCCAGTTACAGTCTTAAGGCCATAAAGTGTACAAGGTAACACATCTGCAATTGGGTACCTTCATTGGAGGATGGCCAACGGTGTCCAGAAAACCTCTGTTAGCTGGGAAGGCACGTGGCTGGCATCTGCTCCAAAGTTCTGGTTTCAAAATGGCTTTCTCCCAGGACGTTCCTCTGTAGGCTGCAGTTCCTCAAAAATGTCACTCTTAGTTGCACTTGGGGTATTTGTCCTCTCTTAGCACCCAGGAGCAAGAGTCTGCTTTCAATGGCCGTCTTCAAACTGTCTCTCATCTGCAGCTCCTGTGCTTTCTTCAAAGTGCCCCTCTTGGCTGTAGCAGCTTGCTCCTTCTGTCTGATCTTATATAGTGCTTCGGTAATTTAATTCAGACCTACCCTGAATGGGCGGGCCAACACCTCCATGGAAATTATCCGATCAGAGTCATCACCCACAGTTTGGTGGGGCACATCTCCATGGAAACACTCAAAGAATTACACTCTAATACTGATAGGTCTGCCCACATGAGATTACATCAAAGATAATGGCATTTGGGGGGACCTAATACATTCATACGTGAATGAGTTTTGGGAAGATGAGGAGCAGGCAGATATTCTGTCTGGTGAACTGATTGAAGGAAGTCCTGTGTAATATTCTGCTTCTGAGTAGACATGTTCCCAACATTCCAGAGAACGGCCCCACCCTGGGACAATTTTCCATGTGTCACCCTCAATGGCGTCAGCAGCACACTGGGAACACACCTTGCTTCTTGGCTGCCCACAGTTGCAAGATTCCTTCTTCTCTTGCTGGGTTTTGGTAGTACACAAGAGCTATTCATTAGTGTTTCAGCCCACTAGGAACTCTCAGCACTTAATATTTAAACAGTGAGCCCTGTTTCTTCCAGTTTCCTTTGCTCTAGATTGCATGAGAGACTTTAGCCTGTGTGCAGTCCTGTCTTCTAACCAGAAAATAGATAAGAGAGGTGAGAGGTATTTCTTGGAAGGAGTATAGGAGGATCTGAGAAGACTTTGACTTATGACAAAGTAAGACAGAACAAACCTTAGTTAAAGAGACAAAAATATTTCAGTACCTAGAGATTTCAAATGGAGTCTATATAATGGTACTGTGAACAGTTGATTGTACATCATTGATGATTGTATGGTATGTGAATATATCTCAATAAAACTGAATAAAAAAAAAACAATGAGATGTCACTACTCACCTACTAGAATGATTAAAATAAAAAAATAGTGACACTAACAAATGCAATATATATATATTTCAGTACCTAGATTTTGCAATCATTCAACCAGTATTTATTGACCATATACACTAGACCATACATGGGAATTAAATGGTGAACAGTTAGTTTCTACCCTTGTGTCACAAGCTAGTAGATGAATGTCATTAAACAATATTTATTACACTTGTGCTAAGTGATGGGGAAAATGTGTAACCTAGTCTGTATGACTCAGTACAAGCTCAGTAGAGGAAGTGACATTTGAGCTGTAATCTGATGGATGAGCAGGATTTAGACAGAAGACAAGTTGGGGGAAAGAGTGCCAGGAACAGAACACAAGAGGGGCAAGGAAAAAAATGCCAGTACTATTATATTTTTGGTCTGTGACTCCATTGTTTATTTCTTACAGGAGCTAAAAGGCAAATGCATAAAATGTAATGAGGAATCTTGTATTGGACTCATAACATCTACTTTCTGACAAGAATTGCACAAAGGTGGAGGGATGGAGAGGTTTAGGAACATAGTTTGTGTATGCTATTGAAGTTAAGTTGATATCAAAGCCAATGAAATTGTTACAGATTTAGGATGTTAAATTTAAGCCCCACAAAGAAAATATCAGAGATTATGCAAGTTCATAGAGACAGAATTATAGAGTATAGGTTGTCTGGGGTTGGGAACAGGGGCAATGGGGGTTTAATGCAAAATGAATGTAAGGTTTGTGTTTGGGGAGATGGGAAAGTTATAGTAATGGAAGTTGGTAAGAGAGGACAAATGCCCCCAAAACAACTAAGAATGACATTTTTAAGGAGCTGAAGCCTAGGGAGGAATGTCCTGAGAGATAGCCATTTTGAAACTAGAACTCCAGAGCAGACGCCAGCCATGTGCCTTCCCAGCTAACAGAGGTTTTCCAGATGCCATTGGCCATCCTCCAGTGAAGGTACCAATTGTTGATGTGTTACCTTGGACACCTTAGGGCCTTAAGACAGTAACTGTGTAACCAAATAAACCCCCTTTATAAAAGCCAATCCATTTCTGGTGTTTTGCATCCTGGCAGCATTATCAAACTGGACCACCACCCTATTTTTCATTTAGTTTTTGTCCCCATTTTTATACTCATCCATCTATACACTGGATAAAGGGAGTGTGATCCACAAGGTTTTCACCATCACACTGTCACCACTTGTAAGCTACATTGTTATACAATCATCTTCAAGAGACAAGGCTACTGGGCTGCAGTTTGTCCTATCTGATTTTAAAGACAATTGCATAGAGAACCCAAGATGGCAGTTAGGTAAGACAGGGAGAAAAAACACCTCCATGAAAAATACCTCCATGAAAGTGACCCAGAACACCAGTTCCAGTGATGCACCAGCCGGACGAGGTCTGCTAAATCCACAGGGACCATGCATTTGATGAAACTGGGAGTCTGCATTCTGAAATGAGTGAGTGAGCTGGCTGAAAGTCCTGCGGCCGCACTGCGGTGTGGAGAAACCATGGATTGGCATTTGGAGATGGACTAGTTCTTTTTTTAAAAAAAAAAAAAAAAGCCTGGGACCGACTGCGGATACAACGGTGAGAACCGCATAGTGAAGCAGTGCAGGAGCAGGCTGTCCCAATGCCTTGGTGTCTGGCGTGCAGGATAGCCCTTCCCACAGCCGCTGCTGATTGTCGCAGGGCCAGGGGGGCAGAGGGGAGCCAAAAGGAGAAAGAAACCATGACCCTTGCAACCATCTCCCTGGTGGGCTTTGGATGCTCCTGCCCAGGGCCGGACCCATAGCACAGAGCTGCGCCAAGGGTCCCAGTGTGATGGGGAGTGGTTCCCACAGCAATGTGCACACACCACAATATTGGCCATGGACAGTGGCCTTTAGGGCACCCACAGCTAATTGTCCTGGAGCTGGGAAGGTGGAGCTGTGTGAAGAGGGGAAAATTAACACACCCCTTTCAACCATTTTTACAGCAGGCGGGGAATACCCCTGCACAGCCCAGCAGCCCAGGACTTCCCTGGAGGGCCGGCGCACACTTGTAACATGGCGCAGCCTTCCCTTGGCAGGGGTCCTGGAAGAGCACGGCTGAGAAGGGGGACCCATTAGGAAATCCCAGAGACCCTATGCCAGTGCCGGGGACTTGTGGGCCAGCAGAAGAGACAATCTATGGCAGGACTGAGGTGAAGGCTTGGACTCTTGCAACAGCCTTAAATCTCTGGGAACACCTAGGAAGTTTGATATTAAAGCTGCCCTGCCTCCCTAACCACTCAGACACATGCCCCTCATTCAGATCAGACAGCACCAACAACACACCCAAACTTGGTGCACCAATTGAACCCCACAAGAATCAGACCCCCACACACCACAAAGACAAAGTTAGGGAGAACTGACTTGAGGGGAATCAGTGACTTGAGGATACCATCTGCTGGTTAGTTAGAGAAAGTATATGCCACCACACTGTAGATCTGACAAATTAGAGACTGGTATTTTATAGACCCTGAAAGAACCCTATCAAGTAAAGCAAATGCCAAGAGGCCAAAAACAACAGAAACTCTTAAAGCATATGATAAAACCAGATGATATGGAGAACCCAAACCCGAACACCCAAATCAAAAGATCAGAAGAGACAGTACTTGGTGCAATTAATCAAAGAACTAAAATCAAACAAAGAGAGCATGGCACAGGATATAAAGGACATGAAGAAGAGCAAGGCACAGGATATAAAGAACATAAAGAAAACCCTAGAAGAGCATAAAGAAGAAATTGTAAGAGTAAATAAAAAAAAAGATCTTATGGAAATAAAAGAAACTGTTGGTCAAATTAAAAAGACACTGGATACTCATAATATAAGAGGAGAGGAAGTTGAACAACAACTCAGTGTCCTTGAGGACCACAGAATGGTAAATGAAAGAACAAAAGAAAGAATGGAGAAAAAAATCAAAAAAAATTGAAATGGATCTCAGGGATACAATAGATAAAATAAAATGTCCAAATTTAAGACTCATTGGTGTCTCAGAAGGGGAAGAGAAGGGTAAAGGTCTAGAAAGAGTGTTCAAAGAAATTGTTGGGGAAAACTTCCCCAACCTTCTACACAATATAAATATACATAAATGCTCAGCGAACTACAAATAAAATAAATCCAAATAAACCCACTCCAAGACATATTCTGATCAGACTGTCAAATACTGAAGAGAAGGAGCAAGTTCTGAAAGCAGCAAGAGAAAAGCAATTCACCACATACAAAGGAAACAACATAAGGCTAAGTAGTGACTACTCAGCGGCCACCATGGAGGCGAGAAGACAGTGCCATGACAAATTTAAAATTCTGAGAGAGAAAAATTTCCAACGAAGAATACTTTTTCCAGCAAAACTCTCCTTCAAATTTGAGGGAGAGTTTAAATTTTTCACAGAAAAAGAAATGCTGAGAGATTTTGCTAATAAAAGACCTCTCCTACTTCACATATTAAAGGAAGACCTACCAACAGAGAGACAAAGAAAGGAGAGAGATAGAGAAATTTAACAGACATGTATAGAACATTACATTCCAAATCACCAGACACACATTCTTCTCTACTGATCACAGATCTTTCTCAAGAATAGACCATATGCTGGGACATAAAACAAACCTCAATAAATAAAAAAAAAAAATTGAATTTATTCAAAGTACATTCTCTGACCAGAATGGAATACAAATAGAAGTCAATAACCATCAGAGACTTAGAAAATTCACAAACACCTGGAAGTTAAAAATGAGGGGGAGATGAAAACATTCCTGGATAATCAAAAGCTGAAGGACTCCATCACGAGTAGATCAGTCCTATGAGAAATGCTAAAGGGAACTGAGCAGACTGAAAGGAAGGGATGCTAAACAATTGACTGAAACCACATGAAGAAATAAAGATTTCCAGTCAAGGTCACCTGGTAAATATAAATAACAATACTACTGTATTTTTTATTTGTAACTCCACTATTTACTTCTTACAGGATCTAAAATACATAAACTGTAATGATAAATCAGTGTTTTGGGACTTAGTGTAAAATATGTAATTTTTGACAAGAACTATACATAAAGGTGGGAGAAGGGAGGAGTAAAGGAACATAGTTTATGTGTCCTATCGAAGTTAAGTTGGTATCAAAGAAAAACAAGATTGTTAGAGACTTAAGAGATTAAATTTAAGCCCCACAGTAAACACAAAGAAAGTATCAGAGAATTTGACCATAGAGATGAAAAGTGGAGTATGGGTTATGAGAAGTGGGGGAAGGGGCAATGGGGAGTTAAGAAATGAGTGTAGGGTTTCTGTTTGGGGTGAAGGTAAATTTCTAGTAATGGATGGTGGGAAGGCAATAGCATTGCAACATTCTAAATGTGATTAATCCCACTAATGGTATGCTAGGGAGGGGTTGGAATGGGAAGATTTAGGCTGTATATATGTTTCCACAATTGAAAAAAAAAAAAAAAACAGTCTAAATAGATAATGACAGTTAAATGCCAAGGATGATCCTGGATGGGATCTGAGGATGGAGGAGAGGAGGCTCAAAGGGACACAGTTGGGACATAAGAAAAAAAAAAAGAAATATGGAATGTAAGCTTTGTATCAATGTTGAATTTCTTGAACTTCTTAGCTGTGCTTAAAGGGAATGCATAAAAGAATGTTCTTATTCATGGGAAATGTATATGTGAATTATATTATTTGTTCAAGGAAGTGTGCAGCTTGCTCTCATATGTTCAGAAGACAGAGCAATAGATGATGGATGACAGACAGGGAGGGAGGAAGGGAGGGAAAGAAAGAAATGGTGGTGTGACAGGATGTTAAAGTTGGTGGGTCGGCATATTGGGGGAGGGGGGTCGGGGTATGCTGGTATTCTGTGTGTAGGGTTTGTACTGTTTTTGCAACTGTTCCTGTAAATTTGAATTTATTTCAAAATAAAATTTAAAAAATAATAATAAAAAAATAAAAATAAAAAAGACAACTGCATAAAGCAATATTAAAAATGTGTTGGTGGGCTTATAGTATTTTAAGATGTAATTTTTATGACATTAATAGTACAAAAGGAAAGGAAGGAAAGGAAACCATATTGAAGAAAAGATTTTGTATATTATTGAAATTAAGTTGATATTCATCTGAATTAGATTATTTTCAGTTAAGATGTTAATTGTAATCTCCAGGGCAAACACTAATAATATACTTTTAAAAATATTTAGTAATAGAAACAGCAAGGGAATTAAAATGGTATAAGAGAAAATATCTCTTTAATGTGAAAGAAGGCAGTAATGGAAAAACAGAATAAAAAAAGACATAAGACATATAGAAAGAAAAAAAAAATGGCAGCAGTAAATCCTTAGTTGTAATTACAATAAATGAGCATGGGCTAAATAGTCCACTGAAAAGACAGAGATTGGCTGAATAGATTAAAAATAACATGATCCAATAATATGCTCTCTACAAGAGACACACTTTAGATTCAAAGACAAAAATAAGTGAAAAATGAGAGGGTGGACAAGGGTATACCATGAAAATATTATTCAAAAGAGAGACAGATTGACTATACTAATATGAGACAAAATAGATATTTCAACAAAATTTGTTACTAGATTCAAAAGAGGACACTTCATAATGAGGAAAGGGTCACTTCTCAGGAAGACCAGAGCCCCAAAATACATGAAGCAAAAACTAAAAGAAGTGAAGGGAGAAACAGACAATTCAACAGTAATAGTTGGGGACTTCAGTACCCTGCATTCAATAATGAATAGAACAACTAAGAAGATCAACAAGGAAACAGAAGCCTTGAATAACACTATAAACCAACTATACCTCACAGACATCTGTAGAACAGCACCCAACAACAGAAGAATATATACATATGTATATATTTAAACTGCCTATGGAACATTCTCCAGGAAAAAACATATGTTAGAAAATTAAAACAAGCATAAATAAATTTAAAAGGATTGGAATAACACAAAATATGTTCTCTGACCACTATAGAATGAAAGTAGAAATCAGTAACAGAAAGAAATGTGGAAAATTCACAAAAATGTAGAAATTAAACACATTCCTAAATAACCAATGAATCATAAAATAAATCACAGGGGAAATTAGAAAATACTTTGAGATGAATGAAAATAGTAACACAGCATAACAAAACTTATGGGATGCAGTTAAGGCATTGCTTAAAGGAAATTTATAACTGTAAATATCTATATCTTAAAAAGAGAGATCTCATATCAATAAACTAAACTTTCATCTAAAACAGAAGAGAAAACTAAACCCCAAACAAGCAGAAGGAATGAAAGACCAGAGTGAAAAATATGTGAAATAGAGAATAGAAAAACAATAGAGAAAATTAGTGAGAACAAAAATGGATTCTTTGAAAATCTCAACAAAATTCAAATTGGTTAGCTAGACTGAACAATAAAGAGAGAAGACTCAAATTACTAAAATTAGGAACGAAAGAGGAGACATCACTACCAACCTTTCAAAAATAAAAAGGATTATAAGGGATTGATAAAAAAAATTGTATGCTAACAAACTAGATAACCTGGATAAGTGAACAAATTACACAAACTATCAAAACTGGCTATAAAAAATAGAAAATCTGAGTAGACATACAACAAGTAAAGAGATTGAATTAGTAATTAGTAATTGAAAAACTTCTTCCAGAGAAAAGCCAAGACCCAGAGGGCTTCATCAGTGAATTCTATTAAACATTTAAAGAAGAATTAAAAAATAAAAAGACAGTCTAAATAGATGACAATTGAATGCCAAGGATGAACCTGGATGGGATTGGAGGATGGAAGACAGGAGGCTCAAAGGGTCACAGTTGAGACATAAGGGAAAGGAAATATAGAATGTAAGCTTTGTATCATTGTTGAATCTCTTGTACTTCTTAGCTGCACTTAATGGGATTGCATAAAAGAATGCTCTTGTTCATGGGAAGTGTATATGTGAATTATAGTGTTTGTTCAAGGGTGTGAGCAGCTAGCTCTCGTATGTTCAGAAGACAGAGCAATAGATGATGGATGATAGATAGGGAGAGAGGGAGGTAGGGAGGGAGGGAAAGAAATAGCGATGTGACAGCATGTTGGGGTTGGTGGATTGGGCTATCGGGGGAGGGGGCATCAGGGTATGATGGAATTCTGTGTATGGAGTTAATATTGTTTTTGCAACTGTTCCTGTAACTTTGAATTTATTTCAAAATAAAAATAAATAAAATAAATAAAAACAACAACAAAAAAAGAAGAATTAACAACAATTCCACAAAAATGCTTCCAAAAAATAAAAATAAAAAAGAGACAGGAACACTTCCCAATTCACCCAATGACCAGCTGTGCCCTTATACCAAAAAAAAACCCAAAGATATCACAAGAAAAGAAAACTGACCAATACCTCTTATGAATATAGACAAAAAATCATCAAAAAAAAAGCCTAGCAAACTGAATCTATTAAAATATAAAAATAATTGTATTCCATGACTGTATATAAATGGCTAAGGAATGAAACATGAATTTAACATATGAAAATCAATCAGTATAATACCCAATATCAAATGAATAAAGAAAAACAATCACATGATCAACTTGATAAATGCAAGAAAAAGAACTCAACAAAATCCACCCCCCTTTCATTATAAAAACATTCAACAAACTAGAAATAGAAGGGGCCTTCCTCAAACTGATAAAGGCCATCTATGAGAAACTCACAACTAACACCATGCTTAATGGTGAAAGACTGAATGTTTTCTCCCTAAGATCAAGAACAAGGGAAAAGATGCCAGCACTTTTTTTTCTTTATTTTTTTTAATTGAAATGTATTCACATACCATACAATCATCCATAGTGGAAAACAATTGTTCACAGTATCATCATATAGTTATGCATTCATCACCACAATTTTTGAACATTTTCATTACTCCAAAAATTAAAGATAAGAATAAAAATAAAAGTAAAAGAAACACACAAAATATCCCATACCCCCTTCCTCCATATTATTCCTTTACTTTTTTTAACCATTTTTCTGCTCATTTGTCCATACACTGGGTAAAGGGCATGTGAGCCATAAGGTTTTCACAATCATACAATCACACCATATAAGCTATGTAGTTATATGATCACCTTCAAGAATCAAGGATATTGGATTGCAGTTCAACAGTTTCAGATATTTCCTTCTAACTACTCTAATAAACTAAAAACTAAAATGGGATAGCTGTACAATGCATAAAAGTTGCCTCCAGAATGACCTCGTGGGTCCATCTGAAATCTCTCAGCCACTGAAACTTTATTTTGTTTCAATTTTCATCCCCCTTTTGGTCCAGAAGACTTTCTCAATCCCATGATGCAGGGTCCAGGCTCATCCCTGGGAGTCACATTCCACATTGCCAGGGAGATTTATACCCCTAGGAGTCATGTCCCACATGGGGGGTGGGGGTGGACAGTGAGTTTACCTGCCGAGTTGGGTTAGACAGAGAGGCAACATCTGAGCAACAAAAGAGGCCCTCTGGGGGTGACTCTTAGGCACAATTATGAGTAGGCTTAGCCTCTCCTTTGCAGTAACAAGCTTCATAAGGGCAAGGTCCAAGATCGAGGGTCGGCCTACTAAGCTGGTGGTCCACAATGCTTGCGAGAATATCAAGAATTCCCCAGCTAGGGAAGTTCAATATTTCCACTTTTGTCCACCGTCCCTCAAAGGGGCTTTGCAAATACTTTTTATTCTCTTCCCAAGTTATTCTGGGTTGTATCAGGGCTTCATGCTAACCTGTACAAACCAACAAGTTCTCACTCCCTAGTCAAGTTTCCATGTATTTATGGTATTTGAGTAAACTAACAATACAAGTTAAATTATATAGTATGCTACAGAAAATATAGATTTTGTACCATATAGCCATCTCTTCCTTTGGTCCCACACAGAAGCCAAAGTTTTAAAACACAGTTAATATCATCCTCTACTCTTTAGTCTGATTTCCCCAATCTCAAACAAGTCCATTTCATTCATATCTCCAATTGAATTCTGATCTCCTTTTCAGCCTCTTTAACAGCTGATTCATTGGGCATGCCAACACTCACAGCTGCTGAATTCTGGCTCTGAGTCCCGGGTGCCACACAGACGCCTGAAGCTCCAGGGACCAACCACATCACACACAAACAGCTCAGAATCTCAAAATTTAGAAATAACTGTTACAACTCATGAATAGATGTGACTGCTGTAAGAGCTTACAATCTAGGAACTTTTACACAAGCCTTCCCCTTATAACCCAGGCTCCCAGATTCAAGTCTCAGAGTTTACATATTATTATTAGTCCATATTAGTGAGGTATTATAATGTTTGTCTTTTCATTTCTGGCTTATTTCTCTCAACCTATGGTCCTCAGAATCCATTCACTTCATTTCATACCTCACAACTTCATTCCTTCTTGCTGCTCCCTCATATAAAAAAATCTTATATTTGTACATTTAATCAACTCATTGACCACTCTAGTTCTCAATAAGTCATACCATCCCAGTCTTTATCTTCTTTCCTTCTGGTGTCATACAGACACCTAACCTTCCTCTTTCAACTGTATTCATAGTCATCTTTTTTCAGTGTACTTACAATATTGTGCTACCATCACACAGTATTGTGCTATCCATTTCTAATCTATACAATCAATCCTCTAGAACATTCTATACTCCTTAACATCAAATGCCTGATCTCTACCCTCTTTTTATCTCCTGATATCTTCATTTCTACACTCTTCTCCAAACCTCTCTCTCCAGTCTTTTCCTATCTGTCTGTAGCAAGCCCTTTAGTATTTCCTATAGAGGAGGTCTCCTGTTCATAAACTCTTTGTGTCTGTTTACCTGTAAATATTTTAAACTTTTCCTCACTTTTGAAGGACAGTTTTGCCTGATACAGGATTCTTGGTTGGCAATTTTTCTCTTTCAGTATCTTAAATATGTCATATCACTGCTTTCTTGCCTCCATGGTTTCTGCTGAGATATCTGCACTTAGTCGTATCAAGCTTCCCCTGTATGTGATGGATTACTTTTCCCTTGCTGCTTTCAGGATTCTTTGTCTTTGATATTTGCAAATCTGATTAGTAAGTGTCTTGGAGTAGATCTGTTTGGATCAATTCTGTTTGGGGTACACTATGCTTTTTGGACCTGTAATTTTATGTCTTTCATAAGAGTTGGGAAATTTTCTTGATTATTTCCTCTATTATTCCTTCTGTCACTTTTCCCTTCTCTTCTCCTTCTGGGATGCCCATAACATATATATTTGTGCACTTCATGTTGTCCTTCAGTTCCCTGAGAACCTGCTCATATTTTTCCATTCTGTTCCCTATCTGTTCCATTCCATTCCATTCCCTCCAGCTCACTGATCCTTTCTTCTGCCTCTCCAAGTCTGCTGTTGCATGTCTCCATTGTGTTTTTCATCTCTTCTATTGTGCCTTTCATTCCCATAAGTTCTGCCATTTGTATTTTCAAGCTTAAAAATTCTTCCTTGTGATCATCTAGTGTCTTCTTTATATCCTTCATCTCTTTGTCACATTCTCTCTCACCTCATTGATTTGATTTAAAAGATTTGTTTGAACATCCATAATTAGTTTCTTCAACTCCAGAATCTCCCCTGAAATGTTAGTTTCTTCCTTTGCCTGGGCCATATATTTCCATTTTCTGATGTGGCTCTTGATATTTTGCTAGTGTCTAGGTATCTGATTTTCTTGATTGGTTTATTCTGGAGATTGTTTTCTCTCTTTTGCCTAAGGTTTTCTTGTTGGTTGACTTTGATCTCTATCTTTTCTTTTTTCTCTCCCTGGCAAATTGTCATATTGGCTCTGCCCCCCTGTCTTCCCCCCCAAATCAGGTGCCCACTGTGGCCTGCCACAGGGATGAGAGGTAGGCACTGGGCACCCCAGCAACTTCACTGTTTGTGGTAATACAAATCTGCTGGCTTCCAGTGGTGCTTTTTTTTCCTACCAGCTAGCAAGACCTAGGTTTGTTTGGGGGCCCTGCTTTAACAGTTGGGTCTTCCCTACTTCTCAGTCAAAATAGGGCTGGGTTTCCATACAGGGCATATAGACCAGCGCTGGTGCTCCTAAGAAAAGGCCTTGCACTTTCTGGACTGTCCAGCAGATGGTGCTGTTCAGTAACTTAATCATTCTCAGAAGCTGCTTTGCCTTGGAGCACAGGCTTTGTATGATCCAGCCAGACTGAAACTGCAGGATTCCTATACCCTCACTTTGCCAGCCAAAATCTGGCTCAATGTGGGGCTCCACCCTCAGCTGACCCAGCACTCCAGCTTTCCCCAAGGTAAGGAAACAGCCACTGGCTGCTTCTTCCCTCACAGGTGGGGGAAGGGCTTTCAGACCCAGGGATGAAAATGTGTTTCTGTCCATGTTTTCTCAGTCTCTTTGTCTCTCATTTATCTGGGCCCTGAAATGTCCTCCCCTGTCCACTGGGTCTTCAAACAGTGAGGGTATTTTTCATTGCTGTGAAATTTTTAAAATCTGTGTCCCTGGTGGGAGGATTCTGGTCTGCTGTTTCTGTGTCTTTCCTACATGGAGACTGAGTGAGGGGGAGGGGAGATGACTGGCTGGTCTGGGATGGAAAATTCCTACCTGATCTTTGTTTTATTTCTTCAATTTGGCATTTGCAGGGTCTTTCTCCAGTCTATATCTTCCTCCAGAGTTTCAAACAATTCAGAATTGTCCTTTTTTTCACTGAATCTCTGGGGAGAAGTTTTCAGTAACTATTTACGCTGCCATGTTGATGACATCACCCAAGATGTCTGCTCTTACCACTTCTATTTAAAATTGTGCTTGAGGTTCTACCCAGTGCAGTAAAGCAAGAAAATGAAATGAAAGCAATCAGGCCATAAGGGAAAAGGTAAGTCTATCTCTGTTTTCAGATGACATGATCTTAAATATAAAAAATCTTAAGGAATCCACTAAAAAAATTGGAACCAATAAACAAGGGTAGTCAAGTTGCAGGAAACAAGATAAATATACCAAAATCAATTGTATTTTTTATCTATTTGCAAAGAACAATCTGAAAATTAAATTAAGAAAACAATTTCATTCACAATAGCATCAAATAATGAAATAATTAGGAATAAAATTTAACAAAAGAAATATAAAACTTACAATGTGAAAACTACAAAACATTGTTGAAAGAAATTGAAGAAGACCTAAATAAATGGAAAGACATCCCAGGTTTATATATTGGAGAACTTAATTTTATTAAGATGTCAATTTCCCAAATTTATCTACAGATGCAACCATTTCTATTAAAATATCAGTTGGCTTCTTTGCAGAAATTGACAACCTGATCCTAAAATTCATACAGAAATTGAAAAGACTCAGTATAGCAAAGCAATCTAAACAAGAAAAGTAAAGTTGGATAACTCACAGTAACTGATTTCAAAACTTACTACAAACCTACAGCAATCAAGACAGTGTGGTACTATGATCTATGGAATGGAATCAAGAGCCCAGAAATGGACCATCGCATTTATAATCAATTGTTTTTTTTTTTTTTGCAATTACCCATGAGTTTAATTAGGGACTTAAAAAACAGGAAATGAGTTTTCCTGATGGCAGCAGGTTGGGAAAGTGAAGTCAGCATTCTGCCATTTCACGCAGAGAGAGAGGTGTGCCAAGGGGGGTGGCTTATAAAGGTTTGTGACAACAATGTTTCTTGTGAGATTTGGTTACAACAAGGTCTCTTGAGATTTGGTTATTAACAACAGTGGTTAGGGGAGGGAACTTTTAATGCTTCCCCCACTGGGGGAAGGGAGGCTATTGTCTGCTCATGTAGGCAGCTTCTCATAATGCAGAAGGGGGTGGGGCCCCAGGCCCTGGGTCCTCACAACATCAACTTCATTTAACAACCCCCCCCCATGTTATATACATTGTATATTCTTAATATATATATTTTAAATCAAGACATTATTTTTACACAGTTAATTTGCATTTACATTTACCCAAACATTTACTTTTTCTATTGCTCTTCATGACTCTGTGAATCTCTAAGCTTCCATCTGGGGTTATATTTCTTATTCCTGAAGGATATAATTTAGTAGGTCCTTTTTGTGAAAGTCTGTGACAAATTCTGTCAGTTTTTGTGTCTTGGAACTGTCTTCATTTCATCATCATTTTCAAGGGACATTTTTGCTGAATTGACAGCTGTTTTCTTTAATCATTTTGAAGATACATTCCATTGCTTCTAACTTCCATTATTTCTTCAGAGAAATAATGTCAGTTTTATTTTTGCTTCTTTGAAAGTAGTCTCTCTTTTTAATTTGACTGCTTTTAAGATTTTTGACTCTATCTTCAGTTTAAAGCAATTATCATGATGTGCTTTCTTTTTGAGGCTTGTAATGCTTCTTTTTTTTTCTAAATTCATTTTTATTGAGATATATTCACATACCATGCAGTCATACAAAGTGTACATTCCATTGTTCACAGTACCATTATATAGTTGTGTGTTCATCACCAAAATTATTGTAATGCTTCTTGAATCTAGGATCTCATGTCCTTAGACTGTTTGGGAAAATTCTCAGCTATTATCTCTTCAGATTTTGCTTCTGCCCCAGTTTCTCACCTTTCCTCTCCTTCTGGGCCTCCACTTACATATGTGTTAGACCTTTTCACCATGTCTCTTACATTTGTATCCATTTGTCTCCTTATGCTTCATTCTAGATAGTAGTTCTTCTTAGCTATCTTTCAGTTCACTGTTTTCTTTTTAATGATCTCTAACATCCTGTTAAACATATCTGTTGAAGCACTATTTGGTATTATCTTTTTGGTTGTTAGTTCAAGCATTATTACTTGGTTACGTCTTACAGTTTCTAGTCATATGGTTATCGGTTTCTGAGGGTCAGGAATGCAGGAGTGACTTAACTAGGTAATCTGGGCTCAGGTGCTCTCATTAGTTGGCAGTCAACCTGTTGGCTGAATTGCAGACTTCTGAAGGCTTGGCTGTGCTAGAGGATCCACTTCCAAGATGGCTCACTAACATGGCTGTCTGGCAAAGTTCTCAGTTCCTTGCCACAATGTCCTCCCCAACAGGGCTGCCTGAGTGTCCTCACAATGCAGCAGCTGGCTTCTCTGGTAATGAATTGATTTTTAACAAAAGTGCCAAGATAATACAATGGAGAAAGAAATTTTTTTTCAACAAATGGTTCTTGGTCAACTAGATATTCACATGCAAAAAAATGAAGTTGGACTCTTACTTCCTACCAGATGCAAAAAGTAACTCAAAATGGATCAAAGATTTAAATATGAGGCAAAATTATAAAAGTTTTAGAAGAAAGGTTTATGTAAATCTTAATAACCTGGGATTTGGCAAAGGATTCTTAGACATGACACCTAAAGCATAAGAAACAAAAAATAAAGTAGATCATTGGACTGTATAAAAATTTAAAACTTTTGTGCCTCAAAGAACACCATCAAGAAAGTGAAAAGGGAGAAAATATTTATAAATCAAATGGCTGATAAGGGATTTGTATCTAGAATATACAAAGAACTCTTACAAGTTAATACTAATACAGCCCAATTTTTAAAATGGACAAAGGATCTTAATAGACATTTTCCAAAGAAGATATGCCAACAGTCACTAAGCACATGAAAAGATGCTCAACATCATTAGCCACCAGAAAATCTCAAATCAAAACCCACTATGATGACTGTAATAAAAAAAAAGATGGACAATAACAGGTGTTTGTGAGGATGTGGAGAAATTTGAATGCTCATATACTACTGGGGGAATGTAAAATGGTGCAGCTGCTTTAGAAAACATTCTGACTTCCTCAAAAGGGTAAACTAGAGTTACCATATGTCCCAGCAACTCTGCAGCTAGATATTACCCCAAGAGAAATGAAACTATATGTCCACATAAAATCTTGTATATGAATGTTCATAGCACCATTATTCATAATAGCAAAAAAATGGAAATAATGCAAATGTGCAGCAATAGATGCAAAAATAAATAAAATGTGGTATATCTATGCAATGGAAAATTAATAAACATAAAAAGGAAGGCAGTCCCAAGACATGCTATAACATAGATAAAACTTGAAAACATCATGCTAAGTGAAAAAAGCCAGTCACCAAAGGCCACATATAGTAAATTCCATTTCCACAAAATGTGAAGAATAACAAATCCACAGAGACAGATAGTAGATTGATGCTTTCCAGAGGCTGGGGGAATAAGGGGAAATTAAGATAATTTCCTAATAAATTATTAGGATAAATTTAGGAAAAATTGCTAATGGGTATGGGTTTTTTGGGGGTGGTATTGAAAATGGTGTGAAATTTGATAGTAGTGATGGATGCACAGCCTCTGCAAGTAAAGTAAAAACCACTAAATTGTACACTTTAAAAGGGTGAAATTTATGCTATATGAATTCTACCTCAGTAAAGCTGTTACTTAAAAACTTAGTGTAATTAACTAAATTACAGGCTAACAAGTAAAATGCAAATAATCATCTTAATAAACACAGAAAAAACATTTGACAAACTCCAACATGAATTCCTGATTAAAAAAAAAAAAACTCTCAGGAAACTCTGAATAGTAGTGAACTTCCTCCACCTGATATAGGACATATACCCTTAACCTCATACTTCTTGGTGAAAGACTGAATGCTTTCTCCCTAAAATCAGGAACAAGGCAAGGATGTCTGCTCTCACCAGTTCTATTCACCACTGTACTGATGCTAGCCAGTGCAATAAGGCAATAAGAATGAATGAATGAACAATATCCAGGTTGGAATGGGAAAAGTAAAAGTTTTTATTCACAGATGACATGATTATCTATGTAGAAAGTCCTCTGGAATCTACAAAAATAGCTTTTGGAAGTGAGTTTAGCAAGGTTGTAGGATACAAGTCCAATATACAAAAATCAGTTGTATTTCTATATTCTAACAAACAATTGGAAATTGAAATTAAAAACAATGCTGTTTACAATAGTATCAAGAATGTCAGATACTTAGGGATGAAATTGATATGCAAGTTTTATATACTGAAAACTACAAAACATAGCTGAGACATATTAAAGATTAACTCGGTAAATGGAGAGATATTCCATATTCATGGATCAGAAGAGTCGATATTGTTAAGATGTCAATTCTCCCCAAATTTATATATAAATTCAATGCTATTCCAATCAAGAACTCCAGCAGATATTTTGCACAGAAATTGAAATGCTGATTCTAAAATTCATTTGGAAATGAAAAAGACATAGAATTGCCAAACCACTTTGGAAAAGAAGAACAGAATTGGAAGATACACTGCCTAACTTCAAATCTACCATTGTCAAGACAGTGTGGCATTGCATGAAGATAGACAAATACATCATTGGGGAAAAAATAGAGAGTGTGGGAATAGACTTACACACATAGGGTTAATTGATTTTAAACAAAAGTGTAAAAGTGATTTAATAAAGAAAAGATCATCTCTTTAACAGTGCTGAAACACTGAATATCACAGGCAAAAAAAGAGAACTTTGATCCATACTTTACACCATAAACAAAAAATTAACTCAAAATGGATTATAGAGTTAGATGTAAAATCTAAAACTATAAAACTTCTAAAGGAAACCTAAGAAGAAAAATCACTGTGACCTTGGGTTGGAACAACAAAAGCATGATCCATGAAAGAAAATATTGATAAATTTGACTTCCATTGCAATTAAGAACTTCTGTTCTTTGAGAGAATGTTAAGAGAATAAAAAGACAAATTACAGAGTGAGGGAAAATATTTGCAAACCACATATCTGATAAAGGATTTGTATACTGAATAAAGTTACAAAAATCAACAATAAGAAAACAAACACCCCAATTTAAAAATGGGCAAATGATTTGAACAGACGCTTCTCCAAAAAAACATATGGATGACAGATTAGCACATGAAGAAATGCCCAACATCATTAGTCACCATGGAATGGTACAAGCACTTTGGAAAACAATTTGGCAGTTTTCTAAAAAGTAAAACATACTTTATGATCCACCCATTCTACTCCCAAGAGAAATGTAAGTTTATGTCCATACAAAGACTTGTACACAAATATTCATAGTTTTATTTCTAATATCCCCAAAATGGAAGTAACCCAAATATCTTCAGTAGGTGAATGGATAAACAAATAGTGGTATATCCCTACAATGAAATACAATTCAACAATTGATAAATGCAACCACATGGTTGAATCTCAAAATGCTTATGCTGAGTGAAAAAAAGCCAAGTAAGGTGCATAGTATATGATTTCATTTATATAAAATTCTAGAAAATGCAAAAATCTGTAGAGACCAGAGAATAGATAGTAGTCCCAGGGAAAGGGATTATAAAAGGGTATGAGGAAACTTTTGGAATTATAGATAAGCTCATTAACTTGATGATGGCGATGGTTTCACAGGCATGTAGATGCTAAAACTTACCCTATTGTACACTTTAAACAAGTACCATTTATATTGTATATCAATTATACCTCAATAAAACTGTTAAAAAGATCAGAGAATAGAGTTTTCCAAAGTAAATAGAGTACCTATTTAAAAAATAATAGCTAATATTCATTGAACATTTATTATATGCCAAGCCCTATAGACATTAAGAATTATTATTTCCTTTCCCCTCTCCCAGCAAGCTTATGAGAGAGGTACTATTATTTCCATTAGGTGACTCATTCAAGTAACTCACTCAAATCACACTGCCCACAGTTGTAACCACTCTATACTCTGGTTCTAACAGGCCTTGAAAGAACTTGCAGTCCAGTGGAGAGCAGATCCTTACCCCTCAACTTACAAGAGCAAGAAGGGGAACATTTGGTGAAGATGAAACTCTTGCGACGTTCCAGACTGAAACATGGACCCAACAGCATGAGCAGTGCCCCTAGACTTGGAGTCTTGGTCCTTGGTCAGGCCACTGGAGATGAAGGGGGAGGCATGGGAAGGGAAGGGAAGCCTCTACCTAGATCAAGGGGACTGGACTATGCACGCTTGGTTCAGGTAGCCCCACTCTTTAGGACTCCTCCAGGTTCTTCTACCTACATTAAAGACCCTCAGGAGCAATGGAGAAAATAGTCAGTATACTGCCTTGTCCCATTTCAGCAATTCTGAGAGAGGTTTTTAATTAAAAGACCTAAGATTTAGAACCTTGGGTGGGTCTTTTCACTGCTCAGTATTTCCATTTCCTCATCTCTAAAATGGGGCAGTTGAACTAGGTATTGATGTGGTTCCTCCTAGGTCTCACATTTTCTGTCATGGCCTGTTTTTATGGTTTTCCCAAGGAGTATGAAGGCTCTGATGGGCATCTGTGAAGTGTCTAGTAGAGTGACTACTTCTCTCAAGCATCTCTGCTGACTGCAAGGAAATGTATTGAGATTACAAAGTAGCATCATTAAATAACTAAAAAGAAAATGATTGACTTTGGATGCCTTTATAATAATAGTTATGCTTCTGACTACAAAAGTAATTCAGGTTGGGCAGCTAGGAGAGACAGGGCAAAAAAACACCTCCAAGAAAAATACTAGATAAAAGCCAGAAAGTGACCCAGAACACCAGTTCCAGTGATACACCAGCTGGACAAGGTCTGCTAAATCCACAGGGACCATGCACTTGGTGAAACTGGGGGTCTGCATTCTGAAATGAGTAAGTAAGCCTGCTGAATATCCGGCAGCCATGCTGCAATGTGGGGAAACCATGGGTTGGTGTTTGGAGGTGGACTAGTTCTTCTTTAAAAAACCCCAAAGCAGCTGCAGATACAGCAGCAAGAACCACACAGTGAAGCGCGGCAGGAAAGGACTGTGTGAACATCTCAATATCTGGCATGGAAGATAGCCTTTCACATATCTGCTGCTAATTGTCTCAGAGCAAAGAAGGCAGAGGTGAGCCAAAAGGGGTAAATAACCACGCCTCTTGCAGCCATCTTCCCAGTGGACTGGGAATGCTCCTGCCCAGTGCTGGCACCACAGCCCAGAGCCGTGCCAAAAAACCCAGTGTGACAGGGTGTTTCCAGCACATGCCACAATATCGGGCGTGGACAATAGCCTTTCACGCACCCACAGCTAACTGCCCCAGAGCTGGGAAGGTGGAGCTGTGCAAAAAGAGGGAAATTAACATGCCCCATATGGCCATCCTTACAGCAGGCTGGGAACACCACTACACGGCCCAGCAGCCCAGAACTTCCCTTGAGGGACCACGCACACTTGTGACACAGCACAACCTTCCCTCAGCAGAGGCCCTAGAAGGGCACGGCTTGAAAGAGGGACCCACTTGGAAATCCCAGGGACCCTCTGCCAATACCAAGGACTTGTGGGTCAGTGATAGACATAATCCGTGGCAAGACTGAAATGAAGGTTTAGACTCTTGGTAGACACAATCCGTGGCAAGACTGAAATGAAGGTTTAGACTCTTGCAACAGCCTTAAATCTCCAGGAACACCTGGGAGGTTTGATTATTAAAGTTGCCCTCCCTCCCTAACTGCTCAGATACACGCCCCACATTCAGGGCAGACAGCACCAACAACACACCCAACTTGGTGCACCAATTGGACTCCAGAATAATCAGACCCCCACATACCACAAAGACAAAGTTGGGGAGAACTGACTTGAGGGGAATAGGTGACTCGCTGACACCATCTGCTGGTTAGTTAGAGAAAGTGTATGCCACCAAGCTGTAGATCTGACAAATCAGAGATTAGTCTTTGAATAATCCTACATATCCTAAAAGAACCCTATCAAGTAAAGCAAATGCCAAGAGGCCAAAAGCAACAGAAAATTTTAAAGCATATGAAAAAACCAGACTATATGGATAACCCAAACCCAAACACCCAATTCAAAAGATCAGAGGAGACACAGTACTGGGAGCAATTAATCAAAGAACTAAAGACAAACAATGAGAGCATGGCATAGGATATAAAGGACATGCAGAAGAGCATGGAACAGGATATAAAGGACATGAAGAAGACCCTAGAAGAGCATAAAGAAGAAATTGCAAGAGTAAATAAAATATAGATGATCTTATGGAAATAAAAGAAACTGTGGGCCAAATTAAAGAGATTCTGGATACTCATAGTACAAGACTAGAGGAAGCTGAACAACGAATCAGCAACCTCGAGGACCACAGACCAGAAAATGAAAGAACAAAAGAAAGAATGGGGAAAAAAATTTAAAAAATCGAAATGGATCTCAGGGATATGATACATAAAATAAAACATCAAAATATAAGACTCATTGGTGTCCTAGAAGGGGAAGAGAAGGGTAAAAGTCTAGAAAGAGTATTCAGAGAAATTGTTGGGGAAAACTTCCCAAACCTTCTACACAATATAAATACACAAAGCATAAATGCCCAGCAAACTCCAAATAGAATAAATCCAAATAAACCCACTCCAAGACATTCTGATCAGACTGTCAAATACTGAAGAGAAGGAGCAAGTTCTGAAAGCAGCAAGAGAAAAGCAATTCACCACATAGAAAGGAAACAACATAAGACTAAGTTGTGACTACTCAGCCGCCACCATGGAGGCGAGAAGGCAGTGGCATGACATATTTAAAATTCTGAGAGAAAAATTTCCAACCAAGAATACTTTTTCCAGCAAAGCTCTCCTTCAAATTTGAGGGAGAGCTTACATTTTTCACAGAAAAACAAATGCTGAGAGATTTTCCTAATAAAAGACCTGCCCTACTTCAGATACTAAAGGGAGCCCAACCAACAGAGAAACGAAGAAAGGAGAGAGAGATATAGAGAAAGGTTCAGTACTAAAAGATTCAATAGTGGTTCATTAAAGGACAATAAGAGAGGGAGGGAAAAAATACATCTGACAAACATAAACCAAAGGATAGGATGGCTGATTCAAGAAATGCCTTCACAGTAATAACATTGAATGTAAATGGATTCAACTCCCTAATTAATAGATATAGATTGGCAGAATGGATCAAAAAATATGAACCAGCAATATGTTGCATGCAAGAGACTCATCTTAGACACAGGGACACAAATAAATTGAATGTGAAAGGATGGAAAAAATATTTCATGCAAGCTACAGCCAAAAGAAAGCAGGAGTAGGAGTATTAATCTCAGAAGAAATAGACTTTAAATGCAAGGATGTTATGAGAGACAAAGAAGGCCACTATATACTAATAAAAGGGAAAATTCAACAAGAAGAAATAACAATCATAAATGTTCATGCACCCAATCATGGTGCCACAAAATACATGAGACAAAGACTGGCAAAACTAAAGGAAGCAATGGACGTTTCCACAATAATTGGGGGAGACTTCAACACATCACTCTCTCCTATAGCGAGATCAACCAGACAGAGGACCAATAAGGAAACTGAAAACCTAAACAATCTGATAAATGAATTTGATTTAACAGACATATATAGAACATTACATCCCAAATCACCAGGATACACATTCTTCTCTAGCGGGCATGGAACTTTCTCCAGAATAGACCATAAGCTGGGACGTAAAACAAGCCTCAATGAATTTAAAAAAATTGAAATTATTCAAAGCACATTCTCTGACCACAGTGGAATACAGTTATAAGTCTATAACCATCAGACTTAGAAAATTCACAAACACCTGGAGGTTAAACAACACACTCCTAAAATAAATGGTTTATAATGTAGAATGTAGGGGAACTAGTGACAGAGAGCAATTAATGAAGGGGGAACAATAACCCAATAAGAACAGATAAGCTATCATGGGTAAATTTAATGTTCTGGGAATGCACAGGAATGACTATGGTTTGTTAATTTCTGATGGGTATGGTAGGAACAAGTTCACAGAAATGTTGCTATATTAGGTTATTTTCTCGGGGTAGAGTAGGAACATGTTGGAAGTAAAGTATTTTAGGTTAGTTGTCTTTTTCTTACTCCCTTGTTATGGTTTGTTTGAAATTTTTTTATTGTATACCTTTTTTTAAATTCTTTTTTGATATAGTTAATTAAAAAAAAAGAATTAATTAAGAAAAACAAAAAAAAAAAAATGAAAAAAATATGCAGAGCCCCCTTGAGGAGCCAGTGGAGAATGCAGGTGTGTTGGGCTTCCCCACCTCGATGGTTACTGATGTGCTCACAGACATAGGGGACTGGTGGTTTGATGGGCTGAGCCCTCTACCACGGGACTTGCCCTTGGCAAGACTGTTGTTGCAAAGAGGCTAGGCCTGCCTATAATTGTGCCTAAGAGCCTCCTCCCAAATGCCTATTTGTTGCTCAGATGTGGCCCTCTCTAGCTCAGCCAACTTGGCAGGTGAAATCACTGCCTTCCCCGCTACGTGGGATCTGACACCCAGGGGAGCGAATCTCCCTGGCAACGTGGAATATGACTCTCGGGGAGGAATCTAGACCCGGCATCATGGGATGGAGAACATCTTCTTGACCAAAAAGGGGATGTGAAAGGAAATGAAATAAACTTCAGTGGCAGAGAGATTCCAAAAGGAGCTGAGAGGTCACTCTGGTGGGCACTCTTATGCACAATACAGACAACCCTTTTCAGGTGCTAATGAATTGGAATAGCTAGCAGTAAGTACCTGAAACTATCAAACTACAATTCAGAACCCATGAATCTTGTAGACAATTGTATAAAAATGTAGTATATGAGGGGTGACAATGTGATTGGGAAAGCCATAAGGACCACACTCCCCTTTGTCCAGTTTATGGACGAAGGAGTAGAAAAATGGGGGGGGGGGGGGGAGAAAGAGAAAAAAAAAGAAGAGGAAGGTACCCAGTGTTCTTTTTTACTTCGGTTGTTCTTTTTCACTTTGTTTTTTATTCGTATTGTTTTTGTGTGTGTGGTAAGGAAAATGTCAAAAATTAATTTTGGTGAAGAATGCACAACTATATAATGGTACTGTAAACGAATGTACGCTTTGTTTTGTATGACTGCGTGGTATGTGAATATATCTCAATAAAAATGAATTAAAAAAAAGTAGTTCAGGTTAATTATAGGCATTTTGGAAAATACAATTGTGAGGAATGAGTTAACAAAGAAGGTCTGCTTACTCCTTATGTGTCTCCAAGGGACCCATGATTAACCCTTGGCCAATGCCTGGGAATGCGGTTAGGAAAGTGTTCTTTGTTAGCACTTGGCAATTTTGTTATAGACACCCGGAGCAATGGATCATGCCATACCAGCTTGTCAGGTTGCTATTCACAAACATCAAGATAGATGATGTGCACCTGGTTTCATTGTTAGGGTTCTGAGTTGTAGTTGCCATGGCTGGTGGCATAGCAGGAAGTGCCTATGTGATGAACCCCAATAAAATCCTTGGATTCTGGGGCTCAAACAGACTTCCATGGGTAGAGATGTTCCACACATGTTCCTATAATTAATGCTGGAGAGAGCACATGCCTGTATGGCCTTGGGCAAGGAAGAACATTGGAAGCTTGTGCTGTACCTCTCTGGACTCCACTGATGCATGTATTTTTCTGCTGCTTTTGCTCTGTTTCCTTTGCTGTAATAGGACTTAGCAGTGAGTATAATCTGCTCTTGAAGCTTGTGGGTCCTTCTGGTGAATCAATGAATCAAACACAGACAAATATAAAAATATCTAAATTAACCAAGATTTCTTTGCCCAGAGATAGTCATTTAGCTATCGTTAAAAATAGGTTTTGATCAACCAAATCATCTTGCAAAAGTCCTTCTAAATTGTGAGAAGGCAAACAAAACTGCTAACTAAATCTATGATAAAAAATTGTATTGTGGGGTGAGGATTAAATTTTATGGAAGCCCCATATTAATACTGAAAGAATAATTTTACTATTTTAAATGATTACCAAGATTTACTGGTAAATCTATGATTTCATCTGTGATTTAATCACTCATTTTGAACTCAACTTTTAATCTTGATTGGGTTCCTAGGGGAAGAGGCAGGACACTTTATAAGAACTGGTTTTATACTATCTCCATGAACAGGTGTGGTGAAAATCAGAGACTGCTGGTACATAAGACTTTGGGGAGACGAAAAGGAGGGGGCAGTGAACTAAGACTAGCTACCCTTCCATGTACCCCAATAACCTTAATAATAAAATAATAATAATAAATAGTAAAACTACTACTAACATTTATGGAGTACTTACTCTGAGCCAGTCACTGTTTAAGCACATGTTTTCTCTTATTTAATCTTCAGAACAACCTATTCAGTAAACACTACTATTTTCTCCTTTATACAAATGAAGAAACCAAGGCTAAGCATGATTAAGTAACTAGCTCATGAAACTAGTAAGTGGGGTGGGGCTGGGATTTAAATAGGAGCTCAGAAGGTCAACTGCTATACACTTCATATTCTTTTATGTTAATTTAAATAATATACCACTGATATAAAATGGGTTTGGAAGTTAGGTTTGAGTTTTCTCTGTTGAAGAGGAAAGGGACGGAGGATTCCCAAATGTGATTTACTCAAGACTGCTAATAAACCAAAATGAGCTCCCGCCCCGTCCCCCCCACCTCTGTGGGAGAGAAACCAGTCCCTGCAGTGGGCAATCCCCTTAGCCACACCCATGTAGTT
Organism: Choloepus didactylus; assembly: GCF_015220235.1. Lineage (NCBI taxonomy): Eukaryota > Metazoa > Chordata > Mammalia > Pilosa > Megalonychidae > Choloepus > Choloepus didactylus. Next base: position 57,350,210 of record NC_051310.1, on the reverse strand, counting down.
GTGGCATTGGCCAGAAGAGGGCACTGCTTCCTACCTATCTGTATGGGAAGTATTGACTTCCAAATAATCATTAATTTTTACAGCCTCTGATTTGGCTTAACAACCTTTAGTACAATATATACCTGTGAACTTTCAGTTTCACTGTGGGACTAAAGTGCCTCATTGACAATACTTAAACTTTATGCTCAAGAATGAAAGAATATTTTTCCTTACTTTGCCTGAGGATCGCCCACCATCATGAATTACGTGGTAACTATCCGGACCTGGAAGTTCATGACCAACTGACTACTTCAGAGGAAACAAATGGTCATCGATGTCCTTCACCTTGGAAAGGCAACAGTACCTAGGACAGAAATTGAGGAAAAACCAGTCAAAATGTACAAGAGTACACCACCACATTTTGGAACAACTGGCTTTGCCATGATTTACAATTCCTTGGATTATGCAAAGAAAAATGAACCCAAACACAGACTTGCAAGACATGGCCTGTATGAGAAGGAAAAGAACAAGAACAAAGTGCAGAAATTTGGGGGGACTGCAAAGGCCAACGTTGGTGCTGGCAAAAAGAAGGGGTAAAGATTCTTCAGTGACTTGATCTGTGATTGTGCAGATTTTTCACCAGAGGATTAATAGAACTATAAAAACTTTGGGGAAAAAAATGCAAGAAGACATGGAAAGATTTTGTCCCTTGGGTTTCCTAGTGCACCATAGCTGCTAGCCAGGCAGAGCCAAACCAAACAGTTTTTCCAGATCAGGCCAACTCAGGCTGATGCTGAAGGACAGAGGAAGATGGGGCATTTGGTGATTAAGTGAAAGAAATGGGAGGACCCTTTGGCCTCCAAGCAGATGAGGAATCTTCTGATGAGATACAGAGGGCAGGCTTGGGAGGTTTCTTGTTGTGTCTCAGTTTAAAAGAATAATATGCAGGCCCTTCTGGCAATACAACTGCATCACTTAAACAGAGCAGTTAATCTAACCTCTGGATCCTTAATTGGAAATGGAAACTCACGTAAGTATAGGTATACTTTAGTCATCATTAATAATTAAAAAGCCTCCTCCTCTGCTTCCATTTTAATGACAGCTTACATTTGTGCAGGGTGAGACTTTGCAGAGTGTTTTCCCATCCTACAGCAGGTAATAGGGCAGGTACTAATTAATTCTAATTCACAATTGAGGAAACACAGAGGGCAAATGGCTTTGCTTTGGCTCCTCTGTAATCCAAGACTGGGAGGGGACCAAAAACCTGGGGCCTAATTAGCTCTCCGTTCTTTCCCCCATCAAAAATATATCCCTGACTCTCATACACTTCTGGTTCCTGGGCCCATTAAAGCTGAATGGACACAGATGCTGTGACCCAGTAATTCTATTTTTAGGAATACACTTGACAGAAATGTATGCACATGATCACCAAAGACATGGACAAGATTGTTCATAATAGTATAATTTGTAATAGATAAAAATTGAAAACAACCCAAAATTCCATCAACACAGAATGGATAAATAAATTGTGGTATGGTGTATTTCCATAGTGGAATATATAGGAATGAGAATAAGAACTAGACTTATACACCAGATCAATAAAGTTCACAATTTATATTCACAATTATATATAAAATTCAAAAAACAGACACAATTAATGAAAGGTTAGTGGTTATACCCTAAAGGAGTAGTAACTAAGAGAGGAGTGTTGGGGATCTTCTGGATGCTGCTAATGTTCTACTTCTTGACCTAGGCAGTGGTTACATGGGAACCATTGGTGTGCTCCCTTTGTAAAAATTCACCACGGTGTACATGTAAGATGTATGCACTTTTCTGCATGTATGTTACACTTTGATTCAAACTTTTTTTTTTTAATCCTGATTTGTTGAAATAAATTACTTTTTTTTTTTAATCATCATTTTATTGAGATATATTCACATACCACGCAGTCATACAAAACAAATTGTACTTTCGATTGTTTACAGTACCATTACATAGTTGTACATTCATCACCTAAATCAATCCCTGACACCTTCATTAGCCCACACACAAAAATAACAAGAATAATAATTAGAGTGAAAAAGAGCAATTGAAGTAAAAAAGAACACTGGGTACCTTTCTCTGTTTGTTTCCTTCCCCTACTTTTCTACACATCCATCCATAAACTAGACAAAGTGGAGTTTGGTCCTTATGGCATTCCCAATCCCATTGTCACCCCTCATAAGCTACATTTTTATGCAACTGTCTTCGAGATTCATGGGTTCTGGGTTGTAGTTTAATAGTTTCAGGTATCCACCACCAGCTACCCCAATTCTTTAGAACCTAAAAAGGGTTGTCTAAAGTGTGCGTAAGAGTGCCCACCAGAGTGATCTCTCGGCTCGTTTTGGAATCTCTCTGCCACTGAAACTTATGAAATAAATTACTTTTACATGAGCAAACTTTAGTTCTATCCAAACTTAGTTCACCCCTGATTAAAGGAGCAGCAGATTTGCTTGTTGCTCTTCTCTGACAGTGACCATACCACCATTCCCTGAAGAGTTTCTGGAGGGTGGAGAGAGCAAGTCAACATCTGCCTTTGCATTTATGAGTTCAGCTTCCACACAGGAAGTTCTTCCCCTACCTCCAATAATACAAACAGATGTATGTTCTTTCTGTGTGTCCAGGAAGTAAGGAAAAAGGAAACATCCAAGCAGGATAAGCCAAATGCAGTCAACATCTCATCCAAATGACAAAATCTCCTTTGCCTGTCCCATTTTTATCAGCCAATGGCACTAACACTATTTTGCAGGAAATGCAAGAAACCCAACCCTGCATCCCAAAAGTGCAGATGGCACCTCTACACGAGAGAGACCTGAGGCCTGGGGCAGCTCAGAATTGCATGGCAGGTCCTGGTGAAGTATAAAAAGGGAACAAGATTTCCCATTTTCCAGAATAGAGCCCTTACTGATTCTTATAGGAGTAGAGTGCTTGAAAATCTTAAAAGACAAAAATACAACAACATATTAGATCACTGGCCGTCTGGGCCAACAATATTTGGCCTGGGGCTACACACACACACACACACACACACACACACACACACACACGTATACACTTAAACACATCCTCCCTCCCTTGCTCCCTCTGCTGCTTTGGAGAGCTTCTACAACCACTTGAGCTCCTTGTATCTTTAATGTCACAGTGAATCACTGCTGTGTCAGTCCCATACCACATCCCAGGGGCAAAAGAGTAAGAATCTTGAAAAACACTTTGAAAGACAACCATTCTCACACTTTTTCTGGCTCGATTGCATTTGGAGGACTTAGTCCTCTTTCTTTCCTTCCAATGACTCAAAGGTCACCCATACTTTCTGCACCCTTCCATGATGTGGTAGGGTTGTCAGTACTATGGCAGGCTGGGCCATAAAGTACTCTGTGACCTCAACAGCAGGGCAATAAGATAGGGGCAGAGGCTGGGACTGAGCCAGAATGTTGTTCTTCTTGTGACCAAAAGAGTCTTCAGGGCAGCAGAGACACCCTGGGGTCTGATTATGTGGTTGGGGTCAAACATTAGGAATTTTCTGGCCATGGCAATATGCAAAGCCAGGTAGTTGGCACAAAGACATATACACAAAGGTGTTCATTGCAGCATTGTTGTTACAGAGAAAAACAGGAAACAACCAAAGTGTCCAGCAACAGGAAGTGTTAAACATGATATTGTCAAATACCGCAGCTTATCAAACTGCCATTAAAAAAAGAGGCAGCTCTATATTACCTAACATGGAAAGAGGTCTATGCTATACTGTTAAATGATAAAAGCAAGTTAGAAAAAAACAATATATAGTATGATTACATTTAAGTGTTTTAAAAACCCTGTGTGCATACATACACACAGTCTCTCACACACTAGAGTTGGTGGATGGATAGAAAAGGTCTAGAAGGGTACCCAACAGATTACTATTGGGTTACTTCTGGGAAGGGAGTGGAAGTAGAGAGGTGAAGGGGAATTTTCCAATTTTGCCATATTCATTTCTATATTGTTTGTTTATGATGCAGCAATTTCTTTAAAATTTTAAAAGCAGTTTATTTTTTAAAAAATTTATGAAACAAAGGCTAAGGGGATGGGTTACAGAGGAGGTCACATTTGATGGGACGTGTCAGCACAGTCAGAGGCTGCTGTGATTCAGGGCCAAAGGCTGGCAAGTGGACTCTAGAAGAGCTAGGGGAGAGGCTCCAAGCTCCTGATTACCCACGGCATTTCTCCCTTCCTTCCTTCCTCCCTGCCTTCCCTCCTTCCTTCCCTCCTTCCTTCCTTTCTTTCCTTCCCTCCTTCCTTGCTTTCTTTCTTTCCTTTTCTTTCCTTCCTTCCTTTCTCTGTCTCCCCCCCCACCCCCACCCCCCTTTCTTTCTCTTCTTGTTTTCCCTCTCTGGGGTCATGTGCTCTTGGTTCTCTTCAGGTCACTTCCAATCCCAGGCAGCTGGAGGAGGAGGCTCAGGGAAGATGGCTTGGGCCAGCTCAGCCCTAGGCCTTAGGAAGAACCCTCCTCTTTCTCTTGGTGCATGTTTCTTGGGGTTCTTTTCCTGGACTTTTTCTATCAGAACATAAGATCTCCAGGGGCAGAGGAAAAGGGGCCACTTGACTTTTAGTCCAGCCTACTGCTGTTCTCCACCAGACTTCTCATTTGAATTGCTTGGGGAGATTTTAAAAACATATAAGCCCTCAGACATAGAAATATATATTGAAGTATAGCATAAATGTTTTGTTATGTTAGCAAATGTCCAGGGCTGGATAAAATAGAAAATTTCACATATTCTGGAATGTGTGTAAGGTGAAGAGCCTTTTAAAAAGTAGTTTGAAAATATCAAGAATCTAAAATATTTTCATACTGTTTCATCCAGTATAAAATTTGGGGGAATTTCTCCTAACAACATACAAAACAAACAAACAAACAAAAAGCCCTCAAATAAGGAAAATTTATAGGAAGATTGCTCTCATTGTGTTTCCTTCTGTAATAGCTAAAAATTAGAAACAAAGTGCTCAACAAATGGTAAGTGAATGGTTTAAATATGTGTGCTCACTCCCTTAGACCATGTGCAACCATTCAAACTGTAATAGAAATTTATAATAATAAAAAAATGTACTAATGATGGACTCATAAATTTTTACGTAAGTACTTTTGTACTTATATGAAAGTTCATTTCAGAGGAAAGAATAAACATGTTCCATCTAATTAAATCAGTCTAATTAAACCAGAAGCTCAGAAGCTGGGATCTAAGCATTGGCAGTTTTTGAAGTTCTCTAGATGATTCTAACTGAAGCCAGGGCTGAGAGAGAACCATGAGCACTTGGATTCAAATGAGACCCTCCGAGTTCACTGGTGGCCCACCCAGTCCTGCTCATCTGGATGGGGTCTACATGTGCTACTAAATGGTGTGCATTTCCCTGCCTTGTGCCCCACATGTATCTCTTAGGGACTTGCAGTTCAGGTTGTGGCCCCAGTAGAAGGCTAATCATACACCTGGGATCATAGCCAATCGCTTTACACAAGCAGGAGCAGGTAGACTCCTTAGGAAGCAGATGGTTAAAATAATCTAGGTAAGAGGTGATGAGGGCTTGAACTGGGTGGGCAATAGCAATGGCAGAACCTTCCCAACTTGGCAACTGAGTTGGTTTCCTGTGGCTGCTGTAACGAATCACCACAAACAGGGTAGTTTAAAACAATAGAAATTTATTCTCCCCTAATTCTGATGGCCAGAAGTCTGAAATCAGTATCGCTGGACTGAAATCAAGGTGTCAGCAGGATCATGCTCCTACCAGAGGCTCTAGAGGAGAATCCATTCCTTGCCTCTTCCAGCCATTGGTGGCTGCCAGCACTCCTTATCTTGTGGCCTCATCACTTCACTCTTGGCCTCTGTGGTCACAGTGTCTCCTTTTCTTCTGTCTGTGTAATCTCCCTTTGCCTCTCTCTCATAAAGACATTTGTGACAGCATTTAGCACCAGATTATCCAGGGTGATCTCCTCATCTCAAAGTCCTTAATTTAATCACATCTGCAAAGGTAACATTTACAGGCTACAGGGATTAGGATGTGGACCTCTTTTGGGGAGGGGCATTTTTTTTCAACCTACCACAGTGTACCAGTTTGTATATATTATGTCCCCCAGAAAAAGCCATATTCTTTGATGCAGTCTTGTGGGGGCAGACATATTAGTGGGGATTAAGTTGGAACATTTGGATTAGATTGTTTCCATGGGAATGAACCCCACCCAACTGTAGGTGATAACTCAGATTGGATAATTTCCATGGAGGTGTGGCCCCGCCCATTCAGCATGGGCCTTAATTAGTTCACTGGAGCATTATACAAGCTCAGACAGAAGGAGCGAGCTTTCTACAGCCAAGAGGGACACTTTAAAGAATGCACAGGAGCTGAGAGAGGAGCTGCAGATGAGAGACAGTTTGAAGATGGCCTTTGAAAGCAGATTCTTGCTCTGGAGAAGCTAAGAGAGGACAAACACCCCAAGAACAACTAAGAGTGACATTTTGAAGAGGAGCTGCGGCCTAGAGAGGAACATCCTGGGAGAAAGCCATTTTGAAACCAGAACTTTGGAGCGACGCCAGCCACATGCCTTCCCAGCCAACAGAGGTTTTCTGGACACCATTGGCCATCCTCCAGTGAAGGTACCCGATTGCTGATGTGTTACCTTGGGCATTTTATGGCCTTAAGACTGTAACTGTGTAACCAGATAAACCCCCTGTTATAAAAGCCAATTCATCTCTGGTGTTTTGCATTCTGGCAGCATTAGCAAACTAGAACACACAGCAACAAGCAAATGGAGAAGGTTAAGGAAGAGGAACCAAATCCTGGAAGGTACCTGGCCTGTCGTGGAGAGAACCCAGACAGGCCTCCTGGCCGCCTGCCTGTGGTGTTTGTCTCCACAGTCTTGCTAGAGGGGATACACTGCAGAAAGTTTAGAAAGCTTCCCACTAGGACATCCTGGTAAGAGACACTAGAGCCTACAGGGACTATAGAAGAAGGTGCTATAGCAGGTTTGCTATTGGGTCAAAGAAAACAAATGGAAATTGAATAGGAGAGAGAGAAATTTAGGAAAGGCAAAAAGGGTCCATCACAAGTATATAATGATCCCTATGGCCCAACTCTCTGAGGATAATGGGAGATATTTAAGAGCCCCCTGCCCATAAATGTCTTTCTCACCCAGACTCCCTGGTGCCTACCATTTCATTATTAGGCTAATACACTTTGGTTATTAAGCATTACCCATTCATTGATGTCCTCTTCTAAAATGCAGAGTCTTTAAAGGGATCACACTTTGATTTGGCAACAGTTTAGTGGTGGAATTAGATGTATGATTCATTCAGCCAATTTTAGTGGTTACTCTGTGCTTGGTACTGCACTGGGTACTGGGACACAATGGAATCAAGACCGCATTGAGCTGACTAAGGAGACAAGTCAATTCAGAAGTGTCTACTGGACACCTCCTTATTACCTGACATAGAGCTAGTGCTGACATAGGAGGAAAAGAGAAAAATGCTTGACACAGACACCTCCCTCAAGGAGCTTTTAGCCAGGCTGGGGGGAATCCAAGCACACAAAAGATAAAGACAGAGCCAGCAACTGTTCATTAAACTGCTAATATCATCAAGGGCCAACATGAAGAGCGAAGCTAAGTGCCCGCATGTCAAAGAGCCTTTTCAGAAGCTGTCATGTAGAATCACACTGATCCTTTTCATTAGGAAGCCTGGAAAATAAACTGTTAAAACCTCACTGTTTTCTAAACATGAACATGGGTGTGACTTCCTGGTTCCAAAGCATCACCTTAGTTTCTACCCTACGCCATATATTTTTTTGCTAGGCTTGGCGCTACTGAAAGGGAGTTATTCATCGGCATTTGCAGAGCACACAGGGGCCCACCCACCTGCTCTACTTGTGCCCCTGACTCTGGCCACTTACCATGTCTTGGTGGTCAGCTGAGTGGTTCCACATTTACCAAACACCCACAGGATACGTGGTTCCTGTTTATCACAGTCATGCTCACAAGATACCCTCATGAGAAGAGCTCCCCAGCTGCTGGCTCAGGCTGTCACTGGGAACGGAGAACTGAGATAGTCAGCAAACTAGAGTAAAGGAAGCAAGATTTAGGAATGGAGGAGCAGGCCTGGCCCAGACCCCAGGCAGCGAGCAGGGCCAGACAAGGCCACATTGCCAAGTCTTGAGGATTTGTGTCTTCATGTAAAACTGTCACTGGTAAATTGTATTTTCCTAGAGGTGCATTCCAGACCAGAGATCCTTTGGGGCTGGATCAAAAGCTTGTGAGGAAAGTAGACTAGTGCAGGAACTAAATCAATATCTAGTCCAGAGGGGCAGACTCATGTTGGCACCAGGAACTGGGAAAGACTATGGAGATGGAACTGGAAACCAAGTCTGGCAAAGGGAAGGAAGAGCAGACAAAATAAAATCTGAGAGCCAGACATTGAGGGAGATGAGCCTGGGAGAGGAAGAGCACAAAACTGGGCACACAATGATGGGGATTCAAAACTAGGGGAGCTACCTGAAGTCTACAGACTAAGCAAAAATGTTTAAACAGTGGTTGCCTCAGAGATAGGAGGGAATGACTGGGAAGAAACACAAGGGGACTCTCTGAGAAGATGAAAATACCTATATGTTGAAAGAAGTGTGGCCGAAGTCATCGAATTGCATATTTAAGATCTGTGCATTTCACTGTATATAAATTTTTCCTAGAAAAGTGTAAGCAAAAAGAACTCTAGTTAGTTTTACTTTTAGCAGTGCCATGGATGAGCAATTCCAAAACTGCATTCTGTGTATTCTAGGCTTGAGCAAGTAAGTAACACTTTAAAGCTAATGGAAGCCATATTTCCCACTGCTGGGAAATGAGTTACAAATATGGAAAGTATGTTCGTTGGATTAGAGTTGGAGTTATTAATATGAACTCATGCTTTCTAGTATGTATATTATCATAGGTATATCATGTATACGATATATATTATAAACTTTTATATATAATAAATTTTCCCTAGCTCTACTGAGAGAGACTAGAGGCAATGACACACTAGTAGGAATAAATATATTCAGCATACAGATATTGGTTTCTAAATACGATTCCCCACTAATGGAATTAAAGATCCTTAAAGAAATGCCTGATTCCAGTGCTGGGCAGAGAAAGTAGAAGATGAGCCTGGAACATCTTATTGTGTCAAAAAGTAAGGAAATATTTAAAGATTTATAGGGACCTGTTGAAGGGACTCAGAGCCAACTTGAAGAGGCTCCCACTGGCCAAATCTGGACAATTTGAGCCCAAAATCAATAATGTTTGTAATGGATTATAACACGTTGAATAAAATAAGAACCCGAGAGTCTATACCGATTAAATAAATAAATAAATAATGGAGAAGGGAAAGCTCTTCATTACAGAATACCAACTAATAAAAGTAGAAGGAATGATGGAGGTAGAGAGTCACCAATAGAATGCTAAAACTGATGAGTAAAAATTTAATAAGTAATAAGATAATTATGGAATTGCAAAGTATGCCCCACAAGTAACTTATTAATTGCAAAAGAATAAATAGTAGCTTTACAGTGTCACACACATCTTAATCAAGTCATCAAACTTAATATCACTCTATTTGGATAAACTGATATCCGATATCATGTGCCTCTGATTAAGATGCTCTGAGAAGGACACACCCTCAATTCTGTGATAGTCTTGCCACAAATGCATAACCTGAATCCAGTCATGACAAAACATGAGACAAATCCAAAGTGAAAGACATTCTGCAAAACAACTGTCCTGAACTCTTTTAAAATGTCAGGGTTAAGAAACACAATGAAAGGTTGAGAAATTATTCCAGATTAAAGGAGAATAAAGAGATCTGACAACAAAATTCTGTGCATGATCTTGGATATGATCTTAGATTTGAACATGGACTAAGGGAAAAAAATATAAAGACATTGTTGGGACAACTGAGAAAATAGATAGTAGCATTGTAATAATGCTAAATTTCCTGACTGTGTTTATTGTACTGTGGTTATGTAAGAGAAAGTCTTTTGTTCTTGAAAAATGCACAATGAAGTATTTAGGGGTGAAGAGGTACAATATTTCCAACTTATTCTGAAATGGTTCCAGGGAAAAATATGTATATCTGTCTACATAGATACAGGCAGATAGATAGACAGATAGACAAAAACATATAGAGAGAATGATAAAGCATATAAAGCAAAAATGCAAATAACTGGTGAATGTGGATAAAGGGTTTTAGGAGTTTCTTGTACTGTGCTTGCAATTTTTCTGTAAAATCAGAATTATATAAAAACAAAAGGATTCTTGCTCCCCCACCCTTTCTAAAAGAAAACAAAGCAAGCCAAGCAATGTCAGGATGCATCCAGACAGCCAAAATCAGGCAGTGGGGCAGGAGCCAGGCAACGCTCTGGCTTGAGGTCCTGCCCACCTTAGGATGAGACATTCAATCGGTGCTTCCATCTGGGGCCAGAGACAGCCCAAAGTATGGCCATTCCAGGGTCTGCAGGATGGGCCGGGTAGCCACCCTGCAGGGTAGGTTTAGTTGGCTGACATTTGTGTTACAAAAGCGCAAATTCTGGCAGTTACTAGGCCACAAACTGGGGTGCAGCTCCTGGCAGAGCCTGTCCTGTCCTTTGTACAGAGAGGCCTAACAGCTGTTTCTTGTCAGATGATTCACAGTCTAATGTGCAGCAGAGAAGAATCATTGGTAAACGTGTGAACTGTGTTCAGCTTTAATCTCTTTTCTTACAAGTAATTATTGTTTAAGTCTTTTGCTTTTGTTCCAGCCCATCAATAAATAGAAATGTGTTTGCATTTTTGCAAGGAGGTCTGAATTTTTAAAATCTGGTACTCTTTGACTAAGAACAAAAATCTGTTAAGGTTTCTACTCAATAAGAGTAGTAATTAAGGCATGCACTTTCCCTAAATGATTCCTTTCCATGGAGAAGCATACGTTTTAGACATAATTCATTAATTTCTCTTCTGTGCGCCTTTTGCCTCTCTCTAGAGCACAGTGATCTTTTTTTCTCTGTCATCTCTCCTTTGGCCAGGTCCCTGAGCCTCTCTGAATTGCTAATTGTATGATTGCCTACATTTTGGATCCAGATTTTTAAAAAGTCAGATTTTTATTATTTATTTATTTATTGGTTTTTTTTTTTTGTTGTCGTTTTTTGTTTTGTTTTGTTTTTTGAGCAAATTACAAAAGACTAACTAGCTAAAGGACAGTTTTCTTCACGCCTCTCCTACATGGATATCAACTGTTTTTCTTTTCAAGAAACAGGAAGCCACTCTGCCAGCTTCCTTCAAAATTGATTCTGCAGAGTAAGTTCTTCCTAACCTCTAACTTACAGCTCGTAGCCTGTGCCTGGGAAGGGCCAAGTGACTGAGCTGAAGGAGAGTGGAACAAACAAGGATTTGCCTTCCCTTTTCCTCTTCCAGCCTGTGGGGAGCACTCTATCCCAAAGGGCGAGGCTGGGGGCCTGGGGCAGACATTTCAGAGGAGGGAGGGCGCTGCCCCTGGAAGGCCTGGGAAAACATAAACTCATTAAAATTAGAGCTGAATCATCAGGGTGTGGAAGCTGCTGGGTCACATTCTTACAACATAAGCAAACAGGCAGAGAAAATCTAGGTTGGGTTTTATAAAAACTTTTCAAAGGCCAGTTCACAGAGGCATTTGCTGCCTTGGTGAGACTGAAACAAAAGGTGAGCCTAGCCACAGCTCCAAAGCCCGGACAGGGTCAGACCTACACGTAAAGTCAGTTTAGCCCTTGGCTGACAGCAAAGGAAGAGGCCTCTTAAAAGGCAAAAATCCCTTCTGGGTTCTGAACGCTCCAGCAGGGGGATGGAAAGGGGGATATGAAACCTTAATTATGAAAAAGGCTAATGATCAGGGGAAAGCAAATGGAAACAGACCTCTCACAGGGGGCTCAGCAAGTCCCTTATGAGCCTCTGGGTCTCTTTGGCTTTAACTCTCAGCCTCCAACTCCTAGCTGGACATAAGTGATCAAAGGAGAATATAGCCCTTCATATCCCTGGGCTCCCAGTGAGGAGTGCTTTAAAATGGAGACTGTTTTTGGGTCATCCATGGTTCAGACCTCTGAACCTGGAGGACAAAAATGAGTTATGAAAGGTCAGTGGCACCTGGAAGGCATGTTTGCTGGAACCTGAAGATGAACACAGGCAAGTATACGTAGGCTTAACTTGTTTTCTTCCTAGCTTAAAACCATTTCCTTTAGGCATATTCTGAAGGGGGACACCCGGCCCTGAGACCAAGATAAATGCTGGTTCTTATGAGTAAAGGCATCCAATAGAGCAATGGTGAGAACACACAAAGATGCAAGGAAGGCTGAGACTAACACACTGGGGCGACAGCCACGCCTGTCTGCAGCGTGGGCACCACCTCCCCACCAGAACATCATGAACCTGGCATTTAATTAACCATGAGAGACTTGTTTCACTCTTGTGTTCAGGTACGGGGAGACGCTTTCACCTTCTTGCCCAATGCCTAAGATTACCTGTGGTTATTTTCTCCCGCTTGCTATGCTGAACCGGGCACAGACAGAGGGAGAGACAGAAAAGAAGAGGAAGGGGCAACCCAGCAAGGCAGCAAGAGAAGTTCCTTCTGTCCATTGACAAATTTATGTTCCCCACCTGTAGAAGGGAACCAGGGCATGAAATGGCCGCTCTGCTTCACTCACATTCTGGCCATTTTTCTATAAAGCGAGGATGAGCAGCACCTCCACTCACACTGAAGGTTGCTGTTCAGAGCCTGTGTACCATCTTTGCAAAGGTGTCAGCAACAGCAAGGAGGGCCAGCTGTGATTAAGGACAGCGTGATGTAAATTCATCTTTGCCTGTGGAAAAAAATGAATCAAAAGGCATCCCTAAATGAAGGTTGTCAGATTTTCTCTAACATGGTATATTTTACTGGATTATGGGATACAGTAGAGAATGAACATTTGTTTGGCACCTGCTAGCTGTGCTAGACATTTCCACTATATTCTCACTTAGTCCCCCAACTCTGAGGCAGAGAGCATTACAACCATTTTATAGACAGGGCAACTGAGGCTGCATATTTCATAAGGTGCTAGCTGCGGGACCTTAGGTCACTGGCAGATTTAAGGTTTGAACCCGGGTTGGTACATACTCAAGCCTGTGCTTTCCACTGGACCTTACATACTGCCCCTGCTGTTTCTACTGGTTTGACATTCAGGTCTCTGGTCACCCAGTTTTCCATTTTTCAAAGATTGCTGGAGTGATTGTAAGGCCACTAGTGATTTGAGTTTCATCTTTTAAATATATTTGATTTGAATTTTAAATTTTAAAACACTTTGATTTCATTTTTAAAATACATATTAAACTATTTTTAAAAATCATAATCAAAAACACAAACATGCAGATGTGTTAGCTACCAAATTGTAGCACATTGGAAAACACTGGCACAAAAACTTGTACTAACAGGTTTTTGAGCAATCTTGGGATAAAGTTTGTACCGCCTTTTCTTTCTTTCTCTCTTTCCTTCCTCCTCCCTCCCTCCCTCCCTCCCTCCTTCCTTCCTTCCTTCCTTCCTTCCTTCCTTCCTTCCTTCCCTCCTTTTCCTTCCTTTCTTTTAGCTAACAGGACTTTGTAGACTTTGCCTACGATAAAATGCACAAGACTTCAGTACACAGCTCATGAATTTTCACATATATATACTCTGTATAACCACTATCAAGCTAAAGACCATTTCTAGCACTTAAGATCCCTTGTGCCCCTTTCCAGCCACCACCCCTGCCAACATCGCTATTCTGACTTCTGTCACCATAGACATTTTTGCGCTTTGGCCATTTCTGTGCCTATATTTGAAATGCTGGTCAATTTGCCATTAATTTGGGAGGTTATGGGTCTGCACTGACCTTTTTGATGGGCTTTAAATTAGCTGGATTTTCTCTTCTTAACATGTGACTTATGTTTATATTCTCCTTAACTGCCTCTGTTCTTTTCCTGTCCAGTCTGAGGCACAATCTCCATTTGCCAGAGTAATGGAAGCAAAGAAGTTTACCATTCCATCAATTTCACCAGGAAAGCACTAGTGCTTCCTTCCTGGGGAGGCTGGTTTAAAAAGTCCCTTGTGTGTGAGTGTGAGTGTGTGTGTGTGTGTGTGTGTGTGTGTGTGTGTGTGCGCTATGCATCGTCAACAGCACTGGGGTGATCATTCTTTTTTTTTTTTTTCCTTTTTTTTTTTATCTTCATTTTATTGAGATAGATTCACATACCACGCAGTCATACAAAACAAATCGTACTTTCGATTGTTTACAGTACCATTACATAGTTGTACATTCATCACCTAAATCAATCCCTGACACCTTCATTAGCACACACACAAAAATAACAAGAATAATAATTAGAGTGAAAAAGAGCAATTAAAGTAAAAAAGAACACTGGGTACCTTTGTCTGTTTGTTTCCTTCCCCTATTTTTCTACTCATCCATCCATAAACTAGACAAAGTGGAGTGTGGTCCTTATGGCTTTCCCAATCCCATTGTCAGGGGGTGATCATTCTTATTCCCTGTGGGTGAAAAGTATTTTTCTATTATTGAAAAAAAAAAAAAAAAAAAAGTGAGACCACTCTCAAAAGTCATTTCCTGAAATAAAGTGGGGGAGGAAGGCAAGGGCCTGAGAGCAATGAGTCATCAGACAGCAGCTTGGAGCGAGAACCCGGGTTGGGGCGTGAGCTGGAGCAGCCTTGCTTCATCCTCCACAGGACTCAGAGCAGGAGCTGGGCAGGAAGTCTGGCTCCTCCGACTGGGAAGAGGGAACAGTGAGAGGTCCAGAGGGGGCTGATCTGAGACACGGACTGGCAGTCAGCCGTGGACTTTGTAGGAGTTCCAGGTGGACGTCAGATGGGACCTGGAATACTGGCTGGGGCTCCTCACCGGCTGGAAAAATGAGGTTCAGAGAGTGGCTTGGACTCTCTGAAGTCAGACTTAGTTTAGAACCAGCCTTAACATTTGGTTAACTCACCTCAGTCACCTTGAACAGGGACATGAACTTCCGTGGCCAGAAGCCGGAGAGAAGAGAGGGAGCAGAAGGGGCAATTTTGGAGTCAGTGCAGGGGCCTGAAGCTCAAAGAGCAATCTTTGGGGTCTCAACCTGGATTAGATTAAAGCAGCTGCAGAGTAGAAGGGATCCTTGAGGGCCCCAACAGAGTGAAAATTGGGGAGGAGGTTGTGAAAGAAGTACACATCCCACGATCCTGCAACTAGAGCAACCCAGTTCCACCCCTGGCTTAAGCTGGAGATCATGACTCTAGCAGCCAACTCTGTAGGTGGTGGGTGAGTTGGAGAACAATCTTCCAGATAAAACCTAGACCATAGAACTCCCACTAGAACTTCTAAGAAGGAATTAGGGAAGTGGGACCAGAAGAGGACCAATCTTACTTATCAAAAAAGTGAGACATCACCAATGACTTACTTTAACTTTTACTGGGATAAAAGTAGGCATTTCCTACTTTTGTTGCCCTCTGTCTATTTCTCTGTAATTAGCAGAACATTTCAGGGATTAAGAGTGATTAAGAAACCAGACCTCCTGGCTCCATATTCCAGCTTTGCCATTTACTAACCCATATGAACTTGGCCAAGTTTTTAAACCTCCCTGACTTTCCATTTTTTTATCTGTAAAGTTCGAATGATAAGTCCAATTCAGGAGGTAAATATGATTAAGTGAGATAATGCATGTAAAACCCTTGGCACAGAATGAGGGTTCAATAAATGCTAGTCTGTGATGATGGTGAGGGGGTTATAAATAATAGTAACAGTAGAAGTAACGATGGTGAAAAACCAAGCAGCAGTTGTGTGCTTGTTTCAGGGAGAGTAGAAGAGAATTTGGGAAATGGTGTTCTGGAATCTTGGGGCCAAGAGGAAGAGCTTTGTTACCTTGGTTAATCTCTGGAGACCTTGTCATCCCAAATTGGTTCCCTTAAGATTTCCTACAGTTGGAATTCCTCATCGCCTTCAGCTCTCTTCACTGGGACTCTGCCTGGTCCAGTACCTGATGATGGTTTTGTGTCCCTCCATCATCTTTTGTGCTGGTTAATAAACCAGTCCCTTCCCCCAACTCTCCTCTTGGCTGTGGGCACCAGCATTTTCCCAAGAACCCAAGTTGGATTCTTAGTCATTCCTGACTGATTCTTCCCTCTCCAAGAACCCCCGTGTCCAACAGTCACCATGTCCTGAGGCTCTTATCCCCAGAGAATCCCTCATGTTCATCCCCTCTTTCCTCTTCCCACAGCTTCTCCTTCCTATTCAGACCATTCTTTGTGCCTATCTGGGCTATGACAAGGGCCTCCAAACTAGACTCCCAGCCTCCAGGCTCCTCCTCTGTACCCCTTATTCAACCTATGATTTGCCACCAGATTAATCTTACTAAACCTGGGGATTTCAAACTCTTTCACTAGGATACACAGTAAGAAATACACTTTACTTCAGAAACCAATATACACACTCCAAATTCACAAACACTGCTGCACGCTGATTTCTTAAAATTCTGGCATCTTCTAGTTTGTTTAATAAAATGTTGGTCACGTCCCACTAAAATGACTTTGTGACCCACTAATGGGTCATTTCCCACAGTTTGAAAACACTGCCTCAAAACATATTCTGATTATGTCACCATTCTAGTGAAAGCCTTCAATTGCCCCCATTGTCAACTGACTATAGCACAAGCAGTTTAACCTGTCATTGAAGGCCTTCTGTAAGATGGCCCCAGTTTGTCTGTTTAAAAATTTCTCTCCCTACCTCTAATTATGCCATTTAACCTCTCTGGGTTTTAGTGGTCTAATATATACAATAGGAATGGAAACACTTCCCCAGCACGAAGGTCAAGGGTAGACCAGATGGTTCATTTTGTTTCCTTTCCCTATAAGAGCTATGATTCTGGGATTGTAAGTGCCCGGTACCCAGTAGACAAATGTATTTCCTCTCTGGTATCCAATCATTCCCATGTCTGTGTCTTTGTTCATGTTGTTCGCTTTAGCCATCTTCCTCTGTCACACTATCTTCCTATGTTAAAATCCCATCAAGATTAAGTTGTACATTTGTTACTACAATAAAAAGTTAAAAAAAAAAAAAAAATCCCATCAAGGCCCAGCAAGAGCAAAGTACACAGGAAGGAAAGATCAGAACATTCTCAAGGAATTTTATTAGTCCACTAAGGCTGAGCCTTGGTGTATTACATGCAGGTGAACAGAAGGAGACACAACTAGAGAGGTAGGCAGGAGCTAGATTATGCCAAACTGAGACCCACACCTTTCATCTTAATTTACCTGCCATGGGAGGACATCAGTAGTTTCTAAACACATATGACACGATCAGAGATGAAGTTTGCATGGACTGGTTTGCCTGGAGCTGGGGACATTGGAGGTTTATTTCAATAGTAAAACTGATGCAGCCTGGAGGTAATTGGTATTGTGACTACAGACCAAGGATGGTCCCTAGAAGTGCAGGCAGCCAGCAACTAGGACATTCAGCTTTGGCTGTAGATGGGCATCTTGGAGAGCAAGAGGAACACAGTTTTGAGTTACAAGGGGCAGACCTAGCAGAGGGCCGAGAAGGTGCCTGGCTTCTGCCGGCTCTGACAGTACAAGACAGGAAACCACAAGGGGTTGTCCAGTCCCTGGGAGGGTTGCTGAGAACAAAGCTCCTGGTGCAAAAGAATAAGAACTACCCTTTACTCAGGTTCTGTATGTGACAGTTTCTCTGCCCAGTGCTCTCAGGCCCACATCTTTCTGACTCCAAAACCTGAACTCTGAACGAAAATAAACTTCCTCCAAAGTCTCTGAGAACAAGAAGTAAATGTTCTCTCCTCCTGGGACTTGGCACAGTGCTTGCACAGAGTAAGCTTTGATAAATATTTGCTAGATTATAACTTTTATCACCCTACAGATATTGCTGTCTGTTCATCTGTCTTCACTGGTGATTCTTGGCATCCTGGCCCTTACACTGTTTAACTGAAAAGAGAAGAGCCTGTAATTCTCTCTAAATACCAAAACTCTGTGGCTGGTTATATTGATGATCTGAATTCATTAACCTAAAGGCATTTCTAGATGAAAGTCTTGAGGGGCATCTTCTGCAACTGGTGACCACATGAACCACCAAGTGAGAAGTGAGCCTTTACTGCCGTCATTCATCCCAAAGGCCTTGAGAAGCAGGGGAGAGCTCAGCATTGTGGTGAAACATTAACTATAAATTGTCATGAGGTTTGTTACAACACCATTATTACTTCTCTTTTCATGTGCTGTCTTCCAAATACACAGTAATGTCCTTGGAGGCCACGCCACACCTTGGTCCCCACCCCACTCCACCTCCCCAGGTGCCCAGGGGCTCAATAAATGGGTGGGTCTGCTCAGGGAGCAGAGGGTGTTGGGAGGAAGCTGAGTTTTGTGCTGAGCTGTTGGGGATTGTGGGGGTCCCACTGTAGGAGAAAATGCCTGTGGTCACCACTCACTCTCCTAGGGGGTGAGCAGGGGACATGTGACTACCAGGAAAATGGTGTAGAGCTGTTTCTCTTGGTAAACTCTCCATAAACATGTATTATTTGGAATCTCATGAGTCGTAGCTATTCAGTCAACACTCAACAAAAGCCCCTCTGCTAACAGTGAAGCAGAGGGAAGGCAGGCCAAATTCCACGTCTGAGGCTCCTAGTATACTGAAAAAATATAGAAATGGCTAGCCGGAGTTAAAAAAAGATGTACTTTAATGCTTGTGACTTTTAAATTAAAATCATATGATGAATATTGTCTTCTTTCTCTCCTGTAAGGATATCTCTGCCTCTGAATTTATAATCTCATTTGCAGATAATGCAAAAGTCCAGATCTGGGGACCTTTATGAATACGGCGCCTGGATCTCTTGTCCCGCCCCCCCCATCCCACCCAGGCCCACCCCTCAGGCCTCAATACATACTCATTATGGCTTTCACTATCCACTGCTTCCATTCAACTACAGAGGCTTCCTTTGACTTCAAATCAAGCCTGGAGGTCTGATCTGCCTCAAGGGGCTCACCCCCAGATGCAAAGTCTCTGTCCCCTTCTGAAGCATGTCTCCTGGGTTGGGAGAGCTTTACTGCCAAATCAGCCAACAAACCTTGCTATTTGGCTTGGGTTCTATCTATTATTTCCCCATGTGCACTAAAATTGTGGGAACGCCCTATTTAGAAATGCTTGCATACACTCACCTGTAGCAACAGGAAAAGAAGGGATTCCTAGGGAGGCTCTTTGCTTTTGTACATAACAAACGCCTCCAAAGTTAGAGTCAGGAGTAGGAGGTGCCCTGATGTCCAAATACGAAGCACATGATTTGATTTCCACTGTGATAATATGAGGAACTGCCAGCACTTTTTTTTTTCAATTGTTAGAATTTATTAATAGTTCATTCTGGAGTTATTTGTTAATTGTCCAGGATCAGCAGAGATACTTTTTTAAAAAAAAATTTTTAAATTCAGTTTTATTGAGATATATTCACATACCATACAGTCATCCATGGTGTACAATCAACTGTTCACAGTACCATCATACAGTTGTGCATTCATCAACCCAATCTATTTTTGAACATTTTCCTTATACCAGAAAGAATCAGAATAAGAATAAAAAATAAAAGTAAAAAAGAACATCCAAATCATCCCCCCTATCCTACCCTATTTTTCATTTAGTTTTTGTCCCCATTTATCTACTCATCCATCCATACACTGGATAAAGGGAGTGCGATCCACAACGTTTTCACAATCACACTGTCACCCCTTGTAATCTACATTGTTATACAATCGTTTTCAAGAGTCAAGGCTACTGGGTTGGAATTTGGTAGTTTCAGGTATTTACTTCTAGCTATTCCAATACATTAAAACTTAAAAAGTGTTTTCTATATAGTGCATAAGAATGCCCACCAGAGTGACCTCTCGACTCCATTTGAAATCTCTCAGCCAATGAAGCTTTATTTCGTTTCATTTGGCATCCACCTTTTGGTCAAGAAGATGTCCTCCATCCCACGAATTCGGGTCCAGATTCATCCCCAGGAGTCATATTTCACATTGCCAGGGAGATTTACACCCCTGGGAGTCAGGTCCCACGTAGGGGGGTGGACAGTGATTTCACCCACCGAGTTGGCTTAGCTAGAGAGGGAGGGGCGTGACATCCAAGCAACAAAGAAGTACTCAGGGGAGACTCTTAGGTACAATTATAAGCAGGTTTAGCCTCTCCCTCAGCACCCTGTTTTTAAAAACTTTGAAACAGCCTAACCCAAAACATTAACACAAGGGGCAGAGTAGGGGGTGGGGAATGGGAAGTTAATGCTTAATGGGTACAGTGTTTCTGCTTGCGGTGAGGAAAGTTTTGGTAATGGATGGTGGCGAGGGTAGCATAACCTTGTGAATGTAATTAACAGCATTAAATTGTATACTTGAAGTGCTTAACCTGGGAAATGTTGTTGGATATATGTTACCACAATAAAAATTAAAAACAAACAGAACAAACATTAACCCATCTTCTCTACATGATTTTGGCTTTAGGGACCCATTTCTTTGGAGCCTGCTTCTCATGCAGCTTTGGGGACAGCCAAACTGGGGGCTTCTACAAGGCCAACTGACCTCTCAGTCAAAACCCTGCTGGGTCTTCCTCACCCAGATTTTTCATGTAAGAACTTTGATTCTGCTAGCAGAGAGTTAAGAAGTTGGCACATCAACCTCACAACCCCCAGGAAGAACAGAGAAGCAGGGGTTCCATCCTTCCGAAGTGGGAAAGCTGAGGTCTTGAGGCCTGTTCTGCATCCTGGGGTGGTGAATCTGATTGCTGAGTTCACTGGCCCTTGAAATGTAGTGGGGCTGTGAGGATTGGGCAGTGACGCACTTAGAGAGAGCTATCTAAAGAACTCAGTAACCTAGAAACCATTGACTTGTAAAAACTGCCTACCCTTCAGAAGAAGCAGATGAGATAT
The DNA here is from genome assembly GCF_015220235.1 of Choloepus didactylus. Classification (NCBI taxonomy): domain Eukaryota; kingdom Metazoa; phylum Chordata; class Mammalia; order Pilosa; family Megalonychidae; genus Choloepus; species Choloepus didactylus. The sequence goes on along the minus strand of NC_051310.1, from coordinate 57,329,239 downwards.
TCAGAAGGAATACACAGAATATATAATATCGTTAAAGGAATAAATTTCTTTTCATATCAACCTCATCTTAATTATAAAGAAGCATAATGATGTAGCTCCCACTGTTGTGTTCTTTGGCTAAACAGCTATGTAATTTTGTCTCCTCACCAGCTATGGCAAAGAGAAAACATTGAAAACATTTTTTTAAACCTAGGGGAAAGAAAAGACACCTGTAGAAGGAACACTTTTGACCCAGACCTGACCTCACTTATATTTGAAAAAGTAATGCACCTCTACTTCTTCCCACCAAGAAATACTAGAAAATAGAGCTGGTTACTTTGTGCTTATCTTGAGAAAAGAGAAAATTATAAAGGAAGTACTAAGTGCATCATTAATTACAGTTTTAGGAATCCTTGGTCACATGGACTTCTAATTTGCATTTCAAAAGGAAATAATGACTGTTGCCTTCCCTTTCTTTCTTCTCCTTTAAGAGTGGAAGTTCTGGTGCAGCTTTTATGTGAATTCAGGTGAATCTGATCATGACTATACTATCAGTTCCTTTGCTCACACACACACACTCCTCCCACCCTCTCTGTCACTAGCTAAAAATGATTTTCTCCATACCCTATTATTTAGAACATTGGCCCTGGTAAGTCTTTCCTTCATGTCTAAGAAAAGAGAAGTCATTTGGCCATTTATTCACTTATTCAACATGTATTCATTCAGTGCCTGGTATTGTTTTAGGCACCAGGGATAAGATAGCAACCAAGAAAAGGGCGTGCCCTAGACTGGTGGTAAGAATCACACCAATCCGTGTTAAATTACACTCTGCGATAAGTGCCTGTTCTTTCCAAGAAGTTCTCATTGTCCTTGATTCATCCTTCCTTGCCTATGTTAAAGAATAGCTGCTCCCCCAACCCCCAATTTCCGTCTCATTCTGTCCACCTGGTCCTTCTTCCCAATCAGCAACATGCTGTGGTTCCCCTCCTAAATTCTGCCTCCAAACTTCTCGAAAGAATAGTTTTGTATTCCTCATCTTCTTTTCAACCACCAAACCACGTAAATTGGTCTCCACCCACACCACACCGTTGAAAATGCTCTCGAGATAGGCAACAAGGATCTCCCCTTTACCAAAGCCTCTTTGCAGGCTTCAGCCTTGCTCTTGACCTCTCTAAGGTATTGAACACCCCTGACCACCTCCACTTGGAAATGTTCTTTCCCTGGCTCTAAGGCAGTGTGCTCTTCTTTCTCCTCACGCTGCTTACGGGCTGGTGCTCCCAAGGGCTCATCCTCAGTCCTCTTCTGTCTCCAACCTTTCTGGGAGATGGTGTCATTTCTAAGGCTTCAGTGACATTCTCCCTTACCATAGCTCTACGTTGGGCCTGTCCTGAGCTCAGGTCCATATTTCCATCTCAACATTTACTCTTGGATTGCCCCTTTGGACCTCAGATCTGAGGATGTGCAAAACCAAACTCATGATTTTCCTTCCCAATCGCTCCTTCTCTGTTCTCTATCACAATCAGTAGCATCTCTTTCCATTCAGGCACCCTGTGAAGCCTCCAGATCTTCTGTGACCACTCTTTCCCCCTCATTCATGAATTCTATCTGCCGTTGAGTCCTGAGGAGTCCACCTATGAAATGTCTATTCCAATGAGGGATGACAAATACATTGCCTCTTATGTACCAACTCTGACTGATTGATGGTGGCTGCCTGGAGCACTCGTTGAGAAAGATTTTGAGGCAGCATCTGACTTCGGCAAGAGAAAGTGCTGTGATCAGTTATTACTTCTGCTTTGGGTGGTGGCACGCGTGTCAGGTATTTTTCATCCAGCTCTCACCCTTCCCTGGTGAGCATCCTGGACACTCCCTTGGTCTATTCCTTTCTGTCTTTCTCTACACCTCCAGTTCATCATTCATCCAGCTCCTATACTATCCCTCTAAAGCAAAGATCTGTCTAATCACGTCTGTTTAAAAAGTCTCTGTCACATTGATTGTATACTTCAGATGGTATGTATGGTGTGTGAATATATTTCAATAAAATTGCACCTAAAAAAAGACTCCATCATTAGTAGGATAAAAAAAAAAAAAGACTCCATCATTAGTAGGATAAAGTATATGCATTAAAAGCTGTTCTGAGTCTGACCACAGCATACCTACCCGCCCCTGTACACCTCATGTGCTCTCTGACCAGGTGGTGTAGCACTGTGCTTCACAGCATGGACTGGGAGGTCCCCCTGCCCGGTTTCATACCTCAACTCTGCCACTTAGGAGTTGTGTGACCCTGGGCAAGTTATTTGACTTCTCTGTGCTTCAGTTTCCTCCTCGGCAAAATAGGGAGAATTGAACCTACCTCAAAGGAGTTAAGGGATAGGAAATGCCTAGAACAGCACCTAGCATGTAATAAACCCAGTGTAAATGCTTGTGCTTATCATTAGACCACACCTGGCACCCTTGCCCCTTTGCCTTTGCTCAGGTTGTTTCCATTGGCCCTGCCCCATCTCTCCCCACTCCCAGGAGGAATAAATTACTCACTGCTCTGTCCTCCCATGGTGATGTGTTATATTCCTCAATCCCAGCAGTTATCACATTGTACTGTGCTTAGTTGATTATGTAAGCGTCTAACTCAATAGTTGGGGCTCCTTGAGGGCAGGGAACTTACTTTTGTGTCCTCTACTTCTACCACAGTATCTGGAAAATAATAAAGAATGAAGGAATGAATGAATTAGTGAGTGAATGACTGAATGAATTGGCAGCAGAGGCAGATGAACACTAGGTAGTGATAATGGTTATAGTTGGAGTAGGTTGCTAAGGGAGATAAAAAACAGTTTATTTTCTGGAATACTGTATGTAGCAGGTAAATTTTTTCTTGATCTCATACCAGTTCATCACCAGGAATTAGTTACCCAGCTCTGACTTTATTTGCTCCTAGGAATGGTTTCTATTAACTTAAATGTTCTAGTGTTCACTCTCATCTCTATAACCATGAACTAAACTTTTCATGACCTAATTTCTGCCCATCTCCAATTCCATGCTAGACATAGAATAAACAAATGGAAGTTTCCTATCAGATTGTAAGCCCTTGACTTTTAATTTTGAATGGGACTATGGGCAAGTAGCTCTGAGGTTTCCATGATCATGTGTATCATTGCTATTGCTGCTAATAAGGTATTTGAAAATATTTGACTTACAGTTTGGATTAGAAAGTTCTCGGAAATACCTGCTTCCTTTTGCTGTCTCACACTATGGGTGTGATTTAAAATATGAGTTTGTAGTCAATGGACTTTCACAGTTTATAGTACAGAGCCAGGTGTAACTAATGTGTCTTAGCTTCTCAGCAGGTTTATGACTTAGTTCTGCCCTTTTGAGTTCAGAGCACATGGCATGCCCTTCAAAAGTGCAGAGGGGGTAAATCCTCTGCCACGTTCTCTGATTGTCTGTGCAAACCAGATCTTCCCAGTTCATTCCATGGAGATGTTTGTGGTTGCCTGCTAACAGATGTGTTGAGAATAGGCACAGCATGTTGCCAATTGCAGATCTGGGAGGAACACTGAGCAGGAGCCTGTCGGTCCTGTTCCGCCCCACCCTGCATAGCCCCACCAAGCCCCATAGTTCTGTTTGCACTGTGTGCACCACTGCTCCTTGGAAGCGATGATTATCAGTAGTGGCAGACACATTTCCCAGCCCACCTCCTCCCCTCTGCCTTCCCTAATGCATTCAAGACCTGCAGATTGGAGAGCATGCTCCCAGAGAGTGTTCTGACTGTTCCAGTATATTAAAAGACTGGGGGAAATCCATATAAAGAAAGCCTATGTTTTCCTGGGAAAAACAAAAAAGTATGGCCTTACGGGGAGAAGAGAGAAAGACAGAATCTGCTAAGGGGCAGGTGGGAAGCAGAATGCCAGTCCTGGGAGAATGCAACAAAGTGGAGGCCAGAACTTGTGTAAATTGGTTGGAGATGGGAACCCAGAAATGGTGGATTTGAGTAAACCCAAGGTGAGGGTGGGAGGGACAGGCCACCTAGCAGGAAAGGTTCAACTTAACCCCAAGTTCTCAGAAAAGACTTCCTGGGGAGCAGGGGTGTCTCCTGGGCCTCCAGTCATGGGAGCCAATGTGGAAATGCTGGAACATGAGTCAACTAGCCATAGCTATAGCAACAACACAGAAAGCAGGTTCTTTCTGACACAAATCTCCACCAGCAGACACTTGGGTACCAGCTCTCCACTAGTCACATGGCCTCCAGCGAGGCCTCTCTAGGGCCTATGTTCTCTTTTAGGGCTTCTTGGTGGCAAGTGACAGAAATCAGCTTCCACAAGCCTAGGCAGAAAAATAATTTTTAGAAATTTCAAAATAAGGACCCAAAATCCAAATGCAGAATGTGACTAGGTATCTGTAAGGAACTGGAACCAGGAATTTAAATACTACGGGACTCTGTGCCTCCTCTCTTCTCTCTGTACAGCTTCTTGATTCATCACTGCTTCTCTCTGCAGACCAGCTTTCTCGGCTCCTCCATTTGTATGGCAGAATATGGCCACCCACAGCTCCCACATTTACATGGTACAGTCCAGCTGCACTTACCAGCTGACCAATGCTCTCTCACGCCCCAATCCAAACTTCCAGGAGAGAGAATCCAAAAGGCCCAGCTTGTTTCAGGAGTGCACTCCTGATTCTTTCAACCCCAGCTGAGAGGACATGAAGTGCCAACATGGCTGCTGGGGCCACCCCTGTGAGGACAGCAGAGAAGAGGACTTCTGAAAGAAGTGGGCAGGGGAAGACGTCAGCAGGTGTGTACTCTGGGGCCTGCCCCTGCCACCTCTCTCAGCATTGGTCGTGCTGTTCTCTTTCCTCAGATCTTTCCGTGGCTCCCTCCTTCTCATTATTTAGGTCTCAGTTCAAATATCACCTCCTTGGAGCGGCCTTCCCTGACCGTACTAGCTAAAATAACAATCACCTGCTCCCTCTCTATCAGAGTCTTTCCCTTGTTTTGTGTTGCTCAGAGGGGCAGTTTGTAAAGTCGTTAAGTGCATAGACTCTGGTTCTGGGCTATCTGGGAACCCAGTTCTGGAGTCATAGGCCCTGTGAACTATGAAGGCAGAGGTTGTGACAGGGTCTGGTGGCTATGCAAGCCCTGCAGGCATAAAGAAGTAGCTGCAGGAACAGTGTAGGTTTTGGAGGGAGTTAGCTGAAAGCAGACCTGGGGTAAAATTTGAGTAAGAGACAAGGCAGAGCTGAGGTAGCCTGGGCTGAGGCTGGGCTGCAGAAGGGACTTGCTCCCTTCTATGACACCTGGGACACTTCTTACTCCCTTGTGTTGTCGGCTTTAAGAAGGGGGGCTCTGCCTTCCAGGAAGCTTATGGCTCCTTCCACACACCCTGAGGGGCTCCAGTTGTAGCCCAACTGGGGGAACTTTGCAAACCAGCATTTGGTGTGTCACTGCCACCAATCCCATTAATTTGCTGACCAGGTTTAGATGAGCCCATTCATTCTGTGAGCTGGAATGGTTGGATTTTGTTAAATGGTTAAGGCATATATTAGGCCCTTGATAAATGTCTCTGAAAGAAGGGAATGTGTGAGACAACCTGGAGTAGAACCAGCAGACAGCCACAAACATTTTGTTCTGGAACTGGAAATTTCTCTGCCTTCAAAGCATAAATTGTGTCTGCATGTCACTCAGCATTTAGAAGAAAAATCAGCAATCCCTCAGTCTGCCAGCCATGTGTTCCCATGTTCCACATGTTTCCAAACTCATGTTTCCAAACTCATGTTTCCAGTTGTTGGTGTCAGATAGACCAAACGTCCAGATGCCTGACTCAACTTCTTACTTACCACCTGGAAGTGTTGACACTTTGTGGACACAGACAGAATTGCCTACCTTGTCATCCATTCCCCAGGCTCAAATGGGAAAACTGAAAAAACCTCTGCTTTCCCTTTTCAGGCTGTTCCTGTATTCTATGTCTATATATTACAAGTCTGTATGGTTTCAGGTTATTCCTGTTTTCTATGTCTATGTCTATATCACTTATTATCAGTATCTTTTTGTTTCTATCTCGTAAGAGTTTCGTCTTTTGTTGAGACACTCTTTCCTTATTTGGCCCAATATAGTGCTGGTTTTTGGGTAATTTCTCTTCTCTTCCTTTTTCTGGCTTGTTCCGGGTTCACTCAAACTTTTTGTATTTTCTTATTCTCCTATTTTCTTCCTTCTATTCTTTCTCTTCAAGTCCATTCTCCTCTTACAAATTGGCTTCAGAAAAAAAAAAATTGGCTCTGTATTCCTCTCCAAATTTTTCTTTTTTTTTTTATTCACCCTTGGAGACTTTCCCTTTTTGCTCCCATCTTCAACTCCTGTCCCCTCCTGGCTCTCTCTGTCTGAAGTTCCCCTCATCTGAGCACCTTCTAGGCCTCATGGCCTGCTACAAGCTTCCTCTAAGTTCTCCTCTCTCTCCTGGGGAGATGCCTCTCTTAGGTTTTTGCTTACTTTTCAGGCTCCTAAAATCTCTACATCAGTAACAATCAGCCATTTTATTGTTAAGGGCGTAGCTTGGGCTTGTCCCTTATTTCAAATAGCACCATAATCTGTACAAAGACATCACATAGAATAATAATTTTATTGATTTTATTAGATTGCCTCTTATACTTATCTTGGAAGAAGTTATATAGGCTTTGGGTTGGGTACTAATGAGCTATTTACTGCATGTATACAAATTATAAATTCCTAGACACACATATCCTGAGCAGATCTTTTCATTAACTTTAAGGGGCAGGAAGTTGGCATCAAAAGCTATATGGGATGTGCAAGTGAGGAAGGGAAGCAAAAAGAAGGTCTGGTCCATCAGCAGATGAGTGGATAAAGAGAATGTGGTATGTCCATACAATGGAATACCATTCAGCTGTAAAAAGGAATGAAGTTCTGGTACATTCGACAACATGGATGAATCTTGAAAACATTATGCTGAGTGAAATAAGCCAGACCCAAAAGGACAAATACTGTATCCTTCCATCAGATTTCACTAGAATAAACAAATTCATGGAGACAGAATGTAGATTAGCACTTACCAGAGGCTGGGGGAATGTGGAAGGGAGAGTTATTGCTCGACAGGTACAGAGTTCCTGTTTGAGGTGATGAAAAATTTCAGTAACAGATGGCGGTGATGGTAGCAACTTTTGTTATATATACGTTACCACAATAAAATTTTTAAAAAAGATGTTTGATCACACAATTAGGTGTAAATGATTCATTTAAGTAGCAAGGCGGCATAGGCTTTTTCTATCCTTGATTTGACCAAGGATGATCAGAAGGAAAGGCAAGAGAATGACTCAGCCCTTGTCGCCATACAACTGCTCTGGCTGTCCCTTTTTTCTTATTACCAGCAGCTAACACTTTAAGGGCAGTGGTGCCCCACCCGGCCATGTGGCCCTCATGACTCAAAGTCTTAAGATTTATAGCCTTTTCCTAAGAGACAAAGGGCATTCCTGCAGGTCACTCCTCTTTAATACCCACTGGTTAGTCATTTATTATGGATGACCCATTCAAGTAAGCTGGTTGCCAGGCAACCCCTCTGGAGAGTGGTTATATTTTCATAATTAAACACAGCCACACAGTGATTCATTCCCAACACAACAGTCATTTCAATGTACAAACCTAGAGGGGACAAAGATGCATGAGCAGGACTAGCCATTAAGGCACTTTCAAATTTATTTTAGAGGATGACAAGATACCTTTTCAGTTCCATTAAGTGAGTCCTTCATGCAGACATTTTCCTCTTACCGTGGAAAACTGGATGAATGAATTTATTTTTATGTATTTTATTATTTGGCTAAATTAGAACACCTGGCTTTCTCTGTGGTTTACATAAGCTAGTCCCTGCAAGTTCTGTTGCTGTGTTTTTTGGGACCAGTTGTAAAAGTTGGGACTTCTGAATTCTGGTCCTAGACATGGATGAAAAGTAAATCACTTTCCCTGACAGTAAAAACTAAACAATAATACTGATCTATTTTCTCCACTAAAAAGGCAAGATGTGGTTAAAAGAAGAGTATACACAGAACAATTTGAATTTACCATTCAAAACATATTAAAGAGTTGGCTGATAATGCAGTTGTTTTGAGACTAGGTCTATTTATCCAAAATAAGCAGTAAATTTTCAGTTAGCTCTCTGGCATACAGACATAAACAAAATACATAAATTGAATTCTTTACTCTTCTAGTTTTTGATCATTTTAAGGGGCATTAAATACTTAACTAGAGGGAATAGCACGGAAAACAATAAAATCAAACAATCCACAGGATTTTTCTGCAATGCTCATAAATTTATTCACTTTGCAAATATTTACTGAGTGCCTGTTGGGTCCATCAGTAAACAATATAGCAAAGAACTGTGCCCTCAGGGAGGAAAGCAGGAAGGAAAGGCAGGGAGGAACCAAGAATACACAGCAGACATAATAAATAAGTAAATAAGTAAATTCAAGAACTGATAAGGGCTATGGAAAAAAAGAAAAATTAGAGCAGGGTCAGAGGGGGTGGCAGCATGGGGGTCAGGGGAAGGTATGGGCTTCAATTTTAAATAGGAGGCAAGAGGAGACTTCATGGAGAAGGTGACCTTTGAGTAAAGGCTTGAAGTGGGTGACAGAGTTAGTAGAAAACGAGAGGAGAGTGTTCCAGATGTAGGGAATAGCCAGGGCAAGGATGCCAAGTCAGGTGCCAGAAGAAGAGCTTGGGGGCCAGAGTGGTTGGGGTGGGGTGAGCAGGTGGAGATAACAGGAGGAAAAGTCAGGGTTAAACTCCAATTTAAAATGTCAGCTTCTTTCTTTAATTTTCCCTTAGTAGCAATACAGCTTTATATGTGACCATATCATTTGTTCTCTGACATTATAATATCCCAATTAACCAATATTATGAGGCTACTTGGGTCGCCTAATACAACGTAACTTCATAGAAATGTTGCAGTCCATTGTGAATCATACATTTTTAAAACATTCATTTGCCTTGGTTTTTAGAGGAACAAGCTACTATTATTTTTGGTAAAATGTAATTCAGATTTTTCATTAATTTTCACCCTTCAGTCACATTGTATCAGTGAGAATATATCAGGTTTCCATTTTCAATTTTTATTTACTGAATGCCCAAAATATAGAACACGTGTAACTATGTTGCAAAGTTGCATAGCAACCACCAGCGGGCCAGTTCCAGGCAGATCTCAGTCAATTGTCCAGCTGAGGTTATAGGCTTCCCATCCTCCCTCAGTTCTTGCATGAGCAGGACCACTCTTCCCTGCCCCTCCCCAGCTCAGTGCAGTCCCTGGCGCAGGGTCCTAAACGGACCCTCGCACATGCTGACCTACCAGCGTGGCAGCCCTAGTCTGCAGCATTTGCCTGTCTTTGCTCTTCTGTGTCCCTTAGGAGAACGCTGATGTCCTTCTCCTGAGGCTGTCTGTGGAAATTTGCAGAGCTAGCACAACCCTGGGGTGTGAGCTGTGAGGGATGTATTTGGTCACCTGGGCCTTGATGTGCAGCTTCTCTCAAAACGTTTCACAAAGAGAGCTTCATCACCTTCTGTCTGGCCCTATCCCTTGGCCTGGGGCTCCAACCAACCCAGCAAGAGGCTGGGATGAGATTGGTTACAGACATCCCCTCTCTAGTCTTTACTCCATTCTCTGGCACCAAAATCCTTTCCTCTAGCCCAAATCGAAAAGCTCCCAGGCATATCAGCTCAAGCAGAAACAGGCTATGCACGCTATCAACCAAACATAGGATCCCAGTTTGAGAGAGGCGACTCTGTTACTAGAACTGAAATATCACACAGAAAGTACTAGAGATAAAGAGCAATTTTTCTCCATTCTCTCAGAGATAATTTTATCTTGTGGTCAGCCATTCTTCCCATTTCTGAATGACCCCTCTCAACTCCTTTTAAATCTACCAACTTTCCACAGTCTGGTGGTGGTGGCATTTTTTTGTTTGTTTTTGCCTCAGTCTGTTGAGTAGTGAATATCCCATTTCCAAAACTTATTTCTTAGACTCTTGACATACTTTCAACTTGATCTATGTTATGATCATGGTTATATCTGATTTTCTGTGCCTCAATTTTCTCATCTGTAAAATGGGGAGAAAAATAATACCTATCTCAATATTGCACACACATATGTAAACCACTAGGCATAGTGCAAGATACCTATGTGCTCAACTAATATTAACTGCTTTTATTATCTGAATTTTTAAAAAACATCCTTAACCATTTTACTCAGTTATTAGACAGTTAAATGTTTCCAAGCAAATACCTCCTCTCTCACACAAGCCCCATTATTTGCCATAATAACCTTTCATACATCTATAGCTTTGTCCTATTCCCACCTTAAACAAAGGTAATTTTTTGTATTTGTTAATTGTTCTCTTCTCCAGCAAGACTCTCCACAATCTTTGGGAAAACAGATATTTAGACTTCTTAGGAAGTCATTCATTCTTTATTTCTTTTCTTCGTTCATTAAACAAATATTTACTGAGACCTTACTAAGCACCAAGCTCAGGGACAGACACTGAGGATGCAGTGGGGCACAAACAGCAAAACAATTTAGTGTGATCCCACATCACAGATTTACTAGACACAGATCAGAAAGGTGAATGAACACAAGGCTAAGAATGTGGACACATCTCAGCATCTCCGAAAACTTTTTAACAGGATTTCCAGGTCACACTCAAATCAGTGTGCACTTTTTTTTTTAAAGTATGTGGGAATCCGTGTCATGTATATAAAACACAATAACTTAAGAAATTTTACTAAGTTCCACATTTCTTACCCTTTTACTCATATAACCCATGTCAGATTCACACAAACACATAACATATATGAAAAAGAGCTCAGAATATCAAGTATGAACTCTGAAATTACTTCCTTAAAAATGACTGTAAAAGTCAAGCGTACAGGATGCAAAGTCCGGATAAGATTACGGAAGAGGCTTAAGTTTAGTGAAGCGCTTTTTTTTTTTTTTTTTTTTTTACAGGGTGAACTTCTTGGGAAGACTTGGATGTTCAGAGAGAGTTTAGGTAAAGTGTAATGGAGAAGGGATGAGACGGACCGTGATTCAGGCAGGAAATATGTAAACAGGTTAAAATAAGCAAGCAAGCAACCAAAGTCCCTCAAAGAAACATACACTAAAAGCTTCGCAAACGTGCCCCATCCTCTCTTGGAGTTACCAGGTGAATCTGGCGAGAGGGCGGTGAACGTGGCGCGTACCTCGTGTCTCGGGACTGCTGGGGACAGACCCGGGGCGGCGCGGACCGCCCTTCGGGGTCCCACCGGCCACTCTCCCCCAGTTTCATCTGCGCCCCGGAGCGGCGCCGCTCGGGCGTGCTGCGGGGTGCGGGTTGCCCACCCTCCTCGCGGGCGGCCCCCGGAAGCGGAGAGGGCCCCGCGGCCGCCACACCCCGGGAGAGGCGGGGCGGGGCGGGCGTATTTGAGGCGCGGAGCCACCGCCCAGCCCGGAGCGCCCCTGAGCGAGCGAGCGACGGAGCGGAGGCCGAGGAGTGCGGTGAGCTGCTGGGGCGGGGGTGCGGGGGGCGAGGCGGGGGCGGTTCGCGGGCTCCGGCGGGCTGGGGGCGCGGGGCCCGGGCGCTGCTCGGTGCTTGGCCGCTGTTCGGAGGGGACCCCCAGCGGCCGGTGGGCGCGGAGAGCCGGACAGCCACCCTCTCCCAGCGCCGTGCGGAGCGCTACGCTCCGTTCTGGGGAGGGGTCCATTGCTTTGGATATTCGACGAGTCTGAGACTCGGGTAAAGTTAGCCGCGACTTACAGAGAATCACGTGCATAGCGAGCGGGTGTGTCTGCGGACCCCGGGCGGGCCTGGCACAGGGCGCTCTTTGGGGCGCCTCGGAGGACTCAGCCCCCCCTGCCCCACCCTCCCGCTGTCTCTGCCCAGCTGGGCTTTATGGACGTGGGGTCTACCCGAAAACGGGATGGGCCACTTCTGAAACGGCTGGGTCCAAATGTAAGTGGGCTGTGGCTGCGCTCGCTCATCAAACCAAGCAACCCCCTCTTTCCTGGAATTAGGAACCACATCTAGGGCGGCTAGATGATTGGGACCTATGATTTGGCTGCCTGGGACACTTTTGTGCAACTGCCGAGGATCTCTCCGAGATTTCTGTAGGAGATCTTACTGTGGGCAGGACAGAGTTCTAACAGGCGCAACAGCCGGGAGACGTGGGCTGCAGCCGGTTCTCTGAATGCTGAGTCCACAGAAAGGGGTGCTTCCCCACGGCCTTAGAGGGCATGCGCCGCACTGGCAAAGTCTGCACACGCTAAACTAGTGTAAATCAAATGACTCATCCCTGCCCAGATTGGCTAATTTGGGCAAGAAAAGCTCAGATCTGTGCTAGGGATGTGTCAGTAGTGGCAGAATTGTGCAGACCCTCAGCTGGGGGGCTTCTAAAACGTGTTTGAAGATGTTTTCTGAATTATCAGCTGCTCAAACAGAAACACAAAAGTGCTGCGGCTCTGGGGAGTAGGCTCTAGACTCTAGGGAGTCAGGCCCCCCAAAGTGGAGGCTGTGCCTTAGGCTTCTCCCAGCACTCCAGAGCCAGCAATTTCAATTGCAGATAACTGTGGCATATTTGTAAAGTGACTCCTGGGAGTTGGGTTGTGGACAGTGAGGTCAGCTGGACCTTATTGACCCAGTCTACTTCTGGCATTCTGTGAAAGGAAGGAAGGCAGTCTCCTTTAATTCTGAAGGAAATGAGAGCAGTAAACTACTTGGGTGCAGAGCATCAGAGAAAAATCTCACCAACTTCCAAAATTCTGACTTGTATGCCTGGAGTTTATAAAGTTTATCTTTCTGTACTGGGAAAAGTGTTTGTTCCCATAAAAGTTAAAGTTTAATAACAAAAATTTATTTCCCACAAAAATGTTCTCCTTTTCAGACTTTGAATCTTTGGAGAGACCTTTTTTATTTCCTTGATGGTCCTATCTCATCCTTGGTCTTTTGGAGATTGGAGCTGCTTCCTAAATTCATGATTTTTGGATGGTTACATTTAGAATCAGCACTTTCATCCAGATCTTGGGAGAAAATATGATGATGGTGCATGAATGTTTAGAGCTTAGAAGTGTTAGGAAATTGCCTCATGAAATTAAATAAGTAGCAGAAGAGGGGGCATTCTGCCTGATGGATTGACCCCAAAAGCTAGTCATTTTCAAGTAGAATAGGAAGTCTCACTCTGCCAAGCAGTCCTTAATCAATGATGGTTCACTGTGCTACATATAGGAACTTCAGAAAGACTTTTGACCTACTGTTAATGATGCCAAGAGGGCCAATCTCTGTAATTTAGGCCCCCATTTGCCTAGAATCCTCATTACCCAGACTCGGACTTTTAACTGCAACAGAGACCTCTATTAAGAGATTGTAACGGGAGAATCGCATGACAACTTTAAGTATCAGTAAGCTTGTGAATTTACGCATGCACCTGCAGACTGGTGGTAACTGACTCGTTGAGCTCTTTGCATGTGGTGCCTGAACTGGTTCTTCTCATTAAATTCTGAGTAGGTATCTGAAGAGCCTGCCAGGGCAGTGCTTGCTGTATACCTCCACTTGCTTTTGACTAAGTATCGTGTGTTCTTTCTTGACTACTGTTCAGCTTTTCCATTAGGGAAAAAAATCAGTTAACTGAGAAGCATAAGGTAACTTTGCCTCCCTTGCTCCTGAGGCACTATGATGAGAAAGAAATCCTAGGAAAGGACGTGTCTTCTTTATCCCAACTAAACATCAGTTGTGGAGAGTGGACTTTCCCCCAGCACCACTCCGTGTTTCAGGAAGTAGACTGTCCTTTGTGTTCCTTAGGGAGTTGCAGCGTGCTGGGGTTCTGAGGAAGTACATTCACCATCTACTTCTGTTACTGTGGGTGCAAAGGTTGGGGTCCTTTATATGCAGAAGTTTCAGAAGTGTGCCTGGGCACCCAGACAACTGGATTCATTGCTAGGTTGGCCTGGAATTGGATAGAGCTGCAGACAGCTACTCAAAATACCAAAGAGAAAATCTACCAATTAACAGCCAACTAAAATGATCCCCATTCTGGCTCGTATTTTTTGGCTTGTCTTTCATGCAGGATTTCTTTTCTGGCTTTTCAAAATTCTCTGATTCTGGGAATGCCAGAATGGAGTTCACATTACCTGTGGAGTGGGAAGATTTTTTACATTTAATTGTCCTTCTCTCTGTAAACTACTGGGGGGGGGGGAGTGTAGCTAGAAACTTTTCAGGCAAGTGGATGCTATTTTAAACGTAGATTTCTTAAAAAAAAATAGTTCTGAGGTTGTCCACCTTGACTTCAAAAGAGCATTGTTACAACTCTTTTCAAAAAAAAAAAAAAAAGAGGTCTGATGGTGCTCAGTTTTTGGAAAAGTACATTTGGTTGAAATGTGGTTATGATTAGCAAAGTGACTGTGCCAAAATGCATCCTTGTATTCAGCCTCACTGTGCACTGGGCTGAATCAGCCAGTTAGATTTCTGACAAAAACACGATCTCATTTTTAAATTTGTTTACAATTTCAGCATGTTATGTAATTCTGGATGAATAAACCAGAGGATTAATTTCTAAATGAAGTAGTTAACACTTTCCAAAGAGTAGACTTTAAAATCTCAAAGTGTTGAGGGGTTAAATTAGCATAGAAGGTGCCTGACCCAAGCAAGGCCTTCCACTGACAGGATGACTTTACAGGCCACCATCTAAGCTCTCTGAGCCTCAGCTTTCTCACCTCTAAAATAGAAATATCAATTTCCCCTATCAGTCTCCTAAGATTGTTATAGAATCAAAATGAGTAATGTATGTGAAAGTGCTTTCTGAACACAAAAGCACCACACAAATGCTGGGTGCTGTTATTCTAATGGGTTGTCTATTGTGTCACAACATAATCCAAGCTGTCACCCAAGGTGTTATGTGAAGCACAGTGGAAATAGAGTGCAGTCAGCTTTGTTTCTCAAACTCTGATTGGGTTGGAAAATAAATGGAACATGCTCTAGTAGAGGCTTTGAAAAGAATAAATGTTACGTTTTGGAAATGCCCCTTTTATGTGAGTTTCTGGTTGTAGTCAGCCTTTGAACACATCTTAATCTGAGTGGAGTTGTATTTCTAAGGCACTTCATGAAACAGTGGTACAAATTTAGCTAGTTTTAACAATGGAAACTACCTTTTTATTATTTATTGACCTGGGTGTGTACATTTATGTAGGAGTCCACATGCTAATAAACCTAGACCAGTGGTTCTCAACCTGGCATGATTTTGTTCCCCAGAGGACATTTGGAACTTCCTGGAGACGTTTTTGGTTGTCACAATAGGGCAGGGGTTCTACTTAAATCTTGTGTGTTGAAGCCAGGGATGTGGCTAAACATCCTATAATGCATAGGGCAGTCCCCACAACAAACTGTCCTCTTGTTAGTGGTGGCGAGGTTAAGGATACGCTCCTATGCAGTGGGGACATTTAAAAGAAGTCAGCACACTAATAAGTTATTGCTGGGTCTTTGTATGTTATCCAGGGGTGGAATAAAATTATGTGTAATCACAGGAACTAAGTTCTTTGCCCATGACATTGAAGTTCACGATTGTTCCCTACCAGCATCCAAAATGGGAAAGGCCTTATTTTCTTGACTTAAATTTTCTTTCTTCTCTTTTTCTATACCAACTCTTCTCTCAAGTTCCTCATGAGGTAGCAGCAGTTTTCTAGGCGGTGGCAACCTTTTGGGGAAGGACAAGCAAACAGAGAAGTCCCCAGCTTTTGTTTTACAAGGTCAAATACCACAGGAAGTACCTTGGATGGAATGTGCAGTCAGCTCTGGTAGGGTTAGACTCCGTGACTTACCTGTAAAATTGCCAGCACTTTCCCTTGTAAGATGGGCATGATGATAACCCGACTGCTTCAAAATATGTTGAAGAATGCCCAGATTTAAAAAGATATATGTGAAAAAAAATAGTCAAAGGTAATATTTAACTGTGATTATGTAACAGTGGTATAGTATAAAATATTGGTGTGTGTCAGTGAAGCACACATTAAGTCCTAGGAGGAGACCTGCCTGTTTTGAGTTTTCACCAAAATAAGTAATATTTTGCATTTTTGGACCTATCAATAGGTGTCATCCATTGGGTCTCTTGAAGCAATGTCGTTTTTTACGATAGTTGAGTAAATATCAGAAGTGGGCAAATCAAGGAAAAAGGGATTCTTATTATTTTAAGATCCAGGTAATTTTGGTCATAGCACAGGCAATCCTGAGTTTGGAAGAACTTACCCAGGGCTCAGGGAAACCAGAGCTGTTCTCCTGCCCTCATTGCCAGGGCCCCTGCAGCGGAAGCTGTTGTAAAACATCTTGTACATCTTGGAGTCCTGGCAGAGGGAAATTAGCAAAAAGCAGGCCTTGATGTGTCAAGGCCACCACTTGAGGCAACTTCATGTGAGGCGCGGCCTCCTTGGTAGCTCCTACCCAAAAGGATTTTCCTCCAGTTTGTTACGCTGCCAGAGAGTTCATTTGGCATAACAGGTATCTTAAAAAAATAACAAAAAAGCAGATGTCTTGTGCCTACCTTTCTTCTTCATTGCTCCACTTCCAAATCTCATGTCTCCTTCAAGGTTTAGCTCAAATGACACCCCCACAAAAGCATTCCTGCACCCCCCGCCCCCTGAGAAGTAATCTTTCTAGTTTTGAATTCCCACGGCACACAGTCTGACTCACAGCATCAGTTGTTGTTTTAGTTTGCATTTCGATGTGTGCGTCTCAGTTTCCCTGCTGGGCTGGGAGCCCTTTGGCCATCCAGATATTGGTCTGTTAATTTTCATACCCGGACAGGAGCCCACATAGTCCCTGGCCCAGAGCAGGCAAAAACGCAAATGAAGATAACAGCGACTGTGCCTCCTGGTCATTGTCTTTCATATCGTAGTGGGGACCAACACCTCTTTCCTGCTAAAACCCAGTGGAGGGCTTGGACTGTTGTTAGTGGCAGTGAAAGGGGAAGTAGGTGGTAATAACACACTTTATAAGGGGTGGTGGAAGAAAATGCAGGAAAGGAGGTGGAGGACCAAAGATAAACCTTTTTATCTGCATTTTTTTTTTTAACCTAGGAAAGGGAGAGAACATTTTCTTCCTCATTCTTCTTCTCCCTCCTGTATTATTTGGCCACTTACTCCCAGGATTCAAAGCATAGACTAGTGTGATTAGAAATAAATAAAGTTATAAATTGAAGTTATGAAATAAAGTTATGAATTAAATAGGTTTTGGTAATCTAACTGGAGATTATACCTTGATGAGATCGTATTTACAGTTCCACACTGAATGCATAGTTGTGGAGTGGACAGGCTTGTGTGTAGATCACCTATAGATTGACTAAACTGCACAGTGAACTATACTTGATGTTAAATTTAATGGACACCAATGTTCATAGCAGTATTATTTACAACTGCCAAAAAATGGCAGCAACCCAAGTGTCCATCGTGTCCATCAAGTGATGAATAGGTAAACAAAATGTAGTGTATATGTAGAGTGGATGTTATTCAGCCATAAAAAGGAATAAAGTCCTGATACATGTGACAACATGGATGAACCTTGAACACATCATGTTGCATGAAATAAGCCAGACACAAAAGGACAAATATTGTATGATCTCACTTATAAGAAATAATTTGAATATGCACTTTCAGAGTGAGAAACAACAATACAGGTTACCAGGGACCTGAGTGGGGGTAGAGAATGGGGAATTATTGCTTAATTATTACAGAGTATGTCTGTTTGGGGTGATGAAAAAGTTCTGGTAATGGATGGTGGTGATGGTAGCACAGGGTTGTGAATGTAATTAACACCACTGAATTGTATGTTTGAATGTGGTTAAAAGGGGAAGTTTTAGGTTGTATGTGTTACCACAATAAGAATTTTAAAAAGCCATAGAACTGAACAACACAAACAGCAAAACCTAATGTAAACTATGGACTATGGTTAATAGTATAATTATAATAATATTGTTTCATCAATGGTAACAAAGTTACCACACTAATGCAAAGTGTTAATAATGGGGGAAAACTGTGCGAGAGGAGGCGGTTTGTGGGGACTCTGTACTTTCTGTATGATTTCACTGTAATCGTACAACTTCTCTCGTTTAAAGAAAAAGCTAGTAAACACTCAAAAAAAATAAAGCACAAAAACTTTTAACCCCCCCCCCCCAAAAAAAAACACACCGTAATTAATGGAAAGCAGTGAAATCTTTTAAAGATCAAATGGTTACCTATCCTTCTTTTTTCCCCTTTCAGGAAAATGGCAAACAACTTTTCAGTAAGTATTTTCTTTGTTTTCTTACCCAAAGATACATTGCACGTAGGTTGGGGGTTTTGTTTTTAGCACCAGGCCTTCCCCTTTAACTCTCCCGCCACATGGCTTCCTCTGGCCTTGCCTGTCCTGTGAGGGCTTGTTAGCTGGAGTCTTGTTTTTCTTGCAACAGATTTGGGAAGAAAGCCAGGCAGAGAGAGGCCTGGGAAAGGCCCAGGACAGAAGAGGCAGATTCCATGGTCAGTAACTGAGAGATAGTCTGGGCAACGAGAAGTACAGTGAAGTCTGAGCAGCCTGATTTTTGTGATCATTTTTCTCTCGTTGATTAGAAAGTATACACTTTTATAGAGAGGATAACTAGCTCCTGACTTTGGCAAAATTACAAAAATGCAGCCCTCCATGATCTGAGATGATGGCAGACAAGAATAAAATGTAAAGGTGCATATAATCCCCAAGTCTACTTTGTCTTAAGAACTCCAGCATCGAAACTATTAATAGGTGGCAAAGTTGTATTTATATGCGTTTCATACTTTCACCATATCCCTGTGCTTCTTAGATCACATATTTCTGTTTCCCTGAAAACTCTGTTTTCTCAAATGTTTTCTATCCTGTAATTGTTTCTTTCTTCCTTTCTAGCTTAATGATGCCTTATCTGGGTCTGGAAACCCAAACCCTCAAGGATGGCCTGGCGCCTGGGGAAACCAGCCTGCTGGGGCAGGAGGCTACCCTGGGGCTGCTTATCCTGGGGCTTATCCCGGGCAGGGGCCTCCTGGAGCTTATCCCGGGCAGGGGCCTCCTGGAGCGTATCCCGGGCAGGGGCCTCCAGGGGCCTACCCTGGCCCACCTGCTCCTGGGTCCTATCCAGGGCAACCAAGCGGACCTGGGGCTTACCCATCTCCTGGACAGCCAAGTGCTCCTGGAGCCTACCCTGCTGCCAGCCCCTACGGCACCCCGGCTGGACCACTGGTGAGATGGAGTTCCTCATTTCATCTACTTGTCTGGGGCAGTGTTGCCATCAGTTTGCAGTGCTCTGGCTGGGTGCTGGCTCTGGGCATCGACATGCCAACGGTTTCAGGAAGACCTGAAGCTTTGAACTCACTGCTTAGAGCCACTTTTCAAGGATTAGCCATACTATATGTTGGTCTGGTAGAAAAAAATGATTATTTGTATTGAGTTTATTATGCTTTACACCCCCTAGGATTTAGTGGATAAGGCTTATGGGTCAGAGGTGACTCCGATCTTTCAAGCTGGACAACTAAAGTGTCAACAAAGCATTTGCCCAAACTGAGAACTCAGGCAGAGGATCTTATGGGAAGGGGGCAGGGGATACAATTCTGGGTTCCACCTGTTGGATTTGAGGCCCTGGCAGCAAACCCAGAAAGGAGGAAGTATAAGACTGTTAAGCTGGAAGATCAGAACTGGAGATAAAAGATTTGAGCGATAGCTGAACCCCTGGGAGTAACGGAGAGTCACAGGGGAAGAAATTATAAAGGGGAGAGAAGAGAGGTTATAGAGCTTTGGGAATATTCACAGGACCTTGAACATAAATGCTCAATAACTGTGGAATAAAGTAGGGAATATACTAACTAGGAAGTGCTCATTCCACAAACATTCTCTGAATATCTCTGGGTCCGAGCACTCAGTGGTGCTGTGTGAAAACAGAGGGTGGGAGAACCCAGAACCCCAGAAGGCCGCAGTACCTGCCCCAGGGAGCACAATAATCCAAGAGCAGCAACCAGATGTTTAGAAATAACCGTCATGAAGTACATTCTGTGACGAGGGTCTTAAGAGAGCTACAAAAATGTACCATAGAAGTTCATTTTGATTGCAAGTTCTTGTTTAGCCTTTTAAAAAATAATTAGTCTAAGTGAGTTAAAGATTGGGATGTTCACTAGCCATGTGAGTTACAGCACTCAGAAAGGGAGCATTTTCTGCTTTGGGTGTTAATTAACTGATGGCTTTATTCTCAGTTATTGTTTATGCATGTAGGCAGTCATCTCTTCAGGCCCAGACAAGGTAGCCTGAGAGCCTGGACAGAGGGTTTACATTAGGATTATGTGTTAATAATAATCACAGTGATTGAACTTTTCAATTCACAGTGATTCAATGTTTGCAACATCTTTTCTTTCATTCCCCCAAAAACCGTGAGTCTCTCTATTGATTCATATAATTATTTTCATTCCCAGATTGTGCCTTATGACCTGCCTTTGCCTGGAGGAGCCGTGCCTCGCACGATGATTACAATTCTGGGCACAGTGAAGCCCCATGCAAACAGGTAAAGAACAAAAGTAACAAAACAAGCCTAACCTATTTATTAATTGGTTTTTGAATAAAGGATGATACATTGTGAGTTTTAATCAAATTTTTAAAACTACATATTTAGAATCTTGGCTATATCGTAGTATGGGATTATTCTAAAGATCAATACGTGCTTCTACCAACAGGACAAGGTTTCCCTTGCCAGATCCTGTTTTTTCTCCCAGAACCAGAATAAAATGGTGTTCTACTTTGTGAGGACAAAGAGGAAGAGGAGAAAAACTCCATTCTGTTGGTGGTCAAAGCCTTAGAATTAAAGGAAGGGAGAGCCTTTGTAATGTAATGTCTGTCCACCCCCCTGCTTCTGAGCCACTTATTGTTTACATAACCAAGCATGCATTTTATGTCTAGATGTCCATTAAAAATTCGGCTCAAAACCAAAAAGTTCCCATTGCACATAGTTCTGAGTTCAAATCAGAGCGGGACTGTTCTACTCCTCATGTTGACAAAAACCTGCTGCAGTTCTGCAGGTCACCGTGCAGCCCCGAATCTCTTGAGCTCCACTGCCATTGCCTCTCACCCCAGGCCCCAAAGCAGAGTCTAGATTCCCATGGGGTCAGCCTGGTTTCAGCGGCAGGGCTGTCTCGCTCTCAATAATACACTGTTCTCACATGCTTTTTTCAAAAGAACTTGGTGTTTTAGGGTTTTATCCTTTTAAAAGCTTTTGAGGCAGGTCAGGATGCAGCTTTTTTTTGGTTTTGTTTTGTTTTGTTTCATTTTGTTTTTTTGTTTGTTTAAATGATGGGAATTTATTGGCTCACAGTTTTGAAGCTAGGAGATGTCAGCAAGATGATGCTTTCTCCCCAGAGATTACAGTATTCTGGGGCTGGCTAGGATGCAGCATTTTTTACTTCAGTTTTTTTCAGCAGCTGAGCTCTGGCCACACAGTCTAGCAGCAGCTAAGAGGTGCCATAGCTGGGGTTTAAAGCAGAGGCTCTTCCCATATAATTTTTCTAAGTGTCAGGGTGACTCACAGTAAACAGTAACACACCCTGTTCTGTATTTGGATATACTTCATCTCATTTAACCTTCATGGCTGAAGGTAGGGCAAGGAATATTGCTATCCCCTTTTTATAAATAAAACCGAGGCTCAGGTTCTACAGATGAGAAGGGGCAGGACCAGGCACCCCAATCTCCTTAGTAGATACTGTTTATTTAAAGGGTTTGAAAAGAATTCTACAAGTTCAAAGACTTTGTCAATATGAATCAACCTTAGCAATTGGAACTGTTTTGATTGAGGTGAGCTAGGATGGAGCAAGATTTTACTGAGATGAATTTGGAAACTCTGTGTTGATTTATGGCTGCCCCGGGATGCCTGGCCATTGTTAGCACCACTGGTTATACTTTTTCATAACCCAAGGAGGCTAAGGATTTCCTGGAGCCATCCAGTGTCCCTGTCCCTGCCACTAATGTTCTGGCAGCCATTAATTAGTCTGGGTCTCTGGGTCCTATAGACAGCCCACAAAAGGATACAGATTCAAGCCATGTACTTAGGTTTATTCAAGAATCCATAAACAGCCTCTGTGAGTGTCAGTCACTTTGCTCCTAATGAATCAATGGGAGTGACTTTCTCTACCACCAGGAGAAGGATTCAGCTTCTGATCTGACAATTTCACATTCAAATGGCCATTCACTCTACCTCTGATCAGCCTGCTCTGGTTCTGTGTGCCAGTCACTATCCTAAGACAATCCCTTTTTATTCACACAGCCGCTTCAGCTTCTTTCAAGTGGTGTTTCGCAACACAATAAAGCCTGTCTCACAGAAAATTACAGGCACATATATCTGCTGCCCACGTCTTTAACCACCTTCCTCCCAGCATAGCATAGAACCAGCACACCTTATTCTGTGCATGCCACACTCATTTGTTAGTATCTGCTCTTCCCCGCCCACAACCCTTAACACACAGAACCACATTGGTACTGTGTGTTCCTTGGCTGCTTAAAGTAGATACCATGAAATGTGTTGGCTTTAAACAATGGGATTTTATTAGCTCACAGTTTAAGATTGTGCGAATGTCCAAATCAAGGCATCATCAAGGCAGTGCTTTCTTCCCGACTGGCTGCCAGTGATTCTTGGCTCCTCTGCCTCATGGCAAGGCTGGTCTCTCCCTTCTCTTTTGGGTTTCACTGCTTTCAGCTTCTTGTTTCCCTGGCTTTCTCTTTCTCTCTCTGTTTTCATCCCACTTTATTGCAAGTCCTACTTGCAATAGTTTTACAGCCACAGGAATGGATTAGCTTTAAGAACATGATTTTCTGGGGTACATACAGTTTCAAACCACCACACTTCATCCCCTGGACCCTAAAAGGACATGTTCTTTCCATATGCAAAATACATTCATTCCATCACAATATCAAAAAATCCTTGAGTCAGTTCAGCAACAATACTAAATACAGAGTCTCATCAAAAATAATTATAGTATGGTCTGTCCTGGAGCACAGTTCCCCTCCGGCTGTGACCCGTGCAAGTTATCTGCTTCCAATGCACAAAGGAGGGACTCATAGGACAAATATTCCCATTGCTGCAGGGAGAAATTGGAAAGAAAACAGGGGTCAGGGGTCACAAACAGCATTGAAACCCTTCAGGACTACTCCATTAGATTTCAAGGTCTGAGAGTCACCTGTGGAATGATGTTTTGTCCTCCGGGCCTGATGGAGTGGCAGCCTCATGCCTTCCAAGTGCTTGTGCAGTGGCCATGCTCTCCCTGAACACTGTGAAGGCTGCAGCCTCTGAGAACACTGGGGTGGTAGCCAGACTCTCTGCAATCCTGGGGAATATGCTGCACCCTCTCTGAAGCCTGGGGCAGTGGCACTCTTCCTGAACTGGGCAGAAGGCCTGCCTTCTCCAAGCTCCAGGGCAGGGTCACCCTTTAATGCACGTTCTCTTGGCCTGAGAAGATATCTTCAGTCCAGACCTAAGCTCCCATGGTTGTGCTTTTGAAGTGATTTTTCCTTCAATCTGTCCCTTTTCTGTCCCTTCTAGTCCAGGCTGGCAGTGGTTCCACTCACACAGATCTCACGAAAAACTTGTTGGTTTCACATATACAACACGGTGGTCCAAACCATCAGATGAAAGAACCTTCCACAAATCCTTTCTGGATAATTGCATTTCCAATCCTAATTTGTACTGAAATGGCTGACTGGTTCCATGTTCAGTTAAACCCTCACACGGAACACTTATATCTGGGGACAAACTTTCCGGAAGCTCAGAATTTTCCATCAATTTCTGGGTTCTTTGTGCCCAGGAGTTCAGTTCTCAACTTACCCCTTTCCTCTTGCATTTTAGTATAAGCTGCAAGGACAAACCAGGCTGCGCTTTCCACATTTAGGTTGAAAATCTCCTCAGCTAAATATCCAAGCTTGTCACTTTCAAATTCTGCCTTCCGTCTGCATCTGACATCAGAACTCAATTTTGCCAAGTTCTCTGCCACTTTAAAACAAGGGTCACCTTTCTTCCAGTTTCCAATAACACATTCATCATTTCTGTCTAAGGCCTTATTGGAAGTAACTTTAGCTTCCATATTTCCACCAAAGCAACCTTTTCTACCAAGTGCCCCACAGTTCTTCCAGCCTCTACCCATTACCCAATTCCAAAGCTGTTTCCGCATTTTTGATATTTGCAGTAGCAGCACCGCATTCTTCTGGTACCAAAACTTGTTTTAGTTTCCTAGGCTGCTTCAAACAGATACCTTGAAATGGGTTAGGTTTAAACAATGGGAATGTATTAGCTTACAATTTGACGTTATGAGAATGTCCACATAAGTCATCAACAAGGTGATGCTTCCTTCCTGAAGACCAGCTGCCGGTGATCATTGTTTCTCTGTCACACGGCAAGGCACAGGGCAGCATCTGCTGGTCTCTCCCTTCTCTTCCAGGTTTCATTGATTTCAGTTTCTTGCTCCCTTGGCTTTCTCTCTCTCTCTCTGTATTCACCCCACTTATAAAGGACTCCAGTAAAAGGATTAAGAACCACTTAACTCAAGTAACCTCGTCAAAATTACAATAGGTTTACATCCACAGGAATGGATTAACTTTAAGAACATGATTTTCTGGGTACATACAGTTCCAAAGCACCACAGGTACCTTTGTCTAATTTAGGGTTATTGCACTGGGAACTTTAGTTTCAGTAACTCCGGAGATGTAGCTTGAGACTATGATGATAAAAACTAATTTGGGTTGAGAGAGTTCTGCTGGAAGTAATTTGAGAATGTTGTTGCTTGGTCTTACAAATTCTAAGTGATGAATTGCAAGAAAAAATGCTTTTAAGTTGGTAGAGTGACAGTATCTTCCTTTTTGCTGCAAAGAAGGTACAGTCATTGGATATTTAGTCAAATACAAATTCTATTGCCATTTTATTATCTTGGTCCTTTCCCCATGAATTTAATAATTGGAAGATGCATTTGTGGTTGAATGTGACTGTTACTGGTGACTCAAAATACCCAGAGAATTACTGTTCAAGGTCTACAGTGCAAACCTTGCTTTAGAACAAGAACCAGCTGATTCTGAGGTTAGTGCTCTGTGGATAACACTTTTGAGAAATTCAGGGAATCAAAGAGGATTTGTGTTTGTATTGACATCCAAGGGAAAGGAGCAGTGCTAAAAAGTTAAACTAGCACTTCCATTAATTCCACTTCACATCGTGAAATATATGTTTAACATATTTATTTTCATGATTTTACAACTTAACAACTGGGTTCTGAACATTACTACGTCATTCTTGCAATTTTAGAAGAACTAGGTTTCTGATTAACTATGAGGAAGCCAGAAATCTGATAGCTCTTTTTTTTTCTTTTAAACTTTATGTATCAAAAAATTAAAAAAAAAACAACAAAAAACCCTGCAACATTTCAAACAAAACAAAGCAAAGGATTAAGAAAAACAAATAACCTAAAATAACTAATTTGCTTCCAACATGTTCCTACCATACCCTGAGAAAATTAACATACCATAACCAAACAATGGAATAAAAAAAAAATCTAAAATAACTACATTGTGATAGCTCTTACTTATGTAGCTGACCTGCCTTTGACAGGTGTTAAAAGCCACCTGTCAGGGCGAAGGGTGACCATTATTGTCCATGATGTGAAGCCTAAAGTGCCTTCAGAGTGGCTCTCAACCTCTGTAAAGAAACCTTGAAGGGTTCTCATGAGCAGAAGTGGTAAAGAGTGGTAAAGGGGATATTACCTCTTTTGACCAAAGACAAAGAATTAAGAAAAGTCAGCACGTATTGCCTTGCTTACCTTTAGTTATTATGATAGTACATAGATTATGTGGCCTTCTGTATTTTCCAATTTGAACCAATTCTCTGGTTTATTTGCTTTCTGTTCAGAAAGTGTTCTTGTATTTTATAAAATGGTTTGCTCTTCAGAAAATGATGTTCTTCACTTGATGGAAATGTTGTACCGCTTTAATCATTTTAATAACACTAATCTTTGGTTTAAATAGAATTGCTTTGGATTTCAAGAGAGGGAATGATGTTGCCTTCCACTTTAATCCACGCTTCAATGAGAACAACAAGAAAGTCATTGTTTGTAATACGAAGCTGAATAACAACTGGGGAAGGGAAGAAAGACTGATGGTTTTCCCGTTTGAAAGTGGTAGACCATTCAAAGTAAGTTACTGCTATGACCATTTATTGATAATGTATATTTCTCATGGGGAATCATGTTAAAATCACACTGCACGTGAAATGAATTTTTATCACCTGCCCTTTGGCTCCTAACTAGTGCGTCTCCTCCCCATCCCAGGGGACCAGATCGGCAGGCTGGGGACGTGTCCAGAAGTGCACACCTCCCAACCCCGTTCTGGCACTTCACCATCATCTCCATTACCAGCCTTCTGAGTTTAAGTCTTTCTGGAAGTGAAAATAGTGTCTTTAATTTTAAAAGAGGCAGAAATTCTTTATGGTACAGTTGGATCAAGACTTAGTTCCTTAAAACAGCACAGTTGATGTGGTGATCAAAACTAATTTTTAAAATACAAGCTAGTTTTATGAAAAGAAAAAATTATAGATTTTTATTAAGTAAAACATCCTTTACCGCTTTCCTTATCCTCACAAAGCTTGCAATTCGGTGAGTATCTTTCCAGTACTTTGTATGATATATAACACACTTTTTATTTTTAAGCACAAATAGGACTTACTGCCTCAACAAATGTTTATTGGGACCATGGCATTGAGTTTGGGTTGAGTGTAGAATGGTCAACAAAAGAACTGGACAATAGGGCAGGAGTTGACAGGAACCATATTCTACATTTGGTGGACATCTTTCCATATCAGAACATAGTTCCTTAATAGTATTTCACTGTTTAGATATGTAATAATGTAGTCCTCTATTGATGAAAATTTGAATTACTTCCAGGTTTATTTATTTTCTTACAATAGTATAATAACTATCCTTACACAGAAGTCTTTGTTTCCTAGAAGAATAAATAATTCATTCAAAGAGTATACACATTTAAAGTTTAATAAATTTTAATAAATTTGTATATTGCCAAATTGCTGCTTCTGAAAGGTTCAGGATTAACACACCCTCTAATCCTAACCCAAAATGGTTTTTATCAGTCTTTATAACATTTGCTACTCCGTTACACATTCCTACTTCAGTGTTTATTTTTACTTTTAGGAGTTCTAGGCCATAACACCTTTTAACTTTCATGTAGACACAATATTATCTTTTCCTTTATGGCTTTACCTACGTATCCCAAATTTTATTGCTTCATCTTTTGTTTAAATCATTGATTAATCTGGAATTGACTTTGCTGTAACATTACCTATTTCTTGGCCTTACTTCCACAAATGATCATAAGGATGAAATGTTGGACATCCTGGGCTCAGGCCCAACTGATTTTTAAATTAATGGGCATTTCTAACAGTTTTGTATATGTGTTATTGCAGATACAAGTAATGGTTGAACCTGAAGTATTCAAGGTTGCAGTCAATGATGCCCACTTGTTGCAGTATTATCATCGGATGAAAAATCTCAATGAAATCAACAAACTTGGCATATCTGGTGATATAGACCTCACCAGCGCTACATACACTATGATATAATCTTCAAGGAGCAGATGCTTTTCTGAAAAGTGAAATTTGAATATACACCTTACACATATAAGAGCTTCATATTCATTATGGGTAAAAAAATTTAAGTTTATTCATCAATATCCTTCTTGTAAATCATCCATTTAATAAATATTATTATTCTAAGAGTTGCCTGTCTTTACATGTCATTTAATTGGTACAATTTATTCTAGATAATGCACACTGGACTCAATGGAGAGAGAAATATGTAGCAATATTAATACTACATTAGGGTCTCCCAAATTTTGTTGTGCTTGTTAAAATATTTTCAAGAAAGGGGTTAGGAGTAAGTACTGCACCAAAATTATTCTCTCCCAGAGTTTCATAAAAACCAGGAGATGCTACTGGGAGAACATTGTTTCGTTTTCTTACTTAGGGAAATATTGAATATTCAGAAAATGAGAAAAGTAGAAAGAAAAAGTTTACCGACAGATGACCAGTGGCCCAGAGATAATTACTATTAGCATCATTCTGGTATATTTCTTTTGACTGCTTTTTAATCCTATTTTATCTCTCCAAATAGTAGTTCACTGCTTTCAAAATTTGATACCAATATGAAATTAGCTGCCTATAAGTTCTCTTAGTTTTCATGAAATCCCCAGAATTGTAGACAAAAAAAAAGTAGTCTTATTTAGATACACAGTCAGCTCAAAAAATTTAATTGTTCTCATTGTCAAAATTTTTAACCATCCCTTTCTGCCCTACCTTATTACCAGGAGGTAATAACATAAATAATTGTTAATTATTTATTATTATTATTAACAATATTTGAAAACTAGGATGTAGTGACACCACTTTTTTTTATAGAAGACCAAAATATTATTTATCTATTATTGTTTCTATGCTATCATCTTTCTCAAATACTTTAAATTGGTAATCGTCACGGGTTGAGTTTCCCAGAAGCAAAGAGGTCATGTGATTAACACCTGTGGGAATGAGAGAGCAGGGGGAGAAGTTAAGCAGCGAGGCCTCAGTCTACCTTACCCTACTGAGGTTGTGATGACCCTTCAAAGTTGTCCCAAGTTGGGGCAAGGGGATTAGGCCTTTATATCCCTACTTCAATCACTCACGGAATGCAGACCCCCTGAGAAATGGAGTGTGACAGTGGGTGAAGTGGGCTCTGGAGCTGAGGCCGTTCTCATACGGGATGACAGCTGAGAGGGCTGTCTACCAGCAGCAACCCCAGGAGCAGAGGGACTAAGTCCTGCAGTCCTAAAGAAGCATCTGCACAGCACATCACAGCATATTTAAAAAAAAAAACGTAGATTCCTTACCCCGACATTCTGGTCTTTTAACTATTCTACTTGTATGATTAAGTGGAAGAAAATATGCTTCGGAGAAAAGAGAGAGCTTGGTTTACATCCAAGCCTCACTATTTTTTAGCTATCTGACTTCACACAAAGTTACATAAATCCTCTGAGCCTTGGTTTTCTTTGTCTATACAATGGTGTCATAGTATATCTCTTGTGGAGTATCTGTGATCATTAAATGAAATATTCTTTGCAAAGGCTCTGCCGAGTAGTAGGTGCTCAATAAATGGAAATGTGCTTTCTTCCATTTTGAAAAGTCTCTTGTTATACCCAAGCAATTTTGTTTTGTTTTTTTCATTTTGTCTCCAGAGATTTTCCTGATACCTCATAATTCTAGAGTCCATTTGCTCAAAAACACTCTTATCTAGTTGTAGGAGACAATATGCATTCCCTCTTTCCTAACAGGCATGGTTTTATTCCGATATGATACCAGATCCAATAGGGAATACTGTTTCATTTAAGCCAGTCAATATCTGGCATTCTCCTGCTGACTTGTACTGATCTGCAGGTGGGAAAGTGGCATTTGTTGGTTCAAGTAGACCAAATGGAAGGACATAGCTCTGATTGCCGCTAGCAGGCTTCTTGTGAGCTCAAAAAGACCCAGCCTGTTCCAACCCAGCTTAGCCCTAAAACCAAAGAACGCACCAGGCATGGAAGTGGACGTCGGTTTAATTGGGACTTACTAACAGAAGATGATGATCTCATGGTTGTGGATGGCCATGGAAAGTGAACTGTGCAGAAAAGAAGAGTGCCAAGGGGGATGCTTATAAAAGTTTGTGACAAAGGAGTTTCTCACAAGATTTGATTACAACAAGGTCTCGCAAGACTTGGGTACTAACAGTGATTAGGGGAGGGAAGTTTTACAGCTTCCGCACTTGGGAGTGGGGGCCTGTTGCCTGGTTGTGTAGGCGGCTGTGTGTATCTCAGAATGGAGGAGGAGGTGGGGCCCCAGGCCCTGGTGCCTCACAATCCACCCTCAGACTACGTTGATTATAGGACAGACATTGCAGGATAAGAGACAACACAACGCTAGAAGTCCTTCACACAGAGATCCAGACTTTTCATTGTGTTGAATTCTGCCAGGCCGTCAGGGTGCTCTACGCAGCCCAATATGCAGGGGTCACAGTCCGAGGAAGGCCGGTAGTGACCCAACACTGGCTCATAGGCATGCGTTATCGTTGAAGCCCACTGTAGTAAAGGGTTTGCTAGGGTACTATAGGCCAAAAGAAAGTTGTTTATGGGGAACAATAAGGGGTAATTATATGCTAGAGAGCCACTGGTTGATAACAAGGTGCCAGACAGAGGGACATTTTGGGGAAGTTTTAAATACCAGATGTTCTGGTTTACTAATGCTGCTGTTTTGCAAAATACCAGAAATGGATTGGCTTTTATAAAGGGGGTTTATTTGGTTACAAATTTACAGTCTGAAGGCCAGAAAATGTCCAAATCAAGGCATCAACAATAGTGTACCTTCACTGAAGGAAGGCCAATAGCATCTAGAAAACCTCTGTTAGCTTGGAAGTCATGTGACTGGCATCTGCTTGCTCCCAGGTTGCATTTCAAAATGGCATTCTCCAAAATGTCAGTGTCCACTTTCAAAGGCCATCTTCAAAATGTCTACGCTGCAGCCAACATCAGGAATCCACAACTCCAAGCGTCTCTGAGCTAGGCCAGCTAGCTTCTGGGTCTGTGCCAGCATTTTTAAAGGACTCCAGTGATTCAATCAAGACCCACACTGAATGGACGGGGCCACACCTCCATGGAAATAATTTAGTCAGAGTTATTACCTACAGTTGGGTGGGTCACAGCTCCATGGAAACAACTTAATCCAAAGATTCCAACCTAATCAACAGTAATACGTCTGCCCACACAAGATTGCATCAAAGAACATGGAGTTTTGGGGGACATAATACATCGAAACCGGCACACCAGATATTCTCCTGCAATTTTGAGTTTTCTACCACTCCATCAATTGTTAATCTGAGCATAAGAAGGGTACTCATAGTCATGCATAAAATTCCCATGGGAATAGGAGACCCTGAAATGGTGATGAAGATTTTAACAGGCATTTAGATTTTATTACAACATTTTTGGGTAACTCCTATTGCCCAGGGACTTAGGATTCTTAACCAATGTGGCTGCACAGGTCAGCACCAAGGCCAAAGGACCTCATTTTCCCCATTTGTATGGTCTGGGGCACAGGCAACAAGTTATTACCATTTCCCCTTTGAGCTGTAAATTGGCTGGCCCTTTAACTTGGATTCTTTAACTTGGTCCTGCCACTAGCATTTCAATGGGGGCAAGTGCAGCAGCCCATGGCTTTGTATTCAACAAAGTTGAGGCCTGATAGAGCTTTTTAGCCCATTGTTGTAGAGATTTCATACTCCATAGGCCATAATAGGGTCATTTGTCCAGCGAAAGGGGTTCCCTGATCACCGTCTATTTGTGTAGGTACGCCTTATAGAGAGCACACTCTTTCTAAGCAATGGATGGTGATTCTCTGGTTAGCTTTCCACACCAGGAAAGCTAACAAAAGTCCTGTAGCTGTGTCCATGCCAGTAGAAGCATACCTCGAGAACAGAAGGGGACTGACATAGTTCACATGTCCCATCGGTGTGGTAGCCTTTGTGATTGATGTGGGGAGTATGAAGGGCACTCTCTAGTGATGTCCACTTGCTGCTGGCAACAGTTACCTATCGTCATTGGCAGGTGTCCTAGATATCTTTCCACGCTTCTTGTCCCCAGAGGGGGTGACCTATGATTGTCCATTGTTCCTCTTCCAGGTTGCCATTTAGGTCATAAGGCCTTTGTAAACAGCCCAGCTGTTAGTACAGACAGTTAGTGCATCTCCTGGTTCATTCACTACTATCATCCACATTGCTCTTAACTTAGCCCATTGACTGTTAAGCATAGCACCAGTCTCCCACCATAGTGTCAGTACTGGGTTGCACTGCCACAGCTGTCCATGTGGGAGGCTGCCCGCTAGTGGACCCATCTGTGTACAAAGGGCATGTCAACAACTACCTCAGGTGCAGCAACTTTAGCTGTTGAATCCTCTATATAGGACAATGGTCTGAGAATCTTGTGCATTTCTGCACTCAGAGGGTTGGCATTGAAAATGCTGTGCTGTAGCAGGTAGGCTTTCCATTTGGTCAGTATACTTAGTTGGGCACTGCCAGAGTGTGGCTTAGAAGCCATGTTGGTTATCCACCCCTGAATAGGGATGGCTCTTTTTAAGGTGACGGGGCATCTTTGTGTCAGTCCCTCCACTTGCAATAAGGCATTATATGCAGCACACTATTGCTTTTTTAGGGGGCTGTATCTCATTTCTGCCCCTTTCCATAACTGTGACCAAAAGACGGGGCATTCATTTAGAATTTTGCCTTTGCCACAGACCCTACCCAATGCCAATATTAGTGCTGGCTACATCCAATTCACAGGGCAGGTCTGAATCTACACCCCCCAGTGCTTGTGCCTGTGCTATTGCCTTTTTTTTCCTTCTTTTAAACATAGCCTATTGGAAGGTGTCCCATTCCCAGGGATAGCTTTTCCTAATCAAGACATACAAAGGTTTTAATATTTGGGCTAAGTGAGGAACAAGAGGTCTCTAATACTCCAACAACCTCAAGAAGGCCATTAGTTGCTTTGGCGTTTGTGGCAGGGAAACATCGCACCTTATCAACTACAGCAGAAGGTATAGTTTTGTTTTACCCTATCATATAATACCTAATTCTGAAAGAGTTACACTTGCAGGATTTTTTCACTTAGCCAAATCTTTTGCCACAAGACTGAGGCAGATGGTTTGGTTATGTACATAGCCTTGGGGAAGTACAATAGAAGTCCATTGTTGGCCTCCCTAAGAGAAGGCGAATGCAGGCAGGGTTGATTTTCCTAGGGAGATACTAAAGAAAGCATTAGCAAGATCTAATCACTTTATACTGGAGACAGAATTCCCCTATACTGGTTGGCAACATGGCATTTTTTTTTCTATGCTTACCATTTTTAATCTCCAGGCTCAGTAAAAAAAAAAGGATATTAAACTATACTTTCCCCATTTTTCTGCACCCAGCCCTTCCCTCATTGCTGCCTTAGGTGCTTAAGCTTTGGGGGCAGGGATAGGTGAGACAGAAAGAAAGAAGCTTGGCTTGCTGAACTCGATTTAAAAGTTTTAAATCAAGGCAGTGGGATCTAGGGAGTTTCTATGCACTTCTTTTAATTATTCCCAATTATTAGATTTATTTTACTTAAGGCTGTGACCTGAACAGTTGGAAAGGGTCTTTGCCTTTTCCAGAGGCAGCCCTCTGGCAACCTTCTGCTGCCTTAGGGAAATTCCAGGGGTGATTTCTTGTTAATGTCCAGATTTGTTTATAGTAATTACAAAACTAAGAGGGTTTTTTTTCTTTTTTTTAACCCATGGCTTTCTGTCTTTCTCAAGACAGTCTGCTGTAACTAGCCATACTGCACACAACAATGGGTAGCTGACTGCAGTGTGGTCAAGCAAGTGGGCAACTTCTCCCCACATCAAGGAGGCAGGCCATCCCAGGATCACTGCTGTGGGCTTGTGGATTTCTCGGTCATTCTCAAGACAGTCTGCCGTAGCTGACAATACCGCACATTACGGCCAGCAGACTGCAATGCAGTCAAGCAAGTGGCAATCCCTCCCCACAATGAGGAAGCAGGCCACCCTGGACTCCCTGTCCAGGACTCAGGCCCATTACAGCTGGTGGCTCTTTGGTCCTCCTGGTTGGCATGCCAATTGTTCCAACACAATTTGGCCCTAAGACTGAAGAACACAAGACACAGAAATGGACGCAGGTTTAATTGGGACTTACTGACAGGAGATGATAGTCTCACAGTTGTGGCCAGCCATGGAAAGTGAACCATGCAAAACAGAGAGGGGAGTTCCAAGGGGTGGGGGGGGTGCTTATAAAGGTTTGTGACAATGGAGTTTCTCCTGAGATGTTTACAACAAGGTCTCGTGAGATTTGGTTACTAACAGTGATTAGGGGAGGGAGGTTTTAATGCTTTCCCCCCTGGGGGAGGGCCTGTTGCCTGCATGTATCTTATAATGGAAGAGGGGGCAGGGTCCCAGGCCCCAGGCCCCAGGTCCTCACACAGCCTTAGAGGAGAAGCCAACACCAAGGATGGCAGAATGAACTATGGACAGAATGTTGAAACTTGATGCCATCATTGAGCTGTTGATTGCAAACATGCCTGGAATCATTCTGTCTGAGGAATTGTAAAATAACAAATTTCTTTATTGTTATACCAGTTGGGTCCATTTTACTATTACTTATCAGCCAAAAGCTTTCTAAATGATTCAGCAGTGCATCTTATTAAAGCCATAAACAAACAAACAAACAAATAAATGTTTACTGACATTGTCTTATTTCCATCTGCTTTATTGTGTAAGCATAAATATTATGTCATTGTGCAGGTTATTAAAAAACTTATTGCTTGTGCAGGTTATTAAAAAACCTCTATCAACTTCCACAGCCTCTGGTATCAACCACAAATGTTGCAGTAACTCAATCAACTCAATTCTGACTCTTAACTGCCAGGAGTTACGCCACATGCCACAGGTCAAGGGCAACCTCCTAGAGGTTGGGGAGGTGGGCCCAAATCATGAGGTTCAAAGCCATACCCCATAATCACCTGGTTTGTCCTCCTGGCATGACCAGCCCCCACCTCTAAGGCTGTGGGTGTGCTTGCCCCTCCCTGTAATCTCATTAACATATGAACTATCAGGTATGGTCCTGGGCCCACCATGGAGCAAAAAAAGACAGTCCTATCACAGGAAATTCCAAAGATTCAGAAGTTGCTTCCCCAGGAAGTGAGGACAAAGACCAGCCAAGATTTTGTTACACTCACGCCACCCCCTGATCTTTGGCCATAGTTCCTTTATCTCAGTTAGTCCAGTCCATCATTATCATAGCATCATATCATATGACCAAAATGTCTGCCAAGCAGAGACAATTTAAGTTTGTAGGTCTCCATTCAATCTTGCCAGGTTCCGAAAGCAAGAGTGGTCTCAGACATATATGGCTTCACCCTTTCAGGCATCTGGTATAAGAGACATAATCATCTTTTTGCTCTGGGCCTCTCCAAGGTGTTAGTGTAATATTGGATCACAGAAACTGTTTATTCATTCCTTTACCTTCAGCTATTATTTCTCTGCTATTTGTCATTTATTTTTACCCCAAATTTTCCATCTTCGAAAGAGACTTTAGATTTGGCTATTCTGCTGGTCCAGATCGCCAACAGCAATACAAGCCTAGCAAGTGCCTTCTTCTCAGTCCACTCCCATTCTATAGGGTAGGGTTACATAGGCACAGAACAAGTAGGCTGTCTTGGCCACTAACCCCAATTTTGGACAGTCTCCCCCATCAGCCATGTAGGAACTCTAACATGAAGATTTAGAAGTCTAGTTACAGATTATTGCTTAGGAATTATCTCTGCTTCCAGCACTTGAAGTTGCAGCCCTGGTTCTGGGATGACTATAACAGATAGGAAAAAGGAAAATTGAAGTGATGTGGGGACAAAAGAAGAAATTGCAGGTAATGTGGGAAATAAAAGTATGTTTATACCAGCATCCACCCCCACCCCTCTTCCCCAGATCTGCCAGAAAAGCGGAGGAGTCTACCCAGTGGCTACCTGCATCAGCCCAATTTGCCAGCTATGTGCAGAGCCTTCCCCTGAGGGAATCTGCCCTATAGACATCTACAGTCTGTCTCTCAGGTTGGCAGACAGAACTGTTCTTATTGTCATTTCATTCTTCACAGGGATGCAAGAGGAATATGTCTAGACTCACTCCATCTCTGCATTGCTGCAACCCCCCAATGTCTACTCATTTCATGAACCCAGGTGGCCCACTCAAGCAAGTACCAGGATGCCCACTTGCAGGTTCCAGCAACCTTCTGGTCCTGGAAAGGGGTTCTTCTGATGGGCATCAACATACCCTACTTTAATACATCCCTCTAATTCCCATAGTGATTTCCATAGGGCTGTGCCCCATATGGCTGTCCTTTAATAGGCCAATTTTCCATTGCCCTTCTGACTGACCAAATGGCCAGATCATTTGTCACTGACCATGACTCGGTAAAAACCCAAAGATAGGGGCACATGGCATGCAACTCAGCCCACTGAGCTGATTGGTTTTCACTTTCTTCGATCAGTCCTTCCATCTGCCAGTCTCAATGTGATGGCCTCCCAAACAGGCTGCTGTCTGGTCACCTTGGAACTGCCATCCATAAACCAAGCACTTCTTTGTTGGTCAGCCAAGAGCTGTTCCATAGGGCACTGTCCAAATGTCAATAGGGTCTGATATCTCTGGTAGCCCCTCAGGTGGTTGCAAAGCTGGTCCTAGGGGAAAGGAGGCTTCCTGTTCATGAGTGCCTCCTTGCCTTCCTTCAGTAACAAGTTCCTGTATAAACCATTTCCATTTCATTATGGAACTCTCTGGGCATTGCCCTTTCTTGTAGAGCATTTCTCCAACCTCACCAAGATTTTACGGGTATTTCAGATTTCAAGATGATTATCTTATGGAGAGAAACCAAGATGGCAGCTAGGTGAGACAGGGCTAAGGAACAACTCTGTGGAAAACACTAGATAAGGACCAGAGAGTGACCCAGAATACTGGTTACAGCGATGTGCCAGCTGGACGAGATCTGCTAGTTCCCAGGGGCTGTATACTTGGTGAAACTGGGAGTCTGCATTCTGAAACGAGTGAGTAAGCTGGCTGGAAGTCCCGCAGCCATGTGGCGATCTGGGGAAGCCAGGGTTTGGCGTCTGGAGACCAACGGGCTCTTTTAATAAAAAAGAAAAAAACCGGGAAAAACCCAGGAGTGGCTGCAGGTGCAATCATGGGAACCACGCAGTAAAACACAGCAGAGGGGGCTGGGCTGGTCTCTCAGTGTTTGGCCTGGAAGATAGCCCGCTGCAGATATTCCTGAGGCCAGGGGAATGGAGGGAAGAGCCAGAAGCCGAATGAAACCCCGTGGTTAGCAGCTCGCTCCCGGGAGGGCTGGATAAACTCTTGCCTGGGGCTGTGCCCACAGCCCAGAGTCTCGCCAGTTGTCCCAGAGCTGGGAAGGAGGAACTGTGCGAGGAGGGGAGTGTGGAGATGCCCTGTTCGGCCATTTTTGCATAAGGCTGAAAGCGAGCTGGCTTGGCCCGGCGGCCTGGAGCTTCCCTTGTGGGACGGCGTGAACTGGTGACGTAGCACGGCATTCCCTCAGCAGAGGTCCTGGAGGATCGTGGCTGGGCGGGGGGGACCCGCTCGGAGATCCCAGGGACACTACGCCAAGTCTGGTGGTTTGTGGGACAGCAAGAGAGAGGGGCTGGGGCTGCAATGAAATGAAGGCTTGGACTCTTGTGGCGGCCTTGAATCTCCGGGAACCAGGGGGGTTTGAATATTAAGGCTCTCCTTCCTCCCTGACCACCCGTACAAGCGCCCTGCATTCAGGGCGGACAGCTCCAGCAAAACACCCAGGCTGAGTTCTCCGGCTGGACCCCACAAGAATCATTTCCCCACACACTGCAGGGACAAGGTGGAGAACTGACTTGAGAGGTATAGGTGACTCACAGACGCCATCTGCTCGTTAGTTAGAGAAAGTGCATGTTACCAAACAGTGTTTCTGAAAAATTAGATAGGTTTTTTTTTTACAAATTAAAAGAACCCTGTTGAGCAGAGCAAATGCCAAGAGGCCAAAAACAACAGAAAATCTCAATGCATATGATAAAACCAGACAATATGGAGAATCCAACTCCAAACACACAAATCAAGTTATCAGAAGAAACAAAGTTCCTCGCAGAATTAATCAAAGAAATACAATCGAGGAATGAAAACATGGCAAAGGATTTAAAGGACATCAAGAAGACCATGGCCTAGGATATAAGCGACATAAAGAAGACCCTAGAAGAGCATAAAGAAGACATTGCAAGAGTAAATAAAAAAATAGAAGATCTTATGGAAATAAAAGAAACTGTTGGCCAAATTAAAAAGACTCTGGATATTCACAATACAAGACTAGAGGAAGCTGAACAACATCTCAGTGTCCTAGAAATCCACAGAACAGAAAATGAAAGAACAAAAGAAAGAATGGAGAAAAAAATTGAAAAATCGAAATGGATCTCAGGGATATGAAAGATAAAATAAAATGTCAATATTTAAGAAACAGTGGTGTCCCAGAAGGGGAAGAGAAGGATAAAGGTCTAGAAAGAGTATTCAAAGAAATTGTTGGGGAAAACTTCCGAAATCTTCTACACAATATAAATACACAAAGCATAAATGCCCAGCAAACTCCAAATAGAATAAATCCAAATAAACACACTCCAAGACATATTCTGATCAGACTCTCAAATACTGAAGAGAGGGAGCAAGTTCTGAAAGCAGCAAGAGAAAAGCAATTCACCACATACAAAGGAAACAAAATAAGACTAAGTTGTGACTACTCAGCGGCCACCATGGAGGCGAGAAGGCAGTGGCATGACATATTTAAAACTCTGAGAGAGAAAAATTGCCAACCAAGAATACTTTATCCAGCAAAACTCTCCTTAAAATTTGAGGGAGAGCTTAAATTTTTCACAGACAAACAAA
This sequence comes from Choloepus didactylus, assembly GCF_015220235.1. Classification (NCBI taxonomy): domain Eukaryota; kingdom Metazoa; phylum Chordata; class Mammalia; order Pilosa; family Megalonychidae; genus Choloepus; species Choloepus didactylus. The sequence continues at coordinate 57,290,694 of NC_051310.1, read as the reverse complement.
TCCTGAGAGACTTTGCCAATAAAAGACCTGCCCTACTTCAGATTCTAAAGGGAACCCTACCAACAGAGAAACAACAGAAAGAAGAAAGAGATATAGAGAATTTTAACAGAAATATATAGTACCTTACATCCCAAAGCACCAGGACACTCATTTTTCTCTAGTTATCATGGATCTTTCTCCAGAAGGGACCATAAGCTGGGACATGAAACAAGCCTCAAGAAATTAAAAAAAAAAAAAAAATTTTTGAATATACTCAAAGCACATTCTCCAACCACAATGGAATACAAATAGAAGTCAATAATTTTTGAACTGTAACTCCACTATTTACTTCCTACATGATAAAAATTACACAAACCCTAATGACAAATTAGTGGTTTTGAACTCAACGTAAAATACATAATTTTAGACAACTATATAAAGGTAGGGGAATGGAGGATTATAGAACATAGTTTATGTGTCCTATTGAAGTGAAGGTGGTATCAAAGAAAAACAAGATTGATATGGATTTAAGAGGTTAATTTTAACCCCCACAGCAAACACAAAGAAATTATCAGAGAATATAACCATAGAGATGAAATGTAGAGTTTGGGTTAAGAGAAATGGGGGAAGGGGCAATGGGGAGTTAAGAAATGAGGGTGGAGTTGCTGTTTGAGGTGAAGGGAAATTTCTAGTAATGGATGGTGGGAAAGAGCATTACAACATTCTAAAGGTGGAGAGTAGATTAATCCCACTAATGGAAGGGGGGGTGGAATGGGAAGATTTAGGCTGTATGTATGTTTCCACAACTGAAAAAAAAAAAAAAAAAAGTCTAAATAGATGATGATTGAATGCCAAGGCTGAACTTGGATGGAATTGGAGGATAGAGGACAGGTGGCTCAAAGGGACACAGTTGAGACATAAGGAAAAGGAAATATAGAATGTAAGCTTTGTATCATTGTTGAACCTCTTGTACTTCTTAGCTGCGCTTAATGGGATTGTATGAAAGAATGCTCTTGTTCATGGGAAATGTATATGTGAATTATAGTGTATGTTCAAGGATGTGTGCAGCTAGCTCTCGTATGTTCAGAAGACACAGCAATAGATGATGGATGATAGATAGGGAGGGAAGGAAAGAAATAGCAATGTGACAGCATGTTAAGGTTGGTGGATTGAGCTATTGGGGCAGGGGGGTCAGGGTATGATGGAATTCTTTGAATGGGGTTAATATTGTTTTTGCAACTGTTCGTATAACTTTTAATTTATTTCAAAATAAAATTAAAAAAAAAAGATTATCTTGTTCTTTAGGCATAGATGCAGTCTCAAAGTCCAATATCCAGTGGGTAACTGTAACTCAAGTGGAAATTTTCTGGTCCAAAGTTCTAGCAGTCATCACTGGGACGTGCTCACAAGCTCTTGCCATAAGCCCCAGTCTGTGCTCCACACAGGACTACTGTACAGAGAATTTGTCCATAGCAGAACTCCAGCTTCTATAATATTTGAAACTGATGACCTGGGTGGGCTCTGGCAATCTTTCAGTTTCCATTGAGCATTTCTGATTAATATTGGCTGAAGGATGGATTTATATGCTTTCTGTTTTATAATATGTGGTAGGGGCAATATTCCCCAGTCAGACACAATATCCATCCCTATAACACATTGAAGTAAAGGAGACACTACCACATCACATAAAGTCTGTTCAAATATTCCAATTGTCACCTTATTCCCATTATCCGTTGCATTCCTGTATTCTCCCAATATAATTGTAGACCCCATTAGGACTTTAATAATAGGTTTTGGTTTTACAACACTTGGTAGGGGAAGTGTTCCCCTATCAGACATAACATCCAATCCCTAAAAAACTATGGTAAAGGAGGAACAACCATTTCACATAGGTCCCATTCAAATAGACCAATTTTCATAATCCTGTCAACCACTGAGGCTCCATATCCTCCCAATCTAACTATAGCCCCCATTGGAGCTTCACCAGCAGGTTTTGAAATAACAGTGCATGGGACTTCCATATCAAAGGAGTCCCAGACTTTTCTCCACCCCAGATCATTTTACCTTCTCACGTGCATATGGCTTTAGGTCTCCATTTAGGAGTTGGGCCAAGGGACCCTGGCCCCTCCATCAATCATCTTGATTAACCTGCCTGACCACTCCTCCAGGCAATTCCTAGTCGAGGTTTCTCATTATCTTTATCTATCGGCTTTTAAAAATTCCTGCAAACTGGAGTAAACAGAGCATGTTTAGGGGTCTTTAATGAAGAAGGACGAGCAGGGGCTCTCAATGGTCCCCTCAACCTACAGTAGTGCTGCAATGAGACCTTTGTTTCAACCCCATCAATGTCCATTTTATTCATCCCATTTCTTAGTAACCACCTAAAGATTTCCACCCTGTTGGATTGAGTCCCTTGACTCTCCCGTCCTTCCCTATTTTCTCGCAAAACACTCTTAGCGTTTCTTAGCGTCTTTAAGACCCAGATGGAGAAGCTGAGATAGCATATCTGTTAAGACCTCTTGGACTGTTGCTAGATTTTGCAGCAGTAAGGTTGTCCATGCCAAAGAGCCCCCCTTAATCATAGATTTATTATGGTTTGGTTAAGGGACACATTCAGTGGATGACTATCCTGATCATTATAAAGCCAATTCAGCATAGCTTGCATATGAAGCACTATCAGCTGCTTCATCAGGGTGTTCCATTTGCATTTATAGAAGGAACAGGACAATCTCCCTTCTCAGGGTAAACAAATTTTTATGGTGGCTTTATCCAGTCCAGCAGGCTTCTTATTCCCTTGAGAATACCCTACTTTGAGACTGGATCATTTACAGCCATCTATGATTGTTCATAGTGAGCTGTGGGTCCTGCATCAACCCAAACATGCCCTTCTACTCTGCAGTTTTAAAAACCAGACATACTGCCCCTAAGTCAGTCTCACACTCCATTTTAGTAAAGGTTTTCAAGAAGTTGATATCAATCCACACGATGAGACAACAACTTCATGCTGTACCCCCTAGTTTCAATAGTTTCTTGGTTTTGTCCTTCTCCCACCTGGACTACCTTCTTGGGGACCAAAGGTCAAAGAGGCATTGCCACCCCCGCATAATTTTTCCCTTTGGAATTGGTCCTGGGCTAGTGGTCACAGCTCAGATTAGACAAAATCTGAGTTTGGCCCAGCTTCAGGACCTGCCCCATTTTAACTATTACAGATAACAATAACCAAGGAATTGTATACTTTGCTTTTTAACTTGTTTGCATTTCCTCATCTATCTGGTGGGCCAACTCCTCAGGAGTTGGATCTACTGCCATTTCTAAATTCCACTGGCAACTTTTACCTTTAGTAATTGATCATGCAACTGCCACTTCATACCACGGATGACTAGATAGCCATCCAGGAATCAAAGTTTCCTCATCCCTGGCCCTTTCCTCATTTCTCTTCTCAAACCTCTTGTTACAGTGACTTAGGGTCACTCCAGTGACTCCCACTTTTCTGATACCAGTTGTGCAGGTTATCAAAAAACCTCTGTTAACTTCTATAGCTCCTGACCACAAATGCAAACACTGCAGTAACTCAATCAATTCAATTCTGACTCTTAACTACTTGGGGTTAGGACAGACCCCACAGGTTAAGGGCAATCTTCTACAACTGATTGTCCTGCAGGCACCAGTTTTGAGTTTGGGGGCCCAGGCCACCCACACTTCTGATTAACTGCCTACAAACTTGGGGGTTCCCATCATCCCCTCAGGTTCAATAATTCATTAGGACTCACAAAACTCCTGAGGGCTGTATTTACAATTATAGTTTTATTATAGTAAAAAGATACAAAGAAGCAGCCAATAGAAAAGATATGTAGAATGAGGTCTGGGAGGGTGTCAAATACAAGTTTCATGTCCTTTCCATGTGGAGTCAAAATACATAATCCTCCCAGCACAGCAGCAATGCATTTTCTCAATCATGGAAGCTCTTCTAAGCTTTGAGTGCCCTGAGCTTCATATATGGGGTATCATTACATAGACATTATTGATAGAATCAATATCCATGTGATTGAACTCAATCTATAGCCCCCTTCCCTTTCAGAGGTCAAATCCCAACCCCTTAATCACATGGTTGCTCTTTCTGGTGGGGCCAGCCCCCACCCTAAGACTGCTGGTGTGGTTGGCCAACTCCCATCTTCTCATTAGCCTCTGAACTATCAGGTATGGGCCTCCACCCACCATTTAGAACAAAAGACACTCCTAACATAGGGCATTCCAAAGATTCAGAGGTTGCTTCCCCAGGAAGCCAAGTTTTTAATTATACTTCATTGCTTTATACGGATTTAAGTTTGGGGTTACTTTGTACCAACCTCATTGAGATGTTCATGGCCCTGGGCCCTTAGAAAACTCTAAAGGTTTTATATATGTTTCTGTGTTCTGCTTGGCTTGCTTGAATTATTCATTAATGGACTGTTAAAGTTACTTTTACCTTTTGGTAAAACTAGGTATTCTGATCACATTCTCCTAAACCAGTACCTCATATAGCTTCCCCAGTTCACATGGATTTGATAATAAATACCATCTCTATCACAAGTCTAACACATCTTCCTCTGACAACAAAGTAGATGTCTTTTCTTCTCTTGTTTGAAAACCCCTAATCTAATGGGGGCTATCCACAAAGTTGATGCTTTTTTGGCGAATGCCTCCAACCCTCAACTCATTTGCAGACAGAAATGACTGGGGCCAGGTCTGGTTACAAACTTTAGCTACTCTGAGCATTCTTGGTGCTATGATATTCAGACGGCCCTGTTTTCTACTATCCTATATATGGTTAAAGAGTTAAGAGTTTGATAAAGGAGAAAATACTTCAAGTACAGTTAGTGATTGACATAATTCTCTTCAAGGGAAGAAGGCATTTCCTTCAAAGGCTGTCAAGGAGAAAATGAAAAGAAAAAGGCAAGGATTTATAGACACCTCTAAAAATGTAATCATTTGAAACTGCAGCACATAAACTAATTTAAGAATGCAAAAGCTCATCTAAAGAAACTCAACATACCCTGGAAAATGCAATACACAAAGCTGTTCAATATCAACAAGTTGAAGAGTTCAAACTAAGAGTAAAGTATTTGCAAATATTCCTGTCAAAGTTTGATTAAACTGAAGAATGCTTCATAAGTAAGTGCTTTAGCTTTCAGCTTATACATTTTATTTTTTTTTTTATTTTTATTTTTTTAGAATTTCAGCTTTATATCTGGCTTCCTTACTTAGTCTCCTTCAATATTTAGCAATAAAGAGAAGAAGAAACAGAACAGCTGGTTTCTCAAATCCAGTTGTCTTGGAATCCACAGCTAGCCTCACCTGCTCTCTCTGTCCAAGGCCCATTGAGCTGATGCCCCAAAGCCTCAGCAGTGAGGATGAAGACTGACCTGTATACCAGGACGTGAACTGGGTACCTAATTTGCATGGAAAAGGGTTTGTTTGTTAATCTCTTTTCTGTACCATTCCTTTCTGATGCTTGATTTTTTTACTCTCTCTGCTAACAAGATTCTCCCAGTTTTCTAACTCTGTAGTCTCCTGTTGCTTACTTGAAAGGATATTTCTCATGACCCAATAATTCACCCCTGCAACTTCCTTCTTACCACCACTAGTCATATATCAAGTAAAGAGATAGTCTTACCCACGCACCCACCCCCACACTTTTTTTCTTTTCAATTAATAAGTCTTCCATTGATTCCAACAAGGATTTTTTTCCTTCTTTTTGTCCTCAGTCATATTCTCAGGAGAGAGAAGGAATGGTCTTCCGTGAACTGATTTAGACTTAATTAGGCCAAGTAAGGAAATCAGTTATTGAAGCCCAAATTAAGTTAGCAGTAGTGATAGAAAGACAGGTTTGGGAGCTACCGGACCAGGTGTTTTGTTTGTCTGCTTGTTTGTTTAATGATTCTAGTCTGAGGCTAGCTATGAAGCAGCCAAATCTGAGATGGCACGCTGATTCTAACCATCGGCTGGATTTGCTCACCACTGTGCACCAGACAAAAGCCTGAACACTCAGGTCATGTGCTTGTTCTCACCATTGCTTGTGTGGGCATTTTCATGCCATATAACAGAAAATAAAATTTTTAATAGTTTCTGCATCACTAAAACCTTATTAAAATGAGCCTAAAAAGATGTAGTGCCCCCCCGAGGAGAGCTTATACATTTTAAACAAGAGAGGCAAGACAGCAAATTTTTTATTCTGCATGGTAAATGTACAAAATATCCCAACTTCCCTTGAGAAACAATATCATATCTAAAACAAACTTTGAAGAACACTGAATATTAAAACATTACATGACAATATATAAATGGATTGAATAGAAGTTAACACAACTACAAATTCTTCAAATATTCAAATATTCAAAATTTATCATGACACCAAGAATATGAACAGAAAATTTTTTGGATTTACTTTTAAATTCAAAATTCTTCTGGTTGTTCTCCACTGAAGGGTCTTAGAGGTGAAAAGGTAATCAGGTTACCACCAAAGGAAATGTGTCTGGCATGCTCTTGATGTTTCCTTTCCACATGAGTAAATGGATTACTGCAGTTTAGGCTTGTCTAGAGTAAGACAAATCATTAAAGTAACCATTAAGAGTTTCACCAGTCAAGTTTTGAACATTGCTAGTTACTAGTGGATTCATTAAGAAACATAAAATAACAATTTTTTCTATATGATAAAATACAACATGAATTACTAATGGATCCATTAATAACAATGGTTGTACTACTTTGCAACAAATCTAATTTTAAATATACAGCTTTTTAAAATTGAAAAGTTATATTAGTAATACATGCCTAAAAAGAGAAGATTAGTAATATACAAATGGATGTAAGCAGCATATGCAGCTTGAGTAAAATAGAGGCCATATCCTAGGCCCCTTAAGCAGATTCCATAATCCCTGATCCCCATAACAGCACTTAATAGGCATTTTATTATGATCCTGTTGGAATCCTCTTCCTTGTTCCTCCTCAAGCCCTACTTCAGGTTCAAATGATACTACTGGGCAAGTTATAATGTGGGCCCAAAATAGACAAACGGGCCTATATAAAGGTATGCCAAAAATATTTATGGAAGTGGGGAAGAAATATCACAGAGGGACAAAATTTTAAGGGTACTAAGATTTATCAATGAGATAATATATAATATAACTGTGAAACACTTTTAATCATATCCTTAATATATCAAAAACAGAGCACTTTAATTTGTTAATTTCCAGGTTTACTTATAATATATATTATCAGAACTAATCATTGAGATCTGAGATAAGGATTAAATTGGGTTTATATAAAACTGGCCTTAAACTGAACTCCTTGACCCTCTAGATCTCAGCCTTTGATAAAGGAAGGCTAAGAACAAGGTATGTGGGTCATAGTAACCCACTTCATTCTGCTTCTGAGTCAAAGGACAGCCCAGAAGGCTGACCACAAAGAAGTCAGCTTAGAAAGATAATGAAAGCAAAGATATACAGGGATACTTAGGAAAATAGTAGCTTAAGGAAACTGTATTTGCCAGGGTTCACGAGGCAAACAAAAATTGTTGCTATTTGATCCTACACTTGCCTTAGTGAAAATCTTATATTCTGGGATCAAAGGCAAGAGGTCTCCAAATATCATGGCTGGAAAAAGCTTCCAAATAAAACAATAAGACATAAATAATGTAAAAAAATGCAAATAAAAACCAAGATAACTAATGATGGGATAGACATTATCTCCCCAAATGTATGTTTCAGACGGGCAGAAACCTTATATTTTTCTTGCATCGCTTAGAAATATCTAGCATAATCCAAACCACATATTAGATAATCAAGTAATCAACTTGCCGTAACAAATTTGATACATAAAACATATAAGGAAATATAAAATATTAAACCATACTATATTTTAAAGTATATAAACATGGGAATTTTTTTCACATTTAGAAAAAATGAATAACAAATGCATTTCAGAGTAAGCAAAATAATGACAAGAAGCAAATTTTAAACCTTGCCCACAAATTAAAAAGTAATATGCGAACAAAACTAGAATATAAAGGAACTTGTCAACAAATCAAGTTGGAAACTTACTGAACCAAGAAGCTGGCATTCAGTGGTGAGACTTGTATCATCTCTTAGTACTGAAAAACAAAACAAAACAAAAATTTAACTTTTAAAAGAATATTCTCACAGTCAAGGGTTGTTAGAAATAGAGAAAGCCTTGAAAAATATGTAAAGTTCCACATATCAAATGTCAAGGCAAGAATATAGGTCATTTTATGCTATGACATTTTTTTTTAACGTAGTTAAATTTCTTCAAATTTTTAACCCTAATCTCAGTTTTAAGAGTCTTCTCTAAACAAGCTGCATGCTTATAATATTAGCAATAACCTAAAAAATGCTAGACAAAGAACATAGTTGGAGAACATTAAATGTTGGTCAATATTATACTGTTTTATTTTGCCTTAGGTTCCAGACAGACCAGCAACATAGAGTAGTAGATGAAAGTAATAGGTGAAACTATCATACATTATATTTAACAAAAATACAGAAGCCACTTCTTAAAGTAGAAAAATTGCAACAAAATACATAGGAAAAATAGGGCATTTTAAAGAAAGGTCTGGGGATATATGTTGAAAAGGAGGAGGACAGAAAGAATTTTAGAGAATTTTTCTAATTGTAAGTCTTGCAAACAGTAGAGAATCCCAAATAGTTAGGTCTAATGTAAAATGGTCCTAACATCCAACTTGGATTGGTATGTTGGATTAGTTGCTGATTTCTATTAGGCATCCCTAATGGAGCATATGTTACTACAACCCAAACTAATTCTTACAAGATATTTACTGCGGGTGTCCAATTCTTCAGCCTTGATCCTTAGAAACTGGTACTCATAAGTATTTATAGTAATCTATGCCTTTGCCTGAGTTAACGTTTAAATAAAGCCTAATTTAAATATATTAAAAAGATCTCACCTGACTGACATAAAGAAATTTTAACTTCTTCGTCCTGTGAGATGTTATTTTGTAATGGTGTAATTTTTTCAGGGCTAGTCATCGAAACATCCTGTGTTATAATTGAAGAATTCAGTTCCATTCCCTCCATGACATCTGAAATTTCTTCTTTCTTAGTATTATATGTCATTTCACCAGCAAGTAGCAGCAAATTCATTCTTTCACTGGGTAAACGATCCATCTCAAAGTTTATCTTATTTGCATCCTAGAAGTAAACATTAGTATTACATTTAATTACCAACATTTGGGACAAATAGAAAAAGTCCTATTGTATTAAAAATAAGAAAAGCAGAAGGATGACATTGTAAACACAGGCTAAAGGACACTAAATCCTACTACCTTCCTGAATAGTTAGTTCAGATAATATTATGGAAATAATATGACTGAAAGAAAGTTTTTCAAGTATCTATACTCCAGCTCAGGAGCTGACAAACATTTTCTGTAAGGGCCAGACAGTAAATGCTTTAAGCTTTGAGAGCCATAGAGTCTCTGTTTATTCAATTCTGACATTGTATCACTATGCTGGTTTGTATATATTATGCCCCCCAGAAAAAGCCATGTTCCTTGATGCAATCTTGTGGGGGCAGATGTATTAGTGTTGATTACATTGGAATTCTTTGATTGTTTCCTTGGAGATGTGACTTAATCAACTGTGAGTGAAAGGTCTGACTGGATAATTTCCATGGAGGTGTTACCCTGCCCATTCAGGGTGGGTGTTACTTGGATCACTGGAGTTGTAAAAAGGTGTTCACAGACAGAAGGACCTCAGAGCAACTGAGAGTGACATTTTGGAAGAGCTGCAGCTAAGAGAGGACAAAACGCCCCAAGAGCAACATTCTGAAGAATGCACAGGAGCTGAGAGTGGAGCTGAAACACAACCTGGGAGCAAGCAGTTACCAACCACATGCCTTCCCAGCTAACAAAGGGTTTCCAGATGCCAATGGCCTTTCTCCAGTGAAGGTACCTGTTGTTGATGCCTTACCTTGGACACTTTATGGCCTTAAGACAGTAACTTTGTAACCAAATAAACCCCCTTTATAAAAGCCATTCTATTTCTGGTATTTTGCATAACAGCAGCATTAGCAAACCGGAACAATCGCAAAGGCAGCCCGAAACAATATGTACATGAATGAATGAATGTTACTGTTCTAACAAAACTTTATTTACAAAAGTAGGGGCCATAGTTTGCTGACCTCTGCTCTTGTTCATTGGCTCCTATTCATTTTGATGTGAGGTAAAGAATATAAGATGGCATTATGGTTTCAAACAAGTCAAAGGCCTTTGAAACAAGAACTATTACTTTGTATGACTGATTTGGATTTCCAGTGGAAATGCTGGGAGTTGTTTATGGAGTTACTACAGACATACCTTGTTTCAAGGAGTTTCATTTTATTGTACTTCAATATAATACAAAAACACAGATACTGTGTTTTTACAAATTGGAGGTTTGTGGCAACCTTGTGTTGAGCAAGTCTAGCAGCACCATTTTTCAACACCATGTTCTCACTTCCTTTCTGTCATGTTTTAATTAAGGTACATGCATTGACTTTTTTTTTTTTTTTGCGTAATGCTATTGCAAATTTAACAGATTACAGTAAAGTGTAAACGTAACTTTTACATGCACTGGGAAACCAAAAAATTCGTGTGACTCATTTTACTGCAATATTTGCATTATCATGGTGGTCTGAAATGAATCTGAAGTATCTCCCAGGTATGCCTGTACATATAATGATACAGATATATATTGGGTTACTTACTGCAGGAATAGGACTTACATGGTTTATTTGAAATCCAGGACACTGGGCATCTTCTACCATACTGTTCCTTAAAAAGAAAGTATCAGTATTATATTCAGTTAGTTAAATATATTGCTAGCCTTGACTTGTACTTTGAGTCTATTTTTTATGGAAGGAAGTAGTTTAGAGAATGGATCAGAGAGATTGATTTTGAATTCTAGCTATTGCAGGATGGCCTTACAAACTAAACGCATTCTTTTCCAGAAAGCTCAGGAGCCTGATATCATGTTGGACAGTCAAACTAATGTAGATCCACCAGCATTCTGAATATCAAACAAATCCATGCCACACACACACTAGGATAAGGTCAGGACAAAGGTGGCTTCTGAGAGTGTGGAAGCAACAATTCATTTATTGTATAACTGGAATTGGCTACATTTACTTGCAAATTATAGCATAATATTATGCTAATCCTGAGGTTATATTTTAATCCTGAGGTTCTTAATTTGTAATTTAGAAATATCTGTTTTAACTTCTTCCAAGTTCATACTCCCTCTCCTCTCTTTCTTGAGGTTCACTTTGCCTTAATTACACAAAGTTGTTTATAAGATTCTCTCTTTCAGGACTATTTTTGGAAATTAATAAAAATTTTTAAAAGAATATTTTTAATATTACCACTCAAATGCAATTATGGATCTGATTAGTGCAAGATAAAACTATAGAATATATATTTCTTGCATTTAAGAAATGACAATAAATTGATATTTTATAATTCACAGGTTTCTAGAACACCTAAAATATTTTAGCCTCTATAGAGGCTAAAAACACTTTGGTTATTACTAAAATTTAGAAATTTTAAAACTCATTTCATGAAATATTTACGTGTTCAAGAACAGCAACCTTCATTTGTTTCCTCTTTTTAAATTCATGGGGTGTTCATTTTTTTGACAGCCCTGTTTGCTGCTATGGCTGAGTATTCAGTGCTGTACCATTTCCAGATTAATAATAGGTTCTAACAGTTTTGTCTTGACACCAGACTATAATTTTATTTACCACCTACTTTAAAGTATCTTCTTTCCTATCATATTTCCAGTGTATTTATTTTCCATGGACAGGGGCTACATAGTTATTTTTGATGCATTTGAGTGGGGGCAGTACTGTGTAGTAGAAAGAATGAAAGCAGCAACCAGTTTTACCAATTATACAAGCTAAATTTGGACAAGTTACTAACTTTAAACTTCAGTTTTCTCACTTGAAAAATGAGGATTTAGTACCTATCCCACAGAGCTATTATGAGGATTAAATGAAATGACACACATTAAGAACTTAGAACCCTGTCTAGCCCATAATAGTTATGCAGTACACATTAGCTTCTCCTTCTCTATGTTCTGCCATCTGTCAAGACCTTAGTCTCAAGGTACTTTTCTATAAAGCCTGGTATAAAAGTATCTACTTCTCAACAACCCTGTTTAAGGGAGGCATCAGCACTGCTGCTTCATAGATAATGAAACTAAAGCTAAGAGAGTTAATTGCCTTACCCCAAAGTTTCATAGCTAGTAAGTCAGAGAGCTGGTTTTCAGCTCAAATCCATTGAGAACCAAGGTCTATTTAGCACCAAAGGACACCATTTTCTTTTTAGTCCTGCAGAATTTACTTTGCTTGTCAAAATATGACTATTTACCAACCTGAAATCTTAAGCCTCAGTCTCTTCATTTATAAAATGGAAGTACTGCCAATATGTTACTGGGTCATCATGAAACAGTTAAAATATGCCTCTCACATTTTATCAGCTTAACAATCTGAAATGGTATTTAATTTCAGCATACTATTAAACTTTTAATGACATGTTAAAGGAATACCTGTTTTCAGAAATATTTGGAAACAAAATCTTCTTATCAACAGGGTATTCACTTTTGGTACTCTGAGGATCAGGATTCTCCGGTGACACAGGTTGTCTTAGAAGGCCCATCTCAACCTTTCTCTGAGGCACAGCTTTGCTGACAGATTTAGGAGTTCTAAGTCTTTGAGAAAGATGTTCAGAAGAGACAGAAAGTCCTAGAAGATGAGAGAAATCACCTCAACACCAAAAAAGTTCTTCCATTCAATTTTCATTATAACTAGGAAATCAGGGAAAATTATTCCTATTCTCTACCAACTGGCTACTTTCTCTGTCAAATAATGTCTGTTAAAGTCAAATGACTGGGATTTCCACTTAAAGACACTATTGAACACACACATCAGACTCTGCTTCCTCTTGACATCTATTACTATAGCATTAACAGAGATAATCTTAAAAGGCAGAAATCTACAAGGACAAAGGAAACTAAAGAAGAGAAAACAAAATTTTACAAGCTGTAATATAGATGGATGAGAGATGTTATTACTTAGCGGATTCATGAAAATGAATCCTAAGCCACCAGTCAAGAAAGGATGAGAAATGACTCAATTTATACCACAGAACCCTAATGAAATTGGTGACACCAAGCATCTAGGAAGTGGAGATAACAATGGGGCTAAAAGCAGGAGGGCTGCTTCCAAGCCAGGTTAAAGAACTAGAGCCCCAGAATTCCTTCCTCATTCTGTACAGACCCGCCCATCCTCCCTATCAGAATGCTAGGTTTATTTCCTAAAAACAGGTAAAACAGAGGGACTCTAGGGGATACTAAGCATAGTTGAGAAAAGGGATATGTGCTGGATTGAATCTATTACGCACCCCAGAAAAGCCATATTCTTTTAATTCAGTCTTGTGGGTGCAGACTTATTATGGGTTGGATCTTCTGATTACGTTGTTTCCATGGAGATGTGACCCACCCCATTGTGGGTGGGATCCGTTGATTAGATTATTTCCATGGAGATGTGACCCCCACCCACTCAAGGTGGGTCTTAATTAGTTCACTGGAGTCCTTAAAAGAGCCGACACAGACCCAGACATTTGGAGAAGCTAAGAGAGAGAGGCTTAGAGAGAAAATGCCCAGAGATATTTTGGAGAAAGCCATTTTGAAACTGGAGCCCAGGGAGAAGGACCAACAGACACTGTTGCCATGTGCCTTCCCATGTGACAGAGGAATCTAGATGCCATTGGCCTTTCTTCAGTGAAGGTATCCTCTTGTTGATGCCTTGGTTTGGACATTTTCATGGCTTTAGAACTGTAAATCTGTGAACTAGTAAGACCCCATTATAAAAGCCAATCCATTTCTGGTATATTGCATTTCTGGTAGCTTTAGCAAACCAGAACAGGGTACTATATGGAAAATAAGAGGATTAAGTGAATATATACAAATAAACTGTTGAGACTGTCAGTTTTCTTCCCCTGCATGGCTCATATCCTCCAGGCAGCAGATTGGGATAATCTTCTTTGGGGAATCTGACTAGCCCATTAAGAAATACTTTAATACATTGGTGCTTAAGTTCCCAGTATAATAGCCCTGCTAAATTACCCCACAGTAAATGCCCTGTCCATTTGTACAGAGCTTCTGCTCAGCATCTTAGTGCCTCACTCTTAACCATGAGCAGGCAGTGACAGATCACAAGGTACCTGAGGAAACCCTCTAACATAAAAAATAGAAACCAAAAGCAAACACATAGAAGTTCTCTTGGAACAAATACTGAATATACAGGGGGAAGAAAACATAAACACTATAAGCAATATTCTCAGAAAGATGAGATAGTACACTTAAGAAACAATTATAGGATGTTATAAAAAATGAACAGAGAACAAGAAAGGGCTCTTGGGAATTAAAAACATGATAGCCAGCATCAAAGTAGAATAAATCTCCCCAGAAGTAGAAGGAAATAACAAACACAGGGAAAAGATTAAAAAAATAGAGACTTTGCTTACCAGGAGAAAAATATGTGTTTCTGAAAGATCAGAGAAAACTGAGGAGAGTAAACCAAAGGAATAATTCAAGAAAAGTTCTGTACCTTGTCTAGAGATACAATAATAAACAACACAAGATTCCATTAAGAATTGAAAAGTGATTGCCTCTAGGGAGTGGAAAATGGGATAATAGTGGCTTCTTGGGTGACTACTCTTTGTAACAAGCCTCATATAAACTATGCACTCTATAACTAAAACAATCTTAAAATATCAATTTTTTTTTTTTTTTTTTTTTTTTTTTTTTACCATAATCCTTAATCTCTCCATAAGGGCTGAGTCAGGTACATGAAAGTACAGTGACAAGGTGTAGGCTGTGAAAACTACTAGGATTCCTGGAAAGCAACAGGCCATGTTTTAGCAGTGGGGAGATTCCTGAGTATCTAAGGAGTACAGCTGCTAAGGGTAAAGGAATTCAAAATTGCACCTGACGTGACACACAGATTACTTCAACTATTACCTCTCATTTTATGACTTATAAATAAATAATTTCCATATAGATATATCTACCTTTTATTAAACTTCATTTTAAAGCCCAGTTAGAGAAATATGGTTTGACTGTGAAGTTCCCTTTGCATCTTAAATTCTAACCCAACTTCAAACTTTGTGACCTGGAGAAAATCACTTCTCCAGTGCTTCCATCATTTCCCTTACCTCCTAGGACACTGTGACCTACCTCACAGGATTGTAGGGTTAAGCGATAATAACAGATATTAAATCACTTAGAAAATACAAAAGCTATTTTGGAAGATAAATCACACTTAAAGCAATCTGACCATACCCATCAAAATGTGATTTGTTTGTATGTTTGTGAGCAAGCACAGTTGATTACCCGGAAATCACAGAAAGCTTATATCCCTTCATGTAAAAACTGTCTTTCACCTTGTATACAGGCCCTTGTCCACCCCAAATGATTCTCGGAAATAATCTCAGCAAGAAAACCAACCTGAAAATGATTTAACTGGACTTTCAATTCTGAAAAATCCAGCATCAAACACTATTTTATCAACTTCCTTTGGTATTAAAGAGGCTGCTGCTTCAGCATGTTCTTCCTGTTTAATTCTGTCTCTCATTGCATTTTTTATGGCAGCTAGGCGATTTCTAGCTGCAATCCTTCCATCATCCTTCTTTGGTTTACTCGTTACACCAGAGACAACTTTCTTCTGGAAAGAGAAATTATTAAAGCTCCTCACTACCATTTTATGAGAAAAACAAAGCATACATAAAATACACTTTGCATTCATCAAATATGTATCAATTTCCTAGTATGCACTTAAAATGGTGGGAATAAAAAGGTAAAAAGACAAAGTTCTTGCCTTCAAGGAGCTTATAGCTTAGTGGAGGAGCCAGACAAGGACAGTAAGTAGGATAAATGTCATGTCAGAGATAAATTCAGAGGGCTATGGGAGAACACAAAGATGGCACCTAAATCAGTCTTCAGAGGCACTGTGAAAGGATTATAGAAAATACATTGAAGATAAAACCACAATAAGCAAGGTTAAAAAATGAGGTGAGGAAAGGGGAGGGTTGATGGGCTACGTAGGGAGAATAGCATGTTTGAAGAGCTAGAAGTGAAAGAAGGCATACAGGAATTGGCAAGGGATTGTAACAGCCCTTGCATTTAAGGAGATACTTTTATACAGAGGACAAAGGAACAGAGAGCTATTAATGATTTTTAAGCAGGAGATTAACATAATTGGATTTGTGTTTTAGAAAGATCACTCTGGCTCTAGTCTGGAGAACAGACTGAAGAGTTACAATCCAGTTAGGAAGAAGACTACTGCAATGATATTGGGAAAAACTATGGTACTAAGACTAAGGAGGAGGAAATGGAAAAAAGTGAACAGATTTAAGAGAAATTTAAGAGGTAGAATTGAGAGGATTTAGTGATCTACTTGGATGTGTGTGGAAGGGGGAAGGAAGAATAGAGAAAGAAAAGGATCAAAGAAGATATACAGATTTTTAGTTTGAACACCTGTTGGGACAGTCATACCATTCACTGAGACAGGGAAGTATTGGTGTATGTAAAGATGATTTCAGTTTGGGATATATTGATTTTAAGATACAGTGAATTAAGATATATAGAATTGTGCTCAGCAGTCAGTGTGGTTTGAAATACAGATTTGGGAATGAATCATCAGGGTTATGCAGGATTGCACAGGAAGTATATAGAAGGAGAGAAGAATTCTGAATATCAAAAACTTTTTAAAGGAATAAATGGAAACACTAGACACTTGCAAACATGACTGAAGAATGGGCTGGGATATAGAGGAAAAATCAGATTATAATTTTAAGAAGGACAGAGTGAACCCTAATAAATAGGGCAGAACAGTTAGATTTATAAATAAGTGTCTAATGACTTCAGCAACTAAGTAGATCAATACCCTTGGTGATAACTTTTCCAGAGACACAGAGAGGGATGAAACTGAATTATGAGTTGCAGAGATAAATAGGAACCAAAATAGTAAAACTAGACTACACACAACTTTTTAAGGGAGCTTGTTTTGATTGGGAGAAAAAAATGGAACAAGTGTATAGATAACTGAAGGGAGATGTGAACATCATACTCAAAAAAAAAAAGGTAAACATAAGACATTTAAACATGTTTAAAACTGATGGAAAGGAACAGGGAAGGAAAAAAACAAGGAAATTGATGGAATGAGGTCAATGAAGAGAGGAAGGGTGGGATATAGGTAAAAAGGTTAGCTTTATTTTATTTGTTCAATAATCTTAGTAGCCTATTAAATAACGTAGGAGGAGAGAGACACCTGGTGATAAGAGGCAGAATTGCAAGGCTCTGCTATATTGCTTCACTGATACTGCCATCATTTGTATCACTGACAATATTAATGTTTCCAGGGACTAAGTACTCAACAAAAAATATCCCCAGTAGCTCTAAAATGTTCAAGCATCCTTCCATGTTTAGGAGGTTTGAAATAGATTCAATCAGTTTAGTCATTGTGCTCAGGGCCCTTGACATGAGACGACTTCTAGCAAAATAATTTTATAGTAAGGTTCTTTTAATCCTTTAACAACTTAAACTCCTGAAATAGGATTCAAACAGAGTTTTTATTTGGATTGCATAGCATAATAAAATACCAATCTAGAAAACCTTATTTTATAACCACAGGTATTTTATAAATTTATAAAGAAAAACTGATAATGCTCTAACGTAGTTTAGTTTAGTGTCCACCTAAACTAAAACCTTCGAGTTGAAAACATTACTAAAAAGGAAAAAAAAAAAAGCCATCACTAGAAATGGCTAAGAATGGAATTTATCATGTTAACAAAGCAAATTTTACAGGGGAAAATAATAGGAAAATATACAGTATAAATTATAGGGAAAAAGACATTCTGAAGAGTCATTGTTACTCTTTTCTATTAAAAAATTCTTTTGTTTTGAAACATATCATACAAAAGAGGGGCAGCATTGCCTATTGGTTAGAAACATGGATTCTGGAATGAGAAAGCCTGTCCTGAAGCCCAGCTCTACCATGGGCAAGTGATTTAATGTTTCTGGGCCTCAGATTCCTCAACTATACCGACCTCATAGGACTGTTGTAAGGATTAAATAAGTTAATACAGCTAAAGTACTTGGAATAGTATTTGGCACATACTGTGCACTATATAAATTATCTACTACCACTATTACAACAAAATATAAAAGTAGAGTTTAAAGAATGAAACAAACACCTATCTGGTACCTGCCATATGGTTTAACTTAGAAGCCTCCTAGATGCCACAACTCAATCACAGACTTTACCTTCCTCCTTCCAGAAATAACCATTCTGAATTTTGTGTTGATGATTTCCTCACTTTCTTAAAAAGGCAATCAGGGCAATGTAAGTAATATATGGAAATTGCTTTGTAAAATGATGAAATCTGAAGCTAAATGTTTTTAAAAGTTTGATAACAAAATCTAATTAAAGTAGAAGAGCCTATGTGCCAGTTTGAATGTATTATGTCCCCCCAAACGCCATTATCTTTGATGCAATCTTGTGTGGGCAGACGTATTAGTGTTGATTAGATTGTAATTCTTTGAGTATTTCTATGGAGATGTGACCCACCCAACTGTAGGTGATAACTCTGGTTGGACAATTTTCATGGAGGTGTGGCTCCGCCCATTCAGCGTGGGCCTTGATTAGTTTACTAGAGCACTATATAAGCTCAGACAGAAGGAGCAAGCTTGCTACAGCCAAGAGGGACACTTTGAAGAATGCACAGGAGCTGAGAGAGGAGCTGCAGCTTCCAGAGACATTTTGGAGACAGCCTTTGAAAGCAGACTTTTGCTCCAGAGTAGCTAAGAGAGGACAAACACCTCAAGAGGAACTAAGAGTGACATTTTTGAGGAGCTGCAGCCTAGGGAGAAGCCATTTTGAAACCAGAACTCTGGAGCAGACACCAGCCACATGCTTTCCCAGCTAACAAAGGTTTTCCAGACACCATTGGCCATCCTCCAGTGAAGATACCCAATTGTTGATGCCTTATCTTGGACACTTCATGGCCTTAAGATTGTAAATTTGTAACCAAATAAACCCCCTTTATAAAAGCCAATCCATTTCTGGTGTTTTGTGAAAAGGCAGCATTAGCAAACTGGAACAGCCTATAATATAAACTTGGATATAAAACCCATAAACTTACCCGTAAGACTTTTTTGCTTGTGTTATTATTGTTTTGCCATCCAGTTTCCTCAAGTTTGCTCAGATTGTTAAATTTTTGGTTTACATCATTTATCTAATAATAAATAAAGCACAAGTTTATCAAATTAATGCTAACCATTAATTTCATCAGTTAAATTAGATGAAAAGAAGCTTCAAAAACAGTATTAAAATGGTGACTCAGAACTGGAGACAGAAAAAACTAACTTAGTCGTTCTCAATTTAGTATTCAAAACAAGAATCCTTATGGCAAAACTGTTCATTGATATTGTTGGTCTTAGAAACCTCCGAAATCTACATAAAAGAGGTAATATATGACTAACCGTCTTAAATGATTTTTAATCCCTAAAATAAAAATCAAACAATGGGAACACAATCTCATCTTAAAAGATTCAAATAATATATGTATTCATACACAGAATAGGATGGGAGTGTCTGTTCTCCACCCTTCTGCCATTTCCAGTCCCCTCCAAAGAGGTAACCACTGTCAACAGTTTCATAAACATGCTTTAGTCCCCTTGCTATGTATTTATACACACACATACTCCCAGTATCTCTTAAAACAATGCAAATATCAGAAGGACTCAAGGTATACACACCCAGAAGAACTGAAACTAGGAATTTGAACACTTAATTTGCACACCAGTGTTCGTAGTGGCAGTATTCACAATTGCCAAAGGGTGGAAGCAATGCACATGTCCATCAACAGATGAATGGATACACAAAATGTGTTACACACACTATGGAATACTATTCAGCAACAAAAAGGAATGAAGTACAGATACATGCTACAACATGGATAATTCTCAAAAACATCCTGCTAAGTGAAAGATGGAAGGTGTAAAAGACCACATATTGTATGATTCTATTTATATGAAATGTCCAAAAAGGCAGAGATAGAGAAAGTAAGTAGATTAGTGGTTGCCTGGGGCTGGAAGTGGGAATGGAGAGTGACTGCAAGCAAGCACAAAGGATCTTTTTGGGATGAAGAAAACATTCTAAGATTGGATTGTAGTGATGGTTACACAGCTCTGAAAATTTACTAAAAATTAATGAATTGAACACTTAAAATAGGTGAATTTTATGATATATAATTACACCTCAATAAAGCTCTTTCAAAAAACCTTTGGAGCTAACTTGAAGAGGCTCCCACTGGTTAAAGCTGAGAAATAAATGAGCATCAATAAAGATAATAACTGTAAACAATTTAAACATACCAAATATTTTTAAATCCATAAATTAGCAAACCAACTCATTCTTATGAAAATTGATAAATATACAAAAACTAGTCAGAATGTAATGTTTATATTATTATGATTATATAAACACTATCCACATCTGGGCCATATGGTTACTTTTCTCAGAACTTTTTCTCTAAACTTCATAATTGTTTTGCTTTCTATTTGCTTAGTTTTTTATGTAACTATCATCAACTCACCTCCAAACTTTCTATAATGAAGATAAACCTCCTCTTTGTAAATTAAAAACAAAGCAAGAAAGGTATCCTATTCTGTTCAGCTTCACAGAGATACATCTCACAGAGCCCTGGGACCCCTGCTCCAAACTGAACTACTGCTTCCTAAGTGTGCTGCACAGCTGTCATCTTAGACTCTCACTCACTAGAGCAACAATTGCTTTAGCCTCTTTCTGGGGATGGATTCCACCTCTTACCCCCTTCTTGGCTTATTCCATCATTTTTATGAGGTATATTCTCAGCTTCCTAAGAAAGGTAAATGGGAGGTAAAATTTGAGACCTTCTATGTCCGAAAACTGACTTTTCTACCTTCACACCTGGTTGGGTATAGAATTCCAGGTTGGGCACTACTTTCCCTCAATTTTGAGGTCATTGTTCTCCCAGCTTTCAGTGCTGCTCCTGAGAAGTCCAAAATTATTCTGATTGTTGACCCTTAGTATAAAACTTATTATCTCTCTCTGGATGCTTCTAGATCTCTTCAACCCAGGAGTAGTACAATTATATTTAATGCTATTGTTGGTGTCGATCTACGCTAATTCACAATGTTAAGCACTCAATGGGCCCCTTCAATCTGGAATTCATGCCTTCCAGTTCTGGGAAAAAATTTTGAACCATTTCATCAATCAATTCCTCCCCACTGTTTTATCTGTTCTCTTTTCCTGAAATTCCTATCATTTGGATTTCATACTTCCTAGACTGGTCCACTTAATTTTCTCATCTAGTTGCCCTTTTTACATCTTTTTTTTCTCTTTTTGCTCTGTTTCATGGGAGATTTCTTTAACTTCATCTTTCACCTTTCTGTTAAATCTTATATTTCTGCTTGTCTATTTTTTAACTTCCAAGAGTTTTGTTCTTGTTGTTCCAAGGTTTTATAGCTATTCTTATTTAACAGATAAACTGCCTAATTTCTTTGAGACTATTAGTACTGGCTTTTAAGTTATTTTCTCCTTGTATTAACTCCATTCCCTCTATCCAAATAGATTTCTTCCTGTATGCTTGCTTTTGCATCTTTCTTTTAGATTTGAGGCTTTCTTCAACTGTCTAATGGTTATTGGCTAACAGTTCTTGAAATGATACTTTATGTGCTTATTTCTAGAATGAGCTCAAAAAGCTGGAAAGTATCATCTCCTATACCTTTACTGACCCTCCTAGTGATTCCCTCTATCATAGCATTTTCTACATCAGATTGGAATTATATGTCAGGTCAGACTTCCCAATCAAACTACAAATTCCTCTGGGACAAAGAATGTGCCTTATTCACCTATTCCTAGCACAATGCCTGGCACACAGTAGGAACTTAATAACTGTTAGTTGAACTGAACTACTAAAGACTAGATTTATTCATTTTTCTCACAGGTAGAATCATTATAAATTATTCAACCGCTGAATACAATCTCCATTTCTAATCCATATAGAAATTATCCTGATAACATGGATAGAGGGGAACATATTAGTTATAAAATTCAGATAGTTCTTTACAGTTTATAAAGGTGCCTTCTCATAACTCAATTAATATTACAGGTACCTAAGGAGCTACTATTTCCCTTTTTTACTGTTACCCAATTTTACATCAAACAAAACCAATCTGTAAGTTAATACATTTAAAATACTTAACCACATACCTGAAAACTAACCATATCCCAAAATCCATCCAGATCTGCACAGGTAGTCTCCTTTTCACCTCGCTTATATTCACAATCATTCACGAGTCCTTCAAATTGTTTGAACCTTTCCTTCATAAGGAGCCTTGTTTGACCAACTGCTGTGCGAATAAGATCTTTAGCTAAAGGGAATATGAGAATATGAGATTTTTAAAGTTATAGGACAAAACAGGAACTTTATTGAAAGTCAATCAGTTGATAAGAAGACCTCACCCCAAATATCCTCAGGATTACAGACCAAATTCATACCTCAAAGTAAAACAAAAAACTTTTTCATACAAATACTGAACATTAACTATTTGCTTCAATTCCTGCTAAAAAATTAGCAGTATTGATTCTCATGCATATTGCTACATGGTAAATAGCATTGTATCTCTCCTTGTATATCTAAGAATTTAACCTTAACTCATCACACATCATCTATGTAAGAAGATTATCTTTTAGATATCTTAAGACGCATTAGCTCCTATTTAAGGAGTTCACACTGACAGCACACAAAGAATTTTTTTCTAAGCAACTTCCCCAAGTAAATAAGATTAGAGAACTTTTCAGAAAATTTTTTTCATGTTGATTTAGGTAATTTTCAT
This sequence comes from Choloepus didactylus, assembly GCF_015220235.1. Taxonomy (NCBI): domain Eukaryota; kingdom Metazoa; phylum Chordata; class Mammalia; order Pilosa; family Megalonychidae; genus Choloepus; species Choloepus didactylus. The sequence continues at coordinate 57,267,727 of NC_051310.1, read as the reverse complement.
TCAGAAAATATTTTTTGTATAAACACCACCAAGATATATTACCCTATAAAGTCATATCAAAAAAAGCTAACAATAAAAATGGACAAATGTCTAACTCACAGGAATAATTATCAATATTCTAATTACTTATATCTGTTAAGTCATATACCATTTTAGTACAGAAATATTAGAACACATGTTGAGATATGAAAAATTCTTGCTATTTTGAATAATAATGAAACTATAAGGTTGGACAAAAGAAGATTTTTATGTTTTAGATAAATGTAACCATATGAAAAGAAACAAAGCTAAGACATCAAAAAATACAAATGTTCCCTCACCATCATCTGGAATGTCCAATTCAAGCTTCCTTTCCCACACAAGGCAGTGTGATGTTAATTTCTCAGTTTCTGACTGGAGAACATTTCTAAAATTATGACATACACTTCAATTTTACAAATGTTTCTCACATACTAATATCTAAGTATTAGCATTATGACACATATAATATTAGGAAGTTCTAAAGTTAGTTACAATATTCATTTCTCAGAGTTAATGCTTAAATATTTCAGGAATTATGATACATTAAAATCCATAAGTGCAAGTTGATACCCAGCATATGTCCATTCGTCATACCTATAACTTAGGTGAATGGATAATGCCAGAGCTCACTTTTCAAGCTAGCACCTCTATTTAGTTGTGTTCTCATTTTTTCAGAGGCTGAACCGAGTCAGACTTTCCATGGTATGTATCAGATTCTGTTACTGGCCATAGAACTAAGAACAATATACTTGTCAAGAGTAAGCTGAGGCTAAAAACTTTTAAGTCTGAGATTACAATGACAGAGCCTTACAGATTCTAATTACTCGGCCTTTCCTGGACTAAGGAAGTAGTTTTCCACTGGGGTCAAGTTTGCCCCCAGAGGACATCTGGCAATGTCTGAAGACACTGTCACAATTGGAGAGGTGGGTCTCTAGTGGGCAGAGGCTAGGAATGCTGCTAAATATCCTTCAACTCACCAGATGGCGTCCCACAACAAAGGATTATCCAGCACAAAATATCAATATCAAGATTAAGAAACTCTGGTCAAAGGGAAGTTTGATCTCTTTCTATATAAAAAGCATCCTAGGAGCAACTGAGGATGGTTTTTATACCTTAAAAGAAAAATTGAGTTCTTTACATAAACATAATGCATTAACATAGACAATTGAGTTAAAAAAGAAGACCTGACTTAGCTCTGACATTACCTAGTTGGATAAATTACTTAATATCTCAATGTCTCACTTGAACAACACAACAGACTAGCCAATCTCCAAGAGCCCTTACAATTCTAAAACCTTATGTCTCTAAAAAGAATTGAAGTGGCTCTTAAACACCTGAAAGTATACTCATGACAAGTGACTATTAAAATTATAGTGAAATAATATTTCTCACCTATATCATTGGCCAAACTCAAAAAATTGTTAATACTGCACTGGAAAATGTATGTGAAAACAAGAACTCCCATGCATCGCTGGAGGGAGTATAAATTGAAGTCATTATATATTTGCATATTAGAGAATTGAAAGTATACAAGGTTAATCTTTGCAGCATTGACTGTGATAGCAGCAGACTGAAACCAAATGTAAATTGTGGTATATCCATATAATTGGATACTAGGTGGCCATTAAAAAACAACATAAAACAACAATACAGAAAGCTCTTCAAGTACTAAAATGAAATGCCTCCAGTATTTAACATTAAATGAAAACAGAATAGTGTGTGTGTGTATATATACATATGCTACTGTTTATATAAAAAAAAGAGAAAAATATATATATGTTTGTATTTGCCCACACATGCATTATCTATCACTGGAAGGATTCACAAGAAAACAATAACACTGATTGCCTCTGTGGAAGATTCAAACTATGGGATTTTGAAAGTTTAGAAGGAGACTTCTTACTTGAATATTTTTTTCCTATTTTTTGAATTAGGAACTATGTGGATGTACTAGCTATTAAAAAAAAAATTAAAATTTAAAACATAAAAGAAAATTGTCTAATGTCAGTTTCCCTCTAATTAGTCTCTGTACTAAGGTTAAAAATATTTTCTTTAATTTTGGTTTTAATTGTCTAGACATTAATACAAAATTCCTACACTGGAAATAGACAAACCTGAAATATGGAACATCATGTTGTGGCTGAAGTATCTGGCCTTCATTTATTTCAGGTGATGGGATGACTTCTTCTATTAGAAGGCCACTTGAATTTTTAGTAGTGGCTTCATTTTTATTTAAGACATGTTCTATAAATTAAGAAAATATTACAATATAAATTTCAAAGGAACAATTCCTAAAAATGACAGCCCCCACAGAAAGATCAATTTTTTAAAATGTTTCAACTTTTTAAACATAGAATTAAAAAATGTTAATTCTGCTTCAATTATTTCACTCACATTTCCTCTAATGTCTCTCTCAATATTTTTCATCTCTTTACGTTTACATTTTCCCCCCTCTCTTCTCAGTCTGTAGTTCTCATTCTATCTCTTTACCCATGCTTTCTAATCTTTCTGACTCTGAGGACATATCCTTGAACCACATGTAAAAAAAGAGTCTAAACAAATCACTGATAAATCATAATCCAGAAGGGCAAATAAAAATCTAATTAAATTACTGTACCTTCATTCCAAGCTGTGAGAGAACCCAAAAGACATGGTAATTTATTTGAATCCTGCTGTACAGTCTCAGTAGAGTAAGTTTCATAATTTTGTGCCAAAATTTCTTTTGTTGCTTCTTGAGTCTTATCACTGAAAACAACAAAAAATACTTCATGAAACATGTAACTCCATATATCTAATTGAGGGATGTTGAAATTGCAGACTTTTAAAATCTGGGATAAAATAGAAATAAGGTTTTTTTTTTTTTGTTTGTTTTGATATGTTTATTCTGAAAAGAAAGAATTTAAATACCAACTTTACTAATTGTAATGAGATTCAAAGATTTTTAAGCTCTCTTAATGGAATATAAGCACTTAACAATCTGGAATGCTACTGAGCAGTTTCTAGTAAATTTGCTGCCAGGTAGCTTTTGCAAATAACCTTGGCCTTTTCTTTTAAAGATTCTCACTGATTTTTTTCCACTTTGCAAGTTAATCATTTTTGTCTTTAGAGGTAGATTTTCTAACATGACGGTACTCAGCAAAATCATGTCTGAGTATTATAGCAGTTTTCTTCTTTCTAAAAATGTATTAATAAGTATTATAATAAAGTCACTTATTAAAAGCAACCCCTCCCTCCATAATGGTGTGGTAAAAATAACGATAACAGTACATAGGAAATGTCAAAACAAAACACTCAAATGTGACTGTAGCCTTCTGAAGAATTAAAAAAAAATTTTTTTCTTGATATATAATTAACAGGGTCACTAACTAAACAATAACATTTTAAAAGCCCAGGTCAAATTTAAGAAAGGCCATTAACATTTTGTTATTCATCTTAGCAAAGAATTCATTATTAAGATTATTTTCTTACACTTCTGTTTTTAAAAGGGTCCAGGTATAACTGGGTGTCAAGAAAGCATCGGCACTTCTGGGAGTCATGGGTGTTGCTTGATAAGTCTTCAGACCATCCAGTGGCTGAAACATAAAATCCTTAGGTGCAAAGGAATTCTTCCCTTTCATTTTTGCAGAATTTGTCTTAGGTAAGCTTTCCATTTTTAATAAGACTCCATCTGGATCCATTCTATTTGTTGCACCGGTCTGGGAATCCAAAGTATTCTCTTCTCTTTCAATTTTAAAAGAAATATCCTAGATGTAAGTAAAAAGAGTAAATTAAGAATTGCTCTTCTAGAGATACATGAGACCAATTTTTACAGACCTAAGAATGTAACTGTTGAGCTATATGTCCCATGTATATACTCTGAGAGACAAAAAAAGATAAAATTAAATGTATACATGGACTCAGAAAACCAGCTACATTAAACTACTGCTGTGATCCTGGAAGACAGACAACCAATCCTAATTAAAGGACTAAAGAATACCTTTTATAGTGGTGGTGGTAATGGTAGCACAACATTGTGAATGTAATTAATACCACTGAGTTTTATACTTGAAAGTGGTTAAAGCAAGGAATTTTATGTTGTGTATATATTACCACAATAGATATATTTTTAAAAAATGTTTTTTGGGTATTAAAACAAATTAAAATACATGCAAACTAAAATGGAAGTATTCACTTAACTAAAATATTTATCTTTTACTTTATCAATAATAACAATGGCTTGAGAATTGGAAATCTGATGTTTAGTCAATGATTACTATGTCAAGAAAAAGTTCTTTTTAAAAATACTTATCACATGAGCAAAAATATTTTTCAAAGTGATGTACTAAGATTGATTACATAAAATATGAAGTATATTTTCTTTTTTCAAATCAGTTGTTACTTGGCATATAAATATAATGTTTAGAGGTTTCTAAGTTTTGAATTTTTAATGAGATATAAACTCAAATCTAATATCGCTGGGTATTTTTTTAAATAACATGACTTTATAGGGGAAAATCTGTTTTCCAGAAAAGTAGCTAATAGACCTCCTTTGACCAGTTTGTCTGTAGCTACAATACAGTTAAGATACAGACCAGACTGCAATCAAGTTGCTTACGAAAGGAATCAACTTCTTACAAGGAATTGAGTTTAGTTCATTCTAAGACTTTCACTTTTTTTTTTTCCTGAAACACTCTTTAATTTAAAGGGGAAAAAAAGTATAAGATAGAAGAATATATCTATTTCGAATAAAACACCTCCCTAACACATACACTGTTGGTGTATTAGTACTTAACGTGAACTTAATTTAACTTCTATTATTATGTCCTAAAGATACAAAACATGTATGCAACAGATAAACTTTTGGCTTAAGTGTTAAAAACAAAAAGGAGAGGGAAAGAAGGGGGTATAAAGTTGAGGGAGAAGGTGAGAACGGCAACAGATGTCTCATATAATTCTTCCTTTCCTTTTTTTAAAACACATATTCTTCAACTAGCATCCTTGTTAAAAGTCAGCAAAAGCAACAGGACATTTTAGGAACTGGGATTCAATGGTATAAACACCAACCAGAAGACTTCACTTCCATCCAAACACAGCAGCAAATATAGAAAATGTCATTAAGTCATGTTATCACTAAAGTCCAAGGATTCTGTTAAGGCATATTTAACAAATCACACTTCTAAACTTCTCTGGCTACCATGCAGCAAAAGCAGTTTTAATAATGACTCACAAGGGAGAACCTAAGATGGCGGCTAGGTGAGATGGCAAAAAAACGCCTCTGTGAAAAACACTAGATAAAAGCCAATGAACCAGAACACCAGTTCCAGCAATGCACCAGCTGGACAAGGTCTGCTAAATCCACAGGGACTGTGCATTTGGTGAAACCAAGAGTCTGCATTTGGAAATGAATGAGTGAGCCAGCTGAATGTCTGGCGGCCGCGCTGCGGTGTGGGGAAACCGTCGGTTGGCGTTTGGAGGCAGACTAGTTCTTTTTTTAAAAAAAACGAAAGCGGCTGCAGATATGGCAGTGAGAACCACACAGTGAAGTGTGGCAGGAACAGGTTTTGCAAACACCTCAATATCTGGGGTGGAAGATAGCCTTCTGAGCACCCGCTACTAAGTGTTTCAGAGCAAGGCAGGCAGAGGTTAGCCAAAAGGGGAAAAAAACCCTGCCCCTTGCAGCCATCTTCACAGTGGGCTGGGAACACTCCTGCCCAGCACAGGCACCACAGCCCAGAGATGCACCAAGGGACCCAGTATGACAGAAAGTGTTTCCAACAGCACGAGCACAGGCCACAATATCGGGCTTGGACAACAGCCTTTAGTGTACCCACAGCTAATTGTCCCGGAGCTGGGAAGGCAGAGCTATGCAAAAAGGGGGAAATTAACACGCCCCATTCAGCCATCCTTACAGCAGGCTGGGAATGCCCCTGCATGGCCTGGTGGCCCAGAACTTCCCTTAAGGGACGGCGTACACTTGTGACGTAGCACAGCCGTCCCTCAGCAGAGGCCCTAAGAAGGGCACAGCTGGGAAGAGGGACCCACTCAGAAATCCCATACGCCAATACCAAGGACTTGTGGGTCAGCGGCAGAGACAATCTGTGGTGAGACCGAACTGAAGGTTTAGACTCTTGGAACAGTCTTAAATCTCCAGGAACACCTGGGAGGTTTGATTATTAAAGCTGCCCTGCTTCCCTAACCACTCAGACACACGCCCCACATTCAGGGCGGACAGCACCAACAACACACCCAAACTTGGTGCACCAATTGAACCCCACAAGAATCAGACCCTTACACACCACGAAAACAAAGTTGGAGAGAACTGACTTGAGGGGAACAGGTGACTCACGGATGCCATCTGCTGGTTAGTTAGAGAAACTGTATGCCACCAAGCTGTAGATCTGACAAACTAGAGACTGGTGTTTCAATAATCCTTCATATCCTAAAAGAACCCTATCAAGTAAAGCAAATGCCAAGAGGCCAAAAACAACAGAAAATTTTAAAGCATATGATGAAACCAGATGATATGGATAACCCAAACCCAAACACCCAAATCAAAAGATCAGAGGAGACACAGTACTTGGAGCAATTAATCAAAGAACTAAAGACAAACAACGAGAGCATGGCACAGGATATAAAGGACATGAAAAAGAGCATGGCACAGGATATAAAGGTCATGAAGAAGACCCTAGAAGAGCATAAAGAAGAAATTGCAAGAGTAAATAAAAAAATAGATGATCTTATGGAAATAAAAGAAACTGTTGACCAAATTAAAAAGAGTCTGGATACTCATAGTACAAGACTAGAGGAAGCTGAAGAACGACTCAGCAACCTCAAGAAACACAGAATGGAAAATGAAAGAACAAAAGAAGTGGAGAAAAAAATGGAAAAAATCGAAATGGATCTCAGGGATATGATAGATAAAATAAAATGTCCAAATTTAAGACTCATTGGTGTCCCAGAAGGGGAAGAGAAGGGTACAGGTCTAGAAAGAGTATTCAAAGAAATTGTTGGGGAAAACTTCCCAAACCTTCTATGCAATATAAATACACAAAGCATAAATGCCCAGCAAACTCCAAATAGAATAAATCCAAATAAACCCACTCCAAGACATATTCTGATCAGACTCTCAAATAGTGAAGAGAAGGAGTAAGTTCTGAAAGCAGCAAGAGAAAAGCAATTCACCATACACAAAGGAAACAACATAAGACTTAGTAGTGACTACTCAGCGGCCACCATGGAGGCGAGAAGGCAGTGGCATGACATATTTAAAATTCTGAGAGAGAAAAATTTCCAACCAAGAATACTTTATCCAGCAAAACTCTCCTTCAAATTTGAGGGAGAGCTTAAATTTTTTACAGACAAACAAATGCTGAGAGATTTTGCTAATAAAAGACCTACCCTACTTCAGAAACTAAGGGGAGCCCTACTGACAGAGAAACAAAGAAAAGAGAGAGATATAGAGAAATTTAACAGACATATACAGAACATTATATCCCAAATCACCAGGATACACATTCTTCTCTAGTGATCATGGAACTTTCTCCAGAATAGACCATAGGCTGGGACATAAAACAAGCCTCAATAAATTAAAAAAAAAATTTTTGAAATTATTCAAAGCACATTCTCTGACCAGAATGGAATACAAATAGAAGTCAATAACCATCAGAGACTTAGAAAATTCACAAACACCTGGAGGTTAAAAATGAGGGGGAAATGAAAGCATTCCTGGATAATCAAAAGCTGAGGGACTTCATCACCAGTAGAACAGTCCTATAAGAAATGCTAAAGGGAATTGTGCCAGGTGAAAGGAAGGGACACTATACAATTGGCTGAAACTACATGAAGAAATAAGGATTTCCAATAAAGATCACATGGTAAATATAAATACCAATACTACTGTATTTTTGATTTGTAACTCCACTATTTACTTCCTATAGGATCTAAAAGACATCAAATATAATGATAAATCAGTGGTTTTGGACTCAATATAAAATATGTAATTTTTGACAAGAACTATGTAATGGTGGGGGAATGAAGGAGTACAGGAACATAGTTCAAGTGTCCTATCGAAGTTAAGTTGGTATCAAAGAAAACAAGATTGTTGTAGATTTAAGATGTTAAATTTAAGCCCCATGGTAAACACAAAGAAAGTATCAGAGAATATGATCATAGAGATGAAAAGTAGAGTATGGGTTACAAGAACTGGGGGAAGGGGCATTGGGGAGTTAATAAGAAATGAGTGTAGAGTTTCTTTTTGGAGTGAGAGGAAATTTCTAGTAATGGATGGTGGGAAGGTGATGGCATTGCAACATTGTGAATGTGATTAATCCCACTAAGTGGAATGCTTGGGAGGGGCTGGAATGGGAAGATTTAGGTTGTGCATATGTTTCCACAATAGAAAAAAACAACAGTCTAAATAGATAATGACAATTAAATGCCAAGGATGATCCTGGATGGGCTCTGAGGATGAAGGAGAGGAGGCTCAAAGGGACACAGTTGGGACATAAGGAAAAAAAAAGAAATATAGAATGTAAGCTTTGTGTAAGTGTTGATTTTCTTGAACTTCTTAGCTGTGCTTAATGGGATTGCATAAAAGAATGTTCTTGTTCATGGGAAATGTATATGTGAATTATATTGTTTGTTCAAGGATGTGTGCAGCTTGCTCTCATATGTTCACAGGACAGAGCAATAGATGATGGATGATAGATAGGGAGGGAGGGAGGGAGGGAAAGAAAGAAATGGTACAGTGACAGGGATGTTAAAATTGGTAAATCTGGGGTATCGGTGGAGGGGGGTTGGGGTATGCTGGAGTTCTGTGTATGGGGTTTGTATTGTTTTTGCAACTGTTCCTGTAAGTTTGAATTTATTTGAAAATAAAATTCAAAAAGGAAAAAGAATTTAACAATAAAAGAAAAAAAAAAAAAAACAAACTCACAAGCCATAGCACCACTTTGACAAAATGCAGTTCTACCGTACTCCTACAAAGAAACAATTGGACTGGAGTAGGCATTTGTCACCCAAGGCATCTAGAGATGACCACTATCTGCCTTCTTCATTTATCTAACAGGCAAGGAAAGAAACCAGAACTCTATGATGAAGTTACTCTCTCCTTTCATCCCTATTTGGATATTTTATATCACGTTCTCATATGATCTGTTTGTGGCCACAGGGATAAGAACACATAGCCGTAGTAGATAGGGGTGAGTTCCCCTCCAGACAATACACTATCAGAGCCAATCATTGGGTAGGCCCTAAAGTAGAAAGGTAGGACTTCGACTGGTGGTGAATGAACTTTTTTTTTTTTTTTTTTTTTTTGGCTACAACATACTCAAGGTTGAATCCAGGCAAGAGTTCTGAGAAGCCTCCACACCTTGGTTTTGGTGGGGAGCTTGGTAGAGGGTAAACATGGGAGAGAACCATCAGTTAAAGATGAATAAACTATATCTTCCAAGGTAAATTATCTAGATTTGGGTTATTCTGTTCCATTTTATTATCTTAAGCTTCTACAGAGAATTTCAACCGGGACAAGAGTTAAATTGGTAACACTGCCCATTCCTGAGGCCAGCATGGCAGTGAAAGTAAAAATGAATGATAATCCTCAAGGGGAAAACGAATTGAAAGGGAGGAGCTACGAGGTCCAGCTGCTTTGTCTGTGAAGATTGAACCCACATTCCCTTCCCTGGGGATCTGCATTACATTTTTAATAAGAATCTAGCTAGGTTTCTTACACCTTGGCATAACTTTTTTTTTTGTTTTTTAAGGTTAGGGGATGGTAGCATGGATTATAAGCTAAGGGACTGGGTCCTCAAAATGGTGGCTTATTTTGAGGACCCTTTTAGGCACTATGTTAGACACTATCAGAAACATTAGTTTATTTAATTCTTAAAACCACTTTATATACAGGTATTCTATACCTACTCTATGCAGATATCCCACATTAGAGATACGGAAACTAATTCATAAATTACATAATTTGCTCAAGGTTATGTAGTTAATTAGAAGCAGAGACAATATTTAAACCTGGGCCTAACTGAATCATCCAAAGTCAATGCATTCTACCCTACTTCATACTATCTCTTAGCTAGTTCTCACATGATAATTTCTCTCAGCTGTGTTTTTATTATTTTCTTCATCTCCTGTTAACCAAATTATGCTTTCTCTTCCTATACGTTCCAAGAATAAGATACCTGAAAAACAACAACAGTAAATCCTCTTGATGCTTTCTTATGGTTTCAAGAGCTTTTAGCACGCATGTAGTTTAACCTCTCAAAGCAGTTCTGTACGCTTAATTTTAGCTTTTTGAAAGCAGCAATGAGATCTTTAAAGCATCTAGAAATAAATAGATGTTTACACTCTACCTTGTCAAGTTTTGTTTCTGTCTTTTTGACAAGTTTTCCTTTATTTGATGCCTTTCTTTCTGGTTCAATATCTAAAATAAAAATGAAACAAGATATCCATTTTGACTAGATAGAAAATGCTCTATTAAAAGTACTGGGTTATTCAGGAAAGGAAAAAAGGTAACAATAGGAATGCAAGTGTTGAAGGAATTTCATAATTAAAAGCCATATTATAAAATGGGATAAATGCAGATGAAATTTCCTGCATTTATAGGAACAGGCAACCTATTATTTAAAAAACAAAACAATGGTGTTTTACCTCTTTTTCCTCTGAATACCAAACACATATTAATACAGAAAATCGGTAAAATTCAGAAAAGGACAAAGAACAACCAATAAAAATATATATCAACCAAGATTCCATTACTCAGTAATAATCACTGTTGGCAGTTTAGGTATGTTTTTTCCAACGTCTACATATTCATATATTTTTTAGAGTTGTGATTAACTGCTCAGAGTTCGACCTGTTTTTCTTTTCTCACTTAATTTATCATGAACCACATCATTAAGTGTTCTTTCACAATATTGTTCTTAACGGCTGCATAAGAGTCCACCAAATGGATGAACTAATTTATTTGGGCCATTAATTTTTCACTTAAAAGCTCTGCTTAGACTCATTCAGGAACTTCAACATTTGAGCATCCACGGTGTGCTAATCACCATGCTGGATGCTGAAGTACAGAACCTTCAGGAATTAGAACCTCTCCCACTCAAAGAAGAATATGCTGATTTTAAAAATTGAACACAAAAACCTCAAGGGCCAAACATTCCAGTTTGGTCACTGGTCAAGAAATAGTTCTTACCATTAGAAGCTCTTGAGACTGGCTTTCTTGTTGTAGATGAGACTGCTTTGGCAGTCTGCTTTGCTGCTTGAGTAGCTGACCGAGTCATTCTCACTGATGAAGGGACTGCAGGTTGTAAAGCTGGGGAAAAATAATCAAATCAAATGCTATTTGCAATTATTAATTTAATTCTGTGACAGCATCTGTCCTTTTAATAGTTGCTAATATTCCTACCTTTTTTCTCTTTGTCCAACACTTTCTTTTCAGAAGTTAGTCTTTGACCAGGTTGGATTATTTGAACATCATTCCTATTATCAACCTATTTAAAAGATTAGGTGCCATGTATTTTAATCATGTAATGAATCAAGCCATGACATTTTTTAATCTGTAAATTTATAAAATCTATAAGCCCTTTATCTGAAGTCTGACTAATCAAAAAACCCTCTACTTCAAAGAGAACAAAGTAAAGAAAAAATATTTTCCATTATATAAATTTCCTTATTTCCTTTTAGTATCCTAGAATTTTGAAAATGTTAATAACCTAAGCTACTAAAAAAAGCTGTCTATATAACCTTACCAAAGGTCAATAAACACACTAGGCATGCTCACTCTTCAAGGTCTTTGAATTTTGCCTAGAAAGTTCGTCTCCAGGATATAAAGCTCTTCCTCATGGCTCACTCTCCCACTTCCTTAAAACGCCACCATTTCAGTGATATCCAGCCTGACTGCCCCAATCAAAATTCCACCTCACCCCTATGAATAGCACTTCCCATCTCCCTCCTCTTTTTCATCCTGTCCAAAATACATATGACTGTCTAGCATAATATGTTTATTTTCTTACTGTCTCATTCTATCTGTAAGCTTCATGACAAAAGAGAATTTTGTTTGGTTCACTGATGTATCCCAGAGCTTAGTGACTCAAAATCTGTTGAATACATGATTTAGCTTCCTTCCTCATCCAATAAAGAGGGATACTATTTCCCTCCTTGCCCACTTTACTTTAGCTAATAGCTAATCCCTCCAATAAAGAGGGATACTATTTCCCTCCTTGCCCACTTTACTTTATTTAGCTAATAGCTCTATGTATAACAGTATTTTGAAAACCCATGAGTTTATAACACCCACCCTAAATGCTTTATATCCCTGTCTGTAATCCATGGTGACTTGGAATTCATAACAGGAACTCAGGAAATGAAAAAGGCCACGACACAAAAAGAAAGTTTAATGTAGATCTCCTAAGGGACATCTGGGTAAAGAATCTTTTAAATGAGTATTTCCTTAGCATCTAGTAAAAAACTGCTCTATTTCACCATCATGTCAGTAGTGATTTTGTTATCTGTTACTCTAGTAAATTAATCATTACTCCTGAAGCTTATAGTACATACATTTACTTAAACTGAGGAAAAAAACATAATTTGTCATTTTAGTAACAAATTTTCTACTAGCTGTGCCTTAGTAGATTAAATTAAACTATACCTTAGCAGCCTGCTCCATTTGATCTTTGGCCTTGGACCTTGTAATCCGTACAGAAGAAGGAAAAGCCTTAAAAGTCAAAAGAAGATAAAGTTTAAAAAAAAAAAAAAAAAGAAAGAAAAGAAAAGAAAGAAAAGAACTGGCAAAGTTTTACTTCCCATGAGATAAAGTTCCCATTTTAAAGTTCAGTTTTATCCTTAATCATTTACAGAAAAAGATACTTGCTAACAAATTCCTGCTTTTTCTTGGTTCTGCCCGACTTATATTAAATTTAAGAAAATAGATTCAAAACTGATTCATCTTTCAGTGAGGAGAGAAAATTTTAAACCGTCTTTCTCAGGTATTGGAACCCTCATTAATATGATTAACTAGACATATGTGAGAAGGGGGCAGATATTTTATAGCATACTTTCCTAGATTTGACAATTTGCTCTCAATCTCATGATTATGTACTAGTCCATTGTCACTAAGAAAATGAAGAACTGATTACTGTAGAAACACAAAATGTGGAAAAAACTTAGCAAGAGGAAAACTGATTAATTTAAGAAGTTATAAAATATTTACTGACTCTGTCAAGTTACTTAAAATACATAATCAGACCACTCCTTTAGACTGGAAACCATTTTCTTCTCCAAATCTCAGTGAAAACCTACTGCTAAAGAAAACAGGCTTTTCCCTGGAGTGCTTAAAGGGAGCCAGAACTCAGCAATGTAGAGTAAAAGACAATTATTCATGAACTTTATTATTTAACACAATGATGTGCCTCTTGTCCCACCTACATGTAACCCTTTTTAAAAAGGTTGTTTATAATTTAGACCCATGATTGATAGCCCACATATTTTTGAAAACCCAGCTTAAATGTTACCTCTTCCAAGAGGTCTTCTTTTATGTCCCTCCAGATACAATCTCTTCCTCATCTAATACATAAAATATATTTATGTAAATCATTCTACCTTTAACTATATTCTATTAATTTGTCTCTTCCATATTTTCCTAATGTCATACACATAGTAAATACTCACAGAATTGTTCAATGAATCAATGAGACTCAGGAGACCCAGAAAAATAGGCAGTATCTTGGATCTTTATATTATTCAATTCTTATTTATATCAGGAATGAGTACATAGTCAATATGATCTTTGACAAATAGTCCTCAAAAGGAGCAGAGATTTTAAATATATTCTTAAAATAGCAAATCACCAATGACTATCTAATCCACAAAGCAAACTGCCTCTTTTCAAACTTCATCCTTCTTGACTGACCACTTCTTCTTTAGATCGCCTCTCCTTTAGTTTCCGTCTGTTTTTCTGTTTTAGTTCTCGTTCCACTCTGCCCATTCTGTCTCAAGTCTATCATAGGTACTTGACTTCTACCTACCTGAGTATGCTCTCTAGACCTCACTCTTAGAATTGTTCATAATTCTAAGTGGGTGGTCTCATTTAGTCCAATCGGTTAAACATTCATCCTCCCAATATCATATTCCAAAAACACATTTTAGCACAGATCTCCATCCTGATTTCCAAATTTTTATTTCTACTGCCTGACATCTAGATGACCCAAACCAGTTTAAAAATAATTTTTTAACAAGTTATCAATATGTACCCACATAAACATGTTCAAGTTATCAATATGTACCCACAAAAACCTGTTCCTTTTCTTGCCTCCCTCATCTCTTTTAACAACAGTTGCTGAAACTGATATCTTGACAATCATTTTATCTCTGACTCTTCAAATTCCTTCACCCTTCAGTATCAACTTGATCACCAAAGCCCATTAAATTTCTCTCTTAAAATGCCTTACAATCATTTCTTCCTTTTTAAACCCACTGCCCCGGACTACTTATCTTGTCTCCTACATTCTATCATGATAGTCTCACAACTTGTCTTCCTATGTATAAATGCTTCTGTTTCCAAACTATAATTTTCAAGGTCAGAGTAATCTTCCTGAATTACTTATTCAGTAATGGCACTACATCATTATAAGCCTCCATTGGCTCTCTATATCCTACAAGATAAACCCCAAATCCTTTGGCATAGTGTTATTTAACCAGGTGCTATCCTCTTTCCTACCCTTATCCTATCTCACCTAACGTATAGCCACCTCAAGAGATCCCATTATCATTCTTCTAAGCTACTACTTACGTCATTCCCATCTCCTACCAAGTAGTCCAAAATGAAAAAGGGACTAAGAGGAAGGCATTATTTTAGTATTTAGTCATTCAATCTCTTGAAGAAAATTATAGTCAAAAAGAACTATTCCTCTATATCATGTTAAGACACTAAATTTACCTTTTTTGGCTCAGTTTTCAGAGCATTCTGGTTTGAAAGAGACAAAAGAAAAGAAGGCATATCAG
Organism: Choloepus didactylus; assembly: GCF_015220235.1. Lineage (NCBI taxonomy): Eukaryota > Metazoa > Chordata > Mammalia > Pilosa > Megalonychidae > Choloepus > Choloepus didactylus. Next base: position 57,252,721 of record NC_051310.1, on the reverse strand, counting down.
GTCTATAAAGACCCACTTTAAATACTCCTCGTTTAGCTTTCTCTCTCTGCTCTCTCAATTTTTGAAGTTGCTTTTCTTCTTTGTATTTTTGGAGCATTTGTTTTCGTTGATCACCTAGAACAGCTTTTGTTGACCCTAAGCAGAAACAAGAAAAAGCATAATATATAAAGCATTTCAGACAAAAATTTATGCAAACATTTCAAAAATCATTTTGTCTAACTTTAATTACTACTAAGAAATGTTTTTAGTCACTTGTTAATTCCTTAGCATTCTAACTATAGGTTATTTCAACTCCTATTTTTAAAAAAATTTTCTTGTGGTGATACATATAGAAAATAAAATTTGCTGTTTTACAGTTCAGAGGCATTAAGTATGTTTAAACTGTTGTCCAACCATCATCACCATCCATTACCTAAACTTTATCATCACCCCATACAGAAATTCTGTACTCATTAAGCAATAATTCCCCATTCCTCTCTTCCTTGAGTCCTGGTAATATCTGATCTACTTTCTGTTTCTATATGAATTTGTTTATTCTAGATACTCATAACTTTATTTCTCTTTATTGCTAAATAATATTCCATTTTATGTACATACCATGTTTTGTTTATTCATTCATGTGTTGATGGACACTTAGGACAATCCCTATTTTTTTTTTTCTCATTAATAGTAATTTTTTTGCAGTTTTATTGAAATATATTCACACACCATGCAAACCATCCAAAGTATATAATCACTGGCTCACAATATCATCATATAGTTGTACATACAACCATGATCAATTTTAGAACATTTTTATTACTCCAGAAAAGAAATAAAAATGAAAAAGAAAACCCAAATCCTCCCATGCCCTTATCCCATTACTAACCCACAGTATTGATACAGTACATTTGCTACTGTTGATGAAACAGTATTAAAATATTACTGTTAACTATAGTCCATAGTTTGCAATAGGTACATTTTTTTCCCCATAAACCCCTCTATTCTTAACTCCTTCAAATAATGTCATACATTTGTTCTGGTTCATGAAAGAACTTTTTTTATGTTTGTACAGTTAATCATGAGCTCTGTCTACCACAAATTCACTGTTACAAATTCCCATGTTTTAACCTTCAACTTTCCTTCTGGTGACATACAAGACTCTAAACTTCCCCTTTCCACCATATTCACACACCATTCAGTACCATTAATTATTCTCACAATAACTTGCTACTGTCACCTCTGTCCATTTCCAAGCGTTTAAGTTCAAACTAGTTAAACACTCTGCACATATTAAGTAACCACTCCCCTCCTTCAGCCTCATTCTATATCCTGGTAACCTAAGTTCTATATTTTGTGTCTATGAGTTTACATATTATAATTAGTTCATATCAGTGAGATCATACGATATTTGTCCTTTTGTGTCTGACTTATTTCACTTAACATAATGTCCTCAAGACTCAACCCTGTGGTCATGTTCTTCAAGACTTCATTCCTTCTTACTGCTGAATAATATTCCATCATATGTATATACCACATTTTGTTTATCCATTCATCTTTTGATGGACACTTAGGACAACCCCTATTATTTTTAAATTTCTAGTCCTATTCCTTTCGCTTTACTCATTCAAGTATTTTTTAAACGCTTGCTATGTACTACATGCACATAAAGTGTATTACTTTCATTAACTTCTATGATAGCCAGCCTCTGAGCTGACCTCCAATGATTCTTGCTTCCTGGTATTCATGCTTTCGTGTAGTCTCTTCCCATACTGAATATGGCTGACCAGTATAACCAATAAGAGTACTGCAGAATAGATGGAGTATGACTTCCAAGACTAGGTAATAAAAGACAATACAGCTTTTGCTTTGTTCTCTCTTGAATTACTCGCTCTGGGGAAAGCCAGCAGCCATGTTGTAAGGACAATCAAGCAGCTCTATGAAGACATCAACATGCCAAGGAACTAAGGCCTCCTGCTGAAAGTCAGTATCAACTCACCAGTCATGTGAGTCATCTTGGAACTGGATCCTCCAGCCTCAGTCAAGCTTTGAGATGCATCACTGAATGACATTTTGACTGCAATCCAGAACCACCCAACTAAGCCGTGCCCAAATTGCTGACCCACAATGCTTATTGTTGTTTTGAGCCACTAAGTTTTCAGGTAACTAATTTAATTTCTGCTTTTGGAATTAAGGCCATATGTCAGTTTCTTTAGCTCCCATCTTTGATTTTCAACTTATGGTTCCACCTACATATTCTCATGTTTGTTTAAACTGGCTTGAAAAATATGAGTGGCAACTATGTACCAGACACTATTTTAGGCAGAAGAATAAGTAAGAAAATTTCTGCCCTTGAGAAGATCTGGTTCAAAACTCTGTCCGGGGAAATCAGGACAACCTTCTCAGAAGAGAATATACCTAATGAGGGTTCTGAAGAATGAATATGTTTGTCCACAGGATGAGCATTAAAAAATATCCAGGCAGAAAACTGCACAACTAGGACATTTACTAAAAAAAAAAAAAAAAAATTTTTTTAAATCACTGACAACAGATGAATTTTATGGTATGTAAATTACACCTCAGTATAGTTGTTAAAAAAATAATAATCAAGGCACAGATGATATAGTGGTCAACACCAATAAAATCCCTTTATCCTCAACCTCTTCTCTGAATGTTCTCCTCACCCCTTGATCTAACTGAAACCTGGCTCTCCCCTGAAGACACTTGTCCTCTCAAATGGTGACTATTTTTTCCCTCTTATCCATAGATATGAGAGGGGAGGTGATCTCATTTCATTGTTGCTTCCCAATTACCTCTTCCTCTCCCTAAAAGATCCCAACTTTACATTTCACGTCCTCAGATCATACTATCCAGCATCCTAATTTGTCATCTATCAATCCTCCAGGTTTCCCTCTCATTCCTTGAAGATTTTAGCTCCTAGCTCACTGTCAGTCTCCCTCACTATTCTTGTCACAACTCTTGATGACCACCACTCCAATGCCCTGGCTTCTCAATTCTTAGACCTCCTTTCCTTCAATGATTTTGCTTCTATTATACTTAGGAAATCCATTCCTATGGTCACATCCATAACATTATTTCAATTGTCTTCATGTCATCGCACACATAAAAAGTAACATTTACACAGCACACTGGAGTAAGCAGAGAGGCTGCTTGTGACCAGAAGCAACCAGCCAAAGAGAGAGTTCTGACCATCCTAGACCCTGTCAGAAACTTCAAGGGCTGAGAGGACCAATTATCTTGTCACACCTGTATCCCAATGGTGTGACAACTACCAATAAACTGTACTTCCTTCATAAAACCAATTTTAAGCAACCTACTCTCTGGCTGCTATATCTTATCTTTCCAATAATTCTTTGCCCCACCAGGACCAACACTCTACTGATCTACACTCATCATTTTTACTGTTCCCCACCTCCCTTGTGTTCTCAAGTTTCTTCCTAACCAGTTTCGATACTGTGCCAGTTTGTATATATTATGTCCCCCAGAAAAAGCCATATCCTTTGATGCAATCTTGTGGGGGCAGATGTATTAGTGTTGATTAGGTAGGAACCTATTAGTTCAGTGTTTCCATGGAGATGTGACTCAATTAACTGTGGGCAAGACCTTTCATTGGATTATTTCCATGGAGGTGGTGTCCCACCCATTGAGGGTGGGTCTTTATTGGATCACTGGAGTATTTTAAAAAGAGTCACATAGGCCCAGATGCAGAGCAATTGAGAGTGACATTTTGGGAGAGGTGCAGCTGAGGGACACATTTTGAAGACGGCCTTTGAAAGTAGACTTTTGCTGCAACACAGTTTGCTTCAGAGAAACTAAGAGAATATCCTAAATGCCTAGAGAGAAACGTCCTGGGAGAAAGCCATTTTTGAAACACAAACCTGGGAGCCAAGAAAGAAGACTCCAGCCATGTGCCTTCCCAGACAACAGAGGTGTTCCAGATGCCACTGGCCATTCTTTTGCGAAGGTACAACTATTGTTGATGCCTTACTGTGGACACTTATATGGCCTTAAGACTGTAACTCAGTAACCAAATAAACCCCCTTATAAAAGTCAATCCATTTCTGGTGTTTTGCAAAATGGCAGCATTAGCAAACTGGAACAGATACTATGGTTCACCATCATTATCACTACTTCAACTTTTTAGCCCTTTCTCATTTTGTTGCACTTGGCCACTCTCCACCTACTTCCTATCTGCAATGCAGAACTGAATGTGGCTGGAAAACAACACAAAAAGCATGCTACCGCTCCTCTCTTACTTTTTGAGCACAAACCTCAATTTCATTTACTCTCCCACTATGCTGAACTCCTATTTCATACACTGTCCTCTCCTTAAACTTGCAACCTTTCCTCCCCCAACAGCATTCTCAGTTTGCATTCTGCTCTCTATGCCCGTATCTTTCCTTCCCTCCTAGTTGAGCTGAGTTGTTCCTATTTAAGGCCAATCCCTCCACCTAGTTCTAGATCCATTTCTTCTTACCTACTAAAGGACACTGTACAGCAATTCAACCTCTCACTCATCTGTTTCCAGTCACCCTCTTCATTGGGTTGTTGCCATAATGAAATTACTTAGATGCAGTAATTCTCCCAACCCACAACCTCATCTAGCTGCTGCTTCATTTCTCTGTTCTCCTTCAAAGCAAAATTCTTCAAGAGAGTTCTTTATATTCCTATTTCCGATTCTTCTCTCATTCCCTTCCCTTTTCTCAAAATTATAAAAACTTTCAAATATACACAAAGTAGAATATAATCAATCCCTATATACCTATAACCATATTCAATGATTATGAACATTTTGCTGCAATTGCTCTTTTTTTGGCTAATGTATTTTTTTAAATTCTACTTGCAACATTTATTCATAAATATTTTTCAATGCACTTCTAAAAAATGAAGACATCTTCTTTCTAAACCACCATACCGTTAATACAGCTAATAAACTAACAGTAATTCTTTGTTACTAATTCTTTGTTACTAATTCTTTGTTACTAATTCTTTGTCATCTAATACCTGGTCCATATTTAAAGCTCTTTGTTTCAAAGAGGTCTTTGTTTTAACGGTTGGTTTGTTCAAATCACGAAGCAAACAAGATCCACCAATCGCATTTGATAATTAATGTCTTTTAAAACTCTTAATCGCTTTAGATTCTTTTCATTGCCAATGTCAAAAGCTGTCAGTTGTAATAGGAATGACCCGTACTCTGTATTCATCTGTCTGTTTCTTTAGGTGTTTTACTCATTCCTCCAGCCCCATACTTTCTATTAAGTTGGAAATTATATCTAAGGGTTTGATTAGATTCAGGTTCAACTTTTGGGGCAAAAATATATTCTAGGTGGTGCTGCCATTGTTTCTTGAACTCATTCCAATTTGGCTTTCATTCCCTGAACTCTACTCCACCAAAACTGCTTCTCAGGATCACCAATGACCTCCACTGTGGTGAGTTCAAATTTCTCCCTTCTAATATTACTTGACCTAATAACAACAGCGCTGATATAGTTGATCACTCTCTCCACCTTGATAAGCGTTTTTACTTGGATGCTAAGATACCGACTTTCCTGGTTGTCCCTCTGAATTTACCTTCCACTTTTCTGCAATTCTTTGCTCGTTTCCCCTCATGTCCTTGCCCTCTAAATGTTGGAGTGGTCATATCTCTTCTCTCCTTTTTCCATACCAAAACTCTTAATAAACATCTCAAACTTAACACAGCCAAAGCTGAACTCTTGATCTGATCACACCCCGCCCGTCCTAACCCCCTCCCCCCAAAAAAACTCCCTTAGTCTTTCACATTCCAGTAACTGGCACATCATACTTTTGTTATGCAGGTCAAAAATCTTGGAATTATTCTAACTCCTCTTTCTTTCTGAACCTTGCATTCAATCCATCAGAAATTCCATTTGATTCAACCTTGAAATCTATCCAAAATGCAACCACTTATCTTTGCTGCTTCCCACCTGATCGACCTAAAATCATTACAATAGTAATGGTCTCCTTGATGCTACACTTGCCACCCTAAAATCTATTCTCAAAACAGAAGCTTAAGTGATCCTTTTAGAACATAAATCAGATCACAGAAACATCCATTAATCCATTAATGGCTTCCTATTTCACAGAGAGTAAAAGCCAAAGTATTTATAATGATGGCCGCCCCAGGGCCCTACAGGATCTAGCCCCTTTGTTCATTCTTCTCTAGGCATTCTAGGCCCACTCCCACCTCGGCCTTTGTAAATGGGGAATAAATAAAATAGTTAGACTTGCATCTGAGAGATTTAGGTCAAGAAATGGAATATTTGAGAGAGCAAGAGTAGAGGCAAGAAAACTACTTAGGAGGTAATAATAACACTTCTTCTCAGACAAAGGATAGTTTCGTTGGTCTTCTTCTAAAGTCCATTATTCTATGCTTCTGATTTCATTTCCTCCCAGCTCCTAAGAGATGTTGTTCTTGTACTCTCTCTTCTCTCAACTATTAGCTCATTTCCTTTGACCTTCAAAAATGTACTAATCACTTCATTTCAGAAGAAAAAAGAAAACATAAAAATAACCCTACAACACTTTTGCCCAATTCTTTTCTCTCATTTTTCCTTTAGAATACCAAAAATGTTAAATCTGGGAGAAATCTTTTAGTTCAACCCACTCTTTTACAGAATCAATTAAACTCAAATATGTTGAGTGTCTTCTATTGCCACATATTACACTGGTCCTGGAAAATATAATTATAAAGTTTATGTAGTGAACAGTAAAGCAACTATCTCTTTCTGCTATTTCTTCACCATTTATCCTAGCTTTATTTCACTGCTATCTATTTCAACTGCTTGCTATATAAACACAACTAAATAGGAATCCAGTGACTCCTGGTTAAATACAAAAGTCTTTTCGGCAGTTCTCTCCTTTGTAACACTCCTTGCCTTCAAGACACTCTATTTCTTTAAAATCTTTTTCTGAGATTAATCCTTTCTTCTTTCCCTCCCAATGGCCCCAAATTCTTCTGCGCAAACTGCAAGAATGAATTCTTGCTCTTCTCTCTAAAAAATGTTCCCATTGGCAAGGGCATTCTTATTTCATGGTGACTAAAATGATTAATTTTAGGTTGTATATATGTTGCCAGAATAGAACTGTACAACACAAGGAGTGAGCCTTAATGTAAACTATGGACTACAGTTAATAATATAATTATAATAATAATGTTTTCAACATCAATTATAACAAAGGTACCACACTAATGCAAATGTAAATAATAGGGAAAACTGTGTGTGTGTGGGGGGGAGCTCTATACTTTTTGTATACTTTTTTCTGTAAATCTCAACTGCTCTTATTTAAAAAAAGAATGAAAAAATTACAAAATGACCTTTACTTACTTGTCTTGACATTGGCCTTTCCGGAACAAGCTCCTGAGATGTTTCATCCAATTCAACAAGAATTCTACCTTCTAAAGATTGGAATATTGCTGTCTTTCAAACCAAAGTGTCTATTTCGTTCATATTCCTTATGTCTGTTTCTTTCTGAGACATTGATTTCCTATGAGCCATTCTGGTTCTAATCATGTCAGTACTTAAAATCCTTTCTGTGTCGACTGGCAAAATGTGATGAAGACATCCTGTCAGGGAAAAGAGATAGAGACAACCAATTGATACAGATTTTCATTTTAATATTTAACAAATAAGGTTTCTGTTCAGTATTTTCACTTCCTATCCCACCTCTGAGACTTTTGAAATAAAAATATTGAAATACAAAATGGAATAAATACATGACACTGAAAGAAGAAGAAACCACAACCTATTTTGGGACTGTAAAATAGGAACTTGCTTGACAGATGAAGTGAAGTCTAGGAAGCTACAGTCCAGAATATATACAAGAGGCTCTGGGTTAACCACAGAGAACTCTGCAAAAAAGAAGTGTGTGTGAACCTTTTACATATATGTTATAATTTCACAATAAGGAAATAACTGAAAGTGTGGAACTGTAACCCTTAATATTCTTTGAAATTTGCTAACTACTTGGTTAAACTTCAATTGGAAAGTCATCACTGCTATGTAAATATGTTATATTCCACAATTAAAAAAAAAAATATGTGAAGTAAAGGTGAAAACACAAGAATTAAGTGAAGGGCTATACACAGAATAGTTTCCTTAACCTTCCCCTGATAATAAATGCAGACAGCCTGGCATCTACTTTCAGGTCAAAATGACAACAAACAACAACAAAAAACACATGAGATGTTACATGAAATGTCTGTGAGATGATGAAAAGGCAGTTAGATATTACAAAAATTGAAAAAAAAAGAAGGGATTTTCAGGAAGAATTGCCCATGGTAAGGGCAGAGCATATCCTATCAATCTACTCTTTTAAACAGTTTATATGAATAATAATATTTTCAGCTATGCAATTAATCAGATAGTTTACTTCGCAAATACCGTTTTTTCTTAGAAGGAGATATATTCAACAAAAAAGGGAGAAAGATGATGTCATGGGTTCCAAGAAACAGTGTCTACAAGTGAAGAAAATAGAGTCGCAGGGGTGCCATCTATGAAGATGGTGTAAGAACAACCAGACCCAAATTGGAGAAAAAGAACTGACTGTTCTCCAGAGATAAGTCTTGGCAGTTAAAAAAGGGGGAAGAAAGGGCTTGTGATTAGGAGGTTAAAAAGTTATAGCCATACTATTCTCTTTTCACAACCACAACTAAGAAAGGTCCACTAAAGAACTCCATGATTTTAAGCATCACCAGAGTATAAAAACATAAGAATACACTTGACCTGAATGCTAATAACATTCTCCTTCAAGAGCCCAGGGAAAGTGACAATGAGCTGTGGTTTTCATCAAGAACTCTCCTCTACTATCTGATTTTTCACCTTTCACAATAATTTGCTAATATTAAGGAAAAAGTAAAACTTATGTTTTAGTTATTTAAAAATACAGAAAAGCACCTATCCTTAACAAAAAGAAAAAGAGACAACTAACTTTAAAAACCATATTTAATCATCACAATAACCCTATAGTTTCTATTATGGCCAATGTACAGACGAGGTAAATTAACTGCCCACATTAGCAACAGTTAATAGGTGGTGGTGCTGGGATCCCAAGCCAGTCAGCCTGGCTCTTCACACACATCTGAGTTCTCTTCTTCGGCTGACGAGTTTTTACCGGCTTGCAAGTCTAGACTGCGTCAGTCCCAATCCGGGCGTTTTCAGTATTCACAAGATCCGGGAGAAGCCATTGGAATTTAATGTCTGGGTCAGAGATGCTAAATGTCTGGCATCGGAAAGAATTATCCCATCCCAAAAAGCCAACTGCGCTCCGGTGGAGAATCGCTGACTGCTACACACAATCATGCCAACAAATATTTACTCTTCTGGAGGATTGGTGTCAGTAGCTTCAAGAAAGACAGGTAACAATGGTCCTAGAAGAGCCTTTCCCTGAGGGACGTCCAGCTTGCAGCCCCCGGGCCTTTGGACCCTTCTAGACCGTCTAGATTCTCAACCGAAGCGGGGCCAGCGACCCTCCCTCCAGCTCCCCCCCCCCCCAGCCCCCACATACCTGAGGCAGCTTCTGGCGTGAAATCTCAACGAAACTAAAAGTTAAGGAATCCTCTCGGTCTGAAGACCACCGCCGCCTTCGAAGCAGGAACGTTACAACCCCGATCTCCACAAAATTCAAACTTCCCTCACCAAGCTTCTTGATTGGGAGGGACTTTAACCAACACTTCCGGAAACGCGCCCACCCCTTCTCTTCGACGAGATTTGCGATTGGTTCGCTCTTTGCGACATTTGAATTGATTGAAAGGTGAAGGGACGATTCAAAGAATCGCCTGAACGGAAGAAACAGGTTCCGACGCGGAGTAAGAGGGGTACAGGAACCCGGGAAGGATGGGGCTCGAGTGAGAAAGAACAGGGTATCTTGAGCCGGGGTTGGGGCAAGGGTAGGTGTGGCCCGGGCAGGGAAAGGGCAAGAGCGGCGGCAGGCGTGACCTTCGGCCAGGACGAGGGTAACTGGAGCCAGGGAAATGGCGGGGGTTGGCTGGAGCCGAGTCAGCCGGGCTTCGAGATTCGCTCCTGAACTCCCTCGGGTACCCGAGGAAAGACGAAGGAAGCCAGGGGGAGCCACTGAGGCTGCGGAAGGAATTCAGAGTTTGCCGGGCTTTTTAATATCCTTGTTAGTCGCAGAAATCCAGCAAAGCTTATTGGAATGTTTGCTTAACGTTTTAAAGGAGGGGATTACTACAACCAAATTTCTCTTTACATCCTTTAGTGTTACACATCTCCAGTCCTTTTTCTAGTCCAGTTTTGTTATTGAGGTAAAATTTACATACAGTGAAAAGCATAATTTTTAGGTGTACAAGTGTATGAGTTTTGATAAAATGTATACAACTGTGTAATCACAGCTAATGAAGATAGAATGTTTCCGTCACTCACAAGGATTCCCTCACGCCACCTTCTAGTCAAACCCCCAATCCTAACCCCTCCTGATTTCTAGCACCATAAATGCAGAGGTGGTAGGTAGTCCTTTGCGTCTACCTTCTTTCTGTGTCTTTCTGTCAGCATAACGTTTTCGAGAGTAATCCATACTGTTGCGTAAATCAGCATTTAGATCATTTTTATTCCCTAGAAGTATTTCGTTGAATATGTTATCCATTCACTTGGTGGACATTTGAGTTGTTTCCAGTTTTTGGCTATTATGAATCAAGTTGCTATGTACATTCGTGTACAGGTCTTTTTGTGGACGTTTTATTTCTCTTGGGGGAATATAGGTGTGGAATTTCTGGCTCATTCTAGGTTTTGCTTAATTTTGTAAGAAATTGCCAGGCAGTTTTCCAAAATAGTTGTACTATTTTTCACTCCCTCCAGTGATTTATAAGAGTTCCAGTTGTTTCACATGCTTGCCAACATTTGGGGTTGTCAGTCTTTAATTTTAACTCTTCTGGTGGGTGTGAAATGGTTTCTCATTTTAATTCTGCAGTTCCCCAATGGCTAATGATGATGAGCATCTTTTCATGTGCTTATTGACTATTTTTAGATCTTGTTTTGTGAAATGTCTTTTCAAGTCTTTTGCCTATGTTTTTAAAATTGGGGATTTATGTTTTTTTTTTAAAAAATTGGTCTTTTTATTATGTATTGGGGAGTTCAATATACCTATTCTGGGTACAAGTCCTTTCTTGGTATGTGTGTTGTGAATATATCCTCCCAGTTTTTGAGTTGACGTGTGTGTGTGTGTGTGTGTGTGTGTGTGTGTGTGTAAAACGATAATTTTACATATCCAATTTTTCAAAATCTGTTAACAGTTCCAACCACTGCAAATATTTTAAGTTGACCCAAAGTTGAGATTGACTTAATCTAATAAAACACTATTTTGAGTATACAAACAAGTCAATAGAAACCTAATACACTGGAATAGAGAAATACATTAAAACTTAAAGAAAAATAATTTGCAATCTACTTCTGTGACCTTCTATTTGTATTTTTTTCGGAGCGCAAGAAAGGCAGACCCAAGTATAAAGAGATTCAAGAGTTATTTCATTTTTCTAACCTCTGAAAAACATGATTATGAAAACTAGCTAACTCCCAAGAATATATTTAACTAATTAAACTTTTTAATACTCTTATGTTAAAAGTATGGGTTGCCTTTTTTTAAAATAAACTTTTTTGTTAGGATAATTTTAGATTTACAGAAAAATTGTGAAGTTAGTTCCCTGTTAATTAACATCTTACATTAGTAGGGTATTGTTTGTTATAACCAATGAATGATTAATGATACCCTACATTAACCAAAGTCCATACTTCATTCAGATTTCCTTTGTTTTTACATAATGTCTTTTTTTTCCTGTTCCAGGATCCTACCAGGATACTTTTTAGATATCATGTCTCCTTAGGCTCCTCTAGACTATAACAGTTTCTCACTTTTCTTGTTTTTGATAAATCTTGACACTTCTGAAGAGTAACAGAAAGGCATTTTGTAGAATGTTCCTCAGTTGGTATTTAACATGTTTTTCTCATGATTGGGTGATGGTTTTTTGGGAGAAAGATCACTGAAGTGAAGTGCCATTCTTAAAATATATCAAGATTACATACTATCAAATGACTTATTATTGGTAATGTTAAATTTGATCACCTGTCTGAGGTGGTATTTGTCAGGTTTCTCCACTGTAAAGTTTCTCTTTTTTACCTCCTCTCTATACTATACTGTTTGGAAGGAAGTCATTATGCAAAGCCCATACTTAAGGAATGGGGAATTATGTTTCACCTCCTTGAGAATAGAGTATCTACATAATCTATTTTGAATTATTTTGCACAGATTTGGCTCTTCTTTCCTGTTATTTTTTTATTCACTAATTTTATATCAGTATGAACTCATGGATATTTATTGTATATTTTGGGTTATAATTCAATACTAACTTTATTTTGCCTCTCAAATTGTTCCAGCTTTGGCTCCTGGGTCACTTTGATGTATCCCCATTATTGCGGGGCAGGAAGGGGGTTGTTGTTTTTCTGTTTTAGCACTTCCTTACTTCTGGTACTACAAGATGCTCCAGGATCATCTTGTATTTTTCCTGCCCCCAATCCTAGAATCAGCCATTTCTCCAAAGAACCCTGGTTCCTTTTACTCGAAGATAGAAAAACCAAGATCTGGGTGCTAGGTCTGCTACTTGCTACTATGGAGTCTCTCAACTGACAGAGTGGGAAAATATACCTATCTATACTAAGCTATGTATATACACAGATCTATAACTATTTCTATATGCAATCATTTGTATCTATATTAAATTAAACATTAGTTCATGCTGATTCTCCAACTCTAATCCATTACCACATGGATCATTTTAGCCTCCTCCCCTTGTAATCTGTAACCTCCCACTCCAACAGTGGGAAACCTGGCTCGGTGGGTTGCTTTTTCTTTTCTTGACAGTGTGTTTGGTGAGTAAAAGGTTTAAATTCAATAAAGTTCCATTTATTAATTTTTAAAAAATTTTACAGTTAGTGCTTTTTGTTTCTTCTCTAAGAAATCTTTGTGTACCTCAAAGTAATGAAGATTATCTCCTATGCTTTCTTCTAGAAGATTTGTAGTTTTAGGTCTACGTTTAAGTCTGTGATCTGCCTCAAATTAATTTGTATGTGGTATCTCCAATCTTTTCTCACTTTTATTACACTTTGTCCAGCATCACATATAAATGAAACTTGTTTGTATGGTTCTTTGTGAGGAAAGTTCTTGAAAACTCCCAGGTGGTTTTCTGAGTTTAATTAAAACTATAGTACTTGGTTCCATTAAGTGATATAAAATAAAACATAACATAATGGGAAGAACATAACATTGAATGTTCATTCCATTTGGCGACAAGAATGAGATTGGCAGCATTGGTGAGAACAGTTTCAGTGGAGTGGCAGAAACCATACTGCAATGCATTAAAGCTTCACTGGGAATTTCTGAAACACAGGCAGAGAGTGTAAGCCAGAAATCAGATGTTTTTGTGATGGAAAAGACTTTCAAGATTAATTTTTTGTACAAGATCCCAAAGCTAATTAAATAGCAGAGTCAGGTCTCAAATCCAGGTCTTTTAATCTTCCTGGTTGGAAATATGGCTGGTTTCCACGTTCTAGAATGGAAAAGAGCATAATCTTTGGAGTCAAACAGATTTGGTTTAAAATTACCACTTCACATTGGGCAAGTTTTCTGCACTTCTCTGAATCTCCATTTACTTATCTACCCCTTCATATTTTGGGAGTACTAAATGACATAATTAGTATAGTTCTGCTTCCTACCAAAATGCTTGAAATAGTAAAATTGCTGACACCCTCCATAAGATCAACTTCAGACTAGCTAGAGAGGGAAAACCCCAAATTCCTGGGTAAACACCAAGATACCAAGAAAAGAGGGAAAATTCTGGGGCAATGCAGGTGTTTATAGAATGATGGGTTTGGCCTTCGTGGGAGGCAATGGGAGGAAAAAATATGAAAGGAATTGTTGGAGTTTGGCTTTTGCTTCTCCTCTGACATTATCTTAGGACAAACTGTGCCTGCTTCTATGTAGCAGCAACTAAGCTCACTGAGAGATTTACAGAGAGAAAACTAAAAATAGATATTTGAGGTAATCAAATACCTTTATGATATTTGTTGTTTAAAAATGCTAATATCAAAGGAAAAAGATTATACATTCATAAAAACCCAGGATTAAAATCTCTAGATGATATCAACATATGGATGGAGGGAGTAAGGGGAAAACAAGGGATAAGAAGAGATACTAAAGTTCTTGTGCTATTAGGGGGTATATAAAGTGCATATGTGTATCTTTTTTTAAAGTAAGAAACACAGAAAAAGTAAAACAAGCACATTATAAATTAAGATGATAGTTACAAATATATTAATTATAGTCAAATAAATAGATTAAATTCAACAGTCAAAACAGGCAGACTGGATTTTTAAAATCCAGATATATGCTTTTTACAGGAGTTATGCCCAAAACACAAGGACAGAAAGAGTGAAAAGTAAAAGGGTGGGATACAGTATATCAGGCAAATGCTATCCAAGAGAAAGCTGGTACATTGTTAGGGATAGGGAGATTCATAATAAAATGATGAAAGTTTCAATTCACCAAGATAGAACAATACAAAACTTGTATGCATACAGATGAAAATGGTCTCACAGCAAACAAAGAAACAATTTATAGAACTGCAGGAAAGAAAATGATAAATTCACCATCATAAAGGGAAGATTGACATACCTCTTTCATTATTGATATTCCAAATAGACAAAAATTTAGCAAGGATATATAGAATATGTGAACAAAACAATGAACAAACTTGACCAAATGAACATCCAACAATTAGAAAATACACATTTTTCCCAAGCACACATGGAACAGTTACAAATTATCCCATATTAGGCCATTAGACCATAAAGAATGCTTCCACAAACTTAAGGAATAGATATCCAATTAAGTTAGAAGTTAAAAGCAAAAAGATAAATCAAAAAATCCCTGTTAAATAACTCGTGGGTTTAAGAAGAAATTATGATAGAAATTTAAAAATGCCTAAAACTAAATGACAGTGGAAACCACAGAAATCAAAACTGATGGGACATTGCAAAAGTGTGTTTTGGGGGAAATTTCAAGAGTTAAAGGCTCATATTAGAAAGGAAGAATGTCAAAATTAATAAGCTTTGTGTCCATCTTAGGAAACTAGAAAAATAGCAACAAAGTAAACTCAAGTAGAAGGAAAGAGATAATAAAAGTAAGAAGAGGAAGCACTGAAATAGAAAACAAAGATACAATATGAAAATCAACATAGTTAAAATGTGGTTCTTTGAAAAAATTAAAATAGGCAAAACTCTAGTAAGGCTAGTCAAAACAGAAAGACAAAAATTAATATCATGGGTGAGGAAAGGGTTGTATCAGTTATCTATTGCTGTATAACAAATTATTCCAAAATTTAGTAGCCTTACACAGCAACCATTTTATATGTTCTTGATTTTATGGGTCAGGAATTTGGGTAAATCTTAGTGGGGACAGTTCATCCCTGCTCCATATCTGTGGCCTCAACTGGGATGGCTTAAATAGTTGGACACTGGCTGCTATGGCTAGGCCTCTCTCTTTTCATGGCTTAAATGGAGCCAGAAGATTCAAGACAGCTTACTTATGTATGTGGGCCATGGTATGGCTGTTCACAGGGGCCACTCTCTCTACATGATCATTCTCGGGGACCACTCCCTCCAATTGTCTCTCTATCAGACTGCATGGACATTTTTATATGGCAGCTGAGTTCCCTCTTAGCACAAGTGGAAGTTACAAGACCTCTTAATATGTGGGTTGGAAGTCCCATAATGTCACTTCCTTCTCATTCTGTTGGTCAAATCAAGGGTCAGCCCATATTCAAGGGGGTTGGCTCTTGATAGGAAGAGAAACAAAATTATAGTCAAAGGGGAGTGGACAAAGGGAGGAGTGATTCATTGGAGGCCATTTTTAGCAATTCATCAAAGAAGCATAATTCCAGATAAAGTATTCAGAAGATAGTAAGAGATACTGTTCTGCATAAAAAAGAGTTGTGGGATTAACACGGCAATATAAGATATCCCCTGAAAAAACCTCCACAGAGATTCAGTGAATAAAAGGTCAAACCCCACTTGCTTAAAACTCTGGAGGACAGTAGAGACTGAAGAAGGACTCCATAATTGCTGAAACAAAGAAAAAAAAAAATACTAGGAAGGAAATTGCCATCCTGGAATGCCAGTCCCACTCTTGCCTTACTTGGTCCTGCACAACTTGGGATTCCCTCAGAGACAGAGAGGTTGGGATCCCTTTCTCCCTCCCACAATGGTCACAGACTTTAGAGCCACTCACAGGAGTGCACATATGCAAGAACTGGGGTCCCAAGTCCACAGAGACCCAGGACAGAACACAAGAAGCTTGGGAGTTCTGTAAGCATAAGGGACTCCAGGGGGGAAGAAAAAAGAAAAAAAGAAAGCCATGGCTGGAAAATGGTGCACTCACTCAATCCAGTTTCTGTTGGCTCAACCACCTAAATGCAAAACAGACTTTTCTGGAGTGACCCATGTTTCTGGATTGACCCCAGCTGGCTCCCAGGGGCAGGAAACTCTAAAAGGGAAGAAACAAGAGGCAAGAAAACCTCAGGAAGAGAAGAAAAAAAGGAAGAGAGACTAAATTGAACTAAATTTTCCCAGAACTGAAAATTGCAAGGAAAATGGGGCATTGAGTGAGAGAAAGAATTTAAACAAATCATAGGAGCAGGGGAGAAAACTCTGCACAAAAACAAACAACAGATCAAGATTCCCAGAGAAGGAATGGAGAAAAGGAAGCTTTCTCCTGAAGGGGAAACAATTGCACAAAAAAATTCACTCTCAAAAATTTTGCTGCATGTCCAGGGCAAGAATCAGATAAAGAAGAGCTGAAAAAATCTGATCAGTTATTCTAAAGATCTAGAAAAAGGCAGACTAAGCATCAAAGAAGAGCCTTAACACAAAGCAAATCAACAATAAAGCCCAAGGCAAGAAAGAGAGGCTGACCTTCAGAGTAAACTCATCAAGATAATCAGATGCCTGGACATCAGCAAAAAATTACAAGCCATACTAAGAAATGGAAGATATGGCCCAGTCAAGAGAACGAATTAAAACTTAAGAGGAGATACAGAATTTGGAATGACGTATTAAAGAAGTTCAAGCAAATCTAAATCAATGGAAGAACATGAAGGAAAATATGGCTAAAGAGGTAAAGGATATTAGGAAGAAATTCTGTGCAAATAAAGAAGAATTTGAAAATATAAATAGAAAAATAACAAATTATGGGAATGAAAGGCACAATAGAAGAGATTAAAAATACACTAGAGGTCAATAAAAGCAGATTTGAACAGACAAAAGAATTAGCAAGCTAGAAGACAGGACAATTGAAGTCTTATAGATGGAAGAACAGATAGAGAAATGAATAGAAAAAAATTGAGCAGTGTCTCTGGGATTTGAGTGACAGCATGAAGTACACAAACAGGCACTTCGTGGATGTCCCAGAAGGAGAAAAGGAGGGAAAAGGGCAGAAAGAATATTTGAGGAAATAATGGCCTAAAATTTCCCAACTCTTATGAAACACATAAATATACATATCCAAGAAGCACACCATACTCCAAACAGAATAAACCCCAATAGACCTACCCCAAGGCACATACTAATCAGAATGTCAAATGGCAAAGATAAAGAGAGAATTCTGAAAGCAGTGAGAGAAAAGTGATTTGTCACATGTAATTATGAAGGTGAGAAGACAGTGGTATAATATATTTATGGTACTGAAAGAGAAAAACTACCAGTCAAAAATTCTTTATCTAGCAAAGCTGTCCTTCAAAAATGAAGGAGATTTGTGTATAACCTGGTCAGTCTCTGGAACTTTGGGTATCTGTATGACACCTGAAACTCACAGCAAGAGGTTGGCAGATATGAATGTCAGTATTAGTGCATACAGCAACTGTTAAAAAAGCAGAAAAAGAGTCCAGACTTCAATTAGAGATATGAATGAAGCAGATCTGGTTAGGACTAGGGCAGATCAGGCCAAAGGGTAAAGGACAATATTGACTGTGTATTAAAACTTCAACTTCTGTGTAGGACCAAGGGAAGAGATGTTTATTTGGTGCAGGATATGTATCTTCTACAGCACACTAAATAATTTGACTTGTGTGATCAGTTTATTCAAACACCATGATTGCGTGGAGCTTTGAATAGGAAGTGAGATCTGGTAGGTTTGTACAGGTTAGTGTGAAATAGTGAAACTTCCCAGAGTAATTTGGGCAGAGAATAAAAATATATATGCAGGGCACCCCTGGGGAGCTTGAGGTAAATGCAGAAATGTTGGACATCCCCACCTGGGTTATTACTGATATTCTCACAAACATTGAGGACTGACAATTTGGTGTGCTGAGCCCTCAATCTTGGGGCTTGCCCTTATGAAGCTTGTTGCTGCAAGGGAGAGGCTAAGCCTACTTGTGGCTATGCCTAAGAGTCTCCCCCAGAGTACCTCTTTGTTGCTCAGATATGGCGCTCTCTCTCTAGCTAAGCCAATTTGGCAGGTGAATTCACTGCCCTCCCCCCATGTGGGACCTGACTCCTGGGGGTGTAAATCTCCCTGGCAATGCAAGATATGACTCCTGGAGATGAGCCTGAACCCAGCATTGTGGGACTGAGAAAATCTTCTTGACCAAAAGGGGGAAGTGAAATGAAATAAAATAAAGTTTCAGTGGTTGAGAGATTTCAAACGGAGTTAAGGTGTCACTCTGGAGGGTGTTCTTAGGCACTATATAGATTCTCCTTTTTAGGTTTTAGTATATTGAAATAGCTAGAAGTAAATACCTGAAACTATCAAACTGCAACCCAGTAGCCATGTTTCTTGAAGATGATTGTATAACTATGTAGCTTACATGGGGTGATGGTATGACTGTGAAAACCTTGTGGATCACACTCCCTTTATCCAGTGTGTGGATGGATGAATAGAAAAATGGGGACAAAAACTAAATGAAAAATAGAGTGGGATGGGGGGGATGATTTGGGTGTTCTTTTACTTTTATTTTTTATTCTTATTTTTACTCTTTCTGGTGTAAGAAAAATGTTCAAAAATTGATTAGGGTGATGAATGCTCAACTATATGATGGTACTGTGAACAGTTGATTGTACACCATGGATGATTGTACAGTATGTGAATATATTTCAATAAAACTGAATTAAAAAAAAAATGAGGAAGAGTTTAAAATATTTACAGATAAACAGAAACTGAGAGAGTTTGTCAACAAGAAACACCCTAAAAGAAATACTAAAGGGAGTTCTGCAGGTTGAAAGGAAAAAGACAGTAGAGAGTGGCTTGGAGTAGTGTTGAAGAAATGAAGATTAACAGGGTAAGTAAAAGGGTAAAAAAAGAGACAAAAAATGATATGGTCTATGTTCCAGTTTGCTAATTCTGCCATTATGCAAAACACCCGAAATGGATTGGCTTTTATAAAGGGTGTTCATTTAGTTAAAAAGTTACAGTCCTAAGGCCGTAAAATGTCCCAGGTAAGGCATCAACAATAGAGTACCTTCACTGAAGGATGGCCAATGGCATCTGGAAAACCTCTATTAGTTCAGAAGGCACATGGCTGATGTCTTCTTCCTTTGCTCCTAAGTTGTGTTTCAAAATGGCTTTCTCCCAGGATGTTTCTCTCTAGGCATCTGGGGGTATCCTCTTAGTTTCTCCCAGGCAAACTCTGGAATAGGAGAAGTCTACTTTCAATGGCTGTCTTCAAATTGTCTCTGTTGGCTGCAGCTAACATCAGGGTCCACAACTCCAAGCATGTCTAAGCATCAGCATCAGCAAATGTCTGGGCCATGTGGCTCTCTTTTAAAGTATTCCAGTGATTAAATCAAGACCATGTTGAATGGGCAGGGTGGGTCACATCTGCATGGAAACAACTGAATCCAAAGATTCCAAACTAACCAGCACTAATGCATCTGCCCCACAAGATTGCATTAAAGACCTTGGTATTTTGGGAGACATAAAACATCCAAACCAGTACAGCATATAAAAACCAAAGGATAAAATGGCTGAACTAAGTACTGCCTTATCAATAATAATACTTAATGTTGATAGATTAAATTCTCCAATCAAAAGACATAGATTGGCAGAATGAATAAAAAAGCATGATCCAACTGTATGTTGTTTACTCACTTAGACCCAAAGACACAAATAGGTTGAAAGTGAAAGGTTGGAAAAAGATATTCCATGCAAATAGTAACCAAAGAAGAGCTGGGGCAGATATACTAATATTGTACAATATATACTTTAAATGCAAAACTGTTATAGGAAACACAGAAGGAAACTGTATACTAATAAAAAAAAGGGCAATCAACCAAGAAGAAAAATCAATCATAAATATTTATGCACCTAACCATGGTGCCCAAAAATTCATGAGGCAAACACTGGCAAAACTGAAGGGAGAAATAGGTATCTCTACAATAAAAGTTGGGGACTTCAATTCACCACTCTCATCAATAGATAGAACATTCAGACAGACAATCAATAAGGAAACAGAGAATCTAAATAATATGATAAATTAACTAGACCTAACAGATATAAAAAGAACATTGCACATGCCAAACAGTAGGATATAGTTCTTCTCAAGTGTCCATGCATCATTCTGCAGGATAGACCCACATGTTGGGTCACAAAATAAGTCCCAATATATTTTTAAAGATTGAAATTATACAAAGCATTTTCTCTGAAAATAAAGGAATGAAGTTGGAAATCAATAACAGGCAGAGAACTCAAAAAAGCCCAAAAATATGGAAGTTAAATAATATACTCTTAATCAGTGGGTCAAAGAAGAAATTGCAAGGAAAATTGGCAAATATCTAGAGATGAATGAAAATGAGAACACAACATATCAAAACGTATGGGATGCAGCAAAGGCTGTGCTGAGAGGGAAATTTATAGCCCTAAACATTTACATTAAAAAAGAAGAAAAAGCTAAAATCAAAGACCTAACTGCCCACCTGGAGGAACTAGAAAAAGATTAGCATACCAATCCCAAAGCAAGCAGAATGAATGAAATAACAAACATTAGAGCAGAAATAAATGAAATTGAAAACAAAAAATATATAGAATCAACAAAAAGTTGGCTTTTTAACAATATCAATAAATTTGACAAACCCTTACCTAGACTGACAAAAGAAAGAGAGAAGATGCAAATAAATAAAATCAGAAATGAGAGGGGGGACATTACTACTGACCCCACAGACAAAAAAAGGATCATAAAAAGATACTATGAACAACTGTATGCCAACAAATTAGACAACCTAGATTAAATGGACAAATTCCTAGAAACACACAAACAACCTACACTGACTTTAGATGAAATAGAAGACCTCAGCAGACCGATTATTAGTAAAGAGATTAAATCAATAATCAGTAGAATGGTATATGGGAATCCTGTATTCCCATACAGGAAAGCATGATTGAATGAATCCTGTATTCCCATACAGGAATGCATGATTGAATGAATCCTGTATTCCCATACAGGAATGCATGATCGAATGAATGCATGATTGTTTTGTAAATCCATGACTTCTCTAATAAAAAAAATAAAAATTTTTAAAAAGATAAGATCATCAAGTGATACACCAACAATTTTGAAAATTTAAATGAAATGGATAGAGTCTTAGAAAAATACAACTTATCAAAACAGACAACAGACTTAAGAAGAAATAAAAAGCTAAAATAGTCCTATAACTATTAAAGAAATTAAAACTGTGGTTAAAAATCTTCCCATAAAGAAAACACCAGGCCCTGATATTTTCCAGATAAGTGCTATCAAACAGGCTTATGGTACAATTTAATGCAAGAAACAAAACATGTATAAAGAATGCCATCTTTACTAAAAATAAAACCCAGAACCTCTTAAGTTTCCCACTCTAAGTGGTAGCAGATGGACCTTGCAGGACCAACTTCATCCCCCTGAAATACATCTTCCCGTAGGGATCTCTCTGACCCCGATGATAAGTATTTTATTGATTCCTTATAGCACAACTGACACAAAGATGGTTTATTCCAAACAGGACTTAATTTTAAATGCTAGGGAATTATGAAAGGAATATATCTGTTATGCTATATTTCGCAAATATTTTCCATTGTGTAGACCTAAGGGTAGAAAAAATTAATGGTGTATCTAGTGATCTGAGGTGGTAGTCCAAAGCAGTCCATCACATTCTAAAGTTAGTCAAATTCTCATGATTTTTCCTTAAAAATCAAGTTGATGCATTTTCTGCATAAAATATGAAGTCTATATGGAGTAAATTTCAATATTAAAATGGTATTTTATCCTAAAAATTTTCATGGAAGGTAGATGCTCCAAGGAAGCTCCATGAGTAATCCATGATTAGATGTGGTTCAGTGTAAGAAGCACGAGATAGTCTGATTTACTATTGAGCTGGTGCAGACACAAGAGACCCTATGCATAAATAAATCTTTCTTAACTTTTCCCTCTTACATTCTTTGTCTCCCTCCTATTTTGGGCACTACCTATAAAGCCCATCACCCAGAATCTGCTCCTTCAGTTCTAGGCAAGAGAGATAGGTCCCTCTCCTTCTTATCTAGAGCTGGCCTTTACAGTTCTAGCATTCTGATTGAAGATCCATTGCTTTCTGGGTGGGTGACTGGTATGTGGGATGATCTCCTTAGTCAGAGAAGGCTCCAAAATAGGAATGTGGCCCTGCTCTTTCAGATTTCAACAAGATAGTTATATTTCAGTACAACATAACCTTAATATTCAACTGAGAAAAATGCATATGTATAGTTAGGAGCTTCAAGTGCATAGTGTCATCTCATTTCATTACAGTAAAATGAAAAAATTCCTGACTCAAGATTTGAAGACTGGATTTCAATTTTGAGCATTCCACTTACTAGGTGATTATCTTTGGAAAAATC
This sequence comes from Choloepus didactylus, assembly GCF_015220235.1. Classification (NCBI taxonomy): domain Eukaryota; kingdom Metazoa; phylum Chordata; class Mammalia; order Pilosa; family Megalonychidae; genus Choloepus; species Choloepus didactylus. The sequence goes on along the minus strand of NC_051310.1, from coordinate 57,229,804 downwards.
ACTCCATGGTAGCTCTGAGCCTTAGTTTTCCCATATATAAAGCATGGGAAAGGTAATATTTATCTACATACATATGTGATAAACCTGTGTTGAGGGTAAAATGGAAATAATGCATGTGAAAATATGAAACTGTAAAGCACTGCTGTATAAATGAAAACTTCTATTGTTAAATTATTTCTAATTTTAAAAAAGTAATTTAGTTTATAAACAATTTAGTCTAATAATGTTTTCCAAAATTACTAACTAGGCCCTTTTCATATAGGATCTTCAGAAAACATGTATCCTACCACCAACTGTCTGGGGATAATTGCACCTTTTAGCAGATGCATAAATCATACTGGGCATTTCAACAAACGAGATAGAGATAGAAGGAAATAGAATGGTTGGACTTCTGGAACAAAAGAAGTTATTGGATTTCTATGGGATTTTATTTATTTATGTTACCTAAGGCACTTTCTTATGTTAAACTAAATAATAAAATTGGCAAAGATAACACAGTTAATTTAGTTGAGATTTTTACAATTAGAAGGATAAATTCTTCCCAGTTAAAGGAACATTTTTAAGTTAGTAAGTGTTGGTCTACACAAAATTATTCAGTCTTTTACATACATGTTGTGCAACATTTTTGATACATTCTAACCTAAAATAATGAAGATCCAAAATCTGGATGGTATCTTACTATTGAAAATTAAAGAATCAGGAGTTACTGTAATTGTAGAAAACTTGAAGTTAAAACTGTCAAGATGCTGTGGAAAAGAGGTCATAGTGCCAATTAAAAATATATCAAAATTCTATTATTATGAATTACAGGGAAAATGGCATGCATATATAGAAGGAAGAATGCTATAAATAAATTGGTGATTTTTCATATGTGACAGTAATTATGCCAAGATCCCATTTATAACATTGAATTCTGGTGGTGCATGTATGGTTAGTTATTTTTACATAGCTGATGACAATATAAATTAATATAATCCTTTTGGAAAGCAGTTTGGCAGTATGTGCCAAGAGCCAAAACAATTTAGAAACTTTTTGACCCCAAAATGCCATATCTGGTGAATTAAGAGAAAATTATATGCCTAAAGATTTTTATCATTTCCTGACAATGAACAACTGGAATTTAAATTTAAATGTCAATAATGAGTGAATGTTTAGTAAAGAGTCTAATCCATTTGATGCCATATTACACAATCACTAAAAACAGTAATGACAAAAGCCAATAACAATGTAGGTAAATGTGTATGATATATCATAAGCATAAAATGAAAAGTACAAAGTTGGTTCTCTGTTGTTGTAATTGTCTTTTCAGTCAGTTCTCCAGAAAAAGAACCAATAGGACCTCTCTCTCTTTCTCTCTGTGTGTGAGTGTGCGTGTGTGTGTATGGTTTATTTTAAAGAATTGGCTTACACAATTGTAGGGGAAATTTCTGACTTTCTGTAAAGTCAGAAATCTGTAGTGTGGGCTGGAAACTTGGACAGGAGATGATGCTGTATTCTTGAGGCCGAATTTCTTCTCCAAGAAACCTTAATTTTTGCTCTTGAAGGCCTTCACTGGAGAACATTATTGAGGATAATCTTTACCTAAAGTCAAATGATTGTAGATGTTAATTACATCTACATACTACTTTCACAGCAACATCTAGACTAACAACTGGACACCACAACCTAATCAACTTGAACATAAAATTAACTATCACATATGTAAAGTAACATATATTTGAAAAAAGTGAAACAGGAGTATACCAAAATTATAATAGCTATGTTAACATGCAGTTAGAGATTTTTTTCCCTTTGCTCTTCAAAATATTTAATAGTTAGGTACTGTTACTTTATAATAAAGTAACAGGAGTGTGTTAAATTATTATCACAATGACATTCTTAAGAAAGATGACAATGGCTTTGTATATTTTGGACATGCTCAGGCACTACTTCAATGGGTATTTGGGAGCTTGGAAATTAGAAAATCTCAGTCCACTTACATTGTTTGGACTTTGGGGCAAATTGTTCCTCTACCCCAATTGCTATGGTCATTTTTTTTTTTTAATTTTTATTGGGATTGTTCAGATACCATACAGTTATCCAAAGATCCAAAGTGTACAATCAGTTGCCCCTGGTACCCTCATACAGCTGTGCATCCATCACCACACTTAATTTTTGTTCAATTTTTAGAACCTTTTCACTACTCCAGACAAGAAATAAAGTGAAAGATGGGGGAGGAAAAAAAAAGAATAAAAAAAAAGGAAAGAAAAAGAAAAGGAAACTTGAATCCTCCCCTATCCCTAACCAACCCCCCTCAATTGTTGACTCGTAGTGTTGGTATACTACGTTTGTTACTGTTTATGAAAGAATGTTGAAATACTACAAACTGTAGTATATAGTTTACAATAGGTATATATTTCTTCCCTATAAGCCCCTCTATTATGAACTTCTAGTTGTATTGTCATACATTTGTTCTGGTTCATGGAAGAGTTTTCTAATATTTGTACAGTTAATCATGGATATTGCCCACCATAGGATTCAGTTTTATACATTCCCATCTTTTGACCTCCAACTTTCCTTCTGGTGACATATATGACTCTGAGCTTCCCATTTCCACCTCATTCACATGCCATTTGGCACTGTTAGTTATTCTCACATCTTGCCACCGACACCTCTGTTTATTTCCAAACATTTAAGTTCATCCTAGTTGAACATTCTGCTCATACTAAGCAACCACTCCCCATTCTTAAGTCTCATCCTATATCTTGGTACCTTATATTTCATGTCTATGGGTTTACATATTATAATTAGTTCTTATCAGTGAGACCCTGCAATATTTGTCCTTATGTGCCTGGCTTATTTCACTCAGTATATTGCCCTTGAGGTTTTGACATCAACCCATTTTTTTTTTTTTAAGATGGTTTTGTTCACACCCCATACATTCCATCCTAAGTAAACAATCGATGGTCCTCTGTATGGTCACATATTTATGTGTTCACCACCTTCACCACTATCTATATAAGGACATCTACATTTCTTCCACAAGGCAGGAGGGAGAGTGAAAGAAGGTAGAGAGGGAAAAGAAAGAGGAAAAAAATGACAGCTAGGAAGTAGCAAAAGGAAAAGTAATGTTAAATCAAAGTAGGGTAAAGAGTCAGACACCACCACCAATGTCAAGTGTCTATCATGCCTTCCCTATCCCCCCTTCTTATCTGCATGTACCTTGGTATATCACCTTTGTTACATTAAAGGAAGCATAATACAATGATTCTGTTAGTTACAGTCTCTAGTTTACATTGATTGCATCCCTCCCCCAATGCCTCCCCATTTTTAACACCTTGCAAGGTTGACATTTGCCTGTTCTCCCTCGTAAAAGAACATATTTGTACATTTTATCACAATTGTTGTACACTCTAGATTTCACCAAGTTACACAATCCCAGTCTTTATCTTTCCTCCTTTCTTCTGGTGTCTCATATGCTCCCAACCTTCCTCTCTCAACCGTATACATAGCTGTCTTTGTTCAGTGTACTTACATTGCTGTGCTACCATCTCCCAAAATTGTATTCCGAACCATGCACTCCCATCTTCTCCTATCACTCTGCAGCGCTCCCTTTAGTATTTCCTGTAGGGCAGGTGTCTTGTTCACAAAATCTCTCATTGTCTGTTTGTCAGAAAATATTTTGAGGTCTCCCTCATATTTGAAGGACAGCTTTGCTGGATATAGGATTCTTGATTGGAGGTTTTTCTCTTTCAGAATCTTAAATACATCACACCACTTCCTTCTTGCCTCCATGGTTTCTGCTGAGAGATCCACACAGTCTTATTAAGCTTCCTTTGTATGTGATGGATTGCTTTTCTCTTGCTGCTTTCAGGATTCTCTTTTTGTCTTTGACATTTGATAATCTGATTATTAAGTGTCTTGGCGTAGGCCTATGCAGGTCTATTCTGTTTGGAGTACACTGCACTTCTTGGATGTGTAATTTTATGTCTTTCATAAGAGATGGGAAATTTTCATTGATTAGTTCCTCTATTATTGCCTCTACCCCTTTTCCCTTCTCTTCTCCTTCTGGGATACCAATGATATGTAGATTCTTGTACTTTGTTTCATCTTTAAGTTCCCGGAGATGTTGCTCATATTTTTTCATTCTTTTCTCCATCTGGTCCTTTGCGTGTAGGCTTCCAGGTGTTTTGTTCTCCAGTTCTTGAGTGTTTTCTTCTGCTTCTTGATGTCTGCTGTTATATGTTTCCATTGTGTCTTTCATCTCTTGTGTTGTGCCTTTCATTTCCATAGATTCTACTAGTTGTTTTTTTGAACTTTCAATTTCTGCCTTATATATGCCCAGTGTTTTCTTTACAGCCTCTATCTCTTTTGTGAAATATTCTCTAAAGTTTTTGAATTGATTTAGCATCAGTTGTTTAAATTCTGTATCTCAGTTGAAGTGTATGTTTGTTCCTTTGACTGGGTCATAGCTTCGTTTTTGTTAGTGTAGGTTGTAGTTTTCTGTTGTCTAGGCATCTGACCTCCCAGGCCACCCCAATCAGGTTTTCCCAGATGAGAACAGGTTCAGGTCACAGAAGGAGGAAATATTTATTATCTGGTTCCCCTGATGGTTTTTCAGGGGATTAATACACCTGTGCTTTTCTGTTTGGCAGGTGCAGTCTGTCACCGCCTGTGTAGGGGGGTGTGGCCTGTGGCTCTCCTCCCCCAGGCTTTGGGGTCTGGTTCTGGAAAGGTGGGCAGTAAAGCTGGGCCCCTCCCTTTCCTCTTGGGAAACTATGCCCCCTCCAGAGAGGTCACTGCCTATCAGGAAGTTCTTTGTTTCTCTGACTCTGCTGATCAAAGTGTTTTGATTTTAAAATGGCTGAGTCTGTCTTTACTGTAAAGCGCTGCGGGCTGAAAGCGGCTGTAGTTTTCTCCGCAGAGAGAGAAAGGGACAGAAAAGCTCCCAGGTTCACCCGTCAGCCTCTGGGCCCCTCGTCCTGAGACAGATATGTCCCCTGACTCTCCCAAAGTCAGTTGTCTCCAAAAGCTTCTGTCTGCTTGTTGAGGATTCACTGTCTGTATTTAGCAGTTAACATTAAAATCCCAGATGGAGCTGGGCTGTGGTACACTAGCTTGTTCGGAGAGTGCTGTTCTCTAGCACCCTGTGGCTTCTGTGAGGGAGGGGCTCTCGGCTCTCGGCTCTCAGTGCGGGTCCGCAGTTTTGCTTACAGATTTAATGCTGCGATCTCGGGCATTCCTCCCAATTCAGGTTGGTGGATGATGAGTGGACAGTCACATTTGTCTCCCCGCAGTTATTCCTGATTATTTACTAGTTTTTTGGTCATTTATGAATTGTTCCTGGGGGGACTAACAGTCTTCCCCTCCTCTCTATGCTGCCATCTTTTCTCCTCCTCTCGCTATGGTCATTTATAATAGTTGTTTTGGTTTGCTAAATCTGCCGGAATACAAAATATCAGAAATGGGTTGGCTTGTACAATGGGGATTTATTAACTTATAAATTTACAGTTGTAAGGCCTAGAAAATGTCCAAATTAAGGCATCAATAGGATGATACCTTCTCTGAAGAAAGGCCGCCAGCATCTGGGACACCTCTGTCACATGGGAGGACACATGGCTGGCATCTGCTGGTCCTTCTCTCCTGGGTTTTGTTGTTTTCAGCTTCTGGCTCCAGTGGCTTCATCTTCCAGCTTCTTGGGGGCTTCTTCTCTCTCAGTTTCATCTCTTTGCTTCTCTGGGCTTTTTCTGTCTTTTATCTTCACAAAAAGGACTCCAGTAAAAGGATTAAGACCTAGCTTGAATGGGGTGGATCACATCTCAATTGAAATAACCTAACCAAAAGGTCCCACCCACAATATATCTACATCCACAGGAAAGGATTAAAAGAACATGGCCTTTTCTGGGGTACATAATAGCTTCAAACCACCACAATACTCTAAAAAGGTATTAATCCGATGACAAAGAAGTATGTATGGGGGGGTGATAACAACCCACAATTAACCAGATGGTAGCATTAACTTGTGTTTATTCATTTACCTATAGCATTTTTTAAAATCAGAGAACCTGTTTAGATAATGGGTTATCTATTGTAACAGTGACTTTTAAAATATAACTTTAAAACTGTAAGCAAGCAGGAAATTGTAAACTAACCTTAAAATGTAACCTAAAGCAGCTTTTAAATGTAATCTTAAAATGGGAAGTAGGCAGGGGGTAAAAGCCTTTAGCCTCACAAAAGAGCAAGATATAAAGTCTGCAACAATATGTAGATGTAAAGTTTGTACCTTTCACAGGTATTACCTGGTTCCTAAAGGAAATAGGAAATAACTAGATTGCTGGGGTTCTCCAAAACTCTATTACATATTAACTAAAATGATTAACTCTCCTTGTCTCTAATGGATTTGGCCAATTAAAGAATCACTTTGGGGAGATTGCCCCAAACCTCCCAGATATAGATAAGCCTTTCATCTATCACTCTTGTTGCATGTTAATTGTTAATTAAATGATTAACTCTCTTCATCTCCAATGGGTATAAAAACAAATTGAAGAAGAGAAATCCACTGAGGGAGCAGCCAGAAGCTGAATAGCAATGGAACCCAGAAGAGAAGGGAGAGACCAGGAGACGTGGCCATGTGCCTTGCCACATGACAAGCTAAGGACAAGGCTTGCAGCAGCCAGCCCCTGAACACCACAGTCTTCAGAGAAAAAGCATCAAACTGATAATGCCTTGATTTGGAATTCTTCCTAACCTCAAGACCATGAACCATTAAATTCCCATTGTTTAAACTGAAAAACAAAACAAAACAAAACAAACAAAACAAAAAACCAATTGAAGAAACACGTTGAGGAGGCAGATTTGGGAAAGCGTCCCCCCTGTCCTCCTGCTGGTGTAAATAAACCGTCTTTTCCCTTTCAGCCTGGTTTCGGTGTGACTTCTATTGACCATGCCAAGTGATGAACCCATATTTGGGAAGTGCCCCTTCTACACTAAAATGTAAGGGTTTTTTTGTGAGGAACTTAATTCAACATTCACTGAGTCCATACAGAGTACTCTATTTTAGCACTGGAGACACCATAAATGAGTTAGACCCAAAGTCTTCTTCTAAGAGCTAACTTGTGAGCCAATACCTCATATTAAATCCAGAGGAGTGTGGTGACCTCATTCAGTGTTAAACTCTATTATCTAAGCAGTCACTTGATGAGCCAACCAGCAAGTGTTTATTGAATGCTGTGGTAGCCCCTGGCCTGAGCAAAACAGGCCTGTGGCAGTTGTCATCGCACAGCAGTCTGTGTGACCTCGGCAGCTAATGTTTAACCTATCATCTTTGTAAGCCAGAAGAGAAAATGGTAAATTAACCTTAAAATGTAATTTTAAAATGGGAAGTAGGCGGGAGGCAAGAAACTCTTGGTCTCACAAAAGTGAAAGATGTAAATGTACCACAGACCTCCCACTGTCAAATGTTAATCTAGTCTACCTGCTTCCTGGCTCCCAAATGTTATCACTCTTTTGGTGGTTATCTACAAAGCCCCATCCTATGATTCTCCTCTTCTTCCTGCATCGACCCCTGTCCCCCATGTCCCAGAACTCTCTTGCCATGTCTATGCTCTCTCACCCTTAGGAATGTCTTCGTCTTAAACCCTTATAAGGTGCTTGGTTGCTCCTTTAAGCATGTGGTCAACTTCCCTGCAAATGCGGTACCTGCCCAGCGTGAGAGAACTGTTATGATCTCTATACCAATTTCCCACCCTGTAGGTAAGTTCTGAATAAAAGCTCATGTCTCAGAACATGTCCAGTGTTTTCTTTGGCCTCTGGACTGGCAAAGCCTTCACAGGCTGTGACAGTTGGGGAGCCAGCCAGGAGAATCAAATAGCCACCAGCCCGGAGACTAAAGAAATCCCTCGTACTGACAACATGAACTTGGGGAAGGGAAAGAGGAAGTCCCAGGTGGGATATGGGGTGGCCCTGCAATGTCTATGTGGGGAGGGGTGCCCACCCTCCCAGATGAATGAATGTCAATGGGGGGAGGGATGCCCACCCTCCCAGATGAATGAATGTCAGTGGGGGGAGAGGTGGCTACCCTCCTAGATGAATGGAATCTGCCAAGGGAGTTTGGAAATGTTTATAACTTTCTGGCTGGACTAACAGCCATCCTGCAGCAGGCTGCAGGAGCACTGGCCCTGGGAGGGACACTGGGGTGGCCTGGAACTTCAATGTGAGGAGGTGTGGTTACCCTCCTGTATGGATGGGGCCCACTAAGGGAGTATGACTGTGCTGGCACCTCTCCAGCAGAGCTAGTAGCCATCCTTCCACAGGCTGCAGGAGCACTGGGGATTCAGAAAGAGGAAAAGGGCTGCCAGATTGCACCGCAGTAGGCTGGCCATTGTTAGAAGCTGTACGTGTTGCTACTGAGGAAGCTTAGTAGGTAAGGTGGCTGTGCACTGCCTGGAGGATGAATTAAAGCTAGAAAGAGATATGAGGCTAGTACAAGCAGAATTGAAAGACATTCTAGATAAAAGTTTAGAAATACTGGCATGCCAGCACACTAGAGTAAGAGGGCATAAGCTGGCCAAAGGGAAAGTTAAGTGTCTCCTAGCTTCCCCTAATTGAGACCCTGTTGATTCCTCATCAAAAGATGATGAGCCAGGAGTCAGGCAAGATGGCAGCATAGAGAGGAGTGGAAGCTAAGTAGTCCCCCTGGAACAACTACAAAAAACCAGAAACAACTAGTAAATAATCCAGAATAACTGCAGGGGGACAAACGAGACCATCCACTCATCACACACCAACCTGAATTGGGAGGAATGCCCAAGAACACAGCATAAAATCTGTAAGTAAAACCTGCGGAACCAGGTTGGGAGACCCCCTCCCCCATAGCCCAAGCTGCGGAGCTGCATGGTGCCAGAGAGACGCTCTCTCCTAGCAAGCGAATACAGCTCAGCTGAGCTCCAACTGGGGTTTTAAGTAGCGAGTGTGAACTGCTCACTACAGGTACGCAGCCTCCAAAAACAGACAGAGGCTTTGGGTGACGACTGACCTGGGAGAGCCGGAGGGTCGCCTTGACTGGGTCTGAAGGGGACTATCTGTTTCTTTTTCGGCTCAGTGGAGAAAGCCCCAGTCATTTTAAGTTTCCAGGGCTGTGACTCCGGGAAGGGCGGAGACAGCACAAGCAGAGAGAGAGAGACCATTGAAATGCTAATGACCTCCACCTGGGGGTTCTGTCTTCTCTAGGAGGAAAGGGGTGGGGCCCTTTCCATTCAGAACCAGACCCCAGAGCCTGGGGGAACACGGCCATAACCTCCTCACACCAGTCAAGAATTATAGGCTAACAGGCATCACCTGCTGGGCAGAAAAGCACAGTGACCAGAGGCATCAAAGGGTGGAGCAATTTTCTAAGACACACCCGCAGGGAAACCAGATACTGAATATTTCTTCCCTCTGGGACCTGAGCCTGTTCTGGTCTGGGAAAACCTGATTTGGATAACCAAGGAAACCATGCCTAGACAACAGAAAATTACAACCTACACTAAGAAAAACAAAGTTATGGCCCAGTCAAAGGAACAAACGTACATTTCAACTGAGATACAGGAATTTAAACAACTAATGCTAAATCAATTCAAAAAGTTTAGAGAAGATATTGCAAAAGAGATAGAGGCTGTAAAGGAAGCACTGGACATGTATACGGCAGAAATCAAAAGTTCAAAAAACCTGCTAGTAGAATCTATGGAAATGAAAGGCCCAACACAAGAGATGAAAGACACAATGGAAACATACAACAGCAGATCTCAAGAGGCAGAAGAAAACACCCAGGAACTGGAGAACAAAACACCTGAAAGCCTACATGCAAAGGAGCAGATGGAGAAAAGAATGAAAAAATATGAGCAACGTCTCCGGGAACTCAAGGATGAAACAAAGTACAATAATGTACGTATCATTGGTGTCCCAGAAGGAGAAGAGAAGGGAAAGGGGGCAGAAGCAATAATAGAGGAAATAATCAATGAAAATTTCCCATCTCTTATGAAAGACATAAAATTACAGATCCAAGAAGCGCAGCGTACTCCAAACAGAAGAGATACGAATAGGCCTATGCCAAGACACTTAATAATCAGATTATCAAATGTCAAAGACAAAGAGAGAATCCTGAAAGCAGCAAGAGAAAAGCAATCCATTACATACAAAGGAAGCTTCATAAGACTATGTGCGGATCTCTCAGCAGAAACCATGGAGGCAAGAAGGAAGTGGTGTGATATATTTAAGATACTGAAAGAGAAAAACCACCAACCAAGAATCCTGTATCCAGCAAAGCTGTCCTTCGAATATGAGGGAGAGCTCAAAATATTTTCTGACAAACAGACAATGAGAGACTTTGTGAACAAGACACCTGCCCTACAGGAAATACTAAAGGGAGCACTACAGGGTGATAGAAGACAGGAGTGCATGGTTTGGAACACAATTTTGGGAGATGGTAGCACAACAATGTAAGTACACTGAACAAAGGTAACTATGAATACGGTTGGAAGAGAAAGATGGGGAGCATGTGAGACACCACAAGAAAGGAGGAAAGATAACGACTGGGACTGTGTAACTTGGTGAAATCTAGAGTATTCAACAATTGTGATAAAATGTACAAATATGTTCTTTTACGAGGGAGAACAAGCAAATGTCAACCTTGCAAGGTGTTAAAAATGGGGAGGCATTGGGGGAGGGATGCAATCAGCATAAACTCTAGAGACTGTAACTAATAGAATCATTGTATTATGCTTCCTTTAATGTAACAAAGGTGATATACCAAGGTGAATGCAGATAAGAGGGGGGAATAGGGGAGGCATGTTAGACACTTGACATTGGTGGTATTGTCTGATTCTTTATTCTACTTTGATTTAAGGTTATTTTTCCTTTTGCTGCTTCCTAGCTGTCATTTTTTTTTTGTTTCCTCTTTCTTTTGCCTCTCTACCTTCTTTGACTCTCCCTCCTGCCTTGTGGAAGAAATGCAGATGCTCTTGCTTAGTATGAACAGAATGTTCAATTAGGATGAACTTAAATGTTTGGAAATGAACAGGGGTGTTGGTAGCAAGATGTGAGAATAACTAACAGCGCCGAATGATGTGTGAATGGGGTGGAAAGGGGAAGCTCAGAGTCATATATGTCACCAGAAGGAAAGTTGGAGGTCAAAACATGGAAATGTATAAAACTGAATACTATGGTGGGCAATGTCCATGATCAACTGTACAAATACTAGAAATCACTTCATGAACCAGAACAAATGTATGACAATACAATTAGAAGTTAATAATAGAGGGGCATATAGGGAAGAACTATATACCTATTACAAACTATATACTACGGTTACTAGTATTTCAACATGTTTTCATAAACAGTAACAAACGTACTATATCAATACTAGGAGTCAACAATTGAGGGGGGTTGGTTAGGGATAGGGGAGGTTTAGAGTTTCCTTTTCTTTTTTTCTTTTTTCATCTTTCACTTTATTTCTTGTCTGGAGTAATGAAAAGTTTCTAAAAATTGAACAAAAATTAAGTGTGGTGATGGATGCAGAGCTGTATGAGGGTACCCAGGGGCAAGTGATTGTACACTTTGGATCTTTGGATAATTGTATGGTATCTGAACAATCTCAATAAAAATGAAAAAAAAAAAGATGATGAGCCAAAGTCTGACTTGGAAATTAAAACTGAGGAAAATAAGCATGCTTGACCTCTGGTCCAACAAAGGGTTAAAACAGAGGAAATTCAGCACCCAGATCCCCCGAGGAGGGAAAAGGGTGGGGCAACTGCCATCCCCATAGCAGCAGCTCCTGATCAAAGGTGCTCATTTCATCCTGGGAGTTTTCCCCAGCTGAATTAAGAGATATTAGTAACCGATATTGACAAAAACCTAGCGAGCCATTAGTGAACTGGTTGCTACTGCCATGGGATAGTGGTGCAGATAGCACCTTGCTTACCAGGCATGAGATGTGCAAACTGGCCACAACCTCCACTCATCCTTCCCTGCAGTAGGGACTGTACTCACTGGGAGTTAACATCGAGACCCATTTACTTTTTAATTGGCTGGTAAAGCACTGTGAAGTAGAGTGGCCACAGGAAGAGAACTTATCCCATAAACTGTGGAGTAAATTACCTAAGAAACAAAGTTTCATTAAGCTAGGCATTAAAACCTTGGATGAAAGGGCTGCTCAAATGTGTGATATGTGCAGAGAGCCCTCTACCCTGCTGGTAAAGAAGTCTGATGGTTCTTGGAGAATGACTATTGATTATAGAGAGATAAATAAGGTAACCCCTCCTTTGCAGCTGTGCTGATCATCACCACATTGCTCCAAGATATTAGCATGAAGTTAGGCCTGTTTCATTTTGTGTTAGAGCTCGCTAATGCCTTCTTTAGCATTCCTCTAGATTCTTCTAGTCAACCTGTGTTCGCCTTCACATGGGGAAAATAATGGACATTTGCTGTGCTTCCACAAGGATACCTTCAAATGTGGAAACCTCCAGAAGAGCCTGACTACTCTATTAAGATCTTGGGTATTGTCTGGTTGGGTAAAACTAAGGCTATTCCATTCAGCTGTTGTTGTTAAAATATGAAATGATCCCACACTGCTTACTCCTAAACAATTAATAGCGTTTCTTGATTTATCAGGTTATTGGAAACTGTTTATACTCTATTTAGTAGAAATATTAAAACCTTTGTACACCCTAATTATAAAAGAAAAAGCATGGTAATGGTATTTTCCACGGCAGGCTGTGTTTAAAAAGGCTAAGTGAACTATTGCACAAGCATAGGCTTTAAGGGGGGTGGACCCCGATATACCCTGTGATTTGGATGTGGCCAATGCTGATATTGGCTTTTGGTGGGTTTTGTGGCAAAGGCAGCAAGTTAAATGTGTACCTATTAGATTCTGGTCCCAACTATGGAAGGGCACAGAACTCAGATACACCCCTTCAGAAAAGCAATTGTGCACAGCTTCTAATTTATGCTCTGTTATAAGTTGAAGGTCTAACTCAAAAGTGCCCAGTGATCTTATGGATGACCATACCCATATAGGGGTATATATGGGACAGTATAAACAAGCCCCATTTGGGGAGTGCTCAGGTGAGCACACCGACAAAATTGAAAGCCTACCTCCTATGATGCAGCACTTTTAACAATGGCTCTTTAAGTACAGAGATGCATGAAATTTTAGGATGGGTCTCCTATGTGGAAAAGCAGCATGCCCTGCTTCCTGTTGATCCTCCCGAGGTGGCTCCTCCCATGCCCACCATTGACAGACAAGGAAGTATACTTGACTGCATGGATCGGCACATGGGCAATCTGCTACCTGGACTGCCTGCCACAAATGTAAGGTAACCATTTTTCATGTCTCTGCCCACAGCACCAATTCATTACCAGGTAACATAGAAGTGAATGCCCTAGCGAAATTCCACAGCCTAACACCAACTATTCATGAAGTGGCTGAATGGCTGCACAGGAAAACGGGGCACTGAGGACACCAGATCCCCTGGTGTCAAATAGACTATATTGGCCCCCTTCCTCAATCCAAAGGGGCACAATATGCCCTCACCACCATGGATATGGCTACAGGACTGCTGTTAGCCTCCCCAGTGGGCAAGTCCAACCAACAAGCTACCATACGTAGCTTAGAAAAATTAAATGCCTTTTTCCAGGATCCCCACACATGAACAGCAAATGAAGGGACCCCTGTCACCAGGCAATTACCCCAGGCCTGGGCTACAAATATAATGTGCTTTGAATGTTTCACTTGCCCTATAATCTCACAGCAGCTCAGTTAATTGAAAGAATGAATGGCCTTTTAAAGGAACACTTAAAGGATGGTAGAAACTCCTTACAACAATGGACTCAATGACTGTATCAGCATTAACTCTAGACCCAAACTGGCAGCTCCTGTGCCTGTGGAAATGGTAACTGCGGGGGCCCATACAGGCCTTATGAATTCCAATTAGGGGGTCCAGCTGCTCTCAAGCCACAGTGAGGCAGCAGTAATAATCTGCTCTTGCCTGTGCCACAAACACTAGAAATTGGGGAAAATAAAGTCAATTAGCTCTGGTTTTGGCCCATGCAGCCAGGCTGGTTGAGAATCCCAAGCCCATGGGGGTATTAGAATTACATAAGATGCCAAAAGTTATTTGTATTTCCCACCTGGGACCCTCCATTCCCAGGTATTTGTATGTATAACTTTGCAAATACTCATTATACCCCAAACTGACTGTAGATATGACCCCAAAGGGCTCCCTGCAGGGGAAGAAAATATGTTATTTAAAACTCCCTCCCCTGGAACTCTTTTATCTACTAATGAAAACTCGGCTTATATATTGTTAAACCACTCAGCCATCCAATTTAATACCTACATGTGCTGCTAATTCTTGTTAAAAAAAATTGTGTATTACTGTTTCAATAATGCATTAACTAATGTGTTTCGAGTATTTAGCATTATTCTAACAAGTTTAATTTTAATGGTAATTGTATGCTGTAGAATGTTTGCTTGAAAACAGGTTCCAAAATTATTTTGGTAACTTAAATATGAAAGGTATAAAGAAAGTAGTTTTGTCCTGAATGACTAGTTGCTTTGGAATGAAGAAGAAGGAAAAAAGAAAATGTGGAGCAGAACCTGAATGAATCAAAATCATTTACAAAGTATTGATCATTTATCTAATAATCCTCTTGTCTAAATGGTGGAACTCATTAACTTGGCCATAGAGCCATTTGCTAATAAGTTTATTATCTCTCTGTACCAGTATATTAATACCATGTTGTTTATTATATTGCCGTTGTGAATTAAGAATGCAATGCTTATAATCCTATGGTCAGTGCAGATTACTGTATGGGGGTGGATTGTGGCAGCCTCTGGCTTGAGCAAAACAGACCTGTGGAACTTGTCATTGCACAGCAGTCTGTGTGACCTGGGCAGCTAATGTTTAACCTGTCATCTTTGTAAGCCAGCAGAGAAAATGGCAAATTAAACTTAAAATGTAACTTTAAAATGGGAAGTAGGCAGGAGGCAAGAAACTCTTGGTCTCACAAAAGTGCAAGATGTAAATGTATCCCAGACCTCCCACCGTCAAATGTTAATCTAGTTTGCCTGCTTCCTGGCTCCCAAATGTTATCACTCTTGAGGTTATCTAAAAGCCCCATCCTATGATCCTCCTCTCCTTCCTGCATGGACCCCTGTCCCCCATGTCGCAGAACCCTGTCGTCTATGGCTCTCACCCTTAGGAATGTCTTTATCTCAAACCCTATAACCTGCTTGGCCACTTCTTTAAGTGTGCAGTCAACTTCCCGCAAATGCGGTACCTGCCCAGCATGAGAGAACTGTTATGATCTCTATACCAACTTCCCACCCTTTAGGTAAGCCCTGAATAAAAGCTCATGTCTTAGAATGTGTCCAGTGTCTTCTTTGGCCTCTGGACTGGCAAAGCCCTCATGGGCTGTGACAAATGCCTACTGTTATTAATGACTACACTAAAATAAGTGAAATCTTAATGAACACTAATAACCTCTGAACAGTGAACAGTTTTCAGTCTTAAATCATAGTAGTCATTTACATTTTATACTGAACACTTTTTTAGTACAGTCTCACTAGGATACTGGTGTCTACCAAAAAAAAATTCCCAAACAATTCTTCCAAGAAGTAGATTTTACTGCTATCTGGAGCAATAGCTTTATCAATAATGTTTTCAAAATATTCATAGGAGAAAAAAACAGATGGCATGGGGATGTGCTGCCAAAGTAATGTTACTTTCAAAAGCTGAATACAAAACTGTAATATAGTTTTAATCCAATTTTGGAAAATATAAAAATATTTATATCGAATTAGAATATTTGCTAATTGTTATTGAGCTCTTGCTATGTGCTAGGCATTGTTCTGAAAGTGCTTTACTCACTTAATCTCACAAGAATCCTGTGAGGTGATTAAGCTTAAAAAAACTGACATAACAGAGGCCTTGCTGATGCTGTCAGGCTCGTAGCCAAGGAGAAACTTCCCACCGGAGATGCCTGGGCCTGAGCTGACTGCAGTGCATGTGACCCACCCCTGCAGCCTCACAGCTGTTCCATGCCATGTAGGACCCTCCTGTGGCAGGACTAAGGAAGGAAGCATCTGAGCTGGGCATGGTGCCCTGGATACAGTCTCAACACCCCCAGTGCCATGCACAGGGACCCTGTCCTCTCTGTCTGTGAGAAAAACTGACTTTAAATCTGCACTGACAATTGGTGGCTCTGGGTGGGATGCGGATGACACCGTTTCTAGAAACAAAATGTTTATTTGGTTTTTAAATAATTAAAAAGCCTCATAAGAGCAAGCAAAAAGAAAGAGGTAGATGGAAGGAAGGAAGGAAGGAAGGGAGAGAGGGAGGGAGGGAGGAAGGAAAGAAACTGACGTACAGAGGGATTAAGTAATTTGCCTTAAAGCAACCTGCCCAAGATCACAATAGTGTAAGAGCCACTGGCCTAACTTGGGGGCCTGTGGGACTTGGCGCTCAGCATGACGTAGGTCAGTTAACACTTAATCACCATCTCTGTGTCCTGGAATGAATGTGCAGCTGGACTGTGTAAATATAGAAACCAGACCTCATATGTCAAGAGGTAATCTATAGCTTACCTCCTTCCTGAGCCCCCTTAGATGTCAATCTTGTTGTAATCTACAAAAAGTAATTCTCTACTCCCTTCCTGCACAACATAATCGATCACTCCTATGTCACGAGACCCTCATTCCCACACCCATGCTGTCATACCCTTAGGAACATCTTTGTCTAGAAAGCCTTTAAAACTAGCTTGACTGGTTGGCCTGATTGTGCAGTCAGCTACCCTGCTGAATGCTGTACCCACCTGGTGAAGAGAAAAGCCATTTGATTTCTGCCTCCCTGTGAGGAAGCCCTGAATAAAGTTCATGTTTCAGAAAGTGCTCAGTGTCTTCTTTGGTCTTTCAACTGGCAAAGCCCCCTCAGACTATGACAACAGGCGAGCTAGCCAGGAGACCAAAGGGACTCCTACTTCTGCAGACATGAACCCCAGAAATGGAGAGACCCTGGGGGGGATACCAGGTGGCCTGGGACTTCGATGTGGGGAGGAGTAGCTACCCTCCTGGATGAATGGGGCCTGCCGAGGGAATATGGAGCTGTGTGACTTCCCCAGTGGGACTAATAGATATCCTGCAGAAGGCCCCAGGAGCTTTGGGAATTCAGAAAGAGAAAAGGGGCCACCAGATTCTGTGACTGTAGTGGGCTGACATGCTGCTACTGAGGAAGCTTTAGCTACAAAGGTGGCTGTGCTGGTTTGAATGTATTATGTCCCCAAAAACACCATTATCTTTGATGTAATCTTGTGTGGGCAGATGTATTAGTGTTGATTAGACTGTAATTCTTTGAGTGTTTCCATGGAGATGCAACCCACCCAACTCTGGGTGATAACTGATTGGATAATTTCCATGGCGGTGTGGCCCCACCCATTCAGCGTGGGCCTTAATTAATTTACTAGAGCACTATATAAGCTCGGACAGGAGTGAGCTTGCTACAGCCAAGAGGGACACTTTGAAGAATGCACACGAGCTGAGAGATGAGCTGCAGCTTACACAGTAACATTTTGCAGATGGCCTTTGAAAGCAGACTTTTTCCCCAGAGAAGCCAAGAGAGGGCAAATATCCCAAGTGCAACTAAGAGTGACATTTTTGAGGAACTGCAGCCTAGAGAGGAATGTCCTGGGAGAAAGCCATTAAGAAACCAGAAGTTTGGAGCAGATGCCAGCCACGTGCCTTCCCAGCTAACAGAGGTTTTCTGGACACTATTGGCCGTCCTCCAGTGAAGGTACCCAGCTGTTGATGCGTTACCTTGGACACTTTATGGCCTTAAGACTGTAGCTTTGTAACCAGATAAACCCCCTTTATAAAAGCCAATCCATTTCTGATGTTTTGCAGTCTGGCAGCATTAGCAAACTAGAATAGTAGCCATTCGCCACCTGGAGAATGAATTAAAACTGGAGCGAGACATGAGGCTGGCCGAAGCTGAGTTAAGGAATGCTTTAAATGAAAGACTGAAGGGGGTAAAGATGAGAATTTGGCCACACTTGCAAGCTGTTATGCTAAGGTGAAAGGGTACAAGCTGCATAGAGTGCAGGCTAGATACATTTTAACTTCGTCCAACTGGGAGCCCAAGGTGTGGGATCCCGCGTATTTCTCCTCAGAGGAAGAGTCCCAGCCAGATTGGGAGGTGGAGAGAGTCTAAGCTCACTCACCTGTCCTCTGGCCCAATGTGAAGTTAAATCAGAGCAGCCTGCAGGACCTCTTGAGGGAGAGGAGGGTGGAGCAGAGCCAGCATCTAGTGAACCGAAAGTGCTTGTCTCATCATGGGACTTCTCTCCAGCAGAGCTAAGGTATATTGGGAATCAGTATAGACAAAAGCCTGGTGAGCCACTGGTGAACTGGTTGGTACAGCTATGGGATGGTGGACAGACAACACTCTGTTCATCATAAGTTAGCTACAATTTCTAATCACCCCTCCCCATGCTAGCAGTTGTACTCACTTGGAACCAGCACAGGAATCCATTTGTTGTTTCAGTGGCTTATTAGGCAATGCAAAATAATGTGGCCACAGGAGGGGGACTTGCCCCACACCCCGCTTCAATGGAATAGTGTAGAGGAGCTTCAGAATATATTACGGGGACTAGGCATGAAGTTTATTTATGCAAAGGAGTCTGTGGAGCCAGATGAAGTGACTTTTACTCGAGGTTTATGTGGAAAGATTTTACACACGGCCCCTAATCAATAGTATAGAACGTTAATGCCACTCCTTAAGCCTCTAACAGGAAAACCTCTTATCGAAGTGACCCAAGAGATTGCAGAGTTGGGGGAAGCGGAACATCTGCAAAAAAACAAAGCCGGAGGTAGAGCAACTGGGCGAGTTCCCAGAGGGCATGATGGGCCAAACAGAGAGTCACGTAAACAAATATGGGCAGATCTCATAGCAGCCAGCACAAAATTAAAGAAGACTGATGGGCAGCTGAATGCTGTGTTAAACTGTGGAGTAAATTGCCTAAAGAACAAAAGTTCACTAAACAGGAAATTAAAACTTCAGAGAAAAAGGCTGCTTCAGGTTACCAGGTGCATGGTCAACTTCCCTGCTGAATGCTGTACCTGCCCAGGGAAGAGAAAAGCTATTTGATTTTTGCTGATTTCTGCCTCCCTGTGAGTAAGCCCCAAATAAAGTTCATGTTTCAGAAAATGTTCAGCGTCTTCTTTGGTCTTCCAACTGGCAAAGCCCCCTCGGGCTGTGACACACAGAAAGTGGACAAAGAATAAATATTTGAAGGAAATACCAAGATTCTTAATAATGTTTAGATTCAGGGGGTGTAATAATGGATAATTTTAACTTTCTTTCTTTATACAGTGTGCCGGTTTGAGTGTATTGTGTCCCCCAAATGCCATTATCTTTGTGGTCTTGTGTGGGGCAGAAGTTTTGGTGCTGGTTGGATTTGCTTGGAGTGTGCCCCACCCAGCTGTCGGTGATAATTTTGATGAGATGTTCCCATGGAGGCGTGGCCCTGCCCATTCAGGGTGGGCCTTGATCGGTGGAGCTATATAAATGAGCTGACTCAAAGAGACTAAACGGAGTGCAGCTGGGAGTGATGTTTTGAAGAGGAGCAAGCTTGCTAGAGAGGAACGTCCTGGGAGAAAGCTGTTTTGAGGCCAGAGCTTTGGAGCAGACGCCAGCTGCCTTCCTAGCTAGCAGAGGTTTTCCGGACGCCATTGGCCATCCTCCGGTGAAGGTACCCGATTGCTGAGGTGTTACCTTGGACGCTTTGTGGCCTTAAGACTGTAACTGTGTAGCGAAATAAACCCCCGTTTTATAAAAGCCTATCCATGTCTGGTGTTTTGCCTTCTGCAGCATTAGCAAACTAAAACATACAGTTACATATTTTCCCAATTTTTCTATAATAAATCTAAATTGTTTTGCAATCATGAAATTGTTTAAAAATAAATTACTCAAGTTTTATAGTCAATAAGATTGCTCAATAAAATAGGAGTAAATGGAGCATTTGTATTGACTATTTGATGAAATTTTCTTGCACCTTTGAATTGGAAAATGAAATGACTTAGGAAGTGCATTGATAAAGGTAGAATGTTCCTTTCAGTGACTGAAAATCCTCAGCATTGCATTTGGAAACTATTTCTATTCCCATAGGGGCATGTGCTGTATAAAATGAAACATCACACAAAACTTTTCCTGAATGAATCTAATACATATACATTAATCCCATCCTGATACAGTAGCTGATTTTGGACTCCAGATCCCTACTTTAAGGCAACACAAATAGACCATCTTAAAGGGATAGCACTACTTGACTCCTGATTTTAATCCACATCTGACTTCACAGTTTAAGCTCTTTCTAGAACACCAGTTTGTCTTTGACTTCTTCTGTTCTGAAGATTAATGATGTTCATATAATACCAAAGCAAGCTGCCAGTGTAGACCTTGGAAAACATGCTGATTAAAATTATTTACCCAACAATTCATAATCAGTCAATGACAAAACTGAGACATGAATGTGGGTCTTTTTCCTCTGCTAAATTATCATGGGGCAGAGGGCAGCCGTGAGTGACGTTTTGAAGAGGAGCAAGCTTGCTAGAGAGGAACGTCCTGGGAGAAAGCCATTTTGAAACCAGAACTTTGGAGCAGACGCCAGCCACATGCCTTCCCAGGTAACAGAGGTTTTCCGGACGCCATTTGCCATCCTCCAGTGAAGTTACTCCTCCAGGAAAGTAGGTAAAAAGCCAGGAACTGCGTGGACTGGACACCACAGAGCAATCTGTCTTTGGGCATACTTCATACAACACTCATGAAAACGTGGAACTGCTGAGATCAGCGAAATCTGGACACACCACAAAACTGGGCGTGGACATTAGCCTTCCCTGCAACCTCAGCTGAATGTCCCAGAGCTGGGAAGGGGGAGCAGTGTGAATTAACAGAGCCCCATTCAGCCATCATTTGAGCAGACTGGGAGCCTCCCAACACAGCCCAGCAGCCCAGAACTGCCCTGGGGGGACGGCACTCACCTGTGACATAGCACAGTCATCCCTCATCAGAGGACCCGGGGTGCACAGCCTGGAAGAGGGGCCCACTTGCAAGTCTCAGGAGCCATACGCCAATACCAAAGACTTGTGGGTCAGTGGCAGAGACAAACTGTGGCAGGACTGAACTGAAGGATTAGACTATTGCAGCAGCTTTAAAACTCTAGGATCATCAGGGAGATTTGATTGTTAGGGCCACCACCCCTCCCCGACTGCCCAGAAACACGCCCCACATACAGGGCAGGCAACACCAACTACACACGCAAGCTTGGTACACCAATTGGGCCCCACAAGACTCACTCCCCCACTCACCAAAAAGGCTAAGCAGGGGAGATCTGGCTTGTGGAGAACAGGTGGCTCGTGGACGCCACCTGCTGGTTAGTTAGAGAAAGTGTACTCCACGAAGCTGTAGATCTGATAAATTAGAGATAAGGACTTCAACTGGTCTACAAACCCTAAAAGAACCCTGTCAAGTTCAGCAAATGCCACGAGGCCAAAAACAACAGAAAATTATAAAGCATATGAAAAAACCAGACGATATGGATAACCCAAGCCCAAGCACCCAAATCAAAAGGTCAGAAGAGACACAGCACCTAGAGCAGCTACTCAAAGAACTAAAGATGAACAATGAGACCCTAGTACGGGATATGAAGGAAATCAAGAAGACCCTAGAAGAGCATAAAGAAGACATTGCAAGACTAAATAAAAAAATGGATGATCTTATGGAAATTAAAGAAACTGTTGACCAAATTAAAAAGATTCTGGACACTCATAGTACAAGACTAGAGGAAGTTGAACAACGAATCAGTGACCTGGAAGATGACAGAATGGAAAATGAAAGCATAAAAGAAAGAATGGGGAAAAAAATTGAAAAACTCGAAATGGACCTCAGGGATATGATAGATAATATGAAACGTCCGAATATAAGACTCATTGGTGTCCCAGAAGGGGAAGAAAAGGGTAAAGGTCTAGGAAGAGTATTCAAAGAAATTGTTGGGGAAAACTTCCCAAATCTTCTAAACAACATAAATACACAAATCATAAATGCTCAGCGAACTCCAAATAGAATAAATCCAAAAACACCCACTCCGAGACATATACTGATCACACTGTCAAACATAGAAGAGAAGGAGCAAGTTCTGAAAGCAGCAAGAGAAAAGCAATTCACCACATACAAAGGAAACAGCATAAGACTAAGTAGTGACTACTCAGCAGCCACCATGGAGGCAAGAAGGCAGTGGCACGATATATTTAAAATTCTGAGTGAGAGGAATTTCCAGCCAAGAATACTTTATCCAGCAAAGCTCTCCTTCAAATTTGAGGGAGAGCTTAAATTTTTCACAGACAAAGAAATGCTGAGAGAATTTGCTAACAAGAGACCTGCCCTACTGGAGATACTAAAGGGAGCCCTACAGACAGAGAAACAAAGACAGGACAGAGAGACCTGGAGAAAGGTTCAGTACTAAAGAGATTCGGTATGGGTACAATAAAGGATATTAATAGAGAGAGGGAAAAATATGGCAAACATAATCCAAAGGATAAGATGGCCGATTCAAGAAATGCCTTCACGGTTTTAACGTTGAATGTAAATGGATTAAACTCCCCAATTAAAAGATATAGATTCGCAGAATGGATCAAAAAAAATGAACCATCAATATGTTGCATACAAGAGACTCATCTTAGACACAGGGACACAAAGAAACTGAAAGTGAAAGGATGGAAAAAAATATTTCATGCAAGCTACAGCCAAAAGAAAGCAGGTGTAGCAATATTAATCTCAGATAAAATAGACTTCAAATGCAGGGATGTTTTGAGAGACAAAGAAGGCCACTACATACTAATAAAAGGGGCAATTCAGCAAGAAGAAATAACAATCGTAAATGTCTATGCACCCAATCAAGGTGCCACAAAATACATGAGAGAAACATTGGCAAAACTAAAGGAAGCAATTGATGTTTCCACAATAATTGTGGGAGACTTCAACACATCACTCTCTCCTATAGATAGATCAACCAGACAGAAGACCAATAAGGAAATTGAAAACCTAAACAATCTGATAAATGAATTAGATTTAACAGACATCTACAGGACATTACATCCCAAATCACCAGGATACACATACTTTTCTAGTGCTCACGGAACTTTCTCCAGAATAGATCATATGCTGGGACATAAAACAAGCCTCAATAAATTTAAAAAGATTGAAATTATTCAAAGCACATTCTCTGACCACAATGGAATACAATTAGAAGTCAATAACCATCAGAGACTTAGAAAATTCACAAATACCTGGAGGTTAAACAACACACTCCTAAACAATCAGTGGGTTAAAGAAGAAATAGCAAGAGAAATTGCTAAATATATAGAGACGAATGAAAATGAGAACACAACATACCAAAACCTATGGGATGCAGCAAAAGCAGTGCTAAGGGGGAAATTTATAGCACTAAACGCATATATTAAAAAGGAAGAAAGAGCCAAAATCAAAGAACTAATGGATCAACTGAAGAAGCTAGAAAATGAACAGCAAACCAATCCTAAACCAAGTACAAGAAAAGAAATAACAAGGATTAAAGCAGAAATAAATGACATAGAGAACAAAAAAACAATAGAAAGGATAAATATCACCAAAAGTTGGTTCTTTGAGAAGATCAACAAGATTGACAAGCCCCTAGCTAGACTCACAAAATCAAAAAGAGAGAAGACCCATATAAACAAAATAATGAATGAAAAAGGTGACATAACTGCAGATCCTGAAGAAATTAAAAAAATTATAAGAGGATATTATGAACAACTGTATGGCAACAAACTGGATAATGTAGAAGAAATGGACAATTTCCTGGAAACATATGAACAACCTAGACTGACCAGAGAAGAAATAGAAGACCTCAACCAACCCATCACAAGCAAAGAGATCCAATCAGTCATCAAAAATCTTCCCACAAATAAATGCCCAGGGCCAGATGGCTTCACAGGGGAATTCTACCAAACTTTCCAGAAAGAACTGACACCAATCTTACTCAAACTCTTTCAAAACATTGAAAAAAATGGAACACTACCTAACTCATTTTATGAAGCTAACATCAATCTAATACCAAAACCAGGCAAAGATGCTACAAAAAAGGAAAACTACCGGCCAATCTCCCTAATGAATATAGATGCAAAAATCCTCAACAAAATACTTGCAAATCGAATCCAAAGACACATTAAAAAAATCATACACCATGACCAAGTGGGGTTCATTCCAGGCATGCAAGGATGGTTCAACATCAGAAAAACAATCAATGTATTACAACACATTAAAAACTCGAAAGGGAAAAATCAATTGATCATCTCAATAGATGCTGAAAAAGCATTTGACAAAATCCAACATCCCTTTTTGATAAAAACACTTCAAAAGGTAGGAATTGAAGGAAACTTCCTCAACATGATAAAGAGCATATATGAAAAACCCACAGCCAGCATAGTACTCAATGGTGAGAGACTGAAAGCCTTCCCTCTAAGATCAGGAACAAGACAAGGATGCCCGCTGTCACCACTGTTATTCAACATTGTGCTGGAAGTGCTAGCCAGGGCAATCCGGCAAGACAAAGAAATAAAAGGCATCCAAATTGGAAAAGAAGAAGTAAAACTGTCATTGTTTGCAGATGATATGATCTTATATCTAGAAAACCCTGAGAAATCAACGATACACCTACTAGAGCTAATAAACAAATTTAGCAAATTAGCGGGATACAAGATTAATGCACATAAGTCAGTAATGTTTCTATATGCTAGAAATGAACAAACTGAAGAGACACTCAAGAAAAAGATACCATTTTCAATAGCAACTAAAAAAATCAAGTACCTAGGAATCAACTTAACCAAAGATGTAAAAGACCTATACAAAGAAAACTACATAACTCTACTAAAAGAAATAGAAGGGGACCTTCAAAGATGGAAAAATATTCCATGTTCATGGATAGGAAGGCTAAATGTCATTAAGATGTCAATTCTACCCAAACTCATCTACAGATTCAATGCAATCCCAATCAAAATTCCAACAACCTACTTTGCAGACTTGGAAAAGCTAGTTATCAATTTATTTGGAAAGGGAAGATGCCTCGAATTGCTAAAGACACTCTAAAAAAGAAAAACGAAGTGGGAGGACTTACACTCCCTGACTTTGAAGCTTATTATAAAGCCACAGTTGCCAAAACAGCATGGTACTGGCACAAAGATAGACATATAGATCAATGGAATCGAATTGAGAATTCAGAGATAGACCCTCAGATCAATGGCCGACTGATCTTTGATAAGGCCCCCAAAGTCACCGAACTGAGCCATAATGGTCTTTTCAACAAATGGGGCTGGGAGAGTTGGATATCCATATCCAAAAGAATGAAAGAGGACCCCTACCTCACCCCCTACACAAAAATTAACTCAAAATGGACCAAAGATCTCAATATAAAAGAAAGTACCATAAAACTCCTAGAAGATAATGTAGGAAAACATCTTCAAGACCTTGTATTAGGAGGCCACTTCCTAGACTTTACACCCAAAGCACAAGCAACAAAAGAGAAAATAGATAAATGGGAACTCCTCAAGCTTAGAAGTTTCTGCACCTCAAAGGAATTTCTCAAAAAGGTAAAGAGGCAGCCAACTCAATGGGAAAAAATTTTTGGAAACCATGTATCTGACAAAAGACTGATATCTTGCATATACAAAGAAATCCTACAACTCAATGACAATAGTACAGACAGCCCAATTATAAAATGGGCAAAAGATATGAAAAGACAGTTCTCTGAAGAGGAAATACAAATGACCAAGAAACACATGAAAAAATGTTCAGCTTCACTAGCTATTAGAGAGATGCAAATTAAGACCACAATGAGATACCATCTAACACCGGTTAGAATGGCTGCCATTAAACAAACAGGAAACTACAAATGCTGGAGGGGATGTGGAGAAATTGGAACTCTTATTCATTGTTGGTGGGACTGTATAATGGTTCAGCCACTCTGGAAGTCAGTCTGGCAGTTCCTTAGAAAACTAGATATAGAGCTACCATTCGATCCAGCGATTGCACTCCTCGGTATATACCCGGAAGATCGGAAAGCAGTGACACGAACAGATATCTGCACGCCAATGTTCATAGCAGCATTATTCACAATTGCCAAGAGATGGAAACAACCCAAATGTCCTTCAACAGATGAGTGGATAAATAAAATGTGGTATATACACACGATGGAATACTACGCGGCAGTAAGAAGGAACGATCTGGTGAAACATATGACAACATGGATGAACCTTGAAGACATAATGCTGAGCGAAATAAGCCAGGCACAAAAAGAGAAATATTATATGCTACCACTAATGTGAACTTTGAAAAATGTAAAACAAATGGTTTATAATGTAGAATGTAGGGGAACTAGCAGTAGAGAGCAATTAAGGAAGGGGGAACAATAATCCAGGAAGAACAGATAAGCTATTTAACGTTCTGGGGATGCCCAGAAATGACTATGGTCTGTTAATTTCTGATGGTTGTAGTAGGAACAAGTTCACTGAAATGTTGCTATATTATGTAACTTTCTTGGGGTAAAGTAGGAACATGTTGGAAGTTAAGCAGTTATCTTAGGTTAGTTGTCTTTTTCTTACTCCCTTGCTATGGTCTCTTTGAAATGCTCTTTTATTGTATGTTTGTTTTCTTTTTAACTTTTTTTTTCATACAGGTGATTTGAAAAAAGAAGGGAAAGTTAAAAAAAAAAAAAAAAAAAAAAAAAAAAGAAAAAAGACAAACAAGGGGAAAAAAAAAAAAAAAAAGATGTAGTGCCCCCTTGAGGAGCCTGTGGAGAATGCAGGGGTATTCGCCTACCCCACCTCCATGGTTGCTAACATGACCACAGACATAGGGGACTGGTGGTTTGATGGGTTGAGCCCTCTACCATAAGTTTTACCCTTGGGAAGACGGTTGCTGCAAAGGAGAGGCTAGGCCTCCCTGTATTTGTGCCTAAGAGTCTCCTCCTGAATGCCTCTTTGTTGCTCAGATGTGGCCCTCTCTCTCTGGCTAAGCCAACTTGAAAGGTGAAATCACTGCCCTCCCCCCTACGTGGGATCAGACACCCAGGGAAGTGAATCTCCCTGGCAACGTGGAATATGACTCCCAGGGAGGAATGTAGACCTGGCACCGTGGGACGGAGAACATCTTCTTGACCAAAAGGGGGATGTGAAAGGAAATGAAATAAGCTTCAGTGGCAGAGAGATTCCAAAAGGAGCCGAGAGGTCACTCTGGTGGGCACTCTTATGCACACTTTAGACAACCCTTTTTAGGTTCTAAAGAATTGGGGTAGCTGGTGGTGGATATCTGAAACTATCAAACTACAACCCAGAACCCATGAATCTCGAAGACAGTTGTATAAAAATGTAGCTTATGAGGGGTGACAATGGGATTGGGAAAGCCATAAGGACCAAACACCACTTTGTCTAGTTTATGGATGGATGTGTAGAAAAGTAGGGGAAGGAAACAAACAGACAAAGGTACCCAGTGTTCTTTTTTACTTCAATTGCTCTTTTTCACTCTAATTATTATTCTTGTTATTTTTGTGTGTGTGCTAATGAAGGTGTCAGGGATTGATTTAGGTGATGAATGTACAACTATGTAATGGTACTGTAAACAATCGAAAGTACAATTTGTTTTGTATGACTGCGTGGTATGTGAATATATCTCAATAAAATGATGATTTAAAAAAAAAAAAAAAAAAAAAAAAAAAAAAAAGATGAAAGGAAGGGCAAAAGGGGCTCCAAATTCCACATCAGAACTAAAAGATAAATTACAGATAAGAATTCTCCTTCTCAATAATCCATTCTCTTTCCCTATATTTTAAAGAAGCTCATACTTTACATGCCTAATAAATCCTTTGCTCCAGTGTCCGTGTAAACAGCCTTGGGTTAGCAAGCTCCTAAGATGAGAATAGGGTAGTGTAGAAAGAATGTGAGTTGTGGCTTTGTAGAGTTGGGTTAAAATTCCAACAACCCTGCCAATTTCTATCTATATGGCCTTGGACAAGTAACGTAATCTTTCTTGAGCCTCAGTTTCGTTATCTGTAAAACGGGGATAACAATATCTTTCTAGTAGAATTTTTATTAAGATAAAGATAAATTACATAAGAGTACCTGACTGATAATAGATTTTCAATAAATGGAACTTTTAAAATACTAATAACAACAGCAATAATATCCTTGAAGCTACCAAGTGACACTATATGCATTTTAATTTGAAATATGGAGAAATAAAAGGCAAGTGGTTTGTTATAAAAAAAAAAATAGTAAGAACAACAGATTTTAACATTGATTGATTGCAACTATAAACCAGTGGAGTATTTCTAGAAAACAAACACAAAAGATGTTTCTCAATCAATCCTACTTGTTTAAATGGCAGATAAGATTTCACTTAATTCATTATTTTGAATCAGCATTTTGTCTTGTTTTGGTTTGCTAAAGCTGCCGGAATGCCATATACCAGAAATGGGTTGGCTTTTAATAATGGGAATTTATTAAGTTATAAGTTACAATTCTAAGTCTGTGAAAATGTCCAAATTAAGTCATCAATAAGAGGATACTTCTCTGAAGAAAGACTGCAGGCATCCAGGGTTCCTGTCACATGTGAAGGCACATGGCTGGCATCTATCTGCTGGTCCTTCACTCCTGGGTCTTGTTGCTTTCAGCTTCTGTTCTCTCTAAGGTCTCGCTGGGCTTTTTTCTGTCCTTCATCCTCTCAAAAAGGACTCCAGTAAAGGATTAAGACCCACCTTGAATTGGGTGGGTCACATCTCAATTGAAACAACCTAATCAAAAGGTCCCACCCACAGTAGCTCTGCCCCTACAGGGATGGATTAAAAGAACATGGCTTTTCTGGGGTACATAACAGCATCAAACCAACACAGGTCCATTTTGAGATTTAAAGAAAGTAGAACCCATTCAAACTTTTTTTCCCCTATTCACTTATTGCTATTTTCTTCCACTAATCATTAAAGGTATTTGATGATTCTTCCCTCAGGAACTATCTGGAAAAACATAGCAGAAATGCAATAAATATATTGATTGGCATTTTTATTACACAGATGCTTTATATAAAATGATGAATATTTCATTTTATGGTACTATGTACTCATAAAATGTGATTGAAAACACTTTTTAAAACTGTAACATTTAAATATACACCTCCAAAAATGTACCTGAAAATTGTAAACACAAAATTGACAGATTACAATTATTTTAAAATTATGTGTGCATATTGACAAATCCTGGAAGCAACTGTGTGTTGTGGCAAGATTATATGGACTTTTCTTGTGTTTTAATGTCTACTAGTGTTGTTATTAAGGTTTTTGTACAATAAATAATAGCTTTAAAAATCCTGCAAATAGCTGAAGCTAACCATATATCCTGCAGATCTAATTAAATGGTGACTCAGTTATTAAAAAAAAATCTTTTTTTAAAAGAAAAAATTTTCATTAATAGCTGCATAATGTGTCATGCGTTATATAGCATATATTACAAACCAACAATTCTCTTCTTGTTAGCTATTTAAACTATTTTTAATTTTCCTATTATAATAATCCTCCAATTAACATCTTTTAAGATATCAATATAAGTTCAAGCTTCTTTTTTATATAATGTAATTATTCCTTTTGTCCCTAGTCTTTATAATGGGGGAGAGAAGTGGTGTAATTTTTAAAAACTACTTTTAAAATCTGAAGGAAGTAAAAATACTTGTTAAACAAAGCAGAAGTATATAAATCATAAAGCAAGAAACACCCACCACCACTACCCCCATCACCACTGGCCACTCTCCACCACAGCCAGGTGTGATCTCTTTCAGTGTGTTCAAGTTTCTGATCACTATCTTAGAAGAGAATCCCATATGGAGAAGGACTGATTAATAAGCGGTCCAATAATTTTGAAAATATAGAAATATTGAAGAGAAATTTTGGTGTCAAAGTGGAAAAATTCAAATTTATATAGAGAAAATGAGAAATGTTTGCATCATGGGTAACAAAAGAAAAACAAAGATAAAACGAAAACCAATGGAGTGGGGAAAGGCTTGCAATGAATACGTCAGATGGGAGTTTGGTATCTAAAAGATAATGAAAACTGATAATAAACTTAATGACTATTAAGCTTTCTCTTGTTCAGGATGTATGTACTTTTGCCACATAAAGTTTAGATTTTATTACTATATAGTGTGATGTACATTGCTAAAATCAATATTTTAGTTTACCAAGATGGTGGAATATATTTTTTAAAAATGCTTTTACTAGATCAAAGGTCATGATTATTTTCATGACTTTAATGAAAATTTTAAATGATTTCTTCTTCTGCAAGACTGCAAACTTATTTGACATTATTTTTTCACTCATTAATTTTTGTGGTGTTTCATTCTAGTTGTTTCCCAAATGTTTCTTCTTGGGTAAATTATTTGTTTATATGCATAAAGCTAGGGAGAACATGCTACTTCACCCTCATGTGAATATTTTTAGCAGATGCTTGTGTAATAAGGGATTTAACAGTGAATTTTTAAAGTAAAGACCTAGTGTGCATGGAAATAATTTAATGTATGGGTCTCTATTAAATATATCTTTTAAGTATTAATGAGGCAGTACGTTAAAAAGCCTTTTTTACTTTTAATTAATCTATTTTTGTTAGAAAAGTATTTCATGCACTTAATAAAAACATTAAAACAAAAAAGTTTAAAGTGAAAAATAGAAGAATAAAGTCTCCCTTCTCTGCCTAACCCTCTCCATCTCCTCCCCAGCCACCAATCCATTTCCCAGAAATAACCTCTCTTAACTGTTTGTTTTTAGTTTAATATTGTGTTTCTCCAGTTCAAGTTTTATCAAATTTAGCCAGAATCTATTGATTTCCCACTATGAAAGATTAAGAATTTATCACAAATCAGCTAACCCACTACCTCCTGATTTTTATTGGATGTATATTTTTAATTGGATATATGTATATATATTTTTATTGGGGTAATATATGTACAGTACATTTCCCATTTTGACTTTCAAATATATAATTCAGTGGTATTAATTACATTCACAATGTTGTGCTACCATCCCATCCATTACCAAAACTTTTCCATCACTGAAAACAGAAATCGGTACCCATTAAACAATTATTTCCCATTTCCCTTCTCTCCAGTCACACACCTGGTAACCTATAATCTACTTCCTGTCTCGTTGAATTTGCATATTCTAGTTATTTCATGTAAGTGAGATCATACAATGTTTGTCCTTTTGTGTCTGGTTTATTTCACTCAACATGATGTCTTCAAGGTTCATCCATGTTGTACAGGTATCAGAACCTCATTCCTTTTTACGGCTGAATAATTTTCTAGTAGTTGCCTTATTTACTTTAAATAATATACTTAAATGTTTAATCTTGATTTATTAACTTGGATACACATTGAGTCTACAAGGAAAGATGAGGATACCACCCTTCCTTCTGCTTCTCTTCCCTCTGTCTACCTCCCAGTTTTTCTTAGTTATATTAACATGTGTCTGAATATATTGTGATGATGATTTCTGTTTTCCATCTCCCCGTTCAATCAAGTAACAGGCTCTGAGTTTTATCACTTTAGGGGAGAAACAGGGAGAGAAAGCATAATTGGCCTGTAAAATTTTTCTTGGCTTTTGTTTTCCATTAGACTCAACTCATTGAGGAGGACAGGGATTGTGATTTTGCAAAGCAGGTGGGGAAGGACTTCTCACTCAAACTAAAGAGATTCTATGAGGGTTGGACGTTCCGGGGAGCTGGCAGGTGGGGAGGAAGGGAGCCCCTAATAAGGTATGTGGGACTCACATAGTGCTGCAGGGCAGAGCCCTATGTGGAAAACAGGCCTTGGAAAGGGAAAGCTGTCACATATCTGGAGAAGGCACAGGGTTCCCAGCCTCAACTAAGACTCTCCTTCTACATGGGTCCAAAAGCCCCAAAGAAGAAGAGATGTGCTGCATCAGTAACAATCACTTGTGGAGTTTCTCAGTGACCTGTGTGTAGATTAGTAATGATCTGAGGGTCTTCCTTGTCTCTAATACTCTGGCACTGTGTACCTTGACAGGAGATGATAGCTTCAGCAGATAGAATAGAGAACCTTCATGTCTACTTCAGCCAGCTAGCCTCTCCTGGGGAATTCATCAAAGACCTTCATCAGAGTGCCAGCCTGCAGCCTGCCCTCCCGAATTTGGACTCATGCATCCCCACAGTTGCATGAGACACCTTTATAAAATCTCATACTATTTACTGATATCTCCTGTTGGTTCTGTTTCCATAATGTCTAATATAATGCCCTAATTGTTTTCCAATGCTGTTATAGTTGCATTATTTTAAAAAAATATCTGTTTTGGAATTTCAGTGGGAGGTGGGAAGGCGTGGAATGTGTGCTTGGTTTCTCCTTTTGTCATCTTCTGTTATTGATTCTTCTATTACATCTTTAGCTGCTCCTGCTGAGCTCTGCCCACACCCAGGCTGGTGGCAGTGGAGTTCCAGTAACTCATCTTTCCACCAACTTGGGAAGCTGTGCTCTGGAGCTCCCTGTTTATAGGAATGAAAAATCTGTTTAGTGTCCATCCATTTTCTTCTTTTCTCTCTTCTTCTCCAACATGCATTACATGTGCACACAAAATGATTTAATTTACCATCATACACTTTTCCTTAATATTCATTAAAATTCTCAGTGCTTGGGTTTTCTTTTCTCACCATCCTGAAAATGCAAAATAATGGAAATAATGTGTCTCTAGTGAGGGTTCAAAATTTTGGGTGTATTTTAAGAGATGTTATTATTACATCATTATAGAATTACATGTTTTCAAAGGGAATTACAGCAATTTGTAATCAGAATACAGTACAATAATGAAAAATTTAAGTACAAAAGCTTGAATAAATTACTTGGAATTAATTCCAACTTCATACTTTCTATACATTACCCAGCCTCAAGACATTTTACAACTAGTGACAGATAATATTTTCATCAACTGCCTACCTAAACCACAAGGAAAATTAGCATAGGTTGTTGTATAGTAGACCACAGCGTATAATGCACACACGAACCAGTGATGAAGCTAGTTCTAAATTAGAGTAATAGGACACTTCTGGATCACTGAAGCAACTTAACTGGCTCTGTTTTCTTCACAAAACAAAGAGGAAAATAACCCTATCAGATGGTGGCCAGTCTTACAAAAGGAAAATGATACTGTCTTAATCTAAACAGATAGAAAAGAGTGACAACCTAAAAACAAAAACAAAGCAAAACAAAACAGCAAAACAAAAAAACTCAGTTTTTCTCAATTGTTTCTTACTAACTCCTTCTTAAGTTAAAGGCTCCCCTTGCTTGCCCTTCAGGGTGAAGTCCAAACTCCAAGGCATAGAAAGCTTGTTGTAACCTGGACTCAATATTCCTTTTAAGCTCGTTTTCTATTAGTCACTCTCATACCACCCATGTTCTAATCACATTGAACTTCTTTCAGTTCATGAACAAGTCGGGTTGTCCATTCCCCTATACATTATTTTGTTGCTGTTATGTATGTATATATGTATGTATGTATCTATTTTCACTAGAGATGTAGGTTTACAGAAAGATCACACAGGAAATACAGAGTTCTCATAAACCCACACCTATTTTTAACATTTTGCATTAGTGTGGTACTTTTGTTACAACTGATGAGAGAGCATTATTATAATTGTGCTATTAACTATAGTACATAGTTTACATTAGGATTTACTGTTTGTGTTTAAGTACTATGGTTGTTTTGTTTTTAAAAATTTAATTCTAGCAACATATATACCACCTAAAATTTCCACATAAATACCACCTAAATTTATCCACATTCAGATAGATAATTCAGGGCTGTTAATTACTTTCACAATGTTGTGTTACCACCACCACTATACATTACCAAAACTTTTCTATCACCCCAAAAAGAAACTCTGCATGAATTAAAAACGAATCCCTTTTCCCTACTTCCACCAGGGTACCCCGCTAACCTGTATTCTGGTTTTTGACTCTACAAAGTTGCTTATTCTAATTATTTCATATCAGTGAGATCATACATATTTGTCCTTTTGTGTCTGGCTTGTTTCACTCAACATGATGTTTTCAAGATTGACCCACGTTGTCACATATATCAGATCTTCGTTCCTTTTTACAGACAAATAGCATTCTATTGTATGTATATACCACATTCTGTTTCTCCATTCATCTATTGATGACACTTGGGTTGCTTCTATCTTTTGGCAATTGTGTATAATGTCACTATGAACATTGGGGTACAAATATTTGAGTTCCTGTTTTTAATTATTTTGGAAATATACCTATAAGTGGGATTGCTGGGTCTTGTGGTAATCCTACACTTAACTTTCTGAGGAACCACCAAATGTTTTCCATAGTGACTGTACCATTTTACATTCCAACCAACAATGAACAAATATTTCTATTGCACATATGCTCTCCAAAATTTTTAATTTTCCTGTTTTTTTAATAGTAGCCATTCTAGTAGATGTGAAGTGGCATCTCATTGTGGTTTTGATTTGCATTTGTATAATGGCTAATGATGTTGAATATATTTTCATGTGCCTTTTGGCCATTGTGCTGGTTTGGATGTATTATGTCCCCCCAAATGTCATTATCTTTGATGCAGTCTTGTGTGGGCAGGAAATATATTGGTATTGATTGGGTTGGAGACTTTTGATTGGATTGGAGACTTTTGACTGGATGTTTCCATGGAGATGTGATCACTCAACTGTGGGCAAGATCTTTCATTGGATAATTTCCATGGAGCTATGCCCCGCCCATTCAGCATGGGCCTTAATTAGTTTACTGGAGCACTATGTAAGTTCAGACAGAAGGAGAGAGCTTGCTACAGCCAAGAGGGACACTTTGAAGAATGCACAGAAGCTGAGAGAGGAGCTGCAGATGAGAGACAGTTTGAAGATGGCCCTTTGAAAGCAGACCCTTGCTCCGGAGAAGCTAAGAGAGGACCAACACCCCAAGAGCAACTGAGTGACATTTTTGAGGAACTGCAGCCTAGAGAGGAACGTCTTGGGAGAAAGCCATTTTGAAACCAGAACTTTGGAGCAGACACCAGTCACGTGCCTTCCTAGCTAACAGAGGTTTTCTGGACACCAGTGGCCATCCTCCAGTGAAGGTACCCAATTGTTGATGACTTACCTTGGACACTTTATGGCCTTAAGACTGTGACTTGGTAACCAAATAACCCCTCTTTATAAAAGCCAATCCATTTCTGGTGTTTTGCATTCTGGTAGCATTAGCAAACCAGAACAGCCATTTATATATCTTCTTTGGAAAAATGTCTGTTCAAGTTTTTGCCCATTTCTTAATTGGGTTGTTTGTGTTTTTGTTGTAGAATTGTAGGATTTCTTTATGAGTTCTAGATATTAAACCCTTATCAGATATATGGTTTCCAAATATTTTCTCCCGTTGTATAGATCGTCTTTTTTTCCATGATGAAGTCCTTTGTTGCACAGAAGTTTTGAATACTGATGAGGTCCCATTTATTTATTTATTTTGTTGCTTATGCTTTGGGTATAAAGGCTTGGAAACCATTGTCAAACACAAGGTCTGGAAGAGGCTTCCCTATATTTTCTTCTAGGAATTTTATTGTCCTGGTTCTTATATTTAGTTCTTTGATCTATTTTGAGTTAATTTTTGTACATGGTGTGAGATAAGGGTCCACCTTCATTCTTTTATACATGTGTATCAGTTTTCCCAGGTATTTATTGAAGAGACTATTCTTTCCCCATTGAGTGTTCATGTCAAAAATTGATTGGCCTTAGACATGAAGGTCTATTTTTGAAATCTCAATTTGATTCCATTGATCTATTTGTCTGTCCTTGTGCCAGTACCTTACTTTTTTTTTTTTAACCACTGTAGCTTTGTAGTAAATTTTAAAAATCAGGAAATGTGAGTCCTCAAACTTTGTTCTTTTTGAAAAGATGCTTTTGGCTATTCAGGGCCCCTTACTCTTCCATAAGAATTTGATTATTGGCTTTTCCATTTTTTCAAATAAGGCTGTAGGAATTTTTTATTGGTATTGTGTTGAATCTGTAAATTGCCTTGGGTAGAATGACATATTAACAATATTTAGTTTTCTAATCCATGAGCACAGAATGTTTTTCCATTTATTTAGGTCTTCTTTGATTGCTTTTAGCAATGTTTCTTAGTTTCCCATGCATAAGTCCTTTATAACCTTGGTTAAATTTATTCTTAGATATTTGATTCTTTTAGCTACTATTGTAAATGGATTTTTTTTCTTAATTTGCTCTTCAAATTGTTCATTACTAGTATGTAGAAATACTATTGATTTTTGCATGTTGATCTTGAACCTGCCACATTGCTGAATTCATCAGTTCTAGGAGATTTGTTTTAGAGTTTTTGGGTTTTTTTTTTTTTTTTTTTTTTTTAATCTTCATTTTATTGAGATATATTCATATACCACGCAGTCATACAAAACAAATCGTACTTTTGATTGTTCACAGTACCATTACATAGTTGTACATTCATCACCCAAATCAATCCCTGACACCTTCATTAGCACACACACAAAAATAACAAGAATAATAATTAGAGTGAAAAAGAGCAATTGAAGTAAAAAAGAACACTGGGTACCTTTGTCTGTTTGTTTCCTTCCCCTATTTTTCTACTCATCCATCCATAAACTAGACAAAGTGGAGTGTGGTCCTTATGGCTTTCCCAATCCCATTGTCACCCCTCATAAGCTACATTTTTATACAACTGTCTTCGAGATTCATGGGTTCTGGGTTGTAGTTTGATAGTTTCAGGTATCCACCACCAGCTACCCCAATTCTTTAGAACCTAAAAAGGGTTGTCTAAAGTGTGCATAAGAGTGCCCACCAGAGTGACCTCTCGGCTCCTTTTGGATTCTCTCTGCCACTGAAGCTTATTTCATTTCCTTTCACATCCCCCTTTTGGTCAAGAAGATGTTCTCCGTCCCACGATGCCAGGTCTGCATTCCTCCCCGGGAGTCATATTCCACGTTGCCAGGGAGATTCACTCCCCTGGGTGTCTGATCCCACGTAGAGGGGAGGGCAGTGATTTCACCTTTCAAGTTGGCTTAGCTAGAGAGACAGGGCCACATCTGAGCAACAAAGAGGCATTCGGGAGGAGGCTCTTAGGCACAACCATAGGGAGGCCTAGCCTCTCCTTTGCAGCAACCGTCTTCCCAAGGGTAAAACCTGTGGTAGAGGGCTTGGGGGTTTTCTATATATTATGTTGTCTGTAAATAGGTACAACATATTTCTATAGATTATTTTGTCTGTAAATAGGGAGTGTTTTCCTTCTTCCTCTCTATTTGGATGCCTTTTATTTCTTTTCTGGCCTAATTGTTCTGGCAAGAACCTCCAGTATAATGTTGAATAACAATGGTGACAAAGGGTATTGTTGTCTTGTTCCTGGTCTTAAAGGGGAAGATTTCAGTCTTTCACCATTGGGTGGTGTTCTAGTTTGCTAATGCTGCCAGAATGCAAAACACCGGAAATAGATTGGCTTTTATAAAGAGGGGTTATTTGGTTACAAAGTTACAGTCTTAAGGCCATAAAATATCCATCAACAAAAGGTACCTTCACTGGAGGATAGCCAATGGTGTCCAGAAAACCTCTGTTAGCTGGGAAGGCACATGGCTAGTGTCTGCTCCAAGCTCTGGTTTCAAAATGGCTTTCTCCCAGGACGTTCCTCTTTAGGCTTCAGCTTCTCTCCAGAATGTCACTCTCAGTTGCTCTTGTGGCATTTGTCCTCTCTTAGCTTCTCCAGAGCAAAAGTCTGCTTTCAAAGGCCATCTCCAAAATGTCTCTGTAAACTGCAGTTCCTCTCTCAGCTCCTGTGCATTCTTCAAAGTGTCCCTCTTGGCTGTAGCAAGCTGCTCCTTCTGTCTGAGGTTATATAGTGCTCCAGTAAACCATCAAGGCCCATGCGGAATGAGCAGGGGCACACCTCCATGGAAATTATCCAATCAGAGTCATCACCCGCAGTTGGGTGGGGCACATTTCCATGGAAACAACCTAATCCAAACATTTCAACTTAATCCCCACTAATATGTTGGCCCCCACAAGATTACATCAAAGACAATGGCATTTTGGGGGACATAACACTTTCAAACCAGCACAGGTGGGATGGTAGCTGTGGGATTTTCATATATGCTCTTTATCATTTTGAGGAAATTTCCTTCTGTTCCTAGTTTTCTAATTGTTTTTATCAAGAAGGGATGCTGGATTCTGTCAAATGCCTTTTCCATGTCCATTGTGGGTTTTCGCCTTCATTCTGTTAATGTGGTGTATTATATTAATTGATTGTCTTATGTTGAACCTCCTTGCATCCCTGGAAAAGTCCCACTTGATCATGGCATATAATTCTTTTGATGTGCTGTTGGACTTGATTTTCTATTATTTTGTTGAGGATTTTTGCATTTATATTTGTATGGAATATTGTTCTGTAATTTTCTTTTCTTGTGGTATCACTGTCTGGCTTTTGTATTAGGATATACTGGCCTCATTGAACGAGTTCAGAATTGTTCTTTCCTCTTCAATTTATAGGAAGAGTTTGAACAGGATTGGTATCACCTTTTTTTTTCTTTTTTTTTTTGTAGATCTGTGGTAAAATTCATCTGTGAAGCCATCTGGCCTGGGCTTTTCTTTGTTGGGGTTTTTTGATGACTGATTCATTCTCTTTATTAGTTATTGGTTTGTTGAGATCTATTTCTTTTTGAGTCATTGTAGGTAGTTTGTGTTTCTAGGAATTTGTCCACTTCATCTAGGTAATGTAATTTGTTGGCATACAGTTGTTCATAGCACCCTCTAAGAGTCCTTTTTATTTCTGTGGAGTCAGTAGTAATGTTCCCCCTTTCATTTCTGATTTTAATTATTTGCATCCTCTCCTTTTCTTTGTCAATCAGCTAAGAGTTTGTTGATTTTACAGATCTTTTCAAAGAACCAATTTTTGGGGGTTTTGTTGATTCTATTTATTGTTTTTTTTTAGATTCTAAATGTCATTTGTTTCCACTCTAATCTTTGTTATTTCCTTCCTTCTGCTATTTTTTAGGTTTAGTTTGTTCTTTTCTAGATACTCCAGTTGTAAGATTAAGTCTCTGATTTGAAATCTCTCTTCTTTTTTAATGTAAGCATTTTGAGCTATAAATTTTCTTCTCAGCACTGCCTTTTGCTGCATCCCATAAGTTTTGGTATGCTGTGTTTTCATTTTCATTTGCCTCAAGATATTTCCTAATTTCCCTTGTGATTTCTTCTTTGATCTATTGGTTGTTTAAGAGTGCATTGTTTCATTTCCACATATTTATGAATTTTCCCTTTCTCCCTCTGTTAAGGATTACTAGCTTCATTCCATTGTGGTTGGAGAGGATACATTGTATGATTTTAATATTTTTGAATTTATTGAGACTTGTTTTGTGACCTAATACATGGTCTATCCTGGAGAATGATCCATGTGCACTAGAGAAGAATGCTTATTCTGATGCTGTTGTTTGAAGTTTTCTGCATATATCTGTTAGGTCTAGTTGGTTTAAGGTATCATTCAAGTCTTGTATATCCTTATTGATCTTCTGACTAAATGTTCTATCTATTATTGAAAGTGGTATATTGAAGTCTCCTGCCATTAATGTAGAACCACCTATTTCTCCCTTCAAATCTGTCAATATTTGCTTCATATATTCAGGGTATCTGCCATTAGGTGCATATATATATTTATAATTGTTTTCTCCTTCTTGTTGAATTGACCCCTTTATCAGCATATAGTGACCTTCTCTGTCCCTCTTAACTGTTTTTGACTTGACGTCTATTTTATCTGATATTAGTATAGCTAGCCTAGCTCTCCTTTTGGCCCGTTCAGTTTCAGGCTACCTGTGTCTTTTAAGTTGAGTCTCTTGTAAGCAGCATATAGTTGGGTCATGATTTTTTATTCATTCTGACAATTTCTGCCTTTTGACTCAGGACTTTAATCCATTTACATTTAAAGTCACTATTGATAATGTAGGACTGTCTTCTGCCATTTTGCTACAAGGTCTTTGTAAGTCTTGTACCATTTTTCTTCTACTTTTTGGGGTTTAGAGTCTTGGCCTTAGGGGGCATAAGATATGTATTTTTAATAAAAATAGCAATACACTTGGTAAAACAATTCAACATAGTGAATATCTCCTGTTAGCTGCCCAGCATCCCTCCTTCTTTTGGGAACCTACCCAGACTTCCTTCTTTTTTATCTGGTTTGGGCAGAATTGACCCAAAGCCCATTGTCATGATTGATCACAATGGCTGATTCAGGGATGGGCATATAATCCAATTAGCACTGACAAGCCCCAGAGAACCAGTAAGTAGGGGCTTCTGGGAAAAAGAAGCATTGACTCTTGTCTTTGGTCTTGCTGTGTAGTGATAAGGCTTGGTCGCCATCTTGCTAACTTGAGGGGAGTCATCCAGAAGATCAGGATTGTTATGTTCCACATCCCCAGGGGATCTTTTGTACCATTTACATGTGTAAAAGATGATGTTACCCCCAGAGACAGCATTCTGGTGACACTGTGGAGCCCTCATTAACCATGAGGCTGAAACTACCCACAGATTTTTCAGTTAAATAGCAAAAAATGCATTCATTTCTTAAGGCAGTTTGAGTTTCAGTTTTCTGTCATTCGCAGTATTAAGAGTCCTAATGGATACATTAAGAGGCTAAGAAGAAATAAAGTTTTCTTTCCTATTCCTAACCTCCAGTTTCATCCCATAGAGAGAATCACAAGTTTCTTACAGATACTTTGCACATGAAAACATATGTACAATGCATGCCTTTTTTGAGCAAATAGAATTGTATTAAACATATGGTTTTACATCTTGCTCTTTTAAACTTATGTTTGATATTGTGAACATCCTTCATCTACACAGATAGATTTCCCTCTTTTCTTTATGGCTGAATAATATTCTGTAAGTTGGATGTATCATAATCAATTTACTTCATCTTCTATTGATGGGAATTTAGTTTTTTTCCTCAATTTTTACTATGACAACATCTTTGCACATATATTTTTGTGCACATATGCAACTTTTTCCAAAGGATAAAATCCTAGAAATGGAATTCTTCAATTAAAGGGAATGTGTATTAGAAAATTTGCTGTCAGAATGATTATTCCAATTTACACCCTTATCATAGACAATGAGAGTATGTTTCCCCTCTCCAATGCTAATACTTTGTTAGATAAAAATTCAGAAAATTTTGCTGCTATAAAAGGTGAAAACCCTGTTGTTACTATCTTGATTTGCATTTATTTAATGAATATACACACACACAGACACACACACAAAGAAAAATACACATATTTAAGCTATTGTATATATATATATTCATTAGGTATTTTAATGTGAATTACCCATTCATATCTTTTGCCCATTTTTCTATTGGGACATTTTATTCAAACATTTATCATGCATATTTTGAATATTTGTTTTCCAAATGTGTTGTTTGTCCTTTGGCTTTGCTTTATTTCTTTATTTCTTTTTCATTTAAAGTATAACATATTTCAAACACACAGGAAAGGGTAGAAAATTATATAACACACCCATCTACTCACCATCCTGGTTTGACATGGCAACATTAGCAATATTTTCTTCAGCCTATTTTTTTGAGAATAAAATGCAACATATACCATAGAGGCTTCTTTTACACCCTCTCTGATCCCATTCCTCTCCCTCCCTTCCAGAGATAACAAATGCCTTGAAGCTGATGTGTATCTTCAAGGAGACCTGTTATAGTCCTGAAACCATCCTCATGTGTATCAAAGATTTAAGTATTTTCCCTTCTCTTTCAGAAAAAGAAAGAAAGAAAAAAT
Source organism: Choloepus didactylus (assembly GCF_015220235.1). Taxonomy (NCBI): domain Eukaryota; kingdom Metazoa; phylum Chordata; class Mammalia; order Pilosa; family Megalonychidae; genus Choloepus; species Choloepus didactylus. The sequence continues at coordinate 57,187,861 of NC_051310.1, read as the reverse complement.
TTACTGTTAACGGTTGTTCTCAAGTAAGTTACATAGAATCTGCATACATATTTCTCACAGAGCTAACTTTCACCTTACTGCAACAAATGGAACACATTAAGTTTGCAAAGATCCTGTGAGGAGCATGTTCACAAGTTGTGCTAGCCTTCTGACTGATGTTGCTAATAAATAACAGAGAAGGATCTGCTCACCAGATTTGCCTGAAATGAAGCCACTGAGGTATGATCAGATGTCACCACTATAATTTATTTTGACTCCAGGAGAGGTTATTTTTTTAAAGTCCATAATACCTCTTTCTTCCCTCTTTGAAGCAGATGTTAGTTGGGGTCAAAACCTCTGTGTCTGTCTGTGTAAAAGGTGATAGTCATCAGGGCTGGGGGTATACAGATCTGCTTGGACATACATAAAAGGAAGAAACCTCATAAGCAGAGTCATGGAACCAATGTGGTCATGTTGGAATGTTTATAAAGAGAGAAAAGACTTTAGAAAAAAATCTTTTTGTATGATCTCTAGTCTTTTGATATTCTGAAACTTCTACTCATTTTTTATTTTCAAAAGAACTCAAATTAGGCCTAACTCAAATAAAAGAGTCATCTCTGATTTTAATGCATTATTTGCAGATCTATGTTCTTTTAAAAAAGGATATGATCAACTTCCAGTATGCCAGCATGAGGAGCTCTGCGGACCAGCTCCCTAGAGAAACTGGCAAAAACTATAAGCAAAGAAAAGAAGTAATGCCTCCGGAAATGATCCTAAGGGTGACTAGCAAATGAAGAAACATTTGTTCAAGAATATCTATGACAATTTGGTAAGAAAGGTGAGAGCCTGCGGTATTTTTACCAAGACTGTTCCCTCCCTCCCCAGTCCCAGTTCAGCAAGAACAAGACTCCACTCCAGACTGCTGCAGCCAAAACACAGAGCTCTTTTCTCTCCAGCACCCAGATTGATCCTTTCTTCCCAGAAGGAGCAGGATGTCATCATTTCTTATCCTGCTTCCAGCTACCTGTTGGTGAGTCTGAATCCCAGATGGTGCTGTTGAGAGGTGGGCTCCCTTCTTCCACCCAGCCCCTACTCATGGACCAGAGGCTCTAACTTTGAGTGTGCTGTTCTGAAAATACTGAGGTTATGATCACTCTTGCCATGAGTTATGAGGTGGTGGTACCACTCCAGGGGAGGCAAGCTAAGAAGACCCCAGGCTGCTGCACACCCACCCCACTGAGTGCTCAGCTCCTACAGAAGTAGGGTCATCCCAGAAGCTTGCCTCTCCTCACCCCACCCAAGTTCTAGAGCCCTGGATCAGAGATGTTGCATGGGGGAAGAAACAGGCCATAAAGCAAGATACAGGCTAAATTGTAGGCTGGCTAGTCTGCCAGACAGATCCAGGGAATAAGAGTTAGGAGGAGCTCCTCTGGGATCAGAAAAAAAGAAACAAACACTGACCTCTGATATATTCCTTCAAAGTAGCACAATTTGATTGGATTATTTTGTGGAGCAAGTTATGCTCCAGGTCACTATGGAAAACAGTAGAGTCATCAGCTGGAAATTAGTGGAGTTTAACCCCTGAGTGTACTCAGGGAAACAGAGGAAGCAAACGACTGTCATCCCACGATGACTGAGGGCATACACAAAACTGTTCCTCACTGAAGAACAACATCAAAGGCTGAACACTATAAGGGGAAAATAGACTTCACTAAAATAATCTTGTTAGTTACTAAACAAACAAGCAAATAGCAATAACAAAGGGTGGGGGTGATCAGTACTTAGAGTTGCTACACTATAATATCTAAAACGCCTGTTTTCCAACAAACAATTGTTTTCCAAACAAACAATACACCAGAAAAAAAGGGAGCAATAGAAACCACCTGTGTGAGAGACCAGATGTTGGATTTATTAGAAAAAGACTTTAAAGTAGCCGTTATAAACATGTCCACAGAACTAAAGGAAATGATGATTGAAAGGTACCAATATGGCGGAGGCTTCTTTTGGAAATTTGAGCCCAGTTGGCTCTTTGTCTTCTGAGGATCATGATTTTGACCCCACTGCTGAGATGTTGGTTCATGATTATGATGATGAAAGAACTCTTGAAGAAGAGGAACTGATGGACGAGGGTAAAAACTTCAGTTCCGAAACTGAAGACTTAGAAAAGCACAGAATCCTACACACTTGTTTCCCACATTTGGAAGAAATTCTCTTTTCACCATGAATTGCCTTCAAGCCTCCTTTCATGGCCAGGTTTCAGAGATGTATCCGTACTTTCCCCCTTCCATTCAGGTTTCAGTTCTGCTGCTTCCACCGGGCTGAAAGGAAGGAAACATGCCTCTGGAAGATTTATTGGCATTCTATGGCTATGAACCTGCAATTCCAGCGGTTGCAGATTCCAGTGCGAATAGCTCTCCAAGTGAACTTGCAGATGAACTACCAGATATGACACTAGACAAAGAGGAAATAGCAAAAGACCTGTTGTCGGGTGATGATGAGGAAACGCAGTCTTCTGCAGATGATCTGACATCATCTGTGACTTCCCACGAAACCTCTGATTTCTTCCCTAGACCTTTACGATCAAATACCGCATGTGATGGGGATAAGGAATCAGAGGTTGAAGATGTTGAAACAGACAGTGGTAACTCACCTGAAGATTTGAGGAAGGAAATAATGGTCGGTTTGCAATATCAGGCAGAGATTCCCCCTTATCTTGGAGAGTACGATGGCAATGAGAAAGTGTATGAACATGAAGACCAGTTACTTTGGCATCCTGGTGTAGTTTTGGAGAGCAAAGTTAAGGAGTACCTTGTTGAGACTTCATTAAGAACTGGAAATGAAAAAATAATGGATAGGATTTCTGCAGTAACACACACAAGGGACAATGAACAGGCATTATATGAACTTCTTAAATGTAATCACAATATAAAGGAAGCAATTGAAAGGTATTGCTGCAATGGAAAGGCATCTCAAGAAGGAATGACCGCATGGACAGAGGAAGAATGCCGAAGCTTTGAACATGCACTCATGCTCTTTGGAAAAGATTTTCATCTTATACAGAAGAATAAGGTGAGAACTAGAACAGTTGCTGAATGTGTGGCATTCTATTATATGTGGAAGAAATCTGAACGTTATGATTACTTTGCTCATCAAACGAGATTTGGAAAGAAACGATATAACCATCACCCTGGAGTAACGGATTATATGGATCGTTTGGTAGATGAAACAGAAGCTCTGGGTGGGACAGTAAAGGAAATGATGATTAATGAAGTAAAAATATGTATGATGACAATGTTGCATCAAACAGAGCATATTAATAAAGAGGTAGAAGTTATAAAAAAAGAAACAAATGGAAATTATGGCGTTGAAAAGCACAATAACTAAAGGAAAAATTCACTAGCGTTCTCGACAGTATATTTGAACTGGCAGAAGAAACAATAAACAAAGTTGAAGATAGATCAATAGAAATTATGTAAGCCAAAGAACAGAGAGAAATAAGAAAAAAGAGAAGCCTCAGAGAAATATGGGGCACCATTAAATGTGGGACACATATATGGGTGGGAGTACTAGATGGAGAGGAGAGAGAGAAAGAACCAGAAAAAATATTCAAAGAAATAATGACGGAAAACTTCCCAAATTTACTTGCCCAGGAAACTCAACCAACCCCAAGTAGGATAAATGAAAAGGGATTCACAAAACAGACATATCATGGCAAAAATTCTGAATCTTAAAGATAAGGAGAAAATCTTGAAAGGAGCAAGAGGAAAACAATTCATTACTTATAAGGTAATCCTCAAAAGATTAATGCCTGACTTCTCAGCAAAACAATGAAATCCAGAAGGCAGTGGGATGACATTCTCAAAGTGCTCAAAGAAAAAACACTGTGATACAAGAATCCTATATCTAGCAAATCAATCTTTCAAAAATGCAAGTGAAATAAAGACTTTCACAGATAAACAAAAAAAAAAAATGGGAAATTTGTTGCTAGAAGACCTGCCTTACAAGAAATACTAGAGGAAGCTCTTCAGGCTGAAAGCAAGTAATCCTGGATAGTAATTTGAATCCACATTTAAAAAAAAGGGGGGTGGGGAGCACCAGTAATTATGTAATTATAAAAAGCCGTAGAAATGCATATTTTCTTCTTTCTTTTCATAACTGATTTAAAAACCAATTGTGTAATGTATTGTTGGGCCTATAACACATAGAAATGTAACACGTATAAAACATTTGTCAGTAACAGCACAAAGGAAGTGGGTGGGAGCAAAGTTGTGTTGGGCTGAGGAAATGACTACAGATGTTAATGAAATAATTATAAAAATGTATTGTAGGGTTTACAACATTAATAGATGTAATGTGTTTAACAATAATACAAAAAGGAAGAAAGCATAATAGAGTTATATAGGAGCAGTGTTTCTGTATATCACTGGAATTAAACTAGTGAAAATTAGAAGTTGATTTGGATAAGTTGTGTATGGTAAACCCTAGAGCAACCACTAAAAAAAAAAAAAAAAAAAAAACTCTCAAAAATGTGGTGAAGCAATCATTAAAAAGACTAAAATGCTACATTAGAAAATATTCACCTAATGCAAAAAAAAAAAAAAAAGCAGGGGAAGAGAAATAGAGGAACAAAGACTTGTGACATATAAAAAGCAAAAGGTAAAATAGCAAATGTAAATCTTATTATACCAATAACATTAAATATGAATGGATCAAATAATCCAATCAAAAGGCAAGGATTGTCAGACTGGATTAAAAGAACATGACCCTACTGTATGCTGACTATAGGAGACACATTTTAGATTCAAAGATACAAATAGATTGAAAATAAAATGAAAGAAATAGATATATCATGCAAACAGATAAAAGTATATAATTTTGTAACATTTTAAAGATTATTTAAATTGTATCATATTTTACATATCACTCTGCAAGTCCCTTTTATGAATGTATCATGATTTATTTTCCTATTTTGAAATTAATGAACATTTATACTGTTTCCCTTTTACCTTTAATAAAAACAATGCTGCATTGAACAAATCTTGTACACATGTCTGAGAACGTCTCTATGGAATTTAGAAGTGAAACTGCTGGGTTTAGGGTATGTGCATCTTCATCCTTACAGGATATTGCCAAATTGCTCCTCAAGAGGTTATATCATACAATTTATACTCTCACCAGCAGAAAATGAAGACTCCTGCATCACACCCCAGCTTAGCCCTAGGCCCAAGAACATGCCAGTCATGGAGTTAGACATGAGTTTAATAGGACTTACTTACAAAAGATGATTTGCTCCATGGTGGCACTGGGCCACGAAACATTGAAGTTAGTGCTCCTCAAAAGCAGGGAGTGGTTTGTAAGGGTTAGGACAAGGATGGTGTCAGAATGGAGTTTCAGCAGACCACAAGGGTGTGGAGATTTGTTATCAACAGTGATCTGGGGAGGGGAGTTTCAAAGATTTGTTAACAATACATTTTTTCCTCCCCTGGGGAGGTCTGATGACTTTTAATGTCTGAGCCGGTCAAGTAGGCAGCTATGGGAAATCACTATGAAGGGGAGTGGGCCTGGGCCCTGGGTCCCCACACCTGTTTACCCCATCCCTGCTGTCTCTGATATTTTTGTTTTGGGCCATATAGAGGTTTATGATTTTGATAGTAGTAAAATTTGTCAAATTAAAATTAAAAATTACTGTTTTATGAATGTGTGTGTGTTGTGATATTCAGAAGACTTTTTTGGTCATGTTTAGAGGTTTTTTCATCATGTATAGTTTTGGTAGTAAATGGTTATTGTGGCTTAAGTTGCAAATACAGTTTTTTTTCTTGTTGCTGTTAATTTTGTTTCACAATGATGAAATTAAAATAGAGTACTGCTAGTTGTCTAGAAATCTGATATTCATGCAGCAGGATCTCTCTCCAAATTATACAGCATTTGGCCTGCCAAATATTAAGAGAGGCTGAAAGTAAAGTCAAATTAAATTTAGAAAACCATTATCAGGAAACTGTGCTAAATGTTATATATAACAGGAAATGTTTTTGCTCACTGTACAGAACTGTATTATTTAATGCAACATTGATAACTGCATTAGATATGTGGTACACAGTTAATTTTGTGGGTCCTGCTTCTGATGTTTCTTCCCCCTTATTTTCCTCTTCCTTTTAAAATATTATTTACTTTCTCTTTCTTATCTTGTCAATCTTAAAGTTTCAGAAGAATCCTACATGTAACATAGTTCAGACTAAAAATGTTGGTATCATAAGCTTATAGAGGGGATTATACTGTCATGTCATCCTAGCTAAAAATAAACCAAAACTCCAAACCTGAAGAATAACCAGATGTGACATCTGCTCTGCTGTCCTGTGAAAATAAGCAATAAATTTCAGAGAAAAACAAGGAATGCAGCAGGTGTGATGAATCAGAAATGGCTTCTTGACATAAACTGATGGTATTTTTACTTCTGAAATGAAGGTATTTTATTATTGTGTGTGTTCAACCCTTTTTTGTAAAGCATATTATTTTATAACAATACAAGATATAAAAATAGTTTATTATACTATCCCAGCAGGTGGAGATTACTTTTTCACTACCTAAATGTCCCTAAATATAGAATTTTTGCCTAGAGATGATCCTTCCCCAAATTGTTGGTATGTGTGGATTTTTATTTGAATATTTTCCATCCTCTTTAGAAAACTTTAAGTCCTTCATAGTGTCAGCCATATGTATACAGTAATATACATATTTACAGTACTTTTTAGAAGGTGGCAAATTTTAAAAGCTTTTTGGCAAGACATTCTACTTTAATAAGAAGACTTTAAAGCAAAAAAAGAAGTCTGTACTCAAGATACATGGAAAGGCTAAGCTTCCTCAGTGCTGTGGGGGATAGTTAACTCAAGAGCTACATTTGCTGGGCAGGTCAAGAAAGCTCAGCTTTGGGGAGCCTAGAAGAATCTCCTGGTGCCTTTTCTGATCTCCTCCCTGGGGCACTTTGGAGCTGGTCTGTGCTCCCTTCTCGAGTCTATATTTTGGTTGGGAAAAACTGACATGAGAAATTCCTCTCCAGCATGCTCCCCCTCCCAGAATTTGCCATCCAGGTGAAAGCAGCTTGAAACAATGAAAAGAGTGTAAAAACTATAGAGGTAGACAGTCTGAGGCAAAGGCTTGCCTGCTTTAAACACCCAGAATAAGGGAGTCAGTATCCTGGTTAATAGAGGGAGCATTCAGACTCTTGTAAACAGGAGAACTCCAAAACAACTAATGAGCATAAGCACGGGTCCAGAAAAGACAGGGAGGACCCTGAACACCGCACTCACCTTAGAAAGACCTAAATGATAGGGAAGCTAAGGCTAAAGAAAATCTCTGTCTTATCACCAGCTGGTTACAAAATCAAGAAACAGACATTTCAGGGAGTAAATCACAGCGTTGACGTTTTAAAATATTAAAATGTACAGTGTACAACAAAAGGGTATAAGATGAAGAAACAGAAATAATAGCCCATTCAAAGGAAAAGAATAAAAATCCAGAAAACACTAATGAAGAATACCAGAGTAGGGAGACACAAACAAAGCCTTAAAAAAATGATCAAGGAGATGAAGGAAAATACAGAGGAAGAACTAAAGGATATCAGGAAAACAATTAATGAGCAATACGAGAATCTTAGTAAAAGAGATAGAAATTTTAAAAAGAAACCAAACAGAACTCCTGGAATTGAATACCACAAACAACTGAAATGAAAAATCCCCAGGGAGATTTCAGGGGAAGAATGGAATTGGCAGAAGAAAGAATCAGTGAACTTGAAGACAAGTCACTTGAAATGAGTCAGGCTGAGGAGCAGAGAGAAAAAACAATTTTAAAAGTGAAAGTAGAATAAGACACCTCTGTGAGACCATCAAGCATACCAATATGTGCACTATAGGAGTCTTAAAAGGGGAAGACAGAGAAAGGGGCAGAAGGTATATTCAAAGAAATAATGACAGAGAACTTCCCAAACTTAGCAAAAGACATGAATATGCCCATCCAAGAAGCCCAGAGAACACCAAACAGGAAAAACATGAATAAAAATACACCTCATCATATATGGATCACAATATTGAATGCAAAGGACAAGGAGAGAATTCTAAAAGCCACAAGAGAAAAGCAGCGTGTTATGTAGAAGGGAGTCCCAATTAGATTGAGTGCTGAGTTCTCATCAGAAATCATTGAAGCAATATTATATGCTACCTCTAATGTGAACATTTCTGGGGGAGAATGCATGGGGTGTTGAGCTTCCCTACCTCGATGGTTGCTGATGTGCCCAAAGACATTGGGAACTGGTGGTCTGATGGGCTGAGCCCATCACAGATCTTGCAAAAAAATTTGTTGACTTGGCATGCAGCATACAGGGTCAAAACCATCAAACGATAGAACTTTCCACAAATCCTATCTGGATAACTGCATCTCCAATAATGGCTTGTACTGCAATGGCTGACTGGTTCTTCCATATTCAGTTAAATCCTCATGTGAGCACTATTCTCTAGGGACTAAGTTTCCAAAGGTTCAGAATTTTCCAAACTATCAGTTTCTGGTTTCTTTGTACCCAAGAGTTCAGGTCTTAGCTTATCTCTTTCCTCTTGCATTTTACTATAAACTGCAAGGAGAAGCCAGGTGGCATTCTCCACATTTACTTTGAAATTTTTTCAACTAAGTATGCCAGCTCATGACTTTCAAATTCTGCCTTCCATCCAAAATGAGGACTCAATTTTGTCAAATTCTCTGCCACTTTAAAACAAGGATCACTTTTCTTCCAGTTTGCAATGACACATTCATCATTTCTATCTAAGGCCTTGTTGAAAATATCTTGAGTCCAAATGTCTATAGTCTCTTCAAAGCAATCTAGGCCCTTTCTATTGAGCTTTTCAGAATTCTTCCAGAATCTTCCCCTTATCCATTAAAAAAGCTGTTCCAATATTGTTTGGTATTTGCAAACTCAGTAGCACCCCACTCTCAGTGCCAAAATCTGTTCCAGTTTGCTAAAGCTGCCATTATGCAAAACACCAGAAATGGACAGGCTTTTAAGAGATTTATTAGGTTGCAAATTTACCCGGAGGCCTGGGGCTTCCCTTGAGGGATTATGCACACTAGTGACATAGCACAGCCTTCCCTTGGCAGAGGTCCACAGCTAAGAAGGGGGACCCACTCAGAAAACCCAGAGACGCTACGTCAATGCCGGTGGTTTGTAGGTCAGTGGCAGAGAAAATCCGGGGAAAAACTGAAATGAAGGCTTAGACTCTTGCAACAGCCTTGAATCTCCGGGAACACCTGGGAGGTTTGAATATTAAAGCAGACCTGCTTCCCTGACCACCCAGACACATGTACCATGTTCAGGGCGGACAGCTCCAACAACAAACCCAAACTGAGTTCACCAACTGAACCCCACAAAAATAATTTCCCCACACACCACAGAGACAGAGTTGGAGAGAACTGACTTGAGGGGTATAGATGACTCGGAGACACCATCTGCTGGTTAGTTGGAGAAAGTGTATGCCACCAACTTGTATTTCTGAAAAATTAGATTGGTATTTTTTTTTTTTACAACTTGAAAGAACCCTATCAAGCAAAGCAAATGCCAAGAAGCCAAAAACAACAGAAAATCTTAATGCATATGATAAAACCAGATGATATGGAGAACCCGATCCCAAACACCCAAATCAAAATATTGGAAGAGACATAGTACTTGGCACAATTAATCAAACAATCACAATCAAGGAACGAAAACATGGCACAGGATATAAAAGACATGAAGAAGACCATGGAACAGGATAAAAGGGACATGAAGAAGACCCTAGAAGAGCATAAAGAAGAAATTGCAAGATTAAATAAAAAATAGAAGATCTTACGGAAATAAAAGAAACTGTTGGCCAAATTAAAAAGACTCTGGAAACTCATAATACAAGATTAGAGGAAGTTGAGCAATGACTCAGTGTCCTAGAAGTCCACAGAACAGAAAATGAAAGAACAAAAGAAAGAATGGAGAAAAAATAAAAAAAATAAAAAAGGATCTCAGAGATATGATAGATCAAATAAAACGTCCAAATTTAAGACTCATTGGAGTCCCAGAAGGGGAAGAGAAGGGTAAAGGTCTAGAAAGAGTATTCAAAGAAATTGTTGGGGAAAACTTCCCCAACCTTCTACACAATATAAATACACAAAGCATAAATGCCCAGCGAGCTCCAAATAGAATAAATCCAAATAAACCCACTCCAAGACATATTCTGATCAGACTCTCAAATACTGAAGAGAAGGAGCAAGTTCTGAAAGCAGCAAGAGAAAAGCAATTCACCACATACAAAGGAAACAACATAAGACTAAGTTGTGGCTACTCAGTGGCTGCCATGGGGGCGAGAAGGCAGTGGCATGACATATTTAAAACTCTGAGAGAGAAAAATTTCCAACCAAGAATACTTTATCCAGCAAAACTCTCCTTCAAATTTGAGGGAGAGCTTAAATGTTTCACAGAGAAACAAATGCTGAGAGATTTTCCCAATAAAAGACCTGCCCTACTTCAGATACTAAAGGGAGCCCTACCGACAGAGAAACAAAGAAAGGAGAAAGAGATACAGAGAATTTTAACAGACATATTTTGAACCTTACATCCCAAATCACCAGGACACTCATTTTTCTCTAGTGATCACGGATCTTTCTCCAGAATGGACCATATGCTGGGACATAAAACAAGCCTCAATAAATTAAAAAAAAAACCAAAAACAAAAAAAACAATTGAACATATTCAAAGCACAATCTCTGCCCACAATGGAAGACAAATAGAAGTCAATAATTTTTGAATTGTAACTGCACTATTTACTTCCTACATGATATAAAACACACAAACTATAATGACAAATCAGTGGTTTTGAACTCAATGTAAAATATGTAATTTTTGAAAGAACTATAAAAAGGCGGGGAAATGGAGGAGTATAGGTACATAGTTTGTGTGTCCTATTGAAATTAAGTTGGTATCAAAGAAAAACAAGATTGTTATGGATTTGAGAGTTTAATTTTAAGCCCCACAGTAAACACAAAGAAATTTTCAGAGAATATGACCATAGAGATGAAAAGCAGAGTATGGGTTAAGAGAAATGGGGGAAGGGGCAATGGGGAGTTAAGAAATGAGTGTAGGGTTGCTGTTTGAGGTGAAGGGAAATTTCTAGTAATGGATGGTGGGAAAGAGATAGCATTACAGAATTCTAAAGGTGATTAATCCCACTAATGGAATGCTAAGGAGGGGGTGGAATGGGAAGATTTAGGCTGTATATATGTTTCCACAATTGAAGAAAAAAGAAAAAAAAAAGACAGTCTAAATAGATGACAATTGAATGCCAAGGATTACCCTGGATGGGATCTGAGGATGGAGGACAGGAGGCTCAAAGGGACACGGTTGAGACATAAGGAAAAGGAAATACAGAATGTAAGCTTTGTATCATTGTTGAATCTCTTGTACTTCTTAGCTGCACTTAATGGGATTGCATAAAAGAATGTTCTTGTTTATGGGAAGTGTATATGTGAATTATAGTGTTTGTTCAAGGATGTATGCAGCTAGCTCTCATATGTTCAGAAGACAGAGCAATAGATGATGGATGATAGATAGGAGAGGGAGGGAGGGAAAAAAAAGCGGTGTGACAACATGTTAAAGTTAGTGGATCGGGGTATCGGGGGGGCAGGGAATGCTGGAGTTCTGTGTATGAGGTTTGTATTGTTTTTGCAACTGTTCTTGTAACTTTGAATATATTTCAAAATAAAGTGTGAAAAAAATATACAAGGGTTCTTATTTGGAATGATGGAAAACTTTTGGTAATGAATTGTGGTGATGGTAGCACAACTTTGTGAACACAATTAACAGCACTGAAATATATATCTGAATCTGATTAAAGGGGAGATGCTAGTTTGTATACATGGTAACAGAATAAAAAAAATTTAAAAATCCATGAAATGCACTATGCAAACAGTGAACCCTACGTCAAACCATGGACTATAGTTAATAATACAAGTATAAAAATGTGTTTTTATCAACTGTAACAAATGTTCCACACCAATGCAAGGTGTTAATAATAGGGTGGTATATGGGAGTCCTGTATTTTATGCATGATTGTTCTGTAAACTCACAAAATCTCTAATAAAGGAAAACAATCCAAATATGAGTTAATTATTCATCCATGTTTCAGATATTGCCCTGAGAAATATTTTATCTCAGCATATATTGATTATAATTTGAAGAAAAATGAGCATAATATAAATTTTGAGTCCTGAAAACAACAGTTTAAGACAATGAATTTAATGTCCCACATAACTTTTATTATCATCCTCTGTGATATATAGAAAAAAAGTTTAAAGGTTCTTTCTTTCACATATGTAACTTATAAATCAATTCTATTGTAGCATATGTCTTTTCATGCTCACTAATAAGCTCATAGCAGCTGGTAGTTGCCATTAATGTCTTTCTGATGAGAGAAGCACATGCTACAAATTCATCATTCTGAAGAGAGCAAGGGTGTTTAATCTGTTTCTCTGATCCTTCTCACTTTATTCTCCATTATGCATCCATGATGATTATACAGCTTGTCATACAGAGGTTGGGGTGGCAGAAGAACATAGGATTTGGAGTCAGGGGGCCTGGATTTGGGTCCAGGCCTCCAACTAGCTGTGTGATCACTGGCATGTAACTTAATCTCTCTAAGTCTCAAATTCTTCATGTGTTAAAAGAATCATTCTGTTTACTTCACAGGATATTTGTGATGATTAAATGAGATAATACATGGAAAGCACACCAGAAAGACATTTAAAACATTTTTAATTATTGGAAATTTCAAACATTCTAAGGCTGAGAAAGAGTATATTGAATTTTTATGTAACCATTACCCAATTTCAACAATCATCCACTTATGGTCAGTGATGTTTTATCTATACTACACTTGCTTTCTCCCTCCTCCCTCCAAAAAGAATATTATTTAAGGAATTCCAGATATCGTATCATTCCCATCCTTAAATATTTCAATATGTATTTCTAAAAGGTAGTGTCTCTTTTTTAAAAGCATAAATACAAAATAATTATCATACTTTAAAAATTTAACAAATATCCAGTCAGTATCTGTGACAGTTTGTATATTTATGTCCCCCAGAAAAAGCCATATTCTTTAATGCATTCTTGTGGGGGCAGACATATGAGTGTGGATTGGGTGGGAACCTATTGGTTCAGTGTCCATGGAGATGTGACCCACCCAACTGTAGGTGATAACTCTGATTGGATAATTTCCATGGAGGTGTGGCCCCGCCCATTCAGCCTGGGCCTTGTTTAGTTTACTGGAGCACTATATAAACTCAGACAGAAGGAGCTCATAGCTAGCTGGAGCTGAGACAGACATTTTGAAGATGGCCATTGGAAGCTGATGCAGACATTTTGGAGAACACCATTTTGAAACGCCACCTGGGAGCAAGCAGACACCAGCCACATGCCTTCCCAGCTAACAGAGGTTTTCCGGATGCCAATGGCCTTTCTCCAGTGAAGGTACCCTTTGTTGATGGACACTTTATGGCCTTAAGACTGTAACTATGTAACTAAATAAACCCCCTTTTATAAATGCCAATCCATTTCTGGTGTTTTGCATTCTGACAGCATTAGCAAACTAGAACAGTATCCATTTCCCCAATTGTCACATAAATTTTTTTAGAGTTATTTTGTTTGACTCAGAAACTAAATAAGGCCTACACATAGCATTTGACTGATCTGTCTCTTTAGTCTAATCTAACTAACCTACATGTGCACTGTCCGATACGGTAGCCACTAGCCACATGCGAATTTAAATTTAAATAAAAATTAATAAAAAATTAATAAAAATAAATAACATTAAAAATACACTTCCTCAGTTGTAATAGCCATGTGGATAGTGCAGACATAAAACATTTCCATCTTTGCAGAAGGTTCTATGGGATAATGCTGATCTACAAGTTTCTCTTACCTCTTTATTTTATTCCTCACAATTTAATTGTTGAAGAAACTAGGTCATTTTTCTTATAGACTTTCCCGTATTCTGGATTTTGCTCATTGAGTATCCAATGTTTCATTTAACTTGTTTCTCTGTCCTCTGTATTTCCTAGAAACTGGTGCTTGGAGCTAGAGGCTGAAAAGTTATTCATCATTTTTGTGATCCCAAGTTCTACCATGTGACCTTGAGTACACAATTTGACTATCTAAATATCAGTTCCCGAGGCAGGGCAAGATGGCAGAGTGGTGAGGAGCAGAATTTCATCTCTCCCCTAGAGCAGCTGGCAATTACCCAAGAACTATATGAAACAGTGTTTTCAGGGTCTCCAGTAACCAGTCACACATCAGATGCAAGTTTGGAATTGGAAGAAAAGCTGAGATCGCAGCGAACACTTAATATATGTGGTTATTTTCTATCGGAAAGCCCAGGTTGAGGGATTAGGCTGGGCTTGAGAGGAGACAGAGTACCCACAGTGTCTTTGAATTCCGTATTCACTACTGAAGGCCTCCAGCCCCATCTTTAATTGGCAACTCAGGCTGACCAAGGAATCTACCTGGAGAGGCCCCAAAGAGGAGAGAGGAGAAGGGAATAGTGCCCCTGAGAGACAACTGGAGTTCTGAGGGTTGGGAGAGTGGAGGGAGGCCCAGCTCAACTGGCAGTCCTCCTTCTGGGAATTCAGACCCCAGGGGCTGGAATTCAGATTCCGGCTTCAGTCAGCCACGCCCCCGACAGGATCAGAGTCACCAGGAGAACTAAAGGCTCCACACCTCCTTACACTGGTGGGGGAGCTGCGGGCTGGCCAGCGCCACCTGCTGGACAGGAGAGGAAAAGCACCAATTCTAAAGGCCTCATAGGAGGGTCTCATTCTCAGGGAAACTCCATACCCTCCCAATGAGACCTGGGCCTCACTAGACTGGGAAAATCTGACTAGGGTCGACCATATCTGAGGAGACCCACTCACAAAAAGGTTACATAGAGGCAGAGCAAGAAACAGAAAAAACAAGAGGGGAAAAATTCTGATCAACTAAATAGAACCTAAGTTAGAGGTCTAGAATAAGTTGAACTGAATAACAGAGGCCAGAAAACAAAGCCAACCAACAAGAAAACCACTAGGTAAAAGACAGAAAACAAGCTCCAAAATAAACTAATCAAGAGAATCAGATGCCTAGACAACTTAAGATAACAAGCCATACCAGGAAACACGAAAACATGGACCAGCCAAAGGAACAAACTAATAGCTCAGCTGAGACACAGGAGTGGAGGCAACTAATGCTAAATAAATTTGATGAAATGAAGGAAGATATAGCAAAAGAGCTGAAGGATATAAAGAAGACACTGGCTGACCATAAAGAAGAATTCATAAACTTAAAAAAACAAATGGCAGAACTCATGGGAATGAAGGCCACAATGGAGGAGATGAAAAACACAATGGAGGGACACAACAGTAGATTTGAACAGGCAGAAGAAAGGATCAGTGAACTGGAAGACAGGTCATTCGAATTCATACACACAAAAGAACAGATGGTGAAAAAAATGGAAAAATATGAGCAGGGTCTTAGGGAGCTGAGTGACAACATGAAACGCACAATATACGTGTTATGGGTATCCCAGAAGGAGAAGAGAGGGGAAAAGGGGCAGAAAGGGTAATAGAAGACATATTCACTGAAAATTTCCCAACTCTTATAAAAGACAGAAAATTAGAGATTCAAGAAGTACAACGTACCCCAAATAGAATAGATCCCAATAAACCTACTCCAAGACAGTTACTGGTCAGATTGTCCAATGTTAAATATCAGTTCCCTCATATATAAAGTTGAAAAAAGAACAATACCTTTATCATGTAGTTGTTGTGAAGATTAGATGAGATAATTGGTATAAAGTGGTATAAAGTGCTTAGCCTGGTGCATGTCAACATAATATAGATTAAAATAAAGTAGTTTAATATATAGTAGTTTCTAATATATAATTATTATATTGCTATTAGGCAGTGATTGTCAAATCAAAGTCCAGGGATTGGTTGCATCAAAATCCTCTGGGGACTTTAAAAATGTGTTCTAGAGATTCTAATTCAGTCAATTAGAATGTGGCCAAAAATTTTTAAATTTTTAAACAATTCTAATGCAGTTGTGAACTTGGAAACTGTGATGGCTTTGTGATGTGCCTACTTGGTTAGGCTGAACTACAGGTAACAGAATTCTCTGTCAAGAAATATTTTCTCACAATGATGGAAGGAAATCATCAGCCATTTTGTACATATATACACATTCTCCAAATTATTCAATCAAACACTATTCTAGGTGCTTCTGTGAAGGAATTTTGTAATTGTAAATTTCCTGATCAGTTGACTTTAAGTTAATCAAAATGGCAACTATCCTGGGTCACCCTGATTGAATTAGCTGGCAGGTCTTTAAAAGAGGGTTTAGCCCAGGACCCTCCCAAGCATTTAAAGAAGAATTAACACCAATTCCTCACAAACTTCCAAAAAAAGAAGAGGAAGGAAAACCTCCCAGTTCATTATGAGTTCATTATTACCCTAATACCAAACAAGGCAAAGATGTCACAGGAAAAGAAAACTAAGACCAACATCTCTTTTAAATATAGATGCAAATATCCTCAACAAAATACTCACAAACTGAATCCACCAACATATAAAAAGGATTATAAAACTTGACACAGTGGTATTTATCCTATATAAATGTAAGGTGGGTTTAACATCCGAAATCAATTAATGTAATATGCTATATCAATATATTATTTTAAAATATACCAATAATAGATACCAAAAAAAAGCATTTGACAAAATTCAATACCTTTTCATAATAAAAGTCCTCAATAAGCTAGGAATAAAAAGGAACTTCCTCATCATGAGAAGCTACAGTAATAAAAATTGTGTACTACTGATATAAGGACATATAAACCAATGGAATACAATTGAGAGTCTAGTAATAATCCCACACATCTATGGCCAATAGATTTTTTTAAATTCAATTTTATTGAGATTATTCACATACCATACAATCATCCAAAGTACACAATCAATTGCCCATGGTACCATGATACAGCTGTGCATCCATCATCACAATTAATTTTTTTTTAATTTTTAGAACACTTTCATTACTCCAGAAAAGAAATAAAAACAAAAAAGAAAACTCAAATCCTCCCATATGCCTACCCCCGCCCCCCATTATTGACTCATAGTATGGTAAGTACATTTGTTACTGTTGATGAAAGAATATTAAAATACTACTAACTGTAGTACATAGCTTGCAGTAGGTATATTTTCCCCCATATACCCCTATATTATTAACTTCTACTTATAGTGTCATACATTTATTTTACTTCATGAAAGAGATCTCTAATATTTGTATAATTAATCATGGACATTGTTCACAACAAGATTCACTGTTTTATACATTACCATATTTTAACCTCCAACTTTCCTTCTGGTGACATACGTGACTCTAAGCTTCCCCTTTCCACCACATTCACATACACCATTCAGCACTGCTAGTATTCTCACAATAACATGCCTCCATTACCTTGTCCATTTCTAAACACTTAAGTTCAACCTAGTTAAACATTCTGCTCATAATAAGCAACTGCTGCCCATTCTTTAGCCTTGTTCTATGTCCTGTTAACTTATATTTCATGTCTATGAGTTTACATACTATAATTAGTTCATATCAGTGAGACCATACAATTTCTTACTTTTGTGTCTGACTTATTTCACTCAATATAGTGACCTCAAGGTTTCTTCATCAACCCATTTTTTGTTTTTTTTTTTAAGAAGGTTTTGTTCACCCACCATACATTCCATCCTAAGTGGACAATTGATGGCTCCCTGTATAATCACATATTTATGCATTCACCACCATCACTACTATCTATATAAGGACATCTCCATTTCTTCCACAAAGAAGGAGGAAGAGTCAAAGAAGGTGGAGAGACAAAAGAAAAAGAAAAAAAAATGACAGCTAAAAGGCAAAAAAAGGGAAGATAGAATTAAAGTAAAATACAATAAAAGACTCAGACAACATCACCAATGCCAAGAGTCCCATACCCCTTCTTTATATCCCCCTTTTATAGGCATTTAGCTTTGGTATATTGCCTTTGTTACATTAAAGGAAGCGTAATACAATGTTTCTGTTAACTATAGTCTTTATTTGCATTGATTGCATTTTCCTCCCAATACCATCTCATTTTTAACACTTTGAAAGGTTGACATACATTTGTTCTCCCTCATGTAAAACATGTTTGTACATTTTATCACAAGTGTTGAGCACTCTAGGTTTTACTGAGTTATACAGTCCCCATCTCTATCTTTCCTCTTTCCTTCTGGCGTCCCACATGCTCCTAACCTTCCTCTTTCAACCACACACACAGTCATCTTTGTTCAGTGTACTTACATTGCTGTGCTACCATCTCCCAAAATTGTGTTCCAAACCTCTCACTCCTGTCTTTTCCTAACTGTCTGTAGTGCTCCCTTTATTATTTTCCTGTAGAGCAGGTATCTTGTTCACAAACTCTGTCCTTGTTGGTTTGTCAGAGAATATTTAAAACTCTCCCTCCTATTTGAAAGACAGTTTTGCCAAATATTGCATTCTTGGTTGGTGGTTTTTCTCTTTCAGTATCTTAAATATATCACCCAACTTCCTTCTTGCCTCCATGGTTTCTACTGAGAAATCTGTACATAGTCTTTTCAAGCTTCCTTTGTATGTGATGGATCGCTTTTCTCTTGCTGCTTTCAGGATTCTCTCTTTGTCTTTGATGTTTGATAATCGGATTATTAAGTGTTTTGGCATAGGTCTATTCAGATCTATTCTGTTTGGGGTATGCTGAGCTTCTTGGATCTGTAATTTTATGTCTTTCAAAAGAGATGGGAAATTTTCATTGATTATTTCCTCTATTATTGCTTCTGCCCCTTTTCCCTTCTCTTCTCCTTTTGGGACACCCATGACACATACAGTCATGTGCTTCATTTTGTCATTCAATCCCCTGAGACATTGCTCATATTTTTCCATTCTTTTCCCTCTGTTCTTTTGTGTTTAGGATTTCAGGTGTCTTGTTCTCCAGTTCCTGTTTTCTTCTGCCTCTTGGGATCTGCTGTTTTATGTCTCCATTGTGTCTTTCATCTCTGTGTTGTGCCTTTCATTTCCATAGATAATGCCAGTTGTTTTTTCAAACTTTCAGTTTCTACCTTATGTTCACCCAGTGTTTTCTTTATACCCTCTGTTTTTTTTTTGCCATATCTTCCCTGAACACATTGACTTGGTTTTTGAATTGATTTAACATATTTCTTTGAAAATCTTTAAATAATTGTTTCATTAAAGAGAAACAATATCTCAACTGTATCTTAATTGAAGTCTAAGTTTGCTCCTTTTACTGGGCCATACCTTCATTTTTCTTAGTGTAGATTGTAGTTTTCTGCTGTCTAGTCATCTGGTTTCCTTGGTTACCCCAATCAGATTTTTCCAGACCAGAACAGATTCAGGTCTCAGAATGGGGTTATGTTCAGTGTCAAGTTTCTCTGAAGGTGTGTCTTAGAAGATTGACAGACTTTCCTGTGAGGTCTCTAGCCACTGGGCTTTCCCTAACCTGTCTAGCAGGTGGCGCCTCTCTGCCTGTCACTCCCAACTGGTGTGAGGAGGTGTGGCCCCTTTAATTCTCTGCTTAGGTTGTTTCTGTTTTGACTGTTTTTTACCCCAGATCCTGGAGTCTGAGTTCTGAAGGGAGGCTCACAGTAGAGCTGGGCCCCACATCCTTCCTCTTAGGGAAGATACACCACTTAGGGAGCTATCATCTGCATTTGAATTACTCCTTTGTCTCTCTGACTCTGTTAACTCTACCCCTGTTTGGATCAGAGCGCTGCAAATGAAAATGGCTGAGGCTCTCTCCACTGAGCCACTCAGGTTGAGAGAGAAAAAAAGGGAAGAAAGGTCCCTCTCAGAGTCAGTCTACAGCCCCCCAGTTTCACCTGTCGGTCGGAGAAAGCACCTGGGCTTCTGGGCTACCTTTCCCGAGGCACAAGTGCTTTCTGGCTCTCTAAGTTCAGTCATCTTTAAAAGCCTCTGTATTTTTCCTCCCTCCCCCCACACCCCATGGCAGAGGTAAGTATTTATTTTAATACAATTCACCTGAAAACAAGGACAGTTTCATTTCTGTATTTCTATCTGTCTTCCAACAAATGAAACTCTACCAATATTTCCTAGTTATTTATTGTCTTACACACACACACACACACACAACAGTAAAAGAATATGAAAAAAAAATGCAGAGACTCAACTTTTGGAAATAT
Source organism: Choloepus didactylus (assembly GCF_015220235.1). NCBI lineage: Eukaryota > Metazoa > Chordata > Mammalia > Pilosa > Megalonychidae > Choloepus > Choloepus didactylus. Next base: position 57,167,581 of record NC_051310.1, on the reverse strand, counting down.
GTGTCAATCAACATTATTTGCATGTGGGCACATTGAACAAATAGAGCCAGTATCTTACTTACTTTCATGGAAATATAGAATTGTATATTTCTTATCAGAGTAAGGTCAAGGTATTTTGCATTTTCATGACCAGCTTAAAATTAATATAATTTGTAAAGACTAGATTCATTATAACATTCTGACATAGTGGGTGAAACTGATAACTGTTTTCTATATTATTTATAATAGTGTGTACTTATGTTTAGTTATAAAAATTATACTAGAAGGGAAAAGATTATTAAGTAGTACATCTATCTACATGCATGGTAATTTCATAATAAAACACCATACAAAATTATTTATAGCTAAATTTTTGGCAATTAGTACATTTTACAAGATACAAGCAAGGACGTAATATTTTAACCACAAAGTTTTGATTTAGGAATTTAAATTTTACAGCACTATTGTAGTGCTATTGTAGACAACAATATTATTGTCTAAGTTTGCCAGGGCTGCTGAACAAATAACATGGACTTAATGGCTTAAAAAATAGGAAATTGTTGTTTCACAGTTTTGGAGGCCAGAAATCCAAAATTGGGTCATGCATTCTCTGAAGTCTGTTATGCTGTGGTGGTGGCTGGCCAGCAATCCCTGACTCACTTTCTGTTTCTGTCACACAGTCATCAGCCTCTGGGTCTATCTCCTCCAACTATGTCAAAGTGTCCTCGCTTAAAAGGAGTCAGTCCACCCAGGGAAGTGAATCTCCCTGGCAACGTGGAATATGACTCCCGGGGAGGAATGTAGACCCGGCATCGTGGGATGGAGAACATCTTCTTGACCAAAAGGGGGATGTGAAAGGAAATGAAATGTGAAAGGAAATGTGAAAGGGGGATGGCAGAGAGATTCCAAAACGAGCCGAGAGTTCACTCTGGTGGGCACTCTTACGCACACTTTAGACAACCCTTTTTAGGTTCTAAAGAATTGGGGTAGCTGGTGGTGGATACCTGAAACTATCAAACTACAACCCAGAACCCATGAATCTCGAAGACAGTTGTATAAAAATGTAGCTTATGAGGGGTGACAGTGGGATTGGGAATGCCATAAGGACCAAACTCCACTTTGTCTAGTTTATGGATGGATGTGTAGAAAAGTAGGGGAAGCAAACAAACAGACAAAGGTACCCAGTGTTCTTTTTTACTTCAATTGCTCTTTTTCACTCTAATTATTATTCTTGTTATTTTTGTGTGTGTGCTAATGAAGGTGTCAGGGATTGATTTAGGTGATGAATGTACAACTATGTAATGGTACTGTAAACAATCGAAAGTACAATTTGTTTTGTATGACTGCGTGGTATGTGAATATATCTCAATAAAATGATGATTAAAAAAAAAAAAAAAAAAAAAAAAAAGGAGTCAGTCATATTAGATTAAGGTCCCCCAGATTCAATTTGTCCTCACCTTAACTAATAATATCTTCAAATCTATTTACAGTGGATTTGCATCCACAGGACCAGGGGTTAGAACTTAAACATTTCTTTGTGGAGAATGTGATTCAATCCATAACAAACACATATTGAACAAGCATTTCCTGAAAAACTAGGTCCTGCAGAATATACTAAGGATACATGTATGAAATGGAAGAAGAGTTTCCTGATTAAGAAATGAACTCTCAAATAGTAAGTGGAGCAAAGATAAAGGCAATTATAATATGTTATAATGAGTTCCATAATAAGGTATGCAGAATATATGCAGAGAAACCACAATGGTGGGCACTTTCCATGGCCACAAAGAGGTTCTCAAGAGATGATATCCATGTTAAGTCTCATCAATCAGGCATATATTTTACCTTATTTTGAAAGACTTATATCATTGTCTTAGTTTGATGGGGTTGCTGTAACAAAGCACCACAGACTAGACAGATTCCTTAAACAAAGGAAATTTGTTATCTCATAGTTCTGGAATTAAACACTCCAAAATCAAGGTGTCAGCAGTGCCATGCTTCGTCTTAAAGGGGAGAATATATTCTATACCTCTCTCCTGGCACTTGATGGGTGGCCAGAAGTCTGTAGTGCTCCTTGGCTAGAGGCAGCATAACTCAGTCTCTACTGCATCACACAGGTCTCTCTCTCTCTCTTTACATGCCCAAATTACCTGTCATTTCAAGGACAACAGACATATTGGGTTAGGCCCTACCCTAATCCTGTTCAACTTCATCTTAACTAATAACATCTTCAAATATCTTACTTACAATAAGATCACATTCTTTAGGACTTGAACATATCTTTTTGGGGACATTATCATTTTTTAGGAAAAGCTAATCTTGTACCTGGACAATATTGACATGTACAGATTCATCATTATCTGGACAATATCTATGACTAGACATATCTTCAAGGATTCATGCTTCAGTTTCCTAGTCAATGTATGATTTTTTGAAGTAAAATGTGTTAGAGCAGAACTTATATTTAGTTGTTGGTACAGATCAAACTCACTCCTTTGCTAACATTAGCAATTAATACATTTTCTCTGCATGGCATGGGGTAGCTGAGGATTGCTGTAGAATCTCACACAATCAGACAGAATTTAAACCTAAGCATTCACACTTTTCAATCTCAAACTGACCCTCAGTAATCCCTCAATATCCTACTGGATTTTTCCAATACTTGAGTAATATATGCAATGACTTTTAAAATTGTATCCATTATCAGCATTTGATATTATGTCATATTTCACCATGAAAATAAAAGACAAAACAAAAATTGTTTTAAATTCCTGGGCCAGATTATCCAAACCTCTCTGTGTGGTCTCTATCATCTTTATTTTAACACTTATTTTAAAGATTGTAAAGATTGTGTTTTTCCTCCTATCAAGACAATCTTTCCATTTGTTTTCTGAATCTCTTCCTCTTCTACTTTTTTCTGCATCTCTAGTCTTTTCTTTTTTTTTTTTTTTTTTTTTACAATATGTGGACAGTTATGTTTGTCCCCCAGCAGTTATTCCAGCTTATTTGCTAGTTGGTCCTCATTATTTATTAGTTGTTCCAGGGGACCAGCTAAGTTCCTCACCTCTCTAAGCCACCATCTTGCCCCTCCTCCCTCCAATTGATTTTTGATGAGGGTGCTGTGCCAGTTTCAAACTGTTATGGACCCCAGAAGAGCCATGATCTTTTAATCCAATCTTAAGGTGGAACTTTTTAATTGAGTCTTAACATGGAGATGTGACTCTCTCAACTGTGGGTGATAACTCTGGTTGAATTATTTCCATGGAGGTGTGGACTCTGCCCATTTAGGGTGGGTCTTGATTAGTTCACTGGACTGCTTAAGAGAGTTCAAGAGCTGACACACACTCTGATGCTTGGAGATGCTTGAAGATGTGGACAGAAGGATGTTTGGAGATGCTAAACTAAGAGATGAAGCCCAGAGGTTGCCCCAGAGAAGTTAACAGAGGACCCCCAGATGCTTAGAGAGAAACACCCTGGCAGAAAGAAGCAAAGATGCACAAAAGCTGTGAGAGAGGAGTGAAGACAGAGCTCAGAGACATTTTGGAGAAAGTCATTTTGAAACACAGCCTGGGAGCAGAGGACCAGCAGATGCCAGCCACATGCCTTCCCAGCTGACAGAGGTGTTCCAGATGCCATTGGCCATTCTTCAGTGAAGGTATCCTCTTGTTGATGCCTCGGTTTGGACACTTTTATGGCCTTAGAACTGTAAATTTGTAACCGAATAAATCCCCTTTGTAAAAGCCAATACACAAAAGCAAAAAAAAAAAAAAAAAAAAGCCAATACATTTCTGGTATTCTGCATAACAGCAGTTCTAGCAAACCAGAACAGGTGCCAATGAGGAAAGAATAGTTTCTTCAACAAATGTGCTGGGAAAACTGGATATCCACAGGCAAAAGAATGAAATTGAACCCCTAGCTCATACCATACAGAAAAATTAACTCAAAATGGATCAAAGACCTAAATATAGGTGCTAAAGTTGAAACTCTTAGAAAAAAATAGGGAAAATCTTCAGGCAATTTTATTTGGAAGTAGACTCTTAGATATGACACCAACCACAAGCAAAAAAACAAAAAAATAGATAAATTGGTTCTCATCAAGACTAAAATCTGTGCATCAAAGGACATTATCAGTAAAGTGACAAAAATTGATTGTGGTGATGAATGCAAAACTATATGATGGGAGGAGGAGCTAAGATGCAGCATAGAGAGGAGTGGAAGACTGTTAGTACCCCCGGAACAATTCATAAATGACAAAAAAACTAGAAAATAACCTGGAATAACTGTGGGGAGACAAATGTGACTGTTCACTCATCATCCACCAACCTGAATTGGGAGGAATGCCTGAGATTGCAGTGTAAAATCTGTAAGTAAAAACTGCAGACCCACGCTGAGAGCCGAGAGCCGAGAGCCCCTCCCTCACAGAAGCCTCGCGGTGCTAGACAGCAGCAGTAGTGTACCTCAACCCAGCTCCAACTGCGGTTTTAATGTTAACTGCTCAATACAGGCAGTGAATCCTCAACAAGCAGACAGAGGTTTTTGGTGACAACTGATCTTGGGAGAGTCAGGGGACATATCTGTCTCAGGACAGGGAGCCCAGAGGATCCAGTGCTATTTCTGGCTGATGGGTGAATCTGGGAGCTTTCTGTCCCTTTCTCTCTCTGTGGAGAAAGCCTTAGCCATTTTCAGCCCACAGCACTTTGTGGTAAAGAAAGCCTCAGCCATTTTAAAATTGCAACACTTTCACCAGCACAGTCAGAGAAACAAAGCACTTATTGATATGCAGATGACCTCTCTGGAGGGGGCATAGCTTCCCAAGAGGAAAGGGAGGGGCCCAGCTCTACTGCCTGCCTTACCGGAACCAGACCCCAAAGCCTGGAGGAGGAGAGCCACAGGCCACACCCTCTTACACCAGCTGATGACAGGCTGACAGGTGCACCTGCCAGGCAGAAAAGCACAGGTGTGTCAATCCTCTAAGAAAAGCCACCAGGGAAACCAGATACTGAATATTTCCTCCTTCTGTGGCCTGAGCCTGTTGTCATCTGGGAAAACCTGATTGGGGTGGCCTAGGAGGTCAGATGACTAGACAACAGAAAACTACAACCTACACTAAGAAAAAAAAAGTTATGGCCCAGTCAAAGGAAAAAACATACACTTCAACTGAGATACAGGAATTTAAACAACTAATGCTAAATCAATTCAAAGAGTTCAGAGAATATTTTGCAAAAGAGATAGAGGCTGTAAAGAAAACACTGGGCATACATAAGGCAGAAATAGAAAGTTCAAAAAAACAACTAGCAGAATCTAAGGAAATGAAAGGCACAACACAAGAGATGAAAGACACAATGGAAACATACAACAACAGATCTCAAGGGGCAGAAGAAAACACCTGAAAGCCTACACGCAAAGGAGATGGAGAAAAGAATGAAAAAATATGAGCAATGTCTCCAGGAACTTAAGGATGAAACAAAGAACAAGAATGTACATATCATTGGTGTCCCAGAAGGAGAAGAGAAGGGAAAAGGGGCAGAAGCAATAATAGAGGAAATAATCAATGAAAATTTCCCATCTCTTTTGAAAGACATAAAATTACAGATCCAAGAAGCACAGCATGCTCCAAACAGAATAGATCTGAATAGGCCTACACCAAGACACTTAATAATCAGACTATCAAATGTCAAAGACAAAGAGAGAATCCTGAAAGCAGCAAGAGAAAAGCAATCCATTACATACAAAGGAAGCTTAATAAGACTATGTGTGGATCTCTCAGCAGAAACCATGGAGGCAAGAAGGAAGTTGGGTGATATATTTAAGATACTGAAAGAGAAAAACCACCAACCAGGAATCCTATATCCAGCAAAGCTGTCCTTCATATATGAGGGAGAGCTCAAAATATTTTCCGACAAACAGACAATGAGAGACTTTGTGAACAAGACACCTGCCCTACAGGAAATACTATAGGGAGCACTACAGAATGATAGGAGAAGACAGGAGTGCATGGTTTGGAACACAATTTTGGGAGATGGTAGCACAGCAAAGTAAGTACACTGAACAAAGATAACTATGAATACAGTTGAGAGAGGAAGGTTGGGAGCATGTGAGACACCAGAAGAAAGGAGGAAAGATAAAGACTGGAGTTGTGTAACTTGGTGAAATCTACAGTGTTCAACAATTGTGATAAAATGTACAAATATGTTCTTTTATGAGGGAGAACAAGCAAATGTCAACCTTGCAAGGCGTTAAAAATGGGAAGGCATTGGGGGAGGGATGCAATCAATGTAAACTAGAGACTATAACTAACAGAATCATTGTATTATGCTTCCTTTAATGTAACAAAGGTGATATACAAAGGTAAATGCAGATAAGAGGAGGGGATAGGGGAGGCATGTTAGACACTCGACATTGGTGATGTTGTCTGACTCTTTACTCTACTTTGGTTTAAGGTTATTTTTCCTTTTGCTGCTTCCTGGCTGTCATTTTTTTTTCCTCTTTCTTTTGACTCTCTACCTTCTTTGACTCTCCCTCCTGCCTTGTGGAAGAAATGTAGATGCCCTTATATAGACAGTGGTGAAGGTGGTGCACACATAAATATGTGGCCATACAGAGAACCATTGATTGTTTACTTAGGATGGAATGTATGGTGTGTGAACAAAACCATCTTAAAAAAAAATGGGTTGATGACAAAACCTCAAGGGCAATATACTGAATGAAATAAGCCAGAGACATAAGGACAAATATTGCAGGGTCTCACTGATAAGAACTAATTATAATATGTAAACTCATAGTCACGAAATATAAAGTACCAAGATACAGGATGAGGCTTAAGAATGGGGAGTGGTTGCTTAGTATGAGCAGAATATTCAACTAGGATGAACTTAAATGTTTGGAAATGAGCAGAGGCATGGGTAGCAAGATGTGAGAATAACTAACAGCGCCGAATGGTGCGTGAATGAGGTGGAAAGGGGAAGCTCAGAGTCATATATGCCACCAGAAGGAAAGTTGGAGATTAAAAGATGGGAATGTATAAAACTGAATCCTATGGTGAGCAATGTCCATAATTAACTGTACAAATATTAGAAATCTCTTCCATGAACCAGAACAAATGTATGACAATACAATTAGGAGTTAATAATAGAGGGGCTTATAGGGAAGAAATATATACCTATTGCAAACTATATACTACAGTTAGTAGTATTTCAAATGTTCTTTCATAAACAGTAACAAATGTACTATACCAACACTGTGAGTCAACAATTGAGGGGGGTTGGTTAGGGATATGGGAGGATTCGAGTTTCCTTTTCTTTTCTTTTCTTTTTTTTTTTCATCTTTCACTTTATTTCTTGTCTGGAGTAATGAAAAGGTTCTAAAATTTGAACAAAAATCAAGTGTGGTGATGGATGCACAGCTGTATGAGGGTACCAGGGGCAACTGATTGTACACTTTGGATCTCTGGATAATTGTATGGCATCTGAACAATCTCAATTAAAATAAAAAAAAAAAAACAAAGTTTATGATGAAACTGTGAACCATTGATTGTACACTTTGGAAGATCATTTGGTAAGTGAATATATCTCATAAAATTGCATTAAAAAAGGAAAGTGAAAAAACAACCTTCAGATTATGAGAAAATAGTTGCAAATAATAAATCTAATAATGACTTGTATTTAGAATAAAGAACACTTACAATTCAATAATAAAAAGACAACTCATTACAAATGGACAAAGGACTTGAACAGATATTTCCCTAAAGAAGATATATAAATGGCCAGTAAGCACATGAAAAGATATTTGGCATTATCAGCCATCAGGAAAATACAAATCAAAACCACAATGATATTCCACTTTACACCCTCTAGGATGGCTATTGTTTATAAAAACAGAAAATAATAAGTTCTGGTTAGGACACAAAGAAATAGGAACACTTACATATTGCTCGTGACACTATGGAATTGTGCAGTCACTGTGGAATTCAGTCTGGCAGTTCCTCAGAAAACTGAAAATAGAATTACCATATGACTCAGCAATCCCACCTTTTGGCATATCCCCCCAAAAATTGAAAGCAGGGACTAGAAAAGATATTTGTACACCAATGTTCATAGTAGCATTATTCACAATACCTAAAAGATGGAAACAACCCAGGTGTCTATCAACAGATGAATGGATATACAAAATTTGGTATATACATACAATGGAATATTATTCAGCCATAAAAATGAATGATGCTCTAATACATGCTATATCATGGATAAATCTTGAAGACATAATGTTGAGTGAAATAAGCTGGACACAGAAGAACAAATATTGTATGATCTTGCTTATATGAAATACCAGAATAAGCATCCTTCATAGAGAAAGATGGTTTATAGGTCACCAGAGTTGGGTGGGGGTAGTGCTGGAAGAGAGAGCTATAGCTTACTGAGTTAAGAGTTTCTCTTTGAGGTGATGAAAAAGTAGGAATATGGTAGCACTGTATTGTGAATGCAATTAATACTACTGAATTGTACACTTGAATGTGGTTCAAATGGGATATATTAAGTTTGTATATTTGTTACTACAATAAAAAAATTTAAAAAAACACTATGAAAACCACACCACACTAGGATGGCTATGATAAAAAAATACAGAAAAAATGTGTTGGTGAGGATGTGGAGAAATTGGACCTCATACACTGCTGGTGGGATTGTAAAATGATGCAGCTGCTTTGGGAAACAGTCTGGAAGTTCCTCAAAAGGTTAAACATAGAGGTTATCAAATAATCCAGCAATTCCACTCCTAGAGAAATGAAAACATAGTTCCAAACAAAATCTTGTGCTTGAATGTTGATAGCGGCATTATTCATAATAGCCAAAAAAGTGAAAACAACCCAATTGTCTATCAACTGATGAATGGATAACTTTTTAAAATGTGTATATCTACATCTGCTGGTTTGGATATATTATGTCCCCCAAGAAAAACCCATGATCCTTTAATCCAATCTTGTAGGATATTCGGGATTAGGTTGTTTCCATGGAGATGACATATCCAACTGTGGATGGTAACTTTGAGTAGAGTATTTCCATGGATTATTTGAGTGGATTATTTCCATTGCTTCCTGCCCATTCACTGTGGGTCTTGATTAGTTTACTGGGTCCTTTAAAAATGCTGGCCAGACAGAGACAATTGCTGGCTCAGCTCAGAGATGCTTGGAGTTGCAGACCCCTGATGTTGGCTGATGCTTAGACATTTTGGAGAAAGCCATTTTGAAACACAACCTGGGAGCAGACGCAAACCACATACCTGTGCCTTCCCAGATGATAGAGGTTTTCCAGAAACCATAGGTGTTCTTCAGTGAAGGTACCCGATTGTTGATGCCTTTGTTTGCATGCTTTTATGGCCTTAGGACTATAACTTTGTAACCAAATAAACCCCCTTTATAAAAGCCAAACCATTTCTGGTTGCATAATGGCAGCATTAGCAAACTGGAACACTACACAAAGGAATATTATTTGGCAATAAAAAGGAATGAAGTATTGAAACATGGTACAACATCGATGAACATTATGCTAAGTGGAAGAAGCCAGTCATAAAGGCCACGTGTTGTATGATTCCATTTATATGAAATGTCCAGAATAGGCAAAACTATGGAGATAGATAGAGAGTAGATTAGTAGTTGTCTAGGGCTAGGGGTTAGGATGGTAAGGGGAGGGGTTGGGAGAAAATCAGGAATGATGGCTAACGGGTAGTATTTCTTTTAGGGGTGATGAATTGTGGTGATGTTTGCACAACTGTTAATATGGCAAACACCATTGAATTTTACACTTTAAATAGATGAATTGTATGACATGTGAATACCATCAATAAAGCTATTATTTTTAAAGAGGGGGTGCTTATGTCTTTTCTGAGCCCAGGGACTCCATTCAGCAGCTGGGTTTGAAATTGCTCTCTCTTCCCTCTGGATCTTCCTTCCTGACTGCCTGTTATCAACAAGTGTTTGCCTTTACGGGTCCATTTTCAGCGTGCTCATCATATCCCCTTTCCAACTGCCGGCACTGTGGACTTCGGGCTAGCTTAGCTAGCTCCCACCATTGCATCAGCCAAGTTCTTGTACTAAACGACCTAACCAACTAATTTTGCTTCTCTGTTTGAAAACTGTTACAGAAATCAGGGTACCAAAGTGTCCATCTATTGTGATTTGAGAATGGTGCTGTTCTGTAAAACACCAGAAATGGATTGGCTTCTATAAAGGGGTTTATTTGGTTACAAAGTTGCAGTCTTAAGGTCATAAGAGTCTCCAAGCTAAGGCATCAACAACAGGGTACCATCACTGGAGAAAGGCCATTGGCATCTGGAAAATCTCTGTTAGCTGGGAAGTCACGTGGCTGGTGTTTGCTCCCAGGCTGCGTTTCAAATTCTCCAAAATGTCAGCGTCAGCTTTCGTAGCCATCTTCAAAACCTCTCTCTCAGCTGCAGCAAGTGTCTGGGCCTTTGTGGCTCTTTTTAAAGTACTGCAGTAACCAGTCAAGATCCACGCTGAATGGGTGGGGCCACACCTCCATGGAAATAATCTAATCAAAGGTATTACTCACAGTTGAGTGAGTCACATCTCCATGGAAACAACCTAATCCAAAGATTCCAACCTAATCAACACTAATATGTCTGCCCCCACAAGATTGCATCAAAGAACATTGCGTTTTTGGGGACATAATACATCCAAACCAGCACATCATCTGAATATTTATCTCAAGAATCCAAGGTGGGTAGCTGATGGAGGAGTAAGGGACCCAGGATTCCACCACATATCACATCAATACCACTGTCTTCTGGAGTGATGGTCAGCTAGCGTTTGGTCAGCAGAGTGCAGCAGTAGTTGGGATTTGAAGAGCAGCCTCACAAAGGAAGGAGCAAACCATGGTGATAATTTCCTACTCCACAGAGAAGAGCACTCTTTCTTTTTGACCACAAGCCTGATTTTTAAGCCCAATGGATCAAGAAAACAAAAAGCTGAGGGATATTGGGAGGGGGTGCACTTATTTCCCTGCCTGATCTTTCCCTCACTGTGGTAAAGCGACCCTCCTGGTCTCTATTTGGCCCTCATACATTCTTGGTGACTGCTTAGTTATTGGGTGAAGCAACTTAGTGAGTGCTGAGTTTCAAAGAGTAAATGGGTGTGTATAGCCTAAATATATTCTCTTTCTTTTTTGGGAATTGAGCTTTCTCCAGGGAGCCCAAATTTTCCTTTGCCTTTCTATTCCGTAAATTTTTATATACCTGACTCCATGTGGGCCAGCCTGGGGTAGCCCAGAAATGCCCATCCTGGATAGGCAAGATGGTCTTCTAAGCGTGGGACTCAGTTTCCCACAGGTGTATGCCATCTTATTTGCTCTAGTCTTTTTAATAATAAAGGTGAGATTTTGCCTCTTCCCAAGCCCTAATACCTTCTTGTTTATTTTATTTCTTAATTGATTCACAATTTGGGTACAGAAGAGAGGGTCTTCTGGTTTGCTAATCCTGTCGTTTTGCAAAACATGAGAAATGGATTGGCTTTTATAAAGGGGGTTTATTTGGTTATGAAGTTACAGTCTTAAGGACATAAAACATACAAGGTAAGGCAGAAAGGCCATTGGCACCCAGAAAACCTCTGTTAGCTGGGAAGGCACGTGGCTGGGATCTGCTTGCTCCCAGGTTGCATTTCAAGATGGCGCCCTCCAAAATATCAGCTTTCAACAGCCATCTTTCTAAAATTTGTCTCTCAGCTGCAGCTCTCCAAAATGTCACTCACAGCCGCTTTGAGTTCCTTCTGTTTGTCAGCTCTTTTATACGGCTCCAGTAATTTAATTAAGACCCACCCTGAATGGGTGGGTAACACTTCCATGGAAATTATCCAATCAAAGGTCTTGCCCACAGTTGAGTGAGTCACATCTCCATGGAAACACTCAATCAAAGGATTTCAACCTCATCAACACTAATACGTCTGCCCCACAAGACTGCATCAAAAACCATGGCATTTTGGGGGACATAATATATCCAAACTGGCACAGGGGATAATAGTTAATGACCCTCTCAAAGACCCCAGCTTGAGGCAATAGAAGGATCAACTTACAGAAAAGTTTTGCACATGCACAATAGTGATGCCTGGAGTAACAGATGGAGTCTTATTCTTTTGTAAGCGTTGGAAGAGATCCTTGAGATCACTCAGCAGCTTGATAATAACCCAATCCATTGAGGCCAATAGAGATTAAGTAATGTGTCCAAGGCCACCCAGTCACCTAGTTACGTATTAGAAAAAGAACCCTAATTTTCTCTCAGCCCACTTCAATTTCCACCGTACCCCGCTGCTTCCTTAACATGCTGAGATAAAAAATAGCACATTATGCTATTTTTTCTCATCCACTTCTCTGAAGATCACGATTTTGTCATTTCTACAAATGAAGAAATAAATGCACTTACGTTAAATAAATTTCCCATGGGAGAAGGGCTTATCAGAGGTAGTACCAGAAATGAAATACAGTACTCTAATCTTAGTCCAAGGCTGTATACATGAAGTCATTTTTTCCTGTTGAAATGCTAACTGAAATGAATAGAAGAGTGGGACACCATAGAAGTACATTGTCGTGACAGAACCTCTGGTTCACGGCGCTAACTTGACTGATGATTTTTATTTCCTTTTCCTGCATGATGTCACAGTATGTTGTGGTATTAAAATTTCCTCCTGTAAGAATAGAAGGAAATAAGTAGAATGAGGTGTTACTGCTTAACTCCAAAGCCTGTGATCTTAATTAACCATGATGTTTACTGCTAGATCTGTAAGGTGAAAAAGTACATTTTTAGACAGTAGTATGAAAATTTAGGCAAATTCCTAGAAGTGGTTATTTATATGATATTCAAGAAAGTAATATAATTCAGCACTTGGGCATTGCAGATTTCTTTAAATTATCAACTGTGCAGTTTTATTGTTGGGAATGCAGTAAGGTGACAGACACACACCAGGCCACTAAGATGACATCACAGAGGATTATTTTAAATAATCTCTGTTGATGAGGTCATTACTCTGATTTTCCACAAAATCTATAAACACATTTGGTTTTGATTTTCTACCAAAAGGTCTTTAAACTTAAACTTCTAAAATTGAGTTTCAATGTTTAGAATTACATACTCATTCATTTACCAAGTAGTTTCTGAGCACCTACTGTGTACAGGCACCATATTTTAGGCACTGGGGATAAAGTGATAAAGAGAACAAAGTCCCTGATCGCACTGAACAGAGGGTATTATAAAATTATATCCCTTATTTACTGCTGTTAGAAATAGACATAACTCTTGTTTAATAAAGTTGCTATATTTGTTCCTCAGAAGAGGGGAAAAAAACTATGGTCAAATAAATTTGGGAAAGAATGCAATCATAGTCTCTTCTTAATACTTCAAAATACACATCAGTTTACTAAAGTCCCTACTATTAGACAATAAAGAAATCTTTTTTCCTCTTTTTCCCTAAGTTATTTGACAGTTTAAATTTTTCTTTCTGGGAAACAGCAGTTATTAACCTTCTGTGTAACGAGTGTTCCAAGGAAGCCTATTTTTAGAAAATACTGGACTGTAGGGGCTCTTTGTGCTTTTGTTTATATCTATTCTTTGATTCTATATCAGTTTTAGTTTCTATTTTATATGGTGAGGTAGACTGAATCATGTCCCCCACAAAGACATGTTCAAGTCGTAAACCCCAATCTATGAACGTGAACTCATTTGTAAATGGGATCCTTGAAGATCCTGTTAAGAAGAGGCCAAATTGAATCAGGGTGGCCTTAACACATATGACTGGAGTCCTTGTACACAGAGGACATTTGGACACAGAGCAGAAGTGAGTAGGAGACAGGAGACAGACAGATGGCCACATGACAAGGCAGAAACTGAGTTATGGATTGCTGGCAAATCACCAGAGCACTGCAAACTTCAGAGGAAGCACGGCCTGCTGAAGCCTTGATTTGGCCTTCTAGCCTCCAAAACTGTGAGAAGATAAATTCCTGTTGTTTAAGCCAATCAGTCTGTGGTATTTTGTCGTAGCAGCCCTGGTGAACTAAGATGATGGTTGAGCTTTGGAAGAATAAATGGACCTCCACTAGCCTAAATATATATAACATATAATAGTAATCAAGTATATTATAATAAAAGCCTCTTATACTTACTTTGTTCCTTACCATTCTCCAGGTTGATGTATCTTTGTCAACCACTATAATTTTTTATTAGAGCACTATAATGTCTAAAAATCTTTTTGTTATAAAATAAAATAAACAGAAAACTACACATAAAAGCTGTAGAGCTTAGTGACCTACTATAATGTGAACATCCTTGCAGCCACCACTCAGGTAAAAAATTGAACTTTCCCAGCCACTCCAGAATCCCCTCCAGGTGCTCCACACCTTCTTCCAAAATAAATTTTTCCTGATTTTTATAGCGATCACTCCCATGCATTTCTTTATGGTTTTATCACCCAAGTGTGCATCTCTAGACACTTTAGTGTTGCCCATTAATGCACACAGTCACACACAGAGACACACACAAACCTGGTTATGTCTTTTAAGTCTCTTAACTACAGTTTCTTCCTCTATTCTTTCTTTTTCTTGTAATTTATCTGTTGTAGAACCCAATCTGTATCACACGTAGAGATTCTCACTATTTCATTCCTCTGAACTGAGATTTTTTTTTTCATTTCAGCTCCACCCTGTCTGTCAGATTATAAATAGATAAGTACTCTCTCAAACAATTTACTATGTCACCTAGCCTGACATCATCCAATCCAACTCTAATAGATCTCATTTTCTTCAGAGGAGCAGAGAATGCTTGTTGTTCCCAAATATTTATTTTCCACTCCTTCCTTAGTAATAGGATGTTTATAGAACATAGAATGGCCAGAGAAATGGCCACCCAGAATAAAGTACATTTTCTACTTGGCAGCTAGTTGTGGCCATGTGGTAAAGGTGACGTGGGATAGCCTCTAGGGACCTTCTTTAAAATGTGCCCCTTTACACCTCCTTCTTTGTTGCTTTCTCCATCCTGCTGCCTGGAGCAAAGATCATCCCTTGGGTAATGGGGATAAGGGCTGCACTCCAGGAACTGCAAGATGGTGAGCTAAAAAGAGCCTCATGGGTCCCAGGACTTCACGGGGCACAGCTGGTGTACAAACCCTGTACTGCAAAGTTTCATACTTTTAGGAGAGAGAGAACCTTGTTTAAGCCACTGATATTTTGACTTGCCCAGCCGCATCCTGATGTATACATTCAACAAATTCTAGTTATTTCCTCAACATTCATTTAAGACTTCTCCCATTATGAACCAGCCTGGCATCTGAGTGAGATTTACCCCACCCCCACTGTCTAGAGACAACCCCTAATGATCTAGGGCCAATCTGAGTAATTTCAAAGTCAGGCCAATCAGCTCTTGGACTTCCCCTGGCACAAGTGGTTGATTCAGGTGTGATAAAATTCGTGACAGGTATAGCAGTTGCACCCCATGGAAAGAGGTACAGAAGCATGTACCTTTAGGGAAACCATCTTGAGGATACAGCTAGCTGGTGGAATAGGATAGAAACAAGAGAATTGTGGGAAAATGGTTTCAGATTCAACCAACCCTAAAGCCGGCCCAACTTCTGGGATTTTCAGGAAATTGAGCCAACAAACTGGAAGTTACATTGTTTAAGCTAACTTGAACAGGTTTTCTGTTGATTGCACCTGAAGACATCTTAACTGACATTACCTTCCAATGGCTTCAGGATTATATCAATATCCAGTAATGCTGCTTAACACTTCCTAGAAAGTATGTTTGAAAGGAGCTCCCTTTCACATTATTTACTCCATTACTCTATTCTGTCTCTCGTTTTCTTCAAAAATCTTCTGAATTGAAGGATGATTTTGGAAAGGCTGAGGTGCATGTGTTAAAATTCAAATGTGAAGTTTATCCCTTCCGGAAACTCGCTCCAGTTTGGTTTTCTTATGCAGTCTCATTTCTCCACCATTTTCTTTGCTCATTTCTCAGGTTATTTCCGTCTGACCTATTCACTGGTCTGTTTCCTCCTGTAGCTCCCTAAAAGTGGGCATGTTCTTGACCCCCTGATTTAAACTGAAGTTTTTCTCACAGTTGCTGCTCACTCTTACGATTTCAAATAATCACCCTTTCAATTTATGTCTCCAACCCTCCTCTATTCTTTGTGTTTCATGCCTCCATTTCCATCTCCACTAGGAGGCACTGTAGCCACTTCAATGCAGTGTATCTAAATACAACTTAAAACATTTCATCCCAAACCAGCTTGCAGAGGTTTTACTGTTTTTGCTTATGTACCATAATTCTCTCCATTTCAAAACCCTGAAGTCATCTTTATCTGCTGCATTCCTTTTTCTACCACATTTAGCCTGCAGCCAATGTAGTTTCTTCCTGTATAATGTTTTCAAGGATCACCACCCTGACAGAGACCTTCACAATCTCACATCTGGATAACTGCTTTTATTTGCTAATTTGTCATCCTATCTCTACCAGTGTTTAACCCTCCAATCCATTGTATGTATTAATTCTGAAATACGGTTTTGCTAAGAATCCTTAAAGACCTCTTAGAACCCTTATCCAGGCATTTAAGGAGTCCCAAATTGGTTCTTTACTCAGCTCTCCAAACCCATCTCCCTCTGCTTGCTTATATCAACCAGACGATCAAAGTGGTGCCCTCATCTTTCTCCAAATGCTACATTTCCATCTTTGCTCACATCCGTCCCCACTTTCTGAAATGTCTTCTTCCTTCTTAGTCTTTGTTTAATTTTATTTCCCCTTCAAATGTAGCCCAAGTCTCACTTCTTCAAAGAAGTAGTTTCTGATGTGGTAGAATGAGGTTCTCTTTCCTTTTCTCTTCCCAGAGTCAGATACATCAAGCCAGCCTATAGAAGACATCCAGCCTTTGAGCAAACCTTTCAGCAAGTGCAGGAAACACCAACAGGATATTCAAATCCTATTTTTTTTTTAAATTTAAAGCAGCTTTATTGAGATATATTCATATACCATACAGTCCATCCAAAGTGTACAATCAATGGCTTTTAGTATAATCACTGAACCTTAATATTTAAACCTGTGAAAGATCTGATGGTTTACAGACACCAAAACCTGAGGTCAGACCACCAATAAGGACTTTTTTCCCTCTCTTTCCACCTTTAGCCTCCAGTGTCAGAAACCTCAACCTTATCTGGCAAAGAACCCAACTATGTCAAAAGACTGACATTTGGCACAAGAAACGATGAATCCAGAAGAAAAGGAGATTAAAAAAAAAAAACAAAACTCTGTGGTTGTTGGGAAAGAGGCTTCTCTGATGAGGGGACGGTGGAGGGGGAGTTTGAGGCTAGCTCTAGTGAGAGAATCAGGGGAGTGGAGATTGGCCCTGGTGACTCCTGTATCTCCAACGCTAGAAGTAAAAGGCTGTTTTGCATATTATTCCAGAATGTGTGTACTTGACCCGCTAAGGGAAATCTACTTGAAGGCAAGTGTAGTACAGTCCCCTCCTTTGTGAATAGGAATTTAATTTGGATATATCAGTCAGGGTGTTGGCTGGAAGTAAACGTCACGCTTAATGTGTGGATTTAGCTGAAGAGTTTAGTAAAAGGACTGTTAGGTCAGGGAACTAACAAAGGATAGTGAATTACCCAGATATTAACAAAATCTGGAAGCTATTCCCATCCCTAGGCTAAGAAGCAGGGAAAGGGAGCAGTTTTACCAGCCCTGGTGAGCGGGAGCCACAGAGGAGTGATCATGTGGCAGTAACTGTAGCTATAGAGTAACACAGCACCTTCCAGAACCATGCAGGGTGGTGGGAAATAAATCCCCATGTCTCCCCTCCTCCCATTATCAGGAGCAGTGCTTCTCTTTGGCCATTCCCAATGGAACCAACAGGATAAGAGCATACAGGTTACAGTCCTTGGAGATTGTGATGGTTGTCAACTTGGCTAGGTTATGGTGTCCAGCTGTTTGGTCGAGCAAGCACTGTCCTGGTTGTTACTGTGAGGGTATTTCATGGATTTAAATCATTAGTCAGTTGATTGCATCTATGGTTGACTACATCTATAATCAACAAAGAGATTGCGTTTAGCAATGAGAAGAATCTCCTCATCTAATCAGCTGAAGGCCTTAAAGTAAAAACTGAGGATTTCAGCTGTCAGAAAGAAGAATTTCTAAGTAAAAACTGAGGATTTCAGCTGTCAGAAAGAAGAATTTCTATCTCCACTTCATCCAGCCACCTACTCTTGGGGAATTCAATGTCAGCTTCATTGGATTTTGCAACTTGCAGGCTGTCCACAGAATTCAGACTTGCCAATGCCCATGGTTGCATATGCCAATTCCTGTAGTAAATCTTTTAATGTTTACACACACACACACACACACACACACACACACACACACACACGCACACGCACACACACATATCACACATATGTATCCTATTAGTTCTGTTTCTCTGGAGAACTCTGATTATACAGAAATCATTCTTCAGTATTATTTGAACAGATAATGGATTTAGGGTGATCCCAAATATCCAACGCACAGGGGTAATGGCATTGATTGTTCTCTATTCTGAATCCCATAGCATTTATCGCTTATCTCCTAATTTCAATTTAATTCAACAAACATCTCCTGAGTGCTTTCCATGAGTGCTAGGTGCTTTGGAATACTATACAAATTAACCACACATGGGTCCCTTCAGGAATTCAAATATGGTGGGCAACCATGGGACACTTAGAATTTGCTACTTTGGTTGTGTTTTATCTTTTTTTAGTGGGTACAGTAGATTGGGTTTTTTCAGATTGTAGGAGCAGAGATGTCTTTAGGTCGTTTTATGTGATAGATGTTCTATTTCAGGCTCCATATAAAACTAGAATGTTAGTCCAGATAGTGACACCCACAACAGCTTTTGTATCACCCCTGAATCAGGTGGTTGTGTCTCCTTGTTCCCTACTCTTTCCTCCCACTCTTGACACTTAGCATTTCTCTGTCTGCTAATTGCTGATTCCTTTTATATCTCCCAAATATGTCTCACTTTCAGATTTCCTGAGAGAGAAATAAATTGGGTCAGTTTGTCTCCCTCTGTCCCTATGAGACATGGTTCTTTAAAGGGTAATGATTTTCCTCATATTCAATCTGTAGATAAATAGTTATGTCCTGAGAAAAGTCATATGACATAAGTATGGCAACTGTAATGAACATCTGCTATTCATGGCTAACCAAAATCTTCTGAACATTCCATTATGATTGATCCTTGCAGTGGAAATCCTGCCTTCTCAATGTACAGCAGGCTTTCTTTCATATTAGGATGCAGACATATAATGTAGATTCTGCTAATCACATTCAAGATTTTGTTTCAGAATGGAATTACATGGGGTAAAAGGGAGAGTGTGGGGCATCCATCTTGAAGGTGCAGATCCTAGGAAAGATGGTGTGGTTTGGGAGCTGACAGCCGATTTGGCAGAAGCACAGCTCCCTTAGAAGGCCAGCTTCGTGATCAACCCTCGAACAATTTCTGGAAGTTGGTTTCTTCAACCTTCTCGTTAGCTCTGTGAGCTATGGATTCCTTAATAAATCCATTTCTGTTTTAACTAGCTAGGGTGTATTCTGTACTCTGCAACCAAGAATCCTGATTAATACAGCATTCATGGGTAAGGAAGCAGCCTCAGAAAAGGGCAGTGTGGCTGGAAGGCATTTTGAAGTTTTTCAGTCTCTCCCATACAATATTTCTTGCTTTCTTAAATAGTGTAAGTCCACTGAATGCCTAATACAATACCTTATGTAAAGAAAATGTTTAATAAGAGGAAGACAAAGATGCTTTAAAATTCTAATACGGGTTTCTAGTTTGTAGGACTTCTGAGCTTTCCAGGTAGGAGAGGCAAAAGTGGGGACTGGAGAAAAAGGTGTTTGGGGTTTTGAAAGGAAAGGAAATTAGTTTTTTTGTTTTGTTTTGTTTTGTTTTTTGTTTTTTTCTTTCTTTCTAAGTCTGTAGAGTAGCTAGATGGAGGAGGGTAAAGCTGTGTAAATACTGCACATTCTGATTGTGGTAAATGTGGTGGGATAGGGGCATTGCAAAGGGGAAAGGGCTATTGATCTGAAAGGTGTGATCTTTTTACATACCTGTATTTTCCCCCAACTGATTATTAAGGTAATACATGGTTGGTGTAATTTTTAAAAATTATGGCTAAGGATAAAGCAAAGTCTTCCTATTAAATCCCTTAATGGAAAGTGTTTTAAAAAATCCCCCATCTATTCACTCCTCACCCTCTAGCAAATAAACCCTCTGAGTGATGGAGCCTCCTGGTTTGGATGCTGCATTTCTCACATTTTCCCAGTTCACACATTTATACTGTTTTAGTTTCCTAGGCTGCTCAAAGCAATACCATGACATGTTTCAATTTAAGCAATGGGAACTTATTAGCTTACAGTTTGAGATTGAGAAAATGTCCAAATCAAGGCTTCTCTGTCACATGGCAAGATACATGTCAGTGTCTGCTGGTCTCTCCCTTCTCTTCCTGGCTTCATGTATTTCAAATTATTCCTTCTGTGGCTTTCTCTCTCTTTGTCTGAATTTCATTGTCTTATAAAGGACTCCAGGAAGAGGTTTAAGACCTATTCTCACTGAGGTGGGTCACACTTTACCTGAGGTAGCCTCATCAAAAGGTTCTACTCACAATGGGTCCACACCCACAAGAATGGATTAAATTTAAGAACATGTTTTTCTGGGAGTACATATAGCTTCAAACCATCACATGCCAAATCTGCCTTTTTTCTTCATCTGTGTCCTTCTTCCAACTTGATCTCACCCACCCTCTCTTCATTCTTCCCTTAGGCTCACTGTGTTCTTGTAATTGTAGCCTTTGTTGATATTATGTTAGTAATAGTGAAGGATCTGAAAGATGTTTCTGAGAAATTGGGATTTAGTAACAATAATATCAAGTGACTTCTAAGTAATATGTGAATTTTAGGATAGAATTCACCAGAATTCCTACTAAAGTAGAAACACACTTCTTTAAATGGATTGTACTATGTTGATCTTAAGGACCCATGGCATAGATCATGACCTTTGCTTTGTACCTCTGAATAAAGAGATTTTTAGCATTACTCTAAGACTTAATAATGATGTTCTTTGGTCTTGAATCTTATGCACGGGTTAGGTTCTGAAATGGGCTTTCAAGGTAAAAGCTATGTTAGTAAAAATCCTTGGAAATTCCCTTAAATCGCCCTTTCTTGGTAATTTGGGGTTGTATTTACCACTCATTAAGGCAACTGTTATGCATATTTTGAAACCACTGAGCTATACCTTAGAAAGAATAAGAGGATGTCTAGGCATTCAACTAATTCTGCTCAGAGTTGAATGAAGGACAAATGAGGAACTCTAAATATCCTTGTTTGCCTGTAGGTTTTCTGTGATATAGTAGAATCATAAGGAAAATTAGACTAAGGCTTTTAAGTGTCTTTTGGTGAACTCAACTGGACTTTACTTAGGGTGTAATATATTCTCCGTGTATCCATTTGCCTTTGAAAGGCATGATTTTGGCTTCTAAGCTTTTACCATTCTGCATTTCAAATTCTGTTCTGTATATATTGCTAACTTCTTTAGATCTCTTGTGGACCAAATATCAGTATGGAAGGTGTCAATGTGGTAGCGGGACATATTTTTCCACATTTAGTTTCTCTGATGAGAAAGGTTGGGTGTTCTGGTTTGCTAATGCAGCTGTTTTGCAAAACACCAGAAATGGATTGGCTTTTATAAAAGGGGTTTATTTGGTTACAAAGTTACAGTCTTAAGGCCATCAAGTGTCCAAGGTAAGGCATCAACAATAGGGTACCTTCACTGGAGAAAAAGGCCATTAGCATCTGGAAAACCTCTGTTAGCTGGGAAGGCACATGGCTGGCGTCTGCTTGCTCCCATGTTGCGTTTCAAAATGGCTTTCTCCCAGGACGTTTCTCTCCAGGTGTCTGGGAGTACTCTCTTAGTTTCTCCAGAGCAAACTCTGGGCTAGCATAAGTCTGCTTTCAATGGCCATCTCCAAAGTGTCTCTCTCAGTTCCTCTCCAAGATGTCACTCATAGCTGCTCTGAGTTCCTTCTGTTTGTCAGCTTTTTATATGGCTCTAGTGAGTTAATTCAGACCCACCCTGAATGGGTGGGGTAACACCTCCATGGAAATTATCCAATCAAAGGTCTTGCCCACAGTTGATTGGATCACATCTCCATGGAAACACTCAATAAATAGGTTCCAATCTAATCAGCACTAATACCTCTGCCCCCACAAGATTGCATCAAAGAACATGGGGTATTGAGGGACATAATACATCCAAACCAGCACATTGGGTTACCAAACTCATAGCCTTGTTCTGAGGTTGGACTACAAAATAGACACCTAACCTCACTTCTAACAGTTTTCTGTTACTTTGAAAGGCTAGTACTTCAAAAGTGCATTTTTGTTTAAGTGTTCTAATTTCCACCAGGTGAAAAATGGTGCCTTAGGCTGCAGCAACATGGCCGCTTAATTGCAAATCTAACCCTGGGTTACTTGGTAAAATACAGATTTCTAGCTCTGAATCACAATGAAGGAGAAAACCTGGAATTTTCTGTTTAAAAGTCAACTAATTCTTTTATGATCATATATGTTTGGGAAACTCCATATTCTAGATCTACTAAAGCAGTGGTTCTCAAAGTGTGGTGCCAGGACCAACAGCCTCAGCATCACTAGGAACTTGTTAGAAATGCAAATTCTCAGGCTTCATTCCAGACCTACCAAATCAGAATTTCTGGGGAAGTGGTCAGCAATCCATGTTTTAATAAGCCCTGGAGTTTGAGAACCACAGTACTAAAGCACTAATCATGGAAGGCATATTAGAATGCAATCCAGTAAATTTAATTTTTTTCATAGTAAACTATTAAAAGAATGGAATAAATTATTAATGAGGCTCTGTCTTGCCATGACAACCCTGGTGGGGCACTGGCAGCAGAGGAAGTTCCCACTCTGCTCTCCACCCTGGTAGCAGCTTCGAGGTGCAAGAACAGTTTCCTCCAGATACTCCTTGAGCTTCACTGCAGCCACCTGGCAGACTAAGAGAGGAATATGGCATTCCCAGGGGCCAGGACAGTCAGGTGCTCCTGGAGGTGGAAATAAGAGAAGATGAACAAAATGTCAATTTGGCTGAAATTATAGAGCTCTTTCTTGCAGCCCAGTATTTCAGTGCAAGAATTAAAGAGTTATCATCTTTTAACAAGGGAGTAGAAGAAATGAAATGACTCAGTGCATCACGACTTGCTACTTTGATGCTAACTTACTCTTTCAGGAAACTCTAAAATAGGACAAAATCTTGGCTGGTGAAGTGAACCATAGAAACAGAAGAAGAAATGGGTATTCCCATCTGCTCTTAATCTATATTCCAGTTCCAGAAAACCTTTGGTCTCCCTGAGGATGATGAGTTCAGAAAGAGAAAAGATACTGACAT
This sequence comes from Choloepus didactylus, assembly GCF_015220235.1. NCBI lineage: Eukaryota > Metazoa > Chordata > Mammalia > Pilosa > Megalonychidae > Choloepus > Choloepus didactylus. The sequence goes on along the minus strand of NC_051310.1, from coordinate 57,144,135 downwards.
CTCACAGCCAGAGGAAACTTGAAGATACAAATTGGATATTACCCTCCAAATGTGTTCTTGTACCTCTGCCATTGTCAAGGGGCGATATCACTGGGTTTTCCCCACTCTTCTAGGAGGAGAATGAGAAACAGATAGGGTACAGCCAAGTGCACAGCTGGATCAGCCCCATCAGCTGACCCCTAACTGACCCAAGACACATGAGCAAGTCAAGCCAAGGTCAGTAGAGCCCAGCCCAGATCAGCCAACCCTCACCTAACCTTGAGATACATGAGGAAGGCCAGCCAAGATTAACAGATCTGCTTGGCCCAGCCCAGCTGGAATCAGCCAATCCTGGGCTGACTCACAGTCTCAATGACAACAAGTTCAAGTTGCTCATTGAGCTGGACAAGGCCTGGGTGTCCCGTGGCCCAGGAAAGAGCTCAGGTGGCTCAATTCACCTGCCTTTGTGAGGGGAACTCCATTGAGCACCTTAATACCTCCTAAAATTATCATTCTGAACAGCAGCACCCTAAAGGGCTTCAGTGTCATCAAACAATTCACCACCATATGCAAGAACAGTTTGAAAAACATGCTTTCCTTGCCTACAGTTGGACGGCACATTCTTGCAATGTAAAGGCTTTGAAAACACCATGTACTTCTTCCTTCATTTTTAAAGGGGACATTAGTGAAGTAATGCCCACAGGGAGTTTTCTGTGACCTTTGTGGGTAGGATGAGACCTTCGGGGCTCAAAATAAAGTGTTTATTGAAGGGGCAAAGAGTCATTGGCCAGGGTTTTACGGAACACCTCCCCTTCCCCAGCTCCACTGAGGTCTGCACCGGTTTGGTTCTGGGCAGAATGCTTACTAGTGTTCTCTGCAGTCTGTTGTGGCCAGTAGGGTCCTGGAAACCTGAGGGGTTCAGACTGACAGCCATGATGCTTTGTTGTCCTGCTGGTCCTGGAGACACTGTGCCAGGTGGTAGCAGACTGCAGGGGACCTTAGACCAGGCACAGATCCTCACGGAGAACTGTGGGTGATAGTGGTTGTGCTAGGTTGAATCTGTTATGTTCCCCATAAAAGACTATTTTCCTTTAATCCACTCTTGTGGGGGCAGACCTATTATGGGTGGGAACTTTTGATTAGGTTGTTTCCACGGAGATGTGACCCATCCAATTTTGGGTGGGACCTTTTGTTTAGATTATTTCCATGGAGATGTGACCCTGCCCATTGAAGTTACATCTTAATTCATTTCCTGGAGTCCTTAAGAGAGCTCAGGGAGAGAGAGAGCGCTCAGAGCTAACACAGACCCAGATGCCTGGCGATGCAGACAGAAAGATGTTTGGAGATGCTAAACTAAGAGATGAAGCCCAGTATTTGCCCTGGAGAAGCTAAGTGTGAACTCACAGATGCATAAAGAGAAAGCCACTGGAATCATAAGCTGAAAGCAATGCAACCAAGGAACAAAGGGCCACCAGATGCCAGCTGTATGCCTTTCCAGATGACAGATGTGATCCAGATGCCATTGACCTTTCTTCAATGAAGGTATCCTCTTGTTGATGCCTTAGTTTGGATGCTTTCATGGCCTCAGAACTATAAATTTGTAACCTAATAAATCCCCTTTATAAAAGCCAATCCATTTCTGGTCTATTGCATTCTGGCAGCTTTAGCAAACCAGAACAGTGGTATTTATATTCATAGTTGTATTTTTAATTATTATAAGCCTACTTTATGCAAGTAGAGACAAAGAACTGGACACTGGAGTTTGCATCCTTCTGGAGGAAAGATCAAAAATTTGACAAGCTTAGCCTCATTCAGAAAGAATTTGTAGGTCTTGAATCCACTTTAATGGAAGCCAGGGGACAAGTGATCAGAAATAGAAAAACTGGAAGCCATTAATAAAGAGCTACAAAGCTCTAGCTCTTTTCTTGGGCTTAAAGGCTTTTAGAAAAGAACCAAAAGAAGAGAAATCTAAAATTTAAAACAAGTTGAGCTGGTGGTTGACGTTATAAAAAAGATTCAGTCTTTAGAAGATGCATCAAAATATATCTTACTTCAAGTAGCTGAAACCAAAACTGCCTTCAAAATACATGAGAAGAACGAAAAAGAACTTCAGAAGCACTGAAAATTGCTTGGGATGAAAATTCTGATTTTCAGAAAAGCATAAAGCTATTTACCTAAGAAGCTAAAGAATGGGAAGGAAGAGTAAGTGGACTTACTCAACAGGAAAAAAGTTAGAAAACTCTAAAGTGTACATGGAAAAAGTTCTGAATGATAAAGAAAGTCAGAGCAAGCCTCTGGGTGAACATGTGCTAAAGATGAATGATTGGGTTCCTGTTCTTGGAGAAATCAACATAGATGGCTGGACCCTGGAATTGTATACAACAAATGTGTCAGAAACAGAGGCCTCCTAGGTGAATCAAAGGAGTTTTGAAGAAATGGATATGCAGCTGAGTTAAATACTTATTTAAAGCCTCTTGAAGAAAAAAGAAGCCAAACGTACACTAAATTAAGGAAGATAAATTAATTGATGCACTTAAAGATCATACAGAGTCTATAAACTGAGTGCAATTACAGTAGGGAAAAAATAGAGAATAGGAGAGAGGTTGAAGCCCTGGTGGAGGTTTCAAGCTCTTTTGAAATTGCATCAAGAAAAAGAGATGATTTTTCACCAAATAGCCAATTTAAAGACAATTTACCCTATAAAGATAGAGGAGAATGTTTCCAAAACAGATGTAATGATCAGCTAGGCATGTGAAGAGCTGGACATCTATAATGTAGAAAACAAAACTCTTTCAGAAAAATGCAAAAGAATCACTGGCTATTATCAAAGCTAGTTTAATGCCCATGAGGGAAAAGCTCATGATAATGAGTTGGGAGCTTGACTGACAGAGAGAAACTTCGATAAACTTGGAAGAGAAATTATGCATATTTAAACATTTTGCAAAGGATCCTTTGTTTCTGTTGTTCCAAATGGGGCATTTGGCAGAGGCCCTAGAGGACCACCAGCAAATCTTCTGGATGACCAGTTCCCCAAGAAAGAAGGAACATCTGACAATGATGGTGTAGGGGTCCAGGTCCATTATCCTGTGGGGACCAGATGCCATCCCCCCCAGGGTCAGGATCATTCCATCAGGCCAGCTCTATCCTGATGCAGTAGGTCCTCTACAGGAGCAGGACAGAGGTCATCCTGGATCCTTAGGTAGACAGACTCTCAGAACCTTCTTTTGGTTCAACCCTCCCATCTGAACATGTAGCCACTGGCCTAGGCTGTTCCTCCACCTTGTCCTCCTGTCAGAGGTCAGATGTTACAGAGGGTTCTAGGGACAGTTCCTAAGAAGAAGCTGCTCCAGTTCTTTCTTCTGTTCTGGACAAGGATGAAGCCACCCAGGGACTTCCCTGACCCAGCACAGACTCCAGTGGCAACAAGAAGTGCCTTTACACCAAGTCCTGGACTTGGTCTTCTGTCCACACAGCCTGAAAACAGAAGTGTGTTCTGAGTTGATCCTGTCTTCCAATGAGTCTACTTCTGAAAATCCAAGACCATGGCAAGATGATTTTTTTCTCTCTACTAAAGTAAATTTGATAACCTTCTTTTAAGTTTTACTGCCATTAAGTGATTACACAATGGCTCAAATGGAAGCCTGATAGGATTATAAATTTTTAGATACTGTTTTACAACTGCTGATTATTTGAATGTGAATCTTATAAATTAATCACTTCCACTTTATTTGTATATAGCATAATTATAGTATTTTTGTTAACAAGTTTATTAAAATAATTTAGAAACACATGACTTTTTTTGTCTTCTCAACAAATTTTTAGTTAACTAGCTCCCTGAATATAGATTCACATTTCACATATATATATGGGTTTAGAGAACAACCATGCATGAAATACAGTATCTCCATACACCACCACACCACCACCACTTGCATTGGTGTGGAAAATTTGTTACAATTGATGACAGCACTTTTTTGTAATTCTACTATTTTTTAACAGTGGTTACATTTGTTACAATTGATGAAAGATTATTAAAGTAGTACTATTAATTATTACCCATAGTTTATGTAGGGGTATTGTTTCCCCAAATTCCCAACCTATTATTTGTTATTATTATTTTTCATGCATGTCTTTATTTTATTACTCATCTATCCATTCTCTAGGTAAAGGGGGGGTGTCAGTCACAAGATTTTCTAAACCAATTTTTATATTTTTCTCTTTTGGTTTTATTGCTATTGTTTAAGTGATTGTAGAAATGAAAACTAGGATTATAGTTCTTAGGGTAGCTTTTATAAAGGTATACCAAATAAATGTGAATCTTAGCAAATCATTTCCATCTTATTTGATTTCTAGATAACGCACCATATTTTTATTGTCCTGTTTAACAAGTTCCTTCTATTGATCCAGAAGTAGCATTTTTTTTGTCTCTCATAAAGTAATTTTGAATTTTCTCTTATTTAGTTTCACTGCTGTAGTTAAGCGATTATACAGTTGCTCAAATATAAGCGTGATAGAATTACAATTCACGGGTTAGTGTTTTATAAATGTAGTTTAAAAATGACTTTCACAAGTGAGTTGTTTCCTTTTCTTCTATTTCTAGACTGTGCAAGGATAATATTTCAGTTGTTTCTGTTTAACAAGTCCTCCATAAGATGAACTACTGTAAGAGTTTCACATTAGAAGTCTTACAAATGGAGACATTTGAAACTCAAAGTTTATTTCTATATACTAAAGGCTGAATTTACTATAGTTATTGAGACTATGTTCAACTAAATAAATTTAGAGTTTAAAAATTAGTTAATTTCAAATACTAATTATTAATAAATTGGACAAGCAAAAGCTGCCCGATGAAATGGTAGATAAATCATGGCTTAACCTATTGTTAGTTTTTCCTTATACTGTTTAAATCGAGAAACTTTGAATTCTGTCCTAAGTTTCTGTGGTAGGTAGAAAAGTTGGAGAACCCATATACTGGTTTCTAATCCCTTACTGTACCTTCATCATCAAAAGCTCCTAACAGTACTGCGCTGGTGAGAGCGGATCATGCACATCTCTTCCCATCCCCACCTTCAGTGTCTTCACATTAGTAGTTTGAAATTGGCCATGGTGGGAGTATTTAAACTGCAAAATTGGCAAATGCTGTAAATCAGAGATCCTTCCACCATCCCGCGTTTTTACCTCCTGAGAGCCGCTTTGCAAGCACATCCCTACTCCACATAGCAGTAATTCTTTAACTTTATTTTTCAACTGTGCGTCAGAGTCACGTGCCTGGGCTCCTCCTCCCACCGTCTTCGTCTGTGTGGTGCCTGTTTGGAGCCACGTTTCAAAAGCTCCCGAGGTGAATCTACTGCGCGGTCAAAGTTGGCAGCCACTTCCTATGAAGACTTTCAACCATCCTGTTATCTGTTTATTGTCGAAGAGAACTGTCGATGTTTTAACATTTCTTTAAAGAAAAACAAATCTACCTTATCAAATTCTGACTTCTCATCCACTGATACCTCTCTTCCCCTGTGGCAAGTAAAGAATAGCCTGCGAAAAGATTGTGGAATGCTTTGCACCGAGCCACAGGCTTTTCTCAGCTGGAAATCCCTCCTGAAAATACTTGGGTGTTACTAATTCTCTTTCCCATGAAGTATCTAATATTACCACAGAATAGTTTCTTTAGGTTGAATACCGCTTTTGACCCAGGACTCTGGCACCAACTCATTTTAACTAGGTTGTACTTTTTCTGTTTTTGTTTTTGTTTTTAATAAGATTTTAAACCTTTTAGGCAGAAGTAAAAGGTCTTAATCATTATTCAACATCTTGTTTAGAGCTTGCTGAGAGGCTTCATTAGCCCTAAAGATGTGTTTGAAACTTATTTTGCATGAGACAGGGGGTCACGGATTAGTGCACTTCGTGGGATGGCCACAGACAGTGCCTCCACCACAGCTGGGTGAAGATGCATGATGGAATTGTGTGGCTTCTCCTTGTGTATTTTGTGGCTCCCTGGGTCCTCCACCATGTCTTGTCATTGAGTGGTAGCTACTGCCTTTCTAATAGATTCACCCTGTATTTCTGTGCTTTATTTGCTTACAGCTCCAGGGGCGTGGAACCAACCAGAAAGGAAGTTGATAGGATGATTTAGAGGTTAGTAGAGAACTTTAATATTTGGTCTCGCTGCCAGCTCTGTGTATGCTTTTAGAATCGTTGCAGAAGCATTTGCCCCCGGAGTTCAAATTGCAGGTGGCTTATAAATGCCTGGGATTTGATATGGTCTACAGTCTACAGAAAAAATAGAGTAGTAATGTCAGGGTAAATAGAGACAGGCTTCAGTTCCCCCACTTAACAAAGAATTCTGTTTGGGGGATAAGAGGAGAAAACAGAAATGAACTCAAGGTTTTTTTGTTTTTTTGTTTGTTTGTTTGTTTGTTTTGGCTTTGTGTTAGTATTACCTACAGGTGATAAGTTAACTGGTTTTCTTCATAAGGCTATTCATCACATCACAACCTCTCCTAAATTTTTCAAGTGAAAATTTTGCATTTACTTGTTACACTTAAGAAATACATCTAATATGCAAAAGACTTCAGAGTGTAATTTTACAAATTCCTATGTATTTTTTAAAAATGTTGACAGTTAACTAGCCATATTTGGTTCAGGTATTTTCTTAAAGAAATAAAATGTTACAAATACAATTGAAGTCCCTTTAACTCTCCTTTCCAACCCCTTCCCCTTCCTTTCTCCCCAGAGATAACTATTTTTCACCATGTCTTTATACTTTTATTGCAATTGTAGCTGTCCATAAGCAATGCCTAGCATCTCTTGTGTGTTTTAAAGATATCTTCCTGCAATTTGCTTTTATCATGGAACCAAATGTTTTTGAGCCTTATCCATGCTGAAACATTTAGAATGTTTTAACTGCTGTTTCTTATTCACTGTATGAAATACTCCCATGTAATCATCTATCCCCTATTAATCTACCTCTCCCCTTCCCCCCCCTTTTTCCTAATAAATTAGGGCAACTGATATTATAATTGAACAATTATTTCCTTTTTTAAAGAATTTGAAACAGCTTTTTTTTTTAAAAAATTTTTACTTGTATACTTGCTATTCCTGCTCTGTCATTCTGTAAGAATGACAGAAAGAAAAAAAGGTAAAGGGGGGTGAGGGGTTCAGATTAGGATAAAATTTAAAATTGACAGGTTCAAGAAGTCAGACACAAAAGGTTACATAGTGTATGATTTTATTTATGTGAAATCTCCAGAATAGGTTAATGCATAGACAGAACTTATATCGGTAGTTGCTGGGGTTGGGGAAAAGAGGAATGGAGAACATCTGCTTAATAGGTATGGGATTTCCTTTTGGGTGACAAAATATTTTAGAGCTAGAGAGTGGTGGTGGCTGCACAAAATTGTGAATGTACTAAATGCCACTGAATTGTTCACTTTAAAGTGGTTAATTTTATATTATGAGAATTTCATCTCAGTTTTTTTAAGTTGGCAGGTTCAATTACTGCCTCAATGAAAATTAAATTATGGTTTAAAACAAAAAAAGAAAACAACCCTTGGCACAAACTCATTAGAATGTAATTTAATAATTGTAAAAAAAAAAAGATTCACAATTTATCTTGGACAACAGTGTCTAGCCACGAATTATAGTCCCATCAAGGATAATGAGACTCAATCTGTTAACATATGGCATCCAACACTCTAGAGAGAACATGTAAGTCATTTTACCTTTGAAAAGGCACTGAGGAAAACAGTGAGCCTTTGGAAAGGCCAACAATATTCACTGCCAGCAACACTCAGATAATGAAGCCTAGTTAACTGTTTATGGAAAGATCACAAAGCTATGGCCATTGGAGATGCTCATATTCTTTAATGTAGTCCCCGTTTATGTAAAATCAATAAATTTGGCAATTTAAATATCATTGCACTTAATTAAAAGTCATTTCACCTCTGAGTATTTTTGTTGTAGTAAATGAAATTGTTCTCACCAATCATTCACAAAGTGTCCTACACACTTCAAAAGGAGTGTAGTCCTTAAAGAGCTCATAGAGGGAGAATGATAGCTCTATATGTAGAAAAATTACATTAAACTGCTTGAAGTGAAATAACAGAAATGAAAACAAAGTACTCTGAGATCAGAAATCCTGGGAATGACTGAATTTGTTTAAGGGGTCAGGAAAGGCTTCATGAGGAGGCACTTTTGTAGCAGGTGAGTGACAACATGTTGGTGCGGGCTATGGTGACATCATAGCCACCCAAGGGTGGAGCAAAGGCTGAAATGGAAAAGATGGTGAAGAATACCATTTTTTAAAATTTTTTTATTTTTTTGCTTTTTATATCTCTTAAGCGAGGGGAGGCTTAACCAATAATTTTGGAACTTGAGCAAATTATTTTTCTGTTACGTTCCAATAGGGCTTTTATTATCAGAGCATCACTTCCTCCTCAGAGCAAGAGATGAAGAATCAAGTAGGCCAACGTACAGAATATCACATATGTGAAAGCATATTTAGGACACTTTTGTGAAGTTCTTAATGAACTTAACAAGGGGACTGTTAATCATGCATAATAATCACACATCAGTTTTCTTCAGAGGGCAGGGCTCTGGAAATGTAAAAAAGAAAGTGCATGCAGACATGTAAAAGCAGTCCTTGAGTAGCAGGCAAAGAAGGAAACAACTGAGAAAGGAAGAGGATTTAACACCTACACTTGATATGCAGTGGTTGGAGTGATATCATGTATAGTCCAACAGGAGTCTTCTTGTTGGCTATTGATGACTAGGAAAGTTAAGTCTTCGGGAAAGAAAGGCAAGAAATAAGGGAGCTATAGCAGGGACACAGGCAGAAGAGAGAAGAAAAACATACAGAAAACCAGGAAACTGCAGGAACAGTAAAAGTAACAGATGGCGGACGCCACAGGAGCGATTAAGGAGCATACAATCTGAATGTGAAGTGTCATCTCTGATATAAGGAAGAAAACCAGAACAGCTCTGAAGATGGGGAGCATGGTGGTTTGGATCTGCTATGTACCACAGAAAAGCCTATGTTCTTTTAATCCAATCTTGTGGGTGCAGACCTATTGTGGGTGGGACCTTTTGATTAGGTTGTTTCCATGGAGATGTGACCCTACCCATTAAGGTGGGTCTTAATCCCCTTGCCGGAGTCCTCTATGAGAGGATAAAAGGCAGAGACATTTTGGAGAGAGCTCAGAGCAGCTAAGAGATGTAATCCAGAGTTTGTCTCCGAGAGAAGCAGGGAGGACCCACAGGAGCTGAGAAAGCCATTTTGAAACCAGATACCGAGATATCAGCAGGTGTCGCCATGTGCCTTCCTAAGTGACAGAGAGACCTTGGATGCCAGCTGCCTTTCCTCAGATAAGGTATCTTCCTCTTGATGCCTTAATTTGGACACCTTCATGACCTTAGAACTGTAAATTTGTAAACTAATAAATTCCCATTGTAAAAGCCAATCCATTTCTGGTATATTGCGTTCCAGCAGCTTTAGCAAACTGAAACAGGAAGCAATCAGATTCCCACACCCTCAGTAATTTTATAAAGCCATCATTATAATACCTTGAAGGCATACTTTGGCTTTGTTGAGGGGAGGGGCATTTAGAGAGAGAGCAAAACAGGCCCTATTTACTTTTTTTTTTTTTTTTATTGAGGTATATTCACATACCATGCAGTCATACAAAACAAATCGTACATTCGATTGTTCACAGTACCATTACATAGTTGTACATTCATCACCTAAATCAATCCCTGACACCTTCATTAAAAAGAACACTGGGTACCTTTGTCTGTTTGTTTCCTTCCCCTATTTTTCTACTCATCCATCCATAAACTAGACAAAGTGGAGTGTGGTCCTTATGGCTTTCCCAATCCCATTGTCACTCCTCATAAGCTACATTTTTATACAACTGTCTTCGAGATTCATGGGTTCTGGGTTGTAGTTTGATAGTTTCAGGTATCCACCACCAGCTACCCCAATTCTTTAGAACCTAAAAAGGGTTGTCTAAAGTGTGCGTAAGAGTGCCCACCAGAGTGACCTCTCGGCTCCTTTTGGATTCTCTCTGCCACTGAAGCTTATTTCATTTCCTTTCACATCCCCCTTTTGGTCAAGAAGATGTTCTCTGTCCCACGATGCCAGGTCTACATTCCTCCCCGGGAGTCATATTCCACGTTGCCAGGGAGATTCAGTCCCCTGGGTGTCTGATCCCACGTAGGGGGGAGGGCAGTGATTTCACCTTTCAAGTTGGCTTAGCCAGAGAGAGAGGGCCACATCTGAGCAACAAAGAGGCATTCGGGAGGAGGCTCTTAGGCACAACCATAGGGAGGCCTAGCCTCTCCTTTGCAGCAACCGTCTTCCCAAGGGTAAAACCTATGGTAGAGGGCTCAACCCATCAAACCACCAGTCCCCTATGTCTGTGGTCATGTTAGCAACCATGGAGGTGGGGTAGGCGAATACCCCTGCATTCTCCACAGGCTCCTCAAGGGGGCACTACATCTTTTTTTTTCCTTGTTTTTCTTTTATAATACACATATGTATTACTGTTCAGATCATGTCTTGCTGAAGGCATGTGGAAAAAAGTCTTAGGGAGGAGAAAAAGGTGAGATGTGAAAGATGGGAGGGATTCTCTGTTACAGTAACACATCAAAGTTTAATACAGTATCATGATAAAGTTTATATGGTGGAGCCTTCAGAAGAAGAGAAACCATCATAACCTTTTCCAAGGAAAATACCTGAAGTCAACCCTAGTTCTGATTGAGTACTAATCAACAAAAGCAAATGATTTTTGCAAGGAAATGCTGATGACTGAGCTCTGTTCTTTTTGAAAAGCATCTTCAGTATTTAAAAGCAAGAAATGGTATTAAAAGTGAAGATATACCTGGTAGAAAATGTCAGCAACCCCTAAAATTGCAGAATGAGTTGGTGTTTTTTTTCAAAGAGCTCAATTCTGAGCAAAATCTATCCCCTAGACTATTTTAGCAAGCTGATGTAACTAAGTTACTTTAGCCAGGCAGCCCCTTCTTTGCAGCAGCAGGTGCCCCTGAAGTAGGTGTGTTAGAGCTTATGCAGAGTAAGGACAGGCCGGTTACTCCTGTGCTAATGCTGCAGTCTCCCCAAAATTAACTTACAATAATTGGGAAATGCGATGGTCTTAAAGGTTTCCATGTGCCACATGTATTCCTATTCATTTATTTAGAGAACACAAATTTATGCATTAATAGACAAAGGTTTTTTTCTCCCTGATTTGATCATCTTCTGATAACAGTTTAAGATTATTCCCACAGCAACGTGACTCCCAGGGGTATAAATCTCCCTGCCAATGCAGGATATGACTCCTGGGGATGAGCCTGGACCCAGCATCATGGGATTGAGAAAGCCATCTGGACCAAAGGGGAGAAGATAAATGAAACAAAATGAAGTTTCAGTGGCTGGGAGATTTCAAATGGAGTCGAGAGGTCTCTCTGGAGGTTATTCTTAGGCACTATACAGATATCCCTTTTTAGGTTTTAGTGTATCGGAATAGCTAGAAGGAAATACCTGAAACTGTTGAACTGCAACCCAGTAGCCTTGACTCTTGAAGATGATTGTATAAGTATGTAGCTTACATGGGGTGACAGTGTGATTGTGAAAACCTTGTGGCTCACATTACCTTAACCCAGAGTATGGAGTGATGAGTAGAAAAATGGGGACAGGGACTAAATGAAGATTGAGGTGGGATGGGGGGGGATGGAATGATTTGGATGTTCTTTTTTACTTTTAGTTTTTATTCTTATTTTCATTCTTTTTGGAATAATGAAAATGTTCAAAAACTGATTGTGGTGTTGAAGGCACAAATATATGATGGAACTGTGAACAGTTGATTGTAGACCATGGATGATTGTATGGGATGTGAATATACCTCAAGAAAACTGAAGTTAAAAAAAGATTATTCCCATAGCATAGCAAAGCAAAATTATTTTTATTACCAGATAACTGTAGAATTTGCCCCCAAAGGAGTGAGTTAGCGCCCCCTCTCCCCAATTTTATTTCCTATTCAACAAATTTGTGATGGTTAAGTTCGTGAGTCAATGTGGCCAGGTGATGATGGTGTTCAATTGTTTGGTTAAGCAAAAGCTGGCCTGTTCATTACTGTGAGGAAATTTCATGGATTAGAACAACCAGGAAGTTGACTGCATCTATGGATGATAACATCTACAGTCAACTGAGGAGATTGCCTTCAACAATGAGAGCTATCTCATCAAATCAGTTGAAGACCTTAAAAGGAGAAGTGATGATTTCAGCAGTTAGAAGGGAGAATTTCCATCTCTATGTCAGCCAGCCAACTTCTCCTGAGGAATTCATCAGAAACCTTCATTGGAGTTCCCAGCTGGCAGCTTGCCCTATGGAATTTGGACTTGAACATCACCATAGATTCATGAGCTAATTCCTTTAAAAAAAAATCTACTTATATTTACGGGAATATTACATTATTCCTGTCAGTTCTGTTTCCCTAGAGAACCCTGATGAATACAATACCAAACAAAATAAAAATATAACATGTTTATCAATTAGGATGTTTTCAGCTACAAGTATAAAAAGAAAAAAAAGCCCATTAAGTGCATTAAATAATAATGGAATTTATTACGTCATATAAAAAGAAGTCTCAAGGATTGGTGAAATCAGAGGTTCAATGACACCATCAAGCGTCCAGCTTCCTCCTATCCTTCTGCTTTGCATTCCTCTTGTGTTCTCTTCAGCTAGGTCCTCTCATGGTGCCAAGATGTCAGCTGCAGTCCCAGACATCACGTGGAGACACATGGCTTCAAGCAGCAGATAAGGGATGGTTTCTTCTGGCATGTTACTCTTTTGCTGTTATTGTTGGTAAATGTGTTTTTTTGTTTGTTTGTTTTTTGGTAAATGTGATTTTTTAAGCAAACTTTTTATTTTGAAATAATTTCAAACTTACAGGACAGTAGTAAAAATAATACAAAACCCATACAGAGAACTCCAATACACCATCCATACAGATCCACCAACTTTTAACGTTTTGTCACATTTGCAATGTCATTCTATCTATCTGTCTGTCTATCTATCTATCTATCTATCTATCTATCTATCTATCTATCTATAAACATTTGAGAGTAGGTTGCATACATCATACTCCTTGAACACTTAATACTTCCATGTATATTGCCTAAGAAAAAGGATATTCACTTATAGAACCATGTTAAATAAATATGATTTTATTTAGTAAAGTAATGCATTTCAACAGAAAATTTTGAAGGTCTCTCTCTGTCTTTTTTTTGACCTGAAACTATTTTATTCATCTATAGTATAAAAGGATGATATGGCTGACTGATAGGATTTTTAGAAATACTGGTTAAATGGTGTTGGTAACTATACCATATTTTCAAATATTTAAAATTTTCAAAGCAGTTTTTTATCCAAATGGTCTCAAATTTTCAACTCCAGGAGGGCATACACCTTGAAATTTGTATATGCAAATCAAAATATATAAAGTAAATATTTTAAAATTTCATTTTATTGAGATTGTTCACATACCATACAATCATCCAAAGACGCATCATGCACAATCAGTTGCCCATGGTACCATCATTCAGCTGTGCATCCATCACCACTATTAATTTTTTTTTTAATTTTTAGGACATTTTCATTACTCCAGGAAAGAAATAAAGGCAAAAAAAAAGAAACTCAAATCCTCCCATACCCCTAACCACCCCCCACTCCATTATTGACTCATAGTATTGGTATAGTACATTTGTTACTGTTGATGAAAGAATGTTAAAATTTTACTACTAACTGTGGTACACAGTTTGAAATAGGTATATTTTTCCCTATATACTCCTCTATTATAACTTTTAGTTATAGTGTCATACATCTGTTCTAACTCATGAAAGAGATTTCTAATGTTTGTACAGTTAATCACAGACATTGTCCACCACAAGATTCACTGTTTTATACATTCCCATATTTTAACCTCCAACTTTCCTTCTAAGGGAAGTTGTGACTCTAAGCTTTTCCTTTCCACAAGTTTCACACACCATTCAGCACTGTTAGTTAATCTTACAATAATGTGCAGCCATCACCTCTGTCCATTTCCAAACATTTAAGTTCACCCTAATTGAACGTTTGGTTCATAATAAGCAACTGCTCCCCATTCTTTAGCCTTGTGCTATATCCTGGTAACTTATATTTCATGTCTATGAGTTCACATATTATAATTAGTTCATATCAGTGAGACTGTACAATATTTGTCTTTATGTGTCTGATTTATTTCACTCAATATAGTGCCCTCAAGATTTTTTCATCAACCCACTTTTAAAAAATTCAGTTTTATCGAGATATATTCACATACCATACAATCATCCATGGTGTACAATCAGCTGTTCACAGTACCATCATATAGTTGTGCATTTGTCACCCCAATCTATTTTTGAACATTTTCCTCACACCAGAAAGAATAAAAATAAGAATAAAAAATAAAAAGAAAAAAGAAAACCCAAATCATCCCCCCATTCCACCCTATTTTTCATTTAGTTTTTGTCCCCATTTATCTACTCAGCTATCCATACACTGGATAAAGGGAGTACAGTCCACAGAGTTTTCACAATCATACTGTCGCCCATTGTAAGCTACACTGTTATACTATTGTCTTCAAGAGTCAAGGCTACTGGGTTGGAGTTTGGTAGTTTCAGGTATTTACTTCTAGCTATTCCAATACATTAAAACCTAAAAAGTGTTATCTATATAGTGCATAAAAATGTCCATCAGAGTGACCTCTCGACTCCATTTGAAATCTTTCAGAGACTGAAGCTTTATTTCATTTCATTTCACAACCCCCTTTTGGTCAAGAAGATGTTTTCAATCCCACGATGAACCCATTTTTTAAAGATGATTTTGTCCACACACCGTACATTCTGTCCTAAGTAAGCAATTGATGGTTCCCTGTATAGTCACATATTTATGCATTCACCACCATCACCACTATCTATATAATGACATCTCCATTTCTTCCACAAAGAAGGAAGAAGAGTCAAAGAAGGTAGAGGGACAAAAGAAAAAGAAAAAGAAGGAAAAAAAAACGACAGCTAAAAAGCAACAAAAGGAAAGATAGAATTGAACTAAAGTAGAATAAAAAAGTCAGACAACAGCACCAATGCCAACAGTCCCAGGTCTCTCCCGTATGTCCCCTTCTTATAGGCATCTAGCTTTGGTATATTGCCTTTGTTACATTAAAGGAAGCAAAATGCAATGTTTCTGTTAACTATAGTCTCTAGTTTACATTGATTGTACTTTTTTCCCCAATACCACCCTATTTTTAACACGTTGCAGGGTTGACATTCATTTGTTCACCATCATGTAAAAACATACTTGTATATTTTATCACAATTGTTAAGCACTCTAGGTTTCACTGAGTTTTGCAGTCCCAGTTTTTATCTTTCCTGTTTCCTCTGGTGTCCCACATGCTCCTAACCTTCCTCTTTCAACCATACTCACAGTCATCTTTGTTCAGTGTACTTATATTGCTGTGCTACCATTACCCAAAATTATGTTCCAAACTTATCACTCCTGTCTTTTCCTTTCTGTCTGTAGTGCTCCCTTTAGTATTTCCCATAGAGCAGGTATCTTGTTCACAAACTCTGTCCTTGTTGGTTTGTCAGAGAATATTTTAAACTCTCCCTCCTATTTGAAGGAAAGTTTTGCTGGATATAGGATTCTTGGTTGGTGGTTTTTCTCTTTCAGTATCTTAAAAATATCACCCAACTTCCTTCTTGCCTCTATGGTTTCTACTGAGAAATCTGCACATAGTCTTATCAAGCTTCCTTTGTATGTGATGGATCACTTTTCTCTTGCTGCTTTCAGGATTCTCTTTTTGTCTTTGATGTTTGATAATCAGATTATTAAGTGTCTTGGCTTAGGTCTATTCAGATCTATTCTGTTTGGGGTATGCTGAGCTTCTTGGATCTGTAATTTTATGTCTTTCAAAAGAGATGGGAAATTTTCATTGATTATTTCCTGTATTATTGCTTCTGCCCCCTTTCCCTTCTCTTCTCCTTCTGGAACACCCATGACATGGACATTTATGCGCTTCATGTTGTCATTCGATTCCCTGAGATGTTGCTCATATTTTTCCACTCTTTTCCCTATCTGTTCTTTTGTGTATAGGATTTCAGGTGTCTTCTTCTCCAGTTCCTGTTTTCTTCTGCCTCTTGAGATCTGCTGTTTTATGTCTCCATTGTGTCTTTCAACTCTGTGTTGTGCCTTTCATTTCCATAGATTCTGCCAGTTGTTTTGTCAAACCTTTGATTTCTACCTTATATTTGCCTAGTGTTTTCTTTATATCCTTCATCTCTTTTGCTGTATTTTCCCTGAACTAATTGATTTGGTTTTTGTATTGATTTAGCATATTTCTTTGAAAATCTTAAATTGATTGTTTCATGAAAGTGAAACAATTTCTCAACTGTAACTTGATTGAGGTGTAAGTTTGTTCCTTTGGGTCATATCTCCACCCTTCCTAGCAAAGTTTGTAGTCCTCTGTTGTCTAGGCTTCTGGCTTCCCTAGTTACCCCAATCTGATTTTCCCAGACCAGAATGCGTTCAGATCTCAGAATGGGATTATATTCAGTTTCAAATGTCTTAGAGATTGACAGACTTTCCTGTGAGGTCTCTAGCCAGTATGCTTTTCCTAACCTGCCCAGCAAGTGGCACCTATCAGCCTGTTGCTCTGGACTGGTGTAAGGAGGTGTGGCCCCTTTAATTTCTGTTTTGGCTGTTTTCCCCCAGGCTCTGGGGTCTGAGTTCTGAAGGTAAGGTGGCAGTAGAGGTAGGCCCTGTCTCCTTCCTCTTAGGAAAGATACACCCCCTAGGGAGTTATTTTCTGCATTTGTATTGTTCTTTGTCTCTCTGACTCTGTTATCTGCACCCCTGTCTGGGTCAGAGTGCTGGGAACTGAAAATGGCTGAGGCTCTCTCCACTGAGCCACTCAGGTTGAGAGAGAAAAGGGGGGAAAGAAAGCCCCCTTTCAGAGCCAGTCCACTGCCCCCCAGTTTCACCCATTGGCCAGAGATAGTGCTTGGTCTTCTGATCTCCCTTTCCTGGGACATAGGAGTTTTCTGGCTCTTTAAGTTCAGTTGTCACTAAAAGCCTTTGTTTGCTTGTTATTTTTGTAGCTTTTATTCAGGAGTCCACTTTTGTTAATTAAAACCCCAACTGGAGCTGGGCTGAGCTATATTCCCTCGCTCCAGGACTGCTGCTTTCTCCCACAGTGAGGTCAAACAGCTCAGCCTGCCATTGAGGGAGGGGACTCCCAGCACAGGTCCACAGTTTTTACTTACAAATTTTATGCTGCATTCTCAGCCACTCAACCCAATCCATGCTGGTGTATGATGTGTGGACAGTCACAGTTGTCCCCTAACAGTTATTCCAGATCATTTACTAGTTGTTCCTGGTTGTTTATTAGTTGTTCCAGGGAACTAACTAGACTCCACTCCTCTATATGCTGCCATCTTGCCCCTTCCTGAAGGTCTCTTTTTAGGGGTAGGAAAAACCTTTTCCAGAAGTATCTCAGCAAACTTCCTATTGCATCTCATTGCCTAGAATTGCATTACACACCATTCCTGAGCCAAATACTGACAAGGAAATTAGAACCACACTGGTTAGCTTAGAGCAGGGTTTACCAACATCACACTATTGACATTGGGGCTGGATAATTTTTTGTTGTGAGGGGCTGAATTGTAGGATGTTGAACAGCACCTCTGGCCTCTACTTACTAGTTGCCAACACTCCTCCCCCCTTTCAAAGTTGTGTCTTCAGACATTACTGAATATCCCCTTAGGGACAAAAATCACCCCATTGAGAACCACTGGCTTTGGTCCACCTTCCCTAAAGCACAGAGAGTGTGACTGTTCTAGTTTGCTAATGCTGCTGGGATGCAGAACACCAGAAATGGATTGGCTTTTATAAAAGGGGGTTTATTTAGTTACACAGTTACAGTCTTAAGGCCATGAAGTGTCCAAGGTAATGCATCAACAATCGGGTACCTTCACTGGAGGATGGCCAATGGCTTCTGGAAAACCTATGTTAGCTGGGAAAGCATGTGGCTGGCATCTGCTTACTTCCAGGTGTGTTTCAAAATGACTTTCTCCCAGAACGTTCCTCTCTAGGCCACAGCTCCCCTTCAAAATGTCACTCTCTGTTGCTCTTGGGGCATTTGTCCTCTCTTAGCGTCTCTGGAGCAAGAGTCTGCTTTCAATAGCCGTCTTCAAATTGTCTCTCATCTGCATGTCCTCTCTCAGCTCCTGTGCGTTCTTCAAAGTGTCCCTCTTGGCTGTAGCAAGCTTGCTCCTTCTGTCTGAGCTCATATAGTGCTCTAGTAAACTAAAAGAGGCCCATGCTGAATGGGTGTGGCCACACCTCCATGGAAACTATCCAATCAGAGTCATCACCCACAGTTCGGTGGGGTGCCTTTCCATGGAAACAACCTAATCCAAATGTTCCGACTTAATTCCCACTAATATGTCTGCCCCCACAAGACTGCATCAAAGAACAAGGCTTTTTCTGGGAGACATAATATATACAAACAGGTACAGTGACTGTGCCAGTTTGGATGTACTATGTTCCCCAAAATGCCATGTTCTTTGTTGCAGTCTTGTGGGGGCAGATGTCTTAATGTTGATTGGGTTGGAATCCTTTGATTGAGTGTTTCCATGGAGATGCGACTCAATGAACTGTGGGTGAAACATTTGATGAAATTATTTCTATGGAGATATGGACCCTACCCATTCAAGGTGGGTCTTAATTTAATCAGTGGAGTCCTATAAAAGAGCTCACAAACAGAAAGACCTCATAGCTGCTGCAGCTAGGAGAGATATATTGGAGGATGTCATTTTGAAACAGAACCTGGGAGCAAAGGAAGAAGATGTCAGCCACATGCCTTCCCAGACAACAGAGGTATTCCAGACACCACTGGCCATCATTTAGTAAAGGTACCCTATTGTTAATGCCTTTGTTTGGACACTTTTATGGCCTTAGGACTTTAACTTTGTAACCAAATAAATCCCCTTCATGAAAGCCTATCCATTTCTGATATTTTGTATAATGGCAGCATTGGCGAACTGGAACAGTGGCCAAGATCAGGAGTCTGTTAACAAGGAAGTAAAGGGGAATTGATGTTCCATAGGCAGCCAGCCAATAGTGACTTCCCCGACCCCACTATTTTATTTATTGCTATTTTTTAGCAAACAGGCCAGAGACTTATTAAAAATATGAATGAAGAATATATGAGTGGGTACTTGTCATTAGCCAGTGTATGCTAGTCCCTGACTAAATGCCAAGTGAATCATAAACAACCTTGCAATCAATTTGTGAGCTAGAGATTTTAATCAAAGTAATTTGAGTTGAAACATCAAAATCATGACTGGTTGGTTGGTTGGGTTCTATAGGTTTCTGATGTTCCTACTTTCAGTCACATTCTTGTAGCAATACCTTGGGTTCTACATTTATTGACATCCTATTCTAAAGTACAAGACTTTCTATTCTTGTTACTCTTATCAGTCATCCATTGGTAATTAACATTTGTGCCCTGGATTAAGTAATCTGGAGATAAAAAGCATGAATATTTTTGTTAATTTAACAGTTACATTCTTTGGTTGCCTATTATGTACCAGGCATGGATGCCATATCTATCCATCCATCCATCCATCCATCTATCCAGCTGTTTGTTCATCTGTCTATTTTCTAAACATTTGAGAGTAGGTTGTATTTATTGTGTTCCTTGATCTCCTAATACTTCCATAAACACTTAAG
Source organism: Choloepus didactylus (assembly GCF_015220235.1). Classification (NCBI taxonomy): domain Eukaryota; kingdom Metazoa; phylum Chordata; class Mammalia; order Pilosa; family Megalonychidae; genus Choloepus; species Choloepus didactylus. The sequence continues at coordinate 57,124,358 of NC_051310.1, read as the reverse complement.
AACAAGGATATTCATTTAGATAACCATCTTAGGTACAACTATTAAGTTCAAGCAATTTAACATTGGTATAAGGCTATTTTCCAATTTTTTCCTAAGTCTCAATAATGTCCTTTATGGCCGTTTCTCCTCTATTATATGATCCAGTCCAGGATCCTGTATTGAATTTGTCATCATCTCTTTAGTCTTTTTTTTTTTTTTTTTTAATTGTGGAAACATTGTTTTTCTCTTTCTTAAGTCAGAATTGTTGTTTTGGCTTCTAGTCTCTCAAGCACAGCTTTTAGGCTTCCTGGTCCTTTAAGAAGCCTGACCTCTGGCTTTAGACCTGGTGTTCTAAAGGATGCTGTTTCCACATGAGAGGCACTATCTGGACCATCTTTTTGGTCTTACTCTGCTGGCTGTGGAAAGAATATTTCCTGGGGGAAATCCCACTAGGAAGACTCTTCTTCTAGGTGCAAGAAGATTCCTCTATTTTTTCTGCCTCCCTTTCAAAAACTTCTTCCATCTCTTATAACTGCAGGGTTAAGCTATTCTTTAGATCACTCCTGTCCTTGCAGAATCTTTCTAGCCTTTGAAAACAAACCATTCAACATTTATCGAGTACCTTTTATGTGTCAGTCACTGAACTTGACATTGGGATATAGCACTGAATGAAACTCAGTTCCATTCTTTTGGAGCTATCACCCTAGAGGGGGTTATCATAAATAAAAACTAATGTGTTTAATGTGAAGGAACCAAGAAATTTTGTGGAAGTGGATAATTTTGAGGAGATAAGATAAGAAAGCTTGGCTTGGAAATGCTCTAGCCACCCCCCATGCCTTCTCAAACAAAAATAAAATCTAAGTAAAACTATGCTTGCCAGGGAAATGTATTTTAAGTTTCCAGTTTAGCTACCCTTCCTTCCAAGGCCCCTCCTAAATACAAATCCTGGCATTTCCACTGTTCTGAGGAGATCTTAAGCTAACACTTCAGGTAGTATTGAGGGCTAACTAGGTGCGGAGAGGGGACAGGGGAGTTCCAGGCTGGCAGATGTGTGGGTCCCAAGGCCTTGCAGTAGAATAGAGGCTGCCTCACTTGACAGAACTAACAATGCTTTCAGTGTTTCCTGCTGAACTACACTTGGGTTTCATAGACTACAGATTTTAAATACAGGAACACTAGGAAAGCAGGTTGTTGCTTATAGCTAGACTTGTAGTAAAAAGCCCAACATTAAGAAGAGACTTGGAGAATATGGTGGCCTGGTTTCAAGTCTGTTCAAGTGTTAATTCCAATAATAAGAATGTGAAGATTGGGTGTAAGCCCTGCTTAGAACTCTGTAGCACAGGAAGGAATCCCCTCTTTTACATGCCATCAGGTGGGATAAATACGGAAATTGCTATGGTCCATTGTGTTGTCAGTGTAGAAACCACCTTCTGAATGCTGCTGAAAGATCAAAGGGCACTGATGACAAAGGCTGATCTTCTAAGGGCAATATTGGGAGAGAGGACTTGGGACCTTGATTCAGTTTTGCAATTCTTTCACTGGAGGAGGCCATTATCATTTTGAATGTCCTTTATGCCCCTTTAAGAACACAAGTCACCATAGGGACTTTGATCTAGGGGATATTTTTGAAGAAATTAAAAATTTCAAAATTGTCTGAGTGATATATCTGTTGAATTTTATAATAAAGAATATGGCTTTTATTTTGTCTTTGTTTTTTTAAAATTTCATTTTTCTAGTAATTCGGCTTTATTATATTTTACAAAATAGTTCAATGGATTAAAAGTTTAAAAGAAAAAAAAAAAAACTGGCCCTTAATCACGGTTTGAGAAGCACGCTGCGTTAGACTACACTTAGTCTGTTGGTACTTTTGACGAGGAAGATATGCCATTGATACTGTGTGAGAATGAGATTAAGTTTAGCTTTCACACGGGGTAGGTGTGCCTGGTGGGGTGGGGCAGTCCAGGGATTGGCAGAAGGTTAAAAAGCCAAGCTGTAATCTACAGTTGGTCCCTCTGTTTATCTGCCCACTATCCTTGCAAGGTGGAGTCTCGGGGGTAGAGGTTCCTAACACAGCTTCATAACTTGTTACCAAACTAGCCCAGACTGGCTCTGCAGTTAAAGAACAAAGGAAAGAGGCCTGGGTGTAACCATTATAGTCAGGGTTAGAGACTTGTTTCAAACGTTCCCTGTTCCAAATGTTTCAGATTTGTGGGGGAGACTTATTTTGAATGTTTCCAATTTGCAGGGGCTGCATGTTTCAAATTTGCGTGGGCTAGTTAGACCTGTCGAATAGAATGTAACCTCTGGAGTATCCAGCCACTGGAGAAACAGGGGAGGGACTTGCGAGTTAGGCATAGGGAATAGATACTGCTGGGTCTATTGTTCTGTGCGCCAACCCCCCACATTTTGGTTGTGCGCCGGTTCTTGCAAGATCGTGAATAAATTCTTTTCTTCTCCACAACCGGGTGAGCGCTTATTCCTTTTTAGGAATAGTGCTTGTTTCTCACATACTGAACACACTGTCATTTAAGTTCAATGATATCTGTGCTGTGCTTTGTAGTTTCAATGTCTTTAACTCATCTGAAATTCCCATTAATAATACAGTGACATGGTAAGGGGTCTGGAATCTTTATTAAGTTTTCTCTATATTACCAGTGCAACTTTGGTCAAGTAGCTTAACTCTTCAAGCCTCAGTTTCCTCTTCTGTAAAATGGGAATAATGGTACTTATAGAAGTATTTTTCTGATTAAATGAAACAATGTATGCGAATCACTTAGCATAGTGTCTGGTTCATACATTGTAAATGTAATAAATATTAGATGTTAAACACCATAAACACTATTACAGAATGGAGCTTGTACTCATGAGACAAGTGCAGATCACTAAGATGGCTGTGATAATTTGTTAAACATTTAAGCCAAATCAAACGCAAGGTCATTTGGTGGGTGCTAGGATATTAATCCTTGTTCTCCAGCAGTTTAGAATCCAGCATGCTGGGGGTATTAAATACAAAGAAGATATGTGTGGCATAAGACAAGGGCCAGTTATTAGTCAGGGTTCTCTAAGGAAACAGAACTGACAGGATATCTCTGTAAATATTAGATTTTTTATAAAAATTATCATGTGACTGTAGTATTATTGGAATTAACACTTGGACAGACTTGAAACCAGGCCACAAGTCCAAATTCTGAAGGGTAGGTTGTAAACTGAGAACTCCAAAGAAGGCTTTCGATGGGTTCCCCAGGAGAAGCTGGCTGGTTGATGCAGACATGGAAATTCTCTCTTCTGACTGCTGAAATCATTATTTCTCCTTTAGAGGCCTTCAACTGATTGTACGAGATATCTCTCATTGCTGAAGGCAGTCTCCTCAGTTAATTATAGATGTAATTGGCATAGATACAATCAACTTACTGATGATTTAAGTCCATGAAATATCCTCACAGTAACAGGCTAGTGCTTCCTTAACCAAACCACTGGACATCATTACCTGGCCAAGTTGACACATGAAACTAACCATCACAGGCCATAAGGGAAGGGGAAAAAATTATATTTTTTGATGGAAACAAAAAGGGTTTTAGGAGGGCAGAGTTAGAGACAAAACTGAAAGGATGAATGAAGTTTCATAATTTTGAGTCTATGGCATAAAGAAGTTCTAAATGATCATGATATATTGACTTAACATTGATCAGATGTTAAACAAAGTGTACGGTTTGACCCCAATATGTACAATAGGACCTCCCCACCACTATCCTGTGGTAGATTGAGTTGTCTATCCCAGAAAAAACATGTTCTTAATCTTAATCTCATTCCCATGGGTATGAATCCATTGTAAATAGGACTTCTTGAAGATGCTATTTTTATTTTAGTGGCCCAACTGAATGAGGGTGGGTCTTAATCCAGGTTACTGGAGGCCTTATCAAGAGAAACTGGAAGTCAAAGGAGCCAGAAAGGAGAGGACATTTTCATGGAACTGGAAGCAGAGATACAAGCTAAGGTGCCCCAAGGATTGCCAGCATCCTCCAGGAGAAAGCAATCCTTGCAAATATTTTGATTTTGAACTTCTTTTAGACTCAAGACCATAAGCCAATAAATTCTGATTGTTTAAGCCAACCCATCGTAAGTCATTTGTCATAGCAGCCTGTCAGACTAAGACAGCCCCATTGTTAAATTAAAAACATTTATATAAAGGTCTAGATAGAGATGTTAAGTGGTTATTTCTTGATGTGAGATTATGGGAAATATTTACTCTTGTTTTTGTGTTTTTTTACTCTTGATATTTAAGAATTTATATATATTTTAGAAGAGTAGTTTTATAATTGGAAAAAAATACTTTAAAGGCTAAAATAAAAATTGGTGACTTAATATAAATTGGTACAAACTTTAAAAAATCATTTTGGCAGTTTGTAAGTGTAAGGGTGTTGATACTCACCCATTTCTAGGTGTCTATCTTTAAAAATCTGTATGTATGAAGATGTTCTATGATTTCTTTATAATGGCAAGCCCAAGAATAGGGAATAAATCAGTAAATTTTGTATGTCCATTTAATGTAATTTTCTGCAGCTGTTAAAGTGGTTATGAAGCCTATGTAGAAATATGAAAAATGCTTTAAAAGTGAAAAAACAGGATCCAAAATTGTGTGCATACTATGATTAGAATATTGTAAAATAAATATGCATGGGGGAAAAATGCTAAGAGTGGCTGTGTTAAGGTGAGGGATTTTTTTTTTATTGTCCTAACATTTTTCGATGCAGATAAATTACTGTTACAACGAACACAATTATTATTGTCAAGACTGGGGCTAGAAGGTTTCCTCACAGGTGCTCTGTTTTGAAAATATAAAATATTAAAAACCTTTTCTATATACACTAGTAATCTCTTAAGCTTCTCTTCTACAGACCACAGTTGGAGATTGTCAACCTCAAAGTTCACGTACATTTTGGTAGGTATTCCGGCTATGATTTGCGTAGAATATAAAGATCATAAAATAAAAACAATCAATCACTTCATTTTACAAATGAGGACTCTGTAGCCCGGCCTTCCAAACTAGTAGCAGAACTAAGATTGGGATTCAAGTCTCTCAGGATTGCTAATACCATTTAGAAATCCATCCATGAGTATACTCATGGAGATCCATCCATGAGTATTGATAAACTTGTCAGTCTACTGACTGAACACTGGCTAGCCTGAGGGTTTGAGTTCTTTCCCTATAGACTGTGCCTGAGTTTTAACTCTTCTCTGCCGCTTGGGGGCCCGGAGTCCTCAAGGCCGCAAATGCTCCACCCCGTTCTCGCTGTTCAGGTTGCCCGGTCTTCCCGTTCCCAGCAGTTGAAGTACCGGGGGGCGTTCGGCAGGGGGCGCCGCGATACTCAGCTTTGCGGCCCCTCCCTCGACCAACCGTCGATTGGGCCGGCGCGTGACGTCACACAGTTTTAGCCAAACAAATAGGTTTCGGGGCTAGCGTTGGGTTCCGCCGCGCAGCGCTGGGCGCTCGGTCCGCCTCAGCGGTGGAGCGCCAGGCAGGCCTTTCGCCGCTGCCGCCGTATCGGGGTGGTGCATCCCGGGGCCGGGCCCCGGGTGGGGCAGGAACGCAGGTGGGTCGGGGCTCGGGTGCGAGAGAAACGCGGTCGGGGTCTGGCGGCGGCCACCGTGGCCGCTCCCCGCCCCCTCCTGCTGCCCGCTGCGCTCCCGGGGCGCGGGGCGGGTGGGGGCGGGGGCGCCTCCCGCGGGGCGCGGGCTTGTTGCGTGCTTGGCGCGTCCGGGGCTGGCACCCGGCGGGCCACTGCGGCTCCCGCCTCCTCCCGGGGCGGCTTTCCAGCCTGCGTACGAGGCTGGCGGCTCAGCGCCCCCGCGGGCCACGGAAGCTCAGGCGGGCGGGAGCGGGGTTCCCGCTTCGGGTTGAAGCCGAGGCGATCATGGATAGGCCGTGAGGAGGCACCGGATCGGCTCTCCCACCGCCGGGACTCTCGGTCTGTGAGGAGGTCGGGCCCTTGGGAGTGGGGGGTGGGGTTGCCTTGCTCGGGTCGCACCCGCCTGGGCTCGACCACCCTGCCCGTCCCTGTCCCAGCGCAGGTGAGCTGGCGCCAGTCCTTAACCTTTCTAGGGGTCGGGGAAGGACTGACGCTTGGTTGCTTCTCTTGCCTCGCGATTGGCGCAAGTCAATTGCGGTTCGGCCCCAGTCCGCGATGAAGTCATAGTGCAGTGGGTCCGCGTGTCTGTGTCGTTAGGGGTTTCCAGGAGATGGGCCGTGATGTCACTGTAGGCCCCTGGCAAGGACCTTGGCGCGCGGAGGGGCCGAGAGGACCCGGACTGGAGTAAAAGGAAGTTCAGTCTTGTGTCAGCTCCTGGAATCGCAGCGGATTTGAATCGAAAGTTGTTCGATATCAGCGTTTTCTAATTTTTATGTAATGGTTATGAAGTTTTTTAACTTCATTTCAAACAAGTGTTAGTACAGTTCAATGTAAGACACATTATTTCATTTAGAAAAATCTAAATTAGGATAGGAGGCTTTGGTAGGGGTTGGTACTAAATTCATTGTTTGATGGCTTTTGATCGTAATTGCTGAAAAAGAATAGAACCACTTTGAGTCCTGAGCGTTCAGTTTGCCTTATTCTTTTCTGCTTGACTTTTTTGAGATCATCTATCTGCTTGTTAACATTTTGTTAGAGAACGGTCAGGGAGTCAGCAGATCTTAAATGAATTTTTCTTCTTATAAAGGGATGGGTAGGGGTGAGGGAAGGTTGAATTAATCCAACATTTTTCTTAAATAATAATTACCTGAGGATTTACTTTAAGCAGGTTGTCCCTGGCCCTGCCATGCTACCATGGATAATTGAGGGTTTCCTGTAGTTACAGCTTAGCAAGAAGCCTTTTTCTTGCTTTCGTAGTAGGACTGGGCTGTAACTTAATATAATAACAGGACTGCTTGCCTGGACAGGTAACCAAAATTTTGTCTGTTGTGCTTTCAAAAATGAAACTACAGAATTAAAAAAAAGTGCTTTGTCTGTGAATGTTGTTGTTCTTCCAAAGCTTTCAAAAGAGATCAGACTGGAAGAGAAGCTAGTCACTTGCCATACTGGCCTTTTTCACATGTTCTGGCGATATCAATACTTTCACTCATTATGTCTTCCTCATTAGAGAATCATTTGAGCAGAATCTAGTTGAAAAAGTAGCTGGTTTAAAACTGGAGCATAATTACAGTTTAGTGTAGGACTTCTCAATCCTTCCACACTGACCTTAACTTCTAATAATAGGCCTTTTTTTTTTTTTTTTTTTTTTTTAAAGTACTTCCTCCTCTCCATTTGCTCTTTGAAAGTAATTGATAAGCTATTGTCTCTCTGGACTTTACATCAACATGCATATGGAAGTTAAGCTATGCCTGGTAATGAAGAAAATGAAAGCAAAATTTTACTCCTGTTAATTTGCCATTGTGTTTAATTAGATGTTCACAAAAGGCTTTTCTGTAAATCTCATTTTTTTTTAAAAAATTATTTTTGTAACACATCTACAACATAACATTTTCCATCTTAACCACTTTCAATGATGTAAGTCTCACTTTGATTCTCATCATAACCTTGGGAATTTGACAGCATTGTGTATACTACTTGAAAATTGGTATAGATTTTGTTTTGTTTTGTTTCTTTAAGAAATTAGGAATCGTATGTGACAATGTTGAATAAAAGCTCTGAAGTTTGATTCTTGGATCCCCAGAGATTGATAGGTGCCTGAAATAACATGAAACTGTAGCTATTTGAGGTGTAGTCATCCTACTCTTTAAGGTGAAAGGATAGTGGCAGGATATTTTGTAAGTTGAAATTGAAGGAGGTACAAAAAGGGCATTTGATTGTGTCTTTTCCAAGTAGCCTTTCTGGGGCATGCTACGGGGCTATGTGTAACTTTGCATATTTAAGTGTACTAGTGTGAATGGTGGGTGAAATTCAAACTTAATGTTAGTTTATAGATGTATAAGTCTTCTAGCTGGTGAAAGAAATAGCATGCCATGGATTGCTCTAACAACAGGAATTCATTGGTTCATGGTTTCAGATGCTTAGAAGGCTTGCCTCTTCCTGGGGTCGTTATCTTCTGTCTGGCTGGCAATCTTGAGGTTCCTTGACTTTTCCTTCTTTCTCTTCCCAGTTTCACTGACTTTCAGCTTCTAATTGCTCCCCATGGGTTCTCTTTAGCTTAGTTTCCTTAGTTTATGGAGACTTCAGCCATGTTGGATTAAGGCCCATCCTCACTCAGATTGGGCACACCTTAACTAATAGCATCTCAAAAGTCCTATTTACAAATGGGTTCACACCCATAGGACCAGGGGGTGGGAACTTGAAACATGCCTTTTGTGGCATATAAATGATGACAAAGTAGCTCATTCTTGGCAGTGCATTTCCCCTCTCTATTTTGCTTAGTAGTTATGAATTTTTTTTCTTCTGGAAAATGAATTAGGTGGAGAATAAATGTCAGGGTGTTCCGATGTGACTGAGCAACAGTGATTCAGGTATTAAAAAACACAGCTTACGTATATAGTTGTATAACTTTTAAATAGCTATAACTCTTTGGAAACATTTTTATAGTCTGTTCTACTTCTGGCAGGATGTTTTTCACCCATGCTTTGCAGTTTTGGGTCTAGAAAGTTGCTTTTACTTCTTATAAATGGTTTCATGAAAATTTATTTAGTTGAAATAGGGTTTATTATTATTTATTTATTTATTATTATTTCTGAACATTCTGTCATTTTATTCAGGTATAGCACTTGAAGGGACTTAATTAACTATTAGTGCTGTGGCATTTTTCTGAAGGATAAAAGCATATACCGTAAACAGAATACTGTGTTTTAGAAATTCTTTAAGATATGTTTATTGGATCAGTAAAATTAACATAAGATACTTACAATCTAAATACTTATAAAACTTTTCTACTTTATTTTCTAAATGTAAATTTATGCTCAGCTGGTTTAGTTTGACAGTTTTGATTTTCTCATCATACTTAATTTTGTTTTAATATTTGTTTGGGAGAGAACATACTTACCTTGAGAGACATCATTTAGTATTATCTTCCAAAACTGCAGCTGTTTAGAATCAGATATGTGGTGGAAGCTACTGTGGTATAATGAATGCCTTCCTTGTTAGATCATGACAACGGCAAAATTCAGCAAGTGCATAATCTGCAGTCCTTTGGAAGCAACAACAACCAAAAATAGCAGATTAACTCCATCTGCAAATTGAATTCCTGTCAGTTTTAATCTTTGCATAATTTGTCTTCTCCCCTTTAGTTCATGGTTACTGTATTTTGAAGGTGATGAGCATACCGCATTATCCAGGAAAGTGTTAATGATTAAAATGTAGGTGTTCTTAGTGTTATTTAAAAGATCCTATCAGCCTGTCATTTCTAACACCGTCTTCTGGCTGTCCACAGAAGAGGCTCCACATCATCCCTTCTGAAATATTCAGCTTCAAAATCCCAGCATGTACATTCCCAACATACAGCACAACATAGGTATAAATTTGAAACTCTTCAACATTGTGTAAGTGCGGTTATTATGTTATTGTCAGGCACAAGTTTCTCCATATATACTCTTTATTTATTCATCATTCATTCTTCTGTGCCAGTTACTCAGCCTGGTCTTCGGTACACAGATGAGTTGCTCTTCTGGAAGGACCTTGACCTTTCTTTGAACATTTTGTGATAAAACAAACATATAGAGGGCCTTGGGTCTGAGGGGTCAGAATTGGGTCAAGGTGATGACCTGTTTATGTTATGCCAGATTGGCCACAGCGCTCAGCTAAAGGTCGGTGCAAGGAGGTATTAGAAACTCAGGTATAAACAATGGGGAATAGATTGCCAGAACCCCAGACTAACAAAGACTCCAGGAATTTGGATTGTCCTGGAACAGGGTTTAGTGAGCCAATGCTCTCTTTGAGGCAAAAACAAGTCAAGTGCTCAAGGCCAGAATTTTTATTTATTGTGTCTAGGCACTCTAAAGTTAGAGGTAACAACAAAAGGGAAATCCAAACATCTGTTCTCTTCTTCACACTCTCAGAGGTATACATGTACCTTCTCTTCCCCAAACTCAACCCCTTCACATCTTTATGCATTTGAATCCAACCATCCAAGACTCCTTTTGCCCACTGTCCCCCTCCCCTTACCAGTCCCACATCTTCTGCCTGCCCTTTCTTTTTCTTTCAGATGGACTTATAACTTTTATTTTTTGACGGAAATGTTCCTTTGAGTCTGTTGTTTCTACTACTTACTGCCCTATTTCTTTTCTTTAATTGACAGATTTCTGAAGTAAATGAATCTCTCACAGCCTTCGTTCCTAGTCTTCATTTGCTTTCTTTCCCCAACATTTTATTGTGAAAAATTTTAAACACACAGAAAAATTGAAAGAATTGATTGTACATTGGATACCTATATACCTACCTCCTAGATTCTATGATATTTTGTTCATTTGCTTTATCACCTATCTGTTCATTCCTCTCACCATTCATCAGTCCGTCTTATATTTATATTGTATTTCTTGGTAAGTTGCAGACATCAGTATATCTCACCCCAAAATACTTCAGCATGCCTATCATTAACAAGGTTTCAAAATTTGTTTACTTATTTTTCAGATAAAATATGCATACATAAAATGTACTGATCTTCTCTGTACCATTCCCTTAGTTTGGACAAGTTCATACATCCGTGTAACCCATGCCCCTGTCAAGACATAGAACATTATCGTCAGCACTGAAACTTCCATTCCAATCTTCCAAGTCAATTTAATTAGCTTTTGAATCTCCTGCAATCTTACTTCCACCAGTTTCTTCTAAAACTACCCATTCAAAGGGCCTACTTTGTTAGTAGCACATTGAGCGGCATTACACGAGGTATTCAGAATGTAAAGGAGTGAAGAGCACAGCACCTGCCCTCTTTAAGCTTGTAATTTAGTTTGGGTTATAGCTAGGTCTCTTAGTTTGCCAGGGCAGGTATAACAAATACCATAAACTGGTTGGCTTAAGCAACAGGAATTTATTAGTTCAGTTTGGAGGCTAGAAGTCCAGAATCAAGGTGTTGGCATACCATGCTTCTCCAAAGGCTACAGTGTGCCTGTGGTGGTTTGCTGGAAGTCAGCCTCTGCCTCCGTTACATTGTAATCTGTCTGTGTCACCTGTTGTGGCTTTCTGCTCCATGTCTAAATTTCCTTTGGTTGTAGGACTCCAGTCTTAACGGAGTATGAAATGCCCATGCTGTTTCAGTTTGGCCTCATCTTTATAGGATCCTCGAACATCTCATTTACAGATGAGTTCATATCCACAGGACTGGAGGTTAGCACTTGAATATGTTTTTGTGGGGGACATGATTCAATCTACCACAATAGGTGTTCGAAGAGAGGTAAATAAATATTACATGAATTCAGAGGAGGCAACTGGACTGCCAAAGAAAGCTTCTTGAATCGGGCCTTGAATAAGATCCAAAGAAGAGGGTTTTTTGTTTGTTTAGGCCATGAGATTAGACGTTTTGGTGTAAAGGCAGGAAAGGGTGGTTGGGACCCGATTATAGAGGGAGTCTGAGCATTCTATACCCAGTGACTGACAGTTTTTAAGGAAGAAGTAATTTGAAAAGCAGATCTTCTAGTTAAATCTGTTGTTGGTCCTTAACTTGTAGAATACCTTTGATTTTTTTTAGTTCTCTCCTTTCTTGGTTCTTTGCCTGTCTCTGGTTTCTCCTTTTTTTCAGTTTCACTTGCAGTTCTTACTCTCTCAGGTCCAAACTGTCTAAAGCTCTTCTTGACCTTTATTGTTCTCCTAATCTGGGCCTCAGTTCTTGAAGGCTTCAATTGTAATTCTTTCTAGGTCATGCCTATATCTGTATTCATAAACTGTTAACTCTTGTTAACAACTGCTAATAAGATGCTTCTCTAGTATATCTATGTTTACTTTGTACTTAATGGTCAAGATTCTGCAGCAAGAACATTTGCTCCAAGTGGTTGAAGCAAAAGGGATTTATTGAGAGAAAGATTGGTAAACTTTGAGTGGACTGAATGAACACATTAAACTGAAGTTCTAGGAACAAACCCCAGAGTGACCCTGCAGAACTTGCCTGCTAAAGGGGTTACTGCCACCACGGGTACTAGAACTATATTGTTAAATCAGGGCACTGTTGGCACCGTACTTGGCAGAATTTCAGTCTCTTTCAGAATTGTCATTCCATGTTACTTCTTTCTGCCCTCCATGTCACATTCAGGAATATCTGCTTTGCCACACTTAGGTCATATGTGAAACCTTAGCATCAAGGGAGTCTGGGAAATGTAGGTTTTAGCCATGCAGTCTCTGTAAAACAGGCTATCCATGTGTGAAAGGACTTGAGTGGGCATTGAGTGAGTTAGTCTGCTGTACACTGAGTTTGTGAAAACTAATTTTTCCCAGAGTCTCTCAGCATGACAAAGTTAAACCTTTTCTAATTTTGCTCTTTCTGTTCAAAGACGTGGGTATTTTTCTAGTTTCCTGAGCTAGAAACCATTGAAATCATCTGTAATATTTTGATTCTTTATGTTAGGAGTATTACAAAAAAACATCTCTAATTTACTGGCTCATAATACTGAAAAGTCCAAAAGTGAGGCTTGATACAGTTTTTGTACTTATTGTACCTTTTTGTACAATAAGTTTTTGTACTTATTGTCTTCCTTTGTTTGATGAACTCTCCTTCTATGGTATTGGTCCATTCTTGGGCAGACCTTCCCTTTGTGATCACAGCATGGTTATCAGCAGCTCGTGCCGTATGTCCTCATGCCATCTAGTCCAGAGGAGGAGAAGGAGCATGCTTCTGCAGAAGCCCTAGGGCAGAGCTCTTAACCCTTTTTGCTCCATAGACCCATTTTGCAGTATGACGCCTATAGGTCTCCTTTTCTGAGTTAATAGTTTTAAATAAAATACCTAGGGCTACACACGCGCACACACACACACACACACACACACACACACACTAGTTATATTAAAACATAGTTATCAAAATGTTTTTCAAAATTGGGATGGAAATATGTGAAATAGTGAGATCTTAGTATATGCTTCTTTAAATAATAAGATTTAGTGTGGCTCTAATTTTTTAACCTAGCGATGAGCATTACCACTTTTTGGAAATATCTGTAACCAGTGATCATAAGACATAAAAATATCTGTGATTTCCATTGGTGACCAAATGGTACGTATTGCTAATACTATTGTAGCATGTTGCCTAAATTCACAATAGAAGGAAATGCTCAATTTCAGTCAGAGGTTAGTGAAAGTAAAATGTAGTTTTTGTCCCCACCCAAGTTTACAGACACACTGCATTCTATCCATAAATACCTGGGGGTGGGGGTGGGGGTGGGGGTAGGGGTGGGGGGCGATCTGTGAACATCATCTTAAGAACCCCTGCTAGAAGAGAGCTTTTCTTCCCAGAAGCTCTAGCAAATGTCTTGTATCTCACTCATTGTCTTTGGGTTTTACTGACATTTCTGTACCAACCATTAAGCCTTGGGAAATAGGCTATGCTAATTGTTTTACCTCTGGAGCTTGGGTTGGGGTCATTCCTATCTAAACAACACAATGGGAGAAGAGTAGATTCCCAAAGGAAATTCAGGGGCCAGTGATGTTGCGTAGCAAATAGCAGGTGTCCATTATGTCATCCTTAGTCCATCCCCTTGTCTTTTCTGTCATAATTAACCAGTCATCAAATTTTAATGAATCTCTCATTTGGGTTTGTCTTTTTGTTCAGTCTCTCTGCTAGTATCCTAGGTGGACTGATGGCCCACCTGGTGTAAGGTGTGTGGGATTGTTCATGGGTTTGCAAAAGAAAAATTGTAGAATTTTTATTTATTTTTCTCATCCTTCTAACCTTTATTTTTATGTGTTGTACTCTATGTAAAAAAATATTAGTACAGTGGTTAATATACATAAAATTTCTGAAGATGTGTTTGTATGTGTGTGTCAATATATATATACATACACATTCTGAAGATATGTTTGTGTGTATATGTAATGTGCGTGCACACGCACACAAACATACTTGTGGGTACATGTTAAAATGCGAATGGGAGAATTAGAAGAGTTGAGATAACTAAACCAGTGCTGTCCAAGAGAAATATGATGTGAACCACATAAGTAATTTAAAATTTTCAAGTTAGTTATGTTAATAAAAGTAAAACGAAACAGGTGAAATTAATTTTAATATGTCAGTACAATATATTCAAAGCATCATTTCAACGTATAAACAATATAAAATTGTTTAAAATTGTTTATATATTCTATTTTTTCCAAACAAAGTCTTTGAAATTTGGTATGTATTTTTTACTTAGATCATATCTCAGTTCATACTAGTGATATATCAGGTGCTCAAAAGCCACATGTGGCTAGTGGCTGCTGTATTGGACTGCACAGATTTAGAGACCAATGATCATTATGAATTTAAATATCTATAATTGTCTCTGTGATGGTTTTCTTAATTCTGTTATTTGCTTCTTTAAATCTCTTTGTATACAGTTGCCAGGTTAATTGGGCAAAAATTCTAATGGGATGATGTTATTCTCCTGCACAAGAACGTGCTCTAGAATTCTGTAGCATCACCTTTAAAAGTAGCTTATGAGAGTTTCCATAAGGTGGTCTCGTCCTTTCTCTCTTTTCTCTGGAAATGCCTGCAAAAAATCTGGTGGTCAATTAAGCAGTTACCTCAGCTTTGCCTACTCACTTCCACTTTCTCCAAATATAATCATCCAATTTTAAGACGTATGTTCCGATAAAACCTTCATGGATGCTCCAGTCCCTCTGTAATCTTTTCATTTCTGGAACTCCTGTAGTGTTTATATTAAGTACTTAGCTTCTTAGCGCTTTAGCACTTCATTATATAATGTTGCTTATTGGTCTCTAATTGTTCCATGTGTGATTAGTCTTATCTCCCCTACTAAATTCTAAGTTTCATATCTTTTGTCCCCAAATTTTAGACACATAATTGAAGGCTTAGCTTTTTTCCTTATCTTTGCAACATAGCTGGGTTAGTTAAATTTGTAGATTTAAATTTTTTTGAAGTTGTTTTGTTTGCTCCTCTGCCACTTGACTTAGACACCTTCTAGCAGATTTATTTGCAGGAGTTTGTGTATTAAAGTACTCCTTTGCTTCTTGAAAATTAGAAAAATATAAATTTAATTTTGTTTATGAAGTATATTTAAAGCTGTAAAATCACTCTTGGAACTGCAGTTGGGAATAATTAATTAGCTGGAATTTCTGAAGATGAAATTTGAGTTTGATAAGAAAACCTCAAAGGACACGTTTGCTTTATTGTCCAAGAACCAGGCATGGCAAACTTGTTTCCAAAGTAGGGCAAGAGATTTTATTTCAAATCAGTCGTCAGGCTTTTCTCTGGAGGTTTTTGGTACATTCTACACACCAGTCACTTTAGCCCTAGGGGACAGGTTTCTCTAGTTCAGGTCTTTTTCTTTCCTGGATGAAGAGCTTTATTACCATCACAATATTTAACTCATTTGGGATATTATGAAGAGAACTGAAAATGAATCCTGAAAAATAAGTCTAAAAATCCTGAAAATAAGTCTAGAAAGGGTCATACAGCTGCCTATGGGAATTAGTATCTTTCATTTGACATTTTCTTTGTTTTTGTTTTATTTAATATGTTAGGTGGTTAGCTTGATAAAATAGTTATACACCAACATTTTTAACTTGTGGAATTTCAAGGCTTGCTTATTCATTATTCACATACCAAAAAAAGTAACAGAATATTTTATATGCCAGGCATTGTGCTAAGTGCACTATTTAACTTCTATCATGTTTCCTCCTTGACTGTTTTACCTATCTCATTTATATTTTTTGGCAAGTAGCAGTCTTTATGGAATTTGTTCTTTTATCTTTTATTATTGTTGCTTATTTTAACACCTTGTATGTTTTTTCTTTTGGCAAATGTCATTAATAAAATCTTAAAGACAAAATAAATAACTTTTACTGGAAAGTTCACATTTTAATTTTATTAACTGGCAGGAGGTTATAACTTTTCCTAAGTTAAAATGTAACTTTACTTTTTAGTTTTTTATATTTTTAACACTGTGCAGTATAAAATATTTTTACATTTGATAATTATAGCGTAAAACATTTGAGAATTTTTTTTTTACATGTTGAGGGTCTCGAAATTTAAGTGAAACTTAAACCATGTTAGTTACTGAATCTAAAAATGAGTTATTTTTATTTTTCCCCTTTATATGATTTAGGGGCTTATACTCTTTATTATGCGTGTCCCCAGTTACGTAAAATATTCTTGTATAAAAAAAAACCACCTTGGTTCCTACTGTAGTTGTTGTCTTTTTAATTTTGTGAATCTTTATCCTGTATATCCTGTTGAATTGTCTTATTTTAGTAGAGAATGAAGAATTTTAAAGCTTCTTTTAAGAATCATTCCTTAAATGAAAGTTCTATGGGATTTTTCCCCCTTTGAGGGACACAAAAAGAAGGGGAACATGTTTCTCTTTTTATTTTTGATGCAATTTTATTGAGATATATGCATAGACCATTTAATCCATACAACATATACAACCAATGGCTTACAGTGTCATCACATAGTTGTGCATTCATCACCACAATCAATTTTAGAACATTTTCAGTACTCCAAAAAAAGAAATAATAAAAAAGAAAAACTCCAAACATCCCATACCCCTTATCTGCCCCCCCAGTATTATTTTTTTTAAACAGTTTTATTCACACATTATACAATCTGTCCTAAGTGTACAATCTTTAGCTCTTGGTATAATTACAGTTATGCATTTACCACCACAGTTAATTTGAGAACATTCTCATTTCTTCTGAAGAAAAATATCTCTTAACCCTATTATTGACATTTAGTTTTGTTATAGGTAATGCAAGGATATTACAATGTTACTGTTAATGACAGACCTTAGTTTGCTTTAATTGTATTTTTTCTCATATACCACTCTATTATTAACACCTTATAATAGTGACATATGTTTGTTTTAGTTCATTTAAGAACTTTCTTATATTTATACAATTAATCACTACATTGTTCACTCTAGATTTCGCTAAGTTATACAGTCCCAGTTTTTATCCTCTAGCTTTCCTTCTGGTGACATGCAGATTCTAACTTTTCTCTTTCAACATATTCAAACTCAGCTTTGTTAATTACACTTATAGTATTGTGCTAATATCATGCACAGTGTTATGCTATCCATTTCCGAATATTTCCAGTCAACCTTATTGAACATTCTGTGCTCCTTAAGCATCGATTGTCCACTCCTCGCCCTCTTTCTATCTCCTGATAACCTATGCTTTTGATTTTAACTCTCAGAGTTTGCTCATTATAGTTAGTTCATATTAGTGAGAACATACAATATTTGTCCTTTCAGTTTTGGCTTATTTTGCTCAAAATAATGTCCCCAAGTTTCACTTACATAATTGCATGCCTTGTGACATCATTCCTTTCTGCAGCTGCACAATATTCCATCATATATATACACCACCGTTCGCCCTCCTGCTCATTCAGTTGCTGGACCCTTGGACTGCCTCCATCCATTGGCAGTTGTGAATAATGCCTCCATATACATAGGTATGTAAATGTCTTTTTGTGTCCCTGCTTTCAGTTATTCCAGGTATATACCTAGTATTGAGATTGCTAGATAATATGGCAGTTTTATACTTTGCTTCCTGAGGAACCACCACACTGCCCTCTAGAGGGGCTGCAAAATGCTACTTCTCTACCAACAGTGAATAGTTAAACTCTTTCTCCACATCTCCTCCAGCACTTGTAGTTTTCTGTTTATTTTTTTTTAAACAGCTTTATTCACACACCATACCATACAACCTAAGTGTAAAATTAGTGACTTCTGGTATAATCACATTCACCACCACAGTCTACAGGAGAACATTGTCATTTCTTCCGAAAAGAAAAAAGGGAAAAAAAATCCTGTACACAAAGTAAGGTGTAATTAATTTTGGTGATTAAAATTAATTGATTTTTAAAATTAATATTTAAAATTAATTAATGCTTGCCAACTCATTTGCTGTACTACTTAAATATTGCAGTTTTATTTTATTAAAGGTCTTTTCATGTGTTCTTATTGTTTCCCAAGCATTCCTTTAACTAAACATTTGTTGAATCTTTCTCATGTTTAATGGTTCCTATTTAAATAGTTCATTTATTTGTTACCTCTTGACTGTAGTCATGTAATCCAGTGGGAATTCCTTTAAGACTTTGGGCTCTTCAGTAAATAAGTCCTTTAAGGGCTGGTCTGACATTTACTAATCTCTGTTTCCTGTAGAATCAAGAATGCCTTCGACCTTTAGATTTTCTGCTAAAATTTGTTAGAATTGAACTTGAGCACCCCCGATCTTGTATTTATACTGTTTAGTTGTCTTGGAGAGTACTAAATGAAATGAATGATTAGTCCTTCTTTTCTCTCTAAATTGGTATCTTATTTTAGGAGAAGTTAAAATTTTCTAACTTCTCCCTTCTCAATTTAAAAAAAATAATGACTGCAACTTCCCACCTTTCTACTTGCAACCCATATTAATCTTAATTGGTTTAATAAAGTAACAGAGATACCATTTTTGAAGATTCAGCATGAGTTCAATTTAATGCTTTTGGTGACACAAATCTAGTTTTTTTCCCTTTGGAAGAAAACCTTGTCAAGACTTCTTAAACTTAGTGGAATTGCTTAGTTCTGCATTTATATTGTATGGTTAACAATGTAGATCTATTCAGAGAAATAGGGTTTAATTTAAATTTTATTTCCTTATGTGTTGTATTTCTTTCTAAACTTTGCTGCTATTCAAGTCATTCAGCAAATGTTAATTGAGTGACTACTTTGAGCCTTCCTCATTTGAATGTCCTCTTAGTCTATATTGCTGAAATTCTACTTTACAGGATACACAAAGAACTGTATTGGAAAATTTATTTTTGGCTCTGAGGAGCATTAATTTTGAAGGGCTTAACAATTATTCTCTGTGCCTATGTGTGTTCCATATGTCCTCCCCAATAGATTTCCAGGCTAGCTACTAGGAATTCTAAAGGGTTAGTAATTTTGTTTGTCACTCTCCAATCATTTTAGAAATATTTTAATGTTTATATTATCAGTCAGAGTGTGTAAATTTTGTTTCATTTATGGGTTTAAGATTACATATTTATCACATAAGAGGTTACTTGTTATTGGGATGGATCAGTAGTGGCCTCTACTACAGCCTTGTGATGTGGATAGCCATCTTCAGCCATTGGTTGAAGAAATAGGGCTATCTAACTTACTTACTTTTTAAAAATCAAAATCTAAAATTTTATGTATATTTATAAAGTAAAGGAACTTTTTTTATTTTGTGCAATGTAATTACAATCATCACATTGAAAAAAGTGAAAATGGAATACTAAATTATATGCACAAATTGTTGCCGTGCAAAAATGCTGTGCACCTATGCCAAAACTTGGGTGACCCACCCCAGATTAAAATGATGTAGTTAAGGGTAGTTAAATTTTCATTAACTTTTTCTTTGTTACATTGTTTATGCCATGAGAAAGGTTAATAGGGTTGATGTAAGCATGTTTTAAAATGTTGGAATAAGGAAAACACCTTATATATGTACTCAGAATTATATATTACTCAGAAATTTTTGTTTTATTTCAATTTCTAATCTGATTCATAGACTTCAAGATATTCCTGTTTGTAACTCTTTAGAATCTGTACTCCTCTAGCAAGAAAGAACCCTTTGTATCCTTCAGCCTGATCAGTGAAAAGGTTTGTTGACCTTCTTGATTTAGAGAGCTGCTTTTGTTTATTTCTTCACTAAGAGCAGATGAGAAATTAAAAGATATATAGTACATATTTTCAGCAGCATAATGATTCCAATGCTGCTCCTTATTTTGGTTAAAACATTTTTCTTGTCTTTTTCCCTCAGAAGTGTTCTAAGCACTCTCCTTCCCTTTTGCCCCTTTCCAACATTTTTGTATATGGTGGTTGGTTCTCCTGGTATTTAGTTCAATGTGGGATCATCTTGAAACTACATTCTAATATAAATCTTCAACTCATAAAAATCTGCACTTACCAAAATTAAAAAAAAATTAAACTGAGTATTTAAAAGGCTTTCTTGGGGGGTGGGGGTGGTGAAAAATAAGTATTGCATTCACATGGTTCAAAATGCAAAAGGTACAAAAAGTGAGAAGTTTTCTTCCTTCATCTGTCCCTGGAGTACACTTTCCCTTCCCTGGAGCAACCAATGTTACTAGTTTCTTATGTACTCTTATGTAGTTTTGTATATATTCTTATATATATTCTAGTTTCTTATATATATTCTTATATATATTCTAGGTTCTTATGTATTATATATCCTCCTGGTAAATATTCTGTTCTTACTTTTAAAAGAAAACATAAATGGTAGTATATTCTTCATACTGTTATCTTCCTTTTTTTTCACTTAACAATAGATTTTGTCATTCTTTAATGATTGTGAAGTTTATGAGTGATAGCAAACCTAAAATAGTGGCCTAAACAAGAAAAAAGTTTATTTCTCCCTCTTTCTCATAAAAATTCAGATAGGTGGTTTACGGCTGCTAGAGTACTCATGGTGTCACTCTTTCTCTCTCCCTTTCCCCCTCTCTTTTAAGGTATAATGACTTTCAACAAAATGCCCAGATATTAATTGTATACATATATACCTGTATAGCAAAAGCATCAATTAAGATTGAGAGCCATCTAGTCTATCCTCATTGCGCCCTACCTCCCAACCACCATTCTGATTTATCTGGGCTCTTTTCTATACTATTGCTCCACCATGTGTTGCCTATGTCCTCATTGACCTAGCTGGAGCTTTAGGCATTGCACCCCATTCTAAGCAGTAGGATGCAAGAAGGAGCAAAGGTATATGCTGGCTTTTTAAAAGGAAGGTTTCTAGAAATAGCCATTTCACAACACTTTCACTTACATTTCATTGGCCAAATGCAAGGAAGTATGGGAGGTGGCAATCTTTATTCTAAGTGTTGATGATGTTCAGCTAAAAATTCTACTTCTATGGATGAAGAAGAAATTGGATATTAGGGAATAACCATCTCTGCTGCGAAGAGGTTTTTTGCGTTTTGTTTTGTTTTTAACAGTTACATAGTATTCTGTATATGTATGTAATGTAATTTAGCCAGTCCATTGTTGGTAGACATTGAGGTTATTTCCTGTCTTCTATTATAAATAATGTTCATATATTGTTTTGTGGGATACATTCCTATAAGTGGAACTGTTGGAGCAGAGTAATTGGCAGTTTGAGCGTATACCTAGTTTTTCACATCCTTACTGACAGTTTTTGTATTTGCTAATCTGATAAGTAAAAAATGGTGACAGGGTAGCTAATTTAGCTAATTTGTCTGATAGAATATACTCAATTTCATACAGTCATCCACAGTGTACCATTGTTCACAGTGTCATCATATAGTTGTGCATTCATTACCACAATCAATCTTTGAACATTTTCATTACTACAAAAAATAAAATAAAAATTAAAAAGAACATCCAAAACATCCCTTTCCTCTCCTCCGCTTCACTGTTCATTTACTTTTTTTTATTTTTAATTTTTATTTATTTTGAAATAATTTCAAAGTTATAGGAACAAAAACAATACTAACCCCATACACAGAACTCCATCATAGCCTGACCCCCCTCTCCCAATAGCCCAATCCACCAACTCTAACATGCTGTCACATCGCTATTTCTTTCCCTCCCTCCCTCCCTATCTATCATTCATCATCTGTTGCTCTGTTTTCTGAACATATGAGAGCTAGCTGCACACATCCTTGAACAAACACTATAATTCACCTATACACTTCCCATGAACGAGAACATTCTTTTATACAATCCAGTTAAGCACAGCTAAGAAGTACAAGAGATTCAACAATGATACAAAGTTTACATTCTGTATTTCCTTTTCCTTATGTCTCAACTGTGTCTCTTTGAGCCTCCTGTCCTCCATCCTCCAATCCCATCCAGGTTCATCCTTGGCATTCAGTTGTCATCTATTTAGACTGTCTTTTTTTTTTTTTTTTCTTTTTTCTTCAATTGTGGAAATATATACAGCCTAAATCTTCCCATTCCACCCCCTCCCTAGCATTCCATTAGTGGGATTAGTCACCTTTAGAATGTTGTAATGCTCTTTTCCACATCCATTACTAGAA
This sequence comes from Choloepus didactylus, assembly GCF_015220235.1. Taxonomy (NCBI): domain Eukaryota; kingdom Metazoa; phylum Chordata; class Mammalia; order Pilosa; family Megalonychidae; genus Choloepus; species Choloepus didactylus. Next base: position 57,102,215 of record NC_051310.1, on the reverse strand, counting down.
ATTTCCCTTCACCTCAAACAGCAACCCTACACTCATTTCTTAACTCTCCATTGCCTCTTTCCCCATTTCTCTTAACCCATATGCTACTTTTCATCTCTATGGTCATATTCTCTGATAATTTCTTTGTGTTTACTGTGGGGCTTAAAATTAACCTCTTAAATCCATAACAATCTTGTTTTTCTTTGATACCACCTTCACTTCAATAGGACATATAAACTATGCTCCTATACTCCTCCATTCCCCCACCTTTATATAGTTGTCTAAAATTACATATTTTACATTGAGTTCAAAACCACTGATTTGTCATTAGAGTTTGTGTATTTTATATCATGTGGGAAGTAAATAGTGGAGTTACAATTCAAAAATTATTGACTTCTATTTGTATTCCATTGTGGTTGGAGAGTATATTTGAGTGTATTCAAATTTTTTTTTTTTTTTTTTTTAATTTGTTGAGGCTTGTTTTCTATCCCAGTTTATGGTCCCTTCTGGAGAAAGATCTGTGATCACTAGAGAAAAATGAGTGTCCTGGTGATTTGGGATGTAATATTCTATGTATGTCTGTTAAAAATCTCTGTATCTCTTTCTCCTTTCTTTGTTTCCCTGTCGGTAGGGCTCCCTTTAGTATCTGAAGTAGGGCAGGTCTTTTATTTGTGAAAAATTTAAGCTCTCCCTCAAATTTGAAGGAGAGTTTTGCTGGATAAAGTATTCTTGGTTGGAAATTTTTCTCTCTCAGAATTTTAAATATGTCATGTCACTGCCTTCTCGCCTCCATGGTGGCTGCTGAGTAGTCACAACTTAGTCTTACCTTGTTTCCTTTGTATGTGGTGAATTTCTTTTCTCTTTCTGCTTTCAGAACTTGTTCCTTCTCTTCAGTATTTGAGAGTCTGATCACAGTATGTCTTGGAGAGGGTTTATTTGGATTTATTCTATTTGGAGTTCACTGGGCATTTATGCTTTGTGTATTTATATTGTGTAGAACGTTTGGGCAGTTTCCCCCAACAATTTCTTTGAATACTCTTTCTAGACCTTTACCCTTCTCTTCCCCTTCTGGGACACCAATGAGTCTTAAGTTTGGATGTTTTATTTTATCTATTGTATCCCTCAGATTCATTTTGATTTTTTCAATTTTTTTCTCCATTATTTCTTTTGTTCTTTCATTTTCTGTTCTGTGGACTTCTAGGACACTGAGACGTTGTTCAGCTTCCTCTAATCTTGTATTGTGAATATCCAGAGTCTTTTTAACTTGTCCAACAGTTTCTTTTATTTCCATAAGATCGTCTATTTTTTTTAATCTATTCTTGCAATGTCTTCTTTATGCTCTTCTAGGGTCTTCTTTATGTCGCTTATATCCTGGGCCATGGTCTTCCTGATGTCCTTAAATCCTTTGCCGTGTTTTCATTCCTCGATTGTAGTTCTTTGATTAATTGTGCCAAGTACTGTGTCTCTTCTGATATTTTGATTTGGGAGTTTGGAATTGGATTCTCCATATCGTCTGGTTTTATCATATGCATTAAGATTTTCTGTTGTTTTTGGCCTCTTGGCATTTGCTTTGCTTGATAGGGTTCTTTCAAGTTGTAAAAAAAAAAGATACCCGTCTAATTTTTCAGAAACCCAGTTTGGTGGCGTACACTTTCTCTAACTAACCAGCAGATGGCATCTGTGAGTCATCTATACCCCTGAAGTCAGTTCTCAACCTTGTCCCCGTGGTGTGTGTGGAAATGATTCTTGTGGGGTTCAGTTGGAGAACTCAGTTTGGGTGTGTTGCTGGAGCCGTCCGCCCTGAATGTGGGGCGTGTGTCTGGGTGGCCAGGGGGGAAGGGCAGCTTTAATATTCAAATCCCCCAGGTTCCTGGAGATTCAAGGCCACCGCAAGAGTCTAAGCCTTCATTTCGTTTCAGCCCCAGACCCTCTCTCTCGATGTCCCACAAACCACCGAACTTGGCATAGCGTCCCTGGGTTCTCTGAGTGGTTCCCTCCTCCCAGCCACGATCCTCCAGGAGCTCAGCCAAAGGAATGCCGTGCAACGTCACCAGTGTGTGCTGTCCCTCAAGGGAAGCCCCGGGCCGCCGGGCCGTGCAAGGGTGCTCTCAGCCTGATGCAAAGATGGCCAAATGGGGCATCTCAACTCCCCCCTCCTCACACAGTTCCTCCTTCCCAGCTCCGGGACAACTGGTGGGGCTCTGGGCTGTGGGCACGGCCCCGGGCAGGAGTTTATCCAGCCCTCTGGGGAGCCAGCTGCTAGCCGTGGAGTTTCTTTCTGCTTCCGGCTCTCCCTTCCACTCCCCTGGTTCCGAGGGTGTCTGCAGCGGGCTGTCCAGGCCAGACACCGAGAGGCCGGCCCAGCCGCCTCTTGCTGTGTTTTACTGCGTGGTTCCCACTGTCACAACTGCAGCTGCTCCTGGGTTTTTCCCTTTTTTTTTTTTTCCAAAAGAACCAGTCGGTCTCCAGATGCCAACCCCTGGCTTCCCCACACTGCTACGTGGCTGCGGGTCTTCCAGCCAGCTTACTCGCTCGTTTCAGAATGCAGACTCCTGTTTTCACCAAGTATATGGCCCCTGTGGTACTAGCAGACCTTGTCCAGCTGGTGCATCGCTGTAACTGGTATTCTGGGTCACTTTCTGGTTTTTATGTAATGTTTTTCATGGAGGTGTTTTTTTGCCCTGTCTCACCTAGCTGCCATCTTAGTTTCTCTGCCTGTTCATTTACTTTTTAAAAAAATAGTTTTATTGAGGTATATTCACATGCCTTACAGTCATCCACAGTATACAACCAGTTATTCACAGCACCATCATACAGTTGTGTGTTCATCACCAGAATCAATTTTTGAACATTTTCTTTACTCCAGAATTAAAACAAAAGCAAAAAAGAACACCCAAAACTTCTATCCCCTCCATGCCACCCTATTCTTCATCTAATTTTTGTCCCCGTTTTTCCACTCATCTGTCCATACACTGGCTAAAGGGAGTGTGAGCCACAAGGTTTTCACAATCACACAGTCACACTGTGCAAGCCACATAGTTATACAGTCATCTTCAAAAATCAAGGTCTTACTGGGTTGCAGTTTGACAACCTCAGGTATCTCCGTCTACCCATACTGATAGGATATTTAGATAGAGAAATTACTTCTGCAACATACTGATGATGTCTTGAATACATGGACTACACAGCTAATGTAATACTAATTTAACATATTGGTGAAGCATATTACAGCAGTTTTTTTTCATTTCATTTTTTCATTTAGGCCTAATCCTAAGAGGAGACTGAAGGTTAAGGTTAGAAGACAGACCTTCTACATATAAATACTTCACAGTGCACTTACTAACAGGAAAAAAGTGAATAGTATGTTTTTTAGGAGTTACTGTCTTAATTAAAAAGCAGTTAAGGCATAAAGGTAAAATGTGTTAATTATTTTTGTCCTTTCACATACATTCCATAACATGTAAATATATGTTTTCAACTAATCCTAAAGATATTCTTTAACCTAATTGGGAAAAAGAAAGTAATCAACAAATATATTCTATTTGGTTCTTTTTATGTAATATTTCTTGTGGTTCTTTTAACTTTTTAACCCTTTCCTTTCCTATTGCTGAATGAGTTTAGACAAATTATGTGAAATGTACTCTGCTAAAATTGTAATTTTTAAATAGAATACTAAGTATTTTTAAAATGTGTTTTGTATTTTTAATGTTTTTTTTAAATGCAGTTTTACTGAGATATATTCACACACCACACAAACAATCTGAAGTATATGCTCACTGATTCACAGTATCATCACATAGTTGCGTATACAACCCCGTGACCAATAAAATATGTTTTTAACTTTATAAAATGAGCTTTTGATTAGGGCTTAAGGAAAAATTTCATAGTAGTTTTCTGTGCCACCAGGTGGTATTATGAGCTTTACTTAACTTATGAAATAAGAAATGGAAGGGTAATGGAAATTGAATGTGTATTTGTATGTTTTCCTTGTATCACATCATGAGGTCTTGGAGAGCACAGACCTTACTTAGCTACTGTGGCATTTGGCAGGGCAGCACTTTTGTACTTGGTAAATATTTAATTGTATTTTTCTTTAATTGAACTGAATGCTGGGAAAGTGATAGAAAAATGATTAGATTCCTGATAGCAATGATTTGGCCATTCTTGGGGTGTGTGTGCAGATGTATTAATATAATGTCATTGTTCATACTTTTAAAATTGCCATCTCTTTAGATAAAGAAATTTATTAAGGGTTGAAAGGTCTCCTAGTACAGTATCATCCCACTTCTCTGGAGGTAAAATTTCTGTAAATTTCTGCTATTTTGAAAGAGGCAAAGGAAAAAGGAAAACTAACCTCATGGCCTGTGGGTTATTTTGGTCTTGTAAGGAACCTTTTCTTTAAATTTAAAATGGCATAAACATCATGGTGCACATTTTGTTTAAGCAAACAAACCAAAAAAAAAAAAAAAATAGGAAAAAGGCAATGAAAGTTCAATAAGCTGGAGAGCCAGGAAAAAAGTTTTCCTTGTACTTAAAAATGGGCCTTGTGGTCAACCTCAGGCCTTTTCCTGAGATCTTCATGGCTTTGAATAGAAGGTAGGCTCTCAGAGAGCAGAGAGCCTTGCCTCTCATTTTCATTTGTGTGTCTTTAGCACTGAAAGTGGTACATAGCACATGGTTAGTGTTCAGTAAACATTTGTTGAATGAACGAATATTTATAAGTTGGTTTTTGTTTGTTTTGCTAGCACAGATTTTTTGGCGGGGGAGAGGGAGATATTGTTAGGAGAATAACATCAACACCTGGCATTTTTGTTTCTTTGTTAGATGGTGGTGTTTTAATTAATCAGGTAGGGGTGCTCTTTTTTTTTTTGTTTGGCTTTTATAAAGGGGGTTTATTTGGTTACACAGTTACAGTCTTAAGGCCATAAAGTGTCCAAGGTAATGCATCAACAATCGGGTACCTTCATTGGAGGATGGCTAATGGTGTCTGGAAAGCCTCTGGGAAGGCACGTGGCTGGCGTCTGCTCCGGAGTTCTGGTTTCAAAATGGCTTTTTTCCAGGATGTTCCTCTCTAGGCTTCAGCTTCTCTCCAAAATGTCACTTTCACTTGCTCTTGGGGCGTTTTTCCTCTCTTAGCTTCTCTGGAGCAAGAATCTGCTTTCAATGGCTGTCTTCAAACTGTCTCTCATCTGCAGCAACTCTCTCAGCTTCTGTGCATTCTTCAGTGTCTCCCTCTTGGCTGTAGCAAGCTCACTCCTGTCTGGGCTTTTATAGGGCTCCAGTGAACTAGTCAAGGCCCATGCTGAATGGGCGGGGCCACACCTCCATGGAAATTGTCCAGTGGAAGATCTTACCTACAGTTGAGTGATCACATCTCCATGGAGACAGCCTAATCCAGTCGTTCCAACTTAATCTTCACTAATATGTCTGCCCACACAAGATTGCATCAAAGATAATGGCGTTTTAGGGTCCATAATACATTTAAACAGGCACATTCCACCCCCTGGACCCCAAAATGACATGATCTTTCCATATACAAAATACATTGATCCCTTCACAGTATCGCAAAAGCTTAAATCATTTCAGTAACAATAGGTAAGTACAAGATCCCATCAAAATCAGTTACAGGTGTGGTCTGTCCAAAAGCAAAATTCCCCTTTGACTGTGGACTTGTAAACTTAGAACAAATTATGTGCTTCCAGTATACAAAGAAGGGACATTCACAGGATAAACATTCCCATTGCCATAAGGAGAAACTGAAAGGAAAACAGGGTTCACAAGACCAAAACAGTTCCTAAAACCCACAGGGCAAACTCCATTAGATTTCAAAGTCTGAGAGTCATTTACAGAACGACATTGAGTCCTTGGGGCTTGAGAGAACGGAAGTCTAACCCTTCCTAAGGGCCTTTGCGGCAGCCCTTTCCTCTCCAAACGCTGGGGTGAGTGCTCCAACATATGCACACATTGGGGAGACCACCTTCTCGGCCCCACCCTCTTCAAACATTGGGGCAGCACCTGGATTCTCTTCCATCTCTGGGGCACATGCTCAACCCCTTCAGAACAGTGGGTTGGTGACCAGGCTCTCCCCAGTCCCCTGGGAATGTGCTCCATCCTCTTTGAGGCCTGAGGTGGCAAAACCTTTCCTAAACATCGAGATGGAGGGCCCGCCTTCAACCTCTGGAGCAAACTCACCCTTTCCATGCATGTGGACCACTCTGCTCTCCTAGCCCGAGACCTCTTGACTCCAGACCTCACCCTCCATAACTCTGTCTTTGAAGAAGTTTTTCCTTCAATATGTTCCTTGTCTGTCTCCTCCAGTCCAGACCAGAAGCATCTTTGTCTATAAAGATCTTGCAGAAATTCTGTTGGCTTTGCATGAAGCACACAGGGTTCAAAGCTGTCAGACAATAGGACTTTCCACAAATCCTTTCTGGGTAACTCCATTTCCAATCCTGGCTTGTATTGTAATGGTGGTTGGTTTACATGTTGGTTAAATCCTCATGTGAGGCTGTAGTTTCTGGGATTCCACCCCCTGGAAGCTCGGAGTTTTCCAGACCGTCAGCTTCTGGTTTGTTTGTATCCAAGAGTTCAATTCTAAGTTTATCTCTCTCCAGTTGCATTTTACTATAAGCTGCAAGGAGAAGCCATGCTATATCTTCACCTTTTATCTTTGAAATCTCATCACCCAAGTATACCAGCTTGTCACTCTCAAATTCTTCCTCCCAGCCTACACAAGGACTCAATTTTGCCAAATTTTCTGTAGGTGTGCTCTTGACAAAATTTTTGCGTTGTCTGTTCCCTGTGCCTAGCACACTGTTCCCTCAGATAAATCCTCATGCCTAACTTCCTCACCTCTTTCATGTCTTCTAATATATCACCTTCTCATGAAGGCATATATTGACTACCCTATTTAAAATTGCAACTGCCTCTCTTCCCCTGCACTTCCAAACTCCTTTGTCCTACTCTAATTTTTTCTTTTTTTTCCACGACAGTTACCACCTTGAAACATACTGTTTAATTTACTTATTATGATTATAGTTTATTTTCTCTCTCCCCACCAGAATGTTAGTTCCTTGGGGACTTTATCTATTTGTTCACTGTATTCCAGATGTCCAGTAGGTGCTCAACAAACATTTGTTGAATGAGTGAAGGTGGGAAAGAATGTAATGTGAGGAAATTAGCTGTGAAATTGTTTACATTCAAACACTTTATATTTTAAAGTATTATTTCCATTATTTAAACATTTTTGCTTTTGGAGATCTTGTGTGTTCCATAATGATGTCAAGGCAGATTAACCTGTGCTGAGTTTAAGGACTAGATATTCTGTTAGTGAAAAAGTGTTGGAGTTTTGACTTGCTGAAATACTTTATCTGCCTCCAGCCTCTAGTGTATTCTTGGTGAAGTTGCTTCTCATAGCCTTCGGTGGTGTTATTGAGAATGAGAAAAACAAACAAAACAAAATAACAACAAAAAAAACCCCAAACTTCTCTCTGCATTTGAGTGTCTATGGTATGTATGCATGTGGAGCATTTCTTTCCTACTGGAGATGACTTTTGACAAAGTGAGGGGTGACAGTATTAATAGCTGTTTTTTTTTTCTTTTTACTCATCGCTAGGCCTTATGCTAAGCATTCTATATGTATTAGCTCTTTTAATCTTTATAACAGTCTTATAAGTTATGTATGCTTATTGTCCCTATTTCATAGAAGCAGAAAACTGAGTCCTAGAGGTTAAGCAGCTTGCCTAGGTTAGTGTCAGAGCTGGAATTCAAACCCAGGCAGTCTGACTCACAGGAAGGTAACTTCACTACATAAAATGTCTTCCTGGTGAAGAGCACCTCAAAGTTAAAAAGAAATTAGGAACAGCTTAGTGGAACATTAAAGTCACAAAAAGACCTCCATATTTTATTTGCTGTAATTTCCTATGACTTAAGTAGATTGAAGGAGGCCACTGTGATTGAAGCAGTAATGTGACATTAAAGTTAACCAATGCTAATTTAAATAAAATAAGTATAGTTTAAATAAAGTCACAGCTGGCTCCTAACGAGTCTTCTATTACTTGGACTTAGTTTATCTCAAGAACCATTTAGCCTATCTGAGGCAGAATTTGTGTGTTCTTTCTTCAGCTTTCCAAAAAATTAGATTCAGCAGGGAGGGAAAAGCTATAAGGTGAAGTATAATTTAGTGGAAGAGTAGAGGGATACGTGGTGGGTAGGTTTTGCTGTTCTCCTGGGCTTTTAAGGAAAAAACTGCTCTATAATTTATATTAGATTATATGAATGGAAACAATCATTCCCTCCCTACCAAACTATTTTTAATTTTAAAATTTTGATTAGAAATTTCTGGTTCTATAATGTGAATTATTTTTTGAACCTTAATTAGCTATCTGTCCTTTTTTTCTTGAAAAATGGCATATTTTAGTCTCCCTGCCATAAAAATACCTGCTCCATCCTAAGGAGCCTTAGACTATACCTGGTTATCCTCAGTATCATAAATTAATTTTAATTTCAGTTTTGAAACAGTGGGGGTGTAAGAGGGTGTGCTGGATTGGATATATTATGTCCCCCAAAAGCCATATTATTTAACGCAGTCTTGTGGGGGCAGACTGAGTAGTCTGTTGATTAGGGTGGAAACATTTGATTAAATTATTTTCTTGGAGATATAGACTCTGCCCATTCAGGGTGGGCCTTATTTAGAGGCTTGCTAATGCATTGAGTGCTAGCCTAGAGTTTGCTCTGGAGAAACAAAGGAGGGAATAAATGCCCCAAGAGAAGCTGAGAGAGACATTTTGGGGATGGCCGTTGAAAGCAGATATTTGGAGACGTTTGGAGATGCTAGCCCAGAGTTTGCCTGGGAGAAACTATGAGAACACCCCCGGACACTTCGAGAGAAATGTTTTGGGAGAAAGCCATTTTGAAACCAGAACCCAGGAGCCAAAGGATCAGCAAATGCCAGCCACATGCCTTGCCAGCTAACACCATTGGCCTTTCTTCAGTGAAGGCATCCTCTTGTTGATGGCCCTAGTTTGGACTTTTATGGCCTCAGAACTGTAAATTTATGATCTAATAAATCCCTTTTATAAAAGCTGATCCATTTTTGTTATTTTGCATGATGGCAGCATTAGCAAACTGGGACAGAGGGTAAATTAGAATTTATAATTGCAGGAAATTATGTTTAAGGATACTTATTTATATATTGAAGCCCATAATGTGCTCTGTGTAGGAGAGGTTGTACATAGCTAGCAGAATCATTGTAGTTTTAAAAATTCCCCAAAGCAAGATGAGGTTTTTATGCCTGTGTACTTTTTTTTAGCCTATAGATTGAGACTGTTTTCTGGCTTAAGATTGGTAAGACAGTCTTTTCTTCTCTAAGTTTCTAGAGTTATGTTGAGAAAATATTTAATTAGGTATTTTTCTTGATGTGCCCATCCAATTTTAGTGGGATGAAAGTACTGAAAAATGTTTTTTCTTGTACACTTCTTCCCCCCTTCACCTCCCCCCCCTTGAAATAGCCAGCAAAGGCTTCTTTCTCAAATACATGTTCATGGTGGGGGGAAATGTAATGGTGCAGAAGAACATAGGCTGAAATCAGTAGTCCCCTTGCCCCATCCCTCTCCACCTCTGTTCCCTTTCCAGGAGGAACTACCTCACTTGTTTCTGATTTTAGTTCTTCCTTCTATTGATAAACCCCCATAATCATATGCTTATACTTCCATTTCTTGATTTATCAATTTTAAGCATTACCTGTTGACTTACTACAATGATAGTGAAAACTTTTCTCCCATTTACTTGTCAGGAACTTAAAAGTGTCTGGGATTTTACTCTCCTTGCAAGCTCACAAGTTAACTTGCCACAGTTTCATGGGTTCTGGTAGAAGACGTGAGACCTGGTCAGAGATTAAAGACAGTTTATTACTCACAGCAATAGCTGTCAGAGTATCAACATTTATGCATCAGTTTCCTTAGCCCCATTTCCCACAGGGTGATGCAGAGAGGGCAGGTAACTTGTGTAATGCACAAGTTTTGTTATGGGAGAAAATCTTGAATGTAGGGATTCCGAATATTTTATATTGATCAGTAAGCATATTTGCCCTTTACTCCAGAAGGAGAGATGGTAACTATACCTACCCTCTGGTCACCTATATATTTATTTTTTTGTTTCACTAACAGTAGATGGTATGTTTTGACTCCCTGCTTTGTAAGAGAGGTATTTTAGATAGGGATCCTTTCGAGTATTAGACAACCAACTGAATAATAGCTTAAGTGAAGAAGGACATTGATTACAGGGAGGTAGAGTAGGTTCAGATCCAAGTGCTCAGTTTTTTGAGGAATTGGTCTCTCCCTGTGTCTCAGTTCTGCTGTTCTCTTTTTGGCTTTACTTTCAGGAGTACCCTCCATGCCCTCACCTCCTCCTCCCCAACCAGGGCTGACTCCAGGCTGCATATCTCTGAACAAGTTCCTGTGGTGACGAAGAGACTAGATTAAAATAGCTAGACTCTGGTTACATACTCACCCTTGGAGATGGGGTGTGGGATCACTCCTACTTGAATCACATGTATTAGGGGTAGGACAAAGATAAAACTTCTTTCCCGTTAGAAATTTCAGTTTTCTCATAATTTTCTTCAGTTTTCTTGAAGATTGACTCAGATTTCGAATATTATTTCCTTTTCTCCTAGTTACCCCTCTCCTGATGCTCTCAATCTTCCTGCTCTAATCTGTGCACTTGATTTAGAACTGCTGCTCAACTGACACCTCTGACTTGCCTTCATATGCTTCTGTTTTCCATCTACACCTTTTTCTTGGTTTATTGTCTTGTTTTCCTGGGTTACATACTAAAGTAAGATAATGTGGGAGGCAAATTTTGAGTAATTAATTCCATGTCTCAATATGTTTTCATTTCTATTCTTATATAATGTGGCTGAAGATAAAATTCTAAGGTTGAAAGTAATTTTCTTCAAAATTTAAAAGGCATTGCACCATTATTGTCTAGTATCTTTCATTTCTGATAAGAGAAGTCTTATGCCATTTTGATTCTTGTTCCTTTGTTGGTTTGGTGAGATACTTTTTCTTTGGTGGCTTTTAAGATCTTTTTATCTTTGTTTGAAATTTCTTAATGATATCTTTTGGTGTGGGTGTTTTCCATCATTTAAGAACTCAGTGGGTCCTATTAATCTGAAGATGATTTCTCCCTAAAAGCTCTGGAAAATTCATATTTCTTTGAAAACTTTCTCCATTCAGTTTTTTTTCTATTCATTCTGGAATTCTGTTAGTCACATGTTGACCACCTGCGCTGATGCTGTGTTTCCTCTATAATTTTTTTGTCCCAGTGTTTTTCTGCTTTCTAGATTTTTGTCTCCACATTTTCAAACGGAGTCCTTTTTTTTTTTTTTAGTTTCCAAGAGCTCCTTTCTCATTCTTTTTATGCTTTTTCACATCTTGTTCTTGCTTTACAGATGCAGTATCTTGAATGTTTCTGAGGATCACAGTTGGAGGGCTTTTAACAAGTTCTCTTCTGTTTCATGAATTTTTTCCTCCTTCATCACATTTCTGTTCCTTTTTGTTTTTTTTTCTCTTTATGTTACAGTCTTTGATTCTGATTTGATCAATCAAATTGAAGAATGAGGCAACATAAAACTGATTGGGATCTCTGTGTACCTAGACAGGGTCTGTCAACTGGTGTGTTTTGCTTTAGGGTGAGCAAGTAAGGAGATCCATTAATCCTGGCAAGTGGTGGTAATGCCTGCAATAACTGTATTGATTCTTTCCAGGCAGTTTACTTTCATTAAAGAGGTATCAACCAGTTGCTTTTTTTTTTTTTTTTTAATAATGTAAATGGAATGTAAATCCTCAACGATAACTATGATTGTGAAGAAGGTCAGTGATCCAGGGTCTAGAAATGTTCAAATAATTATCTTTCCTGTGTTTTAGAATGAAAAGTTTCAGGGTTAAGAGTAGCAGGGCAGAAAGTAGCCATGACATTGGAGCCAGACTGCAGGGGTTTAAATCCTGGTTCTGCCAACTTTCTAGCTTCTGCCCCAAGTTTCTTAACCTCTCAATGCCTTTTTTCGTCTGTAATATTTGGACAGTAATAGTACCTACTTATTAGGGTTGTTGTGAGTAAGTTATAAGTTAGTTATAAATGTGTATTAAGTGAGTTAAAATACATAAAAATGCCTGTTATATAGTAAGTTCTCAAAAGGTGTTCATTTCCCTTTTCTCCCAACCAATAATAATGATTATATGATTTAAATTTGGTAGTGATTACCTATCAAAGGAAATTTGGGTAAGATTAGATTAATTTTGGATTGTCTTTTTCCTCTCTATAGAGGAAAAACATCAAAGAACACTTAAGGTTGTGGTAAATTTTTTTCTTGGTGTCATTACTGAAGTACTGTAATGTGTATACGTGTTTTGTGAAAATGTTTTCAGAAAAGTTTTTGAAAGGCGCACCCTGACCCCCAAAAAGGGATCTCACTAAAGATAACTTGAAAAGATGTCTTGGGAATGAAAAAATACTATTTTCATACCCAGAATCTCCATGTACAATCAAAAAATCATGTATTCAGGATGTTAGTGAAGCTTTGTTCCCAAACAAAATACACACTGACAGTCTGCCTTTTGAACTTTAGAAAGTTGAAAATTTCTTTATGAATAGATACCTAAGGCACAACTAGCAGGAGGAAACAATACTTGATCCCCAAAACAAACTATTTTTTGCTCTGACTATGCCTTCTTTATAGTGGAACACCATGAGACTTCCTTTACCACTCCTTCTGCTATTAGTACAACTAAGGTGAGTTACATGAGCATCATTTTACAGATGAAGAAACTGTACAACTTCACTGCCTTTACATTTAGGAAAATAAAGCTAACTATACCACCTGTTGCATAATGTTAACAAAGATGATTCTTTTTAATGCTTCCTTTAACAAGGCTGTTTTTCTTTGTTGTTCACTATGTGAAAAGTGGTCTACTGCAGTGCCAAGGAATCTAATTAGCTGTTATCTCACCTTACAACTTCTGCTTCATGAAAAAGAAAAGCCCACACCTTAAATAGTGACTTGCATCATGTGCTTATATAGTATTTAAATCAAATTCTAAAATTTGCATAATAAAAGAATAACCTTTGCATCTTCTTCAGATTTACAAGAATATGTAGTATGCCTAGTGGTAATCTAACAGCTTAAAAACAGCTCACTCACTCTAGATAAATAACTGTCTCTAGGTTTCAAAAATACAGCATGGGAAAGACTTTTCAATATACACCCTTTTGTACCATTTTAAAGTTTTATTTTGTGCATGCATTATATTTTCTAAATGTAACCCTCTAGATCCAGTTGCCAGTTTATAGGAAGTAGAGAGAACACAACTAAACCATAGGGGTGTGATCATTAAAACCTAGACTCTCCATAAGATACTTACAAGTAAAGATATATGCAAAAAGAAAAAAAAAAGGACACTCTGAGAGACTCTAGAAGACAAACAGTCTGATTTCTTTAATAAATAGGAAGAGAGAGGAAAAAAGAGAGATGTGAAGATAGTGAAGTTGTACAGTTTCCTCATCTGTAAAATGAGGGCAATATTTATATCGATAGCTTTGATGTGTCTTAGTAAGGTAATAAATGAAAGCACCTAGCACAGTACCAAATATGGAAGAGACACTTAAATGTTGGTTTCCTTTTCTGTATGCATAGCCATATTGTGAAACTCTTCTCTTTTCAGTAGAAAGTTTTAGGCACAAGACAGGGGACAAGTTTAGGCCATAGACAGTCTTAAGGGTTAGATTAAAACCAGGTTGTCAGAGTGAGACAGGGTGTACAACCTTTCAGGATAGGTTAGGGAATAGTTGGAAAGAACAGTTGAGTCATGTCATGTGTCCCCACCATCCCATATTCCTTGTTTCCCCTCTCTTCCCACCCCTTTAGTCTCTGTGTGGCGGATAGTAAAATTCAGAAAATAAGCATTAGGTCAGTTCTAGGAGCAAAGGAAGAACAGTAATTAGATTAATAGGAAGACAGAGCAGCAGAGGGGCTGTAGTGAGCTAGGAACCAAGCAAGGAGACTGGCCAAAAGATGTAGATGTGACTCCAGCAGCAAGAAAAAGGTAAGCTAGTTAAAGTTCCTTCTTGTTTTAGCCCAGAACTTCTATGTGATGTCTCTAAAAGCAATAATTGACTCCCAACCTATAAAGTAGTCTGACACTTAAGGCTATTGATAGATGGAAAGCCCTTGCTTTGAATGGGAAGTATGTGGTAGAAAGCAGTTAGTTAATTAAATTCACCATGTTGAGCATAAGCCCTATGCCAAGTTCTGTTTTAAAGTCTTTGTGATAAATTCCTAACTCAAGTAGCTCAGTCTAGAGCAGTGCTCTTTGATAGAACTTAACATTATGATGAAAATATTCTGTTTCTGTGCTATCTAATATGGTAGCACTGGTTGAGCACTTGAAATGTGGCTAGTGTGACTGAAGAATGGAATTTTAAATATTATTTAATTTTAAATAAATGTAAATAACCTCATGTGGTACTGAAATATTTGACTCATAGTCAAAATGAATTGCCTTTGTTGTTTCCTTGTGCTGAAATGCCCTTCTCCATGTTTGGTGCCTGTTGGGGATTGAATCATGTTCCCCTTAAAAGACATGTTCACGTCCTAACCGCTAGTCCTGTGGATGTGAACCCATTTGTAAGTAGAACCTTTGGTATTATTTGTTAAGGGGTGGGCAGACTGAATGAGGGTGGGCCTTAATCCAATATGGCCGAAGTCCTTATATGCAAAAGGAATTGGATAAGGAAGGAGGAACCAGAGGAGGAAACAGGAAGAGATGGATTACTGTGTGATGGAGGATTGCCAGAAGGCCATCAACAAAACCCTATGGACTTTGGAGAAAGCATGGCCTTGCTGCACCTTGATTTTTGACTTCTAGCCTCCAAAACTTTGAGCCAATAAATTTTAGTTGTTTAAGCCAACCAGTGTGTGGTATTTGTCACAGCAGCCCTGGAAAACTAACATAGTTCTGACCAACTCTTATTTTTCAAGACTCAAGTAGATGTGATGATCACTCTATCCAGGATTATAGGTTTCTCTTTTCTACTAGACTGAGTTCCTTGAGAGCCGATTGGTTCATTAATCTTGTTCCCTGAGAATCAACTACAGTGCCTGGCTCATAGTTGGTGCTCAGTACATGTTTGTTGAGTTGAAAATACTCTAGAATAATAGCATACTATAACAGAGAGATGCATGAAATATGTTGGTAACAAAATGAAGGAGCAATTCCTGCCTCCTTAAATGATAGTTTCTTTCATGAGGCCTTAAAGCAGTTTTGAATAGCAGGGCATCAAAAAAGATTATTTTTTGAATTTATTTCTCTTCTATCAGTCAGCAGGAAATCATTCATTTGGTTCTGGGATGATAATTGTCCATCTGTTAGTCTGCCTCTGTCTGGTTATGTAGGAAGTTTGTATGATGTTAGGCTAGTCAACAGGATAGAAATTTAAATGCCGTTACTTGCATCAAGTTGTTCTTTGGTATCTTATTTGGGGAGAAAGTGCAGGGATAGAGAGGACTTCTCAAGATATTCCCTTTCACAGTTATTTTTCTTATAGCTAGCAGTATATCTGAATTATCTGTGGCTAGAATAGGCTTTATAGTTAGAAAGTAATTACTTTCAAATTACAAATAGAATTTGTATGGTGTTCCTTGGGTTTAGAGAAGACTTGAGTAAAAGCTAAGACTTTTTTTTCCTTTGACAAAGCTTTTTAAAAATCCAATTTGATAGAAATGTTATGATAATGGATGGTAGCACAACACTGTGAATCAGTTAACAGCACTGAAATATACGTCAAAATGTGGTTAAACGGGAAAATGTTAGATTGTTTTTTTATGGTAACAGTAAAAATTAAAAAAAAAAAATCCATGGAACTACACTATACACAGTGAACCCTAAATTAAACCATGGACTTTAATTAATAGTACAATTATAAAAATATAATATCATCAGTTGTAACAAATGTTCTATACCAATGCAAGGTATTGGTGGTGGGGTGGTGTATGGGATCCTGTATTTTATGCATGATTGTTCTGCAAACTCACAACTTCTCTAATAAAGAAAAAAAAATTGAAAAAAAAAAAACTCAGTCTGTGTAGTCTTTGGGCAGATACAGCAAAGTATAAGATAATTGCCTGTGATTTGAAGAAAGAGTTTCATTTTTTCTTGTAAATAATGGAAGTAGCAGATAGACTAAAGAGTTGACAGAGCTTGGGAAGAGATCGTGGTATTGAGAGGTATGTATGAATCTGAGGCAAGTAAATCCACTGGCTTGCCACAAGTGTTTGTCCCCCTAAGGTTTTTTAATTCAAGCTAAGTTAGTTTCATGTTCCCACCCTGTAATAAATTCTAAAACAAAATTCATTGTTTTAATATGCATTAATTTCCAGGGGTCTTGGCAGACTTGCTTTTTCTTGAAAATAAGTTCTTCATTCTTTCAATAAAATTTTGAGTGCCTACTATGAATTGGGCACCATATAGGAAGTACCCCAGCTATGAAGTAAAAGTATGCAAGAGAGAGTACTAATTTTAGTTCTGGACAAAGTTGATAGGGATATTATGCATAATCATAGTATCTGGGTACTTACTTTGTTAAGCAATCTAAAAGTGATTTATTTGCCCAAGGCCATAGAGATAATAAGTGGCTACTCTTAGAGTGAAATCCAGACTTTACAAGAATTGAGGTGATATTTTGCTTTAAAAATTTTGAGGGCAGGTCTTTTATGTATAAATTACTACATCTAAACTAAAGTCATGAGATGTAATTTATTAAGTAGAGTAACTTTTACCAAATATCATAAATTAGAATTTGGTACCTGAAACAGTCTCTCCTCCATATGGAGCTAAATAGGTGTTAGCTTATGGGGTGCTGTGGAGAGGGAAGAATTTGAATCCCCTTATCTTTTTTGGAATTGCAAAGTTTCTGGAAATTTTGAAGTCATGGGAAAATGCCTTTTTTACCCCCTTAATTTTCTTCTCCCTCATCTTGCTCCCCATTTCCCTCAATACAAATAACACTTGTGAAAGAGGGAGAACCCAGCAGGTTCAGATGAGTGCTCTAATTGTGGAGGGTAGGAAACCATGTATACCACGACCAGGTTACCACCTGAGAAGAAGTATGCCCTTAGGAAAGAGAGAGTTTGGGTACAAGGGGAGTGAAAACAATTATCAGTTCCCCTTGATGACTTCATTCATATGAAGCCTGTGGGGCTGATGAAAAGTCGAGTTGTCTCACTACCACTGGAAATCCTTTGCTGCTCTGTGTCGTTTGTGACAATGTTTCTCCAAGTAGGTGAGAGTTATTTTCCTTTTGAACTATAATGAGAGGTTGTTGAACAGCTAGTAGCAGAATGGAGTGTTAAGAAATAATCAAGGATATTGTGCAGTCATTGCCTGGAGTACAAGGTACCAACAGTGGCCTAAGTTGTTTGGATGCAATAGAATATCACATCACACTTGAGATATGACAGAGGAGAACAATAAAAACTAAACGATTCTCAGTTCCTTGAATTTCACAGTTTGTTTGGAGGGCCATTGTTTTAGTTTGCTAAGCTGCCTAAAGAAGGTACCATAAAATGCATTGGCGTTAACTATGGGAATTCATTACCTTACAAGCTTACAGTTTTGAAGCCATGAAAATGTGCAAAGCAAGGCATCACAAGATAGTGCTTTCTTTCCAAAGACCAGCTGCCGGGGATCCTGGACTCCTCTGTCACATGGCAAAGCATATGGCGGCTTCTGCTGGTCTACCCTTCTCTTCTTGGTTTCCTTGCTTTTCAGCTTCTTACTTCCCTGGCTTTCTCTGTCTTTGAATTTCATTCTCTTATAAAAAAAAAACTTCAGTAAGATAATTAAGATCCATCCTGAACGAGTTGGATGACAACTTAAGATCTTACTCACAGTGGGTCCATACCCACAGGAATGGATTAACTTTAAGAACATACTTTTCTGGGGTACATACAGCTTCAAACAATCACACTACACCCTCTGGACCCAAAAAGACAAGTTGTATACATTAAGTCATTTCAATAGGAATACTAAGGACAGAGTCTCATCAAAATTAGTTATGGGTGTGATCTGTCCTGGGGCACAATTCCCCTTGGGCTGTGAACCTGTGAAACTAAGAGAACAGTTGTCTGCTTCCAGTATTCAAAGGAGGTACTCATAGGATAAACATTCCCATTCCCACAGGGAGAAATTAGAAAGAAAACAGGGGTCACAGGTCCCAAACAATTTCAAAACCCTGTAGAGCATACTCCATGAGATTGCGAGATCTGAGAATCATCTGTGGAAAGATGATTTCTCCTCTGGGCCTGATGGTGTGGCAGCCCTACCCTTTGCAAGTGCTTGTGCAGTGGCTGTGCTCTTCTCAAACACTGAGATGAAGGCTCCAGCATCTTCAAGCATTGATGGCCAGGCTCTTGGCTTGACCCTGCTCAAGTATTGGGGTGGTGGCCAGACTCTACAATCCCTCACCATCTGAGAACACTGGGTTGGTAACGCTTTTCCTGAATGACAGGATGGAAGGCCCACCCTCTCCAAGCTCTCACCTTTTCCACATACATGGGTGGAAATGCTCTCTTGGCCCTAGAAGATATCTTTGCTCCAGACCTCAGGTTCCATGTTTCTGCCTTTGAAGTGATTTTTCCTTTAATCTGCCCCTTTTCTGTCCCTTTTAGTCCAGACTGGCAGTGGTTTCATTCATATAGATCTCTCAAAAATTTTGTCAGTTTTGCCTTTGGTGCACAAGGGTCCAAACCATCAGACAAAAGAACTTTCCACAAATCCTTCCTGGATAACTGTATTTCCAATCCTGACTTACACTGAAATGGCTGACTCATTCTGTGTTCAGTTAAAACACTGTTCTCTGGGGACTCACTTTCTGGAAGCTCAGAATTTTCCAAACCCTCAATTTCTGGTTTCTTTGTGCTCAAGAGTTCAGTTCTGAGCTTATCCCTTTCCTCTCAAATTTTACTTTAGGCCTGCAAGGAGATGCGAGGCTGCACTTTCCACATTTAGTTTGGAAATCTCAGCCAGATAGCCAGGCTCCTCACTTTCAAATTTTGCCTTGCATCCGACATCAAGACTCAATTTTGCCAAATATTCTGCCACTTTAAAATGAGGGTTGTCTTTCTTCCAGTTTGCAATGACACATTAATCACTTCTGTTTAAGGCCTCATTGAACATACCTTTATCATCGATATGTCTCTTCAAAACAGTTTAGGCCTTTTCTGTCAGCACCTCACAGTTCTTCCAGGATCTACTCAGTACCCAATTTAAAAAAGCCTTTTTACATTTTTGATCTTTGCAATAGCAGCATCCCACTTTCCTGGTACCAAAATCTGTTCTAGTTTGCTAAGCTGCTAAAAACAGATACCATAACTTGTGTTGGCTTTAACTGTGGGAATTTATTAGCTTACACGCTTACAGTTTTGAAGCTGTGGAAATGTGCAAATCAAGGCATCACAAGACAATGCTTTGTTCCTGAAGACCAGCTGCCTGTGATCCTGGTCTCCTCTGTCACATGGCAAGGCACATGGTGGCATCTGCTGGTCTCTCCCTTTTTTTCTGGGATTCTTTGCTTTTAGGTTCTTGCTTCCCTGGCTTTCTCTGTCTGAATTTCATTCTCTTATAAAGGACTCCAGTAAGAGGATTAAGACCCACCCTGAATGAGGTGGGTCACAGCTTAAGATCCTGTTCACCAAAAGATCCTGCTTACAGTGGGTCCACACCCACAGGAATGGATTAACGACATATTTTTCTGGGGTACATACAACTTCAAACCATTATAGCCATTTATCGTAGTAAATATATTAATAAGTAAATTGAACTGGCAAAATTTTGCTTGGTTGCTAATGGAGCTCTCAAGTTTCTTTTCCCTGCTGGGAATCTTGGCAGACTGTTGAGAAACTTTATCTTGGTTATGTTTCCTGGCTTTGCAATCTGCTGAGAAACCCTTAAGATAAACCCCCCAAGCCCCTGTGAATCCTGGATATACAAGGTTCCAATCCAATCACAGTATTAAATAATCTTCCTCCTTTTGCATGTAGGTTTTAAAGTTTGAAAAGCTTGATATGAGTCTTTTGGCAAAGCTCTCTAAAGGTGAAGTCTTTGTTGGTGAAATGAATTTCCTGCCATTGGAGAGGTCAGACTGTGTGACTTCTTAAGGGATGGGTTATTGAAAGGATTCAGGTATCATAATGGAAGTAGAAAACCATTAGATACCTTGCTGCCAGGGATTCTGTACACATTTTATTGTATTTTAAAAAAAAAAGCAAGTAAAAATTTAAGATTTTCCTCCGAATTTAGAAAAATGAAACTGGAAAAAAGATTTTTAAATTTCTTTTTCTCTTCCTCCTCTCCCATATGATTAGGTTTTCATAGCTCTAATCAATATTTTTGTTTCCTGAAATAGGTTATTTATAATACAGGCAGTTAGAGTTAAAAAAAAAAAAAAAAAGAAGGCAAATCCCCTCCCTCTTCCTCTCACCATCTGAATGTCTTTACAATTGTACTATAAACATGAATAAAGCTTATTTCCGTTGATTCCATATCAGCTAACAGTTTTATGTCCCTTTCCATTTGCAAGCAGAAGACTGGTCTTTTAGTATAATTATATACTGTAGTGGTATTTGAAGGCATATTTTATTTTAAATTACTTATTTCTAACCCATTTGTAGCACAGATGTACTGCCAGGTTATTTCAGGTAAAGCAAGCAAACCACAATGAAATAAAAACAATTCTCACTCTTCTCTAATCTCAAATTTTGGTAGCTTCTATTGTCTTGTCTTCTGATATATTCATTCCATGTTATTCAAGAGTCATCCTGTTGTACGAAAGTTATAAGAAACTGGCCATCTTGAGTGAAAATGGCAGCATTCTACAGCCTTAAATGTACTTACTAGACCCGCTGTTTGTCCATTTCTGCACATCTTTTCAAGAAAAAGAAGTAGGTAGACTTGCTAACATTAACATCATTGGGCAAGGGGAACAAACAAAGCGTTATACTTTGGAAGATAGAAGCTGTTTCAAATCTTCGTCACTCTCTTTTGAAAAGACTCAAGTACAAAGTAGCATCAAAGAGAAGAGGTGCAAGGGTGCTTTGATACCACTACAGTGTTGAATGTCTCATTTGCAAACACTTTTAAGAAGTAACATTGTATTGTATAATGGATTTCTCCTATTAGCTTGTTTGAATATACTTGTGACTCTCTTGTTTCATTTATGGCTCACCAGTAAAGAACATTTCCATGAAAAAGACTTTACTCGGTGGTCTGTTTTCTCTGTCCATGGGCCAAGTTTCAACTAGAAATCCATGAATTATAGCGATACATCTGTTTAAGAACTTTTATTATTTTCCTTATAAAGCGTCTGATAAGGATCCACACCAAATGATATTAGGGAAAAATGGGAATAGTTTTGTGAGTTTACTTTTGAGGGACTTTTAGACAGCTTGTGTTTTGTTTTGTTTTGCTAAAGCGTTCATCTAAGCAAGTGTCCTTGATTGTGATCAGGAACTTCAGAAAAGACCTCAGAACAACTGAAATTTGAACAGTGTTTGTAAAGATATTCTGCATTTATTAGGTGCTCATAGCATTTTGCTAACTACTTTACATGCATGCATGTTAAAGCTATAGAACATGAGTATTCTAATATTATTATTAGGCTTACAAGGGAAGTACTGTTCTCTTTTTAAAGCTCCCAGGAAGTTCTAATATGCAACTAAAGTTGAGAACAACTTCTGTAGAAAGATTCAAAAGTTTCTAGCTTGGCCTCTGGGTGGATGGTTGTGCTATTTGAGAGAGAAAATATGGAAAAGAGTCTTAGTGTGTAAATTGGAGTTGGCAGTTTGGAACTGCTAGTGATGAGGTATGGGTGAATCATTGGCAGCCAGGTGATACTTGTGAGATTAGGTGAAATTGAGATTAGGTGAAAATAAAGGAGGGACCCAGAATCCTGGGTGACCTTGAAATGTTTGGGGGTGGGTAGAAGTAGGAAAGAGAGAAAGGAGACTTGAGTGTTCAAAAAAAGAAGCAGCATTAAGGAAGTAAGTGGTATTTCAGAAGCCAAGTGTGAAAATAGATCAGGTTTTAGGATCATATATGCCTGGTGCATGGTAGGTATTCAATAAATACTTGCTGAAAGTAGAATTTAGTAAGTTTTAAGGAATCATAAGATTCCATTAGATTTGCAGGAGGTTGCTGGTAACTTTGGTAAAGTGGTCTTTTAATTAGAGTGGTCTTTTTCCTTGTGCCAATTTGGATCTGTTATGTCCCCCAAAAAGCCATGTTCTTTAATGCAATCTTGTGGGGTCAGATTTATTAGTCTTTTGATTAGGGTGAAAACTTTTGATTGAGTGTTCCCATGGAGATGTGACTTACCCAGCTGTGGGTGATACTTTTGATTAGATTATTTTCACGGAGGTGTGGCTCCGCCCATTCAGGTTAGGTGTTCTAGTTTGCTAATGCTGCCGGAATGCAAAACACGGAGATGGATTGGCTTTTATAAAAAGGGGTTTATTTGGTTACACAGTTACAGTCTTAAGGCCATAAAGTATCCAAGGTAAACACGTCAGCAATCGGGTACCTTCATTGAAGGATGGCCAGTGGTGTCTGGAAAACCTCTGTTAGCTGGGAAGACACATGGCTGGCATCTGCTCCAAAGTTCTGGTTTCAAAATGGCTTTCTCCCAGGGCGTTCCTCTCTAGGCTGCAGTTCCTCAAAAATGTCACTCTTAGTTGCTCTTGTGGTGTTTGCCCTCTCTCAGCTTCTCCAGAGCAAGAGTCTGCTTTCAACAGCTATCTTTGAACTGTGTCTCATCTGCAGCTCCTCTCTTAGCTTCTGTGCATTCTTCAAAGTGTCCCTCTTGGCTGTAGCTCCCCTTCAAAATTTCACTCACAGCTGCACTGAGTTCCTTCTGCTTGTCAGCTCATTTATATAGCTCCAGTGATTTAATTTAGACCCACCCTGAATGGGTGGGGTAACACTTCCATGGAAATTATCCAATCAGAGTCATCACCCACATTTGGGTGGGGTGCATCTCCACGGAAACACTCAAAGAATTACAATCTAATCAACACTGATACATCTGCACACACAAGATTACATCAAAGTAAATGGGGTTTTGGGGGACATAATACATTCAAGCCAGCATAGTGGGTCTTGATTAGTTCACTGGGGTATTTAAGAGAGAAGCTAAGAGCTGACACAGACCCAGATGCTTGCTGACACTTAGAGATGACACTTGGAGATGAGGAGAGAAGAACGTTTGGAGATGCTAAGCTGAGAGATGAAGCCCAGAGTTTGCCCTGGAGAAGCTAAGAATGACCCAGAGATGTTTTGGAGAAGGCCATTTTGAAACGCAACCTGGGAGCAAAGGAACAGTAGACACCAACCACGTACCTTCCCAGCTGACAGAGGTGTTCCAGACGCTATTGGCTGTTCTCAGTAAATGTATCCCTTTGTTGATCCCTTAGTTTGGAGGCTTTTATGGCCTTAAAACTCAAAATTTGTAACCAAATAAACCCCCTTTATAAAAGCCAATCCATTTTTGGTGTTTTGCATGATGGCAGTATTAGGAAACTGGAACACTCCTACCTTTTCTAGGCTTCTCTTCATCTCCCTTTTAAGTTCCTTGTTGTCTACTTAGTAGATTATCATCTACTATTGGAGTTCTGTTAGACTTTTCTGTAGACCATTGGTCATCCAAGTGTGGTCACCAGACCAGCAACATCAAAATCCCTTAAGAACTTGTTAGAAATTAAAATTTTGAGGCCCTACCTGGACCTATTGAATCAGAAACTCTGGAGATGGAGCTCAGCCATCTGTGTTGTAAAAGCCCTCCAGGTGATTGTGATGTTTGCTGAAATTTGAAAACTATTGCTTTAAGCCCTTTTGTCTCTTTCTCTCTGTTTTCTCCTTAGGCATTTTGTTTGTTAACTTGTTTTGAGTTCATGTTATATGCCCAAACTTCTAGATCTACCTCTTTGGTCTGGTTCTTCTGAGTATCAGGTCCGCAGATCAAACTGCCTATCTAGACTTTGATGGCTGATAATTCCTTCAGCTCATCTTGTCTAAAACTGAACTCAGAATTTTCTCCAGTCTCCCTTTCCCGTGTGCAGTAAAAGGCACTACCATCTCCACAACTGTTCAAGCTAGAAATCTTTGCTTGATACCACTCTTACGTAGTCAGATGCTAGTAACTTCTAAGCACATTCCACTAGACTGTCTCAGGATACACATGCACACAAACATGAAAGTGATAATTTTGATAATGTGATGAGCATATGCCCTCCCAAGTTAAGTGTGAGACAGAAGACGTCTTTCAGGAAATCTCAAGTCTTGGAGGTGCTCATAAGTGATCAACCTGCCTTGTTGAGTATGATTCCAGAGTTTAAAGATTAGGGACAAGACTATTTTTCTCTTAACCCAACCCAGTACTTCCTTCATCTGATGCTTAACCAAAGAAGCTTGTATGTACATGTACAAAGTATCTGATTATTGTATAGGATTGAACATACAAAACCGTTTCCAGGAAAGACTGGATGGTGAAGTGTTGAGTGTGGGCTTTTGAGGCCAGAATGCTTTGGTTCAAGTCACGATAGCACTGCTTGCTACCTATGACCTGGGCAAGTTAGTTTTCTTTATTGTGCCTCATTTTCCTCATCTGTGAAATGGGGATAATAACCATCTATATCTCCAAGAGTTCTTAGGATTAAATATAATAATATATATAAGGGTTTAGGTTAAGGGGTGCCTGGCATGTAGGTAAAAAAAGTTCGATAAATGTAAGCTATGTTATTACCACCTCTTCCCCATTCACTCTACTCCAGCCATTTTTGATTTCTCTTAGCTACTCGTACCACTCAGTCATGCCACATACTTCATGCTTTAAAATGCATATGCATCCCAATCTCTTAACTCTCCTCTGATTCCTCAGATTAGGTTAGGATTCCCTTTATAAGTTTCCTTGATACCCTGTACTTCATCACAGTGCTTTGTAAACATAATTATAATTTTCAAAATAACAGCTTTGCTGAAAAATAATTCGCACATTATACCATTCATTTAAAGTATACAGTTCAATGGTTTTTAATATTCACAGAGTTTTGCAGCCATCACCACAATCAATTTTAGAACATTTCATCACCCCAAAAGGAAGCCGTGGGTAAAGTTGGAGGATTGTGGGAAAATGCCAGAGCAGGAAGCTTCAGGAAGCATTCCCTCCACCAAAACAGATATTGAACTGGTAGAAACTGTCTGAGTCAACTACTTTGAAACTCCAGAGTTTAATGGAACACTCTGTAGCATCCAGGGAGAAGCTGGAGGTAGAGGCTGATAAATTGTGATAAATACCAGTGAGTTTCACCCTCCCTGCAGTGGCTACATACCCTTGCTCCCAACTTTGTGGCAGGAAGCAGACTGGAGCTCAGGCTTCTGTTGTAGTTTGCTGGTGCCAGGGTGGGTCATAAGGACCTAGTTCTCCAGTCCCTGGGGATGTGTGGTCTGGTTGTAGATCTCTAACTTTGATGAGCTACTTCAGATTGCTGGGGGCTGGCTCTGAGGGTGGCTCTTGTTCCAGTCCCCTTTGGGCAAAGGCAACAGAGGAATCTTAAAGACTGTAACCATCCTATAAATTATAGAAAACAGTTATTAAAGGGCTCCATTAACTGGACAAGTGCTAAATCAAGAAAATGCAGCTTCAAAAGCCATAGGAGAAGCTCCTGGCACCCTTGCTGTCCCCTCTCCCACTGCCTCCACAATACAGGGTGGTGCCAACTTATGCTCTCGTTGTAGGTCCCCGATTCTGTTTCAGAGGGAGCAGAGTGGCCCCTGTGTATACTGGGGTACGTGTATCTCAGTGCCAGTCTTTTGGGTGGAAGTTTGGGGAACATTATCTCAGCCTTGCCCTCACACAGTTTGTCCTGAGAGCAGAGAAGCAGCTTGCAGATAGCTGAGATCATGTGAGAAACAAATAAGTTGAAGTGGCTTGGGACAAAGGACTACCTTCATTAAGTCATTTAAGAAAGCACTCACTAATATATGGCAATCCTGTATTTTATGCATCATTGTTCTGTAAACCACAACTTATCTAATAAAGAAAAAAATCTATATATTAAAAAAGAGCACACACTCAAGATGGAAAGGAGGTCTATTTTGAAGGGAGTAGTAGGGGCATGCATTCCAACTCCTGTATTCTGTAAATGGGGAATTCCTAAGAGCTCTAGCAACCGCAGGCCCAGGAAAAGAAGGTTTCACTCAGGCTCAGATAAGGCAGAGAGGACCCTGACTTCACATTTGCCTTGGACTGATCTTGGTAAGAGGGATAAGCTCTGAAAGAGACCAGGAGCCAAAGCAAAGCCAATTTGTAAAGGCAGCGAAAGGTGCTTTTTGCCTTGGTTTGTCTGTTTTGATTAGCTTCTGCCATCAAAGAAAATCTCTATTATATCACTAGCTGGAGACAAACTTAAGGAACAGAAAACTCAGGAACTAAATTCCAGAATTAGCACTTTAAATATTAAAATGTACGGTGTGCAACAAAAGATTAGAGGACAAAGAAACAGGAAATGATGGACCATCCGAAGGAGCAAGATAAAAGTCTTGCCGGACAGAGACTTAAAAAAAATGATCTTTAGTATACTCAAGGAGATAAAAGAAAACACAAAAAGAATTAAAGGGTATGCGGAAAACAATAAATGAGCAATATGGGCATCTTTCCATAGATATACTGAAGTTGAAGAACTCAGTAACTGAAATGAAGAAGACTTGAATGATACTTGAAACCAGCTAGAGTTGACAGACACCTATAGAACACTTCACCAAACAGCAGCAGAATACACAATCTTCTCAAGCGCACATGGATCATTCTCTAGGATAGACCCTATGTTAGGTCCCAATATGTTAAAGAATATTGAAATCATATGTATCTTTTTTTTTTACCACAGTGAAATGAAGCTAGAAATCAATAACAGAGAAATGGAAAATTCACAAATATATGGAAATTAAACTGTACTTTTAAAGAACCAATGGATAAAACAAAAAATCACAAGGGAAATTAGGAAATCTTGAGGTGAAAATGAAAACAGAACATGCCAAAACTTATGGGGTACAGGAAAAGGCAGTGCTGATAGGGAAACTTATAGCTTGAAATACTTACATTATGAAAAAAGGATCTCAAATCAGAGACCTTACCTCAAAACTGGAAAAAATGAAGGAGAAACTAAACCTAAAATGAACAGAAGGAAGGAAATAACAAAGATTAGAGTGGCGATAAATGATATATAAAAAATAAAAAATAAAAAAAAACAGTAGAGAGAATGAACAAAACCAGAAGTTGGTTCTTTGAAAAGAATCAACAAACTTTTAGCTAGACTGACAAACTGAAAAAGAGAGAGAATACAAATAACTAGAATCACAAATGAAGGAGGGGGGCATTCCTATTGATCCCAGAGAGATAAAAAGGATTGTAAAATGATACTATGAACAACTGTATGCCAACAAATTAGATACTTTAGATGAAATGGACAAATTCCTAGAAACTCACAGACTATCTACCCTGACTCAAGAAGAAGTAGAAGATCTCAACAAACCAATGACTATAAAGAGATTGACTCTCTAATCAAAAACCTCCAACAAAGCAAAGGCTAGGACCATGTAGCTTCACAGGTGAGTTTTACCAAACATTTCAAGAAGCATTAACATGATTCATGCTCAAACTGTTCCAAAGAGGAGGGAGACACTCCCGAACTCATTTCATGAGGCCAACATCACCCTCGTACCAAAGCCAGATAAAGATATCATAAGAAAAGGAAACTACAGAACA
Organism: Choloepus didactylus; assembly: GCF_015220235.1. Classification (NCBI taxonomy): domain Eukaryota; kingdom Metazoa; phylum Chordata; class Mammalia; order Pilosa; family Megalonychidae; genus Choloepus; species Choloepus didactylus. Next base: position 57,074,372 of record NC_051310.1, on the reverse strand, counting down.
ATATCCCTTTGGAATATAGATGCAAAAATCTTCAACAAAATACTAGCAAACTGAATCTAACAGCGCAGCAAAAGAACTTAATACAAAGCCACAGTAATCAATGCAAGATTGTACAGGCTTAAGGACATGTCAATGGAATAAAAAAACATACCTCAACATGTATGACCATCTGATCTTTGACAAGTGTGCCAAGTGTACTCAATGAGGAAAGAATAGTCTCTTCAACAAATGGTGCTGGAAATCTGGAGGCAAAAAAGAATGAAGAGGGACCACTACTTCACACCATATAAAAATCAACTCAAAATGGATCAAAGACCTAAATGTAAAAACCAGAAGAATAGTCTCTTCAACAAATGGTGCTGGAAATCTGGAGGCAAAAAAGAATGAAGAGGGACCACTACTTCACACCATATAAATGTAAAAACCAGAAGAATAGTCTCTTCAACAAATGGTGCTGGAAATCTGGAGGCAAAAAAGAATGAAGAGGGACCACTACTTCACACCATACAAAAATCAACTCAAAATGGATCAAAGACCTAAATGTAAAAACCAGAAGTGTAAAACTTCTATAAGAAAATGTAGGGAAACATCTTCAGGACCTTGTGTTAGCCAATGGTTTCTTACAGTGTACACCTAAAGGACAAATCACAAAAGAAATAATAGATAAATGGGATCTCATCAAAATAAAAACGTTTTGTACATCATGGGGCTTTATCATGAAAGTAAAGAGACAACATACTGAAAGGGAGAAAATATTTGGAAATGACATAACTAAAAAGGGTTTAATATCCAGAATATAAAAAAAAAAATTCTACAACTCAACAACAAAAAGATGAACAACCCAATTAAAAAATGGGCAAAATACTTGACCAGACGTCTCTCCAAAGAAGATATGCAAATGACCAGAAAGCATATGAAAAGATGCTCAGCATCCTTGGCCATTGGGGAAATGCAAATCAAAGTCATAATGAGTACCATTTCACACCACCTAGAATGGCTAATAAAAACATGTAAAGTTACAAATGTTAGAAGGCATGTAGAGAAAAGGAACATTCATTCATTATTGATGAGAATGTAAAATTTTGCAACCTCTGTGCCAAACAGAGGAAGAACTGTTTGGCAGTTTCTCAGAAAAATAAGTATAGAATTACCATATGACCCATTAATCCCACTTCTAGGTATATACACAAAAGAATGAAAAGCAGGGACTCAAGCTGATATTTACTCATTACTGTTTATAGCATTGTTATTCACAATTGCCAAAAGATGTAAGCAACCCTCGTGTTCATCAACTGATGAATAGATAATAAAATGTGTTATGTACATACAATGAAATATTCAACTGTAAAAAGAAACGAAGTTCTGTTGCATGCAACAACAGGAATGAGCCCTGAAGACATCATGTTAAATGAAATAAGGCAAACACAAAAGGGCAGATGTTGTTTGATCTCACTGATATAAAATAATAAAAATAAGCAAATTCATAAGTCAGAAACTATAATATGGACTACCAGACACTGTTTTGGAGGTAATGAATGAGGAGTTAATGCTTTAATTGTAAAGAGTTTTTATTTGGGTTGATGGAAAAGTTTTGGGAATGGATGTGGTGATGGTAGCACAACATTGTGAACATAATTAACAGAAATGAATTATATATTTGTATGTGGTTAAAAGGGGAAATTTTAGATTGCATATTTTTTTTCAATCACTTTATCAAATAAAAAAACATTTCCAAATGAACAAAGCAAAGCAATGGGAAAAACAAATATCCTGAAATAAACTTCACACTTTCTGTGCCAGTTTGGATGTATTATGTCCCCCCAAATGCCATGTTCTTTAATGCAGTCTTGTGGGGGCAGATGTATTAGTGTTGATTAGGTTGGAACCTGTTCATTGAATGTTTCCATGGAGATGTGACTGAATTAACTGTGGGTGAGACCTTGGATTAGATTATTTCCATGGAGGTGTTACCTCATCCATTCAGGGTGGGTCTCAGTTAAATCATTGGAGTCCTATGAAAGAGTTCATGGACAGAAGGAGTTCAGAGCAGCTGGGAGTGACATTTTGGAGAGCAGCCGAGAGACATTTTGGAGACGGCTGTTGAAAGCAGACTTTTGCTGATGCTTTGGAGATACTGGTCCAGTTTTCTCTGGAGAAGTTAAGAGAGGACAAAACACCCGAAGAGCTGAGAGAGGAGCTGGAACACAACCTGGAACACAACGTACGTGTCTTCCCAGCTAACAGGTTTTCTGGATGTCATTGGCCCTCCTTCAGTGTTGATGCCTTAATTTGATGTTTTCATGGACTTCAGACTGTAAATTTGTAACCAAATAAACCTCCTTTATAAAAGCCAATCCATTTCTGGTATTTTGCCTAATGACAGCTTTAGCAAACCGGAACACTTTCCAATATGTTACATATTTGTTAATAGAATAAAAATTTTTTAAATAAAAATATAGGGCTTTGCAACACAGTGAATACTATTGTAAACAATGGACTATAGTTAATAGTATAATTATAAAAATGTTCTTTCATGAATTGTAACAACTGTTAACACCCTAATGCAAGATGCTAATAATAGGGTGGTATATGGGAACTGTATTTCATTCATGAATTTTTGTAAACCTACAACTTCTTTAATAAAAATTAATAAAAAGGATCTCTGGACTTACTAGTAGTCACTTCCCCAACCTTCAGCTCCAGGCAACCACTACTGTACTGAGGGTTTCTATTGAGTTGCCTATTTTGGACCCTTCGTATAAGTGGAACCATGCAATGTTGGTTGTTTGTGTCTAGTTTCTTATAATGTTTTCAAGGTTCAACCATGTTTGAGTATGTGTCAGTACTTCCTTGTTGTGGCCAAAAAATATATTTTTTTCATCCATTCATCAGTTGACATTTGGGTTGTTTCTACTTTGTTGGCTATTATTAATGATACTGCTGTGAACATTTGTGTACAAGGTTTTGTGTGGATATGTATTTTCATTTATCTTGGGAGAAGAATTGATGGGTCATATGGTAACTCTAAGTTTTACTTTTTGAGGAACTGCTCTACCGTTTTCCAAAGCAGCTGCACCGTTTTCCGTTCCCAATAGCAGTATATGAGAGTTGTGATTTCTCCACATGCTTGCTAATGCTTTGTCTTTTTTTATCATCATCACTATAGAGAGTATGAAGTGGTATCTCATTGTGGTTTTGATTTGCATTTCCCTGATGGCTAATGATGATGAGCATCCTTTCATGTGCTTATTGAATGTTTGTATTATCTTCTTTGGAGAAATTTCTATTCAGTTCCTTTTCCTGTTGTTTTTTTATTATCTTTTTATTATTTACTTGTTAGGGAGTTCTTTATATATTCTAGATACAAATCCTTTATCAAATATATTATTTGCCTGTGTTTTCTCCCATTCTGTGGGTTGTCTTTTCACTTTTTGATGGCCAAAGTTAAAAGTTTTTATAACATGATGCATTCCAATTCATTTTTTTCTGGAGTTGCTGTGGTTTTGGTGTCATATGTATGAAACCATCGCCTAATACAAAGGTCTTGAAAATTTACACCTGTGTTTCTTCTGAGGGTTTTATAGTTTTAGTCTTAACGTCTAATACACGTAACTTTTTTTTTAAAATTTATTTTGTTTTGTTTATTTTTATTCTAATACACATAATTGTTGGTACCATATGAGGGCTGGGATGGTGTCTCTCTTATTAATGTCCTTTGGGCCTAGAATAAGGCTTGGGAAATACTAAGTTGTTCACTAATGATTGTTAGTGGTTTTGGAAAGGTGAAGATTTTAAGGAGTTACTATCACAAGTTATTAAATATATGAAAAATTTAGAGAGGCTTTCATCACAAATGAATATTTTTAACACCTAACTTGAGCAGTGTTTCTAGTTTTTTCTTTTTAAGTTGGGAACTGAAATAGTATATTTTACTAGTGCTGCCAGGAGTTGAATTAGTCCTGCAGATTAGTTTTAGGAGTCTTTATTTAAATAAGTGTGTTTATTAGATTATCCTCTACTCAGTTCTCTGAACTTGTCTGTTTAGTGTTAGAAAATTGGACTTAATAGCTGAGTGTTTTAAAGCAATTGCTTTTATACTTGGAGAATATTTTATTACCTTGTTGTCCATCTCTGATTTTTAAGAATGAACCAGTGAGCACATTCTGTGATTTTAAACTTACGTGTTCCTTTTTGATAAACAGAAATTTTATTCCACTTTCTGGGAATCAGATAAAAACCACACCCAGTGGATATTGAAAAATAAGAGTCTATTTTCTAATTATTTTTGCCAGAGGATTTTGTAAGGTTTTCCTTCATAGGTTGTATCACCCTCTCCTGTAATACTAGACTTGAGTTAGGGAGACATCTGAAATGTGGGTTTTAAAATATATTAAATTTGACTGCCATGACTTTCTTTCACATATAATGTAAACATTGTCACCTTAAAAATTGCATATTTAATCTTTAGATGAGGGGAAAATTAGCACTTTGAGAATGAGTGAGTTTGTTGATGAAGTGCCTGATTGAGAGTCAGTTTTTTGTTTTTTTTTTAATGATTGATTTTAATTTTAATATGAGAAATATAACTAATTATTAACCAATTGTAGGTGTCTTGCTAGACTTCAAACACAGACGCATGGAGGAAAATTCTTAAGACCAAGCTAAATCATGGGGGTATATAACCACTTTGTTTAACATGTATATTTTTTAAATGTGGTTGTTTAAGGAGGTTTCAGTAATGTGTGTGTCTGGTTTTTAAGTGTATATGCATCTGCATGCATTAAAAAACTTAGGATTTCACATCAGGAAATAAATAAACCAAGCAATGTGGTACCTTGTAAAGGGTACACAAGGGAAAGAATAGTATTTGGACTTTCTGCTTAGTTACAGTGCCATGTCTGCTGTTACAGCGATGAAATTGTTTAATGTGAGTTAGTATATGCCTCAGTTCTGATGAAACTGGCTATAGGTCTATGTTTATGTTTGATTTTAGCTTTTACTATGGTAACCTCATTATATCATTAAAAACTTTAAAATTAAAGTCTGCTAGGCATTGAGTGCTGTACTATTTATGTTGGGACTAGCAGATTATCTTCAGTATTTGAAACACCAGACACCAGCTTATAAACACCGTCACTGTCACTCTCATCCATGAAAATACCTCTTTCAGAATATATTAATTGGGGCTATAATTAAACATAATCTTTTTTTGTGTGTGTGTGTGGAGGTGGGTAGAACCTTTAATAGGTTCCAAATTCATAAAAATGGTTGAATATTTTCATTTTTGCTCTCATTAATTTTAAAAAATAAATTTAAAAAATGATTGTTTTCCTCTAAATATGTAATTTAGAAAAGGTTTGCTACATTGTATGTTTTTCTTTATTATGTATCACCATTTTTCCCCCATAAAGGATTCTGTAGTCCATTTTTTAGCGATGAGGAGGAAAATGGAAGTCAATCTACAAAATTTTGCTTGGGGTTGTCCTTTGGGTATACCATTTTGTGAAGGGAGATTGATCTCTCTTTTGGCTTTTGTAATGCTTTTGGCAAGTGCTAAACATCTTGCCTCAATTTCACCTAATCTGGTGGATAAATTTAGGAGTATGGTCTCAGTCTTACAAGTATGACGAATAATTTTGCCTAAAGTCACTATAAATAGCAAATAATTTAGGGGGCAACCCATTTTTTATTGTAATAATCTTTCTGTGCGGCTGGTTGCTTTTTACAAATATCTTTGATTAAAAGAAATTTAAAATGTGGTTTTCACTTACTTGGTTTTTATGCTTTTTTGCCTGAAATAAGTGGTTCCTATTCTTAGAATAAACTGGGAAGGAAAGTGCTGAATCTTGAGCAGTAATTGCCCAAGAAGAGCTTTAACCCTTTGTGGTTCTTTTAAAAACCAGCCTATGTGAGAAGACACTCCCTCTTGAGACTGAGCAATAGATTTCTCATTTACAGTTAACCAAACCAAAATGTAAGTCTATTTGATGCATTAGAATTGCATCTGAAAAAAAATATGTTTTTATTGAATCAGCTCAATAGCAGGATTTCTCCTCAGACCTGAATTTTATCCACCGCTTTGCTAGTGGATGTATGTATAAGGCTAAGTTGATTTGATTAAAAAGTCATTTTTATCATTGTTAAAACTTTTTCATCTCTTTTCTGATTTTTGCTAGCCAACAATGCACTAGCTAATATAATTAAATTAGATTGAATACATTGAATAATATGTTGACATACCACAATGACAAATATAGTACTACATTTTAAACCTATGTGATCTAGTAGTAGAGTAGCTCAGTGTTTTATCAAATAAACTTTCCATTCCAGCTGAAAGGCCTACTTGCATTAGTGTGTGTATATAATATATAGTCCTCTTTTCTCAATCAATCATTTAAAAAACAATTGGAGTTTATGCTCTGCTTGAAAGTAAGCCATAAAATTGAGTAATTTGATCACAAAACTTTCTCAAATAATTGTTTAATATTTTGGGCTTCATTATGATTAGGAAAGTGGGGTCAGGAAAACCATGTGAGAATAATTTGTTTCCTGAGGAACAAGAGCAGTAAAACATGTACAACAAACTGTCAGGCTTTATGTTGCTCCTTGTTGCCCTCATTCAATTTCTACTTTTATTAATGTTTGTGAAATATGTGATTCTCTCTAGAGTTGCAACACCTATATGTTTTAAAGGTTTCCACTATAGGTTGTTCCTATACAGCATCCTTTTGAAATTGTATGATGTCAAATCTAACATCCAGTGCATATATTTAAATTTACAGATTATACAGGGAGGCAGTATGTAGTTTTTCAAACCTTTTGTGCGTTTAAAATAGGCCATATTTAGATCTTAGTAAATGGAAACCTTCCTTGACTCGGGCTTTCCAAATAGTAAAAATTTTTATTGTGTAAAGGAGGAAGGGAACTTAGCCATGTGCATTAGGGTCATTTTTTCCTATATCCTATTAGCTAATTCCAAGGTTGTTTAATGTGGTATCCACCCATTTCATTTGGCTGCATCCTTTGCTCTCATGAAAGTAAAACTGATTGTTCAGAATTGCTGTGTATATGTGCTTTGGCATGGCATGAAGTTACCTTTAGTAACACTGCCATTGTCTTCGAAACAGCGTGCAGTTATGATTTCAAATAAAGGGTGTGACAGGAGAGCATCATGGTTCTTTTTCCACCCCTAGTATTTACAAATCTGCTTTGTACTACTAGCCTTTTGTGTTCCCTGGATTATCTACTGTATTTTCTGAATATTGCTTCTAGTCAACTAAAATGGGTTTGCACATTTGTCTCTATAACTTGTCTACAGTCAAACACTGAATTCTTTTCATGGAGGCAAGCAAAACAAAAATGTGTGGGAAGAAGTTTAGTGGCCTTGCCTTTCTATTGATTCTTTTTCCCCACTAGTATACTTAAATACTTATGCATTTAAATTATTTTGTATGACTCTTGTCCTCCAAATGTTTGTTTTTGTCTGTTTTAGAAATTTGAGAATAGCCTTTGCTCTTCACTCCTTTCCTTTTTCAAGGCACAATAATATTATCTCTGCTGTGTAATTTCTTTTTAAACAAGAAGTTTCTATGGAAAAAATTGCTATTGGAGTGACTTTTAAATTGCTGGGAGATGCTGTACAGTGGGGGAAAGGTATGGTTTGTTCCTAATTTATTCTATGTATTTAAATAATTATCAAGTGATTCAGAGAAATTAAATGTCCATAATTCAGAAATCAGAAAAGCTTCCTTTGTGCTTTAGGAATTTTATCCTTGGATCATATATTCCTCTTAGACCCCTTTAAGGGACGATGTCTGGTGCTTAAGGAGCACCAATTAATGTTATTTAATTTTCATGGCAGCCTCATAGTTGTTAGCATTTATTCCTGTTTTACAGATTCAAAAATGGAAGATCAGAGAAAACAAACATTTTGCCTTGAATGACAGCACACAGCTTGTAAGAGTCTGACTCCAAAGCCAGTATATTTTGTTCTAAATATGTCATCTTTCACTTGAAGTGACTTCTTTCTAGGATCAGTCTGTCCTTCAGGAGATCTGGTGGAGAGCATAAAATATTTCAAGTATGAAATACATCAGAATTTGATGATACTTAAAGTACAGCAAGAAATAAGAATAACTTTTTGATTTCTCACAGAATTCATTGCTAATCGCTTTACCTTTAAAGGATACTATAGCCATTGCATGGATTTTTAAATTTGATTCTCCAATTAAGGTTGTTTCATAGTTGGATTATCATCTTCATTTTACAGTAAATCTGAGGTACAAGCTAGAACTATAATAATAGGTTTTCTTGACATGAAATACATTGCTTACTACATTGTATCCTAAGTGCTAAGTATTGCTAGATGTGAAGTACAGGTTTTCAGAAGGAAATTGTAGTTTACTGTAAACAGCACCCAGTGATTTCGAATTAAGAGACTTCAGGCAAAGCAGTATCATTTGTTCCTCCTTAGTTCCCTTGTCTTTAAACTGAAGGGGTTGACCTAAGTGATTTGTAAATGCTTCTTTTAGCTACAGAGTAATTATGATTTAAAAGCTTCAGGGGTCCATGAATGTGAATGGGAAAATTATGAACTTCTTTTCACTAATCTATAACTGTAATTTAGCATTTCCTTTAAACCACAGCAGTATTAACGGTACCTGTAATTTGGTCATCAGTAGAAATGACAGATATTTTCATACCACATTGCCATTGTTACCAACATCTTGAAAATATTAGTTATTTTGGTCACAGTTTGGAAATTGTGGTAGTTAATAGACTTGTCATTAGAGCTTGTTATTTATATTAGCAAAGAAAAAAAGTGTATTTAATTGTGATAATGGAGGTTTGTTTTTTAATTGTAGGAGTAGAATTATTAATGTAGAACTAATATTTTGATGGCTGTATTTTAATGTAATTGGTTTTCTCTGTGTTTTTATTGCCTTTAAAAAACATGAGAAAGTATGTATAGTCTTCGCCATCTTGCTAAAGGAGTTTATGGCATAAAAAAGGTTAAAATCCCCTGAACTGAATGTTATCTACAGTGACCACAAATGGCCCAGGTTAATTTTGGTTGATGTGAAAGAACTTTCTGGACATCATTTTTTGGATGGTGGTGGGTGTTTAGGGGAAGTTGTCTCTGTAGCGATCTTACAGGTTACAAGAATGATAGTGATTATGTGCCATTCTTCTGATCATTAGGCAAGCTACATGAATGCAAAATGGTGATGATAAAAATAAGCTTATGATCATGTCTCCTTTGTATATCTTAAGTTTCTAAGCAGTTTTGCATTTGAGAGGTGTAGGAAAAGACCTCTTAATTTGAGGTTATCTGCTGTTGATTTTATAAGTAGGAGGACTAATTTCCCAAGAACAGAAGTTACCCACACAACAAGTACAGCATACAAATATTTCTGAAACAAGATCATTTGGAAGGCTTGCATTGCCTTAAAGATATTACAGCATTTATTGCTCAGTTTTTATGTGTGTGTGTATGTTCATTGTTTCTTTTCTTTTTTGCTTTATCTCTTAAGATTTATATAATAACTGGTTATGAGGAAGGAAGAAATGACAGGTTTTTCATATTAGTAAGAATTAGGAAAACACACAAACCTCATTAGTTGAAAACTCATTAGCTGAAATGGAATACAAAGACTTCTGGACCTCTGTCCTGAAGTCCTATCTTTAGATTGGTTAGGGTGGGATTTGCATTCTCAAAGTTACAATGAGTTTCCAGATCCTTATCAGGCAGTATTAGGAGTGACTGTTTTTAATAGTGATAATGAGGCAGCTATTCCCAGAAGGAGACTTAGTCACTGCAGAATTGTCAGAGCCCTGAAATAGTGTAGGGGTGGGGGTGGGACTCAGGATGGGAAAAGCAAAAGCTATCTCAAAAACAAAACAAAACAAAAACCGAGCTGCTTTTTAGAGCATGGTGGAATGGGAATGGAGGTGGCAAGAAAACAGACAGAATCCCCTGAAGACTGTGAGCTATCTAGAAGCCAGAAGAGATTAGTAGTATTTACCTAAAGAACTCTAGTGTGAACATGAAGTTTTGAGTGTTGTAAGATTAAATTGATAACAGCCACTAATATGAAAGTATATTCTTTGTATAAATTAGTAAAATTTAATTTTATTTTCAGAAAAAAAAATCATTCTGGTAGCAGCTTGTTCGTGTTGCAAGTTAGAAAGAAAAATAGGTAGCATTTCACACCAAGGGGTATTTTACTGGACCTACAGGCCACATTACCGTACCGGTGTACTAATTAATAATAGAGACAGATAATCTTTGGCATGATTACACAAAATGAACATGAGAAATGCAGAGCATGCCTTAGGTATGTTTAGCCCACTTCAATTTTTAGTGTGAAAGGAATCTTTTTTAGATTAGGGTTTCTCCGTGGCTGCCTGCCTGCCAATATAACAAGCTGTAAAACTTCGTTTAGTTTTCCTTAAATCCAGAAATGATTCTATACCAAATACAAACAAATCAAATCACTCTTAAGGGAATAAGTGAAAACATGTGTAGCTGCCTTGGCTGGACTGCTATATCTCTTTGTAGATAGGCTCAGTTCTTGGTGCCAAGCAAATTCCTTCTTAAACATCTCATGATGATGACCTTCATCATCATCCTTTCTGAAGGGGAATGTGTTGTGATCACATTTACTTAACTGAAATGTGTTTTGTAAACTCTGACCGTAAGAAGTCTTCTAGCTAGGTAAGAATCAACCTGACTGCTATATACAGGCATACCTTGTTTTATTGTGCTTCATAGATACTGCGGGTTTTTTTGTTTGTTTGTTTGTTTTGTTTGTTTCTGTTTTTTTCACAAATTGAAGATTTGTGGCAACCTTGCATCTAGTAAGTCTTTCGGCACTGTGCCAGTTTGAAACTGTTATGGGCCCCAGAAAAGCCGTGATCTTTTAATCCAGTCTTGTTGGTTGGAACCTTTTGATGGAGTGTTTCCATGGAGATGTGGCTCACCCAACTGTGGGTGAGACCTTTGATTAAATTATTTCCATGGAGATGTGACTCCACCCATTTCAGTGGATCTTAATTATATCACTGGAGTCCTTTAAGGGAGCTCGTGGGAACAAGTAGCTCAGAGAAGCTGAGAGAGACATTTTGGAGAGAAGCTAATAGCCGACACAGACCCAGACATTTGGAGACTCTGAGAGATGCAGATAGAAGGGTGTTTGGAGACGACACGGTAAGAGATGAAAACCATAGTTTTCCCTGGAGAAGCTAAGAGAGGACCCTTGATGCTTAGAGAGAAATGCCCGGGGAGAATATGCAAGGATGCACAGAGGCTAAGAGAGAGAAGCTAAGAGATACAGAAGCCCAGAGACATCATTTTGAAACCAGAACCCAGGAGCGAAGGACCAGCAACATCAGTCACTAGCCACGTGCCTTCCCAGCTGACAGAAGTGTTCTGGACGCCATTGGCTGTTCTTCAGAGTGAAGGTATCCTCTTGTTGATGCCTTAGTTTGGATACTTTTGTGACCTTAGAACTGTGAATTTGTAACCTAATAAATCCCCTTTACAAAAGTCAATCCATTTCTGGTATTTTGCATAATGGCAGCTTAACAAACTGGAACAGGTGCTGTTTTTCCCAACAGCAGGTACTCACTTCATGTCTCTGTGTGTCATTTTGGTAATTCCCACAGTATTTCAAAGTTTTTCAATATTATTTTATCTGATATGGTGATCTGTGATCTTTGAGGCTACTTTTGTAATTGTTTTGGGGTGCCACGAACCACGCCGGTATATGATGGTGAGCTTAAATCGACTGCTCCACTGACTGACTGTTCCCCATCTCTCTCCCTCTCCTCTGACCTCTGTATTCCCTGAAACACAATATTATTGAAATTAGGCCATTTAATAACCCTACAGTGGCCTCTAAGTGTTCAAGTGAAGGGAAGAGTTCCCTGTCTCTTATTTTGTATCAAAAGCTAGAAGTTAAGCTTAGTGAGGAAGGCTTGCCAAAAGTGGAGACAGGCCGAAAGCTAGGCCTCTTGCCCCAAACTGCCAAGTTGTGAATGCAAAGGAAAAGTTCTTGAAGGAAATTAAAAGTGCTACTCCAGTGAATACATGAATGGTAATAAGGCAGAACAGCCTTATTGCTGATATGGAGAAGGTTTTAGTGGTTTGGATAGAAGATCAAACCAGCCACAACATTCCCTGAAGCTGAAGCCTAATCCAGAGCAAGGCCCCAACTCTCTTGAATTCTATGAAGATAGAGAGGTGAAGAAGCTGCAGAAGAAAAGGCTGAAGCTAGCAGAAGTTTGTTCATGGGGTGTGAGGTGAAGTCCAAGGTGAAGCAGTAATTGCTGATGTAAAAACCACAGCAAGCTATCCAGATCTAGTTAAGATAATTGATGATTTTCAGTGTGGACAAAACAGCCTTCTATTGGAAGGACTTCATAGCTAGAGAGGAGAAGTCAATGCCTGGTTTCAAAGCTTCAAAGACAGGCTGACTCTCTTGTTAGGGGCTAATGTGGCTAGTGACTTTAAATTGAAGCCAGTGCTCATTTACCATTCCAGAAATCCTAGGACCCTTAAGAATGATGCTAAATCTACTCTGCTTTTGCTCTATAAATAGAACAACAAAGCCTGGATAACAGCACATCTGTTTACAATATGGCTAACTGAATATTTTAAGCCCACTGTTGAGACCTGTTCAGAAAAAGAGATTCCTTTCAAAATATTAACTGCTGTGGTAGTGTACTTGGTCATGCAAAAGCTCTGATGTAGTTGTACAATGAGATGAATGTTGTTTTCATGCCTGCTAATGCAACATTCATCCTGCAACCCATGGACCAAGGAGTCATTTCGATTTTCGAGTCTTGCTATTTAAGAAATACATTTTGTAAGGCTATAGCTGCCATAGATAAATGATTCCTCTGATGGGTCTGGGGAAAGTAAATTGAAAACCTTTTGGAAAGGATTCACCATTCTAGAGCCATTAAGAACATTTGTGATTCATGGGAGAAGGTCAAAATTCCAAAATTAATAAGAACTGGAAGAAATAGATTCCAACCCTCATGGATAACTTGGAGGGGTTCAAGACTTTGTGGAGGAAGTAACTGCAGAAGTGGTGGAAATAGCAGAAGGACTCCAATTTGAAGTGGAGCCTAAGTATGTGACTGAATTGCTGCAATCACGATAAAACTTGAATGGATGAGGAGTTACTTCTTGTGAATGAGCAAAGTGATTTCTTGAGATGGAATCCACTCTTGGTAAAGATGCTGTGAACATTGTTGAAATTTCAATAAAAGATTTAGAACACTACAGAAATATAGTTGATAAAATAGTAGCAGCATTTGAGAGGATTGACTCCAATTTTGAAAGAAGTTCTGCTGTGTGTAAAATGCTAACAGCATCGCATGCTGCAGAGAAATCTTTCCTAAAAAGAAGATTCAGTTGATCCGGCAAACTTCATTATTGTTTTATTTTAAGAAATTTCCATAGCCACCCCAGCCTTCAGCAACCACCACCCTGATGAGCCAGCAACCATTAACCTTGAGGTAAGAGCCTCCACCAGCAAAAAGATGATGATTTGCTGAAGGCTCAGATGATGGTTAGCATTTTTTAACAATAAAGTATTTTTAATTAAGGTATGTACATTTTTTTTTTAGGTATAATGCTGTTGGAACTTCATAGGCTACAGTGTAGTATAACATAACTTTTATATGCACTTGGAAACCAAAAAATTCGTGTGACTTGCTTTATTATGATATTTGTTTTATTGCAGTGGTCTGGAATTGAATGCACAATATCTCCGATGTATGCTTCTAAAGGTATAAAATTAAAGCAAATGCTATCCAGTTTTGTTAAAATAATATATTGCAAATTGCAGTTTACATATAGTGAAAACTTTTAATTTAGTGTTAAAGATGATAAACCTATGAAAGTAGTTCAAGGTGTCTGCCCCCTTGAGGCCTGTACCAGTTTGTGTATATTATGTCCCCCAGAGAAAGCCATGTTCTTTGATGCAATCTTGTGGGGGCAGACATATTAGTAGGGATTAAAGTGGAACGTTTGGATTAGGTCGTTTCCATGGAAATGCGCCCCACCCAGATGTGGGTGATTTCTCTGATTGGATAGTTTCTGTGGAGGTGTGGCCCCACCCATTCAGTGTGGGCCTTGATTAGTTTACTAGAGCACTATATAAGCTCACACAGAAGGAGCGAGCTTGCTACAGCCAAGAGGGACACTTTGAAGAATGCACAGGAGCTGAGAAGAGAGGAGCTGCAAATGAGAGACAGTTTGAAGATAGCTGTTGAAAGCAGACTCTTGCTCCGGAGAAGCTGAGAGAGGAAAAACGCTCCAAGAGCACCTAAGAGTGACACTTTTGAAGAACTGCAGCCTAGAGAGGAACATCCTGGGAGAAAGCCATTTTGAAACCAGAACTCAGGAGCAGACACCAGCCACATGCTTTCCCAGCTAACGGGTTTTCTGGACGCCATTGGCCATCCTTCAGTAAAGGTACCGGATTGTTGATGTGTTACCTTAGACACTTTATGGCGTTAAGACTGTAACTGTGTAACCAAATAAACCCCCTTTTATAAAAGCTAGTGCATCTCTGGTGTTTTGAATTCCAACAGCATTAGCCAACTAGAACAAGGCCCGTTCTGTAGTTTATTTATTATTTCAGTTTCTCACAGTCTCTTTGTAGTGAAAACAGTCTGTTTATAGTGCTTTGAAAGATTGTAGAGTTGCAGAAGAAAATCTATTGTGTGATTTGGTGTAACCTACTGAGGTAAGTCCAGGAAGGTAAATCGCCTTCTTTTCCTGAGCTGGGCCAGATTGGGTGTCATATGACATAGGAACCATGAAAATATTAGTTGGATCTACAAATGATTTTGGATATCAGACAGTAAAATTATTAAGTTTTTGTTATACAAGTAATATATTTTGCAGAAAACTTGGAGAATACAATACATGAAAGGAAAAAAAAAATTCCTCATGGGAAAACTTAATCTACAAAGAAAGGAATATAATGACCAAAACATTCTGAACTTTTATCGCTAATTTTTTAAATGTTTTTTGTTTCACATTTTTTATCAGTATTAAATTTGCAGTTTCAAGAGTCAAATAATTTCCATAAGACTATTTTGAAAACCAGTAGTGCTTCTCCACCCTTGTCCTCCACTGCCCCATCGTACAGGCAAATTCCTTCATTTCCTTTAGCGATTCTTTTTGTATCTCTAGGTTTTTAACAGAATTTTTCAAATTTAATTCAGTTTTATTGAGATATATTCACATACCATATAGTCATCCACATTGTACTATCAGTTGTTCATAGTACCATCATACAGTTGGGCATTCGTCACCACAGTCAGGTTTTGAACATTTTCATTACTCCAAGAAAAATAAAAACAAGAATAAAAATATAAGTAAAAAAGAACACCCCAAACATCCCATCCCCCCATCATCCCCTATTATTCATTTAATATTTGTCCCCATTTTTCTACTCGTCTGTCCATACACTGGAAAAAGGGAGTGTGAGCCACAAGGTTTTCACAAACACACAGTCATACCATGTAAGCTTTATAGTTAAGCTTCAAGAATGAAGGCTACTGAGTTGCAGTTCAACGCTTTCAGGTATCTCCTTCTAGCTATTCCAATACACTAAAAACTAAAAAAGGATATCTATATAATGCATAAGAGTACCTCCAGAATGACCTCTTGACTCCATTTGAAATTGCTCAGTTGCTGAAACTTTGCTTCATTAATGTTCCCCCTTTTGGTCAAGAAGACTTTCTCAATCCCATGATGCTGGGTCCAGGCTCATCCCCAGGAGTCATGTCCCATATTGCCAGGGAGATTTACACCACTGGGAGTCATGTCCCATGTAGGTGGGAGGGCAGTGAGTTTACCTGCAGAGTTGGCTTAGAGAAAGAGGCCACATCTGAGCAACAAAAATGGTTCTCTGGGGGTGACTCTTAGGCACAATTATAAGTAGGCTTAGCCTCTTTGCAGTAACAAGCTTCATAAGGGCAAGCCCCAAGCTCGAGAGCTCAGCCTTCTAACTTGGTAGTCCCCAATGCTTGTGAGAATATCAGTAATTCCCCAGGTGGGGAAGTTTAATATTTACACATTTTCCCCCAGTCCCTCAAGGGGACTTTGCAAATACATTTTTATTCTCTGCCAGGATTACTTTGGGATGTATCAGGGCTTCACAGTAACCTGTACAAACCAACCAGATCTCATTCCCTGTTCAAAGTTCCATGTAATTATGGTCTTTGAATAAACTGACCATACAAGTTAAATTATATAGTGTGCTACAGAAAATGTAGAATTTGCACCAAATAAACATCTCTTCCTTTGGTCTCACACAGAAGTTGGAGTTCTAAAATACCATCAATGTCATCCTTTACCCTTTAGTCTGATTTGCCTTATTCATAGACAGATCTGCTTCATTCTTGTCTCTATTTGAATTCTGAACTCTCTTTCAGCATTTTAAACATTTGCTGTAATACTGACATTCATGGCTGGAAACTCTAGCTCTGAGTCTCAGGTGTCACACAGATACCCGAAGTTCTGGAGACTTACCAGGTTATACAGAAAGACCTCAGCATCTCATTATTTAGAGATAACCATTACAACTCATGAATAGATGTGACTGCTGTAAGAGCTTACAATCTAGGGACCTTCCTCCTGATATCCTGCGCTCTAAGATTCAATTCTCAGAGTTTGCACATTATAGCTAGTCTATATTAATGAGGTGTTATAATGTTTGTCTTTTTGTTTCTGGCTTATTTCACTCAAAATGCTGTCCTCAAGGTCCATTCACCTAGTTGCCTGCCTCACTACTTCATTCCTTCTTGTAGTCACTCAATATTCTGTTGTATGCATACACCAAAGTTCACCATTCTTTTCATCAGTTGATGTACCCTTAGGCCCCACCGTCCATTGCAAATCGTGAATACTGCTGCCATAAACACAAGTGTGCTGATGTCCATTTGTATTCCTGCTCTCATTTCTTCCAAGTATATACCAATAATGGGGTTGCAGGACCTTATGGCACCCACATACTTAGCTTCTTGTGGAACCACCACCCTGCCTTCCAGATGTCCTGCACCATTCTACTTTCTCATCAACAGTGAATTGGTACATCCCTCTCTCCTCATTTTTCCCAGCACTTATATCCCTATGTTTATATTTCCCCCCATTGACATGATGGTAGATGTGTCCTTCTTGCAGATATTTTGCATGGATATTACTTCTTGTTTTTCAAGGCCTCTTTCCCTGGGTGGACCTGGCCTGAGTACCTACCCTCAGCACCGTGAGTGCTTCTTTCTTGGGTCCCGTGGGAAGGAAGTTTGTCCTTCTTGTGGAGGCGGCACCCGGGTGGGGAATCCGTAACAGCAGTTTTTGTATTCCTATTTCTTGATTTCCCTCAAATGAGAATTTAGCTTTTTCCTCATCCCCAGGTACCCTTCCTGTTCTCCCATCCTCCTAGTATGGGTATACATACCTAACTTTGCTTAGATTAATAATGTGGTTTATTATATTAATTGATTTTCTTATTTTGAACCAACTGTGCATACCAGGGACAATCCCACTTGATCATAGTGTGTAATTCTTTTAATATACTGTTAGATTCAGTTTGCTAATATTTTGTTAAGGATTTTTGCATCTATTGAATTGTTTTCTTGATGACTTCCTTCCCTCCTTTACCCTCCTTCCCCTTCGTTCTCTCTGGAACTCTTGTTATTCAGGTAGTAGACATCCTGCACTGGCCCTCCGAAGTTCTTATCTTTTTCTATTGAGTTTTTCATTTCTGCCATCACATAAAATAGTTTCAGGTCACATAGTTTGGTCTTAAGGAGTACTGAAAGAGTGGTACCTATTGTTCCAGATTTTATGGCAATTCTAGTTGCCTGTCAGTGGCTGGCCCTGATAACCAGGTCACCTCATCCACTCTGAAGCAGGCATTTATTGCCTCCTCATCTAATTAGTCTTCCAGTCTGGTGACTCTGTCTCTGCTCTGTTCTGCTCAAATTCAATCCTGTGCCCCCATCCCCACCCTTCTACCCCCATGATATTTCATATAATTGGGTTGATTAGACACTCACTACCCTTAGTTTCATACGGGGCCATTTGGTTAAGGGCCAGATTATAAAGGTTGTAGGATACAAAGCTGGCAATTTAAATAGAAAAAATGAACAGTGATCCTGCAGAAGAGAGATGTGGGCCAGAGGAATATACAATTGCTAAATAATATTAAACATTTATACAAAAAGGCTTCTTACTACTTATTGCTTGTTCCTTCTTCTGTCTCCTTTGTTCCGAGAATTTTTTTTTTTTTTTTGTAATATGATGACTGATGTCTGTATTATTCCTGGCTTTAGATGGGAATGTTTTAAATATTTTGCCATTGTGTATGGTTTTTTCGGTAAGTTTCTAGTGGAGTTGTTTTATCAAGGAAAAGAAGTTTTCTTCTGTCTTTAGCTTGCTAAGAAGTTTTATCAGGAATAGGTGCTGAATATTATTATCAGGAATCAATTGAGATATGACTTTTATTTTTGCTTATATATATGTTTTATTTTTAAACTTATTTTGAAATACTTTCAAATTTACAGGACAATTAGCAAAATAATACAAACCCCATACAGAGAAGTCCAACATATCCCTTTTCCCTCAAATACCTGGATCCACAAATTTTAACATTTTGCTACATTTTCTGTGTCATTGTATCTATCCACTAATCCAGCCACCTATCTTCTGTCTGTCTATCCATCTGTCTGTGTCTACATTTTCATCAATCCATTTTCTGAATACTTGAGTGTAGGTTTTATACATCATGCTCCTTGAACAGTTACTACTGCCATGTACATTTACAGGAACAAGAATGCGTTCACTTATATGTACATCATAAGTTTAGTTATGAAATTCAAGAAATTTAATGTTGATATAAAGCTTACAGTTTATATTCCAGTTTTTTCATGTACCTATAATGTCCTTTAGAGCCTTCTCTCCTCCGTTGTTAGATCCTTTAACTGTCATTGCCTCTTTAGTTGCTCTTTTTCTTTTTTAATTGTGGGAGCATATGTACAACATAAATTTTCCCATCTCAACCACTCCCAAACATGTTTATTGGGATTAGTCACACTCACTATGTTGTGGAACCTTCACCACCTTCCATTACTAAAGCTTTCCCATCTCCTCAGACAGAAACCTTATGCCCATTTTGCCTTAATTCCCATTCCAGCTGCCACCCGTCTCCCCCCACTGGACCTGTACTCTAATTTCTGTCTCTATGAATTTGCATATTCTCCAGTATTATTCTCCAGAATTTTCTTTGTAGTTAACATGAGGCTTAAATAGAATATCCTTGATCTATAACAATCCTGTTTGCTTTGATACCAGCTAAACTTCAGTAGTATACACAAACTTCCTATATCCCTCCATCCCCCCACTTTTAAGTAGTTCTTGACAAAATTATGTTTATCGATTATGGGTCCAAAACAACTGACTTATCATTACATTTTATGCATTTGCCTTTTAGACCCGGTTGGAAGTAAAAAGTTGAGTTAAAACCAAAAATACAATAGTATTTACCTTGTTTCTGTCTTTACTGGAAATTTTTATTTCTTCATATGGCTTTGATCTAGACAATGTGGTCTATGGTCATTTCCTTTCAACCTGCAGAACTCTCTTTAACATCTCTTGTACAACTGGCCTAAACTCCCTCAGCTTTTGTTTATCTGGGAATGTCTTAATCTCTCCCTTATTTTTGCTATGCAGTTTTGCCAGATACGGAATTCTTGGGCAGTTTTTGCTTTTAGCACTTGGAATTTTTCTTCACACTGCCTTGTTGCCTTCATGGTTTACTATGAAAAATTGGGAATTAATCTTATTAAGAGTCCCTTGATGTGACATATTGCTTTTCTCTTTGTGGCTTTCAGAATTCTCTCTTTATCATTGGCATTTGACTGTTTGATTATAAAATACGTCAGTGTGGGTCTGTTTGGGTTCATCTTGTTTGGAGTTTGTTGAGTGTCTTGGATGTTTATATTCATGCATCTCATTAAATTTGGGACGTTTTCAACTATTATTACTTTGAATATTCTCTCTGCCCCATTCTGTCTGTCTTCTCTTTCTGGGACCCCCACAATACGGATATTGGTACATTTGATGTGTCCCATAGGTTCCTTAGGCTCTGTTCTCTTTTCTTCGTCATTCTTCCTTCTCCTCGGACTGGATGATTTCAATAGTATTATCTTCAAGTACTCTGATTCTTTCTTCTGGAAGCTCCAATCTGCTGTTAAACCCCTCTAAGGAATTTTTAATTTTGTTACTGTGGTCTTCAGCTCTGGTTTCTTTTCATAATTTCCTTTTCTCTATTGATACTCTCTTTGTGTCCATGTATCATTTTCCTGATTTCCTCTGGACATATGGATTTCCTGATAGGTTTTGTGTGAGACCAATCTGAAAACCTCTGTGTGTTCTGGAAAATCTGTAGTGCTGTGTCCAGTGAGTGCAGAGCTCTTTTTACATGTTAGAATGCATGTTTATTTTTTTCTATTTTTATTCCCTTCATTTTTTCCTGTAGCTAAAACAATTTAAAATCTTGTTATTCAAAGTCAAGAAACACTCCTTTACATTATAAATAAACTCCATAATTGGTTCTGCTGCTCTTCCCACCTCCTTCCTGATAAAAAGCACAGCTACAGAATGCCTCCAATCCTCAAAGAAGTGACAAACTTTCTTTGTTCATAGTGTGCTCGTTACCATAGTAACAAGGAACCAACTCTTTGTTGATGTGGGGCAGGATGCACACCCATTGCTTTTCTGAAGGACCTAAAAGAATCCAGATACCTTTTGGCAGACTTGACAGAATGGCCTGCTCAAGGTATGTCTAAAAAATCCTCAGCATACAGAAAACACAGCTGTTTGTGGAGGAAGTAAAATCCCCTGAATTGAGGTTCCGTCACATTATAAAAACTCCAGACAAATCTAGATGGGTTTTACTTCCTGTCTGATGACAATCCAGTACTTTCCTGTAAAAGCTCATTAACAACCCCACCCCCCACCCCCCCATCCACATTGAAGACAACTGGCAGAGAAGGTTTGTGTGTGTTACTAGAGAATTAAAAGAGGCAGAAGTAAAATTGATTTTTGGATTTTAGTCGAATTGCCTAAATTGGGATCACAGGTAATCTTTGGTTGTGGTTAGATTTTGAAGTGCCTTGAGATCCTCTTAACAGTCATATTTGATGCTAAGATCTGGAAAGAAGGTTGATGGGGAGAGAAAGAGAATAATAGATCAGGGTTTGAGATTTGTCGCCTGAAACATCTACCTTGATTTTTGGAAAGTGTCAAAAACAAAACTAAATTTCAAGTAGCTAGTAAAATATAGAGGGCTTATCTAATTGTTTTAAGCCTATAAATGGAATTAAAGAAGTTAGGAAAATTCAAGTGTAAATCATTTTGAACTGGCTAAATAAATCTTCTTTATGGCTAGTGATAATCAAAAAGGATATTAAAAGCTCAGTATCAGGAGAATAGGAGAATTTGAAATGCAGGATAGAATAACTCCCAATAAAAAAATCAGTTTTTGTTTGGGAGCATTTTGACACTAATTAGAACATCAAAGTCCTGAAACAGTATGATATTTACTCAACAAACCTAGTGGTGGATAAAGTAGTTAACAAAACTAAGTCTGCCCTGTTAGAACTGATATTCTGTTGGAGGAAGATGCACCAGTGGGGGTAGGAGGGAGGAGTAAGTGCTGTTGAGAATGTAAAGCAGTTAAAGGGGGGAATAAGGAGTGTGGAGAATACTACTCCTTTACATAGGATGGTCAAGGAGTGCCCTTCTGAAAAGATGACATTTGAGCAGAGACCTGAAGAAATTTAAGGAGCGGCACAGGTAAATACCTGGGGGAAGAAGCAAAGGGAACTATGGCAAGTGTAGAAGCTCTGAGATGGGATTGTGCTTTGCAGGTTTGAGGAATAGCAGGAAGGCCAGTCTCACTGGAGTAGTTAAGCAAAGAGTAGGGAGAGATAAGTAGAAAATCAGAAGAAGGGGCTTAGGAGGAACTGTTGAAGTATGTGGAAAATGATATAATGGAACTTAACTTTTTAATAGGGTTACCTTGACTGCTGAGTCTGAGAGCAGGTGAATGAGGGGCAAGAGTACAGTCTGAGACTGGTAGGAGGCTAATGCACTAACTCCAGTTAGAGATGATGGTGGTTTAGAACAGAGTAGTAGTAGCAGTGGCAGTAGCAGTTGAATTTTGAATGTATTTTGAAGATTGAGCCAACAGGATTTACTGATAATGTTATATAAGAGAAAACGGATTAAAGATGGCAAGGTTTTTGACTTTCACAATAGAAAAATAGGTTTTCTTTTTACTAAAATGGGGAAGATTTTGGGAGGAGAATGCTGGAATGTACTCAGGGAAAGCAGGATTTTTATTTTGGCCATGTTGAGTGTGAGATGCTTATTAGACAGCCAAGTGAAGGTTTTGGATTGTCAGTATACAAACTGGAGTCCTGCTGGGAGGTTTGGGCTGGCCCCTTGGCAATATGCTGTATAGGTGGTATTTAAAGCACTAGTTTAGGTGGGAGATCACAGGGTGCTGGTTCTGGATCACTGAGGTGCTCCAAAGCATTGCAGACTCAGACTGCTACAGGATATTTTGAAATTTCTTGGGAAACACTGTGTGTATGTGTCTGTGTGTGAGTGAGAGAGAGAGAGGGAGGGAGGGAGCTTGACATTTGTGTTTTTTTTAAAAAAATTTTGAAAGTTGTCTGAGATATGTGCCTGTGCAATTTATATATTCCCATGTGGCTGGGTTTAGCTGGGTGCAGTTTTGTGTGTTCATCTAGTGTTTTTCACAGAAGAAATAGTATATAAGCAAACATGAAATTCATGTTACACTCACTGTACCCCAGTACATCAATCAATACCATTATAGTAGAACTGGTTATATTTAAATTAGAAGCTACTGGAGAGTGGGATGGAGAATCTGCCCTGAACCACTGCAGGACAGGACAGGACTGATGGAGATTTGTGCATAACCCCTAGCCCTTAAATCAAATGTCTTTAAAAAGGGGTTTATTTATAAAATTCATGCATAATTTGAATTATTTGTTCTAATATATTATGCCATTCTTAAATTTTAAAAATGTTTTAAATTATTTCCATAGAATAGCATTTATTGCAAGAAAGAATAAGTAGGCTCTTTTCTTCAAAATGAGTGAGTATACTATTTAAGAACTTTGAGATAATATTACTCTCAGAAACTTAGGTAGAATTGGATAATAATGGATGAGATCAGACATCTTTATAGACTTAATGGAAACAGTAAATGATCTAACGAATAATCACCTGACTTTTAACCTGCCTCCTGGGTGTTCTTCCTTTCCCTGTATTGTTTCAACTTCCCTTTTAAGTTTGTTTGGCTTTCCATAGCTGCTCTTCTAAATTTTGTTTCAAATCAATTTGAGAGTTTCAGGAATGGTTTGAGCATACACCAGAATCAGACTTAGGTCCAAAAAGACCTTTCTCTTTTTTTGTTTCTATGTGTTTTCCTGAGGTTCTCATTCCATTTCTGGATTGTCATATAAGTGGGTTTTTTTTAAAATGGGTTTTATTTATTTAAAAAAAATTATGGGTTCGTGATCTGGTTGACTGTAAAATAGGTTTCTGAAGTCTGATGCCTAAATATGTCATTTGTATATGGCAAACACACTCCCTGCTCCCCTTTCACTCCATAGCCTTTAACCTTTTATGTGCTATATACTTTGTCTTCCCACTACCATAAGCTTGATAAGGATGGGCCTACTTTCTCTGCTATGTACCCAGTCTCTGGAAGAGCATCCAGGACATGGATAAGTATTGAGTGAGTGAATGAAAGATGTTTGATAATTAGCTCCCTAACTGTGGGATTTGAATAGAAGGAGAAATGACTGCTTGAGTATTCTAATTAGAGATAGAAAATGGTTTTATACTCGTGATGTGAAATGGAAGAAAATTCACCAAGGTTAAAGTTTATGTTTCATTAATACCCTGATCTCTTTAGGTCCCAGAAGATAGTTTCAACTTGAGTGCAACTCTAGGATTACAGATCTGGATGAGGGTGGGCCTACCTTCTCTGTAATTTTTATTAAATCTCTGTGGTGTAAGTTATTATTATAAATATATTAATAGATTTTCCTTTGCGGCTCTCCTCTTCTTCATTGAATAATTTCTGGTGTAGAGCAGTATTTCATAAATCTATGTAATGTATGAATGCTATGCAAAGGAAGAAATTCATTGAGGCCCTTTAATGTAGCTGTCATTTTTGAATTTTTATGTTGTAATACAAATATGTATGAACAAAACTCACAAACCCTGTGTGCTTTTAGATGTTATGCGATTGTAAAGAGCAAATAAAGAAATATGTAATGCATACAATACTTCAAAATTAACAGTTCATTTGGACATTATTAGTTTAAAGTTTGGCTGAAACGAAATTGATGCATGCAGTATAAATGCTGACATTCACTCTGCTGCTTTGCGATTGTCACTACTTTTCTCTGTTTGAACTGCTGCTGAAACCTTGTTCACACATTATTTGGCTTTCACTTTGGCCTTCATTAAATTAGGATTTCGAGCACATTGGAGCATACCTGTAGGTTTCTAATAGTTATTTCCTGATGAATTCCGGAACTAAAAGACATCCTATTTGATTATCCTTGGGTATTTAATATTTGCCTCACCTATATATTCCACTTGTAGTAGAAGTAAGGATTATTATAGTAAATGTTACTCTCCTTAAAAGCACTATGTGAAGCACTGAATGAACTGATACAGAGTCTTCGTGGATGTGAACCTGGGTCTTAGCACTGTAACTTCTCCATGAGATCCCAGATTATAGACAGGATGGCTTCTGCTTTACCTCTGGGTAATGTTAAGTTATTTGTTAATCACTATAGAAGGCTTTGTGGATAAATGCTCTTTCTCAGATTCTCTTTTACTTTATTTTGCTTTGTAAAATTGGGAAGAAAGTGCTGTTTAATACAAGATGGGGCTGAATCCTGAAGTAAGACATAATTGTAAGCAAGGGTTAGCTGGTTGTACCATGCTGCCTACAATTTGTATGAAAGGTCTCGTTCTTGCTTGTGCCCCCCCCCCCCCCCGGAAGTTTGACATTGTTTTCATAGGGAGAACTTGGTGTACCTTTTTATTTATTTAAATCTTGTATAACTTAAAATATATGTTTTTAATTTTTAGTATGTCAGAAAATACTGACCTCTGAAATAATGACTATAAGATCACTTACTGTGTTTTTGAGCAAGTTTCAATTTCTGAGCCTTTAACTCTGTTTCTGCACAATGGTTGCAGGTTGTGAGGTGTAAAAACATTGAGTGGTATGAAGAGCTGTTTATAGTGACATTTTAGCCCAGTCTTGGAAGATAAGGTTATAGGCATGCAGAGATTGGGGGAGAAAGACGGATCAGCTGGTACACAGACCCCAGGATGCAAATGAGTTTAGGGACAGAAAGAAGGCCACATGAGATGTTAGTGAAAGTGCTTTGTAGATTTAAAACATCCCTTACAGCTCAAGTGCTGTTAAATTTAGATGATTTCCTCCCTCTGCCACCCTGTGTTTTCCAGGGGGCTATGGTTTATTTAGCTATAAGATGATCTTGCCTAGGAAGTAGGATCCTATTTTGAGGATGGAAAGTGACCTACAAGCTACAAATCCAGCAGTTTGGTAATTACTGTTACTTTATTGTACGGAAGTCTTTTTCTGTAAGATTGGCAATAGGAAAGAGAGGAATAGGCGAATTACTAGAAATTTGGGGTGAGGGAGTTCTGTATCGGTTTTGAGTCTTACTGTGTTCCTTTTGCATTGACTCTCTTGGCTTTGCTGTTTGGTATGCTACAATTTTGTCATCTGTTAACCCAACACTGAAATCTGATCTTACGTATCAGGTTCTTTGTAGTTTCCCTTGTTCCTAAGGGTTCTGGGTGTGAACTCTGCATATTTTGTTATTAATTTAGAACCAGTGAAATTAGGGTTTTCTATTGATATAATTACTAAAGCATTACGGCTTTTAAAGTATAAACAGTATAAAACAGTTATACACAAATAGCCAAAACATGATAATAGGACACAATTTATGTTTTCATAGCTCTTAAAGATAGAAGTATTAAGCTTCTCGGTGTCCTCTTCCTTTCTAGTTTTGTTAGTGCTGATTTGCCTTTTTTTTTTAATTATGTAAACGTGAACCTAAACAGCTGTGTTTAATATAGTAAAGAATCATGGGGCGGCTGTACAGTGTTTCTTGTTGGGAATTGAATCTGTGTATTGTAGTATTTAAAGGATGTGGTTTGGGGCTTTGAAAATGAGAGGGAGGTTGCCTAACTCATAGCTGAATGCCTGCATGTTTAGATTGAACTACCCTGAAGGGTATTAGGAACATGAAAGTTGTTTTTACTCTAGTTAAACTGACAGTATCAACTTAAATAAATTCAAGTGGAAGTATTTGTTTACACATAGGATTTTTTTAAAAATCTGATATTGCTTAGGAATGATTTAGGTAACTAGAGTGCTGGAAAAAAAGCTGCTACTCAAGCCAGCCTCCTTTTTGTGTTCCAGAAAAGTAAACAATATTGAATGTGACCATGGCCTGGAGATCAGTGTCCCTGTGTCCCCACCCTCTTCGCCTCCCATCTCTGAGATAGCAGAGTGCTCATCAGGAAGTTATGGGTGGAATTGCTTAATTGCAGCACCTTCCTGGGCTGCTCAAGTATTGATTAGTCAGACTCACACAGTTTTCCAGTTAAGAGATTCTTGCTAATTGGCTGGTTTAAGTCCTTAGGTTTGACATTGATTCCCTTTAATGAACATTTGCCTTCTACAAGGCACTGTGCTGCATATTCTATGAAGGATGAAGAATAAGACTTCTCCCTACCTTTCAGGTGTTCACAGTATAGTAGGGCAGATACAGACAAGATAGAGCATGGTAAGTGTCACAGAGGAGGCACAGTTCTGGGAATCAAAGGAAACATATAGTAGCCATTCAGTAATATTGATTGGATGGGGGTGGCAGGTAGTAGATGAAACCTGGTCAGAAAGGGGTCTGGTTGGGTAAGCAGTCTCAGTAGTTCCAGTAGTTCCAGTGGGTAAAGGGTGATAAAGATGTTAACAGGGTAGAGAAGAAATATCAAATGATCAGGACAAGGTCACTGTGAAGTTGAAGGACAAAATAGAGGGAGGAGCTAAAGGCAGGAGCTGTCTGTGCAGTCGTGTCTGAATGCAGCTGAGCATTTTTCCAGGACCGAGAATCTGGACTCTCTATCAGATTCTGATCCAAAAAAGAGACAGTGTGCTAAAGTTGTCAACCTTTGATGACTGTGAGAAGATTGGTGAGCCTTTGTAGAGAAATAAGAAATCTTGTCATGAAGTGGAGCAAAGTTTTCCCTGTAGGAAGTAGAGTGGAATTTGGAAAATGGGGCTTAGGAAAAGTCTCCAGAGGGTGTTGGTTGCCTTGTCAAATCTGGTTTCTTATCCCCAAATTAGGCTGATCCATTGCAGTGATTGGGTGGCAACGGCCAGCAGTTGTTTCCAGTCAAGGAATCAGTGCCTTAGCATTTCCCTTCTTTATTAGGAGGCCAGATTGATGAAGATGTGGGAAACCAGAGTAGTTTTGCAGAGTGGTTTGTTGCTGGGGTTTAATTTTCATGGAGCGCCTCTTTGGGGTAAGATTTTCTGTTTGATCCTGTGGGGGATCTATAAAAATATCAGACATGGACCCTGCCCTTAAGAAGTTGATAATATGTAATGCTTTCCTTTGGAGCTTTTGCTCAACTTTGATCTGTGTATGTTCAGTTATCTTTGGGTCTTCCGCCATTTACTGGGCAAAGAGAAACATTTCTGTCGAAATAGAATTGAAGTGACTTTGGTTTGTGACTTATTTTTCCTCTTAGAGAATGAGAACCTCTGGAATTAGAGGGTTTAGAAAATAAAATCATAGATATATTGGACTTGTAATTAGGAACCTCTCTGGACAGCTGATTTGGTAACCTTTAGGCAAGCCAAATATATGTCTACATGTGTATATTTCTGTGTGTGTGTATGTATATGTAGACACACATGGCTCTGTTTAAAATATTGTAAAACCCATTTTTTTAAAATGACTCAACACTTAGTATTCTGAGATGAACTGCCCCATGCTCTAGCAGAATATTGGATTCCTTAAACCTTACTTGATGTAAAATTATAATTGATCACTTTTAATGCTCATTCCACTTTAATTGGTTTTCTGATTTGTGAAACTGAAATAATAATTGTAACTGTCTCAGTTGTCATGAAGATGAAATTATTACCTATACGTACATAATGAAGCTGTTTAGAACAATACAGGCACGTATTAAGTGCTCAATAAATATTGAAGGCTATTATCATTATCAACATTAACATACTAATACTAATATTTCTCTCCCTTCCCCATGGATAAATGTGGGGGAGTGACCTATTCATGTTATAAAAAAGATTTACAGTGAGATGCCTTTAAATAGCAAAATTTCCTATGCATTTATTTAAATGTTTAATTTATATTTACCTTTTTTTTAAGAGTTGGGAAAGTTAATTGCACACAACCAAGGCTGATGCAGGCATTAGATTGCTCATTTAGGTTGCAGAATGAGATTGTGAACCAGATGTGTTTATTAATTAATTACATGGATTGATTGGTCTTGACCAATGTTGTCTTTTGTTTTGTTTTGACTTACCTGTTTGTCTCCACCCCCCCTTTTTTCCTCCTTTTTTGTTGCTTTCTGATTCATTTCCTGTTCAGTTTTCAATAACAGGTGTGAATCAGGGCAAGAAGGAAGAATTTATTATGTTGGTTCCCAGTGTCTGAACCAGGAAGGAGTTCAGACAAGCTGGAGTTAGAGGGGAGGAACTTAAGATGAGTTTGTACTGGGCTGTTTTACCCATGGAACCACGGAATTCTAGTTTCCTTACTCCAAATAGTATGTATCTCCGTACTTGGTGTGTATAATAAACATTTCTAAGTTCATTCATCCAGTATTTTTCAAATGCTTCCCTTTGTTTATTTTTCTTTTTAAAAAACAATTATGGAAAATTTAGCTATGTACAACAATCCAAAAAGAGTAGACCCCTCACCCACTTCAACAAATATCATTTCGTGGCCAATCTTGTTTCTTCTCTTCCATATTATTTTGAAGGAAATCCCAGACATCATATTATTTAATTCTACAAATATTTCAGGATATATCTCTTAAGAGATGAGGACTTGAGTACACACACACATATCTTTAATTTTTTTTTTTTTTTTTTTTTACAGTAAATTCATTTGACTCAGGATCCATAGAGGGTGTATTTGATTAATTGGTCTCTTAAGTCTCTTTTAATGTGTAGGCTCCCCACAGTTTTCTCTCTCCTTTTTTACTTGGAATTTGTTTGGAAAAAACAGGCTTTTTGGTCCTGTAGTTTCCTGCTTGATTTTGCTGTTTTGTATCTCTCAGGTATTTAATATAGTTCCATCTCAAGTGTGTTGTATAAATTGGTAGGTAGCTGGCTCTAAAACCTAATGATCAGATTAGGTTCACTTTTTTAAAAGTATGGTTTTCCCCACCAGGAGGCATGTGCAGTAATGTCTGGTTGTGTTTCGGTTTTGTGATATTAGCAGCCATAGATGACCAATTTCTAGATCCATTCGGTAAAAGTTACGAAATGAAGATATCTAATTCTGTTATTTCTCCCTTTTATTTTGTATCAAAACCTATCATGAAATAAAAGTTCATTTAGGACATTTAACGGCTTTAAGTGTTTTTGTTTTTAATTAGTATTCTTTCTTTATATGACTTTGTAGCAATGCCTAAAATCTATGTAGTACATGATTTGGTGTTGAGACATGCAATATACTATATTGGCCAGCTGTTTGCTGCAGAATGACTTCAGATCCATATATCTTTCATTTAGTTAAATTGTTTTAGAGTGCTTACTGGTGGTTATTTCCCAGCTACAAATAATAATTAGGGATTTGTATGCACTCAAATTAGCATGTATTCTCCCCATGTCTATAATATTATAATTTGCTGTTTTAAAGTCTTAGCTGCTTATGTAAATTATTTTTTTTTTAGTGAGCTCATGTGTCTAATTTTTTAAAAGTCATTTCTAGGCTTGATTTGGAATCAGGAGCAAAAAAACTAAAATCTAAAATACTGTTTAGTTCAGTTAGCTTTGGTATTACTTATTGAGTGCCTTGGTTTCTACACTGTGTAGTTTTTGGTAAAATTGTAGAAGGGAAGCTTGGAATGATAATCTGATTTTGTTTGATTTTCAAGTTTACAGTAGAGTCCTGCTTCATAATTGCTGCATTATACATTTGAGTACTAATAGGAGTCTGGGGCCCACTTGATGTCTTTGAAGACCTTCCAAATAGTCTTCTATATTGTTTACAATATGAAAATATTAACTTTTTTGTTTCTGGAAAAAATTGGTATTTTTTAAAAAAAGCAGTGTCTTCATGGGTATTTCATTAAAAACAAGCAGCTCAAGCTGGTAAACTAGAAAGTGGTCTAAGGCCTAGTCAGTGATGCTCATAAGAATATTTAAGTTTCTCAGTAGTTTGCCAGGTAGGTCTTCAGGAAGTTATCTTTTAGGTGACTCTTTAGAAAATAAGAGTATAATAAATCTCTTTAATGAATAGCAATTTTCTCTTTGGGGCTCCGTCTTATCACTGATCTCTTATTGGATCTAACACAAAGCTAGAATGATGTGAATGAGGTGCTTGTACAGTAGAGATGGTCATTACTTCTCACTTTTAGTTTTCCAGATTAAGGTTGTCTCATCTACAATACAGCATTCTTTCAAATTCAACAAACGTTTTTGAGCGAGGCTCTAGGGCAGCAGTGGCAAACCAGGCAGACGAGTTTCTCTGTCCTTAGAAACATGTATCTTTGTGAAATTATCCGCAGAGTTCCCCTGGTGGAACAGTGGCATTCCATGTAGGTTTTTATTTTGTCCAGTGATCTGAACATTTAGATTTTGAACATTAGATTTTGAATGAAAGGCTAAGGGATCAGTCTGCGTTTCTCAAGTTTGCCACGAGGGCAAGAATTCCAACAGTTTTGTTCACACTGAAATCCCAGGGTCTTGTACAATGTCGGACACTTAGTATGAGGCTAACTATTTGATAAACGAAGAGATGAATATTAAGTGGATGTGTCCCATTTCTGTAAGTGCTATTTAATTAAAATAATGTCTTCCTGATAAAGTCCAGTATCAGTCTCAAGACCTATAGTCTGAATTCTGCTTCCTTTCATAGTTAGATATCTTAATCTTCATTTATAATGTTGAGGATAAGCTTGCCGAGGCTTACCTCATCCCTGTGTCCCTCATCTGTTCCCCACCTTGTTATGTAGTGTGGTAGGTAAGAGCATGGACTTTGGCTCTTGACTGCCTGCATAGCCAGGCTCCACCACGTGCTAGCTATGTAACCTTGGGCAAGTTCTTTAACTTCCCTCTACTTCAGTTTCTTTGTTTACAATTGGAGATAATAAGAGTATACATTTCTTATGGTTTTGTGGGGATTATGAGCTTAGAACAGTGCCTGGCACATAGTAAATATATTAGAAGTGCTAGCTCTTATATGCTAGAATGAAAACAGGTTATTCTGTTCTTACTTATTTGTATGTTTTATTTTTAGCTCTACATTGGTGTCTTTCTCTAGACCTAGCAACAGTTCTCTTTAAATAACAAAAACCTAGTCATAGAACTGGGCATGCTTTTCTTCCTGGTGGCAGTGTAAATTAGCACTACCCGTTTGGAGAGTGGTCGGCAAAATCTGTCCAGTCATAAAAATAAGCTATAACTCAAGAATTACTCTTCTGGGAATCTCTTCTAAAGTCTACCTGTAATGCATAAGAGAACATATCCATGAAGATGTTAATTATATTATAATGTCCAAGGTTGGAGGGAGTGGTTCAGTAAATTCTAGCACTTACTTACACATTTACAAATGATGGGTCTGAAGGCCGTGTGATAGCACAGAAAGTACTTATTTGTGATAAAAGGTAAAATATTGCATGTACAATATGATTACAACCATGCTAAATGCGTACTCACCCATAAACACACAGATGGGGACTTCCCTGTGATGAGGACTTAGAAGGTCTCGTTTAACCCCTTATTACTTTTCAAATTCTGGATTTATGCAAAGCTGTCTCTAAAGACCCCAGATTTTACATTGAAATTGGGAGTTCTGTATATCTTGTAGACCATTACCTGTTAAAGTACATGGCTTGAGGAATTCCAGGTTCAGTCAAATTCTGCAGATTGGTGATAATCATGGGATTACAAAGATGAATGACAATTCCTCTGCGTACTCAAGAAATAGTTTTATAGGACAGATATGACAAGTACACAAACCCCCACTATGTACTTAGCAGATAAAATTACAGCTTGTGTGTCTCAATGCCTAATGATTGATTTTCTTTAGTGTAGTGTAGTGTAGTGTAGTGTGGTGTCCTTGGAAATACTAATTTCCTACCCCAGTAATTAAATTGGTTTCGGTGAGCTCTGAAAACAGGTCCTAAAGCACCAACTTTCTGTTTTCTCTTGACCATAAACTTCATTTCTTTACAAAGTAGTAATTTTTAACAAAGTGTACCTTGACCAGTCAGGTTGGTTCAACAGATCCTAGAGACATGTGGTAGAAAGCTGAAGAATTAATTAAACAGTTGGATACCATCAGGACTGTGGCTCAGGCTTTTTTTTTCTTTTCTAAACACCTTATTTCTGAAGCAATCCCATGCCCCCTCTAACCCCTCACAAAGTTTTTGACAAAAGTCTTCACTGCCAGCTCTTTTGCCTACATTGATACTGCAAGCAGATGGTTTTACTTGGTGCTTTAATATTTGTTACCTGAAAAAAAATTTTAATGTCTTTTTTTCTTTCCACAGGGCTAAGCCATTTTAAAGTTCAGTTACCTTTAACAGTGGTAATGGGCCAGCCTGTGCCCAGCTGGCTTGTGTTGGGTACTTGGTGCAAAATCCTGGTCCAACCTCAGGGTGGGTGAGGGTAGGTAGGGTAGGGTATGGGGAGGATGTACGTTGGAGGGGGCTGGGGGTTGTGGTTATGTGTGTTGGCAGACAAGTACAATGTGGTGGGTCATTTACCACACTAGAATTAGTAGTAGCTGTTCCTTTTTTTTTAATATCAAAACTTATTTGGCACTTAATGGATTTTTGAACTGTCATGGCTGATCTTAGAATGGACATTTCTTCCCTAAGAGAGACAGGCTTATGTTGGAGTTGCATTTTGGTCAAGTAGGCCATATGTTAAAGCTTGGAAAGTACTACATGTGTAAATGATGTCAAAAATAGCTATTGCCTTTAAAATTATAAAAATTAACATTTATATAAAAATATATATGAAAGAGATTAGTTTCAAAGTAAAAACAAAGAGTTAGCTCACTCAAGGCTAAAGTAACATTTACTAAACAAAGGAGTAGAAGTTTTCTTTTCCTTACTTTTCTGTAAGAAATACTAATAGGAAAAATAAAGGGATTTTAGACAGAACTCTAAATATCAGAAAATCTGTAGAGGTGAAATTTTCTTGGTAATGCTCAATGTACTTTATTTTATTTATTATTATTTTTTTTAATTGAGAGTGTTCACATACCATATAATTGTCCAAAGATCCAAAGTGTACAGTCATTTGCCCCAGTACCATCATACAGCTGTGCATCCATCACAATTTTTTTTTTCAATTTTTAGAACATTTTCATTACTCCAGAAAAGAAATGAAGACAAAAAAAGAAAATTCAAATCCTCACATACCCCTAACCACCCCCCCTCCATTGTTGACTCATAGTATTGGTATAGTACATTTGTTACTGTTGATGAAAGAGCATTAAAATACTACTAATTGTAGTGTATAGTTTGCAATAGGTATATTTTTTCCCTTTATGCCCCTCTATTATTAACTTCTAGTTACAGTGTCATGCATTTGTTCTAGTTCATGAAAGAGATTTCTAATATTTGTATAGTTAATCACTGACATTGTCCACCACAAGATTCAGTTTTATACATTCCCATCTTCAGATCTCCAACTTTCCTTCTGGTGACATACCACAGTCACACACCACTCAGCACTGTTAGTTATTCTCACAATGTGCTACCATCACCTCTGTCCATTTCCAAACCTTTAAGTTCAACCTAGTAGAACATTCTGCTCATAATAAGCAACCACTCCCCATTCTTTAGCCTCGTTCTATATCCTGGTAACTTATTTTTTGTGTCTATGGTTTTATGTATTATAATTAGTTCATATCAGTGAGACCTTGCAGTATTTGTCCTTATTTGTCTGACTTATTTCACTCAGTAGAGTGCCCTCAGGGTTTCTTTATCAACCCATTTTTTTTTAAGACAGTGTTGTTCACACACCATATATTCCATCCTGAGTAAACAATTGATCATTCCTTGTATGGTCACGTATTTATGTATTCACCACCATCACCACTATCTATATAAGGATATCTCCATTTGTTCCACAAAGCAGGAGGAAGAGTCAAAGAAGGTAGAGAGACAAAAAGAAAAAGAGAAAAAAGAAAAAAAAAAAACATGACAGCTGGGAAGCACCAAAAGGAAAGATAGCATTAAACTAAAGTAGAATAAAGAATCAGACAACATTATCGATGCCAAGAGCCCCATACCCCTCCCTTATGTCCCCGTCTTATATGCATTTAGCTTTGGTATATTGCCTTTGTTACAATAAAGGAAGAATAATATAATTTTTCTGTTTATTATAGTCTCTAGTTTGCAATTGATTATATTTTTCCCCCAATACCTCCCTATTTTAAACACCTTGCAAGGTTGACATTCATTTTTTCTCCTTTATGAAAAAGCATATTTGTACATTTTATCACAATTGTTGAGCACTCTAGGTTTCACTGAGTTATACAGTCCCAGCCTTTATCTTGCTTTTTTCCTTCTCATGTCCCACATGCTCCTAACCATCCTCTTTCTTTTTTTTTTTTTTAATCATCATTTTATTGAGATATATTCACATACCACGCAGTCATACAAAACAAATTGTACTTTCGATTGTTTACAGTACCATTACATAGTTGTACATTCATCACCTAAATCAATCCCTGACACCTTCATTAGCACACACACAAAAATAACAAGAATAATAATTAGAGTGAAAAAGAGCAATTGAAGTAAAAAAGAACACACCATCCTCTTTCAACCATAGTCACAGTCATCTTTGTTCAGTGTACTTAGATTACTGTGCTATTATCACCCAAAATTGTGCTCCAAACCTCCCGCTCCTGTCTTTTCCTTTCTGTCTGCAGTGCTCCCTTTAGTATTTCCTGTAGAGCAAGTATCTTGTTCACAAACTCTGTCATTGTCTGTTTGTCAGAGAATATTTAAAACTCTCCCTCCTATTTGAAAGACAGTTTTGTTGGATATAGGATTCTTGGTTGGTGGTTTTTCCTTTCAGTATCTTAAATATATCACACTACTGCCTTCTTGTCTCCATGGTTTCTGCTGAGAAATCTGCACATAGTCTTATCAAGCATCCTTTGTATGTGATGGATCGCTTTTCTCTTGCTGCTTTCAGGATTCTCTGTTTATCTTTGATATTTGAGAATCTGATTATTAAGTGTCTTGGCGTAGGCCTATTCAGATCTATTCTGTTTGGGGTATGCTGAGCTTCTTGGATCTGTAATTTTATGTCTTTCATAAGAGATGGGACATTTTCATTGATTATTTCCTCTATTATTGCTTCTGTCCCTTTTCCCTTCTCTTCTCCCTCTGGGACACCCATGACACATACATTCAAGTGTTTCATGTTGTTGTTCAGTTCCCTGAGACGTTGCTCATATTTTTCCATTCTTCTTCCCATCTCTTATTCTGTGTGTAGGATTTCAGGTGTCTTGCCCTCCAGTTCCTGAGTGTTTTCTTCTGCCTCTTGAGATCTGCTGTTGTATGTCTCCACTGTGTCTTTCATCTCTTGTTTTGTGCCTTTCATTTCCATAGATTCTACCAGTTGTTTTTTTGAACTTTCAATTGCTACCTTGTGTACACCGAGCATTTTCATTATACACTTCATCTCTTTTGCCATATCTTCCCTAAACTTTTTGAATTGATTTAGCATTAGTTGTTTCAATTCCTGTATCTCAGTTGAAGTGTAAGTTTGTTCCTTTGGGCCATTCCTTTGTTTTTCTTAGTGTAGGTTGTAGTTTTCTGTTGTCTAGGCATCTGGTTTCCTTGGTTACCCCAATCAGGTTTTCCCAGACCAGAACTGGCCCAGGTCCTAGAAGGAGGAAACATTCAGTACCAGGTTTCCCTGACGGTGTCTCTTAGAAGATTGACACACTTTGTGAGGTCTCAAGTCTCTGTGCATTTCCTAACCTGCCCAGCAAGTGGCGCCTGTCACTCCTGAATGATGTAAGGAGGTGTGGCCCCTTTAATTCTCAGCTTAAGTTGTTTCTGGTTTCATTGTTTTCTCCCAGGCCCTGGGGTTTGGTTCTGAATGGAAGGTGGGTAGTAGAGCTGGGCACCATCTTTTTCCTCTTAGGGAAGGTACACCCCTTGGGGAATTTTCATTTGCATTTAAATAGGCTTTTGTCTCTCTGACTCTGCTATCCCCACCCTTGTCTGGGTCAGAGTGCTGCAAACTGAAAATGGCTGAGGCTTTCTCCACTGAGCCATTCAAGTTGAGAGAGAGAAAAGGGGACAGAAACCCCCTTTTTCAGGGTCAGTCCACGGCCCCCAGTTTCACCCATTGGCCAGAGATAGCACCCGGTCCTCTGGGCTCTCCCTCCCGAGTCCCCCAGCTCTTCAAGGTCAGTTGTCACTAAAAGCCTCTGTCTGCTGTTAGGGATTTGCAGCTTGCATTGAGCAGTCCATGTTTGCCAGTAAAAACATCAGTTGGAGCTGGCCTGAGGTATAATCGCTTGTTCAGAGAGTGCTGCGCTCTATCACAGCGAGGCTTTGCCATTCGGTCTGCTGTGGGGGCAGGGGGCTCCCAGCTCGTGTCTGCAGTTTCTACTCACAGATTCCACTCTGTGATCTCAGGCATTCCTCCCAGTCCAGGTTGGTGTATGATGTGTGGACAGTCACTGTTGTCCCCCAGCAGTTTTCCACATCATTTACTAGTTGTTCCTGGTTGTTTATTAATTGCTCCGGAGGAACTGACTTCCACTCCTCTCTATGCTGTCATCTTCTTCAGTCCTCATCAATGTACTTTTAAAAATGTATTAATGATTTTTTTCTTGTACTTAAACTTTTTATTATTTATTATTATTATTTTTTGATGTTCATTCTAAAAGGGGCCACCAAATTGTAGGTTCTCATCAGCTGAGGTAAGAATAAATTGTGATATGTTGGATTTTTGTGGGTATTTGGCATTATGTCACAGAGGCAATAGGAAATAATTTTCTGATCTACTGTTGACTGGGTTAACTTAGATAAACATGGTTAGTTTAACAAACCATAATACTTCAATGTGTCTCTATCTTGGACTGTCATTTAGCAATTCACAACACTCTGAGCAAGTGTTTTTTCTTCTAGGCTCTGCCCTTTCCTCCCTCTTCCAGCGCAAACCCATCTAAACTTGTATATTACTAATTCGATATTTTGCAATACATTTCAAACCATGAGTATTGGTTCTGTTGTGATCACAGTCAAAGATCAGAGTAGTGATTACCCTTCCCAATTGTTATGTTTCTTTTTAATGTGTTTTGTTCCTTCGCATAGAGCTTCCTTTATTTTCTGAAAGTTAGCTTTGTTTGGTCTTTAACCATTATATAGAATCTTTGTTATAGACCGCCTTCTAGGAGGTGCTGTATTTTAAAACCACTGTGAATTCTAAGATGGACGCTGTGAGCAATGAGGTTATAAAAACTGTGCAAGTGTTTCCAAAGGCCATTTTCTGTATTAATATATATATTAATATAAATTAAATCAATAAGGACTTTTTCCTTTTAATTGTGTATTGCCAACCCATCTAGCCCTCCTACTGAAGCAAAATTTAAAGGTCCTATGAAAATAGAGAATATGTATTCTATATAAATATTAGAGAATACTCCTTAAAAAGAAAAGAGGTGAATTCTTTTGACTCCCAGAAACTTGGTCTTATAGGCTCCTACTAATTTGAAGGTTATTTGAGAAATATCGTCTTTTCCTTTTTATAGTTTTCTAAAAAATGCTGCTCTATGGAATTGGATGCATTCTGTCATACTCAGTGGAGAGGGAAGTTACCTATGCCTAATTTCACATCCTTCTGGTCTTGGCACTTTTCCCACTTTAATAGCGATGGATGCAGTTTCTACATACCTTTAGATTGGTATGGCTTCTTATGTGGTATGATATGTCTGCTTTAATTTATCACAGTTCTGTATAGAGGTTTTATCTGGCACTGAAGAAAAACTGACTTAATTTGAAAGATAAAAGCTCTTTGATTAGATGCTCTCAGAATGATTAATTTTGCATGATAATTGAGCCTAGATTTTTTATAAACCTTTCTTTTTCTTTTGTTAGTGGGAAAGGATAGATCCAGGAATCTCTATTTCTTATTTAATTCTAATCTTAACTCTATCACTAACTAGGTGTCAGGCTTCAAAAGTCATTTTGTCTCTGCTTCTTCATTTGCAAAAACAAGGATGTCATTTTGCAGTCACATTACTTTGCTGGAGTTGTTAATAATTTATATAATAGTCCAGTGAAGAAGATTGTTAAAAGATGTTCTCTGGAAGCTTTAAAATTTTTTAAGAAGCCAGTGGTGACTTTATTTACTGTATACTTTCCTCTCTAAATGTACCACAAGAAGTCTTTTGGGAACTAGTCTATTTCTGTTCCTCTTACTGTCTGAAAATAAGAATAGAGTGGTTCTTACTATGCTGATAAATGATGACTCCTTTTTGGAATTAACGTTCTTGTGCCTTTACTGAAGAAGAAAGAAACAGGAAATGTTTTGTCATCTAAACTTAATTTGATAGGCAAGGCCAAAGACTAAGTGACAAGATAGAAAATGGGTATCTGCCTTTGATATTATGGCTTCCTGTTAGCACTAAGGGAAATCTCTCCCTTTTCCCCATATTCCAACACATTGCATTTGAGTCCTCATTAATCAAGTCCACCTCTCTGCAGACAAACGTCAAGATAACTCTTGAGACTTTGGGATTTATCCAAGCACATTATTTTTTTGTTTTGTTTTCTGTGCAAAGTTCAGTTTTCTTCCATGACTTCATTTTGGGATTATACACTATCTTTAGGTGAATGTCAGTTTTTCCAGCTTTTTTGAGCTTAAAGCAGAATATACTTTGTGCTCAAGGTGATTTCTGATTATCCTTAAAAAAAGAAAAATTAAGGACCTACATCTTATAAAGCATTGTGTTAGAGTCTAAAAGAAATACTGGAATTTTTTAAAATTTCTTATTTATTGGAGGAGTTGTAGGTTCACAGAAAAATCCTGCAGAAAATAGAGTTCATATATACCCACCCCCCACTCACAGTTTTCCCTATTGTTGACACTTCACATTAGTGTTGTTCCTTTGACACAATTGATGAAACAATATTATTATAATTATACTATTAACTGTAGTCCATAGTATACGTTAGGGTTCACCATGTTGAACAGTCCAGTGAGGAGTTGAGGAGTTGTTTTTTTTTTTAAACAGTTTGATTCACACACCATACAGTCCATCCAAAGTATACAATCATTGGTTCTTGGTATAATCACAGAGTTGTGCATTCACCACCACAGTTAATTTGAGAACATTCTCATTGCTCCGGGGGAAAAAAAAATTCCTGTATCTCTTATAGCCCCTTATTATTGATGCTTAGCTTTGGTATAGTACTTTTATTACAGTTGCTGAAAGAATATTACAGTGCTACTGTTAACTATAGTCCATAGTTTGCATTGATTGTATTTTCCCCTAAATACCATCCTATTATTAACACCTTGTAATAGTGATACGCATTTGTTCTAGTTCATGTAAGAACCTTTTGTATTTGTACAATTAATGACAGTCATTGTCCACAACAGGTTTTGTCATGTTATTCAGTCCCATGTTTTATCCTCTAGCTTTCCTTCTGGTGACATACATGATCCTAGACTTCCCCTTTCCACATACTCACACTCAGTGTTGTTAATTACACTTAGAGTTTTGTGCTACTATCACCTCTATCCATTTCCAGTCATTTCCAATCTCTCGTATTAAAAATTCTGTACACCTTTATCATCCTCTCCCCATTCTCTACCCTCTTTCCATCGCCTGGTAACCTATACTCTAGATTTTAACTCCCAGAGTTTGTTCATTAAAATTAGTTCATAATAGTGAGACCATACAATATTTGTCCTTTTGTGTCTGACTTATTTCACTCAGCATAATGTCCTCAAGGTTCATCCACATTGTTGCGTGTGTCAGGACTTCATTCCTTTAAAAAAATTTTTTTTAGTTTATTCTAGTAACATATAAACACCTATGATTTCTCTTCTCCTTTTAACCACATTCAAATATATAATTTAAAATACTAGACTAGACGTGTTTGAAAGCAGGATTTTGTCCTTTACTGGAGAAAAGTTGTTCTTGGGTTAATTGCTTCATTGTTATATCTCACCTTATTCCTGGAAAGGATTTAATAGGTGTGTACAAAGACTGTCTTTTGTGCACAGCCAAACTTAGTGAAAGAGTTGCTATTCTCAGTGTTCACTTTCTCACCTTCCAGTCCCTACGTTACCGTGAACCTTCTGGCTGTGCCCCATTTGTCCACTGCAGTTGCATGGTCACCAGTGGTCTTTATCCCCAAACTGATTCCTTTCATTGTTTAACCTTGTTACAGTGTCTAAAAATGACTACTACTTCCTTTTATCTATAAAATGTTCATTTTGGAAATTTTTGGGAAAAAACGCCTATAATCACTATCTAGAAAACTTTTTTCTGGTCGAAATATTTCTGTGACAATTGTCTTTTTCCTTTCCTCATATCTCTATCTTGCAGGCACCAAAGTCCAACATTTCTTAAAAGGGAAATTACCTTCTACCTCCCTTGCTCCAAATCTGCTTAGCCACCTTTGTCATCATCTCTTGGAAGGCTACCCTACATCCCCTTGCTGAAACCATAAAATGAGGAGCCATCTTTTACTCCTCTCACTCACCCTCCACTTACCAGTCAGCAACCAAATCCAGTTTGTTCTTCCTTTTTAATCTATTTGTTTGTCTTCTCTCCACTGATACATCTTAGCTCAGGTTCTCATTATTTTCTTACCTTAGTTTCCCAAAAGCATCTACGTTCGAACCTTAGGACTTCGTATATCTTTCTTCAAGGCTTGGCTTAGAAAATCAGGACTTCTCTGACCAGTTCCTATACTCAAGATTGAGCTTGGTGATTCCCCTTCCCACTTCATACACACCCCAATCCTCCCTCCCTGTATTGCCCTCCTTAGATCTCCTTGAGGGCAGTGATAGTATCTTATTCAAAATTGTATCAGTGTTATCCAGCCCATAGTGCTTTTAGTAAATGTCTGATAAATGGGTACAAGGAAATGAATGTTTGTAGGGGGGTGCTTAGTGTGAAATTAAATTTGAAACTGTTACATTAGTGTTATGAACCTGGCTGCTTTAAAATTGTAGCTTAGTGATGTGACTGACTTTTACCTACCTGGTCCTGTGGTAATTGTTCCGTTAACAAGCTTTCAAACTGTGAAGTATGGTACGGCAAGGCAGGGGTGAATCTGCATGGGAGGCAGGGCTGGGCTCCTTGACCTTGCATTACATTATGAGGGTAGGCTTTCCTGTAGGTAACAACTGGAACCACTTGAATGGTTCTAAATGACATGATCCAGTTTGTGTCTGAGGTCAGTGTATTGTATGTTTTTGTGACTGGGTGTACACAGTTTGAGGGTGTAAATGGGGTGGAGTGAGAGGCATCAGGGATACGTGTTATGGGAGGCTTTTAAACAACTAGCAGAGATAAGATGGTTGCTTAAACTAGGGAAGTTATGCTATGGATGAACAGGGGTGGGGCATTTTAATCCCTTGGTGATTGGATATGGGGGTCAGAGAGGAGGAATCTAAGTGATTCAAATTTCTGACTTGGTTCACTTAGGTACTTGGTGCTGTCATTAATTGGTTGTGTTGATTTTGAGATTGTTTTTGACTTCTAGGTGAGTATGTCTAGTCTACCAGCAGCTAGGTATGAAGTCCAGGAGAGTTCTCCACTGGAGATGTAGGGTGGGGAGTCATTGGCCTGTGGTAGTTAACTAGAAGAGATCCCTTAGATATATAGCTTAAGAAGAGTAGTGGGTTAGAAGAAGAAAGAATTCTGAGGAACACCTATATTTAAGGGGAAAGCAGTCTCAAAGAGATTGAGGAGTTAAGAATAGAAGAAGGAATTTGACAGCAAAAAGGTCATTAACTTTATTGTGCTTTAAGGAGAGAATAACAAGTAAATAAATGAATGTGTTTTTACCCAGCCTTTAGAGCAGATGCTCCACCTTCAGAGCAGATGCTCCAGTCCAGAACAGATTCGTGCCCAGGACCCAAGCCCACCGCACCCTAGAACCCCACTGACATTCTTACATCGGCTCTTAATACGTGACCCCTAAAGTCCCTTTCAAATTTAATCTCAGTTTTAAAAGATTGCTGGACCCAATCCCAGAAATTCTGATTCAGTGGGCCCAGGGAGCTTAATTTTTATAAGGGCCTTTCTGAGATTCTAAAGAACACTGATGTGTTCGTGCTATAAACTGTCATTTTATTTAATTGCAAGAGAGCAGGACTTTATTATGGTGAACTTCTAAAATACAACTGTAATTAAGAGATTGGCAACCATGGAAACCTGGCTGGAGCTTTCTTTCCTCACTCCCTGCTTTTGTGGGGTTGGTGGGTGGGGAAGCAGCACCACCATCTGTTGTAATCTGTTGGGGATTTGAAGTTTTTATTTTGTGGATTTTTCACCAGATGTCCTTTGTACTCTGTATCTTATCTTCTTGGTCCATTACCAATTTCAACCAAAACTCTTTCTGCAGTTTCTCACTTTAAGTCTTGCCAGCACGTGTCTATTTTCTGCCTTAGGGCCTTCAGACCCAGCCTGGGGAGTTTGGAGAGTAAAGAGGTTAATGCTCCAGGCACCCTTCAACCAGTGGAGGACTGGAGCCAGTGCCTAAAGATCTGCCTCCTACAGAATTGCTGGACCTGCCCTTCACCCTCCCACCCCCCACAGTGGCCTCCTTGATTACCTGTCCTTATTGGCTTTTCTACTCTTCTGTACGTCTTTTTCCCTCACTTCTGTTCCCTGGGGTCATCTTCTGCTTGAATACTGCTCAAACCTTGTATACTAATACGGGGGCATTTGAACAGACTTTAGAGGTTAATAAGTACAAACAAAAGCCTTGTGTAATTCCATTTGTTTCTTCTTAATGTCCCCATCTATCAATAATAGCACCTAAAATAAGGCGTGGGAGAGGAAGGCAAAGAGAACATATTGTGCAATGCAAAACAGCACATGCATTGCTAAAGTTGAAGTTAAATTTATTCACAGGCACTTTGTAATGAGATCATTATGTGAAAATTTATTGGATTTTTCAGAAGGAAAAGTTAATTGTGTGTGTAACTCAACAACCTTCATTTCTTTTATTTCACTTATAGAGTGGTTGAGAGATAAGAAAAACCAGAAGGTGGTTGGCACAGAGAGACAGTGCTAGATGTGCTTTTTTTATTCATGTCACCTTGTTCTTGAAGAATGCTAGGTGGCTCTTTTTGTAAGACTAAATTATAGACTATGGTGATAGAAAGCTATTAAAAATGTTTTAGTGCAGAATGGGGATAATCTCTACCAGTGCTAAGGATGCCAATTGCTAAAGATCATTAAAGAAAAGCACATACAGATCTTCATCTGATCTATTTCAGAGATATCTTTTAAAAGATACTTTGTACGTTAAATGCAAAATTACTTTTTACTTAGCTTGACATCCATATCTAGAAGATATCCATGTTTCATATTTCTTCTTTTAACTGATATTGGACTCTAGGAATTCTATGTTCAGTTCAAATTTGAAATGAAAGGTATACTTCTGGATGCCCATTTTCATTCTTGATTAAAACTGCTATCTGAAAGCATTTACCA
Source organism: Choloepus didactylus (assembly GCF_015220235.1). Classification (NCBI taxonomy): domain Eukaryota; kingdom Metazoa; phylum Chordata; class Mammalia; order Pilosa; family Megalonychidae; genus Choloepus; species Choloepus didactylus. The sequence goes on along the minus strand of NC_051310.1, from coordinate 57,030,251 downwards.
TAAAGGCTGTCCCATTGGTAGTACCCAGTAAATGTGCAACGAATGAGAAGGAATGTGCTGAGTTGCTTAAGATATATGTCTTAGACTGGTATTCCAAAACAAGAGTAGGCTAAAAAAAAATTCCCATGTGCTTAGACCATGGGCTGCTGCCTCATTGCCACCAGCCTGTGACTTTGGAGGCTATTTTGGTCTGTACCTTGTTTTGTAGGAGAAAAGGCATTCCTAGGAAACAGTCATTTCCTCAGTCCAGGGTGTTCTGTGTAGCCATAGGCTGTTCTGGTGTGTAAAGTGATGAGATCTTTAGATAATGTAGTATTCCAATCCCTCATTAACATTTCAACTCAGACTTAGTAAGTGAGCTGCCCAAGTTAAAAAAAAAAAAGCACCAGCTATTTAATGATACGGCTAGGACTAGAATACAGGTCTCTATGATGTGCAATAATCTTTCTTTCCAATTTCCGAAGTCGCTCCCATCACTACCCCTGGCCAGGGGACAAACATGGCCCTGTTTTTCTGAACTAGCTCAAAAATCACTTTAGAGTTGATAAAGGTTGTGGGTTCTATATTTGATTTAAGATATTTGCAGGAAATCTGATAGTTAAGAGCTTATATATATAATTTAGAAAATCAGAACAATAGATAGGCAAAATACGTAAGCAAACAAGTAATTTTATGAACCTCTAAATATTCAACAGTATGGGAATAGTTTAGAAAACATATAACAATTTTGTAAAAAGTCATATTTTGGTATTATATCATTTCCCATTTTAACCACTTTCAAGTATACAATTCAGTGGTGTTAATTATATTCACAGTGTTTTGCTATCACCACCCCATCCATTACCAAAAAACCTTTCTGCCACCCCAACCAGAAACTCTGTCTGTTAAACATTAGTGCCCCATTCCCCACCTCCACATCATACCCTATAATCTACATTCTGTCTCTTTGAATTTGCAAATTCTAGTTATAAATGTGAGATCATATAATACTTGTCCTTTTGTGTCTGGCTTATTTCACTCAGCATAGTATCTTCAAAGTTCATTCATGTTGTTGCATGTATCTGAACTTCATCCCTTTTTATGGCCAAATAATATTCTATTTATGCACCACATTTTGTTGACCCATGCATCTGTTCATGTACAGTTGGGTTGCTTCCACCTTTTGTGGAATAATGCTTCCACCAGTTGTGAATGCTGCTGCTATCAATGGTGGTGTACAGATACCCATCCGAGGGAATATAACAATTTTGATGGACTGTTGTGCAACCATTAAAATGCTAGTTGTTGACACATTCCAAAGTAATTTGGACAGAAAATAAAAATATATATGCAGGGCCCCCCTGAGGAGCTGGGGGGAAATGTAGAGGTGTTGGGCTTCCTCACCTGAATTGTTGCTGATGTTCTCACTAACATTGAGGACTGGAGGATTGATGTGCCGAGCCCTCTATCATGGGGATTGCCCTTATGAAGCTCGTTGCTGCAAAGGAGAGGCTAACCTGCTTATAATTGTGCCTGAGAGTCTCCCCTGAGCACTTCTTTGTTGCTCAGATGTGGCCCTCTCTCTCTCTAACTAAGCCAATTGGGCGGGTAAACCCACTGCCCTCCCCACTATATGGGAACTGACTCCCAGGGGTGTAAATCTCCCTGACAATGCAGGATATGACTCCCAGGGATGAATCTGGACCTAACACCCTGGGATTGGGAACATCTTGACCAAAAGGAGGATACAAAATGAAATAAAATAAAGTTTCAGTAGCTGAGAGATTCTAAATGGAGTCAAGAGGTCACTCTGGTGGGCATTCTTATGCACTATATAGATAACCCTTTTTAGGTTTTAATGCACTGGAATAATTAGAAGTAGATACCTGAAACTATCAGACTGCAATGCAGTAGCCTTGACTCTTGACTGTAGAGCAATGTAGCTTACTAGGGATGACAGTGTGATTGTGAAAGCCTTGTGGATCATACTCCCTTTATGCAGTGTATGGATGGTTGAGTAGAAAAATGGGGACAAAAAGGTAAATGAAAAATAGGGTGTGTTTGTGTGGGGGGGGTGATTTGGTGTTCTTTTTTACGTTTATTTTTTCTTCTTATTTTTACTTTTTCTGGTACAAGGAAGTTCAAAAAATAGATTGGGATGATGAATGCACAACTATATGATGGTACTGTGAACAATTGATTGTACACTTTGGATGATTGTATGATATGTGAACAAATCTCAATAAAATTGAATTTTAAAAAAATGCTAGTTGTGATGACCTACATAGAAATAGTGATAAATAATCTAGGATGGGATTGTGGACAAGTTCCTTTTAAACTTTCTTTTATAAATGCCATTTTACCTACCATGATGCTTTCAGAAAGTTCAAATTTCTTTAAATTTAAAGGGCTCATTTTCTCTATAGAATGTTAGCTATCAGTTAACTAAAATTCACTCTGTCTAAATCAGTTTATTTTCTGACCTATACACCATAGAAAGTGGTTATTTTGCTTTTGTTATTCTTAGTCTGTGCATTAAAAACTAGCTGAAATGAGGGAGTTGATAGTGAACTGGTAGAAAATGTTTCTGTTCCTTTATTAGAGCCATGTGAGCTTAAACTTTAAAAAAAAAAAACTAAAAACAAAATTGATTTCTTAATCAATATGTCTTTCTTTCTTGTAGGTCCTCTGTTATGCATCTAAAGCCATACTGGAAACTCCAGAACGAACGACCTCTGGAAATCAGCAAGGAAACTCTAAGAACTCCTATGAGCCACCACAAGGGTATAAAAGATCAAAAATGCAAAGCTAGGTACATGAAACCAAGTGTCTTTCCTTCAACCTCTCTTAGTAAGGCCTCATCTCGAAAGCCTTTTGGGATCATTTCTCCAAATGTTCTGTGCAGTATGAGTGGGAAGAATCCTGTAGAGAACAGCTTGAGTGTTAAAACCAAAAAGAATGCACCACCTACGACAATCCACCAGGGTGAAGAAGGGGAAGGGCCACTTGATATCTGGGCTGTTGTGAAACCGGGAAATACCAAGGAGAAAATTGCATTCTTTGCAGCCCACCAGTGTAGCAATAGGATAGGTTCTATGAAAATAAAAAGCTCTTGGGATATTGATGGGAGAGCTACTAAAAGAAGGAAAAAATCAGGAGATCTTAAAAAAGCCAACATGCAGTTAGAAAGGATGAGGGAAGTCAACAGTAGGTGCTACCAGCCTGAGCCTTTTGCATGTGGCATTGAGCATTGCTCTGTGCATTATGCGAGTGACAGTGGGGATGCCGTCTATGCAGGGAGGCCTCTGTCCGTCATACAGATGGTGGCCTTCCTTGAGCAAAGAGCCAGTGCTCTGCTAGCTAGTTGTGCAAAAAGCTGCACAAACTCACCTGCTGTTGTGAGGTTTTCTGGGCAATCCAGAGGTGTGCCCCTAGCCTCTGAACCCTTCTCTACTCCGGGAGCCTGTGAAGAACCCACGGAAAAGGGAAATCCTGAGGTTGGTGAACCACAGAGTGAGCCAGTCCGGGTCCTTGACATGGTAGCTAGACTGGAGTCAGAGTGCCTGAAGCAGCAGAGCCAGCGTGAGCCTGGGAGCCTCTCAAGGAATAACAGCTTCCATCGGAATGTGGGCCGGGTGTTGCTTGCCAATGGCACTCAGGCTGATGAAGGCAAAACAAAAAAAAGAGCCTTGGAGGCACCTGATACTCAGGTGAACCCTGTGGGGTCTGTATCTGTGGATTGTAGACCCTCAAGAGCTGACCATTGTTCTCCTAAGGGGGACCAGGCCTGGGAAAGTGCTCCTCAGGGCTGTCCCTCATTGCCAGCAGGTATGAATTTCCATATGGACAGTTCAGAATTAGAATCACGTCAGCAAATTAACATGAAAAACAGTAATAGGTATGATGTGGAAATGATAGAGGAACTTACTGGGTTACCTTTTCATCTTCACACCTGTCCCCAAGCCACTGAATTGCCCACAAATGCTGGTGATTTTAAAAGCAGAGAGCTCGTGCCGCTCACTAGCCAAAATCCTGATCAAAGAAGAAAAGAATCTTTGTGTATTAGCATCACTGTGTCCAAGGTCGAGAAAGACAAACTTTCTAGTTTAAACCCCTCTGAAGACCCACTTCCAGGGATGCTGTTTTTTTTGCCACCTGATCAGTGCCAGTTGGACTGCTCCCAGTTGAATGAAAGCACAACAGAAGAGTCTTCAGAGGACAGCCAGCTTGAAGATGCTGCTAAGGGTGAGAGTGCATCTGAAGAAAAAAGTGTTTCACCTGAGCCATTTGTCCTGCCCCCATCTTCTGTGGAAAGTACATTACCAGTGCATGAGGTGTCCAGTTGGAAGAAGCAGGTATCTCATGACTTTCTGGAGACCAGGTTTAAAATCCAGCAGCTTTTGGAGCCTCAGCAGTACATGGCCTTTTTGCCCCACCACATTATGGTGAAAATCTTCAGGTTACTTCCCACCAAGAGTTTAGTGGCTCTTAAATGTACCTGCTGCTATTTTAAGTTTATCATTGAATACTACAACATCAGGCCAGCAGATTCTCGCTGGGTTCGAGATCCGCGTTATAGAGAGGATCCTTGCAAGCAGTGCAAGAAAAAATATGTGAAAGGGGACGTGTCCCTGTGCCGGTGGCACCCCAAGCCCTATTGCCAGGCATTGCCCTATGGGCCAGGATACTGGATGTGCTGCCACCGGTCTCAGAAGGCCTTCCCTGGCTGTAAGCTGGGGCTTCATGACAATCACTGGGTCCCTGCCTGCCACAGCTTTAATCGGACAATCCATAAGAAAGCAAAAGGGACTGAAACTGAAGAGGAATATTAAAGCCTATGTAAGAGGCAACAACAACAACGAAACTGATTTTTAAAACTGCAAACACACTACCCAGATGTACCATTCAAGTGAGTGTTGCCTCTCAGAGTTATCACAGTCACTGTAGGAAAATCTGTACTTAATTCCACTAGGACTGCCATTGCTCGACATTTTTAAAACGCTAATTTACAAGCTGTTCAAGAAAATTGGTCTTACAGTGGCGCCTCACATTTGATCCAGGGTGGTATCCCAGTTTGATTCACTTGGCTCTGAATATGCCTCTTTTTTTAAAAAATCAAATCTATTCTCAAAGGATGAAGACTTGCACCCCATCGAGGATGATCAGAAGAGTACACTGCAGACTCTGCAAGCACTCCCCAAAAGGGCTGCCGGAAATGCTTCCAGCACTGGCACCATATTTGAAATAAGCAGATAGTGTTCAGTGAAAAGAATAGCAGCCCTTTTAAAAGAGAAGTATGCTTGAAAAGGAAAAGTCAGGCACCTTACCTTTCACCTTACATGCTTGATCCTGTGAGAATGACGTTTGTGGTCAAAAATGGATTTCATGCCCTGTGGTGTTTACAGTGTATATAATTGTTGTGTGTTCATAGGGCTATGGAAACTGCACATTAAACCTGAGCGCTTTACCTTTAGATGAGTGCTTTTGGCCCCCCCTATAAATGACACTATTAAAAAATCCAGTTGTATATAGTGGACAACTGACTGAAGAACATAATCACCACAATGCAGCTAGAATAGCGTTGCGGCTATAATTGTGTGTTTTCTATTGTCCTGTCTCAAATTTGTACATCCTGTATAAAATATGAATGTTTCCCAAATAAACTATGAATGTTTCCTGTATAATATATGAATGTTTCTGAGAAGAAACTCTAAGTAGCTAAGAGGGTAACCTGTTCAGAGGATACCAAATAATGGTTTAACTGGACAACCTTAAAATTAGCAGAGAAAAATCCTTTGTTATATTTTAGTGATCCACAAGAATCAGACTATATAGTCAGATTATAACATCCTTGTCTTCTTAAGTCTTTCTTTCTGGTTACAAAAATTTTTTTAACTTTAGTAAAAACATGCATCTTAAATGGGACCTGAGTTTTACAAAGATCCCTACCCCCTTTAAGGTTAATATTGAATGGTTTTGTGAACTGAGTCTAAGAATTTCTCTTTTTTAAGTTTTTGAGTTGTTAGGAAGAGGGGGGAGATAAATTGTTTTGTTTCCTGTCATCAAGAAGAGGCCATCTTCACTTAACATGAGCTTCAATTTTTGTTGCCTTTTAATACTTATTTGGATTTTTTTGTCTGCCAGACATCCCCTGTCCCATTGGGTGAGGTATTATCTAGGATGTTCTTACAACTTGTCCAGGCATAATTAATCATTTGGAATTCATTGAGGATTCACTCAGGCTGTGATCATGTTAGGCTTAGTGGGATTGGGAGGTATTGGGCCCCAGAAAGCTGCTACAGAGAACCCAAAAACTAGCTTCGTTTGAAATTGAGTGCCCAGCCATGATGTTCTAGGGGAGGTGTTGATGGGAAGTAATGTGTGAGGACTGTAATAGTTCCAAAGGAGAAAGCTGTGAAGGCTGAGCAGGTTTTGACCAGGCAGACATAAAATCTGCCAGGCAGAGTAGAGTGGGACTGGATGGAGCTAGTGGAGCTGGCTCACCTACAGCTGAGGCAGGGGGTGGGACTGGAGTGGCTTCCACACTGGAATCTGCTTGATACTGAAACTGAAAATTGTGTCTTAATGCTAAACAATCTGCCCCCATTGGGCATTTGATACCTTCTTGGTGCTGGGCTGGAGCCTGCAAGTTCATTGGGTTTGTCTGTGATGCAGGATTAAGGAGAGGCTGAGGGCAGCTTGCTTTTCCTTCCAAATACCAACTCAGTCTTTGCATAGAACTCATTGCAGCTGAGGTATGCTGGAAAATGCTTTTAAACCCTAGAGTCCGTAGATTCAAGTTCGCAGTTTTAATTCCTTTTGGTTGGCTCTAAACTGGCAATCTCAATGGTACCTCCCTGATAGGTTTGTTATCATTCATAATTTATGAGGATTAAATGAGATAATGCATATAATGTACTTAGAGTGCAGCCTGGCATGTAGAAAGTGCCCAATAAATATTAGCTCTCACTGTTAACTGTATTGCCCAGCGTGGGCACACAGGATAAACAACTTTTGGTTGGTTTTCATGTGAAACACAAAGCTGTGACTGTGTGAGGGGCTGACCTGACCAGGAGCAGAGGGCACAGTAAGAATGTACTGAGCCCACCTTGGCATGCCGCTCATGATCCCTCCTGACATCACTGATGTCCCCATTTTGAGCCGTGGGGGCAGGACCTAGTTCCCAGCACTGTCTGTGTGAATGGGAGCGGAGGATTTTAGCAGGAGAGAACAGGTGGCATCAGAGGGCACCACCCTTCTGCTTATCATGTCTAGACAAGTGTAGCGTTTCCCTTAGGAGACCCTGTGCTTCAGAGCCCCCTAGTGCCAAGCTTGTGAAAACCTGACTTTGTATTTCCTGCAACAGTCCAGTGCTGCATTGCTGTAGGATCATAGACTGAAAGGAAGAAAATAACAATTTGGCCATCAGGACACTAGCCTCTCCATGACTCCCTCCCCACTCCATCAAAAAAAGAAAAACTCTCCCACTTCAGCTTCTGCTCAGAGGCTCTGATAAGCCTGTCCTAGATTTTTTTTCCCCACCCCTCACTTAAAGCCAAGGAGGGGGGTGTGAATTGGAAACAGAAAAAAGGTTAAGCTTAAAAATTTGCTTTTTTAGGTCTTTGTCAAAATGATTCTGGCATTAAAATGGTCATGACTAAACACTTTTTCAGAAATTACCATAAGCTCTGTCTAAATGCACTGATGGCTGTGTGTGCAGGAGGCACCTCCTCTGGGAAACCCAACCCCACTGCCCACCTTGGCTGGGTGCCTCTCAGCACCCTGTGCACATCTACCACCACACGCCCCCTTTGGTTTATCATCGTATAGCAGTTCTCTCCCCTGCTGCACTCTAGGCACAGAGAGGGCAGCTTCATGCCACACCCTCAGTGCCCCTCACCCACAGCCTATCTCCCTGAATGTTCCCATGCCTCTCTAGTGGCCATCTTAAGTGAGGGGGGCTGGCAGGTTCTGACTGCTCTGGGCCATACAGTAATTTTCCATTCAGTGTGAGAAACCTGAAGGCAGGATAAAGGGCTCTTGGAGGATCTTTACCTTTGGCCATAGCTGTTCCCTTAGGAGCATTTTTTGCTTAGGGAAGCTCCCATAGTAGGCCTAGGGGTTTTACTTTTAACTCTGTCGAATTTATTTTTGTGTGATCTAGGCTCTGTTGTTGCCAGTGGCTCCCTTGGCAGCCAGGCTAGTTTTAAGTTTGCTGACTGTAGAAGGGCCACAGGGCTGATGGTTATGGCATGACCTAGGAGTCCACTTCCTGGGCTTTGTCCAGTCATCCGTTACTCGGAATTGTCAGCACCTCCCTGCCAACCTTTTCAGACCAGCGTAGGACATTGCTGTGTATTCCCAGGAGTTTTCCATGGCTTCAGTTGCCTTTGATCCTCCTCCATTGAGCAGACTGGCTATTCATCCTCTGTCCGTCATCTCTCAGCCTGCCTCAAGAACATCAGTCACCTCACCAAAGCCTTTCTTGCTATGTGCTGCAGATTGCATCAGTAAGAATGCCAAATTTAAATGCATTCTTTTTCATGTACAGGGCCTGGCACTTGGGGAATTTGACAGTTTCTATCCCTTTTTTTCTGTTGGGTTCGAGTAAGCTAGTGTAGCAGTCTCTGAGTTGGCTCAAAGTACCTGTGTGGGAAATGTGTGACCCCTTGTATCAACATGCACACCATTCCTCAGTTTGTGGCCATTGCTGGTTTGCATAACCTCATGGGACCAGCAAACATCATTGTGGTGTACATTCCAGTGTATTTATACCTAACATTTAAGCAAAAGCATGATCAGGCAGCATCACCATCTTAGGTGGTTTGACCTTGGTGTTATTTTTAGGGGAGCAGAAGCCACTACATTTGGTAGCTGGGGAGGGAAGAGGAAAGACCTAGAACAGTAGATGGATAGCAATCCCCCCACCCCCACCACCACCAAGTGCCACCATCTACTCTTTAGTTAGAACAGGCTGTAGAAAAAATTTTGGAACAGTTTTTCTCAAATTCTTAAAATAAGGTGGGCTATAAAAAGAGTTAAAAATTAACCTCTACTAAATGTTTTGTTTCTCTTTTTGGAATGATAAAACAACAGGAGTTAGGTTCTAAAGTTAGAATTTAAGGGAAAAATGGTATATAGCTAACATTACTCTTGAAAATCCTTTGTGCCTGTCACACAGTGAAGAATTCTCTATAGTGTATATGGTGGTGTGCAGCATGTGGTAAGTCACGTAAGATGAGCTGCTCATGCTGAATAAGGAGCAGTGTGTAGAAAGACCTGGAGCATAGCAGATCCCATCTTCCTTCTCACAGTTAATTGGAGCACAGTCCACCTGTGCTATTTAAATTATCTCCCTGCTTTCCATTCCCCTCCTCCCCCACTGTATCTGAGAACCACACAGTAGCTTTATGAAGTAGTATCCCTGTCTCAAATGTCTGTTCAGTAGTACAGAGGTTGATGGAGTTTCAAACACTAGAATCAAAATCAATTGGTTGCCAAACACAATGAGTATATCTACCTGTTCCCGTACCCATTGTGATGTGTGAGGTATTCCGTCTGTGTAAGTCTGAGTTTGCATCCATTAGTCCTAGGCTGGTGCAGGGGTGGCCCACCAGGCCTTCCCTGTTCTGGGACTAAGGTGCCAGCCTTCACTCTGCCCTTACCAGTGCAGTGCAGGCAACCAAGCACGATTCTGCTGCAGGGTGTGTGGCCTGCCTTCAACAATCTCCTTCTACCCCAGCCCTGATATTCTCTCCTTTGAAGCAGATGTGGTGACTTGGCTGCCTCAGCACCCAGCTAGGACCTCTCATGTGACCTTTCCCTCTTCCGTGGTTTTGGATTCAGGCCCCTCAACTTTTCTTCAATCTGTGCTCTGTAGAGGCTTTGTTTTTCACAGGGGCTCAATAGAAACAGCAGGCATACAGAAAACGGCATTTCAAGGAGGGTTCATTGAAAGGGTGTAGATACAGGGGGCTAGCCTTCTATATTATGGGCCCAGAATATAAATTAAGGACCCTCCTGCACCCCACCCCCTTTTTCTTCCCACTCCTGGCTCTGTCCCTCACCTCAGCCACCTTCTCCTATTTCCTGCACACGGGTACCCCTCAGGCTTAAGGGATCTTCTCTCTGAAGGACAGAGCTGGGGAAAGGACTCTGGAAGCTCTGTAGTTCCAGGAACCTGGATAATGGTCTGAAAGGGGAATGCAGGTCCCAGGAAAGTCTGCCCCCTTAGCATTCCAATTCCTTGCCCATGGAGAGGGGTATGGCTGGAGGGCCAAGGGGTGGAGACTTCTAAAGTGCAGGAGCTAGTACAGGCTCCATTGCCTGGGCTGCTATTGTGCAGGGTAGTGATTCTCAATCTTGGCTGCCTGTTAGACTCACCCTTGTGGCTTAAAAACCACCAATGCTGACTCCACCCTAGACCTATAAATCAAAACCTCTGGGGATGGGAGCTGAGCATCATCGGTATTTAGAATCATCAGGTGATTCTAAAGCATACAAAAGGTCCTGAACCATAACAGCAGTAAGGGCTGATGGTTCCTAGGCCCTGGATGAGGAGATGAGTGGTCACCAGAACTGGAAGGACAGAAAAATTGTGTCCAGTCAGCAGCAACTTTCACCTGAACATAGATCTGGCAGGGAAGGGGCCAGGAATAAACATCCTGACTACCAGAAGCCACAGAACCTATTGATGCAGCCACCCAGCTGTCTGCCTGGCCGTGAACAGGATGAAGAAGGGGAAGGAGTGAACCTGGAGGGGCAAATGTGAAATATCCAGAGAAAGCTCTACATGGCAAATCTCAAGTTGGACTGGAGTCATTTTATATTAGAACAATCCCTCCATCGGCTCTCCTTCAGCTCCCCAAAAGCCACTAGTGAAATTCCCTTCCCACTCCTTTATGTCTGGGAAAGAAGGGAACCTGCTTCCTAAAACTTGATGACCCTTGGGAGGCCCTAAATACACACCTGGGAAGGTGCCCACCAGGCTATAGAGCACTTGACATTAGCTAGTCCAAAGTGAGATATGCTGTAAATGTAAAATAATACATGTGGAATTTCAAAGACAGCATAAGAGTGCAAAATCTATTTTTCACAGTGATGACGTTGAAATATTTTGGGGTATTTTCAGTTGAAATATAAAAATATAAAAAATTTCTATTGGACAGTGCTGCTCTAGAGCAATGTTTCTTAAACGTAAACATACATATGAATCATCACCTGGGAATCTTGTTGAAATGATGATTTTGATTCAAAGTGTCTAAGATGGGGCCCAGGATACTACATTTCAAACAAGTTCGAGGTGATAAAGATGCTTCTGGCTGGAGGGTCACACCCTATCAGGATTAGGAGCTAAAGGTTCTTTGGCATGGTGTTATCAGGTCCTTCTGTAGGAGCTCTCAAGCTCTTAGCAAGGTTTATCCCGAAGACCATTAAGAGGGCAGAGAGCAAAACTCCCAACTCAAACCAGTACTGTGAACTAGAAGAAAAAGGTTTATTTTTCTCTGTGAATACGTCCTCCCTACTTTGAAGGCGACTAATAAATTGCTGATCACAAAAGATGATCTTTGTGTCATTCTTGAATCAACCTTGGATTGGGAGGCGTCTTCTTACTCATGCTCCAGAAACATCTTCCTGTTTTTATATTTAGGAAAATAAGCTGCTGGGGAGGGGGGGAAAGCTCACTCCTCAAAATCTAGGCAGTCTTCTGTAGTCAGAGAAGAGTAAATGCTGAAAGGCCACAACCAAAGGAGGAGATAATGAACAATCTGACCTGGATCTTGAGGTATAAACGCTATGGCCTCAGGACTCTTGGTGCCTTAGTTCTTTCGTTCAACTGGCTCTAGCCCATTTTCCAACACTTACCCAGTGTTGCCAAACACCTTTTGCCATTTCTCACTTCTTAAAAGGGACCATTCAGATTCTCCATCAGATCCACCCCCCCCCCACATACTATCCCTTATTCCTTCTGAAAAACATAACGAAAGTCACTGATGTGGTCCTTGCTATTTTACCATCTCCCTTCCTTCCAGAAAAGATGGTCCCACTGGTGTTTTCTGGTTTTAGGAACTTTCAAATGCCTTCCCCCAAACACTAATCTACTGACAGTTATCCTTAGTACTTTTCATCTGCTTCAACCTCTTGATTCCTGCGTCAACTATGACATAACCCTGGGGGCGGAGAATTTGCCCTTAGGCACAGACAGGAACATGTCCGAAAGAGACTGAAGGATATTAAGTAACACCACAGTTCTAGGGACTTGGGTGCACATCCTCCTTGGAAGCCCTTCCATTTCCTCCTGTTGCTGGCTGACCTACTCCTGGTAAAGGGGTAGGACAACCAGAGCAATAGCTCCTCAGTATTTCTCTGAGTTGGCCCAGTCATTGGACAGTAGTCATTCTTGGAACCCCCTGCCACCTGCAAGTGCCTCCTCTCCATAATAATATAATTCGAAAGATACAGACTTTCCATCTGGGAGAGACTGATTAAAAAAAAATAATAATAGTTTCTCCAAAGCTGGCAGTCGTACTCAGCTTGACAAGCCCCCTCTAACCTCTAACATTTCCCTCTTTCTTTTGTTCCTGCAAAAGTCAAGGCAGGCTCCCTTCCCAGGGGGCTGCTGCCTGGGGATGGCTAGGGCAAGGCAGCAAGTCACTGTAGGCCACCCGAACCATATGATGGCTACCGAGAAAATGCATCTTCAGAGAAAGTACGCAACTGGTAAGCAACCCATGTCCCGGCTTGCTAATCATGAATTGCTATCACCACCATGATCTTATCAATAGGCTTATTTATTTATAGGCTTTTTTCATTACCTGGCAAAATAATTCTAAAAATACTTGAAAGTCATAAAAAATACTCCTTTTTTATATCTCATTTTTGTTGCCTTCAATGTAGCAGCAGAAATTAATAATCAGAGCTTAAAAAAGGACATACATATTGTACTGTTAAAAGATTTATTGCAGTGATACAATACAAGTTTAGAAAACATATGATTCAAACTGGTTTGGAAGTTGCAGAGCAAGGGAAATTCCTGCAACATGACACTGTGAGGAGACTCTCAGACACTGTAGTTCTTTTAACAGCATGCTACTGAATGTTCTTTCCCAGATATCTATTCATAAATCCTTAAATGAATCCTGTCTACTACACTTGATGTTGACATACTGTTTTCCCCCTTAACTTCTAGATGTGCAAAACTTTTCTTAGTTATATTCTATTACCAGAAAAAAAAGAAACAGTCTTGAACAGACCATTTCAGCAGCCTATTTGGTGCCTGTGCATTTTATTAGTATTACCTTGTTTCAATAAATCACTTTTAAATGGAAAATATGACCAAGTTCTATGGCTTTTTGTTTTTAAAAAAACAGCTTCAAAATTTTTTTTTTTTTAAAGCTGTTTACACATAGTTCTGGCACCTACGTGAAAGATTTTAATGAGCAGCAAAGAGTAGAAAAAACAGTGGTTGAAATGTATATTTAAGAATATTTACAGGGTGGATCCAGTGCAAAATAATGAAAACCAAAACATCTCAGCAATATAAGCCAGTATGTTGGTGTTCAAAACCACTAAAGGGTTTGATCATTTACCTCTAAGTAAAGTGCCTCTAGCTGATATTAACAACAAAATATACCCTTTTCAATACCTAAATTTCCCACATCCTTGTTAAGTTTTATTGAATTACTCTAGATATGAGTTGTGATATTTGGATTCTTGTCTTTAGCTTCATCTCACATTCATGGTTTCATAAGAGACTTACTTGGGAAAACCATGACTATTATGCATCTCACGGCTAACGTCAATCTTCTATCTCCGATCCCATCTTCTAACTCCTGAGACTAAGCTATTCCTTCTGGAGAGTCTGAAATAGCTAGACAACTTTTTGTCTCACAGGGTTTTAAGTTCATTTGGTATTTATTCAGGTCTACTATACCCACTCTATGAACTACAGAACTGGGTAGGAACATGCAAGCCCAGCAATCGTAGGTGACCACTTGAAACAGAGACGCCGGTTGTACAAGAACCCACAAGGGGCAAGTCTGTCCGTTCCCTAAGTGGAAAATTCATAGAGTCAGGGAACTTGGTACTCCTGGAGAGGAATAAACTCTCTTCCTCTGCAACTCTATCCAAAACTCTTACCAAACATCAAATATACCCATAGCAAAAGCTATGTAGCACCTCGGATTTGGAGGCAGAGGATCAACCATAATAGTTACAATGAGAAAAGAAGCTAGTGCAGATCAAACCTCTGAGTGATTTACCTGATGTACTATCATGCTAATGATGCTAACAAGATATGGTAATAATGCTTGTTAGGAATTTTTCAAAGGATTTTTTTTTGCAGTTATTAAAAAACAAAACTACTTACATATTTGTACATAATGCCTCTTTCATTACAGTTTTCTTATAAGATTGTCACTAAGAAAATGACAAGACACATTAGCTGAGAATGTTCTCTTGGTGAGGGAAAATTATCTCTGAGCTTTCCCTAGGAGAGAGAAGAATAGTATCAGCTAAAAGTATCTGCTCTGCATTTCTGAGCAAAAGTAGCGTCCTCAGAGTGACCAAGACCTCTAGGAAACAAACAAATAGGATGATTATCCCTTGGAAACACCTGTCACCTAATAAATCCCTTCCAAAGAAACTAGACACTGAAAGAATGACCAGAGGCCACTTAAGTGGCTTTTAACCTGTGCATTTAGTTTATACAAGGGAACAACCTTAATGACTTACTTTTACTCACAGAAAATAAGTTCAATTTCAAATGCACATACTGTGGATGGGAGCAATTGAAAAACCTGGATGAAAATGAGCTTGATTCCCCTCAGAATACAAGAAAATTGTTTTAAAATCTCTAAGACATTATTGCAGCTAGGATTTCTTTCATCCACGGACGTGGGTCCTAAACGAAAAGACCTTAGTTTCTTTGGTGTGTGGGGAGAAAGCAAAACAGGAATGTCTGACAAACTACGACAGAGCAGCACAAATGAAATAATTTTTAAACTAAACCCTACCCCTCAAAAAGACCACCTCCTCCCAAATAAAACCAAAATCCTTGATCTAAAAACCCAAGATGACCAGACTATAAAGACATCAAATTGGCTTCTGGTTCTCTGTACAAAAAGTGATGGCATAAAAACAAACTCGTACTAAACAGTTTTTATCTTTCAAGTCCTGACATCAAGAATTATTTCCCTGTGATTCAATTTCTAACACATAATTACAGTGTTCACGGACAGTCTCAGGGTCACAAGGGCTAACACATAAACCCGTCCCTGCGGATTCTGTGGGTCCAACAGCCTGTGGTCAGAGGGAACCCAGAAGACTTTCTTCTTCAACAGAATCAGGAACTGACCCCAGGCACAGGTCCTTCTACCAACACTGGACTGGGGACAAGGACCGCTGACCCCTCTGTTCTATTAATTGTCAGAAACATAGATCTACCCATTTATAATATGTCAGTCATCATCCCAGGCCATGTGACAAAAACGTTTTCTGTCTCCACTTTAAAGAAAACAAACAGTTCAACCTGTTTTGTTCCAGGCACTCTCTTTAGTTAGCAGGTAAGGTTTACTTTACTACTGTGTAAATGGCAGAAGAACCTTCTCAATGCAAATCTGGCATGTGTTTGTCCATGCTCACTAACGGTGTCCAGTGTAGGCTTTAAACCAGGAGGTCACGGAGGCGGCCGCGGAGGAAATCATCCCTCCGGCGCTACTGCTTGCGATGGGTGGGGACGCCTGGGCGCTCTGGCTCTGGGAGACTTCCACGGGCTGGGAAGGGATGTCGCAAAACCGGGGGCTTGGCAGGTTCTCCCAGTCCGTGCCCAGGTCAGTTTCCTCGTCACTGACGTGCTCATCTCCACTCTCATCGGATTCTCCAGCAACTCCGGGATCCACAAATTCCATGGACTCCTCAAGGTCTGCTCGTACTTCAAAGGGTCCCGACCTATGTGCAGACAGTGAGGGGTCACTTACAGAAATCCTCTGCCTTTCCCCAGAAGACCAGTCTGCCGGATAGGGCATGGAGACTCAGGGCCTGTCCCCACACACCATTTCCTACATCTGCACTGCACTCACTGTTGGCTCTTCATGGAGGCTGTCTTTACTTAAATAACTGCCATCCAAGTGAGGAATAATACCACGTTCCCACACTTTCCCAGAATTCTACCCACTTGATTTGTGAAGGCCCTGAATGGAGGACAAAAAACCATCCACTAAGGCAGTCCATGCTGGCCCAAAGTATGATCTCCAAAACTGTTATAAACAATTGCTGTGTTGGATAAATATATAGCATTCCCAATGAGCCAATTCTGATAAAAAACAGTCACTTGATGTATACACATTGGTCTACTAATTAGTGTAATTAATGGTATACAAAGGAAAATATACAGATACATCCTGCCTTATGGAAACTGCCAATTTTTAAACTCTTAAGACCCAGAAGACAGAAATGCTATGATTATATGCATATTGGCAAAACTTCTCTAGGTTCTTGTCAGCAGCAAGCTCCCGCACACATTTTTAAATAACATCACATTATTTTCTAGAGACATATTTATTGCATAAAATGAGACAACTATTAAGAATGTCATCTGGCATAGTACATATTTCTACACTGTATTTCAGGAGAGAGATACTTATTTCCCAAAGGTCCCTAATGACATCCTCATTGCTTAACCCAATAACCCTTTCTCAGGCCTCATCTCTGTGACGGCTCCCTGGTGTTTCTGCCTCTCTTTTCCTGGCCGGGCAGCACTTCTTGATGGGGAGACACCCCATCCCCTGCCCCCCAGGGGACTGGAGCTGGCCAAATGGTGGGACCAGGTCTCTCCAGCAGCCCCTAACCCCTTGCTGTTGCCCCCAAGAAAAGCATCAAAGGCCTTGGTTCTTTCAGGGGTTTCACTGATATTTACTTGGGGAAAGTGGCAGAGGTCAAAAAAATAACAGATAGTAATTACAAATATCCCAGAATTGTGAAACCTGCCATTTTAGTCTCAGGTCCAAAACTCTTTATAGGCTTGGAAATAAAAACTTAGTGTTGGCCTCCAATGCACCTTCACCAGATCTGCACCTTCTAACACTTTTTGCAGGGTCAAGCAGACCTCATTTTTCTAAGACAACCCTGCTTCCTAGCCAAAATAGCAATAATAATAGCTAACAGTGTTCCAGGCACTGTTCTTAGGGCTACCATTTATATATATTAATTAAATTGGAAAATACAAAACAGAGCTTTCCCCTTGGCTTCAAGTAATCAATTTACATTTCAAAGTACTTCAGATTACCCCTCTTTCCCCATTAGGCTTCCACCCTGACCAGAAGGCATGTTGCTTCAGGAGAAGGGAACAAGAATGAGGGGGGTGGGGGGTTCTCCCCACGATCTTCCTACTTCCCCTGGTCTCCCCTTGAAACCTTCTTCAAACAAACCAATGACCAACCTGACCAGTATCTCAGCTCTTAAAGTCTCCCTTTTCTGTTTCCTTAGGATTCTCCCTATGGTTCTTTTCTCCCTTCCCTTTTTCTTTTTCTTGGCAAACATGTCTATTCCAAAGCCCCTTTTCAGATTCTTTTCCTCCCAGCTCAACTCCCATATTCCTGCCTGCCAGCTCTCTCCTCTGAGGGTTACGAATCCCTCAGAATCATCTCCCCCTCACTAAGATATCTGAGCCAGTCACCAGACTGACAGCCAAAGCTGGCCCGGCCTCTCCCTCTCCTCCCTGGTGCTCTGCATCCAAGGCTGCCAGGCTACCTGCCATCATCCAACAAGCCCCCTTTCCATTCTCCACGTGTCACCCTAGCTCAGGTCCTCAATACACGGCCATCACCTCCTGACTTGCTTCCGGTCAGTCCCACACACCCCTGCCTGCCTCTCCTCATGGCATACCCTACTAAAACGTCGATGAACAATTTAAGTCCCTCAGCCAGGCTCCTTCCTTTACTAAACGTGAGGCTCTCATTTTCCCCAGGTCCCCACTTTCTGGGTTTTCCCAGGAGACAGGCAGGACTGAGAGGACCATTTCTCCAGTGAGAGAGTTTTCTGCTGATTCCAGTTCTCTCCTTGGGTCCCTCAGAGCCGAGCTGACTTGGCATGGTGCAGGTGCTCAGTTAAGTACTTAAAATGAAAAAAGGAAGGAATGGACGTTTCCCAAAGAGATCAGTCAGTTGGAACAATTTAGGTTCCACAAGTAACCTACACTTCTGAGAACCCAAGGGAGCAGGCGAAGAGACCCCAGCAGAGGCCCCTGGGATACTTCTCCACTCAATGTCTCTCTCCCATCACTAGTAAGTTAGAGATATAATACCTGCCTGGAGTACAGACATACCTCACACAATCAACTAGTGAGATAATTACAGCATTTTCGCTTAATACCTCTTGGGAATAAAATTAACAAACCGTTCCTCTAATTTTAAGTTTGGTTGAATGACGTTTCTTTTTATTTAAAATCCTGACGCTGGAATACCCATTTTCTCATGATTATGCAGGAAGCTATTCTACTGGTCAAGGCAACAAAATGGTCTTTTTAGCTGCACAGAAGTCTCTTTTACAAAACATCTTACTTCAAAAACTATCCAGACCATAACTTGTTCAAGTTCCACACTCAGAGCTGTGTTCAGACATGTCGCTTTCCTTAAAGGATAAGACCCGCTGTGTCCCTAGCATTATTTCTGTCAACCATCTTCCCCTTTTTTTTATGGATGTCCTCCTTGTTAAACTAGGTCTCCACACCCACACAGAAGAAAGAATATATAGAAACAAGAAAAGGACGGACTCTGCACTGGGATCTTTCTATCACTGCACTGGCCTCATCTCCTTGGACATCCACATTCAGAATCCTGGACTCAAATCTCAGCCCTAGGAGCCCATCCTTCCTAACTTCTTAAATTTGAAATCCACAAACTCTCTGGCCATGTTTCTCCATCATAACAATTTACACCCGTAGTACTTTTATCCATTTTATTTTTATCCTGACAATCATAATAATGTTAGTTCTCCCTCAATGCAGCCACCAGTCAGATCCAGCTGATACCCCTGCAAGTGAAATGCTGAGTCATGTTTTTATATATCTGATGTGAAAAAGCAGAATCATCTGTGAAAAACGCCACAGCTTGTCAGGAATGAGTTATAGCTAAATTGCTTAAGTGCCTGGATCTTGTAATCAGATACTTCTTTGCTGTTTGATAATCTCACTACTTAACTTTAAAGACTGTCTATTGCTGAAATCAAGTATAAAATTCCCTTAGTTTCTTTTCTAAAGCCACATTTCTCACTGTAATGCAATCACAGAAAATTTTAAAATTTCCTTTGTTAGAAAGTAAATAAGAAGACAGGTAGAGTTCTTGCTGATAGAATGCTGACAGCCAACTGGTACCATCATAGTAAAGACTGGATCAAATTAGAATCATCAACAACTATTAAATCTAGGGGGAAATTCTGAGGGGCAGATACTTGCACGGTTTGAAAGTATCTCCCCAGAGACTGCTCACTAGTTGTAAGGAAGGGAAAATACAGTGGGTAAACTGGCACTTTGAGTAGGTGACCAAAATAACATGGCCAATGAGGGACACTGTGCCTCCAGATGTGACATCCTGAAGGAGACATCCCCACCTACACAGTATTCTGGCCTGGAGGGCATAACCTGAATCAAATTGCAAGGAAATACTGGCAAACCTTAAACGAACACTCTATTTAACAAGGGCTGCATACTTAAAAAATGTGAATGTTGTAAAAGACAAATTAAGCTGTGGATATGTTCCAGATTTAAAGAGACTTGACAACTAAATGTAATACCTGACTCAAGACTGGATTCTGTCCTGTACTGAAGAAAAACAAATGCTATAAAGCACAGTATCAGGTCCACTGGCAAAATTTGAATATGGGAAGTCAATAATTATAATGTTGTATCAATGTTAAGTTTACTGAGGTTGATAACTATACTAAGTGGTTAAGTAAGAGAATATGCTTATTTTTAGGAAAAATACACCCAAGTATTTAGGGGTCAACAGTTATGATGTATGTAACGTATCCTCATAGGACTCAGAAAAAATACTTGGGTGAGTATGTGTGTATATTTGGGGACAATTTGTGCAAATGACAAAGCAAATGGGTAAAACATTAGCAACAGGTGAATCTGGGTATAGGGTATGTGAGCCTTTGTACTTATTTTTTTTTTTTTGCAACTCTTCTGTTAAGTGTGAATTTGTTTCCAAGGGGATAAAACCCATTTTATCATGGATTCAGGATGGGGTCAACAGTTCAGCTGGTCTGAGTGGAAACAGGTAATCCTACTCAGGTCCCATTAAGAATCTTCCTGAACCTGTGATTCTGGATAAGGCAGGTGAGGAAAGGGCACATTTGAAGCTCTGCTGCTTTTAGCTACAATTTCCTCCTCCACACACCTGAGGATCTAACATCCTAACCCACAGAATTCATGTTTAGAAGAGGATAAGACGACCGGAGACCTCTGCCCTAGGACCAATTCCACTTCTGTATTCCTAGTCCTCTGTACCTTGTCCTATCTCAACCAGGTTCTGAATCCCACAGCTGTGCTCGCTCTGCCCTGCTCCTGACCTCCTGGCTCACGGACCACGGACACAGATGTTACCTACAGCTGGGCTCAGGCCCGAGCACACGTGTACGTTTGTGGACTTCTGTAGGACACAGCACTGGAAGTGGCACAGCCAGTTCAGGGCAAGCCGATAGAGAACCCATCAAATTGCTTTTTAAAGAAACTGAACCATGTCACACCTCCAATATAAGAGAGGCCCATTTCCTCCAACACTGGATATCATCAGTCCTTTTCATTTTTGCCAAACTGATGGTTGACAACTGGAAACCTATTTTGAATTGCATTTCTTTAGTCTTGATTGAGGATGAACATTTTCTTCATGTGGATACTGGCTACTGGCATTTCTTAGTTTCAATTGCCTGTTTGAATTCTTTGCCTGGTTTTCTATTAGGCTGCTGGTCTTTTTATTGAGTCAAAAGTTTTCTTTCGATTTTAGTACACTGTCTCTTACATAGGTTACAAAACATGTCTTCTGCATGTCTTTTAACTTTGTTTATGGTATTTTTTTTATCACAGAGACATTCTGAGTTTTTATGCAATAAAATGTGTAACTCCTTTCTTTTATGGTTTTTGGGTTTCATGGCTTGTTTGGGAATTCCCTCCCCACCCTTATGATTATAAAACACTGTCTTTCCTCTTACTTGTTTTATAGTTATTAATATATATATTAATATATTTTATATTATATATAGTCTTTTACATCATCTGGAATTTATTTTTATGTATGGAATGTGGTATGAATCCAACTTCTTACCACATGACTATCCAATTGGCCCAATACTAATGAGCTGGTACCATTATCTGATTCAAAAGGCCACCCCTATCATATATTATATTCCTATACAATGGTCTCTGTGGACTCTGTTCTGTTCCTTTAATTGCTTCCTCTATTCACATGTTAACAATGCCCCATTTTAATTACTTTTATACTATGTTTTGAGAGGGCCCAAGCCTATTCCCCTCATTATCTCTTTTTCAAAATTTCCTTGCATACTGTGCTTCCAGTTGAATCAGGTTATCAAAATTCCATAAAAATACTCCACTGAAATTCTGATCAGGTTTCCTTTTGGGGAGTAGCATTTCTACAATACTGAGCCTCCCCATCCTAGAAAATTATAAGGGTTTCCACTGACTCAAGCCTTCTTTCATTCAATCCCACACCTTGTATTGTGCCTGGCATGTAGCAGGCATTCTAGAAATTCATGTTGAATAATAATAATAATAATAATAATAAATTTCATAGTTTTCTTCACATAGGTCTTGCACATATCTTCTTAGGATTATTCCTATATAATTTACTGCTTTTTGTTGCTACAGTAAAAGGGATGTTTTCTCCATTATATTTTCTAACTGATCACTGGTGGCATATATAAAGTAAATGCTTTTTGTATGTTATCTTGTATTTATCTATTACAAGAGTAAATTGTTTGCTTCTTTCCAACATAAATAAACTTTATACATTTTTAATTTCTTGCCTTGGCTAGGCCTCCAGCACAATAAAGCAGTGTTAGTAGGCATCCTTCTTTTTCCCCTGACTGTAGGAAAATGCTTCCGTTATTTATCCATGTAAGTAATGTGCCATTAAACCAAATTTTTGCTGTAGGTTTAAGGTAAAAACCCTTCATTAAGAATCTTTTCCAACTTGCTAATAGTTTCTTTTTTGTCCTTAATCATTAATAATGGGAGCTGAATTTTATTCAGTGCTTTCCTGCCATCTATCAGCTTAATCTATGTTTTTTCCCCTTTAATCTTTTAAGGTAATGAATTCGTGTGCATTGGTCAAGGGCATGAGGAACAGTATCTACTATTCTGGAGTTAGTGAGAGTGTGTTGGGACCCTGGCTCCATAACTTTTACTGGCTCTGGGGCCATGAGTACAAGTTACTTGACCATGCTAAGCCTCAGTTACCCCTTCTATGAGATAATGCTTATAAAGTGGTTGGCCCAGTGTCAAAATAATTTGCTCAGTAATATCAGCTGTATTATTACAGGTAACTTTTCTAATGTTGAACCCTTTACTCAAGTACAGAGGTAGTAGCAAGCAGACCCACAGAAATCCACAATAAAACTGGAATGGAATGCAGACATTGAGGTTTCTGTGGATCATGCACCACATGAATGGGATTGACGGGGAAGAGCATGAACTCCCTGTAAAATGGCACAAAATTTGGGGTGAATGTGCAGGTTCCTGGAGAGAGTACACAGCTGTTTTCAAAGGGGTCTACATTCCAGGAAATAAACCACCATTTTGGGGGGAGGGGAGCAAAAGGCAGTAGTTAAGGGCAGATTGCAGTAACTGAGATGTGGAGGAGCCAGGCGTAAGTGTCAGTGGAGGCTGGATGGGAACTCTACAGGGGACCCACCCTTGAGCCTGGGGCTCCAGGATCAAAGCTACTGGACAATGGGGAAGGGCAGCCCAAAAGAACTTTCCACCTTTTATTTTTCTTTTAGTTCTCCTTCAAAAGTGCAAATAATGTTTACCAAGTCATCTCTCTGCAGATGCCTATCAACAGATAGTTAA
This sequence comes from Choloepus didactylus, assembly GCF_015220235.1. Lineage (NCBI taxonomy): Eukaryota > Metazoa > Chordata > Mammalia > Pilosa > Megalonychidae > Choloepus > Choloepus didactylus. The sequence goes on along the minus strand of NC_051310.1, from coordinate 57,007,186 downwards.
GAGCAAGGAAAAGAAGGTAAGTGCCCAGAGAAGTGGGGCTTGGAGGATACCAAAGATAAACTTCTAAGATACTTTAATGAATGGGGGCCAGACTAATTCAGTGACAAAAAGAAAATTGTGATGAAGAATTGTTACAATGGGTAGGGAATGTGCAGGCACAAAAGAAAGTGCACAAGAAACAAGCAGAGGACACATGCTAGGTAGGCAGGGTTAGCAAAGACACATACATGGATTCAAAGAAACAGCCTTTGGTCTTCAGGAAGAGAATGCCCAACCCTCAGAATATCTGGGTTCTTCTATTCCATTTTAGGTGCTTAGCTGTTTGATATTAATTTTCTTTGAGAAATTATTAGGTAAGGACCGTAAAAGTTCAAATATGATTAGCTATTTTTTTCTTCTGGATGGGACTGCATGATTTTTGTCCTTTTTGAAGAGTCTGGGGTTGGGGAACAGGCCCCTGTACTTGGCTAACTAGTTAATTCTAGTTAAAAATAATCACATAAAGAACACGTACAGAAAAGCAACAAATATCCTTCTTACCTGCCTAGATGTTCAGAGTTCGGACTGACCAGGTACATTAGATTCCTGAGGGTATGCAGTGGCTGCAATTGATCTAAATTTACATGCTAGAAAAAACAAAGAATTGATTAATATTTTCAAACTATGTATCAAATTAAACATCAGTTCACAGTACATTTTCCGTACCTGAGAAAAGCAAAGGTAAAGGATATTTGCATTCAATTTCTTCACTGCTCGAGTAAATTTCTGTCTGCTGAGATTTTCCCCACAAAATTCACTGTAAAATAAACACACTGTTGTAAAGTTGTAATCTTTTTTGAGGAAAATCTATGTTAAAATGTTCATTTTGCAAAGAGTATGCTTTACACTACAGTTCAATATAAAGCCTACCCTGGGTCCTTGCCTATGAGTAAATTATTACACTTAAACAGAAACTTCATTAGAATGAACTATTATTACCCTCAAGGAGAGCAATTTTACTGCATCTACACAAATTACAAATGCATATATACCCTTTGATCGAGCAACTCCACTTCTGGGAACTTATGCTACACAAACACTTGCACACTCATGAAGTGACAAATGTACAAGATTATTCCTTGAAGCAATAATGGGGATTGGCTAGATCTTGGTAAATTTATAAAAAGGAAAACTCTGAGGCCATCTGCCTTATGCAGGACAGCTGAAGCCTTACAGTGGTCTCTCAAGGCCCCACATGACTTGCCTCCCCAACCTCCCCCTCTTCCACAGGGCTTTGCACTTGTCACTCCCTTTGTCTGGAGCCTCTTCCCCTAGGCACCCACATGGCTTGCTTCCTTCCCCTCTTCAGCTTTATACATGACCACATAACTGTCCGCTCTAACACAACAAGCCCTTCCCCTCCAGGTTCTTCCCTTTCTCTTGCCTTGTTTCAATATTCTCCATAGCACTTAGCACCATCTGGCACTGTTTAGTTGCTTGTTATTTGTGCCTTCATTCAGATGTAAGCTCCCAGAGGGCATGGACCATGTTTTGCTCACCACTGTAGCTGGCACATAGTATATGCTCAATAAATATTCATTAAATAAATAAAATTCCAAAAAGCAAGGTACAAAATACCTTACTACAGCATGCTAGCTTTTGTGCTAAAAAAAGGGGGCAATGGTAATAATACGTATTTTATATTTGCTTGAAATGGAGAGGGGTATGGAGGTCATGAGAACTGGGTAGACTGTATAATTTTTTTGAATTTTTTTCAATTTTAAACCATGCTAATTTACTTCTTAAAAACTATATATATATATAAACATAACTCTTACAATTTACCCAGTTCTTATATATGAGGATCTATAGCATACTCTGGAAATCTTGGTTTTTCCATCTATTATTTTTTCTAGTGGGAGAATATTCTATGGTGGTTATCAAAGACTTAAGAAGACAGTGAAACAGATCTGCACATAAGGACTATGAAATTAATCTCCACCTTTCATAGTCAAACTTTCTTTGCCTCGATTATACTTTTAAATTCTTGTTTTTGGTTTAGAGTAAATAAGAACACAATAGAAATGTAAGAGACGTAAGATAAACGTGACATTACCACATTTGATTACTTGCCTGTTGCACAGTTTTTGGGGAAGATTTACATCGAGTATATGTGACAAAATGTTGACCAGCTGAGTTGAATAGCATAGTGCAGCACTGATCGTGTAAGCAGGATTATTATGCTCCATGTCTAAGGCATAAAAAAATCCAATCATATACAAAACAACTTCACTTTCAACAGAAACTATCTTCAATCTCCAATTATTCATAAACCCATATTTTACAATTTATGAATTTTTCATTACATTATTGTTCAGTTGTTTTTTTTTCAATTAAATAGTTTTATTGAAATATATTCACATACCATACAACCATCCATGATGTACAATTAACTGTTCACAGTACCATCATATAGTTATGCATTCATCACACCAATCTATTTTTGAACATTTTCCTTACACCAGAAAGAATGAGAATAAGAATAAAAAATAAAAGTAGAAAAGAACACCCAACTCATCCCCCCTTATTTTTCATTTAGTTTTTGTCCCCATTTTTCTATTCTTCCATGATGGTTCAGTGTTATTCCTTACTCATAAGAGCTCCAAGACCAAGAATGTTTTCATCATTTATATTTTATGCTAAGTGAAATGTAATAAAAGTGAATGGGCCTAAAGAGGCCCAGCATAAATGAAATTAAAATCTGAACTACCTGGATCAAAGGATGCAGCTAAATGAATTAACAGAACAATTAACGCCCAACTTAAATGTCACCTGCTCAGAGGCCTCCCATCTCCTCTATGGAAAAGTAGTGTCTTCCTCTGATGCCCCACCTGCCCCACCAAGTGCTGCTGGTTCCTTCCACAGCCCCCACCCAGCACATGGGTCTGTTGACCATTTACTTGTTTCCTGTCCTTCTCCCCACAGGAGGGCAAAGGGCCACACCTGCCTTAGTCCCCTTCGTATCACTGGTGCCCAGCAGTGTGCATGACCGAAGCACACACTCTCTGTTTGCTGAAGCTACAAAGGAACAATCTTTCTCCACCACAGAGAAACTGCAGTAGTTTTAAAGGGTTTTGCTACTGGCATATTTCAATCCCCATTTAGGACTGCTAAAACAACCTCTTTACAAAGTTATAAAATAAAAATGGGACTCAGCAGGCTAAATATACTTCTTTAAATAGTGAGGCCTTTTAATATAAATAAAGCAGTATTAACCTACAAACAGTGAAATATCTAAAAAAAATCTAAGTTTTTAGTCCAACTGATGAATGCACAAACAAAATGTGGTATATCCATACAATGGAATGTCATTCAGTCATAAAAAGTAATAAAGTGGATAGATGGATAGACAGAATGATATAGCAAATGTCACAAAATGCTAAAAATTGGTGGATCTGGGTATCTGGGTAGGAGGTATGTTGGAGTTCTCTGTATGTTTGTTTTTTTTTTTATTTTTATTTAATTGTGAACTTTAATATATATACATATCTCTCTATGGGTTTTGTATTGTTTTTGCAACTGTCTTGTAAGTTTGAAATTATTCTAAAATAAAAATTTTAACTAAAAAGTGATAACAAAGTGCTGATACATGCTAGAATGTGGATGAACCTCAAAAACATTATGAAAGAATGTGAAAGACATGAAACAAAGTCAGACAGCAAAGGCCACACAGTTTTATGATTCTACTTATTTGAAATATCCAGAATAGGCAAATCCATAGAGACAGAAAGCAGGTTCATGGTTGCCATGGGTTGGGGAAAATTAGGAGTGACTGCTTCATGGTAGAGAGCTTCCTTTTACAGTGATGAAAAAGTTCTGGAACCAGGTAGAGGTGATGGTTGCACAACATTGTGAATGTACTAAATGCTACTGGATTGTATAATTTAAAATGGTTAATATTATGTTATGTGAATTTTACCTCAATTTTTTTTAAAAGTATGTATATGTATATACATACATACATATATATATTTTCAAAGAAGTTTTGCATCTCACCAGGTCCCTGCGTTGTTTTCTTCTCTTCCACCCAATTGTAGTACGCAGAGTAGTCTCCATTGTTCGGGAGGCTAATCCAGGGCCCAGAAATGCTAATGCTGGTGTCTCCGTTGTGGTCGTCACAGACCCACCTCCCTGAGAGGTAAGTTGTCCTCCGGGCTTCGGCAAGCTTGCTCACGGTGCTGGAGGTCATGGCACTGTCACTTTCTGAAGACACGTCCGCGGGATCTCTAAAAATCAGAAGATGCATATGGATTTCAAGAGACTGTGTTTTAAAGGGCATACAATACACTTGCCAGAAATGCCAGAACGTTAAAGTTATATCTGAGCACAGAAACTTACTTGGAATAGAGATAAGCAAATGCCAAGAGAGATGAAGGTTAACCAGCTATGGTACAGACAGCCACACACGTGTGAGGAAGATGGCATCAAGTGAGCCAGGGCCTGAAGTTATTAGGTTCTCAATTTTTCTGATCTCAGGACCCTTTCCAGGCTTAAAATTTTTTGATGGCCCCAAAGAGCTTTTGTTTACATGGGTTAGATCTATCGATATTTACTGCATTGGAAAATTAAAATGGAGAAAAATTTTTAAATATTTATTCATTCACTCAAAAAATAACGATGAGCCCATTACGTGTTAACAAGGCACATTTTTAAATGAAAAATATCCATATTTTTCAAAATAAAAAAAAAAACAGCGAAGGGTGGCACTTTTACATTTTTGCAAATCTCTTTAATACCTAAGACTATCAGTTGTTTTTAATATTCCATGAAAAAAAAGCAGCTCCATCATTCATGTGCTTTTCCTTGAACTAACCATGGTACTTCAGTATGCTGCAAAGTGCTTTATGCATACTTCCCATTTCAGCACACAGTTTATTTAAAAGGCATGTACCCCAATGTCAAGATTTAATAAAATTAGTCATTGTTATTGCCCTTTCAAGGACATTCTTCAGTGAAACTGGCTTTTTTTTTTTTTTTTTTAATCTGCAAGTATGGAGGTGGAGAATATGACTATTATAGTTGGGTGCTACTCTCTTGATTTGTGTCAAGGCACCAATGATTTTACCCACCACAGCTTTTGAGCCACCAGTGCAAATGTTAACAAAGTGAAAAAGGAAAATAACGTCTTAATATTATTAGAAAAATAGTTTTCACTACATGGACCCCCTGAATGGATCTCAGAGACCCCCAGAGGTCCATGGACCACACTTTAAAAACTGTTGGGTCCAAAGGGTAGAGCAGGAATTCACCATGAGAAGTTGCAACAGGTACAGATGCACTGAGGGGGAACAACACAGTATATCTGGGGAGCAGAGATGTTTAGTGGGGTTGGTGTGGTGGATGCACAAGGGGAAGTTCCAAAAGATGGAACTGGAAAAATAGATAGGAGGTGGGCAGACTGGGAAAGACCTGTGCAACATTAAGTTTAGATTCTGTCCTCTTGGACAGTGGGTCTCAAATCTTTTTTTCTTTTCGCCATAACATACACATAAGAGATAACTCCTACTGGCTGTTACAGATAAGACTGTGGATGGAGGTATTATGGGTAATTCTATAAGCCAGCTGTACCTATGCCTCTTCGTTTTCTCATTCAAGGAGTTTAGAGAAATGCAAATAAACAAGAAATCTCATTATAGGGATAACTTCAAAACCACCTGCTTAAAAACCAAAAAGCAAACAAACAAAAACTAATCTAATTAGCACCACTGAATTGTACACTTGAAATTGGTTAAAATGTGAAAAGTTATGTTGTATGTATGTTACCACAATAAAAATTAAGCAAAAAATTCACATTTGGTATAAAATAATATATACTCAAGGTAAAAGATTAAAACAGCACAGGTATAAAAGACAACGTTTTTTCCATCTAGTACTTTTACTATATAATGTCTCCTTTTACATATTCATTTTTTAAATTATTTTAGCCTTACAAAAAAGTTTCAAGAATAACACAAAAATTTCCTGTTTACATTTCACTTAGTCAACTTTCCCAGATTATCACTTCAGGAAAATACTGTGATCAAAATCAGGTAATTAACACTACAATACTACTAACTAATCTACAGAACTTATTCAAATTTCTCCAGTTGTTAATGTTCTCTTGGGGTCCAGGATCAAACAATGCATTTAGGTTGCTGCTCTCCTTTGTCTTTTTTCATGTGGAACAGTGCTTCAGTCTCTCTACTGCAAACTTGGCATAATTTTATTTTGTGCCATTTTTTCCCCAAATGGCTGGCGAGCTGTTCTATTACAAATTTTCTGATAAACCAAATTTTCCCCATCGATCCAAAATGCCACCCTTATCATACACTAAATTCCCATGGGGTCTATTTCTGAACTTTCTATTTTGTATCTCCTTTTTCCCCCTATTTGCTAAAAATTATTAATGACAAATTACTTTGAAAGAGCTGAAGAACAGGTTTCCAAGCCAGAAGCAACAATCAGACTTTTCTAGGGTTTTAGTCAGCTAATTCTGGCAGTAGAACAAAGGGCAGGCTGAAGTAGAGGCAGGAAAGAAGAGTTACAAAACGAGCAATAGTCCAGTGACTGTCATATGCCAGTGCAAGGTGCCAGAAGTGAGAGCCACCAGAACAGACAGAAAAGTCACAAACTAGGACAGCCTGATGGTTTGTGAGAAAGCAACTAAACCCTTCAGTGGTGGCTTCCTACCTGATCATCAGATCAGGGAAAGGCCCTGATGACTAGAATCATCTAGGGAAGTCTGAAAATATAAAAGTGTTACACAATGCTCTGGAAGGTTGAAGGTGTGTCCTATGGAACCTATATTTTTCAAAACTGACTCAGATCACCAGACAGGAGGGGAAACCACTGATGACTCCCGAGGGATTCAAGACACAGCAGCCTAAGAGTAAAATCACAGTATTCAGTGCTCAAAAGCAACGAATACAATAAAGGAGGGTTACCAGGAAAAGGCTAAGTCCAGGTGTAGTGACCAACAGGTGAGAGACCCTGTTCCCTGGGTGTTTTCTTACATATTAGCTCATAATTACTCAATGAAGCAAGCATCTATTATCCCCAGTTAGTAGACAAGGAAATAAGGCTCAAAGTTCAACAACCTGCCTCACGCCACACAACTAATAAACAGCCCAACTGGGACTGCAACCCATTCACCCATCAAATGATTCTCAGCCAGGCGTGTGCGTCAGCACCTGGGCTGAAGGCTCTGTAAGAGTACACAAGCCTGGGCCCCACCCCTCTGAGAGCCACCACCCTTCACCCTGGATGACTCGCCAACTTCGTGCAGTGTGTGCTGTTTGCTGAAGCTGATAAGACTTTGGTTTCATTACCAGGAAAGCATATGACCCCAGTATGAAGCCCAGTGAAAATGAGGTGCTGCCACATTTGAAAAATACTGCTTGGCATATGATCTAGTCTAAGAGTAAAAAGAATTGCTTACTGTACCTCACACCAGTCTTTACTTCCTCAATTGGAAAAATGACAGAGGTGAGCTCTAATATATGAGATCGCCGAAGACTTGCCAGACGCTCATAATGACTTTTTAAGTCCATGTTTTTTTTTTCCACCAAGTCACCAAGTTTGCGATTATGTCTCTGAATCTTCTCCTTTTTCTCTTGGTGCCGTTGTGCACGACTGTAAAGCTTCTGATTTTTTTCCTTTGTTTTGAGGAGGCCTTCAGAATCTAATATAAATAAATCACGTCCAACAATTATCTCTATAGATAGTTTTTGGGTACTGCAGTACCCCATCCCACTTATACCCAAATATAAGTGTCTCCCCTACAGTCTACGCTGAAAGCAAAACCTCAAAAAAACTAACTAGATAATGTTCACTAAGTGGAAATCTGAGAGTTTAGTTCAAGTAGATATTACACATAAAGCATAGGGGATTACCATTAAAATGACTCTTTATCCCCATTTGTAACCATTAATAAAAGGAGTTACTCAAACTACTGTCAAGTTCAAGTTCAGCATAGCAAGTGCCTGACTTTCTAAGAGTAAGCCCAAAGAATATCCATGTTGGGCAGAATAAAGATCTAACTCAAGTTTGAAAAATGTACGGGTCATGATTTTCCTTAGAAACCTCCTAGGAGTGCCCCGGATTACAAAAGAGAGCCCAGGTATCATCTCACAGCAGGTGGTCATGTGGCAAAGAAGGACGGGCAACAGAAATAGACCCAGAGCTCTGCAAAGGTCCCATGGAATGCAGCAGCAGCCAGCTGGGAGGGAGAACACATCAGGTGAGCACCTGAGAAGCTCAGCACTTCAAACACTGCAAGGCAAAGGAAAGCCTGGCCACACAATTGGAAGAGCATATACACACATCCTGTCAGATTTATGTCCTGTTTGTGGAGCTCCTTCAGGTTTTGCATTCCAAGACCTGGTAGGGCTTTGGGCTATACCTAAACTTTCCTAAATTAGCAAAAAGAAACTGTAAAATCTCCAACACCTAGGAAATTCTCTGGAGGTTCAAACTCAAGTTCAAAACCAAGCTCACTCTTTTTCCCAGAAAACCTCCTCTTGATAACATTTTAAGATAGGTTCCCTACTTCACAATTATTTTTGACCTATATGGGGTCAAAATGAATCCTTTGAAGGCCAATTCCATCAGCTGTCCTATAATTTTATCTAGGCCTTTCTTTTCATTCCCAAACTATCATAATCCTAGTTTACTCTCACCAAAACCCTCTACTCCAAGCCTTTATGCCCTCCTCCATGGGCTCAGTCTTCAAAATCTATAGCCTACCTCTCTCTCTAAGCCAATTTGGCAGGTGAAATCACTGACCTCCCCCCTACGTGGGATCTGACGCCCAGGGGTATAAATCTCCCTGGCAATGTAGAATATGACTCCCGGGGAGGAATCTAGACCCGGCATCAGGGGATGGAGAACATCTTCTTGACCAAAAAGGGGGATGTTAAAGGAAATAAAATAAGTTTCAGTGGCTGAGAGATTCCAAAAGGAGCCAAAAGGTCACTCTGGTGGACACTCTTATGCACAATATAGACAACCCTTTTTAGGTTCTCATGAATTGGAATAGCTAGCAGTAAATACCTGAAACTATCAAACTACAACCCAGAACCCTTGAATCTTGAAGACAATTGTATAAAAATGTAGCTTATGAGGGGTGACAATGTGATTGGGAAAGCCATATGGACCACACTCCCCTTTGTCCAGTGTTGGATGAGTAGAAAAATGGGGGCAAAAAAAAAAAACAGGCACCCAGTGTTCTTTTTTACTTTAATTGTTCCTTTTCACTTTAATTTTTATTCTTATTATTTGTGTGTGTGTGGTAATGAAAATGTTCAAAAATTAATTTTGGTGATGAACGCACAACTATATAATGGTACTGTGAACAACTGAATGTATGCTTTGTATGACTGCATGGTATGTGAATATATCTCAATAAAATTGAATTAAAAAAAAAAAAAATCTATGGCCTAAATGCTCAGTGGCTCTCATCAAACACAGACTAAACTCCTTAGCCCAGAGGCTTCTCCCACACTTGCACATATCTCACAGTTACCTTCAGCAGGCCCTGTACTCTAGCCTTGCTCAGTTACTAGATTCTTCAAATCCTTTCCATGAAGTGAAACTACCTAATTAAACGCATGGGTGAATGGATAATGGATCAATGCTAAATAAGTCATCATTCCCTAAAAACTCATCCTGTGCTGCTGAAATCAACATCTCTCAAGGAATGCTATTTGCTCCTGTGTTCCAAATCTCCAAATTTTCCTCATTCAACAGAGATCCCCTCCAAAATGCTCCCCAGAACTCTGTGGTAAGATTTGTACCCCTCCTGTGGCACACAGCTCTTAATTCCTTATGTCAGGTACAACTGAAGCCTTGTCTCCTGACTAGAAGGAGCAGGCATCTGATAAACATCTGTGGATGGACCCTACTCTCTTTTTCTGAGGACCTAGTTATTTACTTGTGGGCATAAAATTCCTTACAGTTTTTCCTCAGATGCATCTCTTTACCATACCTCTCATGTCCATGTCCTAAAGGTTAATTCTCGTGGGACTATCCCAAGCTTACTTTCCAGCAAGCTCATGAACTTCCATGATCTCTGCTGGGTTCTTTACAAGTGCTCAAATCAATCTGTCTAGCCATGGCTAGTCACATGGTGGTCAGATTTCTTTTAGGATATTTTCAAATCTAATATCATGACCTCTTCCTGGGTGGCAGGAAAGCATCACAGTCACCCAAAATTGCTCCTAGTGCACACTCAGCACTCAGAGTTTAACTTGTCTTTCTTTCCATGCATCTCCTCCTAAATGTCAAGACATTTTGAAGTTATTTCTGTAATTTGCTCTTGCTTCTTTAGTGTCTTGAATAAATAATATACCCTGCAGTTTCATACAATCTAATCTCCCTCCATGTCACATAATATGTCTGTATTATTCTGTATTATGTGTATCTATATCATAATACTTTTTATCTTAAGATTCTGGAGAAATAATTCACCAAGCTTTACTGTTTACAATTTGTGGCCTTTTCCAAATGTGTGTGACATTTCAACAACAAAGTAATAATAATAATAAAAAAAAAGACTCTTGGGTAGCAAGCTCTTAATCTGTGGGCTTGGGTCCATGCATAGCTTTTAGAATCCATTAATTCTGTTAAAATTGTTTGCAAAATTGTGTCAGTCTGGCCTAGAGGGTAGGGCCTAAACTACATTTGTGTTCTAAGGAACAGGGGTTCCCAACCCTGGCAGGTCATCAGAAGCACCCAAAGCAGTCTTATTCAAAGTTTAGGCCTGGCCGCAAACTGTTACCAGCCCACAGCAATAGAAACACAGAAACAGAGAGTAACTGTTTAGAAATTTATGGCAATTTGATATTACCATGACATCCAAGTGTGTGAACATTTTCCTAATACTTAATTTTTATTATATTTTAACAAAAGTATCGGTTTATGACAGATTGGCAATTAAAAAGAAAGAAACAAACAAACAAAACAACTGGTTCTTCACTACAGATAGTCATAAATCCAGGGTGAATCCCAGGAGTCTCTCTAGATTTTAAAAAGGCAGGTGACTGATGATTTGCCAGGTATGGAAACCACTGTTCTAGGGGCCACTGCTTTAGAGTCATTTTTTATATTTTCTGTGGCTGATGTTTTTGTTTTTGTTTGGAGTTAGGAACTGATTAAAAGGAGCTGATTAGAGCTTTAAATGTGCTTATCAGAGAAATGCACATGTTCAATAAATCCAGCAATTTCAGGAGGTTCACAGAGGACTGGTGGCAAATCTCTGGTCTGAACACATATGAGGATGGGAAAAGAGGGTGAACCAATGCTAAGTAACAAGTTTCTACAGTGTTACTGAACAGGAGCCTTCGGAGGATGCAAATAAAATTCAGCAGATAATCATGTGTCCTCAGCTATGAGCACCTCTTCACCTTGTTGCCCTGCCTCTCTGGCTTATTAATCCTGTGAACCTCCATGCAAGCCCTTTATTAGTACAAACATTTTCAAAGGAAGATATTACACCATGACATCATACTATAAAATTGCTTCTGAAAGCAATGAATAGACGAGAAAGGGATTCAAAATGGATGATGGTGACTCATTCTAAACTTGAAACAGATTGATTTGATCTTCCTAAACACATGGAGTATTTCGAAGGATACAGGATTTTTAAGAGGAGTCTATCTTAAATTTGTTATTTAAAATCTTGCTATTGTCCTCTATCCCTCTCTGTTCCTCTCTCTCTCTCTATACAAGCATACATATACTTTCACATTCTGAATACCTCTTTATCATGCTGACATGGCTCTTTAGCTTATTCATCCTGTGAAATTCCATATGAGTCCTTTATTAGGGCTATGTATGGGGGGAGGGGGATCACTTACTTTTCTTCATTTCTTCGTTTCCTTTACATATTGTTTGTTTCAGCTGTTCAATCCTCATCTTGCAAGACATTATTTTCCATCTCTGAAAAAAGATGCAATAAATATCACAAACGTTGGTCTCTTATGATTAACATGATTTACCTGGGATCACTACTTATTTTCAGATAGATCTTAGAAACCATAATGAAGACGAGGCCAATATAATTCTATAGCTTTTGTAGCTATGGTGGATTAAGAAAAAGAAAACTCAATATTTTTCTCATTCAATGCAGAAGCTGCTAGGAAAATAAAAGAGAGAAAAATTCACAGTTTTTCTGAATGTGTCAATGAGCAAAGAGAAAAATGTTGAAGATATTCTCTAAACCTTTTCTGGCCAATATGTAACTTCTGGCCACATGTGGCTATTTAAATCTCAGTGGAAATTACATAAAATTAAAACTTTAGATCCTTAGTCACACTGGCCGCATACCAAATGTTCACTAACCACATGTGGCTTGTGGCTACCATATTCTGTATTGGACAGCACAGATAGAGAACATCTGCAGCACCAGAGAAAGTCCTGTTGAAGTACTACTCTAAACTGTTAGTGCTGGCTACTAAGGAGACTATTAACATCACTGGTTTATCTCACTTATACAATAAGCAAATATTACTTAAAATAATAAAAACTACACTAAAACAGAAGTTTTATTTTTTTGTTTATTTTAAATGCACAGCTGACATAAGCTTCCTGAGAAGCCTCAGAAAATTATACAGAATATGAAATTGCCTCTTCTTCACATTATCAGAATTTAGGTACAGCTTTCCCCAAAAATGAATAAAGGATCACTAAAAATGGGACCTAGCAGTTACTTAAAAAGTATGATTATCTATTCCATAATGCCTCTGATATCTCCATAAATGTGGATAATTAAAAGCTCAAAACAAAGCTGTGAGTTTTAAATTCGTCCAAATAGTCTGATGGTATAAGATACAGACTAGAACAGGGATGTTACATTGTGTGAAACTCTAACCACTCCAGTGGGGTCAGAGAGACATGTGCAAACAGATTCACAGGGACTGAAAGACCAAGAAATAAATCAGCAAAGAGATATTTTCACTTCTAAAAGGTATTAGTCTTTAAGAATCAATAGTGAAGGTTTTGATAGAAAACTAGAAAATACTACAGAGAATTTGCAAAAATGGGAATGGGAATCTCTTATGAATAGCACCTCACAGTCTTTTTCTATATAATGTATTCTGTTTATCATAACATTCAGAACATATGCAAACTTACCTATACCACAAAATTTTTTTAGGTAAATATTATGAAACATTATGAGTGATGCTTGTTATGAGAAAAAAATACACATCACAGAAGACAAAAAAGAAAAAGTTATTGCGAACCTGACTGCCACTTTCCAGGGGAAATCTCAATTACAGTCTGATATATATCTTTTCAGATTTTTAAAACTATATTTATATTTAAAAACACACACACATAAATGGAATCATTTTATACCACTAGCCTGCTATCTGTTTGTTTTTTCATTAGAAAATATATCTTGGACAACTTACCATCTTGATATGTGACCCTATTCTTTTTATTTTTTTAACTTTTAATGCAAAACTCAGAGATCTCCAACATAACCCCCACCCAGATTGACCACATTCTTTTTAACAGTTATGCAGTATCACATTTTATTCACCTCACCCCCATTGATGAACATTTTATTTATATACTAACTTTACCCACCAGTGCTGCAGACAATTAGCTTCCTTGTTCACAAATCACTGCACTGTGTACATTTCCTAAGGATTAAAATCGTTAGGTATACTACATGTGCACTTTTCAAAAAAATAAATAAAAATGAGTTGTCCGCAAAACAAACAAGTCAAGGTAGCCTCCCACAAACAGTGAATAAATGTGGCTGTTATCAATCTAATTCCTTATTTCCATATATTGTACTCATTTTCTCCAGTTTAATGGTTAATTTTGTTTGTACAGAACCTTATAACTTTTATGTATAAGTCAAGTCTGTCAAAATGTTTTCCTTTATGGTTTGTAAAGGTCCTCCCTACCCCAAGTTTACATAAGTACTCTCCCATATCTTCTAATATTTCATGAGTTTACTTTTCACAGTTTAGTCATTAACCCATCTAAAGTATATGTGATGTATGCATGTCAAGTTACTGTTTTACTATTAGCACATTGTTCTAGTATTTCTATGTTGATACCAGACTTCATAAATATCCTTTATCATGGCTCCATAATAATTACCTATTCCTTGTTTATGGTATCTTAGATGAAATATCTGAGAAGTCCACACTACAAATATATTCAAATAGAGGACTGCCAAAAATGATCAAAAGTAAATTTAAATTCAAAATGACTTTTTAATGCTTTACCAACTTAAAGCCATGTAACCTAAAATATAAATATTAATTTAAATACTTCTTACAACTTACCAACTGATCTGTTATCCATTTCCCTTCCATAGCTTTTAACACTCTGTAAGGAGAAGAGATGTTGAAAATATGCTCTTCAATACCATACAATTTTGTGAAGTTCAAAACTGTAAAATCAACAACTTTTAAAAATAAGTAATGAATTCTGAGAAATGCCTAGAAATACCAAAGTGAAACTTAGTATTTAGAGTGTTTTCCAAATTCCCTGTTCTCTGCAATTTTTTTTGCCTCTTTTCCTTTACACTTCTAATGCTGCCCAGAGCCTTTCTATCCACAATAAAACTTCGACAACAGCCATAACTCAAGCCATAATCGATAACTTCCATCAGTCATAATTAATGAAGATGATGATAATTACAACACAACTCATAATTGAAAATGCTATGGTTAGCTGCCAAATAAACAGCACAAACCAAAACCTCTGAAAATGTATTCTAAAGAACGAAATGTTCGGTGGCAAAAAATAAAGTTTCTATGATAAAATAAGTTAGAGGAATTGCTGAGTTAAATAAATTTAAGCAGGTTTCCCTAACGCAGTCTATCTCAGAACATTTAATCCGCTTGTGTGTTAATCTGACCATCGCAGACTCTCCTGAAAACCAGTGTTAGACATCAACTGTTTTCACTAAACGGGTGAAACCTCTGTGATGGCAAGGTTTGGGAAGGCTTCACAGAGAAGACAACCCTTAAACATCCTTGAAAGAGGGGCAGGACTTGCAGAGAGAGGAAAAACACTGAGGTGAAGAGAAAACTGAATAAAGGCACAGAGAGGCAAACGCCTGGGGTGTGTACGCAGAACAGCCACCGGGTCAGGGTGCAGCAGAAGGTCCTACAGGGCAGCAATTCTCAAGCTCAGGGAGTGAGAGATTCAACAGGGGTGCCTGTTAAAAATGCAGATTCCCAGGCTTCACCAGAGTTACTGAATCCGAGTATATAAGGGGAAGATTCCAAGGCTGCATTTTTAACCATTATCCCGGTTAGTTCTGATGTAGGTGTTCTGCAGACCACACTCTGCAAAACACAGATACAGAAGAAAAAAGTAAACGGAAGCAGAAAAGTCCTAAAGTAGCCACTATCGCTAATTTAATTCTAATCACACCCACTGTCCTGGACCTAGTTGCCACACATCAATGACCATGGCCATAGGTTTGATTCAACCATCTAAATATTCATTCAGTGTGAACTGTGTACCAGGCACTGGCTCACCAGTATTTTCTAGAAACTTGATCATTTCTCCACTTTTACTTCTCCTAGACATACTAATCTTCTTAACTCACCCACACTGTAAAAGATCTTATCCTAAGTTCAGTAAATTAGCAATCCACCTATCTGTCTTCCACAGCACTGAATTAAACCAAATGGTGTAAAGATAACCTCCACAAATTAAAAAACAAAACAAAAAACTCACTCTTTTTGAAATTCTTCTTGCTTGCTCTTAAGTCGGCTTAACCTTTCTTTCTTGTCAATAAACCTAGGAGAAAAAAAAATTCACTGTTTTATTTAAATGTTCATTTTCAGTTCAATGACATTATGCAAATTCCTAAGAGCTGATCACTTCCGAGGATTCATCTGGAAATGCCACTATCTTGCATGTAAATACAAATCTTCACAACGGGATGTACACAGCTGCTTATGATTTGGTTATTTTAAGTCTAAGTTCAAATTCTGAACTTTAAATGTTTCACTGGTTTATAAAATGTCTATAGCATTTTTCCTTCTCGTTAAATTATTTTCAAAAACAGGCACATCAGAAAACTAAAGTGAATTTGAATTTGGGGAAATCGAAGCTTCCATTATAAATATCATCTTAATTACTAAACTTGTTTTAAATCTGCTCTCACCTATAAATTGGTTCCTTACAATTTTTAAGACATAATTTTTTCTCACTAATTTTATTGCTAGTCTTTACAAGCCAAGAAGATACTTAGTAAAAGTTATCAAAAAGAAGAGGCATTGGGAGGCGGGGCAAGATGGCAGACTGGTGAGCTGTAAGTTTTAGTTACTCCTCCAGGAAAGTAGGTAGAAAGCCAGGAACTGCGTGGACTGGACACCACAGAGCAATCTATCTTTGGGCATACTTCATACAACACTCATGAAAATGTCGAACTGCTGAGATCAGCGAAATCTGTAAGTTTTTGCGGCCAGGGGACCCGCGCCCCTCCCTGCCAGGCTCAGTCCCGTGGGAGGAGGGGCTGCCAGCTCCCGGAAGGAGAAGGGAGAACTGCAGTGGCAGCCCTTATCGGAAACTCATTCTACTGATCCATACTCCAACCATAGATAGACTGAGACCAGACACCAGAGAATCTGAGAGCTGCCAGCCCAGCAGAGAGGAGACAGGCATAGAAAAAAAACAACAACACGAAAAACTCCAAAATAAAAGCAGAGGAATTTTGGAGTTCTGGTGAACACAGAAAGGGGAAGGGCGGAGCTCAGGCCTTGAGGCGCATATGCAAATCCCGAAGAAAAGCTGATCTCTCTGCCCTGTGGACCTTTCCTTAATGGCCCTGGTTGCTTTGTCTATTAGCATTTCAATAACCCATTAGATCTCTGAGGAGGGCCCTTTTTTTTTTTTTTTTTTTTTAATCCTTTTTTCTTTTTCTAAAACAATTACTCTAAGAAGCCCAATACAGAAAGCTTCAAAGAATTGCAATTTGGGCACATCAAGCCAAGAGCAGAACTAAGAGAGCTCTGAGACAAAAGGCAATAATCCAGTGGCTGAGAAAATTCACTAAACACCACAACTTCCCAAGAAAAGGGGGGTGTCCGCTCACAGCCACCATCCTGGTGGACAGGAAACACTCCTGCCCATCGCCAGCCCCATAGCCCAGAGCTGCCCCAGACAACCCAGTGTGACAGAAGTGCTTCAAATAACAGGCACACACCACAAAACTGGGCGTGGACATTAGCCTTCCCTGCAACCTCAGCTGATTGTCCCAGAGTTGGGAAGGTGGAGCAGTGTGAATTAACAAAGCCCCATTCAGCCATCATTTCAGCAGACTGGGAGCCTCCCTACACAGCCCAGCAGCCCAGAACTGCCCTGGGGAGACGGCACTCACCTGTGACATAGCACAGTCATCCCTCAACAGAGGACCCGGGGTGCACAGCCTGGAAGAGGGGCCCACTTGCAAGTCTCAGGAGCCATACGCCAATACCAAGGACTTGTGGGTCAGTGGCAGAGACAAAGTGTGGCAGGACTGAACTGAAGGATTAGACTAATGCAGCAGCTTTAAAACTCTAGGATCATCAGGGAGATTTGATTGTTAGGACCACCTCCCCTCCCCGACTGCCCAGAAACACGCCCCACATACAGGGCAGGCAACACCAACTACACACGCAAGCTTGGTACACCAATTGGGCCCCACAAGACTCACTCCCCCACTCACCAAAAAGGCTAAGCAGGGGAGAACTGGCTTGTGGAGAACAGGTGGCTCGTGGACGCCACCTGCTGGTTAGTTAGAGAAAGTGTACTCCACGAAGCTGTAGATCTGATAAATTAGAGATAAGGACTTCAATAGGTCTACAAACCCTAAAAGAACCCTATCAAGTTCAGCAAATGCCACGAGGCCAAAAACAACAGAAAATTATAAAGCATATGAAAAAAACAGACGATATGGATAACCCAAGCCCAAGCACCCAAATCAAAAGACCAGAATAAACACAGCACCTAGAGCAGCTACTCAAAGAACTAAAGATGAACAATGAGACCATAGTACGGGATATAAAGGAAATCAAGAAGACTCTAGAAGAGCATAAAGAAGACATTGCAAGACTAAATAAAAAAAATGGATGATCTTATGGAAATTAAAGAAACTGTTGACCAAATTAAAAAGATTCTGGACACTCATAGTACAAGACTAGAGGAAGTTGAACAACGAATCAGTGACCTGGAAGATGACAGAATGGAAAATGAAAGCATAAAAGAAAGAATGGGGAAAAAAATTGAAAAAATCGAAATGGACCTCAGGGATATGATAGATAATATGAAACGTCCAAATATAAGACTCATTGGTCTCCCAGAAGGGGAAGAAAAGGGTAAAGGTCTAGGAAGAGTATTCAAAGAAATTGTTGGGGAAAACTTCCCAAATCTTCTAAACAACATAAATACACAAATCATAAATGCTCAGCGAACTCCAAATAGAATAAATCCAAATAAACCCACTCCGAGACATATACTGATCACACTGTCAAACACAGAAGAGAAGGAGCAAGTTCTGAAAGCAGCAAGAGAAAAGCAATTCACCACATACAAAGGAAACAGCATAAGACTAAGTAGTGACTACTCAGCAGCCACCATGGAGGCAAGAAGGCAGTGGCACCATATATTTAAAATTCTGAGTGAGAAAAATTTCCAGCCAAGAATACTTTATCCAGCAAAGCTCTCCTTCAAATTTGAGGGAGAGCTTAAATTTTTCACAGAAAAACAATTGCTGAGAGAATTTGCTAACAAGAGACCTGCCCTACTGGAGATACTCAAGGGAGCCCTACAGACAGAGAAACAAAGACAGGACAGAGAGACTTGGAGAAAGGTTCAGTACTAAAGAGATTCGGTATGGGTACAATAAAGGATATTAATAGAGAGAGGGAAAAATATGGCAAACATAAACCAAAGGATAAGATGGCCGATTCAAGAAATGCCTTCACGGTTATAACGTTGAATGTAAATGGATTAAACTCCCCAATTAAAAGATATAGATTCGCAGAATGGATCAAAAAAAATGAACCATCAATATGTTGCATACAAGAGACTCATCTTAGACACAGGGACACAAAGAAACTGAAAGTGAAAGGATGGAAAAAATATTTCATGCAAGCTACAGCCAAAAGAAAGCAGGTGTAGCAATATTAATCTCAGATAAAATAGACTTCAAATGCAGGGATGTTTTGAGAGACAAAGAAGGCCACTACATACTAATAAAAGGGGCAATTCAGCAAGAAGAAATAACAATCGTAAATGTCTATGCACCCAATCAAGGTGCCACAAAATACACGAGAGAAACACTGGCAAAACTAAAGGAAGCAATTGATGTTTCCACAATAATTGTGGGAGACTTCAACACATCACTCTCTCCTATAGATAGATCAACCAGACAGAAGACCAATAAGGAAACTGAAAACCTAAACAATCTGATAAATGAATTAGATTTAACAGACATATACAGGACATTACATCCCAAATCACCAGGATACAAATACTTTTCTAGTGCTCACGGAACTTTCTCCAGAATAGATCATATGCTGGGACATAAAACAAGCCTCAATAAATTTAAAAAGATTGAAATTATTCAAAGCACATTCTCTGACCACAATGGAATACAATTAGAAGTCAATAACCATCAGAGACTTAGAAAATTCACAAATACCTGGAGGTTAAACAACACACTCCTAAACAATCAGTGGGTTAAAGAAGAAATAACAAGGGAAATTGCTAAATATATAGAGACGAATGAAAATGAGAACACAACATACCAAAACCTATGGGATGCAGCAAAAGCAGTGCTAAAGGGGAAATTTATAGCACTAAACGCATATATTAAAAAGGAAGAAAGAGCCAAAATCAAAGAACTAATGGATCAACTGAAGAAGCTAGAAAATGAACAGCAAACCAATCCTAAACCAAGTAGAAGAAAAGAAATAACAAGGATTAAAGCAGAAATAAATGACTTAGAGAACAAAAAAACAATAGAGAGGATAAATATCACCAAAAGTTGGTTCTTTGAGAAGATCAACAAGATAGACAAGCCCCTAGCTAGACTGACAAAATCAAAAAGAGAGAAGACCCATATAAACAAAATAATGAATGAAAAAGGTGACATAACTGCAGATCCTGAAGAAATTAAAAAAATTATAAGAGGATATTATGAACAACTGTATGGCAATAAACTGGATAATGTAGAAGAAATGGACAATTTCCTGGAAACATATGAACAACCTAGACTGACCAGAGAAGAAATAGAAGACCTCAACCAACCCATCACAAGCAAAGAGATCCAATCAGTCATCAAAAATCTTCCCACAAATAAATGCCCAGGGCCAGATGGCTTCACAGGGGAATTCTACCAAACTTTCCAGAAAGAACTGACACCAATCTTACTCAAACTCTTTCAAAACATTGAAAAAAATGGAACACTACCTAACTCATTTTATGAAGCTAACATCAATTTGATACCAAAACCAGGCAAAGATGCTACAAAAAAGGAAAACTACCGGCCAATCTCCCTAATGAATATAGATGCAAAAATCCTCAACAAAATACTTGCAAATCGAATCCAAAGACACATTAAAAAAAATCATACACCATGACCAAGTGGGGTTCATTCCAGGCATGCAAGGATGGTTCAACATAAGAAAAACAATCAATGTATTACAACACATTAAAAACTCGAAAGGGAAAAATCAATTGATCATCTCAATAGATGCTGAAAAAGCATTTGACAAAATCCAACATTCCTTTTTGATAAAAACACTTCAAAAGGTAGGAATTGAAGGAAACTTCCTCAACATGATAAAGAGCATATATGAAAAACCCACAGCCAGCATAGTACTCAATGGTGAGAGACTGAAAGCCTTCCCTCTAAGATCAGGAACAAGACAAGGATGCCCGCTGTCACCACTGTTATTCAACATTGTGCTGGAAGTGCTAGCCAGGGCAATCCGGCAAGACAAAGAAATAAAAGGCATCCAAATTGGAAAAGAAGAAGTAAAACTGTCATTGTTTGCAGATGATATGATCTTATATCTAGAAAACCCTGAGAAATCGACGATACAGCTACTAGAGCTAATAAACAAATTTAGCAAAGTAGCGGGATACAAGATTAATGCACATAAGTCAGTAATGTTTCTATATGCTAGAAATGAACAAACTGAAGAGACACTCAAGAAAAAGATACCATTTTCAATAGCAACTAAAAAAATCAAGTACCTAGGAATAAACTTAACCAAAGATGTAAAAGACCTATACAAAGAAAACTACATAACTCTACTAAAAGAAATAGAAGGGGACCTTCAAAGATGGAAAAATATTCCATGTTCATGGATAGGAAGGCTAAATGTCATTAAGATGTCAATTCTAACCAACTCATCTACAGATTCAATGCAATCCCAATCAAAATTCCAACAACCTACTTTGCAGACTTGGAAAAGCTAGTTATCAAATTTATTTGGAAAGGGAAGATGCTTCGAATTGCTAAAGACACTCTAAAAAAGAAAAACCAAGTGGGAGGACTTACACTCCCTGACTTTGAAGCTTATTATAAAGCCACAGTTGCCAAAACAGCATGGTACTGGCACAAAGATAGACATATACATCAATGGAATCGAATTGAGAATTCAGAGATAGACCCTCAGATCTATGGCCGACTGATCTTTGATAAGGCCCCCAAATTCACTGAGCTGAGCCATAATGGTCTTTTCAACAAATGGGGCTGGGAGAGTTGGATATCCATATCCAGAAGAATGAAAGAGGACCCCTACCTCACCCCCTACACAAAAATTAACTCAAAATGGACCAAAGATCTCAATATAAAAGAAAGTACCATAAAACTCCTAGAAGATAATGTAGGAAAACATCTTCAAGACCTTGTATTAGGCGGCCACTTCCTAGACTTTACACCCAAAGCACAAGCAACAAAAGAGAAAATAGATAAATGGGAACTCCTCAAGCTTAGAAGTTTCTGCACCTCAAAGGAATTTCTCAAAAAGGTAAAGAGGCAGCCAACTCAATGGGAAAAAATTTTTGGAAACCATGTATCTGACAAAAGACTGATATCTTGCATATATAAAGAAATCTTA
Source organism: Choloepus didactylus (assembly GCF_015220235.1). Taxonomy (NCBI): domain Eukaryota; kingdom Metazoa; phylum Chordata; class Mammalia; order Pilosa; family Megalonychidae; genus Choloepus; species Choloepus didactylus. The sequence goes on along the minus strand of NC_051310.1, from coordinate 56,985,077 downwards.
CAACTCAATGACAATAGTACAGACAGCCCAATTATAAAATGGGCAAAAGATATGAAAAGACAGTTCTCTGAAGAGGAAATACAAATGGCCAAGAAACACATGAAAAAATGTTCAGCTTCACTAGCTATTAGAGAGATGCAAATTAAGATCACAATGAGATACCATCTAACACCGGTTAGAATGGCTGCCATTAAACAAACAGGAAACTACAAATGCTGGAGGGGATGTGGAGAAATTGGAACTCTTATTCATTGCTGGTGGGACTGTATAATGGTTCAGCCACTCTGGAAGTCAGTCTGGCAGTTCCTTAGAAAACTAGATATAGAGCTACCATTCGATCCAGCGATTGCACTTCTCGGTATACACCCGGAAGATCGGAAAGCAGTGACACGAACAGATATCTGCACGCCAATGTTCATAGCAGCATTATTCACAATTGCCAAGAGATGGAAACAACCCAAATGTCCTTCAACAGATGAGTGGATAAATAAAATGTGGTATATACACACGATGGAATACTACGCGGCAGTAAGAAGGAACGATCTCGTGAAACATATGACAACATGGATGAACCTTGAAGACATAATGCTGAGCGAAACAAGCCAGGCACAAAAAGAGAAATATTATATGCTACCACTAATGTGAACTTTGAAAAATGTAAAACAAATGGTTTATAATGTAGAATGTAGGGGAACTAGCAATAGAGAGCAATTAAGGAAGGGGGAACAATAATCCAAGAAGAACAGATAAGCTATTTAACGTTCTGGGGATGCCCAGAAATGACTACGGTCTGTTAATTTCTGATGGATATAGTAGGAACAAGTTCACAGAAATGTTGCTTTATTATGTAACTTTCTTTGGGTAAAGTAGGAACATGTTGGAAATTAAGCAGTTATCTTAGGTTAGTTGTCTTTTTCTTACTCCCTTGTTATGGTCTCTTTGAAATGTTCTTTTATTGTATGTTTGTTTTCTTTTTAACTTTTTTTTTCATACAGTTGATTTAAAAAAGAAGGGAAAGTTAAAAAAAAAAAAAAAAAAGAAAAACAAGGAAAAAAAAAAAAGATGTAGTGCCCCCTTGAGGAGCCTGTGGAGAATGCAGGGGTATTCGCCTACCCCACCTCCATGGTTGCTAATATGACCACAGACATAGGGGACTGGTGGTTTGATGGGTTGAGCCCTCTACCATAAGTTTTACCCTTGGGAAGACAGTTGCTGCAAAGGAGAGGCTAGGCCTCCCTATATTTGTGCCTAAGAGTCTCCTCCTGAATGCCTCTTTGTTGCTCAGATGTGGCCCTCTCTCTCTGGCTAAGCCAACTTGAAAGGTGAAATCACTGCCCTCCCCCCTACATGGGATCAGACACCCAGGGGAGTGAATCTCCCTGGCAACGTGGAATATGACTCCCGGGGAGGAATGTAGACCCGGCATCGTGGGACGGAGAACATCTTCTTGACCAAAAGGGGGATGTGAAAGGAAATGAAATAAGCTTCAGTGGCAGAGAGATTCCAAAAGGAGCCGAGAGGTCACTCTGGTGGGCACTCTTACGCACACTTTAGACAATCCTTTTTAGGTTCTAAAGAATTGGGGTAGCTGGTGGTGGATACCTGAAACTATCAAACTACAACCCAGAACCCATGAACCTCGAAGACAGTTGTATAAAAATGTAGCTTATGAGGGGTGACAAGGGGATTGGGAAAGCCATAAGGACCACACTCCACTTTGTCTAGTTTATGGATGGATGTGTAGAAAAATAGGGGAAGGAAACAAACAGACAAAGGTACCCAGTGTTCTTTTTTACTTCAATTGCTCTTTTTCACTCTAATTATTATTCTTGTTATTTTTGTGTGTGTGCTAATGAAGGTGTCAGGGATTGATTTAGGTGATGAATGTACAACTATGTAATGGTACTGTAAACAATCGAAGGTACGATTTGCTTTGTATGACTGCGTGGTGTGTGAATATATCTCAATAAAATGATGTTAAAAAAATAGGGTGGGATGGGGTGGATGATTTGGGTGTTCTTTTTTATTTTTACTTTTTATTCTTTTTCTGATTCTTTCTGGTATAAGAAAAATGTTCAAAAATAGATTGGGGTGATGAATGCACAACTATATTATGGTACTGTGAACAGTTGATTGTACACCATGGTTGATTGTATGGTATGTGAATATATCTCAATAAAACTGAATTTAAAAAAAAAAAAAAGAAGAGGCATTGCATTGAATATTCTTTGCTAGTTTTCTGACCTTACCTTTAACATTTTCTTCTTACTATCTTATTTGGGGTTGAGTTTGATTTTTTTTTTTTTTTTTCAGTTTATGGTGGACACTTAGACTGTCAAATTTAAGCCTTTCTTCCTTTTTAATATAACAATATAACGTTATAAATTTCCCTCTAAGCACTGCTTTTGTGACAGCCTACAAATTTTGATATGGTGTATTTTTATTGTCATTTAATTTGAAATTTCTAAGTTTTCATATGATCCTTTCTTTGACCCAGTAACTTATTTAAAAGCATAGTGTTTAATTTCCAGATATGGGGGTTTTCTAGGTAATGTTTACTATTGATTTCTAATTTAATTTTGATGTGGTAACAGAATATACTCTGAGATTTCCACCTTGATTTCAGATTGCTTCCAGGGTTTGCCTGGGGGAAAGTTCTATGTGCACTTGCAACAATGTGTATTCTCTGGTTTTTGGGTACAGTGTTCCATAAATGTCAATTAGTTTAAAGCGGTTGATAGTGTCATTCCAATCTTGCAGATCTGTACTTTTCAATATGGTCACCACTAGCCACATACGGCTACTGAGCACCTAAAATATGACTTGTTCAAATTGAGAGTTGCTGTAAGTGTAAAATACATACCAGATTTTGAGACGTATGACTAATATTTTTGCATATGTGGGATTAAATAAAATATATCATTAAAATTAAATTTACCTATTTCTTTTTTCTTTAAATGTGCCTTATAGAAAACTTAAATTTACCTATGTGGCTTGCATTATATTTATCGGACAATGATGTTCTAATGCCTTCCACATTGTGTCTAATTCCATTAGCTACTAGGAGAAGGTTGTTAGATAATTCCTGCCCTTTCTGCATTTTAAAGCTCCATGTTTTATGTATTTTGAAGCTCTGTCATGAGGCACATACACATTTGTAATTGCTGATGTACTGACCCTTTTATCATCATGAAAGCAGAATGTGAATAGTGGGTCATGAGAGGATAAAATAATTAGAAGGTGAAAGCACAGATTTAAGCTTGAATATGTCAATGGAGAAATAATTAGGAACAGTATAGGACTGAGGGGTCTGTCTTAAATTCTTTATTTTTTAAAAAAGGAAGAAAAAAGAAAATAGGAAACCCTCAACCACAATATAATCATGATTTCTCAACCATTTTAAAACTATTAATCTTAAAAACATCTATTACTCTACCAAGCAAAAAACAAACAAAAAACAACCCACTAACTCCACGGAGACCTTTTTATCTACACAAAACCAACATGCAGTGAGATTTGTTCTATAACCCTTATTAGTAGTCTTAAAAAAAACAATAAGACAACTTGAGATATTCAGTCTCCTGAATTCCTGGCCTAAATGAAAACAATTTACCTGAAACATAACAGCCCTAAAAAGTTCTTCTTTAAAATAATCCGGTCAAATCAGTGTCTCTAAAATACTATTAATTTCCACAATCCAATGTTTAAAACATACCCAAAGATATTTTTAATGGTCTCATCACAAATCTATATCGTTTAATAGTCAGTCACTGAAAATGTACAATATACTGGTACAAGCTAGCTAAAGGCGGGGAACAAAAGCAGTATAAAGGACATAGTCTCTAGCCACAAAAAGGATATACCACAGTTGTAGAGGCAAAACTATAAACATATTAAACAAAAAGCAAGCCAGAAAATATATGTGACAGAATTATATATTAACTACATTTCAGTAACATGTGTGGCTAGTGGCTACCATAGACAGTGAGGACAGAGAATCACCCCATTATTGCAGAAAATTCTATTGGATAGCATTGCACTGTCCAGTGAGGTGGTACTGTAACTGCATGAAAGAGAACTGGAAAACTCAGAAATCAAGGTAGAATGTCAACAAATACACAGATTCATCAATTAATTTATCATATATTTTCTCAGACTATTTGTCTGCAACTTATAGTAAAACATCCTTCAGAACATTAACAAGTCTAATTACATATCCTTCTGCAGTTGACTGCGTATTCTTGAATATATAACTTAGTTGTCATATGCTACCATTTCCTTGTACGAAACAAATGTGGTATTTACCTCTACCTCACTGAGGCAGTGTGATGAATTATGTTCAGATAACCTGAAGATAATGACAAACTCACAAGACTCTTCAAACCACGCAAAGGACTGACATGGATAAAACCTTGCTTCTAGTGGTTATAAAAGTCCTCCTATCATATCTGTTGTAAAATGTCACTTTACACTAAAAGAAACTGGATGACAGATAACTCTGTCTAGTTTTATACCTAGCTGGTTGATTAGCTTGGACTTTGTTTTAAAAGAAAAACAACTTAATAATATAAATATGCAGATGAAAGCACAAATAGTAAACAGAAGATAATTCTTACAGTAGTAAACACTTCACGAGTCAAGCACAAAGACTTTCCTTGGTGAAGGAAATTAAAAATAGGTGGTGTTGAGAAAGCTAAACAGGAAATGATAGTCAAGGAATGTGGCTGGGTCAGCATCTCAGCTGGCTCACTTAGGCATACTCATCCATTCTCCACATTCTCCAACCCACCACTCACAGAAATATAAAAAAAAAATTCATTCTACCATTCTGCACTTTCTTGGTGTGGTTCCCAAGAAGTGGAAAGATTAACGAGACAGTTACCATGATCAAATCAAATTTAATAATACGTATTTTATCTTAAAAAAAAAAAAAAAGGTATGTGTGTGGGATGTCAATCCATATTTTACATACTTCCAAGCTGGGTTTGTCACATAAAATACCTTGTCTCTCTTTTTCAATGTCAGAACATAACCTACTTCTGTCTTTTTACAGGTACACAGCATTTCACTGAACGGACATCGTATAATTTGTTTATACAAACTCCCATTAGTGGACATTGCTATTGCTTCCAGATTTTCACTATTACCAGTAATACAATAAATGAATACCCAACACACACATCTTTACAAGCTTTTGTGTTTCTCTATGAGAAATACCTATAAAAAATAAAATTGCTGGGTCAAAGAATATTTATATTGCAAAAATTGGGCATTCATTCCCAAATCTCCAGTAAAATGTTCCACATATTTAACAACCCCACCAACAGTGAGTAAAAGAACCTGTTTTCTCATACTCTCCCCAAACACTGGGCATTTCTCTTTAGTCTCTGCTAATCTGACAGGCCTGCCCCCACTACCTCCCCCCCGCCCTGCCCAAAAGAGAGTTCATAATACTTTTATTTGCCTTTCTTTCACTATTAGGAATGTTGAACAACTTTTTCTATCTTATTGGCTACTTACTTTCTTTTGTTAATTGCCTATGTCCTTTGTCCATTTTTCAAAAGGGATTTTTTTCCTTTAAGGATGATTTATCAGGGAAATTAGGGATTTTTCTTTCAAACACCTTGCAATTATTTTTTCTCAATCTGCTTTCTGACTACCTATGTTTCTGCTCTACAGAATTTTCCAAAATTTTTATGCAGGAAAATGCATCGATCCTTTTCTTATTTTAAGATTCTAATTTTTGTGTCATTTTCTGACAGGAAATTGCCAGTGATCCTGCACTACCCCAACCCCTATCATGAATTTTACAATATTTCCTATATTTTCTTCAATTTAAAAATCCTTCTTTGATATTTACTAAATTTTTCCATACTTATATGACTTTAAATTGACTCTGATGTTTCCTAAATTCTCCCACACTTCTATGGCCTGTCGGATTTTTCCCATTTAAAAAAGCACTCCCTTAAATTGACTTTCAATATTTGAGTTTTAATATGTAACCGGCACTGTACGCTAGACACACAAATTTAATTAACACAATTCCTCTCCCCTCAAAGGACTTAAAGACAGTCCCCCTGAAGTAGAGACAACAGATTAAGTCAGGGAGCAATTACATTACAAAGTGATGAGAGTGATGAGGTGTGGTCACCCAGTGCCCTGGTGTGCAAGAGGAGCACACCACTCAGGCTCAGGTTTAGAGCAGGCTTTAGAGGGAACCTCTGGGGAGTGAAAGTTATCTAAAACAAAGGCCCAGTTAAGGAGGGACTAGGCAGTACAGGCAGAGAAAATTCTGCTATGTTCACAAGGTAAATCATTTTGTCCTGCACCAAAGTGTTTCAACACACAAAGTGGGATACCCCACAGATGGGGAGTACGTTGCTAATGAGGCAGCGGTAGAGAATCTGCACCTCATGATACCACTCTGTTCCGCAGCCACAGACAATGGGCGACAATGGATCTATCTACAGGTCACGCTGTGCATATAAACCTACCCCCATGCTACCAAAACAACAGCACCAGGGCATGTACTCTGCTCATTAGATATCCATATTAATTATGTACTATGGAGATATTTAGCATCATCATAACACCTACAACTTATTGAGTAATCATTGTGTCCCATCCCAAGCCTAGCACACTTTTCATAACATAGCTCTAATTCCTCCGCCTGCGTGTCCAGTTCTTTTCCTCTTCCTAGGGATGTATGTTTAAATTTGTGCCCAGGGTTATGAGAATAGAAAAGTCTGAGAAATATTAGTAACGTATTTTAAGAAAGGGCAAAAAAAAAAAATAGTCTTTCAAATAAGCAACTGAGGGACTGGAAAAAACTCAAACTTTGAACCAGTAATTGCATTTTGAGAAATCTATCTTAAAGAATAGATCAGAGATGAGGAGAAAAGTTTATGTTTGAAGGCATCAATCACTAAACCAGTCATAATAGCAGAATTTGAAACAACCTTAATGTTCAATAGGAGTAGGATTAAATTGTGATATATTGCCATGAAGGACATTAAAATATTTTTATAGACAAAGGCATAATAGATAATGGCTTCATGAGATGTTGGATAAAAAAGCAGAATAACAAACTATATATATGTGGTGTGATCCCAACTAAAAAACCGATATACAAGCACACATACACATGCATAGAAACAAGGCTGGAAGGAAATATAACAAAATATTAGCAGAGTTGTAAAAATATGGGTAAAATCTGTTTCCATCTTTCTATACTTTACAAATTTTCTACAATAGCCATATATACTTTTATAATTAGAAAAAAGGAGACACCATTCAATCAATTAAAGTTACTCATGCTCCCCTTAGGCTCACACCCACTATAAAAAGATATCTGCAGTCCAAAAAGGATCTAAAGTTAATCTGTTCTACCCTCAGTGAGCAACAAGGGAGCAATGTGGCTAATTCCATATCTACACAGAAATGGCTAAAGAATGACCTATTCTTCAAATTAGGATACTAACAAGGTAAGTATTACTAACCATCAAAATTTTCTTCCTCAAATTCTTTAGGCATATGGGGTATGATGTTTATGAACAATGTGATATGAAAAAAAATGGTCCTATAAGGATGGTTCTTTTACTTTATATTAGAATACATAGAACATGAGAAAATACAGTAAAAACACACTCTACTGGTAGGAATGAAAGTTAAATGTCATTAATAGAAAACAAAAACAAAGCATTGTTCAGTTTCCTCACTTGTAAATTGCAAATAATGCTTATACTACTTGTTTTGCAATAACTCTCACTAGCATATTAAACTAAACCATTCAATCAGACCATGAGAACAGAGGATTGTGAAACGGGATAATATAGTCTTAACAGTCACCCGCTTCTTCTTCACATATATAAAGAGTGTACTAGAAAAGTTATATTGTTCAAACTTACCCTAAATTAAGACATCCTTTTGAAATGAAAATAGAAAATTTCATTTTGGTTCTCGAGATGACAAATAAACAGAAAATTAAAAAGTATTAATATTGTATAATCCTTTTTTTTTCATGGGGGGACTCTGAATGATCCTAACTTTGGAATTAAAAAAAGATGAATTTTACAGTGGTGAAGAGAATGAAAAGTATTCTGTGCAAAAACAGAAAAGATGTTCAATGTCTATTAAATGCAACAAACAAAAAAACAAAAAAAAAAACCCAAATCTATAAAATAATATGTACACCGTAGTCCCATTTTGGCAAAATACGTATAGAAAAAATGAGGACCAAACTCATCTATAACACAAGTATCTCAATGTGGTGGGGTTGTGAGGGACTTTTACTTTATATTTCTATAATGTTTGAACAAAACATCTTAAACTCATATTTATGATATGCTAACATGCATTTTATACTTTTGGTTTCACCAACGTGAAAGTTCAAAATACTCAATTTCAACTACATCTTGTTTGAAGAAAAATATCCAAAATACAAATGTTTTAAAAATTTCAATGGAATGGAAATTGATACTAATAGTTATTGTCTACCAAACAGAGCAGCTACAAAAATAATCTCCCAGGATACAGGATTACCTTCCTTATTTGGTATAGCTCAGCTCCAGAAGAGCTCACAAGTGTCTGCCTCAAACAGACTTGGATAATTAAAAGATCTAAATTTTCGGCTGTAAGACACTACAAATTAATCTGAAAACTAATTTGAAGGACTAAACCATGGCTGGAGACTTTCACCTGCCTCTGACCGAAAGTGGATCAACTTTATTAATAAAATGCTCACTTAAATCTCACAATAACACCTTTTCCACAACCCTGATCCCTAAAGCATCCTGCTCCTTTTTGGAAATTTCTAAAAGAAAATACACCTCCTGTCCAAATCCTAACATGGAACCTCTGTGATAGGCCATTGCGGCAGCACCACTCTGGGGTGAGCGCTTAAGTTTGCAGCAAGTGTCTATTTTATTTTTGCATCAATTCAGCCTTCCCTATCAACAGCAAAGGGCATATCCCAGGACTATTTTTATAATCACATTTTATTTTCTATGAAGTATGTCTTCTGGTGTTTGAAAGAGACGTTAGATACCAAAAACTCTTTTGGACCATAACAGGCTTTGGAAAGTTCGGGTGTAGATATCCTGGGCAATGGAGAGGGTATTCTGAATGCTGGGGCCTCGGGATTACTAGAAACTGGCAAAGTGGTAGGTGGTAGCTACGTGGAGGTGGATAAACCAGGCATTTCAGGAATCTTCATGCAGTGCAGGGCATACAAGCCAGGGGTCACTGCCCCTCTGGGCTCCATCCTAGTCCTTGGCTCACTAGACCACATATGACCTTCCAAGAAACATCTCAATCTGTGTAACAAAATGGGATGTTTTCACGCACTACATGAAAATATAGCTCAGCTCTAGAAGTGAACTTAAGAATTAACATAGCCTGGGGCAAGTAAGCTGCAACTACTCTGAGCCTCAGTTTCCTCATTTTTAAAATAGGTTCCTCATGGGGTATGGTAGAGATTAAATGAGATAAAATGTGAAAGTCTTTTATAAATTCTAAAAGGTAAAATAAAAGTAGCCAGTGATACTGACTGAAAATATAGTTATATTTTCTTAGCAGCAGAATCCCTCCCCACCACCCCGTCCACATTTGTTGAGTGAATGATGTAAGTTACATGGGATGGGGGTTGAGACCCTTCCTGAGTGACATAATCAAATAGTAGTAAGGTTGATGAGCTCTTAGTTAGCTGGAGGGCTTTTGTTTTGCTAAGTGGGATATACCAATTTGGATCCAGGGCTGAATCCCCAAAGTAAGAGATTTTTACAGGCCATTGTAACTGGCAACCAAAAAGATACTGGAAGGAGAAAGATCGATCTAAAGGATATTTTTTTAGATGTTGTTTGTGCCTTCTCCTTGAAATCTGCAGCAACATCTAAATGTTTTGCCTTTCCTCTATCCCACCTCTCAATACGTTTAATGACCATATTTCTATGTTTCCTAGTAAAAGTGTAATCATATCTTCTTAAAACTCACCAGTAAAGGTAATGCTACATCATTCCTGACAACCTGCTTAGAAAAGCAATATCCATATCCTCATAAAACGCCTTTCTTTTAAATCCACACTCTAAAATAATTGGTTCCTCAAATAGGAGGCAGATTTTTCTAGGTTCTATAGTCTCTGGGTTTCCTTAGATTCTCTTTCAAGTCCCATTTCTTCACCTGTCATAAACTGGTGACTAATTTCTTTCCAGTTTTGAGTGGAAAGATTACTTCAACCTATCAGTTAACTACTAGGTAACACAATGCTATTTTTGCTGCCAGATAAATTTACAATTCACAAAGTCATGTTCTTGGCAAAACACTTTTAATAAAGACTTGCAATTTAAAAATGTTCAGCAGTACCAGATCCAAAGAAGATTGTGTTGGAGGCACTACTTAATATTACTCCTCTTCTCCAGCCCTTACAGCAGCATACAAGTTAAAAGGTAGATGAGAAGTCAGAAAGGTAAATGGGTATTGTTTTAGGACTGGGGGCAAGGCAGCAGATGAGGAAGGGATGTTGTTAGTGAGAATACCAAAGTTGTAAGGAAGTTTCCTCGTTGAACGACAACAGAAATAATGAGTTTAGATATTTTTCAATCTATCTGCCAAACTCTTATTGTCCCCAAAATTATTTAGAGAAAAATGTACCCTTTGTAGGAGTCAATAATTTTTTCTTTAATATCTAATTTCCCTTGAACTGCTAAGCCATTAATATCTACATACTCAGCCAGCCTATTAATGAAATCTGAAAAAAATGCATTCACAACAACTTTGACGCATATTAACAAATTCAAGATCCATGGAGGCACAGCTAATTTGGCTAATTTATTGAAAAGAGTCAAAAAAGGGTCTTTAAAAGGTACTCTTTAAAAGGCTTTTCATAAAATTTAAAGGAAAAGAGTCTGAAGGTGAAGCACAGAATACAAAAAGTTTCATAAATAATGAGGAATGTAGAATATCTCACAATCATCCTTTGACCCATGCAATTCAAACCTTTTTAGTAGTCGGTGTAAATCCTTGAGAGTAGAGACCTGTCTTTCTCTTTTGTAACTCTTCAGAATGTTTTATGTAGATAACTGCATACAGTGAGAACTCACTAAAAATTATTTGGCTATTAGGACAATGGTTCTGTGTCTCAGGAGATTCTTTCATCTTACTAGATATTAAATACTGTTCTGGAAACAAAGGAGGAAAACAAGCAAATCTCTTTTCTTAAGGAACACACGATCCAGAAAAGTGAAAGGTGGAGAGTGAAGTAAATTTGGCAGAGCAGACCACTGTAGTTGTTCTGTTATCCTTGTACCCTAAAATTTTCATTTTATTCCTAAATCTTTAATGGCTCCAGTATTTGCTCTTCATTTTTCTGCTTGGTTAAGAAAAGAAATCGACTATAACACACCCCTCTTCCGGACATTCACTCTGATGTTCAGATGTAGCAAAGAATTTATATCTCAGTCTGTATTGTGGTTATTGCCAATGCCATTCCTTTAACAACAAAAGTACTTACTGCCTCTGTGCTAAGCACTGGTGACCTGACAGAACAAACCCAGAGTTCATGCCTTCATGGAGCTACATTTTAGATGTGGATATCTTCTTCAAATAAATAACATTATGCATCATGTTTAATGACATGAAAGAAATTAAACTGAGTGTTGTAATAGTGAATAATCATGGGAGGGGAAAAGAACGAAGGGGAAATGTACTTTACTGAGGTAAATCAGGACTGAGGAAGCGACATTTAAGCTGAGACTTGAAAGAAGAAAAGTATTCTAGCAGAGAAAACAGGAAGGGAAAAGTCCTGGTGGTGGAAAAGTTTCATGTGTTTAGGGATCTGAGAGGAGGCCCGTGCCTGTGGAGCAGAGAGTAAGAGGGTGCATGGTATGAGTTTATTTTCTGAATGGTTAATACATGCTAAGGCATTGTGCTGAGCACTTTAAATGCACGCTCTAAAGTATCCACTACCAGAAACTTATGAAGTAGATACTCCACCATTTTCAAAATGACAAAAAAAAAAAAAAAAAAAAAAAAAAAAACGAGAAGAGGGTAAGAAACTTGTAACTTGTTCACAGTCACACAGCAAGTGGTAGAGCTTGGATTCAATTCAATGCAGCAAGAATCTAAAGCCCACATTTCTAACTCAACCTTACAACCAAGGTTAGAAAGGTAAGCAATAGTCAAATCACATGAGCTTCCTATTATGCCATGGTAATATAATAGGAGCTTGGATTCTATTTTAAGTGCAAAGGAAAGCCATTGAAAGATTTAAGCAAAAAAGGGACATTATCTGATTTACCTTTCTATTGTGGCTGTGTGTGTGTATTGGGTGGAGTTGTATGAGTAAAAGAAAGGAGACCAATAAGAAGTCCAGGGGAGAGATGATGGTGGTTTGGACTAGATGATACAGTATGGAGTCAGATCAAATAAGACTTTAAGACTTGTTGATGATTTGGATAACACCCAGATTTCTGGCTTTAGTAACAAATGGATCAAGATGGATAATACTAATCCAGAAATAGGCTAAGTTTGGGAAGGAGAGGAAGATCCATTCAATCATTCAACAAATCTTTATCAAGCTTCTACTACGTGAGGATACAGCATTGTACAAAATAGGTAAAGTCTTGCTCTCATAGAGCTTCCATCATTGGAGTGGGGGACAGTTAGATAAATTAATAAGTAAATAATCAGAAGATAATAACTGCTATGGAAGACAGGTTACTTAGGAAAGATTACTATTTTAATTGGTTGGTCAGAAAGGTCCTGACGGTCAAATACAACCGCACAAGCCACGAGGCAGGAGCATTCTTGTCATGTTTGAGGAATGGCAATAAGACCAGGACCATACAGCAGAGTAGGTAAGGAAGGTAGGTAAGCATGGAAATAAAAGATTAGGTCAGGAGAGGAAGATAATTTAGAATTCTGGTTAATGACTTTGGCTTTACTTTTGGTAAAACCGGAAAACACTGGAGGATTTTGAACAGAGGAATGGAGGAGTGGCTGCAATACGGAAACTATACTATAAGGAGCATGAGTGGAAGCAGGGAAACAAGAGACAATAGTCCTCTGGTGAATCAGACCCTGGTGAAAAGGGTCAGATTCAGAATAGGTTTTGAAGAGCAGACAGGATTTGTTGATGGGATTAGACATGATGGTGTTAAGAAACAGACGTGTAAAAGATGGCTGAAAGGATTTTTGGCCTAAGCCAAAAGGAAGAATAAGTGTTGCCATTTATTGGGCCTGGATGAGCATGGGAGGAACAGATTTATGATGGATAACCAGAGTGCAGTTTACCACAGAAAGTTGGAGATGCTTATTACAAGTTTAAATAGAAATGTTGAGTAAGCAGCTGTTTTCTGGATCTCAGAAAAGTCTGGGTTGGAGATACAAGTCTGGCCATCTTCAGCATATACAGTATTTAAAACATGGGGACAGATCCAGAAAAAGTGTAGACAGAGATCATAAAATCTCAAAAAAGAAACAAAGAACTCCATCTATGATCACAGGAATACTGGGAACTCACAACATTTCTAAATACAGAGGCTGTACAGTATAGAAGTCAAGTATATGGGTCCAGGCTGCCCCGTCCCTACACTTACTAGCTGTGTGACCTGGGGCAAGATACTTACAGTGCAGTTTCCTCAGCAGTAAGTTGAGGATAATAACTTACCAGGTTATTGTAAATTAATTAATACCTGTAAAGTGCCTTAAATTTTTGTGCTAAAAAAAGTTAGCTACCCTACTATCACTGGCACTAGTCGAGTTGTTAAAACAAAAGTCAGAAGTCTTTGCAGTTAACCACACTCATTTTTCAATTTCCTTAGCCAAAGGGCTTGTAAGCTTTCTGTTTGAATTTCAAAATGAGGCCAAAATACGTTCTTAAATTCGATGCTCTTAACTGAAGGCTTGCAGCTCCCAGGCTGGATTTTTCTTAAAGGCCAAAACATGTCCATAAATTTCTAAGCATCCAAAACAATCTTGGGAGACCGGGAAGGAAAAAGGAAGGAACTAACTAGTCTTAGTTCACACGTGAAAGTTAGCATGTCTGATAATCAAGTCCATTTATGACAAAGCCACCAGGGCCCGAATCCCTTTTAGCTAGTTACTTGATTCTCTTTTGGCTTCTCCTCTAGAGACTGATTATGAATGTGCTTTCGAAAACAGAGAAAGCTTAAACCACGCTTTCGAATGGGAGTGCAGCAAAGAGCTGGAATCCAACTCACGGCAGCAGCAGGGAAAGACTACTCCCAAATCACTGTCTACTCCCTTTCCTTAATATACGAGATAACCGCGGGATCTGGCTACTCTGAGGTCCGGGAGGCGGGAGTGTGATGGGGAAAACGGTGACCTTCCCCCATGTGCCACCTACCCTTACACCGTCCTCTGGGAGCATAGCCACTACCCTCCCTGTCTCCCCTTCCTCTCGCCCGGCTTCGCACGCCGAACGGGCGCCCCAGACTTTGGCCTCTGGTCGCCTAGCCGCCAGGGGAAGAAACAACACGGCCGTGGCGGCCGCCGTACCTCTCACGGTCGCGGCCGTCGAAGTAGACGAAATCACCGTTCTGGACGCACTTTGCACAGGTCAGCCGCCGGCGGGTGGTGTTGCATAGCGGGCACCGCTCGACCGCCACATACAGCCCCTCCGCATCGTCTACGGAGTCCACCAGGTCCCGAGCAAGCGGCCGGGACCCGCAGCCAGGAGCCTCCGGCGCCCGGGCTCCCTTCCCACTGGGAGACGCCATGATGGCCTGAGAGCAGAGCCAGTCACGTGGGATTTTGTTTTCAACCAGGTGCATCCTGGGCGAGGAGGAGTGGCCCTGGGAGGTGCCGGGAGGCGGGGTGGGGTGGGGTCTCGGCGGGGTGGGGGCTTCTTCCCCGCCCCAAGTCCTGGGCCGGGCGACCCAGGCGGTGGCGGCGGGAGGGGCAGTGCCTGGCTGGCGCCTGCCGGGACACGGCCCTGTTGCTTTTCTTGTCTGCTGAGTGGCAGCCGTCCCGAAAGAGGAAAAATTGTGTTAGCGGGGCGAGCTTGTCTAACAAACCACCATCCGCTGGACGTGCCAAAGCTACCACTTGTGCAGAAAGTAATACGATACCCTCAGGATTCTGGGAAAACGAATTGGGTACAGAATGAGGGAATTTCTTTAATTCGCTGTGGATGTTTTCAAACTTGGCTGAAACTAGAGCAAACTAAATTGAGTGAGGGGGCTGGGTCCTAGAACTAGGTCTGAATTTTGGCCCACCCACCAACTGTGCGACCTGGGGCAAATTCCTTAACCTCTCTCTGCCTATTTTCTCATCTGTTAAGTGGAAATAATTTCAGTACTCCCTAACCTTGTAAGAATAAGTCATTTAGTAACAACCAAATGATACTTTACTGTTAATAGCTAACGAGTGGGAAGTATGATGCTGAATATGGAAATGAAACTTGTACTTTTCTGAAAACTGAATTCATTTAATGACCAACATCCCTACCCTACCCTGGGCCATGCCCTGAGAAAGAATTTGAATGAGATAGATGGTTAGGATTTCCCTTGAAGTTTCTTTCTGTGGGGTAACTAAGGTTGAGTTGTAGGATAATATCAGAGTAATTAGTGTTTATATCTTTAAACTACAAAAAAAAAAAAAAAAAAAAATGAGACTTATAAGTTATCTACACCAGTGATTCTCAAGGATTATTTTAGTAGGTTAATCCATTGACGACTCCCCTAAATTCTCTGACTAGCGTAGACTCCTCTACCAAGTTCTAGACTCAAAAGGTTCCTTACTTCCTACTGGGCCTCAAGTGATGTTACATGTCCACCACAAACTCTAAATGTCTGAAACTGAGCTCTGCCTCCCCACAAATTTGTTTCCTTATCTGAATGAAGGATGTAATTGACTACCAAGGACCAAGAGTCATGTCAGCTCCTTCCCTCCCTGTTAACCTCCACATTTCAACCATCATCAAATGCCGGCGAAACAACCTCATTGAGTATTGATTTTGAACTTTTTGCTCCATCCACTTCATTTCACTATGTCTGTTTCAATACAATTACATAGGATTATAAAAGTAAGCTAAAAGCAAAGATTCCCTATGCTGTTTCCAAAATAGAGCTTACATTAAACCTGAAATTTTTTTTTAGAGTTTTTAAAGTGAGGGAAGTAATTTTCTCTGATCACTTCAAACAAAAGGATACTTAATTTTTCTTAAGGTTCAATTATTCACGTTTCATTTATATTCTGACAGGATCCCTCATGGTACCTGTTGCCTAAAGGTCAGAGTCATCTATTCAACATCTTAAAAAGGCAAAATACAGAGGCATTAATTCCTGCCTTGCTAGATGATATTGCAGACAGTATCTAGTTTATGGAGTTATTTGAAATTTTTATATATTGCTATGTATTTTCAAAAAACATGTTTATATACTACACATTTAACAAGTACATTGAATTTTTTTAATTCAGCTTTATTGAGATATATTCACTTACCATACAATCATCTAGTGTACAATCAGTTGTTCACAGTATCATCATATAATTGTTCATTCATCACCACAATCTAGTTTTGAACATTTTCATTACTCCAAAAAATAAAAATATAAGTAAAAAAGAAAACCCAAAACATGCCATTCCCCATTCATTTAAATTTTTGTCCCCCTTTTTCTACTCATCTTTCTATACACTAGACAAAGGGAGTGTGAGCCACAAGCTTTTCACAATCACACAGTCACACCATGTAAGCTATACAGTTATATAATTGTCTTCAAGAATCAAGGCTACTGGGTTGCAGTTCAATGGTTTCAGGTATGTCCTCCTAGCTATTCCCACACACTAAAAACTGAAAAGGGATATCTACATAATGCATAAGAATAACTCCTACTCCATCTGAAATCTCTCAGTCACTGTAACTTTCTTTTGTTTCATTTCTCTTCCTCCTCTTGGTCAAGGCGGCTTTCTCAATCCCACAATGCCGGGTCCAGGTTCATCCCCAGGAGTCATGTCCCACATTGCCAGGGAGATTTACACGTAGTGGGGAAGGGCAGTGAGTTTATCTGCAGAATTGACTTGGAGAGAGGGGCCACATCTGAGCAACAAAAATGATTCTCTGGGGATGACTCTTGGGCACCATTTTAAGAAGGCTTAGCCTCTGCTTTGCAGTAACAAGCTTCATAAGGGCAAACCCCAAGATTGAGAGCTCGGCCTTCTAAATTGGTAGTCCCCAATGCTTGTGAGAATATCAGTAATTCCCCAGGTGGGGAAGTTTAATATTTCCACATTTTCCCCCAGTCCCTCAAGGGGGCTTTGCAAATACATTTTTATTCTCTGCCAAGATTACTTTGGGATGTATCAGGGCTTCACACTAACCTGTACAAACCAACCAGATCTCATTCCCTGTTCAAAGTTCCATGTAGTTATGGTCTTTGAATAAACTGATCATACAAGTTAAATTATATAGTGTACTACAGAAAATATAGATTTTACACCAAATAAACATCTCTTCCCTTGGTCTCATACAGAATTTGAAGTTGTAAAACACCATCAATATCATCGTTTACCTTTTAGTCTGATTCACAGCATTGAATTTTAATGATGCTACAATATCATTCTGGCAAGGCCTTAATCTCTCCAATTCTGAAATAAATTTAGTTATTCAGTTTTAAAAATAACATACAGGGGTCATTTTGAATAAGAACTTTTTCTTCATTTCTTAGACATGGTTGTTCACATAGAATCATCCTTTAATAAGTAAAGTCATAGGGTACATGGAATATCCAAAATGAAAGTTAGAAAAATCCAGCAGTTCCTGTGCTGGGCTTAGGTACATATTCAAACTGGTACACTGTTTGATGTTGAAGAATATATTCAGGCTTTTTTAAAACCCTTTAATATAGGATAGATGTTTTCAAATGCTTCATAGATCTCAGAACGTTCTTTGGCACCTATAAAAGAATCCAAGTTTATATAATCTTTAATATAAAAACAATACCAAAAAAGATTTCACACTGAAATTTCATTGTATCATCTCCAATACTTAATATAATGACATCTCTTTAGTCATTCCTGAGAAGTCACAGTGGCATTTATTCTAGGTAAAAACAGAATTGCTGACTACAGCAACATTCCCACAAAACACCATTCTGGTTTGCTCATGCTGCTGTTATGCAAAATACGAGAAGTGGATTGGCTTTTATAAAAGGGGGTTTATTTGGTTACAAAGTTACAGTCTTAAGGTCATAAAGTTTCCAAGGTAAGCAGCAACAATAGGGTACCTTCACTGAAGGATGGCCATTGGCGTCCAGAAAACCTGTTAGCTTGGAAGGCACGTGGCTGGCGTCCGCTTCCTCCCAGGTGGTGTTTCAAAGTGGCATTCTTCAAAATGTTGCTCTTGGGGAGTTTTGTCCTCTCTTAGCTGCAGCTCCTCTTCAAAATATCACTCAGTTTCTCTTCAAAATGTCACTCACAGCTGCTCTGAGGTCCTTCTTCTGTGAACTCCTTTATACAACCCCAGTGATCCAATTAACACCCACACTGAATGGGTGGGGTAACACATCCACAGAAATTATCCAATCAAATGTTTCACTCAGAGTTGATTGAGTCACGTCTCCATAGAAACACTCAATCAGAAGGTCCCGACCTAATCAACACTAATACATTTGCCCCCACAGATTGCATTAAAGAATATGGCTTTTTCTGAGGGACATAATATATACAAACCAGCACAACACACACCCTAGAACAGAGTTTTCCAATACTTCTTCTACATGGGAATATCAGTTAGTTTATAGCCACACACTGCTCAGTAAGAAATATAGAATGTTATCTCTAAATGTGCTTATGAACCTGACCCAAGAGTAACTTCATCAGTGCCTCAGGTTACTTAACTACCAGCAAAGGAGACTTCCCTTAATCCACGAATCTATAATTCACATCTTGATTCCCTAATATTAACTAACAGGCTGAGATAAATTAGAGCTATTATGGAGTTTTAAATTTCAGTGTATGGGAAGGGATTATTAGAGGGAAAAATTGTACCACTCTCATCTTTGGTAATTTAAGTGTCTCTATAACATAACTATAACATAGTTGCTAAAGGGATACAAACATGAATTAAACACAGTCCCCACCCTTGAGAAATGTTATCTGTCAGTTCCTACTCCTCTCTTGCCACCACCAACCACCATTACCTTCACCTTTGAAATTGTGCAGCCACATTGTGCTAATGATTAAGGATTGCTAGAGTTGCTTATGTTTATATGGAGCTATCAGCTAATAAGGAAAACTAATAATTATTGTTGGCAGGAGGCAAAGAGGATGGTTTAAAAATTTAGAAAGGAAATTAATGAAAAGGATGTAAAAACTGTTAGCATAAAGAGAAATGGAAAATAGCTTAAGTTGATAAGGACTTCCTTGAGATCTAGAAAGCTGGAGAGGAGAAAGTCTTCCATAAGTTATAGAGCAAAAATGACCTCTGAGAAGTGGTTATCTGGGTTAATCACAGGACTAATGAGAGGAAATTACCTAAAGAATAAATCAACAGATTTGAGAAGCAGGTAGATGTCAGGATTCAGAGTCAAGTGTGAAGTCCTTATAAACTTAATTTTTTTGAGAGGTAATGACAAAAAGTTATTTATTCATTGCCAAGGAGTTTACTCTCTGTGGGTCTCTACTCTCAAAGATGTGGGGGAAAGAAGAGAGTGAGTCCCTGATGTAGAAAGAGAAACTCTGTACCTTTGGGGCAGGGGAAAAAACCCTTAAATCTCAGCAGATTTTAGTTACAGCACTGAAATTTTAGTTTGTAAAGAGTATAGTTTTGTAGAAACCAAAGAATGAGCTGGAGAAGCAGTAAATAAAGCACAATTGTCAACACACACACATGCACACATAGCAAAAAACTCCTTACCTTTGATTTTATGGACTTTTGGTTTTTGGGTATGTTTATATCAAACAGACTTCTTGTCTGTTTGAAGCATAATTGATATGGCAAACACCCCCTCACCCCCACCCTTCACAGAAAGCAAAAACTGAAATTCGCTCTTTATCTATCACATTGAGGAACAGAGTATCCTGGTCCAGTATATTGGGTAACTGTATACTTCACTTGTTACATAACACCTTTATATATTTAAATCGTACCTAAGAGCATTCCATTCAAGTGCAAAGAAAGTATAGTATTCTGGCATCCTCCATAGGGAGTAGAAAATACCCATCACTCAAGAGGGAACAGACATTGAGGAGGATCATTATTTTATATAATAGAAAAACTATAGACACAAAAGGACCCTAGGGAGATTATCTAGAACAATTTCCTCTTTGCATAGGTGGGGAAACTGAGGCCCAAGAAGTTGAAGTTACCCCGAATGACAAAGTAGCCTCTCTGGGGGAAGAGCTTTTGTGTCCGTATTCCTTCCTTTATACCAAAAGTCATCAGAATCTGTAACCAGGTGTTAAAATGACTGGCTTTGGTCAATTTAGTCAGATATTTCCTAACCAAATTACTTACATCTAAACTTCAAGGGAACATAAGTTGGTCAACCAATAATCAAAAACTCTAATTCGTAGCTCCAGACTCTGATTAGGTGACCCTTGACTTTTAAACAAAAGTTACCATTCATTTCCTAAGACTGTAACGACTGTTTTGGGGGATAGAAGTCATTCCTACCCTCGGTGATTGAGGTGAAAAATTTTGTGTCCTGGTACACTGGAGAAAGCGCCAGCTTTGAGATCACAGCCTATGGGCTTCAATGCCAGCTCACCACTAACGAGCTTTGGGATCAGGCAGATTGTATAAACTCTCCGAGTTTCAGTTTCCTTATGTTTAAATAAGGAAAATAACCTTCTCATCGAGTTGCTGTAAGGGTTGTGAGCTCATGTTTATAAGAAGTCCTTTGTAAACTACGACATTTTACCAAATCTAAGCTGTTTTTATTATCCAAGAAGAATGCACTTCAGAATTAGGGATGTTGTGATGGCTTATTTGGTTTCTGTAATAGCCAGTACCATGTAATTTGTTCATGTCAGGCTCCTCTCCAGGCTGGATTCCTATTAGATAGGGAGTGTATTAAATGTGCCTTTGTATCCTCAGCACCTAACACAGTATGTGTACCTGGTAGTAACCCCAAACTTATTAACTCTCATCTGTTGATAAAGATTTGTAAGCTTACTCCTATGCCTCTGCCATTCCAAATATCAATTTTGAATACTACTTGGATTTTCCGGTTTTATTCTTATGCCGTGTCATATTACACATCTTATTTTCCCAAGTGAAGCTACAGTTGTCTGCATATAAGTCAAATCTTACACACTGAAAAAAGCAATAAACCCTCAATTTATGTATTTTACAGTATATACTAACTTGCTATTAGAGAATGATTACTGGTAAAGATTGACAGGAATATTCTGTCATCTCTCCAGCCCACTCACTAATCAGTCTTGCCATTTTTCTGCTGTCCAGCACAGCTGTCCACAAGAACATGCCCTCTGACCTACTCATTTCCCAGGAACAGTGATGCACAGAGAGTATTGAGAGTAACCTTCATTAACAATGACCCATCTTCTTAGACCTTTATGCTGGAAGGAAATAAGTAAATGTGAAGCATTTACAGAAACCTCTTTAGATTTAATATTCCTAACATCACAGTAAGACAACATAGAAAATTTTCAGTCTTTTTCAATGATCAGGAAAAAAAACAGGAAAGTGGGTTTTCACTGAGATAATAGCTAATACTTATATCATGCTTACCATGGGCAAGGCACTGTTTTCTGCTTCCTCACCACACTTCGGAAGTAGTTTCTATTTGCATCTCCATTTTACATATGAGGAAACCAAGGTGGAGAATTTAAATAGGTCACCCAAGGTCATACAGCTAATAAGTGGGAAAGCCTGGATTCAAACTGGACACTCGGTCCCCAGAATCTATCCCTCTTAGCCACCACACCATGCCCCTCTCACCACTAAGAGAGAATTTATCATTCCTCCAGCTGACAAGGAGGATTAAGGCGGCAGTGCACGGGAGACTAGACAGGAAGCTGTCATAGACACTTAAAGAGCTGGGGACAGGGTAAATATGGTAAAAATGGTGGGCTTTGAAGCCAGATTAAGCTTCCACTCTTACTGAGACATGTATAGCTGTTTGACATTGCTAAGTTTATTTGACCTCTTCATTATACCCATTTTGCAGGTGAGGAAACTGAAGTACAAGGTACAAACTCATACAGTTAATTAGAACCCCTATAAAAGCCCTTAGCACAATGCCTGGCACATGAGTGCCCAACACTGTTTACTCTTATTACTACCCTGATCCTAAGTTGTCGTATTTGCTGTACACTGTATATTAATCCAGCAGAACCCTGCAATGCTATTAATTGTACTGTGGTTTGGGGAAAAAACATGGGTCCTAAATGTCATGCCAACTACAGAAGGGCAGCACCAACCTGGGGAAAATAGTGTTAAGCTTGGTCTGGTTTCCACTGCTTCTGCTGTCAGGGACCATGACAAAGTAGGACAGCTGTACCTTTCTGTCCTCAGTGCAACTATAATTAGAATGCTCAGAAGTAGCCTTGGACATGGTGACTGTCGCTTTGGAAATTAAAGGGAATAAGACCATTTTACATAGATTTTTTTTTTTCCAAAGGCTGCAATTGCATACAAAGTTTCATGTTACCACATGTTTGTGTTATGTGCATGGATGGTCTACAGTTCCCACCTAGGAAGGAAGAGCTGGGATCCATTCTTTTCTAAAGTCAAATTCAAAGTATGTTTCTAATTTCAATACTCTTACATTTTCTAGGCAAAAGTTATTTACCCTAGTTGGGACCTTGCCTCCAAAACATCTCTGTAGAATGTCTGGCCTTGTATCATTGGACTAGAATGCATGTAAGACTCTAGGATACCACTTGACTTTCCACAACCATCCCCAGCTTAAGGCTAAAAGGAGATCTCAGTCCCTTTTCCAGGTTTACACACCAAATTCTGACCGCGAGTTTTTAATTCAGGTTAAAAGAGCCTAGATTCCTAAAGTTAGGAAATAGTGAAATTTGACTCCAAGTTTGGAGCAGAAGTAACCTACACCATTGTATTCATTTCCTAGAGCCACTGTAACAAGTTACAACAAACTTGGTGGCTTAAACAGAAATTTATCCTCTTACAGTTCCGGATGCCGGAAGTCCCAAATCAAGGTGTTGCAAGGGACATACTCCTTCCAAAGGCTCTAGGAGAGAATCCTTCCTTTCCTCTTCTAGCTTATGATGGCTCCTGGCATCCCCTGACTTGTGGCAACTTAACTCCCACTTACTATCTGTCTTCACATGGCCTTCTCCCCTGTACCTTTCTGTGTGTCTTCTCCTTTTCTCCTTTTTATAAAGATACCCTTTATAGGATTTCTGGCTCACCCCAACCCAGGATGATCTCATCTTAAGATCTTTAAGTTAATTATGTCTCAAAGACCTCTTTTCTAAATAAGATCCCATTCACAAGTACCAGCTGTTAGTATTTGGACAGTCTTCCCTCTGGCCCCCCAAAATTCATGTTCATCCCACTTACAAAATACATTCACCCATCCCAACATCTCCAAAAGCCTCAACCCATTACAATATCAATTCTAAGCCCAAAATCTCATCTAAATACCAGCTCAAAAGTACCAAATCTCAAAAGTCTAAATTATCAGGTATGGGTGAGACTCTAGGTATGTCCCCTCCTGGGGTGAAATTCTTCTCCTTGTGGACCTATGAAACTAGAAAGAAAGTTCTCTGCTTCCAAGATAACAAAGACAGACATAGGGCAGATATTCCCCTTCCAAAAGGAGAAACTGGAAATCATAAAGGGGTCACCAGTCCCAAGCAAGTTTGAAACCTGCAGGGCCAATTCCTTTTGGTATCAAGGCCTGAGAATAATCTTCTGTGGCTCATTCCTCCACCCTCTCGACCCATAGAGGTCTTGCCCTCCAGGCCTCTGACTCCTGCCCTCGGAGTCATTCTTCCTTTTTCTTTCAGACATTTGCAGTCAAGTAACTCTATAATCCCATTTCCTGCCTGTAGAACATTGGAAGTCCAATAACCTTCCTTCATTTCATCTAGTCTCTGTCCCTCTCAGTCCAAGCCAGCAGTGTTTCTGCTAGTATCATATTCTCAAAAACCTCTTGGGCATCCTACATCTGTCAAGGAGGATCCATGAAAGAGGGTTCTCAACAAATCCTTCCTTCCTGGATAAACCCAGCTCTACTCCTGGCTTCTTCTGAGATGGTTGGTGGGATCCATAAGTCACATACCTAATCTCTTCAGCAAAAGGTTGTTCAGCCACACCACTGGTCCTCTCCCCAGAGCATAAATTCTCAACAACAAATTTCCTAATTTTAGCATCGTTTGCAATCTGGATAGGCTAGGAAGCTTCCAAATCATCAAGTGCTGGTTCCTTTTTGCTTAACAGTTCTTCCCTCAATTTCTTTCCTCTTGCATTTTATTATAAATAACATAGAGAAACCAGGCTGTACCTTCACACTGTGCTTGGAAATCTCCTAAGCTAAATATCCAAGTTCATCGCTCACAAGTTCTGCTGTCTTCCCAACAGTGGAACATAGTTCAGCCAAGTGTTCTGCCCCTTTATAACAAGGATCACTTCTCTTCCAGTTTCCAACAATATAGTCCTCATTTCCTTCTGAATCCTTGCCAGATCACCTTTAACATCCATATTTCTACCAACCACCTTCTCAAGGCAATCTAGCCTTTTTCTATCATGTACCTCAAAATTCTTCCAGCTTTACCAATTACCAAATTCCAAAGCCATTTCCACTTTTGTAGGTATGTTACAGCAGCACCCTATTTCACAGTACCGAAATCTGTATTAATTTCCTAGGGCTACTGTAACAAACTACAACAAACTTGGTGGCTTAAAACAATAGAAATTTATCAACTCAAAGTTCTAGAGGCCAGAAATCCCAAATCAAGGTTTTCACAGGGGCATACTCTCTCTGAAGGCTCCGGGGTAGGGGGTCGGGGGAGGGAATCCTTCCTTGCCTCCTCCAGCTTCTGGTGGCTTCTGGCATTCCTTGGCTTGCAGCAGCATCACTCCCATCTCTGCCTCTGTCTTCACTTGGACTTGTCCCCTCTATCTCTTTGTGTGTCTTCTTTTCTCTTTCTCACACAGACACCACCATTGGATTTAGAGCCCATTTTAATCCAGGCTGATCTCACTTAAGATTCTTACCTTAATTATATCTTCAAAGACCCTTTTTCCAAATAAGGTCCATTCACAGGTACCAAGGATTAGGACTTGGATTTATTTTTTGGAGGGACACAATTCAACCCCCCATAACCTGTCTCGCTCTAGGTCAAGTAGTTTAAGACAAAACAGCATAAGTAGGTAAAAACTGCAGTAGATAATAATTATTCATAATTTCAGCAGTAAGACATGGATTAGCTTTTACTTCATAATATAGGCAACAATTTGGGCTTCAGTTAACACATTTCATTCCCCTCTCCACAAAATTAATGATCCACATCTTGCAAGAATGAAGTAATTTAACTTTGGCTGTTCTTGCTTAACATACTAAATTTTAAAGAAGGCTTATTGTTATGGTCTTCACTATTGCATGATAATGACAATCCTTTACTTTTGTGATTTGAAACTTTTAGCAGATGTGTAGTTAAGAGCTCTTTAAAAAAGTTTTGGGTAAATGGGAAGTTATCTGAATTAGATATTTAAAGAAACTTATTTTTATGTACTTATAATAGGAACTTAGCCTGTACTTGGCAGTCTGCACTTTTAATAAGACTGATTTGTAATGATACATAGCAGATAGCACATACATTAAAGAATCCTTCCAAAGGTCTTGAAAAGTTTGTTCCCTTAAGTCATGTGTATATTTGTCTCCAATATCGTACTATTTAATTTACTTGTTAGGCTTTTCCTCCTTCCTTTAGGGCATACAGAGGTGAACATTATGTCAATCACTAGGGGTCTTAATTATTCTAAACTGGTGGCATCTGAGGAATTGTGGCCCTGCTATATTCAAAAGTTTCTTCAATTCCAAATAGATTTTCCTGGCTTTGAAGACACCTTAGTCATTTCTTAGAGAAAAGAAAATTAGAAAACTTTCTACTGAGAATTATAAAAGAAGACTTAAAAACAGACATTCCATGCTTCTGCATTGGAGAGGCTGAGTGATAACTTTATCAGTTTTTCTCAACTTAATTCAAGAAATGCAAAAATATCAGTTTTTTTCTTGGGTAGGACAATATTTATAATTTTGGAGTTTATTTGGAAGAATAAATATTCAAGATGAGCTAAGAACCATAAAAAGAGCCATGAGGGGAAATCGGTGCTATCAGATATGGAAGCCACTAGAATTAAAGCTACAGTAATTAAAATAGTGTAATCCTGGAGTAAAGGCAGAACCTGGAAAGAGACACATATATGAGAATAAAGGTCAAAAGGATTCATCACAAATTAATGAGAGAAAAGATATGTAATGTTGAGTTGGCTGGCTATTTGGAGGTAGGGCTAGGAGATCAGTTTGGCTCATGCCGTAAAAACTTGGCATTCATTTTGGTAGAGAGGAGTAAAATGTTTAACAAGTCAGACAAAACCAGACAAAAATAAATAGCAAGCTTTAGTGTAATGGCATGGAAAAGAGTCTCAACTTTTACCTCAAGAAAAGAAAAAAAAGAAAAAAGAAAAAAAAAAAACTCTACGTAAAAGTTGTAAAAAAAAAAAAAAGTCAATAGGAAAAAGTCACAAATATAACAGAGTAATTACCTTTATTAGTGTGAGCACATATAAATCCTTAGAAAAAAATCACTGAAAACCAAGTAAAAAAAAAAAGGAATGAGGTATAAAAACACTATTTACAAAAGATAAAATATTATTCAATGGATATACTGAAAAGTGATCGATCTCTATTTCTCTGATTACCACTGAGGTTAAAGCAGTGAGATACAGCCTTCACCCATACAATTAAAGTTATTTTGTGTCATTTTGTTTTGAATGTGGCTAAAAATTTGGTAAAAGACACTTAGAAACATTGCCATAGGAATGGATGATATAGGAGAAGTATATTGTATTTAATTAAAAAAAAAAAACTTAGTTTGCAATAAGAACCTTAAAAAGGTCATTTCATCAAACCAAAAGTTCCATTTCTGAGAGTCTACACTAATAAAATAATTTTCCACATATGAAAAACCAAATGTTTTTCCATTTATAAGTAGCAAACAAAAGAGCATTTAAATGCTTGACAATGGCAGAATAAATAAAGGATGATTCAATAACTTGTTAGAACAGGGGTCAGGAAGTTCAGGCCTGCCAGCCACATCCAGACTGTGGCCTGTTTTTATATGACCTGTGAGCAAAGAATGATTTTTATTATTTTTAAATCCTTGGGAAAAGGAGAAGGAGGAGGGGGGGGGAGGAGGGGGGAGGGAGAGAAGAAGAGTATATGACACCAGAAAGTTATATGAAATTCACATTTGAGTGTCCATAAAGATGTACTGCACAGAGCCACACCCTTCCTTTATGTAATGTCTATAGCTGCTTTCTCACCACAAAGGCAGAGTTCAGTAGTTGCAACCAAGACCTCAGATATTTAATATCTGGCCCTTTACAGAAAAGGTTTGCTAACCACTGTGTTGGAACATCACACGACCATTAAAAACCCTCTCGAAGAGTCTGTAACAATGGGTTAAGCTAAATATAATAGTTAATAAAAAGGCAGGATGTAAAAATGAATATCAAAATCACATAAAGAAGAAAAGAAAAAAGTTATTGTTTTGGGTATTGGGACCTATGGGTGATTTTATATTTCTTTCTACTTTTCATTTTCCCAGGTGTTCTATAATAGCAAAATTAGCTTTATAGTTTTGAATGAAGCTATTTAAAAGGGAAAACAAAGCATATACATAGCTATGAATTTATACAAAAGTCAGAGCATATGTTAGAACTTACCTGTAAATACAACTTTTCCAGATACAAAGATAAGCAACACAATTCGTGGCTTTACCATTCTATAAATAAGGCCAGGAAATAGTTCAGGTTCATAACTGTTAAGATATAAAGAGAATAAGTTA
The DNA here is from genome assembly GCF_015220235.1 of Choloepus didactylus. NCBI lineage: Eukaryota > Metazoa > Chordata > Mammalia > Pilosa > Megalonychidae > Choloepus > Choloepus didactylus. The sequence goes on along the minus strand of NC_051310.1, from coordinate 56,957,051 downwards.
AAAATAGCACTATTCAACTACTTTTCCAAAACATTCAAGACCTAGTATATTAAAGCAGTTGTAAATAAGTAGCTATCTTTCTGAAAACCTTTTGGCCATTTTGATAAAAGTAGAGTCTTTAGTGTCCTAAGTAATTTCTTAAGGCAATCAAAAACAGAAATTATTTTTCCTCTTAATATTTTTTCAAGGGCAAGCCATCCTAAGCTATCAATATATAAGAAGTTCAGGTAACTTGGGCCATAAAATTTAGTGTCTTAAGATGTTGTTGGTTACACATTCTCCACCTTTACAAAAAAGTCTGTCAATAAATACACAAAACATGTTTTTTCTGAATTTTCCAAGTACCCGAATGATGAGCACATTTTAAATGCATTTATAAATTATTATCATTAAGCACTTTTAGCAGATAGATCTTAGTTCCTTTTTCTAGACTATTCATTCAGACATACTACTATTTATCTTTGGATATGTGGTGTATAAAGAAAGCTATAAAACTAAACCATCCCAAGCTTTCATAATTCAGAATTTATTCCTATAAATAGTAACTCACTCATATTTACTACTAAGTGTAAGCAGGATTATCCAGTGGAGCAAAAGGTTTAAGTACTGTTTCTCCACACTCTAGCCTAGAAAAGAGAAGATATTCCTGAAAGGCTTTTGAGGAGCAGCCCCCCCCCAACACACACACACAAAAGAAGTGAGACAGAGGAAGAGGCGGATAAAAAAGTTACTCTCAAAACAGTGGTTACTGGAGAACAGATATAAAAAAAAAAAAATCTAATAAATGGAACACTATAATTCACACGAATCTTTGCCCTTAAAGGGTGAATCCACAGAAAACTCCCATTTCATTCTGCAACAAATAAGACCTTAACAGTAGCAGGTGTGAAGTCCCTTTTTGGCACCAGAAAAAAATGCATCACAGTGATGAAGGTGCCCTTCCAAAATACGTGGAGCTCCCTGTAGGTGGGCCTGTCTTCCCAGATCACTGCTCTGACTCATGTCAAGACTTCCACCCACAGACCTGCTAACTACCTCCCAATACTGGAAAGACAATGATGCTAACTGGAGCCCTGGAAATCCCCTCAGGGAACTACAAGATCCTAGACAGAAAAGTGAAGGCTGAGGGCACAGAAGAGAGGTTTTCATTGCTCTTCTAGATGAATCTCTAAGAGAAAAGACTTGGGCATACAGATGTAGTAAACTTTCAGAACCATGGTTTTAAGGTACCAGTATGATGAGCTTTTGATTACTACTTTATTTTTTCTTATCCTAGTTCCATAAGAGGGCAAGGCAGAAAAAAGGAGAAGTTTTGGTTAGGGGTGAAGAACATTTCATGAGGGCTGAAACTATCAGATACCTGCCGATCTCCTGGCAAACCCAACTGTAACTCATTCTTCAAGTCTTAACTTAAATGTCACTTCCCTCAGCAAGCCTTCCTTGACCTTATGCCACGCAATTACATTAAGTACTCTGCTTTATGGTCCCATAGCACCCTCAGGAGCCTTGCTATGGACTGAATTCTGTCCCTCCCAAAAAAAGATGTGTTTCAAGTCCTAACCCCCAGTCCTGTGACCGCAATCCTATTTGTAAGTAGGATCTTTGAAGAGGCTACTAGTTAAGATGAGGCCAAACTAGATTAGGGTGGGTCCTAACCCAAAATGACTGGTATCCTTATAAGGAGAGGGCATTTGGACAGACAGACAGACAACTGAAACAGAAGGAGAGAACACAGCCATGTGAATAGAGGCAGAGATTGAGTTATGCCGCAAACCGAAGAGCACCACGGATTGTCAACGTGCCGCAACCAGAACCCTGCAGACTTCGGGAAGCATGGCCCTGCCAACACCTTGATTTTGGACTTTAGCTCCTAAAATTGTGAAACAATATGTTGCTGTTGTTTTAATCCACCCAAATTGTGGTATTTTGTTACGGCAGTCCTAGGAAATTATGATAGGCCTTTACCTTCAATTTTACCATATTTCATTATCACTGTCTTGTCTGTTTTCCCTGTTAGAGAATAAGCTCCATGAGGGCAAGGGACCGTGGCTGTATTACTTGCCATTATCACACTAGCATCTGCTACATAGTAGCCATCTAAACTTTATTCATTTAAGTACCTATTATCAGGATATCTTTGAATTAAAACTTGAAGGGAATGGAGAAAAGTGCCCAGGGAACACTGTAAAAACAATTATGGTATAGAAAGACTGAAGGAGAAGGTGCCCTGTAACAAAGCAGATACTCACATGACCAGATGGTGATATACAGATTTGCAGAACTTGGGGAATTAAATGAACTTGAGGTTTTAACATAAGGCAAACTGGACCTGATAATTATAACAGATGTGTGCCATAGCTCCCCACAGTGCCACTGGCAATTAAAAAGTGGCCTCATTTAAAAGATACAAACCTGCTGGAAAGAGGTGTTTTAATGCCGTAATGTCAAGGACACACACACTGGAGTTGTCGCCCATAATCTGAGGATGGAGGCCTGATGGAAAGCATTTGGAGGCAGCAAGAATGAGACTATCAAGCAACAGCTGTGGGGATATAAGACAAGCTTCCTGGCCAAATAAAAAAAAGATGGATGAGATTATAAAATGGGCCTAGAAGGAAGATAGAATAGTGATGTGCCCACTTCGAGTGGATAAAAGCAGGACATCTGATGAATTCTCATCTTGCCCTACTGGCCTGTTTATCTTTCAGAAGGTAGAGTAGTGACAAGGGACACCCCTCCCCTAGACTTAAATCTGATAGGAAAAGAAGACATTGTTGGTAAAAAGCAGCCATGGGAACCAGGAGGAATTACCCACATCATTTTAGAGCCCAAGATATCCAGAAAGAGGAATGCTAAGTCTCATATAGATATGTACCTTAGAATTCAGGAAGATCTTTCATATATTCAGAAAAAGTTGGTCAAAGAAAGGCAGGCTGGAGCCCATGACTTGAGCATCCAGAAAAGAACATGACCCACATACTGACTGTGAAAAGTAAAGGTTTTACTGAAAACTTGCAAATTATCCCAAGATTGAAGAAAGAAAAAGCTACTCGAAGAGGAAAAGTGGCTTGCACAGAGAGCTTCCCATTAAGCTCAGATTTTAGAAAATGGGATATATCATAAGTGCTTAAATATGTATTTTTTTTTTTGGCTTTTATAAAGGGGGTTTATTTGGTTACAAAGTTTACAGTCTGAAGGCCAGGAAAATGTCCAAATGAAGGCATTAACAGTAGGGTATCTTCACTGAAGATGGCATCCAGAAAACCTGACGGCTCAGAAGGCACGTGACTGGCATGTGCTTGCTCCCAGGTTGCATTTCCCAATGGCTTCATGCCAGGACATTTCTCTCTAGGCATCTGAGGGTATTCTCGTAGTTTCTCCCAGGCAAACTCTGGAGCAGCAAAGTCAACTTTCAATGGCTGTCTTCAAAATCTCTCTTGGCTGCAGCTAACACCAGGGGTCCGCAACTCCAGGCATGTCTGAGCATCAGCGTCAGCTGTCAACAGCCATCTTCAAAATATGTCTCTCAGCTGCAGCTGTTCTGAGGTTCTTCTGTTTGTGAGCTGTTTTATAGGACTCCAGTAATTAAATCAAGGTCCACACCTCCATGGAAATTATCCAATTAGATGTTGTTTCACTCACAGTTGATTGAGTCACATTTCCATGGAAACACTCAGTCAAAGGATTCCAACCTAATCAACACTAATACTTCTGCCCCCACAAGATTGCATTAAACACATGGCATTGTGGAGGACATAATACATCCAAACTGGCATACCAGGTAATTAATGAAAAATGATATAACACCAAATGCCCTAGGATAGTATGAGGGATTTAACTCGATCTAAATTATATTCCCCTGATCTTTTTATCCCCTTTCATAGTTTTACTTTGAACTTACACATTTATTTCCATGTTTATTTGATGAAAGAATGAATGAAGTATAATGGGCTTAGAGAAATTATTAGTCTGGGAGTTTAGCTGTTGAAGATGTCTCCATTATATTAGAACATGTGGGAGTGCTAAGAAATAAGGAGGCACTAAAGGGGAGAACACCATGTGAATATGAGGTACACTATTTTCATTCAGCTTTATGTTCCCAACACAACTAGGACATCTTTGTTTCCTGAGGACTTCAGCTCTCAATTCTCTCTCTACATAATGTCTGTTAACAACAGCCAAACCTATTTTTTTATAAAGGGCTAAACACAAATAATATTACTACTACTGACCTCTGAAAGATGCCAGGCAATAGATTATTTTGTTTAAAAAACAAAAAGTTGGAAATATAAGGTGCACAAAACTTGCATTGTAACCTAGTCTCCTAGGCTGTGATTTAGGTCATGTTCTGATGGGGATGCATCATCCATGGTGGTATCCACAATAAGCACACACTTTTGTTGAAAAGGAGGGCTAATGTGACTAGAAAAACAAACCAATAGAGAAGGCAGAGGGTGATACCCAAAATGTCTGTCCTATCCTACAAACAGAGTGAGGTAGACATTTTATATATCTATATTTATACAGTATAATATATACTGTATATTGAGCACATGTGCCCACATCTGACACCTACAGTATTCTACTGAATCTATTAGATTAGCCAAACAGTTTTACAGGAAAAATAAATGTTTATTTTTAAATGGCACATTAGTCTAAATTAGAAAATCACTTTAACCATGAAGGAAAACATGCAACAAAGCACTATTTTTCAGGTGTCCACTTTGTTGGACATAACTTAGTCTTTAGAAACAGGTTGTTCTTAGGAAGTTGTTTCTTAGTTCATGTGTTCCTAAATCCAAAGTAACACTTTTTAAATACCAATATGTACAGAGGTATTGTTCCTTTTCCAGTCTATAAGAAATAAATTTTAGCTTTCTGCTATCATAAATAAGCTTAAAATGAGACGTCACTTCAATGACATCATAGACTGTTGATTCTGAAGCACCAGTTTAAAATGACTCCAAACAAATTCTAAAGCCATTGGAAGGTGGCAGCAACATACTTTTCCTTAACCCACAACTTTGTTCATGTCAAGGTCACATTAACCCAAAGTTCACAGCGAAACAGTGAAAAAGATTCTGTATATAACCTGATACATTTATAATTTGAGAAACAAAATATCAAAGATCATATAATATGCACTAAAGAACTTGATATTGGGATGAAAATGCTATAGAAATTGGGAAAAATGACAGAACATTGGGACTTCCCTGAGGAAGTGAGCATGTTGAGGGATGCATAGGATTTAGGAGGGGAGAGAGGAAAAAGAAAATAATCATATGGCAGTGGTAAGAGAATAAATAAAAATATTCAGAAAGGCATGATCATAACAGGGAGAAGAATCCAAAGAGGAGGGGACTAATTGGAGTTGGTAGCTCCTGATGAGGACCAGTGGGTTAATGAGGCAAGTCAGCTCATGAAGCTGCACTATGAAAGGGGTTTAGAAGCAAAGGGAGATGATTTTACCAGTGACACAACAGAGGAAAACAAGGGAATTAGGAAAGTTATCCTGGCATTCATAAGTGACCCTTAACAACAGAGGCAATATTACATCAGAGAAAGATCCCCCCCCCCAAAAAAAAACAGCAAATAAACCAAAACACAGAATTTTCAAAATTACTGAGACAGAGCATGCATTTAAACAGGAAGTATGATATGAATTCAATGTGAGTAGCTTAGGTTTTATTTTATACCATGTAGCATTTCAAGGCAGAAGAATTTATAATAAATAGGGATATTTCTTGCAGAACTAATTTTCATTAAATTATGTTTCCACATATAAGACTGTCCCATATTGTCCCATAATTCGCAGATATGGGGAAGCTTCACTAGAAAATTTAACAAACTAGATGAAGCCTACAGATTTTGCTTTACTTCAGAATAAAGGTGTTTAAAGAAGTACTTACTAAACTCACACCATGAGATTTTGATTACATTGGGATTTTGCAATTCAGCCCCTAAGTTAATATTAAGAAAGATGGCATAAAGGCCAATTGAATACTGGCTTGAAGTCAGACTGGCTGAGTTCATACCATGACTCTACCAACCTATAAACTCTTACCTTAGTCAAGTTACTTAAGCTCTGTAACCCATCATTTCATTTCTTTAAAATGTGAGGAATTAATGATGTTAAATCAGATGTTAGAACTCAAAAAATATTAGTTGCTATCATCCTCCTCCTCTCATTATCATGGGGAGTAGGTTTCTTTTAATTTGGTCTTTCCACCTGGTAAGTTAGTAGAGAAATTTATGCTTTAAGAGAATAAATGCAGAAATTGCAAGTCATGTTTTCTACTTTCCTTTTGTACAGATTCCTTTTAATTGACTTTTGTAGAAATTAAATTTCTTAAGAGTTCTTCTAAATTAAGAGGAAGTCATGTACATTACTTTTTTTTAATTTCATTTTGAAATATATTCAAAGTTATAGGAACAGTTGCAAAAACAATACAAACCCCGTACACAGAACTCCAGCATTCCCTGACCCCTCTCCCCTGATACCCCAATCCACTAACTTTAACATGTTGTCATTAAATATGTATTTTTTAAAAAGAATGAAAAGGGAAAAAGAAAATATAATAAAAAATAAACATGTATAAAGAATATCATAAAAGTTAAATCTCAATGAACTGAAATTGTTTAAACGTTAAGGAAAACAAATCAATTTTTAACTTCTGTTCAGATCAAGTCTGGAAAGAAAGGTAACAATTGTTAGGAATCAGATAGCTGTGTTTTCTCTATCTATTCTGTTAAACGGAATGATTGCTCAATGGTAAAGAGAGGAAAAGTGCTGGAGTAAAGGAACTTAAGGTCAAGCTAGATCAAGAGTATTTAAGAGCACCTTGTGATTCTAAATCAGTTCAGCTGTCCTGGCCCAGGTGTATATTCCAGGCGGTGGAGGGATTTTGGTGTCAATCAGCCAACCCCCATCATGGCTCTCTGAGGGGGCAAGTTAGCTGTGAGAAGCACCAAAACAGCTGGGGGAGGAGGAAAGAGCATTTGCTGTTGATACAGAAGTTAGGTTTGAAGACGTCAGACAGGCTGGAGATACTCCCATGGAATATGAATACACTACAGAAGAAACTGTGATAGGTGCTATAGCTACACACAAAGAGACCACCCAAACAAAACAGGATAAAAACTAGATAGGACTGCTGCTTTCGACTGTACTATGGCCATTCTTTTCTCATCTTCTCTCCAAATCTTTCTCCTCTCACCAGCTCTCAGCCCTTCCCAACTTGCCTAACCCAAATCACACTCCGCTCAAGCCACAGCTTTCATCCCCACCCATGTGTGCCTCATTTATAAATCTATAGTGCAGTGGTTCTCAAAGTGTGATCCCCTGACCAGCAGTGTCAGCATCACCAGTGAGCTTGTTAAAAATGCAAATCAAGCAAAATCTCTGGTGAGGAAGCCCACGCAGGAACGTGTGTTCTAACAAGCTGTCCAGGCGATTACTGTCTAGTTTACATTTGAGAACCACTATTTCAAAAGATTAGACATTTAGGAACCCATGAGAATTCAGGCACAACATCTTAACCCTTTTACCTACTGTATCTTTTTTAAATTATTATTTAACAATCACACTTTCCCTGAAATGTCATTATACAAGCAGTCTGTAATATGATTTTAATATCTAGGTAAACTCAAAGTGAAGCTAAATACCAACCTTACCTACTGAACTGCTGATGGGTTAACACTAAACCTTCCAGCCTGATGGGAAATCTCACATCACAGCTTCCAACCATGTTCTGAATTTTGAAATCAAGGAATCTGGCAGGGAACCCGAGCTTCTGCACCACGCGAGCATATTTTCTTGCTGCAAGTCGAGACTGTTCTTCACTGGGGAGGGGCAAATACATACAAAGATGCCTCAAGCACTAGGTCTTCCATACTACTTGTGCTGTATCTACACACTTCTTTTACTGTATTTTTACCATTTGTTCCATGTTTACCTTTCAGTGTTTACTATGACACTACAGACTTCATGAGAACAAGGACCTTCCTTCCATACTCTTGTTCTTAGTACCTAATAAAAGGCATGGCACAACATACTGTTGTTGAACTGACCCATAAATTGATTTTTGCCTTAATTTGCCACTTTTCACATACAACATACTTTTCTTACTTATTTTAACCGCTGGTAAATAAAACTAACTACTCAGCTGGTTCACAGGGTGTGTCGCCAGATCAGTGGCAGCATCACCACCTGGATACTTATTAGAACTGCAAAGACTCAGGCTCCACCTCAAACTTGCAGAAACTCTGGGGGGTGGACCCAGCAATCCACGTTGTAACAAGCCCTCCAGGTGAGAGTGATGCTCCCTGAAGTTTCAGAACCACTAAATTGTTCTAAAAGGGCTTGCTATTTAATAACGGGAACAACCACAAAATAAAGACACACACATACAAAGAAACCAATAAGAGGAGGTACGATATGTACCAATTAAGTGGCACAGTGTGTCAGGACTTGGTTCCTTATGGGACAAGTTGTCAAAACACACACACACACACACACACACACACACACACACACACAAATACCTCAAAACCTGCCCGATTTTTTTCAGGTTTTCCTATACAATTGCCATTTAACTAATAACCAACATAAAGAAATGCATCTGCACTTTGTGACTATTCTTCTAAATGTCTGTCCTGCTCCAACCCTAAACCCATGTCAGAAGAATGAAGTCCTAGATTTGAGGCTTCATTTTCATTAGCGACCTTTCAGCTCTCATTGCCAAAACAAAGGAGCTTGGCCACATTTTTGGTGAGGGTGGGAAGTGGTAAAAACAGCAACAAAAAACAAACATTCTTAATTTATGATTTAAAAGCAGGGAGATTTAGGTTGAAACTGGGACCAATATGGAAGGGCCATCCCTGCTATTGCCAACACTCATTTCACCATTCTCAAATGGGTATGGCTCCCAAACCACACGGAACACGGGGCAAAAGTCAGCCATGGCGGTTGATATCAGGATCCAAGATAAAAGAAGGTAATGAGGGCTAGTGTCACGAAATGCTTAGCATACAAGTGAGTAGCAGGAGTTGCCACACAGGGGCATCATCTGTGGGTGAGTCATGTGCACTCCATTCTTTCTCGTGGGTTGTCCCCATCTTTAAGTTGATAATCAGAAGCACCTGAGAGAAAAGCCATACTGACTATGTTGTTTTGCCTGGACCAAAGGTAGTGTGAGATGCATTATTCCCATCTAGATCCTTTCTAACACGGTTCTAATATGTGTAACAGACCAAACACCATTTATTAGACATCTACCAGGGGTCAGCCATTGCATTAATAATTTCATATACTTTATATCATTTAAGGTTGATTCTCCTCACCCACTTCCAAATCCTGAAATGTCCTTAGCAAGGCCATGTCCCCAAGTGAACAGTGAGATAAACTGTTTCCATTGTTAAAAAATACTTTTCGCCTAATCGACTCATTACATTTCCCATAGTGTTGAAGTTTAGGAGTTCAAAGTTCAAGAGTTTGCAAAGCCCTGTAGTTCCTTTTTAAAATTAGCTGTAAATAGCATGCAGAAGTCCCTATAGAAACCACTAATAAATATCTACATACGTGTTCATTGCACAAACATTAGAAAATGGAATTTTTAAGAATCTTGAAATCTCATCACCAGTGATAGCCACTGTTAAATACGATCTTTCCCTATGCAAACAGAAGTATCCCTCACCATCCAAATTCTTGTTATTCCAATTAAAGAGAAGAGATTTGGATAAACTTTTGGAGATAAGGCCAGTATGTCTTACTAACTCTCACAGCTCACCGGCAGAAACTCAAGAGCCAGATAGATTTAGATAACAAGTCTCTCTTGTTATCTGGACTCACTATCCAAGCTTTCACTATCAGATTTTAGGAATCTTAAATAAATTCAGATAGGAAAAGATACTTATGAATGTGAGTGAATGTGTGTGTTTGCTCTATGAGCACATTGTTAAGTAGAAGTTGGATAATAAATCCACAATAGTTGTCTGCTTCCCCTTCCCCAACTTAATACCATGTGACCATCCTTCCAGCTCAATATACTTGTGTGTCTTTTAGTGACTAAATATGATTTTATTATGACTTAATCAAAACCCTGTTAGATATTTAATTTTTTCCAGTTACAATATTGAAATGAACATCCTTGCAGACATCTGTGCACAGTTGTACAGTGATCTAGAAATGGGAGATTTCTGGGACAAACGATACACAAATCAACAGAAAAAAAAAAGTCCAGATATATGTAAAGTACTTAATATGTAAAAACAGGTGGGAAAAAATGGGGTAAGAATGGATTTTTCAATAAGTGTAGTGAGGCACTGACCATTTGGAACAAAAATTCTTTACCTTAAATTGAAGTAAAATTCTAGACCTGCTCTGCCCAATATGGTAGCCACTATCCAATGTAGTTATTTAAATTTAAGTTAATTAAAATTAAATTAAAAATTCAGTTCCTCAGTTTTATTAGCTACATTTCAAGTCTCAATAGCTGCATGTGGCTAGCATTACCACATTGGACAACTCAGATAAGAACACTTCCATCATCTAGAGAGTGCTCTAGATGAATCAAATCATCAAGTATCCTTTCCCCAGTACAAAGCATGGCCTGAAAAAGACCAACAAGAATATGGGGGTCAATATTTAAATAATGTTGTACATTACATCAAATGCAAAAACCATAAAGAAAGTCTGGATCTGGCTATAAACAAAAAATTTTTTTAAATTGTGTCCAAAAAAAATCATGAAATACCATAATCAATAACCGGGGGAAAATATTCACAGTATAAAATGGTGAAAATATTTAAATGCAAAAAAGCTATTAAGAGAAATATCTCCATAGAATATTGGGCAAGACATGGTAGGCAGTTTATATACTTATGGAAAGTTATTAATCTCACTAGTAAATCAAAGAAATGTAGATTAAAACAATTTGTCAAATAACGTAGCAAATATAAAAAAGAACATTAATATCCAGTGTTCAGAGGAGAAAATGAACACTCAGTACATTTCTAGAGGAAGAAGAAATTGGCACTTTCAGGAGGACAATTTGCGACTCATCTTTTAATACTTAAAGGCAAGAGCAGCTCTCCCACTATAGTTTTATGGCGAAAGGATCTACGTCAATCAGTATAGGGATTCCTTTGCATGATATCTAGGAAAGACAAGCCTTTTAAAGAGATGCCTCCTGAGCTAATGCTTAAGAATTATCTATCTTACCTCCTTTAGCAAGTTCTAGCCCATTTCCCCAAACTGAGGAAAATCCACAATAACTATTTCCCCAGGCTTATAACATGCTTTATTGTTAATGGGGGCACTGCAAGTCTGGTATAAAAGTCAATATTAGGGGGCTGGGTGTTTTTCAATCAAATATTGGTATTTCATGAAATTAACTCTTCAGCAAAAAAGAGTATTTGGCTCCGACTATGGGTTTTGGAACATTAATGCTGTCCTTCCTTGTTATACATATGGAACTGTTTGGCAGGAATGTGGGGTGCTTCCTCGTACCTTTTGGCTCCTGTGCAGACCATTTTCCCAGAGCTAAATATGAGGGCCGTTGTCCTGGGCTCTCGGATCCTCATGATGACAGCCGCAAACCTCTATGCACAGAAGGTAGAGGAAGAATTAGCCTCTGCTAGGAGTTAGCACTGTACCAGCTGGAAAGCTGGGCCGGCTGTGGAAACAGCCTGGAATAAGCTGAGATTGGGTGGGAAAACTAAATAACGTCTGAGTCTCTTCTCCCCACATGAAGACTACCTAACAAAAACAATTATAATTCTAAAATTTACTTGGGAAAAAAACAAACAAACAGATAATAATAATCATGACAGCTAAAATTTGAGTGCCCATCATTTTTCAGGCCCTATGCTAAGAACTTTCAGCTTTTGTTTCATTTATCCTCATGACAGAACTGAGTTGAGTCCATTATTAAGCCCAATTATTATTTCATGGGGAAACCAAGTCATAAAGAAGTTATTTAACTTTTAGAATTACCAAGTAAATGGTAAAGTTAGATTTAAAAACCACAACTGACCTCAGTCCATGTTTTTTACTTTGAAATACTTCCTTTTACTTTCAGACTGACTTTGAAAAAAGTAAGAGTGAAAAGTGTTTTGCAGGTGTGCCAAAAGTCCAGAATGTACCAAAAAGCACCCCAAATCTAGAGCAAAATGAACTGATAGGCATGCTAAGGATGGATGACAAAACCTTGATTTCTCAATTTCCGCTGGCCATAGCAGTTCTCACAGTAGGACCCCACACCAGCAGCATCAGCAGGTCCTCCAGGTGATTTGAGGCATGTGAGGGCTGAGAACCACTGGCCTTCCACATTGACATGTCATCAGATGACCTGATCCTCCTTCTGGTCCTGTCCAGACACTCTCTTTCCCTGCCGTGCTTTCCCCCGTTAAGCTGGGAAGGGAACTGTGATGGGCACTACATAAGACTACAAATTCCATGGGTTGGGGCTACTTCACAGGACCATAGATCACTTCCTGGTTGGACTGGCCATTTCAGATTTAAAGTGTTAACAGATAGTAAAGGAACCTTGAGTCGGCACTACAGAGGTGATCAACTCCTATTAATGTTTTCCAGGTGGTTACTAAAGGTAACGCTCTCATCTGGTATTCATTTTGTAAGATAGATTAAGTGCCAAGCCAGAATTTCTTTGGCTGTCAAGCACAAGTTTGGACAGATGATATATACCCAAATAAAATGACAGGAGGGCTGAGGATGGGGAAGATAAAATATGCTTAAAATGCCGATTGCTCAACAGTGTGATCAATCATTGGCCTTAAGAATCCTAACTTTTCATTCAGCTTGCTGGACCTGGAACTTGCATTTCTCTTCTCATCATACCCAGCCTTGCATATGAAATATAAAAAGAAAAGCTGTGTTGTATTTGAAGAATTCAGGTCACATTTAAATTCAGGTATCAGCAACACCATCACCACAGCAAAAACACCCATAAATGTTTGATGCTGGCAAGGCCTCTGGATTCCTTACTAAAGTGGCCTTTTTATCTAACTCCATAAATCCTCCACCAACCCACAACAGTGAACTTTTTCCCCAGTAGGGGCCAGGTGTCTTTTTCATCTTTGTACTCCTAAATACAGAGCCTGAAAAATCACTAAATGTTGACTGAATTAACAAATCTACTTCCCCTAAGAAGACAACCCTTTGAAAACATGATGCCTGGTCTTGGCAGGACACAAGAAAGAATAGATTTTACTAAGCTTTGAAAGGATTAAAAAAAAGAAAAAGCTCCCATTCTTACATTAATGAGAGAGTGAACTTTTAAGTGTAAAGTGTAAATTTAGCTTTCTCAAGAGAATCAGTAAGTGAAAATTACACAAGTGTCAGCTAAGTGAGACAACATTAAAAAAAAAATTATTTCCAGGAATGTGATAGCATTTTAAGAAAGTTAGGGCTCCAAAAGACATGCTTAAAATAGTCATACTGAAAAGCCTTTTTGAATGGCAAGGGAAAGATATGAACTTCTATGAACTGCTCAAAAATTGTTTTATTCAGAGAGAATGAAATTATTTTTTATAACTTTAAAACACAATGAGATTATTGACATTTAAAATAATTCATTTTGAATTGCCGACAGCTTTTCACTAACAAGTTTTCTTTAAAAAAAATAAAATAAAAACAAAGGAATGAATTAATATCATGATCATATGAAGGAAGGTAAATCTAAAGAAAAGCTAATTGTTGAAACAAATACAGAGAAATCTTACCTTTGGGTTATATTCTGCATTTTTTGCATGCAAAGCTATTTTCTTCAGATCCAATTTACAGGCCAGATTTACAGTGGAAACTATATTCCTGAAGAAATGAGCCAATTTATGAAGTTATACAAATATTAAAAAGTAAAAAATTAAAACTTATGAATTAACTTCCCCATTTCACAGGTCCTAAATTAATGGACTTCCTAGGGGGATAATTATTCTAAATATGAAATGCATAGCAACATGGTCCCTAGTAAAATGTAAAAATCCAAAAGTAAAGTACTAAAATAGGTTTTTCTAAAGTTTCATGATTAGCTGACTAAAATTAAGTTTTAAATCTTTTCAAAATTATGCCTCGAAATAGAAAGCACAATTCCAAATCAATTTGCAAATCAAATTCAATTTTACATCTTTATATCATTTGTGTTTATACAACCCTAACCACAATTTTCAGCAATTGCAGTGCTGTAGCAAAAACAGACAGTACTTCAAGAGCATGTACATTAATCCCTAACCCCTTCTCAGGAGATCAAGAATTAGTGCTCCATTGTATAGAAAAACAGACTGTTTAAAGCCACAGTACATTAATAACTGATAAAACCAGGAATACAAAAACTGAAATTCTCTTCCCTTCCTGTTGCCCTGACATTAGTTGTCTTCGCATTCAGGAACACAAGATATATACACATAAGCATTACTCATTATTAAAAAAAAAAAAAAAAAAAAAAAAAAGACAACCACCTCCCCGCCTCCCCAACTTACTGTAGTTGAGGCACAATTCCAGAACATTCTGAAACAGGGGTCATTGGTGTCATGGGAGTTATGGACACCAGAGGCATGGAGTCTGAGTTTGGTTTCTCAGGAGAGGGCTGGACTGAGTCAGTACCTTCAGGTTGCTGATGTGAATGGGAATTTAAGCTGTCCAGGCCAACGTCCTGTTTGCTGGGTAATGGCAACCTACTTTGATGACTTTGAGTTTTACAGTTTTCTTCGATTTCATTCTTGCTTCCAGTGACAGGTTGGTCTTTATTTTCCTGGGTAAGTTCATCTGGTAGGAAGCTGAGATCCACAGATGAGATATCACCAGATGGTTCTTTGACTTGTTCAAGATGTGAGCTACATGCCGTCTCTGGTTTGGATGGATGAGGCATGTACACATCATAATGCACAATCGGGCTGAAAAGTGGAGACCCAGGTGGGGCCAGGTCATCCTAGGCATTTTCCAAATCAGACAAAGAAAACATAAAAGAGAACAGCACGTTACACCAAAGGGACACCACTATGGCAGGCAATCAACGTGTTCAGTGTGAGGAACTGCTCAAGATATCTTAGGTATTCATGCCCTGCCTGTTTCCACAAAGTACCATTATAGTTATATTACAGGATTACAACACAATGTATAGCAAAAGGAAAGTGTACCTTAAAACTCAGAAAAAGCATCTTCAGGTTTTTCCTACTTTAGTTAGATCCCTAGCAAGTTGTCATGCTCTAAATCCAATTCGTAATAGAGGCAATTGAGCAAACATGCACTAAGTTGTGTGTACTTTGAAGTGAATAAATTTACTGTGCTCCTTAATTACAAACTTTAATTGACTTAAAGATCATTTAGAGTTTTAAGTTCATAATTTAAAGAGAAGAATAAGTGAAGGAAGTTTAAGATACAGTTTTGAGTGCTAATCAAACTCCAGTAAAGTCGAAACACTATTCCTTATAGCCAAAGTAGAGATAAGAAAGCATTCTAGTTACAGGAATTTACAGTAGGAAAATGTTATTGCAATTTAAATGACAAGGACACTTTAAATCAATGCGTTGTATTTTCAGTCCTAGGAGGGCTGCTCAACAACCATTACCCATCAACTGAGGGAATGAAGTGTGCAACTAAGAGAAGTAGCTAATGCAAAACTCATGTTTAAAACAGATTTGAATATTGGGTAAAAAAAAAAAAATCTATTACTTTGGTACATATATCACCACTTGTTTCACCCAAGTTGCAAGCTTAGCTTCTAGATTCTGAGCCCTACTTGCAGAATAAATCTCATCCCTTAGAAGATTTTACTTTTGATAGCTTTCCAGTCACAAATGGCTTGTGTTGCTTCTTCTCAGAGACAAAGCTACCTCAGCTAACATAAAGATGTCTGGCTAGATCCTGTTGAATTGCTCTGTCATTAATATACAAGCCCAGCAGATGGCAGGGGTGACTAATTATTCAAAGAAAACACTTAGAAAAGTGAAGTTATTCTCTTGAAATAAGATTTTTGACCTCTACTTCATTTTGAGTTATGTAATTAGCCTCTCCACTCCCACAGAATGGCCCTAAGAAAACTGAGGTGAGGAAAACGTTGCCCTGAAACCTCTCAGATCGTATCTTTGGCATTTCCTGTTACGGGTGAAAAGGATTTCATCAACCAACTTACACAAAAGCACTAATGCCTGAATGAGTGTCTCCCTCCATTCTCCCTTCACAGCATTTTAGCAAGGGACAAAGCCCTCACCCAGCAGGGAACTTCAGCAGGGAATCAGCAGGGAAGTCAACAGCAACAAGACATTGGAGGTGATACTTTTATGGCGAAGGAAACTTGGTTTCCTTCCAAGTTACCTCAGGAACACCTCAGGTGATGTGCTTATAAGGTGTAAATATATATTTAAAAAGGGATCTATTCACTGTATCTTTTGGCCTCCTACACGAAGAAATTTTTTGTTAAAACAGTTTTTGCAGAACCATCAACTCCCCTTTCCCAGAACTCTCCTGTGTGAACTCTCCTGATATTCTAAGTGCTATGGAAAGTCACTATTTCTACCTCAGCACAAATCATTGCCCTTTAAAAACAATCCCTTCCCCTCACCCCCACCCCCACCAAGGAAAAAAACAAAACTTGCTCTCTTGCTTTTCTTTTTGAAGACTCCTTCCTCTCTTTCCTCCTATACTTGACTCTAAAGGTTTTTTATTTTTTAATTAAAAAAAAATGAGAACGAGTGACACCTTAAGAATCATTAACTGAAAGAAGGCACAGGCGTCCCCAATTCATTGTGGCAAACCCAGGGACCACCAGTCCACCAGCTTTATTCCAGAGGGGCTTTATTCCTTGAGGCCTGTTGTTGGCATCAAAGGCAGCCATCCCTTGAAAGAAAAGCAACAGTGTGCCACAGAATAGTCAGTCTACGTTTGCCCCAGCAAAGCAGAGACCTGTTGGAACCAGAGCTGGAGGAATCACAGGCAACTCGGCATGCCCTCTTCTTAGAAGTGGGACCGGGCGTCTAATCTAGCGATTAAGCGCTTCACTGAATTCACACCAGACCGGGTTCGAGTGCTGGCTGGCAACCTTGGCCAACTATTTCACCTCTTGAAGCCTCTGTGTGAAAAAGGATACGCAAACCCGCTTCTTAATGCTACTCTGAGTTTAAACGAGACAGTGAAGGCAAAGCCCTTAGCGCGCGGTACTTGGCGCCCAGCAAAAGAGCAGGGAAGCCTTGCTTCCAGGCTCACCTGGGCGGTGCACTGGTCCAGAAAGAGCTCCAGGTAAGTCTCCTCCTCCTCCATGGGCGGAGGTCCACACATTAGGGGAAGGAGTATACGCCCGAGTAAGCCCAGCGCGGCGCAGAAGGCATTTATCAGCCCCGCTGCCCGCGCGCAGCGTGGTGGGGCCGGGCCAAGGGCTCAGGTGTGAGTGGGGCAGGGCGGGGGGCCCGTCTCCACGCTCCTGCACAGCGCGAATGAAAAAAGTCAGGGAGGTGGTGCGTGCAGAACACAGACTGGTCATTAGGAATAGAAGGTGGGCAAAGGGCGAGGGCTGAAAAAAGGCAGGAGGGAAGAGGCTCCACGCCAGTGTGCAATCGCTGCACTCCGCGGACACCTGGGAAGCGCCTTCCTCAGTCTGCCTTGGCCCCCCACCTGCAAATCTGGGGATTTCTTTTGGTACTTGCAAATGCTGCCTTTACCTCCTGAAGGCGAGTAGATCTCTGTGTAATAAGCAGAAAAGGTGAGCAGGTTGGACAGAGAGAAAATTAAGAATTTTTATTTGTGTGTTTTAAGGGAAAGTTGTTTTTCTTCTGAACACAGAGAGTAAAATTTGAGGAACCTACTTAGCCAGGTGTAGAATTTTTATCATTACTTCTCACCGCTTTTAAATCCTAGGTGGTTTTCCTCTAATCACAGGAATTTCAATCTAAAGCCACATACAAAACAATTTATTGCTACACTGTTAGGGTTGAGGCAGAGCAAGAAGATAATGCAAAACCAAATATTGAGTATGGTTTCCTGTTTCTTGAAATCATTATTTTAATTTTCAGTGCCTCAGCTTCCATGTGTAGAATGGTTCTAAAATATAATCGACACTTTATTTCCAAATGTGCATACAGACACACAAAAAATGTGTCTTTCCTACTAGACTATAAGCTTTCTGTGGACGGGAATTTTGATTATTTATCTTTATGTCTCTGTGCAGAGTTAACAGAAACTTAATAAAACTTGCTAAATGAAATTGTCCTCAGAATGGAGCACAGGAAACACATTACAGTGGAGACAGATTTTTTTCTAAGAATCAACTCACAGTAGAAATCTAATAGAATTTCTAATCAAGAATATAGGAAACATTTCGATAAAGTTGGGATTTTATATAATGGTTTATAATGCTATTGTAATTTTATATAATGATTTGTGTTAAATGAGATCATCTACAAAAAATGCTTATCACAGTGCCTGCCTCATACCTCAGTAAATATTAGCTCTTAGTTTCATTTCTAGACTTACAAAGTATCTCATAATATGTGCTAGTCAGAATTCCAAGATTAGTGTTCAATCAAATACTGATCTAGGTGCTTCTGTGAAGGAATTTTGCAGATGTAATTAATGTCCCAAATCAGTTAACATTAAGAAAGAGAGATTGTCCTGGGTGAGCCTTTCCTAATTAGGTGAACCCTTAAACAGAATGGGGCTCTTTATTGGGAGGGAGATTCAAGGCATGAGAAGGATTTGTCATGAGGGAGGGTCTCCATGGTTGGCTTTGAAGATGGAGGGGCCACATAACAAGGAATATGGGTGACTTCTAAGGGCTGAGAGTGGCCCAGAGTTGATAGCCAGCAAGGAAACAGGGACCTCAGGCCTATATCCCCAAAGAACTGAATTTGGCCAACAACACAAATAAGCTTGGAAGTTGAGTCCTCCCTGGAGCCTCCAGAAATGAATTCAGCCCAGCTGATGCCTTGATTTCAGCTTCGTAAGACCCTGAGCAGAGGACCATGTCATGCTGTGTTCAGACTTCTGATCTAGAATCGTGGGCTAATAAATGGGTGTTGTTTTAAGCTTCAAAGTATGTGATAATTTGTTATATAGCAATAGAAAACAAGTATAAGTTAAGAATAATAAACAGGGACACAAATTTGCAGTGATCTCCAATACAAATGATGTAGTAAATAGGGTAAAATGTTAATAGGCAAATCTGGGTAAAGGGCACATGGTTGTTCTTGATATTATTTTTATTTTTGAAAACTTTTTTGTTTGAAATTATTTCCAAATAAAATTTTAATGAGAGATTAGTTACTGTTTTTGTAGGAGTTTTCAGTTGTTTTGGTGGCAGTTAATTTATGCAAAAATCTTAAAACATTATATGTCTGAGAATCAAAGACTGATATGGTTTGTTTGACTTATAGTTCATTGGTAACATTTGTTGAATTCTTACTATGTGCCAAGCACTGCTCTAAGTTCTTCACATATATTAATTCATGTAAACCTCACAACTACCCTGGGAGGTAAGCACTTGTTTTATCCCCATTTTACAGTTGAGAATACTGAGGCACAGTGAGATTAAGTCACACAGCCGGTACCCAGAGTATCTGATTCTGGTGTCATATGCTAAATCTTGACCCTTATCAAAGAGCTGTATATGCCATTTCAAATGAGTAGTTTGCTTTCATTTAAACCATTGGTTAGTTTTGATTTTTGATTCTAACTTTTCTTTTTTCTTTTCTTTTCTTTTTTTTTTTTTTTTTGGCTTTGTAATTTATAATTCCTATACTTTGGTAAAACAAAACAAAACAAAACCACCTTGTTTCAGTTTGCTAAAGCTTCTGGAATGCAATATACCAGAAATAAGTTGACTTTTACAATGGGGATTTGTTAACTTAGAATTTACAGTTCTTAGGCCATGAAAATGTCCAGATTAAGGCATCAACAGGATGAAACCTGGACTCTGAAGAAAGGCTGCCAGCATCTGGGACATCTCTGTTGCGTGGGAAGACACATGGCCAGCTTCTGCTGGTCGTTCTCTCCCGAGTTTCATTGCTTTCCAGTTCTGGCTTCAGTGGCTCTTTTAGCTTCTGTGGGTCCTCGCTTGCTTCTCCTGGGGATTTTCTCTCTAAACTCTCTCTCAACTTTTTCTGCCTTTTATCTTCTCATAAAGGACCCCAGTAAAGGACTAAGACCCACCTTGAATTGGGTGGGTCACATCTCAATTGAAACAACCTAACCAAAATGTCGCACCCACAATAGTTCTGCCCCCACAGGGATGGATTAAAGAACTTGGTCTTTTCTGGGGTACATAACAGCTTCAAACCAGCACACACCTTATCCAAAATCTTCAACTTACTCTTTCTTAATTTACTATTTTAAAGATTAAATGAGTTGTATGGGAGTATGTGTAGACTATCATCAAGAACTTTGCATGTATAATTTACTGTTGTTAATATCTTTAAGAGAGTAATGTCAAGACAGATGCACCCATGCTAATGGTCTTGAAGAGTCTTTGAGAGGTCAGTTCTATGGAAAATATGCCTTTAATTCTTATTTTAACAGGCCCATCATCACATAAAATATTAAAATGAACCCACATCCCACATTAAATATAATTTTTAAAATTTAATTTCATTGAAAAAAATTTTACTGTGGTAACATACATACAACATAACATTTCCCATTTAACCCTTTCAAGTATACAATTCAGTGATGTAATTGCATTCACAATATTGTGCTACCATCACCACCATCCCTCACCAAAACTTTTCCATCAACTCAAGTAGAAAATTTGTACCCAAGAAGCATTAATTCCCTATTCCCCACCCCCAGCTCTGGTGCCCTGTAATCAACTTTCTGCCTCTATGAATTGGCATCACATTAAATATAATTTATATATGACTATAGAGGAGGTGAATTGCTTGTGGTTAGTTGATACAATGTCACATTTTGTAGAATTTAATCAAATTTACTAATTTCAGTTAAGGAATTTAAAAAATTTTGAAGCCAAATAGGTTTTTCTCAGCATTCAAACAATTTTCTTTGTCCCTTGAAAAACTCCTAGGTCCCAGGCACTGGGCCTCAGCCTTGTAAATGTAGTCACACAGCTGTTGGGGCTTGAGACTGAGATGGACGCACCGAGATAGAATTTCAGTGTGGAAAGGATGTTGAGATATGCTGTTTCACTAGGGGGTGCTCTTTCCGCTCCGTGAGGAGTTTATCTTCTGGTTTGAGGAGCAAATTGCTTTGGTGACCAGAGGACAAGGGGTTTCATGCATCTCCCAGATGATTAAAAAAAAAAAAAGGTGGCTATTTCTCTGTTAGCAGAACAAAGGGTGCTTCCAAAAAATAAATAGGATTAGTCACTGTACCAGTCAGTGCAAATATATTTGTACATATTTATACAAGGAGGTTCAATTTATAGTGGCTAAACTACCAGAAGTTCTTGTAGAATAACCCACATTCATATCACCTGGATGGGTGTGAAATGTAAGGGACAATGTTGCTGCCTAGGAAAATGCTGAAAAGCAAGAATTTGAGCAAGTGTGATTAGGTTTCTTGAGGCTGTGTTAACAGAGAACATTTTTTAACCCGGTGGCAATTTGCTAGATGCAAGCTTCTCTTTCTCTTAGGAGCCATGAGCATTTGTTGCAATTAATCCCTACACTAAGCTGTCAGTTTCCTGACAGGGATTTTATACTGAAGAATATGGAAGTGGATTGCATCACTCAGCGGTCTTTTTTCAGATTCAAAATTCAATAAATTCTTGTCCCTTTAGTAATCTTTTGGGAAAAAACAAATCCCACAACAATTCATCTTCTCCCTTTTTTGGTGGACATGGGGCATAAACATCTGCATCTGGGAATGATCCTGTTTAAGGGCTTAATGGTGGAGGTGCAGAAGCATCCTCACGATCATTAGTCTCCATAAGCTTGGCTTGCTGACCTCAGTTCCCTGAAAATCTTGAGTCTTAATGGCACCACTGTTTTCCCCTGGTGATGGCACAGTTTCCCTTCTCAGGTGCTACTGTTGACTAGATGTAGAGACTACTTGCTGTATTTTAATTTTCTCAGGAAAATGACTCAATTTCATTTAAAACTAAAGACAAGGATTGAAATTTCACAAGTTCCTTTTTCTCTTTTGACTAATTCCTATTATTTTCTTTCTGTTTGAATATCTCCCTTCAGAGTGTCTATAATAAAGAATACATTATTTTAAAAGCATATTATACATGGAATGTGTTATTTATGAGCATTGTTTTGGCAGTTGATACATAGAAAGAGAACTGAATCGATCAACACTGATTGTGGGCAGGAGAGAGTTGCTCTATCATTTCCCAAACTGAGCACATCCAGGGAAGTTGGATCCCAGAAGGTCCAACCTGCTCCCTGCCACACACAGCATCTGTGTAAACAAGAAGATTACATTTTCCAATATTTGCTTGGTAAAATATGTAAAAGGATTTCAGCTGCTGTCGTTGCAGTGAACTCCGCTTTGTATACACCTTGCTTGAATCCTTGTACGTGCCTGCACTTGCATGCTGTATAATTAGAGCAGAGTTGGGAATGATATCCTCCCCCCCCAGCCAAGAATTAACATTAAAAAAATTTAATTCTGATAGACATTCTCTATTTATTATGCAAACATTTATTATGCAAACTCAAATAAACTTCTGAGATTGCAGCTGTTTATCCATCTGTGGAGGGTTTTCCCCTAACTGGGAAATGTAAGAAACAATGCCAGCTTTTTAAAAATTAATTTTATTTACAACACTCAATATCCACCAAACCTATATTCCCCCTCTCCCTCTCTCTGGTAACTTTTAAACAATGTTATTTCATTCATGGCTTAGGTATCAAGTGGAAATAATTTTTGCAGTTGTGGAAAGATAAAATCTGCCTTTGCTTTGATATACACTGATACATATTAGGAGGCAGTAGAGTAGAGAGGTTGAGAGCCTGGGAATTCGACCCCAGGGTGAATCTTTGCTTAATTATGTACGAAGACTGTGACTTTAGTTAGGCAAGTTATTTAATCTCTGTACACCTCAACTTTCTCCCCATGAAATGGAACTAATAATAGGTCTGTCCTAGAGTTGTGGTAAAGATTACAGGAGATAATCTGTAGCATTCTTAACACACTGCCTGCCACATAATAAATGCCTGTCAATGGGGTGGGGTTACTAGGATTATTATCTGTAGCCAGGTGGGAGTGCCACCAGCTCTCAATTCCAATAGTGAAAACCTTTTCAGAAAACTTCAGAGTGAACCATCTGTCAAGAACCTTGGCACTCCAGTGGGCGACTTTACAAAATAGCCCACGGAATTTTGGGGGGTTGGTGGTAGATACGGTGTATAGAGAGAAGAAACAGCACTCCACTGGAGATTGCCATGACTTCTGCAGAAGGCCTTGGAAAGAAATCACCTTTGGGAGGAGGCCTGAGGCTGAAATGAGTCAGCACACCTCCGCGTTTCCCCAGAAGTCTACAGCCACTGAGTCACTCTTCCCTTAAACCCAGCATTCACCCATCCCCCATCCATTTTTCCCCTTCTATTTTAGAGCCAAGTCAGTGCTAAGAGGTACAATGGGAATAATAAAATATAATTACCATGATGACACATCAGCAAGTGATGTTCTCTAAGGAAAGGAATTCTCTTTTGGATATACTGTACTGACTCAGGACCACTGACTGGCAAATCTCCCAAGTTATGCTTCTTGCAAGTTAACTGAAGTAACTGTCGGCTGAAATGTCTTAGGCGTGACCAAGGAAAGATTCTCTGCCTTAGGAGAAGACCTGAGCATGTCACTGCTGATATCGTTGCATAAGGGGCCACTCCATTCCGAATATTTCCAAACATATCTCTGTGTTTTATTTTAAGATGACTTACCTGTCATTTTTTTTCTCCACGTATTCACTCATTCATTACTCGGTGCAAGACACTCTTGAGATCATATGGAGGATACAGAGATGCCTATCTTTAAAGAACTTACAATCTAGTAGGAAAGATGGATTATAAGAATAAAAACAGCATTTATTGAGGACTTTCTATGTCCAGGCACTGTTCTAGGTCCTCTAAGTCTTTTTTTTTTTTAAGTTGTTGCTCTTTTTAATTGAATAAAGTAAGAGTAGGACAGTGCCCCAACTACTGGACGTATTCGAAAGCAAGGGAAAGAAAGCCACAAAGTTAGAGCCACTCAGATGTTCTGAAACTACCTGGAGAAACTTTATTTTCCTCCTAGTGTCTTTGACATCCGCCAGGGAGGGGATCGCCAATCTAAGGGCGAAGCTGCAGATGCCCATTGTGGGGGAGCACTGGCTCTGAAGGTGGGGGAGGAGGAGCAAGAGGCGGTCAGCACCGCCCCTGTTATCCAGGCCTCCATGCACCATGACAGTTGGTTTTTTAGGGAGGTCATGCTCATCCCGGGAACAGGGTATATCTGGAAAGAACTGAGAGTTTTCTTACTCAGCTGTGCTGGTCATGGAAGAAACCGTTGGCCAACTGGGGCTGGGACTGGATACAAGTAGTGCGTCCAATCAGCATGCCCACCAAGCAGTTCACCTGGGACACAGCCTGCACCACACTGCTGTAGTCGTTGTCGCTGCCCGCCTTGTTGCACTCGCTGAGGGCGAAGTCCAGAGTGCTGCATGCCCTGCTCCCCTCCTGGTTGGCGTTGGTGGGCAACTGGGAGGTGATCCTCTAGGCATGGCGGCTTGCTGGGAGGCTGTGCCCTCTGCCCGGCTCTCCGTCACTGCCAGGGCCAGCGCAGTACACAAAGCTGGGCCATGGTCTGCTAGGATTTGGGGCGGGAAGCCGACTTCTCTAAATCTTTTTATCAAAACAATAATATGAGCAGATGTGATTATCATCGCAGTTTCAGAAGATGAGGAAACCTAGGCCCAGGGAAGCTAGGCAATTCTGGGAGAGATAAGCCATGCATACAAATACACAAATAATGATAACACATAGTAGAATTCAGTGAAGTGTCTTGGCATTTTCTGGGAGGAAAGATTACTTCCTGTGGATAGGCATCAGGGCAGCCTTCACCGAGGAAGTGGCAATAGAACAAGGTCTTGAAGAGTATGTGAGGGCAACTGGTAAGCAACAGCTAAAGCGAAGGCACTGAGAGAGATAAGTACAGGGGTTTGTGTGCTTTGGTGTGGCTGAAGTATAAGGATCCTGAAAGGGAACTTGGAATTTAAGATGTGGGTCATATAATGAAGGGCTTTGAATGTCAGGTTAAGAAATTTACATTTCATTTGATGAGAGTTGCATTTTTTAGAAAACTAAAGTGCTCCAGAGCTGGCAGGAGGTAATATGGGTCAGAATTTGGCAGAGGCAATGGGGATGGAGAGAGCAAGTATCTTGCTGGAATTCAAGAGACTTGGTAACTGGTAGATTCTCAATCTGACTTAGTAAGTAGCTTTATTCATACTTTACCTGCTATCGTTTATGCCTTTTTGTCTTCTGGGCTGCACAACACCCACGCTTTAAATGAACTACCCCATGTCTGTTGGCTGCTTGTCAAGTTGGATTATTAACTTGTTCCTGGTCATCAATCTGTGCTCTACTTTGAGGACTTTCCTTCCCTGAATCTTAGCACCCCTTCTTTTGTCTTCTCTGCCCCGGTTCCTCTGTGAGCTGACATTTGACGCATTTTCAGTATCCTGCAGTCACCTCTCCTTGGTGCTGTCCTGCCTGAGCTGGGAGCAGCAGGCAGGGTTTCAGGGCTACTGTGCTGGCCTCTTTCCAGCATCCTATTATAGATCCTTTCTTAGTGTTTGATGCTCAATATGGCGTAGAGGTGCCATTGATCAAGCTGAGACTTCTCGAACAGATGCAAATCTTAGAACTGTATAAGAAGCTGGGCATTGCCAATGCCCAGGAGACCTTTAAAGTGACCTGAGTCTTCAAGCCTCATTAGCGGCAGGTTCTGTGGTTAGTTTCCCAAAATCACACTGACCCTTTTGATTGGCTTTCTAATATTAGACCAATGGGAGTAAAGGAAGAGGAACCAGGATTTACTCAGGGATTATTCAAAGCCAGGTATCCTGTAAGGTGCTTGGCATATATTATCTCAGTTAACCTCCACAACAGAACTGAAGCAGGTATTATTATCCTCATTTTACAGACGAGGAAATTGAAACTCAAAGCAGTTAAGTAACTGCACAAGGTTACACACTGCAGGTGATTTTCCCAGATATCATGCTGCCTCCTACATAGAAGTGGTTTTTTTGTTTGTTTATGTTTGTTTTTTTAGTGCTAGTAAGGCAACAGAATTCAGTTTTTGGTGCATGTGCAGGATTTGCCTGGTGCCTGCTGGTTTCTGACATCGTGGCTGACACTGTACGATGATTTTTCTTTTGGTCCCTCCTACAGCTGAGGCACTGATGTAGCAGCTTCAAGAATGTCTGAGTACCTTACCGGCTGCTCAACTTGTGCTGTTTCCCAAAGGATCAAAAGCATATTTTAGCTTCAAGTTGCAGGTTTCTTGTTGCATCCCTAGGTTTGGTTGTTTTGGAAAGAGTGAATAAAATGGGCCCTCTTCTGTAGCCTTGATGATCTACATAGATTCTGGGAAAGGAAATGGCTTTGATAAAGGGTGGTGAGTGGTACTGCCTGCAAAACCCATGGTGTTAGGGCTGCTGTGCACACCCTCTGCTTTCCAAACCTGGGCCAATATCCTCAGGAACCCAAGCCCACTGTCTGCCAGCCTTTGTTTATGCTGTCCCCCCCATCCGCCATCATCCCCTCACTGCCACCCCTGCTGCCATCTTCCTTGTGCTCAATCTCAAAATGTCTTCCACTCTTCTTTCTGCAATTCCAAACCCTAAACTTCATTCAAGGCTCAGTCCCAGCACACTTCCTCCATTAAGCTTCTCCTGACCCACTTTCTCTATCTGAATTCCTGTAGCCAGTTTGATTATATGGTGCTCTACCTCAGTTCTCATTCTGATTCTGTGTCTGTGCTTTATCACTTTAATTGATTGTAGCCTCTTAGAGGGAGAGTGCGGTCTTCCTTTTGACCTTATGGTGCCTGGTAGAGTACTAGGCACACAATGAGGGAATTAATTAATTAATTAATTATTGATTGAATCCCACATTTTGGATCCATGTTCTTTGAGAGGGGATGGGATTAAAGGGCTGTCATTCTGCAAACAATAGAACCATGTAAACTCCTGGAGGGAAATATACCAACATTTTCACAGGAGGTATCTCTGGGTACTGAGCTATCAGTAGTTTTAATTTCTTCTTTGTACTCCAAATTTTATATAATGAGCAAGTCGTACATGAAGGACTGTTACATTTTTATTTTTTTTCCCATTCCTATTTCCATCTTCTTGAAGTCCATGGAGATACGGTTTTTGATTAAACCATGTGCTTCAAGATCAGGAATCTTGATTCTCTTGTCAGATTTGCCTCTGACTTTTTGAGTGACTGTCTCAATTCCCATTGCTTTAGTGTTTCCATCTGTAAACTTCGCTGAGTGATAAAGAAACACGTGTCATCTGCCTTCTTCCAGAGCTGCTTGGCATTGGATGAAGAAATGTTGCAAAATCACTTTTAAATCACCTGGTAAAAAGTTACAGACCCATGTTATTTGGCTGTGCCTGCCCCAAATCTCTGTGTCCGTCCAACCTCTATGTAACTCGGTTTTATAGAACACTTTTCTTGGGGGCTCAGCTCTTTGTTCAGAATTTATTAGTCTCAAAATTACTGTTGTAAAGAACATTGGAAATCTCAGGATTCTGGGATGCAGAATAGTGCTGTGGCTAAGAAATGGGCTTTGGACTCCGTGTCAATTGCCAGCTGCTTGACTTTGGCCAAGATGCTTGATCTTTCTGAGCCTCAGTTTTCCCATCTGTAAAATCAGGATAATAAAGGTAATTGCCTAGAGATAATGTTTAAACCTTTTAGCACAGTACCTAGGCCTACTCATGGAATTAGTAAATTGCAGATACATTTCTAGATCACAGATTATCTTGCTAAAATGTAAAGTTTGCCTCATTCTATGCTGTAAAAAAGAACTGAATTGTTTTTTCCACTGTGTTTAGAATATGGCACATATTCCTGAGCTTGAAAAAGAACACTGCTCGAAACCAAACTTTTTCAGCCCTGGAAATACTGTGTATCATTGAACTTACCTTTCCCTTTCTGTCTTTGGAAATCCTCCCGAGCTTCAGATCTTTTGTGCAGAGTCCTCCCTGATCTCCCAGCCTCTATCTGATCAGTTTTTCTTCTGAATGCCCACACCACATCGCTTTAGCCCAAATTGGCCTGTACTTCAGTAAACCTTGTCCTATATTTTATTATTTAGAACCCCTTTTAGATTGTTCCCTCCTTGAGGAATGTTTATTCACTTTTTCATCCAGTCAATGCCTAATGTGGGATAGATAATCTTTCATAAATGGCAGTTCTATAGCTTCTTAGCAGCAACATCTTGCTTATAAAGGAGGTAAAAGGGGGGACTAGGAAGGGAATATACCTGTTCCTTCCTTCTTTCTATCCCCCATCCCTGGTTGCAGAGACAGGATTCTTAGGTCTCTGTCTGGAAGCTTGACCAGCCTTCCATAGTCAACCTCTTTTTGCTGAAGAGAAAATGGAAATCAGTCATGATTCAAGTGCAATCACACCAGAGGCAGGCCAGGTCTTATGAGTCAGCATGCAGTAAACTAAGCTCATCTCTTCCATTACCTCTGAAGCCCACGAAGCAGCAAACTCATCGCTGCACAGAGAGTAATGAGCATCACATCAAGGACAGAGCTGTCCAGATTGTCATGGGGCTGCTTTTTTGGGGGATGATACAATGCCTTCAATTGCCTATTATTTATACTCACTGACGGTGAACCAGGAACACCCATTTGACATTAGTAGGGTGAACCAGATGTTTCTACTTCTCCGGCTTGCTGATCTCATCTGTTCTTTATGATTTCATAAAAATTGTCTCAAATTCCCATCCCTT
Organism: Choloepus didactylus; assembly: GCF_015220235.1. Lineage (NCBI taxonomy): Eukaryota > Metazoa > Chordata > Mammalia > Pilosa > Megalonychidae > Choloepus > Choloepus didactylus. The sequence goes on along the minus strand of NC_051310.1, from coordinate 56,928,130 downwards.
ATGCAGTAGGGAGCCCAGACACTTTCCCAATAGTGCCAGAATTTCTTCCTGGTGGGCATGTGGAAAGAGCCTATTTTGCCTCCGCCATTAGTGTCTGCTTCCACTGTCTTCTTCGTGGACCTCTTCCCTCCTGTTCCTTCAGCTCCAACTCCAAAAATAACTGTGTTTTTCTGATGCAAAACAGTTTAATGATCTTACTCTCCCCCCAAACTAACCAGACTTTGCCTAGAGGTCCATCTCAATAACTAAAAAGTCCATTTAGGATGTTTGTAACAAAGATAGGTCTCTGAGGAGAGACTCTATGATCAGCTCTGGGAGTAAAAACCTTTTTCTCCCTTCATCAATAAATTAAATGAGATAATTTATTGATCCAAACATTGTAGTGAACTAGTTTCTGTTTATTTCCAGATGCATTAAAAAAAATTCCTCCTGCACAAGATCTATTTGGAAGTGAACATAGGTTGTGCTTCATAGGCCAGGAATGGACAGTTTATGACACTCTTCTACTGGAAGATGCACTAATACATAGGCATTCTTTTCTGCTGGGGAAGAACAAGGCCTCCGAATCCTTTTCTGCAGAGTTGATTCAGGCTGACATTATTAGTCCATTAGAGTTGACAGGAGTGATGAAGCTAGTTTGCCACCACTGTTCTAGATAGTCTATGGAGATGTTTTATGCTTCTGGTGATTATTTCCATTTCTGTTCATTAAGAGTTGCCAGTTTGGGGAAATGAATAATGAGTATGAAGAACATGATCTCTGTATCAGAACAGACTGGGTTTTGCTATGGTTACAAATGACCCTCAAATCTTGGTGGCCTGCAACAAGGCTTTATTTCTTGCTTATGCTTCCTGTCCTTTGAGGATCAGCTGCAGCTCTGCTGCATGTCACCTCCATTCAGGCATTCAGGCTGCAGAGCAGCCCCTGTCTGGAGCATTGCTGGTCTGGTGGCAGAAGGAAACAGGACATGGTGAACCACATACTTAAAGCTTCTGCTTGTAATTGACTCAGCATTTTCACTCACATTTCACTGGCCACACCTAATGTCAGTGAGGTGGACAAATATAATCCTCCCTGCAGGGTGGGCAGCAAAAGCTGTCACATGGTTTACCTCAGGTACCTATTTTTTTGGTATTACTTTTAAATGTCTGAGAAATGAAGTGAAAGAAAATGGAGACCTTGTCTAATTATCAAATTTTAATGGCTATTCTTTATTCTTCTTACCATATATGGAAGAACTCTTATTATGAGATATATATATTTGATGTGGTTAATATCAGAATCTTTGCAATGTCTTTTCCACAGCTGGGATGTATTAGTTTTAACAGAAGGCTGCTTAATTGTCAAAATGAGGTATATTAATACAGACTAACATAACCATCTGTGCTTAAACCCTAACGCTAATTATCCAATGCAATAGTGTTTTCTTTTATTTACCTTCATAGCAAAGTAAGGTAAAACTAACAGTATTACCTTCATGAAACATATCCCTTTTAGCCTTTTAAAATTGTTATACTCTTGTATATATACTTTTAATAGAAAAACAATCTTTTCACATTGAAATACATTAAAGCAGATATAAAAATTCTCTGTAAAATAAACATGCTGTGATAATTATCCACTTAATCCCATTAGTGTAATAGTTTCAGCCTGTGACATATGGCAGAGTTGCTAAACTGTGTTTGGAAGAATATGAGTATAGAAGAATGTTAATAGATGTTACACTAAAAAGGTTTATTAATTCAAGGGTTCAGGCAGTGCTTGGTTAAACACAGTAAACAGTTTGTTTGATGTCTCAGAACCTTAATAATGAATTATTAATGTACGAACCCTTTTTTTGGTGGGGGAGGGGGTACTGTTCTTCAGAACACACTTTGGGAAATGCTGAGTCACAGCTTTTAATCCGTGTGCGGTGGGAACCTCTTCCATTTCACTTCGGCCTTCCAGACCCATAACACCCCCTTCAGGCTCTGTCATCACTGAAACTGCTCAGTGCCCTAATTAACCAGTGTAAGCATCCCTTTTCTGGCCACATCCTGCTGTGCTACCAGCCTGCTTTCTACCAGTCCTATTGCAACCATTTTTCAACCTCACTGGAATGCCAATTCTTTGAGTCTTCTCTTTATTTCCAATCAATAAGTCCTCTATTTTCTTTACTTCCCTGTTTATCTACCTCCCACTGCATGATACATCATTTTAGTAACATGAACGAACCCCTTTGCTATCCTGTCTCTTAGTTGAACCTAGAAAAACCCAACTGTGGATGGATCCAACTTTTGCTCCCTCTGGACCGTGTTGGAGAAAGCCACATGTTCACTAACCTCAAATAGGCCCTTAACATCTGACAATCCTATTACATTTCTCTGTTTAGTTCACTTCTTATTCTCTCACTCCCTGTGATGACTATTTCAAACCTTTTTCACATTCCATGTTCTATAAATACCTCTCTCCGTTCCCACTCCATGCCCTACCCACCTAGCTTCTTTATAGAGTAAAAGTGTGCCTGGTGTTCCCAATCCTACAAACCTTCTACAACTACCCCCAATCTAGTCTCCTTCTCCCATGTTGTGACAGTGGGAATGTCCTTCCCTCTAAGAGAAAGCCCTCTACGTGTACTTTGGCTGTCATCATTCCCTCCCAACTTTCAAAGGATGTTACACTATTGGTTACACCTTCTCTTCTCAACTGATCTTTCTCATCAACCATCAACTTTACATATGCTTAAGTCTTGCCCGTTAGAAAAAGATAGGAAAGAAGGAAGGACAGGCAGAAAAACACCCCCTAGACATTACATCCTCTTCCAGTTAGTACCTCCTATTTATAGTCAAAATTCTCACTGTCTCCATTTCCTTTTCCTCAATCTGCTCCCACTTGGTTTTTTAAAATTTAAATTGATATTTAATTTAGATACAGTGAAGTGCACTAATCTTAAATGTGCACTCAATGAATTTTTACATATTTATACACCCCACGTAACTACCAACCAGATCAAGATATATAGAATAAAAAAGGTAACCACTCTTCTCAGTGTTCTATAACTTGAAATTTCACTCAACAACACATCCTGCAGATCACCCTGTAGCAGTATATTGAGACCTTCTTCACTCATTTGCAACTGCCTGGAACTTCATTACGTAGTTGTACCATCATTTGTCAATATTCTGCTGATGTTCTTTCAGACTGATTCCAGTCTTTTGCTATTAAAATAGTGCTGCAATGAATGGTTTTGCATAGAAGTCATTTTGTATTTTTGCCAATGTGTTTGCTACAGATTCTTAGAAGTAGAATTATTGGGCCAAAGGTTAAATACATTTGTAATTTGAGTAGATATTGTCTAATTTCTCTCCATAAAGTTTTTCCATTTTGTGTTCCATTGAGGGCACCTGTTTTTCTGTAGCCTTGTTAACTAGATACATTGATAAGCTTTTGAATTTTATATGTATGTCTTTTATTCCTCTTTTTATTTTCTTGTAGCTTTATATGAGGTATAGTTGACATACCATACACTGCACACAGTTAGATGAGTTTTGCCATGTTTATACAACCACGAAATCATCACTACAAATAAGATAATGAACACATCCATCTCTACCCAAAGTGTCTTCATTCCCCTTTGTAATTTATTCCTCCTTCACACCTCATTCCCAGACAACTATTGATTGCCACTATAGGTTATTCTAGAACTTTAATAACTGGGATCATTTGGAATATACTCATTTTTTTCTGGTTTCTTTCACTCTGCATCATTTTGAGATTCTTTCATGTTTTTGCATATTTCATTGATTCCTTTTTATTGTTGAGTAGTACTCCATTATATTAATATACTATGTTTTATTTATCTGTTCATGTATTGATGGGCATTTGGTTTGTTTTCCAGTTGTTGACTATTACTAAAAATACTGCTATTACCCAACACATTCCAATGTAATTTGGGCAGAGAATAAAAATATATTTGTAGGGCCCCCTGAGGAGCTGGGGGGAAATACTGAGGTGTGGGGCTTCCTCACCTGGATTGTTGCTGACATTCTCACAAACATTGAGGACCGGCGGTTTGATGTGCCAAGCCTCCTATCACGGGACTTGCCCTTATGAAGCTCGTTACTGCAAAGGAGAGGCTAAACCTGCTTATAATTGTGCCTAAGAGTCTCTGCCTGAGTGCCTCTTTGTTGCTCAGATGTGGCCCTCTCTCTCTAGCTAAGCCAACTTGGCAGGTGAACTCACTGCCCTTCCTGTTACGTGGGATCTGACTCCCAGGGGTGTAAATCTCCCTGGCAATGTGGGCTATGACTCTCAGGGATGAATTGGGACCTGGCCTCATGGGATTGAGAACATCTTCTTGACCAAAAGGGGGATGTGAAATGAGATGAAATGAAGTTTCAGTGGCTGAGAGATTCCAGATGGAGTCGAGAGGTTACTCTGGTGGGCATTCTTATGCACTGTATAGATAACCCTTTTTAGGTTTTAATGAATTGGAATAGCTAGAAGTAAATACCTGAAACTATCGAACTGCAACCCAGTAGCCTTGACTATTGAAGACGATTGTATAACAGTGTAGCTTACAATGGGTGACAGTGTGTTTGTGAAAACTTTGTGTACTGCACTCCCTTTATCCAGTGTATGGATGGATGCATAGAAAAATGGGGACAAAAAGCTAAATGAAAAATAGGGTGGTACAAGGAAAATGTTTCAAAAATAGATTGGGTGTTGAATGCACAACTGTACGATGGTACTGTGAACAACTGATTGTACATTTTGGATGATTGTATGGTATGTGAATATATCTCAATAAAATTGAATTGAAAAAATACTGCTATTACCCTTCATGTATAAGTCTTGGTGTGGACACATGTATGTTTATTTTATTTTTGCTCCCTTCCAAAATCTCACTGAAACAACTTTGAAGAGTTTTGTTTCTTTTTTAAAGCATAAGACCATATGTCCAAAAAGAATTGGAAGAGACAAAGGCATAACAATTGATAACTGGATAAAAGATAGGTGAGTGAAAGCTGACTTGGCAGATGTGAGGAAGGTGGATCCTAAGCAGTGAGTGGAGAAATCCAAGAAGTAACCTAGTTTCTACTGTAGAATCGCCTGAAGCTCAGAAACTGGGGGCAAGAGGTCAGTTGGCAAGAGATAGTCTGCATGTAGGGGTAAAAGTGAGGCTAAAAAAATACGAGGATTGTCTGAAAGTTCTTTACAAGGTAGTTAGATTCCCAAATCCATTCCCTGTCGCTGCACGGACAGGAGATTGTCCCTTGTAGACTCATTTTCAGGAGAGGTAAAAAGGAGTATTTAAAAACTGCAAACAGGCAAAAATCAGGGTAAGGTTATAGTACTAAAAACAAGGAGATCAAGAAAATGTTTATGCTGATGGCCTCCAGCCCTCTTCCATCATTTGACTCCTAGATTTACATCCTCTGGTGGATGTAAATAGCCTAAGAATAAAGACCAAAAGATGCTGACATTGAGGTGCCCCAAGGAAATGTCCCAGCCAGATCACTCTATACCACACACTTAGAATTTCTAGTCAGACTTTTTGTTGTACTACTGTTAAACATTGTGCTAGTTTGAATGTATTATGTCCTGCCAAAAGTCATATTCTTTGAGGCAATCTTGTGGGGGCAGATGTATTAGTGTTGATTAGATTGGAATCCTTTTTGAGTGTTTCCATGAAGATGTGACTCAATCAACTGTGACTGAAATGTTTGATTGGATAATTTTCATGGAGATGTCACCCCACCTATTCAGGGTGGGTGTTAATTGGATCACTGGAGTTGTATAAAGGAGTTCACACACAGAAGAACCTCAGAGCAACTGAGAGTGACATGTTGAAGAGGAGCTACAACCAAGAAGGACACTTTGAAGAATGCACACGAGCTGAGAGTGGAGCTGAAACACAACCTGGGAGCGAGGAGATGCCAGCCACATGCCTTCCCAGCTAACAGAGGTTTTCTGGATGTCAGTGGCCTTTCTCCAGTGAAGGTACCCTTCGCTGATGCTTTACCTTGGACACTTTATGGTCTTAAGACCGTAACTTTGTAACCAAATAAACCCCCTTTATAAAAGCCAATCCATTTCTGGTGTTTTGCAAAAGGGCAGCATTAGCAAACTGGAACAAACATGGAAGTCAACAGTGGATCACTGATCATATGAGGAAAGATTCTAAAATGAAAAATCAAAAACAAAATTAGAAAAATAGTTTGGAGGAAACAGACTAGGCAGGGAGAAAAAAGTAAAATAAAGTTCCTTCATTAACATACATAGAGAGAAGATGATGTTATATTTATGAAACAAAAAGCTTGTGTTTTATATATATACATACATACAACTCCTTTTGTTAAATACATATGTATGTGTGTAAAACAGAGTTTTGGAAAGTGAAATTATGATAGTTGAAACAAAAACCTCAATATATATGTTGTATGGTAAAGTTGAGGAAATCTTTGTGAAATAGTAGAAAAGATGGATGAAAACTAGAAGAGAAAAGATGGAATTTGTACCTGAAGTTCAATATCTGAATAATAGGAGTTCTAGAGTGTCAGATAATATGGAGGGGAATCAATTATGAACAAAATGATTCCAGAAAATTTCCCAGAAACAATGGGCATGAATTCCCGGATTGAAGTTTCAAGCAAGTTCAATGGGTGAAAAAAAACTCATTCCAAGACACATTAGGAAGGTTTAGAACACTGGGGACAAAAAAGATTCTAAAAGTTTCTGGAGGAGAAAAGACAAGCAATAACAAAATGAAGTCATATACAAGAGATTAAGAATTAAAAATGACTTCAAATTTCTCTACAGCAACACTGGAGTCTGGAAGACAGTGAAATAATGCCTTAAAAATTCTGAAGGAAAATTATTTCTATCATAGAAACATTTACCCACATTATGTACCATGACATGAGAGTTCTCAAAAATTTTACTTTTCATACGCCCCTTCTCAGGGTATCAGGATATCTGCCTCCCAGCATGAGAGTAAATTAGGAAAGAAGAAAATGGGTTAGTGAACCAGGAGAGAGGGGAGCTAATCCCCAGCACGTCTGTAAGGGGGAATCCTGGGCTTACAACCTACAGCAATCTAGGCTGGTGGAGCAGGGAGGGCAACTGGTTTGGATCTGGAACAGGTCATAAAACTCCAGGGCAGATGAAGATGACAATGATACAAAACTTGAAGTATGGAAAGTTTTGAGTGGATGTTCAGAAGCTTAAGCATAAAATTTGTGGCTGAAAATCAACCAAGGGAATAAAAAAATAAAAAGACAGTCAGCAACTCCACATTAGGACAGGAGAAGTAATCATAATATGCTACATTGGCACAATGATGAATAGCATCTACATTGTCATTGTAAAATTGACATCAGCTTATCCAAATGATATGACTCTCCCAAGAGTGGCAAAATTGGAGGGACAATGTGTGTGGTGGGGGTGAAGAAGTCCACATCATTATCTTCCGCAAGGGCAAACTGAAGGACTGTATTTGAAACTGAAAGATCAAGAAGGGGCACAATAAACATGTTCTCAGCATAGAAGACTCTTTATCATGTTAGGTCTTGCTCCACTCTATGTTTACCCTGTTCCTTAGCCATACTGAGTGTGATGGTTGGAAGCTGTTATGTACCCCAGAAAAGATCATTTTCCTTTTAATCCATTCCTGTGGGTGGGACCTTTTGATGGTTATTTCAGTTGATGTATGCCCCAGGTGGGTCTTTATCCTCTTACTGGAGTCCTTTTTAAGAGAAGCTAAGAGAAAAAAGCCCGAGAGAAACTAAGAGAGGACATGCAGAAGCTCAGAAAAAAAGCCTCAGAAAGAGAGGAAGCCACTGAAACCAGAAATTGGAATCAATGAAACCCGAGAGAGAAGGGAGAAACCAGCAGACTGTCACCATATGCCTGGCCATGTGACAGAGGAGGTGAGGATCGCCGGTATCCAGTCTTTGGAGAGAAGGTATCATATTGTTAATGCCTCAATTTGGACATTCTCATGGCCTTAGAACTGTAAACTTGTAAGCTAATGAATCTCCATTGTTAAAAGTCAGTCCATTTCTGGTATATTGCATTTCGTCAGCTTTAATAAACTAAAACACTGAGCAAGATACTTGCCATTATCCAGCTTGTGCTTTTATCCTGTCTCCTTAAAGATGGTTTCTTCAGGTCAGAATAGTCTCTCCTTTCTGGTTTACATGGCTAATTCCTATTTAGCCCTATATATCTTGGCTTGAGCAACACATCCATGTGGCACTTATCCTGACTACCCATAATTGAGCATGATGGCCCTCTTTTAGGCAATCTTGTACTTCTGTTACAGCACTGTTATTGTTTTTAAAGTGCAAAGAACTTTATTGTAATTTCTTTTTTTAAAATTTTTTTATTAGAGAAATTGGAAGTTTACAGAAAAATTATGCAGAAAATAGAGTTCTCATATACCACACCCTCCACAGTTTTTCCTGTTATTAACATTTTGCATTAGTGTGGTACCTTTGTTTCAACTGATGAAACATTATTACAATATTAACCATTGTCCATAGTTTACATTAGGGTTTACTATTTGTGTTTTTTTTAAAAAAACTTTTATTCTAGTAACATATATAAAACCCTACATTTCCCATTTTAACCACATTCAAATATATAATTCAGTGCTGTTAATTATATTCACTACTAAACATCACCCTAAATAGAAACTCTACCAATTGAGCATTAACTTCTCATTCCCCACCTCCACCTCTGCCCCTGGTAACCATATTCTAATTTCTGACTCTATGAATTTGCATATTCTAATTATTTCATATAAGTGAGATCATACAGTATTTCACTGGATATGAATCTTCAAGGTTCATCCATGCCATTGCATGTATGAGAACCTCATTCCTTTTTATGGCCGAATAATATTCCATTGTATGTTTATACCATGTTCTGTTTATCCATTCATCTGTTGATGGACATTTGGGTTGCCTCAATCCTCAGGCAATTGTGAATAATGCCACTATGAACATGGGTGTGCAAATATCTGTTTGAGTCCCTGCTTTCAATTCTTTTGGGTATATACCTAGAAGTGGGGTTGTCAGGTCATGTGGTAATTCTATGCTTAACTTTCTGATGACCCACCAAACTGTTTCCCACAGTTGATGAATCATTTTACATTCCCACCAATAATGAATGAATATTCCTACTTCTCCACATCCTCTCCAACACTTGTTTTTTTTTTTTCTCATTTTTTAATAGTAGCCATACTTGTGGATGTGAAAAGATACCTCATTATGGTTTTGATTTGTATTTCCCTAATGACTAAATATAGTGAGCATCTTTTCATGTGTGTTTTGGCATTTATATATTTTCTTTGGAGAAATGTCTATTCAGGTCCTTTACCCATTTTTAAATTGGGCTGTTTGTCATTTTTGTTGATGAGCTGTAGGATTTTAAAAATATATTCTAGATATAAAATCCTTATCAGATATGTGGCTTTCTAATATTTTCTTCTATTCTGTAAGTTGTCTTATTACTTTTATGATGAAGTCCTTTGATGCACAAAAAATTTTAATTTTGTTGAGGTACCATTTATTTATTTTTTTTGCTGTGTTTTGAGAATAAAGTCTAAAAAACCATTGTCTTACACAAGGTCTTCAAGATGCTTCCCTATATTTTCTTCTAGGACTTTTGTAGTTTTGGTTCTTATATGCAGAAACATTTTGAGTTAATTTTCATTTATGGTGTGAGGTAAGGATCCACCTTCATTCTTTTGCATTTGCACATCTAGTTTTCCCAGCACCATTTGTTGAAGAAACTATTCTTTCTCCATTGAGTGCACTTGGCACCCTTGTGAAAAATCAGCTGGTCATAAATGTAAGAGTTTATTACTGAACTCTCATTTCAGTTCCATGGGTCTACATGTCTGTCCTTGTGCCAGTAGCATGCTGTTTTCATTACTGTAGCTTTGCAATAGGTTTTAAAATCAGGAAGAGCAAGTCCTCCAACTTTGTTCTGCTTTTTCAAAATGTTTTTGGCTGTTCAGGGCCCCTTACACTTTCATATAAATTTGATGATTGGCTGTTCCATTTCTGCAAAAAAGACTTTTGGAATTTTGATTGGGGTGACAATTGAATCTGTAAATCTCTTTGGGTAGAATTGATATCTTAATGATGTTTAACCTTCCAATCTGTGAAAACAGAATGTCTTTCTCTTTATTTGGTCTTCTTTGATTTCTTTTAACAATGTTTTGTAGTTTTTTGTGTACATGTCCTTTATGTCTTTGGTTAAATTTATTCCTAGGTATTTGGTTCTTTTAGTTGCTTTTGTAAAGGGATCTTTTTTCTTGATTTCTTTTTCAGATTGTTCATTACTAGCGTATAAAAACATCCCTGATTTTTGCATGTTGATATTGTATCCCACCACTTTTGCTGATTTAGTTTATTAGGTATAGTATCTTTGTTGTAGATCTCTCAGGATTTTCTATATATAGGATCATGTCATATCCAAATAGGGAAAGTTTTACTTCTTCCTTTCTGGCTTGGATGTCTTTTATTTTGTTTTCTTGCCTAATTGCTGTGGCTAGAACTTCCAGTTCAAAACTGAACAGCAGTGGTGATAGTGGTCATCCTTGTTGTTTTCCTATTATTAGAGGAACACTTTCAGTCTTTCACAATTAAGTAGGATGTTAGCTGGGGGTTTCATATATGCCCTTTATCATATTGATGAAGTTTCTTTTATTCCTAGTTTTCTAAGTGTTTTTATCAAGAAGGGGTGCTGGATTTTTGTCTAATGCCTTTTCTGCCACATTGAGATGATCAAGTTTTTTTTTTTTTCCCCTTTGTTCCATTACGTGGTGTATTACATTAATTGATTTTCCTATGCTGAACCATCCTGCATGCCTGGGAACAATGCCACTTGATCATGGTGTATAATTCTTTTAATGTGCTGTTGGATTTGCTTTGCTGGTATTTTGTCGAGGATTTCTGTTTCTATATTTATAAAAGATATTGGTCTGAAACTTTCTTTTCTCATGGTATCTTTATCTGGCTTTGATATTAGAATGATGTTGGCTTCATAGAATGAGTTAGGAAGTATTATCTACTCTTCAATTTTTTGGAAGAGTTTGGGCAGTATTGGTCTTAGCTCTTCTTGGAATATTTGGTAAAATTCTTCAGTGAAGCCAGGACCAGCTGGTGCTGGATATTTCTTTGTTTGGGAAGTTTTTGATAACTGATTCAATCTCTTTGCTTGTTACTGGCCTCTTGAGATCTTCTATTTCTTCCTGAATCTGTGTAGGTAGTTTGTGTGTTTCTAGAAATTTTTCCATTTCTTCTATGTTTTCTAATTTTTTGGTGTACAGTTGTTCATGGTGTCCTCTCATAATCTTTTTATATCCCCATGGAGTTGGTAGTTATGTTCCCTTTAATTTATAATGTTAGTTATTTGTTTCTTCTCTCTATTTTTCTGTCAGTCTAGATAAAGTTTTGTTGATTTTATTTATTTTTTTCAGAGAGTCAATTTTTGGTTTTGTTGGTTCTCTCTATTGCTTTTTTTTTTTTTTTTTAAATCTATTTCATTTATCTTGGCCCTAAACTTTATTTCTTCCTTCTACTACTTTGGGTTTATTTTGTTTTTCTTTTTCTAGATCCTCCAATTGTGAAGTTAGAGCTCTGATTTCTTTCTTCTTTTTTAATATAAGCATTTTGAGCTATAAAATTGCCTCCCAAAAATGCTTTGCTACATCCCATAAGTTTTGGTCTGTTGTGTTTTCCTTCTTATTCTCCTCAAGATATTTCCTAACTTCCCATGTGATTACTTCTTTGTCCCACTGGTTGTTCAAGAGTATGTTTTTTAATTTCCACATATTTGTGAATTTTCTGGCTTTCCCTCTGTTATTGATGTCTAGCGTCATTCCATTGTGGTCTGAGAAGATACATTTTATGATTTCAATCTTTTAAAATTTATTGAGATTTGTTTTATGACCTAACATACAGTCTATCCTGGAAAATGGTCCATGTACCTGAGGGAAGAATGTGTATTCTGCTGCTTTTTTGGTGAAGTGTTCTATATATGTCTGTTAGGTCTAGTTGGTTTATACTGTCCTTCATGCCTTCTATTTCTTCATTGCTCTTCTGGCTAGTTGATCTGATTATTATTGAAAATTGTGTATTGAAGTCTCCTACTATAATGTAGAACTGTCTATATCTCCCTTCAAAGTTGTCACTATTCATATATTTTGGGACTCTGTTGTTAGGTGCATAATATTTATAATTGTTCTGTGTTCTTGTTGAATTGATCCCCTTTTCAGAATATAGTGCCTTTCTTTATACCTTGTAACAGTTTTTGACTTAAAGTTTATTTTCTCTGTTATTGGTATAGCTTTCCAAGCTCCCTTTTGGCCACTATTTGCATGTTATATCTTTTACCATCATTGAAATTTAAATTTTTCTGTGTCTTTCAATTTAAGGTGAGTGTTTTCATTTCCTTTGCTGCTCAAGCAAAGACGTGCAGTGGGTCAGCTTAAACAATGGGGCTTTATTTGCTTATGATTTTGAGGATAATCAAAAGGTATAACCAAGGTGATGCTTTCCCCGAAGACTGGCATTCTGGGCTGGCTGCCAGCAATCCTTGGCTTCTCTGACACATGACAAGGCACATAGTGATATTTCCTGGTTTCTCCCATCTCTTCTGGATTTTGTTGATTTTAGCTTCTTGCTTCCTGTGGCTTTTTTTTTTTTCCTGTCTGTATGAATTTTACTCTACCTGAAGGACTCCAATAATATAATTAAGACTCATCCTGATTGAGGTGGGTCACACCTTCTTAGCTGAAATAACCTCATCAAAAAGTCCTACTTACAATGGGTTCACACCCACAAGAGTGGATTAGATTTAAGTATGTTTTTCTGGGGTAAATATATCTTCAAACCATCACAGTGAGTGTCTTGTAAAGGGCATAGAGTTGGGTCATGTTTTTTTTACCCATTATGCCAAATTCTGCCTTTTTTGACTGAAGAGTTTAATCTATTTACATTTAAAGTAATTACTAATAATGCAAGACTTTCTTCTACCATTTTACTTTTTGGTTTTTGTAAGTTTTGTACTTTTTTTTTCTCTCAATTCTTCTGTTAATGCCTGCTTTCATGCTTACTTGATTTTTTGTAGTGTACATTTTGAATCCCTTCTCATTTCCTTCTGTATATTTTTTTTACATATTTTCTTTGTGGTTACTATGAGGCTTAAATTTAAAATCTTAAGTCTAACAGTCAGATTTAGTTTGATACCAGCTTAACTTAATAGTATACACACTGTTCCTGTATCAATCCATACACTCACCATTTTATTGTACTTGTTACAAATCATATCTTTATAAATGTTCAAATATATCTTTGGACATTATTTGTCTCAAATCATCAATTTGTCATTACATATTTACATATTAGAACCTGTAGGAAGTAGAAAGTGGAATTATTTACCAAAAATACAATAAAATAGTACTAGAATTTATAATTACCCAATTGGTTACCTTTACTGGAGGTCTTTATTTTTTTTTTTGCCGCTTCTATCCACTGTCTAGGTTCCTTTCCTTTCAGTCTGAAAAACTCTTTCTTATTGCTTGTAAGGCAGGTCTATTGGTAATAAACTCCTTTTGTTTTTCTGGGAGTGTCTTAATCTCTTACTCATTTTTGAAAGACAGTATAACTAGATACAAAGGTCTTCGCTGGGAATTGTTTTCTGTCAGCACTTTAATTATTTCATACCACTGCATTCTTGCCTTCATGGTTTCTGATGAGAAATTGGAACTTAGTCTTTATTGGGATTCTCTTGTGCATAATACATTACTCTTCTCGTGCAACTTTCAGAACTCTCTCCTTGTCCTTGGTATTGGATAGTTTGACTACTATGTGTCTGGGTGAGTTTCTTTTGAAATTTATCCTGCTTGTGGTTCATTGGACTTCTTTTATGTGTATATTCATGTCTTTGGTTAAATTTGAGAAATTCTCTGTCATTATTTCTTTGAATATTCCTTCTGCCCTTTTCTCTCTTTCCTCTCCTTCTGGGACTCCCATAACTCTATATTGGTATACTTAGTGGTACCTTGCAGGTCTCTTAGGCTTTTCTCCATTTTTTTTTCATTCTTTATTCTTTCTGCTCCTCAGCCTGAATAATTTCAGTTGTCTTGCCTTTGAGTTCACTGATTATTTCTTCTGTCAGCTCCAATTTGCTGTTGAAACCCTCTAAGGAATTATCATCTTAGTTATTGTGGTCTTTAACTCCAGTATTTTGGTTTGATTTCTTTTTAAAATTTCTATATCTTTACTGAGATTCTAATATTGTTCATTCATCTTTTTCCCAATATCCTTTAGTTCTTCCTCTGGGTTTTCCTTTATCTCTTTGAACATGTTGAATATCGTTATTTAAAGTATTTGTCCAGTATGTTGAAAGTCTAGTCTTCTTCATTTATGGTTTCTGAATTTTTATGCTTTTCCTTTGGATGGGCCATCACTTCCAGTTTCTTTGTTTATCTATCTTATTCTCTTTTGTTTAGCACAGTGTACATTTGAATATTTAAATTGTTGACTCCTAGATTTAGTCTCTGAGCTTCCTGTTCCTTAAGGTTGTATCCAGATAGTGATATGATAGAGATTTCTTTGAGTACCAAGGGCTTATAAAAACCAACAAACGCAAAACAAAACAAAACAAAACAAAAAAACCCACCTTTCACTGTCTTTGCATATTGGCTCTGAGTGGCTGGTGTTCTCCTTCAGTGTTTAGCCCTTCTGTCAAGAAAATCACCCCAAAGTCAAAATGAAAGGCAGGGTACTCTGTTTCTTCTGAGCTTGCATTTTGCTCTTGGCTTGCACTTGCTCATGGCCTTAGGTATTCCACTGTTTACAGGAATCTGAATATCCCGTCTACTCCCTATGATATAGACTTTGCCCTCCCTGCCAGGTACTCTATTGTATGAACGACATGAATATACACATTGTTTTTTAAAAGCGGGTAATCCTTTGACCCAGACCACTTGGACTTCAATGTTTCCTACACTGTTTTAGCTGTCTGCAAACTGCTCCAGCCTGCAGGGCAAGTTCTGGGAAGGTGAGTCAGACATGATCTTCCTGGTTCAGCCTTTCAAGCTGCCAGCATGTAGACTGGCACTGTTATACAGGCACCCAAGTATGCACACAAGGGTTCTCTGCTCCCTCCGGAACAGGTCCATGGACCCACAGTAGGAATGCAGGCTGGCTCCACACAGCAGTGGGAAGGGGCTGATGGAGGGATGAGCAAAGGATCCATGAACTTCTACTGTTTTTAAAGCTGTGTTTTCTTGATTGACACTCACCCAGTTACTGCAGTCCTTTAACTCTTTCCAGAATTTTGAGGAGGATGGCTCTGCCAGTTTCCACTAGTTGTCCAAAGATTCTTTGGGGGAACAGAGCATCTTATACTGCCACCTTGGTCAACTGGAAGTGTGACATTCCATACCATAATTTTAATTTACTTTTCTGTATACTTGAAAGATTGTGAGGTCTTTGAGAGAAGGACTTTCTTTTGCAACCCCTCTATCTGATACACAGAAAATGCTGTAAATGTTTGTTGAATTAGTGAGCAAAATTTGCAAAATCTAGGTAAAATCAACAGGAATTTAGAGTCTGTTCAGAAACAAAGTATATTAAAATTAAAACCAACCACAATGATTTAAGAACATTTATTTATTTTAATACTGGAAGCCAGGAAACATTCCATCTCCATGGTGCTAAACTGTAGTCATGCATACGTCTTCATTAACTCGTTCATTAATAAGTGTTTGGTGCCCTTTCAGGGGGACATTTATTTAACTTTTTGATTCATGGAAAGACTTTATATTCACATTTCTGTTACCTCCTGTTGGGGTAACTTCATAAATGGTAGTTATCTCACTAGGAATAAGAATCCACAATTTCCAGGAAGCATTATGGGCCATTAAATTATAGTTAGCAAAGCAGGTGTGCTCTACCTTAAAAACTCAGTGCTAAACATGTTAATTTTAAAACTATATTAATTTCCAAGGAGGTGGAGAGCAGAGTGAGAAAGGGAAGTTGGAGAGTGAAAATGTTAACTGTTGATTAATTTAAAAAGTCCCTTTTTGCAGAAAGATTTCCTTTATAGTATAAGCTCCCTGAATGCATTTTAAAATATGGTTCCATTTGCCATGATTTGACTTATATACAGATTTTTTCCAGGAACACATCTATAACATAAACATGTCTATCCATGTTTTCCTAAAACTACAATATATGCCCTGTATGGTGCAAATGTCAAAGGAAGTAGGGGAGAGAGTGGCACTTCTTATCATTACACCCAATAAGCCACTTACAAACCTTTCTTTTCCCATCTTCAAGACTCCGTGCTCTGCCTAACACATCCAAGGGAGGAATGCTTCCACCAGGGGATGTACTGTGGTTCCACTGAATTGGAAACTGAGTTCTGAGTTCACCATTGGGTGAACAGACCAAAAAAAAAAAAAAAAAAAAAAAGAAGCGGGGGAGTGATTGTTGTGACTGTGCCTGACTCCTAAGAAGAAATGGAATTGCAGTTTGTGGAAAACATAGGTAGGCCACCCAGTTCCTTTTTAAGAAAGGACTTGCTGCCCTTCTATGAACAGTGGGGGCAGCAGACAACTCCAGCTATCAATCCCTCCAGGACCCTGCAATGGGCAAAGCTCACTCCAGAGCTTTCTGCCAGGCTAGCAGAAGCTTTATCAGGCTTGCACTGCAGTTTGACTTCTTCCTTTGCCCAAACCTGCTTCCCTTCCCTTCACTTCACAGGTGTTGATCCCCAACACACACCTTTCACCCCAAACTCCATCTCAGTATCTGTTTCCAGAGAACCCAACCTGCAACATTGCACACAAGGAGGGGAAGAACAAATATGGATGAACCTCAAGAGATCCACCGAAGTGCATCGTCTCCAGCAATTGCCAATAAGTTAGTGGAATACTACAATAAGTCAATAGAAACTAGGCAACAAAAGGCTCAGATTCCTCTGAAATTAAGGTTTAGTTCACTTCATCAGGTGAAAAATCCCTACCAGCTGAGACACTGGTGGAAGGCCAAGGGAACATGGCATAGGTGGTAGAGGAGTAAGTCATAAATATCAACTATGCCTTGAGATCCATTGCAGAAATAAAAGCAATTTCAACAACACATATTTTCTTCTCTGCTGGGTCATGGATATACGTATATACTCTAATTTCCCTTGTCTTTCCTCTCTTTTGATCCCACAGCTATATATAGGGTATAGCGACGGTAATTAACTTTAAAATCTAGTCTATATATTCCACATGATCAACAAGGACTATAATAGAATAAAAGAGGGGTGGACATCACCCAGATATCTTGGACTTGTAGCTGGATGTAGTAACTGCTAGAACTTTGAGTTTTTAAGGAGTGACTATATTTTTGTTTGCGTAAAGGATAATTTAATTTTGTTAGGTGAAAACACTTTGGGGATTGCAAGTATATGAACATATGTTGATTTTGGGCAGTGAAAGGTGGAGTGTAAGAAGAAGAAGAAGAATATTTAACCCTTATTGTGCATTGAGCACTTACTATGAACTTTATGTTTTCTGTGAATTAACTCATTTAATCCTCATGGCAGATTATGAGGCTGGCACTATTATCATCTCCATTTACAGATGAATCTGAGGCTTATGAATCTTAAATAACTTGGCCACAGTTTCAGAGCATTTGCATTTAGGCATTCTATGTATGAGGCCCGTGCTCTTAATTCCTCTAAGTTATGTTGCTTTATTTCACTGTAGAGGAGGTTTGTCACTCTTTTAGTGTGCTAAGCATCTGAATCTTCTATATTGTGCTTGGGAAATTCTCCTCCTGCCTGTCTGGTAGAAGACTAGAAGCAACTACAAAGGATGAAAGCACAGATACTCCCTTCCAAGTTTCCCTTGCACCTTGAGGTGGAGTAGTGTTGCAAAGAAGCAGGGATATCAGTGTATTCTCTCTGGTGGACATTGCAGCAAGATCGCATTTCAGATGCACCAGGAGCAGTGGTGCTAGAGATGATCTTATCCGGTGCCAAGGGTGCTGAGGGCATAAGCTGCAGCTTCTGGTGCTTGGCAGTAGTGGTAGTTTTGACCTCCCTAGGCTAATCCTGGGGCATTATTTTGTATGTTCTTGGCTATAAAGCCTGAAACTGTTTATCTAACCTTCCCAGCAATTCTGTGAAGTACCCAGGTGTCTTAGTCTGCTGGAGCTGCCGTGACAAAATATCACAAACTGGGTGGCTTAAAACAACAGAAATGCATTGTCTCACAGTTCTGGAGGCCAGAAGTCTGAAATCAAGGTGTTGCTAGGACCATGCTTCCCCTGAAGTCTATAAGGAAGGATCTGTTCCACACCTATCTCGGGGCTTCTGGTGGTGGCTTGCCGGCAATCCATGGTGTGCTCTGCCTCATTTGACACATGGCACTTTCTTTTCCGCCTGTCCATGTCCAAATTTCATCTTTTTATAAGGATGTAGTCATACTGGATTAAGGTCCCACCCTACTCAACTTGCCTAATTCTATCTGTATCAACCCTGTTTCCAAATAAGGTCACATTTTGATGTACAGGGAGTAGGACTTCACCATATCTTTCTGGAGGATAAAATTCAATCCGTAATACCAACATTCTGTTTTGCAGCAACACTTCTTAGCAGTTTGGCCTTATTTCTAAAATAAAATTTTGGTTTACTTCTATATAGCTCATAGCTTTTTCTTTACCAGGCACTGTTCTATGCATTTTATATACATAAGCCAAATTAAGTCTCAGAATACCTGAAGACTTAAGTTCTACTCTTATCTCCTTTTACAATGAAGAAAGTTAGGTTAGAACTATACAGTTAGAGCTTCAGTAACTTGTCCAAGGTCAAAGAGATGTGATTCAAGCTCAGGTCATTTAAAATTGTGTTTTGTCCACTTTTTAAAATTGTAGCTTTTTTGGGTAATATTTCTGTATTTCTCTTCCACTTTTTACCCCCTGAGCTCAGCTGGCTTGCCTTTTATCTCTCAGGGTTTTTTGACTCTATTCTGGTTTGCTAATGCTGCCATTATGCAAAATACTAGACATGGATTGGCTTTTATAAAGAGAATTTATTTGGTTACAAATTTACAGTTCTAAGGCCATAAAAGTGTCCAAACAAAGGCCTCAATAAGAGGATACCTTCACTGAAGAATGCCTGATGGCGTCCAGAATACCTCTGTCACCTGGGAAGGCTGGTGTCTTCTGGTCCTTTGCTCCCAGGTTGTGTTTCAAAATGGCTTTCTCCAAAATGTCTCTCTAAGCTGCTCTGAGTTCCTTCAGTCTGTAAGCTCTCTTATAGAACTCCAGTGATTTAATTAAGACCCACCTTGAATGGGTGTGTTCAACATCTCCATGGAGATAATTTAAGCAAATGTTTTCACCCTAATCAACAGACTAATCAGTCTGCCCCCACAGATTGCATTAATGAATATCACTTTTCTGGGGGACATAATATATCTAAACTGGCACATTCCACCCCCTGACCACAAAAAGACATGTTCTTTTCGTATACAAAATACATTCATCCCATCACAATATCACAAAAACTTAAATCATTTCAGTAACAATAGGTAAGTATAAGATCTTATCAAAATCAGTTACAGGCATGGTCTGTCCTAAGGCAAAATTCTCTTCTGGTTGTGGACCTGTGAAACTCCAAACAAGTTATCTGCTTCCAATATACAAAGGAGAGACAGTCATAGGATAAACATTCCCATTGCCATATGGAGAAACTGAAAGAAAAACTGGGTTTCAGGGACCAAAACAATTCCTAAAACCTGCAGGGCATATTTCATTAGATTTCAGTCTGAGAGTCATTTATCAAATGATGTTTCATCCTCGGAGCTTGAGAGAGCGACAGTCACACATTTTTCAAAGGCAGCCCTTTTTTCTCCAAATGCTGGGGTGAGTGCTTCAACATATCCATGCATTGGGGAGACCACCTTCTCCTCAGCACCCGCTTCCTCAAGCATAAGGGTACCACCCAGACTCTGCCTCTCCAGGACAAAGGCTCTCTCCTCTCCAAACAGTGGGATGGTGGCCAGTCTCTTCCCAATCCCTAGAAAATGTGTTCCACCCTCTCTGAGTCTTGGGGTGTGTACCAGTTTGTATATATTATGTTCCCTAGAAAAAGCCATGTTCTTTGATGCAATCTTGTGGGGGTAGATGTATTAATATTGATTAAGTTGGAGCCTTTGGATTAGGTTGTTTCCATGGAGATGTGACCCACCCAACTGTAGGTGATAATTCTGATTAGATAATTTACATGGAGGTGTGGCCCTGCCCATTCAGTGTGGGCCTTGATTAATTTACTAGAGCCCTACATAAGAGCTAAGACCAAAGGTGCTCGGAGCTTCAGCCAAGAGAGAGAAACTGAGAGTGACTTTTGAAGAGGAGCTGCAGCCTAAAGAGGAACATCCTGGGAGAAAGCCATTTTGAAACCAGAACCCTGGAGCAGATGCCAGCGATGTGCCTTCCCAGTTAACAGAGGTTTCTGACACCATTGGTCATCCTCCAGCGAAGGTGCCTTATTGTTGATGCCTTATCTTGGACACTTTATGGTCTTAAGACTGTAACTTTATAACCAAATATACCCCCTTTTTAAAAGCCAGTCTGTTTCTGGTGTTTTGCAAAATGGCAGCATTAGTAAACCAGAGCAGATTTGTAGCACTCGCCCTGAGCACTGAGGTGGGAGGCCCACCTTCTGCCTCTGGGGCAAACTCACCCTTTCCACGTGTGTGTATTACTTTGCTCTCCTTGCCTGGGATTTCTTGACTCTGGATCTCAACTTTCATGGTTCTGTCTTTGAAGAATATTTTCCTTCAATGTGTCCCTTCTCTGTCGCCTCTAGTCCAGACTGTTTATACAGATATCGTAAAAAAAAAATTTGTTGGCTTGGCATGCAGCATCAGACAATAGGCTTTCCACAAATCCTTTATGGATAATTCCTTTTCCAACCTGGCTTGTACTGAAATGGTGGTTGGGTTCTATGTTTGGTTAAATCCTCATGTGGGGCCTCTGGGGTCTCACTTTCTGGAAGCCTAGAATCTTCCAAACCATCATTTTCTGGTTTCTTTGTACCACAGAGTTCAGTTTTCAGCTTATCTATTTCCTCTTACATTTTACTATAAGCTGCAAGGAGAAGCCAGGCTGCATTTTCTATATTTAGCTTAGAGATCCCTTCAGCTAAGTATCCCAGCTTGTTGCTTTCAAATTCTGCTTTCCATCTGACACTAGGACTCAATTTTGCCAAATTCTCTGCCACTTTAAAACAAGGATCGCCTTTTTTTCCAGTTTGCAACTACACATTCATCATTTCTGTCTAAGTCCTCACTGGAAGTATCATTAGAGTCCATATTTCTATCAACAGTCTCTTCAAAGCAATCTAGGCCTTTTCTAACAAGATCCCCACAATTCCTCCAGAATCTTCCCATTATCCATTTAAAAAAACCGTTCCAACATATTTGGTATTTTCAAACTCAGCAGCAGCACCCCACTTTTCTGGTACCAAGCTGTATTAATTAGGGTTCTCTAGGGAAGCAAAATCAGCAAGCTATATCTGTAAATACGAGATTATATAAAAGTGTCTTATGCAACTGTGGGGATGCACGGGTCCAAATTCCATAGGGCAGTATCCATGAGTACAAATTCTGAAGGGCAGGCAGCGAGCTGGCAACTCTGATTAAGGTTTTCAATGAAATCCCCAGGAGAGGCTGGCTGGCTGAAGAAGAAATGAAGGTTCTCTCTCTTCTCCCTTAAAAGTCCTCAACTGATTGTATTAAATCCAGCTGATTAAATTCTCTCGTTGCGGAAAACATGCCCTTGGTTGATGTAATCAGCCACAGATGCAATCAATTGACTGATGATTTAATAAACCAGTCTTCTGGTTTATTAACCAGCCACAAATGTCCCTGCAATAATGGTTAGGCCAGTGCTTGCTTTATCAGACAACTGGGCACCATCACCTGGCCAAGTTGACACGTGAACCTAACCATCACAGATCCTTTCCTCTGTTTCCTTGGATAGCTCCTTTTTTGCATATATTCCTTATGTGTATTTTGTTTACATTCTTTTACTCTTTTCTTTTCTTTCTTTCCCTAGTATATAAACATAGAGTCTGGGCTAGTTTATTCCTGATGTCAACAGGGAAAGATTAGTGAGGAAGGAGGCAGAGGGTGAGGTTGGGCAGTCTGCAGCTTGCTGTGACTGCTACTTCCTAAGGGTTGTATAAAACCCCTTAAACTGTCTCTGGAAAGCAATAAAATTATTGTTTTTGTGGTGTTTCCTTCAACTACCCCTGTCTTGCCACTCTAAAGTGCAGAATTTGTGTCTCCACCAGGGAACCTACCATTTTTCCTGTGGTCAACTCATGTCCCTGGATCTTGGTGCTTTCCTCAAAGGCCTTTTGCAACTGTCACCTATTTTCAGAAGTATATATTCCCTGCCTGAGCTCCATGTCTTTCATTGTTCACCATAATTTCTCTTCAAATTTGAAAATACTTGGCAAGTATTTTTCATGGTTGCTGCTTGGAGTTATGCTGTTCCGTGCTTCATTGGAGATGGGATTCTGTTTTTGTTTTTGTTATTGCTGTTTTTTTTTCTCTGAGTTTCAAGAGGGAAGAGATGGGTAAAAATGCCCTAACTCCACTGATTTTTACCGGAAGCCCCCATGTGTTTGAAAAATGGTAATGCACTATGATGGAAACCTTATTCATTACATAAATAATAGCTTATTGCAGACATAGGTTTGAAGATATTCTTAAAGAATTTGGCAGTCCCCAAAAAAAAGCTGACCATAAAACTCCGAATTGACATCATACTCTGTCCTCTTCTGAATGGAGAAGGTAGAAAATGATTCCACAACATAAGTTGCCATCCTTTATACTATGTTACCTGAGAGCCTGACCAGGAATGGTGGCCAAGCCAAAGGCAGCTAATGAACCTAATACATGGCTAGCAGTGAGAACTGGGTGGTTGGTATTGGCTAGTGTTCAACGGAATCAGTCACATCCCCATATTTGAAATACGGAAGAGTTGTAAATCTTATCATGAAAAGATCTGAGTTGATGGCAGATACCACAGTGAAATCCAGAAGAATATATCCTATCAAAGTTGTAAATGTAGCCAGCAATCTGTTGAAGCAAATAACCTGAAAAACCTCCCTTCAAGAATGAGAAATTCTAGAAAAACTAAAGCAAACTTAAAAAAAAATTATTTTCTGTTAAATGTATTATCAAATTTGCAAGAAAGAAAAGGAAACCCTCAGAGGCCAAAAATACAGATGGAACTTAAAAACCAGAGAGACAAATGTGATCTGAAGCTATGATTACTTGGAGTTGAGGCTGGAGAATGGATCTAGGTTAATTAGGACCTTGATAGTTTCTGTTACTCCCGGAAGAGACCAGCTCTGTGAGACACAGGAAGAAACATACCTAAAAGTAAGGACCCCAGTGGTTGGAAGCAAGAGGATGAGAAAATATAGACCCAGGCAGATTCTAACTAAAGAGAATAGTACAGTTTCTACTAATGTCAGCCAAATGAATGTTGAGGTAAAGAGCATTGCACTAGTTCTGTATTGCTGCATATAAAATTATCTGAAAACTAATCAGCTTTAAATGAACATTTATTATCTCACCCAATTTGGGAGGGTTAGGAATCCAGGAGTAGCTTAGCTGGAAGTTCTGATTCAGGACCTCTCAGGAGGCTGCAGTCATCTCAAGGTGACAGCAGAGCTGGAGAATCCCCTTCTACGCTTGCTGTCATGGCTGTTGGCAAGCCCCGTTCCTTGCTGGCTTTTGACAGGAAACTCAAGTTCCCCACCACATGGGCCTCTCCATAGGGCTGCTCACACATGGCGGCTGGCTTCCCTCAGAGAATGTGACCAGAGAGAGAGAGTCACCCAAAAGGGCAGCTGCATTCTTTTATAACCTGATCTTGGAAGTGACATATCATCACTTCTGCTTTATTCTATTGGTCACACAATAGAATACAGCAGAAGTGTATAATGGTATAATGTGGGAGGGGGCTATTTAAGGGCATCCCCAGGAAATGGGGATCATAAGAGACCATCTTGGAAGTTGGTCACCACAAGCATAACTGTGTGTGTGTGTGTGTGTGTGCATAGATAGGTACTTGCATATATATGTATATATATATATTGAACATATATGTATATACACATACATACGTATTAGAATAGCCAGAAGAATGTTTATAATAATTCTAAATTTGAATGCATTTAACATGTGAATCAAAATATGTGAATAAAAAACTGATAGAACTATAAAGAGAAGTAGATAAATTCCCCATCATATGTGAGAATAACTAACAGTGCCGAATGGGGTGTGAATGAGGTGGAAAGGGGAAGCTCAGAGTCATATATATCACCAGAAGGAAAGTTGGAGGTCAAAAGATGGGAATGTATAAAACTGAATCCTATGGTGGGCAATGTCCATGATCAACTGTACAAATACTAGAAATCGCTTCCATGAACCAGAACAAATGTATGACAATACAATTAGAAGTTAATAATAGAGGGGCATATAGGGAAGAACTATATACCTATCATAAACTATATACTACAGTTAGTAGTATTTCAACATTTTTTCATAAACAGTAACAAATGTACTATATCAATACTACGAGTCAACAATTGAGGGGGGTTGGTTAGGGATAGGGGAGGATTAGAGTTTCCTTTTCTTTTTTTCTTTTTTCATCTTTCACTTTATTTCTTGTCTGGAGTAATGAAAAGTTTCTAAAAATTGAACAAAAATTAAGTGTGATGGATGCACAGCTATATGAGGGTACCCATGGGCAAGCGATTGTACACTTTGGATCTTTGGATAATTGTATGGTATCTGAACAATCTCAATAAAAATGAAAAAAAAAATTCCCCATCATAGTGGGAGATTTTAATACATCTCACTCAGTAATTCACAGATCAATTAGACCAAAAAACCAATAAAGATAAATCAGTTTTGAATAAGACAATTAACAAACTCAGTCCAATAAACATGTATTCATAAAAAACAACTGGAGAATGCACATTATTTTCATGCCACACAGAGCCCTTATGAAATCTGACAATTTAATATTCCATAATTCAAGCATCAATAAGTTTTAAGGAATTGAAACCACAATTTCTGACCTCAATGCAATAATAGTTCCAATCAATTTTTAAAAAGATGACCATGAAAATCCTTTCTGTTAGCAAATTTAATAACATTCTTCTAAATAATTCACAGTTCAAGGAAAAAATCATATTTTAAAATTTAAAGAACAGAACTAACAATAAAAAACAAATGCTACATACAAAAACTGGGGGGATTCAGCTACATCAATGCATAGAGGAAACTTCTAAGGTTGAAAACTAAAAAGCTAAGCATCAAACTTAAAAAGTTATAAAAGTAACAATAGAATAAACCCAGGAATAGTAGAAGCATGGAAATAATAAAGTATAGAGTAGAAATTAATGAAATAGAAAACAGAGATAAAAAGAATCAACAAGGCAAACAACTGATACCTTGAAATCACTAATAATATCAATAAACCTCTGGGAGATTGGTCAAATAAAAAAGAAAGAACAAGAAAGAGGGGGCACAAAAACAGTGATTTAGGAATGACAACTGGGACTTAAAGCAGCAGAGATTAGAAAGTAAGAAAAACTTTATGACAATATATATATATATTTTATTAAATTCAGTTTTATTGAAATACATTCACATATCATACAATCATCCATGATATACAATCCACTGTCCACAGTATGATAACATAGTTATGCATTCATCACCACAATCTATCTCTGAACATTTTCCTTACATCAGAAAGAACCGGAATAAGAATAAAAAATAAAAATAAAAAAAGAACACCCAAATCATCCCCCCATGCCACCCCATTGGTCCTTTAGTTTTTATCCCCATTCCTCCACTCATCCATACACTATATAAAGGGGGTGTGATCCACAAGGTCTTCACAATCACACATGACAAGATATTTTAAAGTAAATTAAAATGAACAAATGCCTAGAAAAATGTAACTGATCAAATTAACTCAAAAAGAAATAAAATACTGAGTATTTCATTAAATACATGAAACTGGTCAAGTGGGTTTCTGGTAAAGCAAACAACAGGTACACATAATTTTGAGGGCAATTCTTGAAATTCAATGAAAGCTCTTCTAGCAAATTGAATAAACAAGAACATTTATTTACATTATGGGATTTATTAGATTATTAATTTCAGAAGTCTATAGTAACTATTAGAATAAATCAGCAAAATACTTTGTGCACTTTTCTGTTACATATGTGTAACTATTCAAGGTAACTGTTGGGTTTATTGTTAGCTCCATCTGAATCAGCTGGTATAACTGAATTTATCTAAAGTGATAAAAGTTAAACACGATCCTGTTCTAAATTATTTTATTAGTCTACATTAATAAAAGTAATAATCCCTTGTAGCTAGGTTTTGAAAATTCTTGCAAATTTGTGAGAGTATGGTGTTGCGGAAATGCATAAACTGAGAGTTTGGTGTTAGCAGAGTCCACAAACACTACTCTAGGAATTAAGCATGGGGGAGGATTTCTTCTTGTATTATTCATATCATTTCAAATCTGCCCCAATTTTTCCAATTAAATAATTTTAGATAATATTTCTGACTTGGTGCAATCCCTATTCTCCCAGCATTTCAAAGAGAATCTGAAATCTGGAACGCAATCTGGACCATATTGTTTAAGAGCAATACATTTAATTAACTTAAATGTAAATCCAGCCCTTTCCTCTGCTTGCGTCTGCATGCTGCCAAATTTAGGATCATTAGTTAATGATGCCTGAAAACTCCTCCCATTAATCCACACTGTCCCTTTTAGGACCCCCAGAGTTGTCCTTTCCTTTTGTGATCACACAATCTCTGCCCTGGATGTCTGTGACCCACAATTGCAGAATTCTTATTGCTTTGTCAATTTTCTCCCTTTCCCGAATTTATCTTTTTACTGCTAGTGGAAGCATTACTCCCAGCCTCTTCCTGGAGGCCTTTTGTTTCCCAAAGTCCACAGAGTCGTTCCTCTCTGGCATTCTGCGAAAGGTATGAGCTTGGGAGTTAGATATAGGTGATTTGGACCTTCAGAGCTACAAGGTATCCTGGGCAATTTACTCAACTTCTTTGTGCTTCTGTTTCCATAGAACTGTGAACTGGGAACACTGACACCTGTCTTGGGGGACACCATAAGGTTAATATGAAATAAAGTGCTTAGCATGGTGCCTGGAATAATCACGGCATGCTGGCCATGATTGTTATTATGATCCTAATCCCCCAAGGCTAATTTTCTGAATATAATAAGGCTAAATCTTTGAATTTTTAATTTTAGTTCCTATCAATTATTCATTGCCTTTATCCATTTGGGAGGGGGGTAAATTTTTAGATCTTGATATGTAAATACCCCTTTGATGCCTCTGGCAGAATAACCAGGGAACAAAATGGCAATGGCTCGTGTCTCTAATTGCCCTTTTTTAAAAAAATCTCAGTTATATTTTTATACTCCCCAGTTACTTTGAGAACAGCCTTTTCTGACATATATCCAAATGAATTTGAAATTAGAGTTATCTCAAGGTACACAGAAATTATCTATATTCTCCTATAAATAAAATACTGATAAAAGAACACAACATATTATTTAAGAACTTCAACATAATAGAATTCTCCTTTTCCAGCTTTTTAAACTATTTTTTCCCATCCAAACCAATATGTAATATTTCACATTTGGGTTATATATACATATAAAACAGACTAATTTTTTAAAGTGAGCATAAGATGAAATAGCATACAGTGTCCTTTCTGGGTACAATTAAATTTTCAGAGGCAAGGTGGTCCAAATGGGAGCAAAAAAGCTGATTTCCTCATGAAATAAACTAAATAAACAAAAATTAAGAATAATGTTAAAGACTTATTCCATAAATCATTCTCTTTCCCATTCTTCTAATATACAAGTGTGCATTCTGGATATGTGTGGATCAAAATACTTCTAATCAAGAATGTGAACTCCTATGACTAGGGGTATCTAATTTAATAAAAGACCCTGGGGTAAAAAGAGAGGCAGTATAGGTGAATAGAGGACATTTGTCCATCAAGTTATACATATTGACTTAATAAAGAGGTAGATTATTTAAAGTCTCAATGGGCTCATATATTGACTCGAGTCTGAGAGTGATGTTTTTATTACTTATTAAGATCATAATTAAGCATTCTAAAATGCTAGCTGTTACTGGATTAGTACCTTAAGGTTAAACATAGGGAAGAAATGATTGTTACAAAACAAAACATATTTTGTGGTTCTACTATTTTGTTTCTTCCACTATTTTTGTAACTGGGGCAAGATAAGAGGTCAACATTTAATGTACCCCATAAACTGTCTGAATCAAAGATTTTTACTAATTTTTCTGCCAAACACAACATTGGTTTCCATCTACAATTATTTTTTAAGATAAGAAACAGTAGGTCAATTGAAAATAAAGTTGTGGCCTTCAGCTATGGAGCATTTAACTTTAACACACTGACTGACTGTAAAACCTAGACCATCATTGTAAAGATGTTAATCATTGATGGCCTTCAGCAATGAATGGATATAGCCTTACTGTGACTTCTCCAAAAATGATTTGCAGCGCCTAACATTGCTGGTACAGTCTCAAAGTCGGAGTCATTCCCATAATAGGGATCTTCAATAATAAGTTGTTTTTGCGGATCATAGCTCCCAAGTAGTTCAATTTTCGCTTTGCAGTTTTTAACTTCACTAACTTTTCTATTCAAATCTCTCAGATTGCTTTCATCCATACATAGTTTATAATCAAATATGGCAAACTTTTCTTTGGAAAGCTGCCGGGCAATGTGATTCTTAGAAATATCATGCTTCTTCAAGCAATTTTGCCCTTGATTATCAGGAGGGTTTCTGTGCCAGTTTGGATGTATTATGTCCCCCCAAATACCATGTTCTTTAATATAATCTTGTGGGGGCAGATGTATTACTGTTGATTAGGTTGGAATCTTTGAATTAGGCTGTTTCCATGGAGATGTGACTCACCGAACTGTGGGTAATACCTTTGATTAGATTATTTCCATGAAGTTGTAGCCCCACCCATTCAGCATGGGTCTTGATTAGTTTACTGGAGCCCTATAAAAGCTCAAAAACAGAAGGACCACAGAACAGCTGCAGCGAGAGAGTCATTTTGGAGATGACCATTGAAAGTAGACTTTTGCTAGTCCAGAGTTTGCCTGGAAGAAACTAAGAGAACACCCCCAGATGCCTAGAGAAGAACGTCCTGGGAGAAAGCCATTTTGAAACCAGAACCCTGGAGCAGATGCCAGCCACATGCCTTCCCCACTAACAGAGGTTTTCCGGATGCCATCAGTGTTCTTCACTGAAGGTATCCTATTGTTGATGTCTTTGTTTGGACACTTTTATGGCCTTAGGACTACAACTTTGCAACCAAATAAACCCCCTTTATAAAAGCCAATCCATTTCTGGTATTTTGCAAATGGCAGCATTAGCAAACCGGAACAGTTTCCTATCTCATAAGCGGATATTGTGGCACTGTCTATCCTCCAATAATCTGAAATATTTTGGTCATTGAAAAGTTTTCTGAAAGCTGCTTCTGCAATGGGTGATCGACAAACGTTACCCAGACCTACAAGCAGCACCGACTTGGGAGGCTGTGCTGCCGTCTTCTCAGACGCAAAGAGAAGCACAGTCCCTAATTGTCTTTAATTCACACATAACCTCCCTCTAAACCTGTATCAAGTCCTTGTGCAATATCTTAGCTCTTCATATGACAATGCCTCTTGCTTTGTGGACCCTCAACAGTGAGATGATATTCTAATCTTGCAAATCATAATGCCAATGAAATTGTTTACTCTGATTACTTCACAGAAGTGCACAATAAAATAATATTGAAAAATCATGAAAATTGTTTCAGATCTGTAAGAGGGATAATACTCTTTGCAACTTTTTGTTAAGCCAGTTTGATAACTTAGCTGTCAGTCACATTCATTTATTTTCTTACTATTTCTACTGAATTAGAAAGCCCAAAACTCATAATATAGCAGTAGGTGTTGGTTTTTCTTTCAGATCATTCTAGCTTGTATTTGGATTAACGTGGATGCCATATATAAAAAAGGGTTAAGTTTAGCTTTCATGTAAAGGCAACAGGGAATAGGGAAAATGGAGACTCGGCCAAAGAACTGGCTTAAACTGGCCCTGTGGTAAAGGAAAGGAAAGAGAGAGAGAGCCATGACATAAGCCTAGAATCAGTGCCAACTCCTTATATGGGAAAAATAACCAGGGTTACTGGAATGTAAAGGGATATGGGGTATAATCAAAGGCGGGAACTCTTGGCAAGAAATTTAAACTAGTTAACTCTCTCTGATAGGCCGTACAATTCAAAATCTCAAAGGCGGGCTAGTTAGCTCTCTCGGATAGACTGTAACCTCTGGAGTACCCAGCCAATGGGGAAATGGGAGTGGCCTGTGTATTAGGGGTAGGGTGTAACTACTGCCATGTTCTTTTGTGTGGCGTGCCTGCTGTGTTTCTGGCTGTGCATCTGTTCTTGCAAGATTGTGAATAAATTCTTTCCTTCTCCACAATCAGGTGAGCATTTATTCCTTTTTGCTTGTTTCTCACACCATATTAAAATAATATCTATCTCCCATCCCATGGCCTTATGTAAAAAGACTTTGCCACTCCTCTCATCAAGAGATGAAGTCTATACTCCCTGTCCCCTGTGCATTAGTTTTCTATTGCTGCATAACAAATGACCACAAACAGTGGCTTCAAACAATGCAAATTTATTGTCGTGCAGTTTCTGTGCATCTGGAGTCTAGCATGGACTCTGCTGGGTCCTTTGCTCAGGATCTCACAAGGTGTCAGCTGCTGTGTCCTCATCTAGAGAGTCAACTAGGGAAACATCCATATCCAAGCTCCCTTGGGTGGGTGGCAGAATTTATTTCCTTCTGGTTGTAGAAACTGAGGTCCCATTGCCTTGCTAGTTGTCAGTCAGGGACCACTCTTAGCTCCTGGAGGCTGCTCTTGGTTCTTTGTCATGAGGCCCCCTCCATCTCGGGGCATTCCTCTCACAGTTCCAGTCTCTCTGACTTGCCCTTCTGCTAACAGCCAGAGAAAATTCTGCTTTTAAAGTCTCATACAATTAGATCGGGCCTACCTGGAAAATGTATGTTAAGGTCAATTGATCAGTAATCTGCAGAATCCCTTTAGCCATGTAACAAAATCTAATGCGAGGTGTTAATAATAGGGTGTTATATGGAAATTCTATTTTATGTATGATTTTTCTGTGAACCCACAACTTCTTTAATAAAAAAATAAAAATAAAAAAATTCCTTTACTAGGTAACATAATCATGAGAATAGCACCAGGGGACAGAGCTAATGGAGACCATAGTAGAATTCTGCCTACCACCCTCTGCTTGAATCTGGACTGGACCTATGATTTACTTTGTACAAAAGAATGTGCCCGTAAGCTGGAAGAAGCCTTTCAGCTTCTGTTTCTGCCCCCTTGAAATTCTCATTCTGGAACCCAGTCATCATGCTACGAGAAGGTTCAAGCTGACCATGAGGCCATTGGCCAGGACTAACTGCCAGCCATGTGGGTAAGGTCATTCTGCAGTATTTCAGCCCCAGTCAAGCCATCCTACCCAACACCACATGGAGCAGAGACAAGTTTTCCCAGCCAGGCTCTGTCCAAATTGCAGAACTGTAGTCAAATACATAATTTTAATTGTTTTAAGCACTACATTTTGGGATGATTTGTTACGCAGAAATGTATGAGTATTTTTAGTGCTCCATCAGATGATAGCTAGGACTATGGGACTATAGCATGTCACATTCAAACTTTGAAGTTGGAACATATTGGGTTAGGAGAGATGGTAAATAGATTCCTTATCCACTATTTGGTCACAGTGGACTCTGGAAATGATTGATTCACTGTTGCAGCTTTTGAATGTGATTTAAAAATGTGCCTGATAATACATTAATTTATCTCTCAGATATCAATAATTAGTAAAGGTTTGAGGTCTTAATAATTGAACCAATTGTATGCAATTCAGCCTTTTGAAGAAATTTTATTTTACCCTCAACATTAAACATGTAGATAATTGGTTCCTGTTATCTAAGAGTTCTGGGCCAGTCTCATTCAGTGGCTCTGGACACTCCCAGCCCAGCCTTCCTGCATCCAGGCCAACCAGTCACGTGCCTTGTTTCTCCTGTCACTTCTGGATTGATAAATGCCACAGGGCATTAGATCTGCCTCCCCAAGACGTCACCACAGGGCTGAATAATGCAAACTGTAAGTGCAGAGACGGAACTCCCCACCCGGCAAACTGCCCAACAGGAAACTGAAGATTGGAGGGAGGGGCCAGATAAAGACCCTCTCCTTCATCCTCCCATGGACTGCTCTGAGGTCTGTCTGTAAATAACGTAAATGCCTGAGGATAAACACCTGATGAGCGACTTGCTGGATTTCTTCATGGCTCATTATCAAGCAGCACAGTAATGTATCTCCTTGCCCTGCCTCTTACTCTTCTCTGACTTGCTTCCCCTTTTCCTCCCTCTTGTTGCTCTGGGTTTTCACTTCCCAAAAAAAGCATCAGCACAGAATCCTTGCCTCAGGCTTTGTTTTCTAGAGAATCTGAGCTAAGAAAAGGGCTTTCAATATGTTACAGATAATGTTGAGATACACACTTGAGCAAGACACTTGGAATCTTAAAAATGATCTTTATCCTATAAGAAGACTATTACACCAAATCAACAAATTCAGCAAAGTTGCAGGGTACAAGATTAACATGCAACAATCAGTGGTGTTTTCATACCCCAGCAGGGAACAATCCAAAACCAAAATTAAGAAAACAATTTCATTCACAACAGTACTTATAAGAATAAAATATCTAGGAATAAATTATAACTAAGGATGTGAAATACTTGTACACTGAAAGATACAAAATATCTAAAAAATTTATGAAGACCTAAACAAATGGAAATATATCCTAGGTTCACGGGTAGGAAGACTTACTATTGTTAAGATGTCAATGCTACCCAAAGCAGTCTACAGATTCAATGCAATCCTTATAAAAAACCTAGAAGCCTTTTTTTTTTTTTTTTGCAGAAATGAGAAAGCTGATCCTCCTCTTCCACCTTGTATGCCATTGTTTTCATGTTTTACAATGAAGTCATTGATTAGAGGATTTTTGCCGAAAGCCTTTTCTCTCTTTTCTCTGAATATGATCCTTATTATTTGCTGTGCAACTATTGTTCAGCCATATCATGACATGTACCTGTTTTTAATATAAGAATGAGTTTATTTGTTGTTTCAGTCTAGCAGCACATTTCATCACTTTCACATTGGAGAGCATTATTTTCTGTTTGTTTTGCAGTAGAACAGATGATTTTCTCATCTGAGGGGCCCCTATGACTTGTTTGAAAACAACACAAGGGATTCAGCTAACATTTTGAAGCAGAAAAAACAGAGGAGTAGAGATTTGATGAATGAATAGGATTCAGTTTCAAAGAGTTATCATATATCCTGTTTACACTTTTCATTTTTGGTTATTTGTGGGAAATCAGTAAACTCACAGATTCACTTGTCCCAGCATGAATAGATTCATTCTATGTTTGTTCTGGATTCCTGGTCACTCTTTACATTTGTGTTGTAATTCTAAGTTATAGTGTTTTATTGCTATTTTCATTACTACATTTACACTTCAATGAACCAAAACCACTGTTTCATTTTTGTGAATTGGATGCAAAATGCAGTAAAGTCATTTCAAAAAATGTAAATGCAACAAATATAAATACTATTCAAATGATATGAAAATATGCTCATTGAGATAAATTATACCACATTAACTGAATGTAAACTGAAGCAAACTAATCAAAATAGTCCTTGTAGCGTATTTACAACTTTAAGAATGTAATGATTATTAAGCATGAAATGAGAGTCATGGGAAAATCATATTTAATTATATTAATAAATCTCACATTTTAAAATGTTTTCATTACAGCCTGTTAGGTTTTACCTGCGTCTTTACAGTATGATAATTTTCAGATACCAACAGTTGTAGGGCAGATCATCATGTAGAAACTTTCAAGTATGTGCTGAAGAATTAATAGAACTTTCTTCAGTGACAGAAATGTTCTATATATGCGCTGTCCAATATGGTAACAGCTAGCTACATACGGCTGTTGAACACTTGAAATATGGCAAGTGTGACTAATTTTTAATTTTATTAAATTTTTATTAATTTAGATTTAAGTAGCCCAGGACAGTGCAGGGTTAAAAGGTTAAAACCCCTCACCCACCTCGAGGGTATAGTTGGCTGAGGAAGAGAGCACTGGAGAGAGCTGTGCTGTGGATTCCCTTTCCTGCCACCCAAGAGCAGGGCTAGGGGGTGAGTGCCCCTCCCTCATGCCTAGAAAATGGTCTTTGTTTGAAAAATCTAAAGGATGGGAGAGAGGCTGGCTAGCTGCTGACAGGCAAGTGCAAGTTTATTTGGGCCAAGAGTGCCTGAATGTATCCCAAGGCCTAGATGTGAAAGAGGGAGGTTTGAGTACCTACTCCAGATTCTCTCTCTGATAGGGATGTCTGGAGGGATGTTTCAGTTTGCTAATGCTGCCGTTATGCAAAATACCAGAAATGGATTGCTTTTTATGAAGGAGGTTTATTCGGTTACAAATTTACAGAGCTAAGGCCATAAAACTGTCCAAACTAAGGCATCAACAAAATGATACCTCCACTGAAGAATGGCCAATGGCATCCAGAACACCTCCGTCAGTTGGGAAGGCAGGTGGCTGGTGTCTGCTGGTTCTTTGCTTCCAGGTTATGTTTCAAATGGCTTTCTCTGAAATGTCTCTGGGCTTCTGTCTTCACTTAGCTTCTCCAAATGTCCTTCTGTCTACATCTCCAAGGGTCTCCAAGCATCTGCAAGCATCTGGGTCTTGGCTTAGCATATCCCGGGGTGTTTTACATCTCCTGCTTTCTGTGTAAGCTCCCTTTAAAGGACATCAGTAAACTAATGATGACCCTAAATGGGCAGGGTCAAATCTCCATGGAAACATCCAATCAAGAGGTCATGCCCTAATCAAAAAGATTAATCAATCTGCCCCCACAAGATTGCATTAAAGAATATGGCTTTTTCTGGGTGGCATAATACTCAAACCAGCACAAGGGGTGATCAGGGTCTAGTAAAGAGAGTGAAGATATCACTTCTAGGGACTGGAGAAGGACTGGGGACCAGACAGACTTGAGATATGATTACTAAGGTCAAGGAAGCTACAAACGAAAGGTCTTCTCTGATTGGGAAGTCTTTGAAGAAACCATGAAAGTTACCCACAAGAAAGACTCATCTTTAAACATCTGCCATGATTCAAGTCTTCAAGCCCATCTTAGGACTATCAAGAAGAAATTTCTTGCCTCCCTTACCTCTTCTTCCTACCCACTCCCCTCCCTGCCTGAGGGGTCAGTACCCCTGGTTAGCAAGCAGCACGGAAGAGGAGTACATGAGCCAAGACATTCTAATTTTGACTAAAGGCCATTTTGGTGATTTCAAGCAATGGCAGGGACTTTTATTTCCTAAGAGTAATCAGAAAAGTCATGGGACTGTCCGAATTTCATCCAGAGTCAAGGGAAGAACTAGCCCCATCTAACAAATTTAAGGGGATAGTAAAAGGCAAAATTAAATTGCTTTATGATTATAGTCCATAAGTTCAACTTGTTCAGCATACTGGGTCTATTTTCCACCTGAAATAGATGATGAGAAAAACCACGCAATAGAAGGTAGAGTATTAGACGTTGTTGGAGTCCCACCCAGATTCCCTTTTCTGGGCTGTTGAACCCACCCCCCAGCTGCTGTGAGTGTTGGCTGCAAACCACTCATAGCTACACCCTTCACCAGAGAACTGCTCCGGGCCAAGGAGACCCACACCGTCTAGAGATGCTAGAAGGTTATCCATCACCCGCCTCCAGCCAATTACTGTCTGGTTTAGGGAACAAAGCCAGTCCTCTTGCCTCAAGATAGGACTAACCCTGAGATACAAGTCATACTCCAGAGCTTCTTGTAGGATTAATTTGAAGCTAATCCTTCTGACTGAAACCATGGTTTTGCTTAGCTTTTCTTCTTTTCCTTTTCTGTTACCTTACTCCCTTGCAGGTTTCTCACCATCCCCATCTCAGGCTCTACTTCTAGGTAACTTGAGCTAGGACAGCTGGGGACCACTTTGAGTAGAATGATGCTAAAATCTTCTTTAAAGGTTATTAATTATTCTCATTCTTTTCAATAATTTGCCTAGAAGTTCCTAGATTTTTAAATTTCATGGACAAGCAAAATTCAAACAAAAAAAAAAAATTGGAGGACCAACATGATGTTCCCAACTTTTAGTTTTGCAACTAAAAAACTAAGAAAAACATTTCTCCCTGCCAGACACTGTTCATAGCACACTAAACTCTCATGCTTTCCTTCCTTCCTGATTTTGTTCAGGTTTCAGGTAGCCAGGGACTTCAGGTTCAGCCGGGCTCCTCCTCTGTCCAAGAGGTGAATCTCGATTAGTATAAGCCAATTATGTAATCCCAACCCGTTTGCTGAAGATTTGTTTAGGAGTGAGCATTGACCTAATTTAGCTATTGAGATATAATGCAGAAATTCTGTGAAAGTTTTTTCTTACTCTTAAAAAGGGAGACAGAAGAACAAGTACTCTTCAGGGGAGATACAGGTTGTTTGGCTGGAAACTTAAACAATTTTTGGACCCTCTTTAAGAAAAAGGATACAAAAATGGCTTACTTGCCCGAAGTTTGTAAAAATATATGGCCAGATGAATGCATTGCCAGGGCCCCTCCAGGACCTTGGAAGGATCCTGTGTACGTGGAGGGTTCTGAAACTTAAGCTTCCTTATTCTCATGGTGATTCAGCCTTTAGCGCCTTTCTGCTTTTTAGCATTGTTGTTTTCATGGGTCTACTGGAATATGACCATGATCTTGAGGCCATGGGGAAGTTGGTTTGAAGGGATTAGGCCATCAGGCTGAGGATGGAAAGAACCTTATTGTAACCATTGAGCACCTGAATTTCTCAACCTTGAAAACCCTCTAAATCCAGACTTCTTGCATGTGAAATGATAAATATCTTTGTTGTCTAAGCTACTCTTCAATAACTCATAGGCACAGACATCAAAACCAAAACAACTACCATCTACCCTCTCCATTGTTTCTCGCACACACATATGCACAGGCACACCCACACACAAATGCACAAATAATCCTAAACATGTGTAAAGTAGATAGTCTCAGAATATAGGATAGTCCTTCATATCAAATTAACTTGATTTTATGAAAAGCTCAATTCATTATCCTAGTTTTCTCATTTGGCTTTAGATATAATGATAACCTCACCAAGTCATTTGGGAAACACTGGTGTAGACTAGCGCCTCTCAAAGTGCTCCATGGACCTGTGCCAGTAAGCATTTATTACTTTTTTTTATTGTATTTTTTTATTGTAGAATATAAAATATATGCATAGAAGTGACAACTTTCCAAGAGCAATTCAAAAAGAGTTAGAGAGCAAACTTCAAAGAGTAGTATAGGTTATAGTTCCACAGTTTCAGTTATTTCCTAATTCTGAAATATAACATATATACAATAAGGTAATATCTTTCCAAGTATGATTTAACAAGAAGTTATATAGGAAATTTCCTAAGTTGTTATGAGTTTATAGTACCGTAGTTTCAGTTATTTCCTTATTGCGAAGTATAACATAGCATTTAGAAATTAGACAGAGAATTTTTAGGTCTGTTGAATGTAATAGTTTAAAATTTGAGGGTCTTGTGCTTTGTATGCCTTTTGTTTTACTATTTTAAACCACCTTTTAAATTTTAGAACAGCTTTCTATTTACAGAAAAATTGTGAAGTATTACAGAAAGTCCCATATGACCCACACCCAGTTTCCCCTATTATTAACATCTTATATTAATAGGGTACATTTGTTCATTAATGAACCAATATTGATACAGTAATGTTAATAAAAGCCAAACTTTATTCACATTGCCTTAGTTTTGACCTAATGCCCCTTTTATGTTCCAGATCTCATCCAGGATACACTATTTAATTTAGTCATAAAGTCACCGTAGGCTTCTTTTGGCTGTGGTAGTTTTTCAGACTTTCCTTTTTTTGATAACATTGACAGTTTTGAGCAGTACTGGTTAGGTATTTCATAGAATGTCCCTCAACTGGGATTTTCTCATGATTAGTATGTTTTGTTTTCTAGCAGAAAAAAATATTTTCTAGTAGAAATTAATTACTCTGTTAGAAAATTACTCCTTTTTCTAGTAGAATAATTCATTTTTATTATATTTTACCAAAGTATCAAGATGCAACAGATTAGGAAAAAACCTGGTCCCTTACCATGGATAGTTTGAGAAGCTCTGGTCTAAACCACAATTCTTCTGGCTCAAGTATTTTAAATTATCAAACAATTTCTCCTAATGAAACCATTGGTTTATCTTTGGATACAGTTCTGTTTTCTGTTTTCTCAATCAAAATATTAGGAGTGGGACCTCTAAATATGAATCATAAAAAGGTAAATTACCTTTTTAAAAGATTCCCTTTTTGGCTATTTGTGTTGTGCCAATAAATCCTTATGCCTTATGAAGCATTTGAAAGAGCACACACAAATAAACGCTCTACTGTGAAGAAAATGTAAAATCAAGAATCTTTATCCAGGGGTGTTTAATAAAGTCTAAGCCAGAAGTACTAGAAGTAATATATAAACCAGAGTAGAGCTGTTGTGACTGTTCTACATTTTGGTGGTTTTGTTTCTCCTTCTCTTCTTGCTTAATTCCATCATAGTGATTATCTTGAGCATTAGAAACCAAACTTTTTCCATTATATCACGTTCCTCAAAGAGTTATCACTTTCGTCTTCCTTCTTTTTTTATTATTATTAATGTTTCCACTGATACGCTCATTCTTATGTTACAGAGAGTCCCCTAAACCCTGCTTCTTTTGGGATTCTCTCTTTGATCCTTGTGTCTAGAAACTTTGCTCTAACAAGGCAACTTTGGGCTTTGATGATAAAAGCCTTACGCCGTATGTGTTTCCTTTCTGGAAACTGGTTCTTCCAGTTGCAAGATTTGTGTTAAATAGTGTATATAAAAGTATTTTGTGCTACTTCCTTCTGTTTGTTTGTATAATTTGTGAAAGTATAGGCAATTTTTATCTTTGTTTGCTATCATAGCCTTTAGTTGTTGGTTTAGATCTATTTTTTGCTTTTGAAGATTTTGACTTTCTTTTTAAAAAGAGTTCTAAATTCTTGCCTCATTTACTACGATAGACATAGCCAATAGCTTAAGTTCAAATTTGTTGGTGGCCCATTAAGTCAATTAAGTAGCTATGGAGGTTTTTCAACAACAGTTTGTCTTAAGGCTTTTGGATCTCTTAAAATTGTGGCAATACTGTCCTTGACCCTTCCTCAATCTCTACATAACAGTAGCCAACACAGAAGGATGAAGAAAAAAGCACTGGAGACTTTTCACTCACTTTCATTCTTTCAGTAATAATCATGTGCAAGAATATTGCACATGAATATAGCTGCCTTAGAATTGTTATATTTGCTTGAAAGGTTATCTGCTCCTGTCTATTGTGGGAAAATCAGGCATATTTTTAAATGTCCTGCTAGAAACATTTTTTTAAAAAGTCTGAATATGTTGCCTTAGAATCATTTTATTCCTATGCTACAATTTTGGGTGTGTTTGCCTTTGAATTGGAACATCTGGGTTTCAGATGTCTTTCATGATTGATTTCTTTATTTCCTTCCCTATCATTTTAAACACCTAAAGGAAAGACGAATTATAGATTTTCCTGTAGGTCTAACCAAATGTGATTTTGCTGAAGAGTAGTTTCTTGCTCATTTGTTTATTCCTTAATTCATATAGTCTGCAAATATTTATAGAGAACCTACTATGGGACAATGCTAGTGCTAGATGTTAGAGATACAGTAGTGAAAACAAGATCCTTGATCTTATGAAATTTTTGGTTTAGTGGGAAATAGACATTAAATACATATGTACATGTATAATTAAAAATGAACTAGTGATTGATGCTATAAAGAATAAGTACAACTACAATTACCTTAGTTTGGGACTGGGGACTTGCAAAGGCTTCCCTGAAGAAGTGACATTTAAACTGAGACTTGAGGCATACATGGAGTTGGCCAGGTAAGGTGGAAAGAGCTTTCCATAATGAACCCATATGGATTTGGTACTCTTTGCTTTTTAATTTAGCCTGGAAGAATTTACTCATTCAACTAATATTGAGAATTTACCATGTGCCAAGCAGAGACAAAAACTTGCATGTGAAAAAAAATGTTGCATTAAATACTCTTTGACAATATCAGGAAATGGTTTTATCTATGATCCTGAGATCATTTCTGCCTCTTGAACTCATTTCTCCTCTTCGTTTCATTAATTAATGCAGAAAATACTTAGATAAAAACAATAAAGACACTTGGATTTGCAAAAATAGTAATCTTGGACTCTTCAGTAATCCTCTTGGGCCCTCAGTCTCTTCATCTTTAATATGACAAGACTGCATTAGATATTATGCAAGGCTTCTCCCAGCTTCAAGTTTTGGTCAACAGCTGCTAACTTCAGTATTTGCCTACAAGACATGATTCTGCTGGCATTATTACTTAGAATGTTTCAAACAAAATATACAAGAGAACTGCTTCTGTGAATATAGTTTTGAATTATATGAAGATGTTTGCAAAGTCTTAATTTAACTGTCAGTAAATTTCTTATCATTATTTATTCTAGTTTCAATTCACCAAATGTTCTATTGCTTGGAAACTTGTACTCAAGGAGCACTAAACTAATCAAGTGTATATTCAGGCAAGTGTAATCAGTTATGAAGTTAATTATGCATATAAATTTCTTTTTTGAATCTATTGCTTTTTAAGCACTGAGATTTAAATCTATTTGGAACTGGAAAGCAAAATTTAGTGCCAGCCATTAGATTTTTTTTCCCCTTCCTGCTCAGTTGCAGAAAATTATGATACTAAAATCTTAGCCTAGTAGGTTTATTCAGAATAGGTTATATTTCCATATAATCCTTTGTGTGTACACACATATATTGCTCGAAGGGATATGCAAATACTACTAAATGCATCATAATTTTGGCAAGAAACGAAGCCCCTGGTGACAGGCTGAGAGAGTATTGCAGCATTTTGCTGATGTTAAACCTGCTTCCATTCTTCTTCTGATTTCTGGCTGAAGCATGAGCCAGCTTTATATTCAGCATAGATAGCATCAGCTTGGCTGTTCTCTCATTGAATTAATTAATAAAGATTCCAAATGAGTCATAATTTCATCTAAGGAGAATTTTGGCGAGGGGGTGACTTGGCTGAACCCTCATGCTTCTCATTCTCCAAAACAAATATTAGTTTTGGAGTCCTGGCTGCATTTCTGTAATATATCCCTATGGATCACCATCTGCCATTGCATAAAATGGGAAATTTCCCTACCCATTCTAAAGATGACAACACAGAGAATAAAACCTCTACAATACTCACATGCTTCAAAGGAAAAATAAGCCTAAAAATTGTTTAAGTGGGGCGTGAGTTTGGAGTCCGAAAGTCAGGATTGGAATATTGTTTTCATAATTTATCTGTTATGCAATATCAATTTTCCTGTCAGAAAATAGGACAATAATTCTGCAACCCATATGCAAGTAGGACTTGTTGAATTGTTCCCTGCTTACTTAAGATCTAGCTCAGCATATTGGCATTTCTGGGGAAAAAAAATAAGCCCCAAAAATCCACATTGAAAAGTATTGAAGACATTGCACATCACACAAGCAAGGCTCTCTAAAATTCCTCTTTAAATATTTTTTTACTTCCCCCCAGATTTCAGTACCTAGATCAGTCTTCATATGCATAAGTTAGTGTAATGCAAAGTTACTATAGCAAAGAGTCCCAAAATACAAAAGAAAAATAAATAAGAAAAAGGAAGTTTCTTTCTTTCTTGTAACAGCTGGAATATAAATAAAAAATAAGGAAGGAGGGAGGAAGGAAGGAAGGAAAGAAGGGAGGGAGGGATGGAAGGAAGGAGAAAGGGAAGAGAAAAAAGAAAAGAAGTTTTTCTCTCAACAGCTAGAATATAAACGATCTTGGTCAACAGGACAGCTTTGCTGCCTTGTCATTAAAGAATCTTTCCAAAGTGTTGCTCTGCATTGACAACATCTGCATAGTAAAAGCAGATAGAGAGATTTCAGATAGAGAGAAGAGAGGAGAGTTGTGGAGGAGGCACAGCTTTATGACTGATCATCCAGGCTCAGAAGTGCCCTTATCACTTTCACTAACATTGCATTGGTGAGAACTTAATTACATGACTACACCTAATGTGGCAGCTTGCAAATTGGCCACAGTCTTTCACTCTGGCCTCTGTTGAAGCTCTTTTGAGTGTAACATTAACAGCTGCTCCTGTACAGAGGTAGATTATTTCTCCTCGGTTTGACTATGGCCTGAGCCTGTGATTTATCTTTGCCAATAGATTGTGGCAGAAGTGATCTCGTACCGGTTTCAAACCTAGCTCTTACAAGGCCTTCTACTTTCTTTCTTGGAATCCTTCCTACCTGCCATGTGAGCAAGTCCAACTAGCCGGCTGGAGGATGACAGACCAGATGGAGGAGAGATGAGCTATTCCAGCTGAGCCCATCCCACATTGCTGACCAATAGAATTGTGAACTAAATAAATGTTTGGCTTTTTTTTTTTTTTTTTTTTTTTTACAGGTTGGATTCTTTGGGAAGCAGATGCTGAGATGGAGTTAGGAATGCAAAATGTTTATTTGGGAGAAATGCCTATGAAAGGAAAAGGGAAAGAAGCAGGGTTTGGCTAAGTGGACATCAGAGTATGATTTTAACAAAGTATCTGCCAGCCCAATAAGGAACCTTTAGAGGAGTCCTGCATGGGACAGGAATGGCTAGGTCCTTGTGCCACCACCTTGCTAAGTCATTGTCTAGGGGCTGCCCTGCAATGAGAATGACCTCAGTCTGAAAGCCAACTAACTGTATTTCTTTTTTTTTTAATAATTCAATTTCATTGAGTTATATTCACAAACCATTCAGTCATCTACAGTGTACAATCAGTTGTTCATAGTTCCATTATATAGTTGTGCATTCATCACCGCAATCAATTTTGAAAATTTTCATTACCACACAAAAAAATAAGAATAAAAATTAAAGTAAAAAAGAATACCCAAAACATCCCGTAACCCCCATCCCTCCCTATAATTCATTTATTTTTTGTCCATACACTGGATAAAGGGAGTGGGAGCCTCAAGGTTTTCACAATCACATGGTCATACAGTGTAAGCTACATAATTATACAACCATCTTCAAGAATCAAGGCCACTGGGTTGCAGTTCAACAGTTTCAGGTATCTCCTTTTAGCTATTCCAATACAGTAAAAACTAAAAATGGATATCTATATAACACATAAGAATAACCTCCAGAATGACCTCCCAACTCCATTTGAAATCTGCCAGCCACGGAAACTTTATTTTGTTTCATTTGTCTTCCCCCTTTTGGTCCAAGAAGGCTTTCTTGATGCTGCAATGCCAGGGCCAAGCTCATCCCTGTGAGTTATGTTCCACATTGCCAGGGAGATTTACACCCCTGGGAGTCATGTCCCACAGAGTGGGGAGGGCAGTGAATTTACCTGCAGAGTTAGCTTAGAGAGAGAGGCCACATCTGAGCAACAAAAGAGGTTCTCTGGGGGTGATTCTTAGGCACAATTTTATGTAGGCTTAGCCTCTCCTTTGCAGTAACGAACTTCATAAGGGCAAGCCCCAAGATGAAGGGCTTGGCTGAAAGCCAACTAATTATACTTCTTGCAGTCGGGTAGTGGTTCTTTCTTGAACAGGGATCTGAGTGGTGCATCTCCATGTATGCCACATTGTGCTTTTAAGCCACAAAGTTTTAGGATTAGTTGTAATACAAGCAAAAGCAAACACATTCACATAACTGCAAGGGAGGCTGGGAAAAGTAACAGAACTGGGCAGCCTCAGAAAAAAAAGAATCCCTCTTTTTTTCAGAAAGAGTATGAGTGTGAATATGTGAGCAAGTGATTTA
This sequence comes from Choloepus didactylus, assembly GCF_015220235.1. Classification (NCBI taxonomy): domain Eukaryota; kingdom Metazoa; phylum Chordata; class Mammalia; order Pilosa; family Megalonychidae; genus Choloepus; species Choloepus didactylus. The sequence continues at coordinate 56,883,950 of NC_051310.1, read as the reverse complement.
AAAATGCTCATAATTTAATGTTTATCCTGTAATGCCTACCTCATGCAATTGTGAAAATTAGACCTAATATATGTAAATTAACTAGAATAGTGCTCAGGAGTGGATCCAGATATTGTGGGGTCAGAAGCTTAGGCAATTTTGGGGGTCCCTTTTCAAGAAAAAGAATAAAAATTACCAAAAAAAAAAAAAAAAAATTAAGTCCAAGGCCTTGGAAAGGGGCCTTGTAAGAGAGAACCCGAAGCTTATGCTTCATTAGCTATACAATACACCTGCTCTTGATAATACCTGAGAGATGGTACATATTAAAAAATATGTTATTATTTTTCCTGTGAAAATAGTCACGTAAGCATTAATTTATTTTTCCCATTCTCTGCACACACCAGTTACCATTCGCTACACAAACAAGCTGTCAGTAAATTCACTTATGCATGAAATCCATACCAGCTATAGCTTTCTTGTGTGTGGAGAGGGAGATTCTTATCCTGGGCTGAGCATATTGACTCTTTTTGTCTTTCCATCATATGAACCTCCTATGTCAGGAGAATCTGCAGCCTTTTAAGGAAGAGTCGGATTTTTCACTATAGAAGTTGAAAATGACAGAAACACACTCCCCAAGCCTCTCTGGCAGCTGGGCAGAGGCACAACCCCATCGGTCAAGGCACCTGCCCTAGACTTTGAAATCATGCAAAGAAGGAGCCCAACAGAATCCTGTCTGGTAGCTGTTCGAAGGCAGTAAATGGGGACAGTGTGTCCAGCAGCAAAACACAGTGTCCTGGATCGGTGGATGTGCAGGTTGCAGTCACTATGTCCAGGGGCAGAACCAGTGGTTTCTTCCCTGCACTGATTTGAGTATAGTTTCTGGCCTTTCAATACCTCCATGAGCTGTCCAATATCCCCTCCACCCCCATATCCAATATCATATCAATACATTCCCTTTTCTGCTTAAATCAGCCATAGTAGTTTCTGCTGCTTTTGACTCAGACCCTAAATGAAATACAATACATGGGTTTTTAATTTCAGCACACACAGCTGGGGGGCAGGCAAATGTTCCCTTCCACTTTGGGTGAATTCTTACATCTGGAGATTCTGTGGGAAGAATGAGCTTAGATGAGAATCTGATGAAAAGCATTTTCCTTCTTCAAAGTTAGAATACTTGGGTTTAATGCCTTCTGCCACTGACTTGCTAAATGTCCTCAGGCAAATCTCAATTTCGAAATGTCTCTAAAATATTGCTTGTAAAACACAGCACCTGAGGTTGTTGAGATGCTTCACTGTTGTGTGGCAGCTTATGTGAAACTGATCTTTAAATTAAGTACTGAACATATGTAAGTTATTTTCAAATATAAAAAAACTCTAGACAAGCTCTTGCTCCAAACCTGATACACTAATTCCCTCCTTTGGATAGTTTGGATAGTAATTAAAGTCAATTTATGAGCTTGTACACGTTCTTCCCATAGTTTGAGATTGTTCCAACTTGTTTGTATAATTAATTGGCCCCCTTTTACTTTGCCAAATATGTCTTTGTAATTTTCTTCTTGCTGTATAGGTAGTAGGACCCACCCACCTTGGTAACTACAAAGTTTTTAAAAAAATTTGTGAATAAAATGTTTTCATTATTTTGCCATTTGGGTTCTTAAAGTAAAAGAAAATAAATTTAATGTGGGTGAAAATAATTCTTGTCATGATCCATCCACAGATCAATCTTAGCATTTTTATATTCTTATTTCAGAACTTGGTTAGGGAAATCAGGGTAAGGAGTAGGAAGCTAATTTAAGAGAGAGTTTGGCCTAAGAATATTGCTATAATTATTCTTGAGATTCTTTGCAAAACATCTTTTAGCCACTAGACCATATATATATTTATTACAAAATAATTGGACAATAGAAAGAAAAAAGTTCCAGTTCCCATTATTGCTACTTAGGTATTTAGTTTTCTTTTGTTTAGTATTATTTTCAGTGTTATTATTTATTGTTGCATAACACACCACTCCAAACTTAGTGGCATCAAATGCTTCATTATGCTCGTAGATTCTGTGTGTCATAAACTCAGATAAGGAAACACAGTGGGGCTTGTCTCTGCTCCATGATGTCAGGGGCCTCAGCTGATAAGAGAACTGCTGGGGTGACTCTGCAAGCTGCGTCCTGCGTTATCTCGTGGCTTCTTCACTCACAGATCTGGCGATTGGGCCGGGATGGCCCAAAAGCTGGTGTTTTGAAACCGTCTAATTAAGAAAATTCGGATAAAGCAAGGAGGAGAAGGTGCTTGGAAGAAATCTTATCTTCACAGGCCTTGGAGGCAGAGTCGCAGAATGCCTGGCAGGGCCACAGAGGGGACTCGTCCAGCACATAATGCTCAACTAAGTGAGTGGGAGCCCAGGAGAGCATGTGGACCTGGGGACTGGGCCTTTTATAGCATTATAGAGGTGGGGTTTCAGTGGTTGGTCAGTCAGATGTATGGCTGGGGAGTGAATCTATTTGAATTTGGTGCCCTCGCGAAACTGGACAGTGCTCAGGGCTAGTGGGGAGGGGAATTACAGGGTACATTTTCTAAAGAGACAGGTTGAGGATTCACTATCCAGAAAGGACATCAATAGCCCGTGGGTGTGTGCAAAAGGGACTTGGTAGGGATGAGGCATGACCGACCAAGCATGGGCTCTTAGTTTTGTTTCTCCTGTTACAGCTGAGCTCAGCTGGATTGTTGGCTGGGGTCTGAGCACATACATGCAGCCTCCCCGTGGGGTTTGGGCTTTTCACAACACAGTGACTGGGTTCTGAGAAGAATAGTCTCAAGGAGAAACTTCCAGAAACCGAGCATTCCAAGAGAACCAGCCAGAAGCTGCAGGTCTGTTTATGAATTGCGACTTCTGCCATACTCTACTGGTCACTGCACCAGAGTTAAGGGAGGACATAGACCCAGCATTCAGTGGGAGAGATATCAAAGAATTTGGGGTCAAGTTTTAAAACTCACATATTTCACAAGACTTTTTTCTATGGCATACGCAATATACCCATTTATACACTCATATTTTTAAATACATTTTTAAAAGCAAATATAGGACCATATCCTTGTTAACCACAATTTTACATAAAAAGGAAATGAAATTTTATTGAGATGACCGTTGACTTTCAAGAACACTTAAATTCTGAAAAGTTCTATACAATGATCTTAAAGTGATCATCAGTCAAAATGTATTTTAGAATTTCTTAAAGGTCAATTCAGTCACAAGAATAAATTTTTGAAAGACAATATCTATAGAGAATTATGAAATATAGGTTTAAACAGTGATAACTTTTCTAATTTTCAGCCTATTATTTGAGTTCAAAATTTTATTAAAAGATAAATACAGAACTCTAAACCCAGCTTTTATGCTAAAAAAGACAACTAAACATTTCATCTCAAATTTTTTTTTAAGTTAATGGGAATTCCAGGTAGCAAAATCACTGTTTGACTTTTTTGCTTTAGAGCAAGTTCTTCAAAGGTGACCATGAGTTGAATTGCCTGGGGGCTTTCTAGCTTGCAGACTCTGATTAAGCAGGTCTGGGCTCCCAGAGATTCTGCATTTCCAACAAGCTCCCAGGTCAGGCTGTGCAGGCTCCTCTTGCAGACCCTTTTCTGAGTAGCAGGGGTTAGAACAGAGGGAGGACCCACATAGAAAAACATCTGCATAGCCCCTATGATTGATTGATTGATTTTTGGATTTATTCCTTTTTTAATGCAATTATATTGAGATATATTCACAAAATCATCCGAAATGTACAATGAATGGTTCACAGTATCATCATATACTTGTGTATTCATCACCACAATCAATTTTTGAAACTTTTCATTACTCTAAAAAAATAAAGAATAAAAATAAAAATAAACAAGAACACCCAAAACATCCCATACTACTTACCCCACCATTACTTATTTATTTTTGCCTTTACTTTCTTACTTATCTGCCCATACACTGGATAAAGGGAGTGTCATTCGCAAGGTTTTCACAATCACGCCATCACATCGTAAAAGCTATATAGTTATACAATCATCTTCAAAAATCAAAGCTAATGGATTATGGTTGAACAGTTTCAGGTATTTCCTCCTAGCTATTCTAATATACTAAAAACTAAAAAGGGATATCTATATAATGCATAAGAATAACTTCCAGAGTGACTTCTTGATTCTATTCAAAATCTCACAACAACTGAAACTTTATTTTGCTTCATTTTTCTTCCCCCTTTTTGTTAAGAAGACTTTTTCAATCCCACAATGCTGGGTGCAGGTTCATCCTTGTGAGTCATGTCCCACGTTGCCAGGGAAATTTACACCACTGGGAGTCATGTCCCACATAGGGGGGCAGTGAGTTTACCTGCTGAGTGGGCATAGAGAGAGAGGCCACATCTGAGCAACAAAAGAGGCTCTCTGGAGGTGACTCTTAGGCATAATTATAAGTAGGCTTAGCTTCTCCTTTGCAGGAATAAGTTTCATAAGGGCAAGTCCCAAGATTGAGGGCTTGGCCTGTTAAATTGGTAGTCCCCAGTGCTTGTGAGAATATCAGGAATTCCCCAGGTAGCAAAGTTTACTATTTCCATATTTTTCCCCAGTCCCTCAAGGGGGCTTTGCAAATACCTTTTTATTCTCTGCCCAAATTACTTTGAGATGTTTCGGGGTATCACACTAACCTGTACAAACCAACAAGATCTCACGTCTTATTCAAGGTTCCATGTAAGTATGGTGTTCAAATAAACTGACCTTACAAGTAAAATTAGATAGTATGCTACAGAAAATATAAATTTTGCACCAAATAAACATCTCTTCCTTTGGTCTCACACAGAAGTTTAAGTTTTAAAACACAGTCAGTATCATCCTTTACCCTTTGGTCTAATTTGCCTTAGTCCTAACCAGACCTATGATTTAATTTAACTGATTTTTTTTAATTATAAAAGAAATATATGCTCTTGATATAAAAGATACTGCAAAATATATATAATATAATACAATCACCCCCTTAGTGACTACTACCATTGAAATAATATTAACCAACATTATCCAATATTTGTTTGTGTCATTTATTAAGTTCTAAGTGATTTACCTGCATTGTCTGATTTAATCCTCACAGAACCATCCAAGAGAAATACCATTATTATTATCCCCACTTTAAAGATTAATGAACTGAAGCTTAGAGAGGTTAACTTACTCATGCTCATGGTTAGAAGATGGTGGTGTTGGGATTTAAACCAGCCACTCTGACTTCAGAGCCTTCATTAGAAACCACAGCGTGAGACTGTCTTGTCAGTTCATTTTCTTCTCTATATACATAGTAACATTTATTGATTATAATCTTAAGTTTAAAACAAACATGGGATTATACAATGCATACTATTTTTTATTTCCAACTTGTTTCTTGCTCACTTAACACTGCATCTTCTACTTGATTATTTTTAACATCGGGCTCCATTCTGTATACACACTCTGGATATTAGGATTTTTTCTTAGGGCATCAGGAAGTTGAATACATCTCCGGGATGGCACTCTCAGGTTCGGATGCTTTTCTTTAATGATACCTTTAGGCAGTCTTTATTTGGATTTTAAAGACAAGAGGAAGATTAGTTGAGATGTCTAAATCTACACTATGTACTATGAATGAGGATAGCTTAGGTACAACTCTATACTATGTATAGCATTATAATAATTTATAGGTATAACTAAAAGTGCCTCTTTAATTTTTAGATGGACTGTATATGAAATATTATATTTTTGTTCATTTATTTATTTTCTACCTCTCCCAATAAAATATATAAGTGTTAAGATTACGGGGACTTCATTTTGTTCACCACTGTGAGCCTAAAACAGTGTCCTGCACATAGTAAGCTGTATGTTCATATCTGAAAAATAAATTGAATGAATGACTGATTCTGGAGTCCTGTATCCTTCAGATAATGGAGAGCCCCTAAGGCAAGTGGGGCTAAGGGTAATGCTTCTGCTTTGGTTCTGAGCCATCCTCTTCTCTGCTTGTCTCCAGATCTGTTTCTGTATCCCTTACTAAGTGATGACAGCATTGCTTTCTACTATCAGTGCGGAAGCCTTAATTGCAGGGGACTCTCAGTTCTCCTGTCTGAAATTGCTTAGAGTGCAGACTTTAAAATACAGAGTATCTGTGAACTGTATTTTTATGGCTCTAGTTATAATAGATGTGACTCTAATTCTGCAAAATCCTTGTTGCAGCTGCCAGGAAATGCCCCTAAATGCTGGCCATCAAGTGCCATTTTCAAATAAGTGCTGTGGCAGCTGGAAGAGATTCAGAAAGAAGAGAACAACTTCCAATCTGGGTGCTGCCTGGAAGACTCCTTAACTGCCCATCTGCTCAGTAGACTTCCACTCCATGTCACCCCAGCTGGGCCAGTTTGGATGTATTATGTCCCCCAAAATGACATTATTTTTGATACAATCTTGTGGGGCAGATATATTTGTGTGGATTAGATTGGAATTCTTTGATTGAGTGTTTCCATGGAGATGTGACTCAATCAACTGTGAGTGAAACATTTGATTGGATAATTTCCATGGAGGTGTTACCCCACCCATTCTGGGTAGGTGTTCATTGGATCACTGGAGCTGTATAAAGGAGTTCACAGACAAGGACCTCAGAGCAACTGAAAGTGACATTTTGAAGAGGATCTGCAGCAGCTAAGAGAGGACAAAAGACCCCAAAAGCAACATTTTGGAGAATGCCATTTTGAAACACAACCTGGGTGTAAGCAGATGCCAGCCATGTGCCTTCCCAGCTAGCAGAGGTGTTCCTGATGCCAATGGCCATCCTTCAGTGAAGGTGCCCTTAGTTGATGCCTTACCTTGGACACTTTATGGACTTAAGACTGTAACTTTGTCACCAAATAAGCCCCCTTTATAAAAGCCAATCCATTTCTGGTGTTTTGCTTATCGGCAGTATTCGCAAACTGGAATACCAGCTATTGTAACAACTGGCTGGGTGAAAAATAAAATACATTACCTTGCTAGTGTTGCTATTTATCTATACCATGCATGTGTATGATATATGAGGCAGTCAGTCACACAGTTGATACCCAGTATGTGCTAAAAGAATGATTAAGTCTCATTAATATTACTTAATGTTAACAATTAGGAAATGTAGATCTAAAAAAATCACATTACATACGCTGGATCTTACTAATCTGTCTCTATATTAAAATGTAAGTGAAAATGAACTAATAATAGTAAGAAACACTTAAAATATGCTGACTTAGTTTGACAGCTGCTAAAACAAATACCATACAGTGGGTTGACTTAAACAATGGGAATTTATTGACTCACGATTTTGAGGCTAGGAGACATCCAATATAGAGATGTCAGCAAGGCGATGCTTTATCCTTGAAGACTGTGGCATTCTGGGGCTGGCTGCTGGCAGTACTTGGGTGCGTGGCTTTTCTGTCACATGACAATATGCATAGCAACATCCTCTTTTTCTATTGGGTTCCATTGACTTCCAGTTTCAGGTTCTTCATGTGGTTTTCTCTCTGTGGCCTTCTCTGTAACACCTCCAGTGATAGGATTAAGACCCATCTTGATTCAGTTGGCCACACCTTAACTAAATATAACATTTTCAAAAGTTCCTATTTATAGGGGGTTCACAGCCACAGGAATGGGTTAAGATCGAGAAAATGTTTCTCTGGGTTACATAATTCAACCCACCACATATACCTACTATTTGTCAGGCACTGTTCTAAGTGCTTTGCATATATTCATTTAATTGTTCAAACAACCAGTAATGAGGTAGGTCCATTATCATCTCCAAATGCAAACCCACAGCCACTCCAGAGAGTCCCCTTAATCACGTCGTCACACTGCCTCTCTAATCCTATGATATATTAATATAGATGCCAGATTAACAAGAAAATAGCCACACACCCCACCCCATAATGCAAATGAAACACCAACTGAATGTGATCAGCTGCTGCTATGGCGCTTCCATTCCTGCGTTTGACAAGCTCTGGTTTTAGAGAAGGCCCGGAGGCCTTTGCACAGCAAGAAATAGGATATTTCTACACTGTCCCTGTGACTGGATCCATGGATTCTTTGTTAAACACTAATGTGCACCCTGCATAAGGATCTTCTGGGCTAAGTTTAATTTTTTAATTACGGCATGAACATTTCATTTTGTATTAGCTGGTACACAGTAAATGGAGCAAGTGGGACCCAGCTGATTTCCAGAGAGGCACAAGGCTTGAAAACTACAATTGAGAGTCATTTAGTTCTGACATTCTCAGCATTCTTTCACTGAAGTACATGAAATCGGCTCTGACGTGTCATTCCAGCACTTGCATCTCTAGAAGACATCACTCCAGAAAGGTGAGCAGCATAGGACCTTGGATATGCCCAGGAAATTAGCCATGAGGAGTTATGGTTCTTGCTGTGCTTTGCTACAATTTCAGTCTCTTGTACCAATCAATGAAAAGAAGAGGAACCGAGTCTGACCATCATATTCAAAATCACCTTTCCTTATACAAGTCAGCATCTGTAACACTTTTCAATATTTTTGCTGTGATAATAGTAAGAGCCACATTGAGAGCTTACTATGTGCCAGGTATTGTACTAAGCACATTGTGTATCTTATCTCATTTCAATTTCACAACCACCCTCTGAGGGAGGTACTATTATTATTTGCATTTTATAGGTTAGGAGGCCCAGAGAGGTAAAGAAACTGCACAGGTTCATACATCTATGAAGAGACAAAGGCAGGATTCGAATCCAGGTCTTTTAAAATCTGTTGCCTGTGCACTGAACTGCTGAACTATGATTGTTGATTTGAAAAATGCACTTACATCAATTCTCAGAAAAAAAAATATAAAAAAAAGAAGAAGAAAGATAAGATTCCATTAGGTGGAACAATGTGAAAGTGTTGTTTTTGCGGGTTGGTTTCATTGAGTTCAATATGACAAGGTGACTTGTCTTCCCCATAACCAGTACATGTCAATGGGGTCAATATGCACAAAGTTATGGATTGCTGTTAATCTTCAGCATCATCCTGAAAATGAAGGCTTCCCTTGATCACTGTTTTGGAAACCTGGGGCCACTCTACTACATTTAAGACTGTATAGAAAAGGAAGTTCTACTCCATAGACCTCCATTCTTTATCGGCCACTTTTGGGGGAGGTGTTGGTACTGAGCTAGGGATCTATCTATGATGGGATGCCTCAGGTTTTATTATTTTCCCTCTCCAAATAATAGTCAAACCTTGCGTTCTTTGAAGTATAAAATCTTGCCTCTGAATATCTCTTTACTCCATTATCCTGTAATGGCAATTATGTTAGTACACACACTCTGTGTGTGAATGTGTGTGTGTGCATATTTTTTTAGTTAATGTTGACTAAGGAAAACTTTCTTCCTTTCAAAGCAGTGAATTTTTATCTTCCTTCTCATTTATATAAAAGTTGCCTAAAATAAGTCTTTACAACAATACATTTAAAGATTGAAGTTTTAAAAAACCCAGCTTTTCCAAGATTCCTTATCAGGACCTGGAAAGGTGTCTGAGTTGACAGTGAAAATAATTTTAGAATTCAAAAGCAAAAGTAAAGCCCTCCTGAAATAGCTGTTTCTTCTTTTTAAACAGCTAGTCCTTGAAAGCTACTGGCCTCTGAATAGAAAAGCTAGTTGACCTTTTTTCGTTTAATGCCAGATTTGCAACATTTTACTTGAAAGCATCTACAGGATTTAAATGCCATCGTAGTATGCTCTTTGCAGAACAAACATTTAGCTTTAAAAACATATTGACAGTGGGTTACTCTCATCAGTTAAATGGCCTAGAGCAGAATATTATACAGTCATGCTTTAAAAGCCTAGCAACTTTGAATGTAAGGCTTTTTTATGCTATCCCCACCCCCAATTACCATGAGTGATTTCCAAGAAAATTGGGACCAGATTAATATCTCATGTTAACTTTTATATTCCTATAAGAACGTACACCAAAGATACATGCTTCTTTCCCTGTTGTTGAGGTAGCAGGAATTTATTACGCCCTTGTTCTTAAATGAAGGAATAGTCAAAAATATTTTATATAACTGTTTGGGGTAACACTGAAGCCTCACTTGCTAACACTGTTTAAATGAATGTTCAGTGTACAAAGATGTAGGTGTAAAGGGTAAGAGCTTAAGAGACATTCACAGGCATTTTACAAGAACAAGATAATTATGATGCAGCAGAAAAAAGGAGGCCTGAAAGTCAAATGCAATGGGAAAAAAAGCGCAAAGATAGTATCTGTAATTAAGAAGCTTCAAGATCAAAGAATCTAAAGTCTTAGAAGCCTGACCCTTCAAGGTGATCTCCTTAGGTGGGGACTATAGACTAGTTACTTGGATCTCCAATAAATATTCTGTTGTTACCATGTATTTATACAAGTAGTAACTATTTATTATGGAGATACATCTCTAGAGGTAGGGCGACTATAGGTGAAAACCATGAGAGAAATTTTCTAAAGCCACCCTTTTGTGCCTTTGACAGATTTCCATTTGTTCTTTCTCTAAATCATGGGTATGATGGTCAGATGTTTATGACCATGTCATTTAATTACTAGTCAATAAAATAGTTTAAAAAGTACTTTTTAAATTAATCTGTTTTAAATAGTGCCTCATCCTTGTCAAGTTAGTAACTCACTTAAGACTGTCATTAGCTGCAGGTAACTGAAAATCTTACTAGAGGAATCAAATAGGGGTTTATTTTTCTCATGTTAAAAGAAGTCCTAGAAGTACTGGCATTGGTTGAGCAGCTTGAGTTGTTGGGATGATTATCTGAGTCAGTGAGTCAGTTCTCCGACTTTTGAGAACAAAGCTTCTTTAGATTCTTAAAGATTATTAAGGACCCCAAAGAGTGTTTGTTTATGTGGGTTACATTTACAGGGATGCTCTTGCCTTGAAATTTACTGTATTAAAGAACTAAGAGTGTTGTTTTAAATTTTTATTAATTCATTTAAAAATAACAATGATAAATACTTACACATTAACACATTTTTGTGGAAAATAACTCTCTTTTCCAAAACAAAAATAATTCAGTGAGAATAGTGCATTGTTTTACATTTTTTGCAAATCTCTTACATCTGGAGAAATAGAAGAAGAGCTGGATTTTCACATTTGCTTCCACAGTCAATCTGTTGGGCCATGTTGGTTTGGCTGAAGTACATGAAGGAAATCTGGCTTCAGGCAGGTATGTAGTTAGTAAAGGGAGGAACTTGGGGACCCCCTGAAGCCTGAAGGATAATTTTTCCCCCTCATGTTTATTGAGTGGAAACATGGCTACTGTACCTCTGACTTTTATTTTCAAAAAGAAAGAAGAGACAAAAGTAGAGGACTTTTTCCCGAGGCTTTTCTCCTCAGTAGCATTTCCCTTCATCTCGTTAATCAGAACTGGAAAATAAACCATCCCCAGACCAATCATTAACCAAGGGAATTAAGATAATCATGACCGATTTAGAACTAGGGCTGCTCTGGTCCTGGTATAGAATTTTTCATCCCAGGGATTAAAAGATCTCCCTCCACTGAGGGTTACCAGATTCAGCAAATAAAAATACTGGATGCCCAATTAAATTTCAATTTCAGCTAAACAATGAATGATTTTTCAGTATAATTATGTCCCAATTACAGGCATTCTATCTGGCAACCCAACCCCCACTACCTGAACAAATGGGGTTCTGCCAGTAAGGAAGAGGGAGGAGGCAGGGAATGGAGGCTGAGTACTCAGCTGTATGGACAACAATTCTGTAAATGACCTGCCCTCCATCTGGGCACAGCTGACATCTGACTGGTGAACTTTCCTGAGAAACCCAGTCTGTGCTTACACAGGTGAGAATATGAGTTGTGGTAGCTGCTCTTGCCATGAAACCATGTTGGGTGCATTTATAGGCTTTGTTTTAAATAAATATTTTAAATAAATATTTAGTTATGTCCAGACACGGATTCTGCAACTAAAAATCCCCAAATTTCTATGTCCCTGAGGAAAAAAAAAAGCTGAAAATAAATATTAAATCAGTCTCATGTGAACAAAATGGAATGTGCTCATATTCAATGATCCATCATTCTGGATTTTTAAGCCAGGTCATCAATAAGATTACTGTGTTTAAACTGCAGATGCCTGGTTCACCTTGTGGTAGAGCTGCCAATACTAACTGAGGGTTACATAATGTAAATAAGATGAGCAGGTCTGAATTCTACATACTAAATAACTAGAAATACACAAATAATGTTCATACATGCACGCACAGACTATGGCACATTATAAATACATACTGTGCCAGTTTGGATGTATTATGGCCCCCAAAATGCCATTATCTTTGATGCAATCTTGTGGAGGCAGATGTATTAGTGTTGATTAGATTGAAATCCTTTGATTGAGTGTTTCCATGGAGATGTGACTCAATTAACTGTAGGTGAGACCTTTCATTGGATTATTTCCATGGAGGTGTTGCCCCACCCATTCAGGGTGGGTCTTTAGTGGATCACTGGAGTACTTTAAAAGAGCCACACAGGCCCAGACTCAGAGCAACTAAGAGTGACATTTTGAAGAGCAGCTGCAGCTAACAGAGGACAAAACACCCCAAGAGCAACATTTTGGAGAATGCCGTTTTGAAACAACCTGGGAGCAAGCAGACTCCAGCCACGTGCCTTCCCAGCTAACAGGTTTTCCGGATGCCAATGGCCTTTCTTCAGTGAAGGTACTCTTTGTTGATGCCTTACCTTGGACACTTTATGGCCTTAAGACTGTAACTTTGTAACCAAATAAAACCTCTTTATAAAAGCCAATCCATTTCTGGTGTTTTGCTTAATGGCAGCATTAGCAAACCGGAACACATAATTTTCCACAAATTATTTTATTTCCTCTTGATATTATATACAGGAATTTTGCTTTAAAGTTAAGGGCTTTCCATACCACATAGTATAGGAGTTTTAGTTTCTCAGAAATGAAGCACTTTGTGCCAACTTACACACTGAATCGAATACTAACAACATTAGATACACACTGTATCTAATACTAACTCTTAGCTATGTTTTTACCCAACCACTAGACATAAAATAAAATATCTCATTGCTCACTAGTCTGATTTTGATTTTCTAAGAATAATAGATTTTAGTAATACTCGTATAATATAGAGACAACTTTTTAAAAAAATTTGGACACTGCCTAAAATATTTTGAATTTTTTACATGCATGCATTTCTTTTGTGATTAAAAAGTATTAAAAATAAAGTCTTACATTTGCTTTCATGTTAGAGCAGTTTGTAGATAATGATATAAACAATCATACAGTACCTAATTCTCCAAAAGAGGAAACTATATATGTGTCTAAATAAGTTTTATCATTCAATTTAAATGAGACATAGAATTAGAATTTCCAAATAAAATATAAGACCCCCAATTAAATTTGTGTTTCATATAAATAATGCATAATTTTTAGTATATCCCAAATATTATATGGGACATACTTATACTAGAAAATTGTTGTTTATCTAATATTCAATTTTAACTGAATGTGCTATATTTTTGTTTGCTAAATATGGCAACCCTACACTGAACACAATGGATTCTGAAAAATTAAAAAAATAATTGTTATATATAATTAAACATTTTTTTAAATGGGTAGATTATATAACCTGAACAGTCCTCTTATGAGAACAGCTATACTAGACAAAGTATAAAACATATTTTTCAAAGCATCACTGAGCTGGCAAAAATGTAAGGAATTTCCAAAATCAAAATCAAAAGGAAAGTGAGAATCAAGAGGTAATTAGAGTGGTTTTCATCCCCAAGAACAACTGCTGAATCCTGGTGACCTTGAACTTCATATTTGACAACCTAAGGGCATGAGATAGGAGATGAAACCCAGGGCCCAGCAGAGGTAGGGAGTCTAATAGAAGGCACTTGTAGAAATCTAAGGTAAAAAGGGGTTACTTCCTCAGTTTAAGGGTGAGCGAGACATAAACCTGCCCCACCAAAAAGAGAAGAAAAGAAACTTGTCTGTTGTCTTAGTTTTCCAACTGCTATGGCAGATACCACACAATGGATTGGCTTAACAACAGGAATTTATTGGCTCATGTTTTAGAGGCCACTTGGGTGATGAATTTGTTTGCAGAGTTAGGCTTACAGAGAGAAAGTCCACATTTGAGCAACAAAAGCAGTTCTCTGGAGGTGACTCCTAGGCATAATTATAGGTGGGCTTAGCTTCCTCTTTACAACCACAAATTTTACCCAAGCAATTCTCAAGATTGAGGGCTTGACTTACAAAGCAGGGGATTCCTAAGTTCACATAGCATATGTTATGTCCATGATAATCCATCCCTAACTCACATTATCATCACTTAGCTGTACAATCCTCATCACTCTCCATTTTAAACAATTCTCATGACCCAAAACATCTTGTAGCTCCTGTCAGCTCTCAATTATATGTCCCTGGTATTTGTGTAATGCTAGTATGGTATTCCTGTTAATTATAGTCCCTAGTATGCAATATGTAGATTTTTCCCATATACCCTTCTGTTGTCAACTCTCTGTGCTAGTGTCATACCTTAGAAGTATCATGCAAGCACTTATCTATATTTGTGGTACTGATCTGTGGGAAACATGCCTTTAAACAACCCCTTTCAATCCTATTTGCCTTCAAAACAGCTCTGATACTTATAATGCCATTAACAAACAAACATCAACCCTATTCAGTACCATACCTTTGAATTCACCATCATTAACATATCGGAACATAGTAGATTATCATTTCCCCTTACCAGCTACTGTCTATCAGTAGGTCCCCAATATTCTACATTATAAGTCATTGATTTTACATTGTTCAGACAGTTCATAGAAGTGGTAATATACAATATCTCTCATTTTGTGTCTGACTTATTTCACTCAGAATTATATCTTCAAGTTTCATCCATGTTGCCATATGTTTCAGGACCTTGTTCCTTCTTACTGCTGCATAGTATTCCATCGATGTATATACATTTTGTTTATCCACTTGTCTGTTGAAGGACATTTGGATTGTTTCCATCTCATGGTAATTGTGAACAGTGCCACTATGAATATCAGTGTACAAATGTCTGTTTGTGTCACTGCTTTCAAATCTTCTGGGTATATACCAAGAAATGGAATTGCCAGATCATAGGGTAATTCAATATCTAGTTTTCTGAGTCCTCATGTGATTTTGCAGGCCAAATTCATTCTACCCATATGTCCTGAGAATCTCAAGCTAAAAACTGCTTAAATTTTCCAAGCTACAATGTGCCCCAGCACATGGAAGAAGAAGCAAACACAAACCCTCTCTTGAGAAACCTACCTTTAATCCAAGTCTGAAAGAATTTCCACTGAAAAGTTTCCATGTCATGTAATTTTGTAGTAAAACAAACAAATAAACAAAATCACAAAACACACAGAAAACAAAGCACCATGATCAAGAGCCAGCAGAAACAACAGACTAGAGTACCAGACCTGCAAATATATCAGATATTGGGATTATCAGAGATAGAGTCTATTTTGTTCTGTTCTGTTCTGTTCTGTTCTATTCTACTCTACTCTATTGATATTCACAACAGTTAAATAAAGGAGAGTGCTGAAAATATGAATAAAGAGCAGGAGACTACAAAAATGACCAAGAAGATTTGGAAAAAAATTAAAATGTCCAGAAATGAAAAATATAATAATTGAAATCACAAACTCAAGTTGATACTGCAGATGAGACAATGAAACGTAGAGCTGAAGAAATTTTCCAGATGCAGCAAAGAGAGGCAGGAATATGGAAAATATGAAGGAGATGATAACAGTTGATAAGAATAAGAATGTCTAACATATGCCTGATAGGAGTTTCAAAAGAAGAGAGGAAATGGGGTTGAAGAAATATTTGAAAAGATAATGGCAGAGAATTTTCCAGAAGTGACAAAAAACACCAAGCTTCAGATTCTGGATGTCCAATAAATCCCAAGTAGGATCATTGTAATGGTTAGTTTTATGTGTCATGAATTGAGGTGTTGTTCTAAAAGTATTTTATAGATGTGGTTAACATCTAGTCAGTTGACTTGATGCAAAAGAGTTTATCTTGATAATGGGGTGGGCCTCATCCAATCAGCTGAAAGGCCTGAAAAGCAAAACTGAGATGTTCCTAAGAAGAAATTCTGCCTCAAGACAGCAGCATCAGCTCCTGTCCCAGAGTTTCCACCCTGTTGGCCTGACTTACAAATTTCAGACTTGTCAGCTCCCAAAATCAAAAAAGACAAATCTTTGACATAAATTTACACACACAAACACACACACAACTTGTTCTGTTTCTCTGGAAAACACTGTCTGATACAATCATAGAAAAGAAATCCACACCTATATACACCATAGTGAAACTACAGAATACCAATAACAAAGAGACGATCTTAAAAGGAACCAGAGAAAGGAGAGATTACTTATATGGCATGGCTGATAGCTGAATTCTCAACAGGAAAAAAGAAAACTATCAATCTAGAATTGCATACCTTGTGAAATGCCTTTTCAAAAATGAGGGGGCAAAATAAAGACATTTTCCTATGAACAACTATGAGAGTTTACTACCAACAGACCCTACTAAAGGATAGTATTGCCACAGAAGGAATATAGTTCCAGATAAGAAGTCTGAGATATAAGAAGGAATGATAAGGAAAAAAAGAAGTTATATATGTGGGTTTGAACAATATTTGAACACTGTTAATTACATAAAACAATAATAAATAGGACATCAATAGCAATAAGTCAGTGTATTAGTTAGGGTTTTCTAAGCAAATGGAATCAATGAGAGATATCTTTGAATATAAGATTTATAAAAGTGTCTCATGCAACTGTGGGTATGCACAAGTCCAAATTCCTTAGGGCAGGCAGCAAACTGGCAACTCCAATGAAAATGTGTGATGAACTCAGGAAATGAACTGGCAACTTCGACGAGCTCCTCAGGTAACGAACTGGCAACTTTGATGAACCCGTCAGGAAACGCTTCGCTGGGCAGCCGAAGAAGAAGTGAAGGTCCTCTATCTTCTCACTTATAAGTCTTCAACTGATTAATTGGATTAAATCCAGCCAACTGCATTCTCTCATTGTGGAAGACACGCCCTTAGGTGAGTCATCAGTCACAGCTGCAGTCAATTGACTGATGATTTAATAAACCAGCCTGTTGGTTTATTAACCAGCTACAAACATCCTTGCAGCAACGGTTAGGCCAGTACTTGCTTGACCGGACAGCTGGGTGCTATCACCTGGCCAAGTTGACACATGAACCTAACCATCACAGTCAGGAAGAGAAAGATTTAAGTTAAGTTGTTTTAAGGTTTTTGTATTTTTCTGATGGGCTTTCTAAAAAAACAAGAAAAGAAAGAAAGAAAAGCAACAACATATATCTTCAAAGCCAATAGAGGATGAAAAATGAAATGGGGATGGGGTCTCAGCCTGTTCAAAAGGAGGTAAAAAATGGAAAAGAATACAAGTGTGGTAGATAAGATGTGACAGTGGTGGGAATCGGATGGGATCCAGGCTGAGACATACCACCTGAGATTTGGCCACCTGGGGCCACGTGGGGCCAGCAGGGAAAGAAAGCTGAGCAACAGCAGAATCCCAACCTCTAGGAATAGTCTCCTATGAGAGAACACTCCTGCCGCAGCAGCTGGTCTTGGCAACAGTAGAGTAATTCCGGGCACAGCACCCTAACACGGCGCATGCTCAAGCATGCTCAGGTAACATGAGTCCCGAGAGACCCAGTGCAGTGGGTGGAGCCTGGCAGGGATTATACTAGGAGGCAACTAGTTCAGAAGTCAGAAGGCTTTCAGTTCCGAGGAGCTGTCTCCATGAGGCAGGGCTGCTGCTAGGGTAGGACTGGGGTGCGAGGCACTGCAGAGATCAGAAACCAGCTTGAGGAAGGCAGCTAGCAGGAGCTGGTTTCTGCACTTCCACCACCCCAGGGGCTTACAGAGTTGCTGTAGTGCAGGAAGGCAGGTAACTGGGCTTGGTAACTGGGCCGAAATCAAGGGGGGAGTACAGTCTGGCTGGTAGCTCAGAATGTTCTTGGGACTGAACTCCCAGCTTCCTGGTCCTAAGGAAGATTGAGACAGAGAAGGAAGGCAAATCTCAAAGAATGTTGTCTTCCCACTCATCCCTCCTTTCCAATCACTCTCCCTTCCAGGTCAGAAGCATTTTGTTTATGAATCTATATTCAGAGATCAATGTCCCTGCCTTTTTGTGGAAATTTTAGGTACAAAGTCACGCCTCGATAAGACTTGAAGGAAGCAGCAAAATCAAATGAATCATGATGTTTTCTTTTTAAGCAAACATTTTCCCCAGGCAGCAACTAAGTGGCAAAATAAATCCTTTTAATACTATTCACCGAGAGACTTGCGTAAATCATTATCAACCTAAAGAAGTTTAGGCAGGAAACTATTGCAAGAAAGCTTTGATGGTAAAGGGGAACAAAAATAATGTCACCGGAAGTTGCATTTTTCTGTGGTAATATGATACTTCTAAGACAAGGTATTAAATCTTCTTTTTTAAAATCAGCATCTCTGAAAGCCCAAAGAATCATCCATTTACTCACTCAGTATTTGTTATGTGTCTTTTCTATGCCAGGCCCTGTGCTGGTGACATAAATGTGAATTAGACATGGTCCCAGATTTTGAAGGGCTATGCAAATGGAGGGAGAAAAATATTCAGAGAAATTACTAACAACAACAAAAGAAATAATTCTAATATAGTGAATGAACAAGTGCTAACATTTATTGTCAAACACTGTACAATATGGTCTATATCAAGAATCAAATTCAATAATCAGTCAATATCATTAATCAAATTTAATCCTCATGATTGGCATATGAGTAGGTACTATTATTATCTTCATTCTAAGGATGAGAAAACTGAACACAGAGATGTCTAAAAATTTGCCCAAGGCTTGCATAGTGTGTCTGGTGACATTAGCTAGCATTCGCTCTATTCTCTGTGACAGAGAAGCAGTGGACTACAAGAGACTGAACTGTAACTGCCTCTTATTTCCAACAACTCACATTCAGTTTTCACTCACACTTATGACTGAACCTTGTGCATCCTTCAAAAGTATGTCCCATTCAGATCTTGGGATGGTGTGAAGATCCCACTAGATCTTTGGTTCGTGTCAGGCTGCTGCTGGGAAAACCAAAACTTCAGCAGCTTCTCATCTTCAAAACAAATGTGCAGCTTCCATTACAGTGAGACTAGTGAACAATCAACAATCACAGAAAGTCAACTAACTCAAATCTTTTCTCCTGCTGCTCCAAATTGTTCCAGCTGTGTTACTTAAGTTCAGGTTCATTTTTCTATTTTTCTTGCTATAATTTTATATTAACCTTTTTTAAAAAAAAAGGATTAATAAAATTTTCATAAGTGTGACAAAAACTGACAGGCAGTGAGCTCATGTACTTTAGTGAGAGTAGTGTGTTTGTCTCCAAAAGGCGTTTCATTTTGAAGACGTATGGTACCACCCTCTTACTGAAAGCACTGGTTCACCTGTTGAAGCTTGCTAGGGATTCCAGTGTATTTGACTCAATTCAAAGCTTCTTTTATTCTTGTAAGAATTTCATGAAGCTTTCTCACCAAGGGTACCCACACCAGAATTTCCAAGGAGAAAGAGTTTCTTAATGCAATTTTCCCAAATGGAGCAGCATATTGTATTGGATATATGAATACATACATCCATGCATGAATTCTGTTGTTACTTGTATACTCAGGATTTCCCAGAGAGTCGTGGAATCAGTTAGCCAAATCAAACCCCGGGAATTCTGATGAGTGAGGTTGGCCCAGCAGTAATAGACCCATTCTACATGAAAGATGGTGTTTCTGCAAAGGATGTCACTCGTGTGGGTGGAATTCATGACCCAATACCAGGTTCCGTCATTGATGCCACACTGTTCAATCCTTGTGGGCTGAATGGAATGAAACTGGATGGAATTTATGGGACTATTCACATCACTCCAGAACCAGAATTTTCTTATGTTAGCTTTGTAACAAACTAAGTCAGACCTCCTAGACCTGGTCAGGAAAGTTGTAGAAGTCGACAAGCCAGGAAAATTCATGACCACCTTGTTTGTAAATCAGACTTCTAAATGTTGCATGGTGCTTTCTTCACCTCAGAAGATTGAAGGTTTTAAATATCCTGATTGCCAGAGTGCCATGTTCAATGATTACAATTTTGTTTTTACCAGCCTTGCTCAGAATCAGAAACAACAGCAGAGTTGATTAAGAAAAATGAAGAAAAAACAAGTAAGAAAACATACACAGAAGAAGGTGGTGGCTGCTTTCTAGGTAATAATACCAGGGGCCACGCTTTCCATAACCACCGCCTTATAGTTGTAGGAAGCCCTAGTTGTAACCAGAGTGTAATCACTTGAATTATTACACACATTATTATTTCAAGGAGTTAGATATCTTGCATGGATGCTCTCTTCAGTGTTTAGGTATTCTCTACCACTCTTGCTGTGAAATTGAAGTGCATGTAGAAAAAACCTCTTAATGTATGAATCTTTACAACACTGTGAAAACAATTCAATTTGGTTTATGCATAGTATAATATTTCTCCATGTATTATCCCAAATTCCCCACAGACAAGGCTTTCATCCTCATTAGGTATTGACCTCAGCCTAACCATGTGAGACTGTTTTTTTACATCCATTTACTCCAGTTTCTAGAAAGTATTCTCTACTAATGTTACTGAAACCAGTTTCTACTTCATACAGATGCTTTTTGCAATAGCAATCAAAATTTTTCTTCCATGAGTCAAAAAAAAAAAAAAATTTGCCCATGTTGGTGTTATGGATTGAAACGTGTCCCCCACAAAGACATGTTCAAATCCTAGCACCCAGTGCTGTGGATGTGAACCCATTTGTAAATAGGGTCTTTGAAGATGTTATTAGTTAAGCTCAGGCCAAACTGAGTCAGGGTGAGCCTTAATCCTACATGACTGGAATTCTTATAAATGGAGGAAATTTGGACACAGGGAGACAGGAAGAGACAGGGAGAGAGAGAGACAGCCATGTCATGGAGGCAGAGATTGCATTATGCATTGCTGGCAAGCCACCACTAACTAGAATACAACAGACTTCAGAGCAAGCATGGTGTTGGACCTCTAGCTTCCAAAACTGGGGAATAATAAGTTAATGTTGTCTATGCCAACTAATCTGTGGTACTCTTTAAGGCAGCCCTGGCAAACTAACACAGGTGGTAAGTGGCGGAGCCTGGATTTGAACCTGGTGACCTGTGGCAGCTCAGGAAAGGCTTCGGTGAGAAGATGACCACTGAAGAAGAAGAAGAGGTGTTTCCTGGCAGGAAGGGTGGGGGTGATGGGGTGAGGGGAGGGCAGTCCTGGAAGAGAGAGAGAAGAATGTGCAAGAGGAAAGAAGATGGATTCACCAGCCCTGTCAGGGAACCAGGGAGCAGTTCTGCAAGAACAGAAGCCTGGGTGGGTTGCAGGAGCCTGAGAGGAGGCTGGAAGAGCAGGCAGTGGCCAGAGGACAGAGGGCTTTGCAGGTCAATGTTGAGGAATGTCTGGATTGTTCCCCCAAAGGGATTTAAGCAAGGGAGTGACAGAATCAAATTTGCATTTCAGAAAAATAACTGTAGATTAGCAGTGTAAATTAGAGAAAGGGAGGTATGAAACTGTCCCCCTATCTGGGGGAGACCAGGAAAGTAATGCCACTCCTAAGAAAATAGCCTAAAGAAACTTGTACACATCTGCTCAAAAAGAGCAATGCAATACTGTTTATATTAGCAAAATATCCTAAACATCTTTCAACAGAGAATAAATAAATAAATTGTGGTATAGTCACATAACAGGATACCATATGGCGGATAAAATGAATGAATGAGGGCAACACATGTCAACAGGAAAAACAGAATAAAATCAAGTGAAGAAAGCAAGTTGCAGAGGATATATACAGTATGATGTCATTTTAGTCAAATTTAAAAACCCACCAAACAATGCTTTAAATTGCTTATGGGTATGTAATTATCTAGTGAAAGCATAACACATACATGAGGATGATAAATAGCAAATTTATGAACACACCCTGACAGGTTAAGATTTTGATAAAACTGGTAGTCAGAACACAGCTGTTTGTTATATACTATAACATACTCAACAGTATGTTTGACGTGTAGCTTTAAAAATAAAAGCTAAGCGTGGATCCAGAAGTATGCACTTTCTCCAACAAAAAGAAAGAAAAGAAAGAAAAGTGCTCCAGCAACAGTGTAGACCAGACTTAGGGTGGTGGGGGTCCACTGCAAAGTCCAGGCAAGAGGTGATGGGGATGTGAACTGATGGCAGTGGGCACAGGAGGGCATGAGAGACGGGAAGTAGGTGACAGCTGGGGGGTGGGAAGTGGGGAGAAAGTAGAGTGCAAGTGACGCCCAGCCTTCTGGCTTGCATTACTGAGGGGTGGTGGTCCAATCACCACGGGAATGTAGAAGTTACAGGTTTGGTTGGGGTGTGGCATGTAGAGGAGCTCAGTTTCAGACACGTTCAGTCTGAAGTTCTTCCAGGAAGAAATGTCCAATATACAATTTGATTTTCAGGCCAGGGGTTCAAGGTCTGGAGCAGAAATTTAAATTTGGTCATCACGAGCATTTGGGGGAGAAAATATAAATGCATATATGCATAACAATTAAAATAAATGTTAATAGAAATGAGCTCAGGTATAAGCGATATGATATGTAAGTAAAATACAATCCTTTTACTCACTGTGATTGAAACTTTAAAAAGAAGTAGTAACATGCCTCCAACAAATTATATGTCTAAGGTCTGGAATATGTGTTGTCTTAACTACTCATCACCAAGAGGAGGAACTTAATAATGATCCCTGGAAAATCCATGGTATCTCTACAGTGTGGTTTGGAACCAGCAACAAGGCATTGCCAAATCACCAATGGGAGACCAACCTGGTATTACGAACCTAGATAATGCCCAGAATCATATGGAAGAACATACAAAAGCAATGCAGATCCTGGACTGATTGAACCAGCATCCCTGGGGATGGGACCTGGGAATCTTAAATATGAAAAAGTTCCACAGGTTAGGCTGGTCATCAGCTGGGTGTGGGAGCCACAGTGACATTCTCGGAGAGCTACTGTCATCTGATGGAGTAGAGCTGTCTGCCTCCAATTGACTCCTGATCCCTCCACTGGGACCTTGGGCAAGTTACTTTGTCTCAGTCTCCTCATCTGTAAAATGAGATAAAACAGTACCTACTCTTGAGGTAATTTAATTATAAATTATAATGAGTTACTTTATGTTAAGTACTTATGTTAATATCTGACATAATAGTGTAAATATGCAATGTTAGTTACTATAAATATTTTTATTATTACAGGAGTACTGGAACATATCACAAGGGTACTGGAACATAATTTCCACCACTATTTTTGCTAACAAAAATATTATTTTTTAACTGTTGATTTTGAAATGCTTTCAAACTTACAGGACAGTTGCAAAAGGTAATACAAACCCCATACTGAGAACTCCAACATAGTCCTACCTCCTGGATACCCAGACCCACCAATTTTAACATTTTGCCACATTTCCTGTTTCTTTCCTTCCTTCCTTCCTTCCTTCCTTCCTTCCTTCCTCCCTCCCTCCATCCATTCCTTCTTTCCTTCCTTCCTTCCTTCCTTCCTTTCTCTACCTATCTATTCATCCATTCATCCAGAAAATCTATCAATCCATTTTCTGAATAGTTGAGCATAAGTAGTATAGATAATACTCCTTGAACACTTAATATTGCCATGTACATTTCCTAAGAAAAAGGAAATTAACTTATGTAATCACCTTAAGTGCAGTTATCAAGTTCAAGAAGTTTAACACTGATATAAAGTTTACAGTCTATATTCCATTTTTTCATACATCCTGGAAATGTCCATTTGAGCCTTTTCTCCTCCCTTGCTAGATCCCATCTATAATCATGTAGTGCATTTAATTGTCATTGTCTCTTTAGCTGCTCTCCCTTTTTTAAAAATCGTGGGAATATATTTATCACATATATTTTCCCATCTCAGCCACTCCCAAGCATACCATTCAAAGGGATTAACCACATTCACAGTATTGCATTGCCCTTGCCATCTTCCATTGCTGACACCTTACCCCCACTATGCATTAACTCCCCATTCCCCCTGCTCCCTGCCCCTGGTAGCCTGCACTCTAATTTCTGTTTCTATGAGCTTGCATGTTCTCTGATATTTTCTTTATAGTTATTTTATTGGGGCTTAATTTAACATCCTAAATCTATAACAATCTCATCTGCTTTGATACCAACTTAACTTGAATAGTATGTACAAATTATGTTCCTATACCCTTTCATCCCCCCACCTACATGTAGTTCTTGTCACAAATTACATGTTAATACATTATGAGTCCAAAACCACTGATTTATCATTGCTTTTTATGCATTTGCCTTTTAGATTCTGTAGGAAGTAAAAATGGAGTTACAAACCAAAAATAAAATAGTCCTGGCATTTATATTTACTCAAGTGGTTATCCTCACTGGAGATCTTTGTTTCTTCATGTGGCTTAGCTCTTTCCTTTCAACCTGCAAAACTCTCTTGTAGGGTCAATCTCACCTTTTGTTTCTCTGGGAATTCATCTCTCCTTCATTTTTGAAAGAGAGTGTTACCCTGCTACAGCATTCTTGGTTGTCAATTTTTTGCTTTCAGCACTTTTGTTTTCCCACTGCATTCTTGCCTGCATGGTTTCCAAGGAGAAATTGGCACTTAATCTTATTGAAGCTCCCTTGTATGTGACTTGTTGCATCTCTCTTGTGGCCTTCAGAGCTCTCTCTTTATCTTTTGCATTTGACAGCCTGATCATAATATGCTGCAGCATGAGTTTATCTCAGTTTATCCTATTTGGAGTTTGTTGAGCATCTTGGATGTGTATATTTGTGACTTTCTTTAAATTTGGGAAGTTTCCAGTCATTATTTCCTTGAATATTCTCTCTGCCCCTTTCTTCTTTTCTTCTCCTTTTGGGGCTCCCATAATATATGTATATAAGTACTCTTGATGTTGTCCCACAGGTTCCTCAGCCTCTGTTTACTTTCTTCATTCTTTCCTCTTTCCATCAGACTGGATGATTTCAAGTTGTCTTATCTTTGAGTTCTCGGATTTTTCTTTCAATCTGCTATTGAAATCCTCTAGAGATTTTTAAATTTTTAAATTTCTGTTACTGTGGTCTTCAGCTCTGTTTGGTTCCTTTTCATAATTTCCATCTCTCTATTAATATTCTCTTTGTGTTCATCTATCATTTTCCTGCTTTCCTTTAGTTTCTCTGTCCAGTGTTTCCTTTAGCTCTTTGAGGTAAAAAAAACTTTTTAAAAACTTTATCTTGTATGTCCCATGTCTGGGCTTCCTCACTGATGGTTTCTAATGCTTTCATCTTCTCCTTTGCCTACACCATCATCTTGAGCATGTGCATATGCCCTAGGAATTCCCCTATTTCACACAGTTCTGAATGTCCCTTCTTCCATAGGAAACAGTTTCTTCATGGTCCCGGACACTGCTCCTATGTCCTACAGCAAGCAGTTCCTTGCCCCAGGCAGCCACTTGACTGCTCTCCCTCTGCATTCTATAGGAGAGTTCTGTAGGCTGCCTTTTACACGCAGGGTAAGTTCTGGTGGGCGAGTCCCTCTAGCCACCACTGGACAGATTGGGCCAGACATACATGTTCCCAGCATGTGCACAGGGGTTACATATGCTCCCTCTGGATCCGGGAGCAGGGATGCACATTTGGAGCTCAGGCCAGTTCCAGGCCAAGCAGATGAGGGGTGGTGGATGGGCCAGCCAGGGCACCACAAGATCCTACCACTTTAAGGAGCCTTTTTCTTGATTTGGTGCTCAACTGACTGCAGTCCTTTACCTAGTGTTTTTTTTTTTTTAAGAATAAAATTCTATACTTGAGTCCTTACTAAGATCATCACTTCTTCCTGTCTTCCAAGCCTCCCGAAGTAGTTGCTTTGCCTCTTTTATTTCTTTGGCACAGGAAACTTATCTGGTAGCTATTGGAAGAATGACGGCATATTTTATGCACCAACTAGTCCATTAGAATTTTGGCATTTGGTAGAAGATGGATTTTTATTCAAGTGGCTCTTGGTATATCCAGGTGCCTCAGCAGATCCTGACGATTCAAAGTTTCTGGCAGTTTCAGGGGTAAGAAACTTGCTCCTAAACAAATCTAGTTTGTTGACTTCAGGCCCATGCATGCCCTAAAGACCTAATTATATGGACTTCTTGAGCTAGAAGTAACATATTACACCCAGATTTTTTGAAGGAAAAATTCCTGAATTATTATAGTACATACAGATCTTTAATTCAAGCAGGGTAATAAATATTTAAAAGAACACATGTCCATTACAGGCATATTCTTTACCAGTCTTACTAGTCACCTCTTATACTAACCATGCACAGTGGGTGTATTTTATGAATATTGTGTTAATTTCCCTATTTTGAAAGTTACTCCATAATATTAATTTCATGAGAGAGTAATAATTCTAAGATTTTCACCTCTTATGTGGTTAATTATTTCAAAACCGTCACTGACGCACACTTAGAGAGCCAAGTAAAATGAGGCTCACTGAAAGTGGGCGTGAAATGATGCAACATTAAAACTTCAACACATGAAGAGATGCTTTATATCACTCATCATTAGGAAAATGCAGATGAAAACCACAAGGAAATACCATTCCTAGAATGGATAAAACCAGAAAAAGTGACAATATCAAGTGTTGACAAGAATGCAAATCAACTGAACTTTCAAGCATTGCGTGTGGGGATGCAAAATGGTAAAATCACTTTGGAAAACCATTTCTCTGTTTCATGTAAAGCTAGGCATATGCTACTATTTGACTCAGCAATCCCACTCCTAGGTGTTTACCCAAGAGAAATGAAAACATATGTTCTTACAAAAACCTTTATGCAAATATTTATACCAGCTTTATTCATAGTTTCTCCAAACTGGAAACAGCCCAAATGTCCTTCAATGGGGGCTGGATAAACAATCTGTGGAATATTCATCTGTGAGAGACTGCGTAATGTCCCCTGCCAACCCCTCACCCCCAGAAGATATTTGTGTCCTAATTTGGGAACTTCCAGATGTGGCTTTATATGGACATCGTAGATGTTATTAAGGATCTTGAGATGGGGAGATTCACATGTATACTCATAAGAGGGAGGCCAAGGGAGACTTGACTCTTGACAAACAGAAGAGCTGAGTGGGACAAGACTGAAGAGGGACAGTAGAGCTTGGACAGCACAAAATGAAACAGCTGCACAAAAGCAGAGGCTATTCTCTCAGCCATATTTAAGCTAAAGGTTTCCACTTAGAGAGGAATTGAGTGTTTAACTCAGAACTCCTCCATGCAACATCATTAAAGTGTACCATGTGATTAAGCACAAGTATAGTGTTCTTACTTAATGTGCAGCTTCCATCACTGTCAACAGTCCTTCACTGCTTTCACGAAGTTCAAAGTTGATGTATTCCTTTTGGTATTATTGCCATATCAGTTTGCTAATAGGAAGCAAGTTAATGTTGATGTATGCTTACCAAAAATGATCATTTGAGTTTTGAAATACTGTAAATACCCTCTCTATAATGTGTGGGGTCCAAAAATTTAAGCTGTATAAAATATAGGGTCTTGTTATTGTGTTGTTAATGAAATGACTGACAGCAAGAAGTGCACAACTAGGCACCTGAGGTTCTAGGAGTACAACTGTGCCATATCAGAGTATCCTACTCTCTGTTGAAGTTTGATATCACCAGGCAGTAGTTTATTTATTTATTTATTTTTAAAATACAGTTTTATTGACATATATTCACATACCCTACAATCATCCACAGTGTACAATCAGCCATTCAGAGTACCATCATATAGTTGTGCATTCATCACCAGAATCAACTTTTGAACATTTTTCTTACTCCCAAATAAATAAATAAATAAATAGTAAAAAATAAAAAGTAAAAGTGAAAGTAAAAAGAGAACACCCAAAACATTCCGTTGCCCCCCATCCCATCCTCTTTTTCATTTAGTTTTTGTCCCCATTGTTCTACTTATCTGCCCATACACTGAGCAAAGCTAGTGTGAAGCATGAGGTTTTCACAATCACACAGTCATACCAGGTAGCTACATAGCTATGCAATCGTCTTCAAGAATCAAGGCTATTGGGTTGCAGTTTGACAGTTTCAGGTATTTCCTTTTAGCTATTCCAACTCACTAAAAACTAAAAAGGGATATTTATATAACACATAGGAATAACCTCCAGAATGACCTCTCGATTCCATTTGAAAGCCAGTGAAACTTGGTTTTGTTTTATTTCACTTTTCCCTTCTGTCAAGAAGGTTTTCTTAATCCCACCATGCTGTGTCCAGGCTCGTTCCCAGGAGTCATGTCCCACTTTGCCAGGGAGATTTACACCCCTGGGAGTCAAGTCCCACGTCGGGGGGAGGGCAGTGAGTTCACCTGCCGTGTGGGCTTAGAGAGAGGTGGGGGGCCACATCTGAGCAATAAAGAGGTTCTCTGGGGGTGACTCTTAGGTACAATTGTAAGTAGGCTCAGCCTCTACTTTGCAGCAACATGTTTCACAAGGGCATACCCCAAGATCGGGGGCTCAACCTACCAAACTGTCAGTCCTCAATGTTTGTGAGAACACCAGTAACAACCCAGGTAGGGAAGTCCAACATTTCCACATTCTTCCCCAGTTCCCCAGGGGTTCCTGCAAATATATACTCATTCTCTGCCAAACTACTCTGGGATGTGTCGCTATTTCACACTAAACTGTACAAACCTACCAGATCTCACTTCCGATTCAAAGTTCCATGTAATTATGGTGTTTGAATAAACTGACCATACAAGTTAAATTATTTAATGTGTTACAGAAAATATAGATCCTTCCCAAATAAACATCTCTTCCCTTGGTCTCACACAGAAGTTGAAGTTTTAAAACACAGTCACTATCATCCTTTACCCTTTGATCTGATTTAAGGTGGCAGTTTAGTGACTTAAATATTGCTGTGGACAATTCTGGGCCATGTTGTGGACTGAATCTTCCAGGACACTAGCAAAGATTTCAGGAACCTTTGGATTAGTTGGTGTTTATCTTGATAGCCTAATCCAGAAAGATTGCACAAGAAAATACTGTGGACTCAGGGACTCATCCTCCACTTCTGCACTTCTAAGAATTGGAATTACCTGCTATTTGCAGAGTGAGTAGAAAAAGAGCAATAGCAAACACTTATAGGACTCTTAATGTATTGGACATCATTCTAATTGCTTAACGTAAGTTGACTCATTTGGTTCTCGCAATAACCCTAGAATGTAGGTAACTGAGCAGAGATTTAGTCACTTCTCAATTTTGTGACAGAGGTAGGATTTGAACCCACAAAGTCTGGCTTGAAAGCCTGTATGTTTAAGCCTACTCCATACTGCAGATCAAGTTTGGAATTGAGAATGTTGTCTAACTCTGTAAAGAAAGAGCTGGGCCTTCAACTTCCTTGGATGTTGCCTTTAGCTTCAGCACAGATTTCATCAGTGGCTCTTACCTATGAAACTTCTGATGACTAACAAGCATTTGGCAGTGTCCTGGTGTGCAGCCAGCCCACTGGCATTCCTATCTGGCACACTTTGCACAGCTGGCCACGTGAGAAAGGCAGCTAACTAACAATTGCTGGGTGATGAATGGCTAGAAGGAGGGCAGCGAGAAGCATGACAGGGACAGGGAATGCAATCAGAAAACGCTGACCTGGAACTCTGAATGCAGTAAGTCGGGCTGTGATGGATAAGGCAACAGCTGCAGGTACAGCCTGTTGGCACACACAGTCTGAAAAGCCCTGCTTCATTTGAATTGAAATGGACAGCTTGAGAGGCAGAGAGGCAAGCAGAAACTAAAGCCATAAACCGAAATGCAAACCTTTCATTAATCTTTCCTACCACACTCATTGTATCATTGTTGCTTGCGGTCGCAGTTGACTTGTCTGGGGGAGGGTGGCGGCCGGTTGCTAAATCCTAGGCTCTCAGGATTGCTCCGAGGGTACCGGCGGCGGGGGCTCTTTCCCGGAGGCGAGGGCGAGGCGGGGGACTTGGCCAGGTCCCCGGCGGGAGGCGTGCAAAGTATGGAGGGCGGCGAGAAAGGAACAGGCGGGACACGGTTCTTTTAGGGTGAAGAAACCAAGAGAGTTTATTAGGGGAGAGTACAAGCTTATATCGGGCGTTTAGAGGGCGGGGTAGCTGTAGAGGTTAAAGGCTTGGATTGGTTCTGAGAGGGCGCGGAGGTTGATTGAAAAGGGGCGAGAGTTGCTCCGGTAACGGTGTCTGGCAACAATGTATGCGCACTGGTGGTGATGGGAGTTGCACTGGCAACGGGGAGTGTCCGGGCAAGATAAGGGGGTGGGGAAAAGGCGGTTCCCTCCGGCAAGCCTCCTCTAACAGTGGCGTATTTTGGGTGAGGAAATGGGGCCTGCCTCCGGCCTCACTTTCCCAGGCCCGGGGGGCTGTAGAGGGCGCTGTCGCCCGTGCCCACTACCCTCCCCAGGGGTGGATCCGGTCCCCCAGCCCAGGCCCGCCAAGTTGAAGCACGTAATCAGTGTCCCGCAGTTGCTCACCATCATTTTTCAGTCTGATAAAGAACCATGATACATGGCTGTGGGCCCAGGGCCATGTATTATGAGACTTTTTGTGGAAAGAGGAAAAAACAGGCAGAAGAGGCTTGAAGCTCTGATCTGATGGCCAAATCTGAGCCAATCTCCATATATGGGGTCTTGTTTAATTTTCTAAAACAGCAGTTTTGGAATGCACTGAGGTGCTTATGTGCAGGAACAGAGTTTGACTCTGGTTAGTGGGACTGGTCATAGGTAAAGACAAATTAGGATGGTAGGAACTATTCTTTTGATTAAATGTATGCTAATTTCTTTGGGACCTTGAAATAACATGGTGCTGAGGGTCTGTGCCCTTAATTTTTAAGTGACTCTAGAACTGGACTTTAGCAAAGTGTGAGGTAATAATCTCTTACTGTTCCCTGAGCTCCAGAGTTTATCTCCAATTGACATATGCTTCCATTGAATGCTCCACTGATATTTGAAACTCAGCATAAATAAAACTATGCTCTTGAACTTCTTCCTCTGAAGTTCCATCTCTTTCATCTCCTATCTTGATTAACAAAAGGATGTATTTTCTCCAGACTAAGAACATTATGGCCAACCTTGGCTTACCCCTTGACTCACCCTTCTCTTGGATAGTTAGCCTTTGTTCACATTATTAATTATTTTCAAATATTTTAGATTTATTTCCTCATTTTTGTCCCTATCCCCAGTGCCTTAGTTCAGGCATTCATCCATTTATTTATTTATTTATTTATTTATTTATTTATTTATTTATTTATTTTTAGTTTAGCACCATTTATTAAGTGATCTCAGCTATCGTCGTAGCTGCTGTGTGTCAGCCTGTTCTTAAAACGTAAAATGCTCTTCCAATTCCTCTTGTCCAGGATGGAAGGATCTTCCAGGTAGCATGCCAACAAAACAAGAGACTCCGATGATGCCAGCTTCAATGATGGTGCCATCCAGAAAGAGAGAAGGTCATGGCACATTCAACAGTGTCTTCCAGAGGTTTTGCAAAAGGAGCCTTTTTGGGGCCCAGCCTGCCTGGCATTTTGATGCTGTCAGTGTGGGTTTTGTATTCCATAATGGTTGTTGGGAGGTAGGTTAAGCACCTGTCGAAGCGTGTCCCGAATTCGGGCTGTGGTTACTTGGTCGCTGGCTGTCTTATTCCATATCGAAATAATGTCCTCCTGAAACTGGACAGAGACCACAGCCCCACAGATCTCCTCCCCAACCATGAACTGCTCCCCCAACACGGCCAGGATGAGATTCTCCCAGCAACAGGATGCCAAGCCCTTCCTCAGCTGAATAATCCACTTGCCACCATTTTTACTTGCGTCATCCTCCCACATGGGCTTAACACCTTCTTTGAAGAGATGGAAGTCACTGTGGCCAGTCAAGTCCCCGGGACGCAGTATATGGCTGTAAAACCTCCAGAACTGCTCCACAGAGGCAAAGGTGCCGATCTGCTTGATATTCTGTTCATAGCTCTGGTAGCTGGTGGGACGGCCGGGGGTTCTCCGGGAGTGCCAGAATGTGTAGTTGTACTGCAGGGGATGCTCTGCTGGTCCTGGGACAACAGCCTTCCTCTTGCTGCTGCTCTGACTCTTGTCTGGTTCTGTTTTTTCCTTCTCACCATCTTTCTAAGTGTGCTGTTTTCTTCATTCTGATCATGGTCCCTACTGTTGTCATCTTTCAAGGCAACAAACTTGTTTATCCTCTCGCCACTGCCACCACCGCTGCCTCATGGAGTGTCATCCTTTCATTTAAACCTACTGCAGTGGTCTTCTAATGAATTCCTTGGTGTCTAGCCTTAGCACATTCTATTCCGTCTTTTACATGGGAGGTGATATTGTATAGCAGTTAGGATTATAGATTCTGAAGCTAGATTTCCTAGGCTTGAATCTGGGGACCACTATTTATCAACTGTGCAATTCAGACAAATTACTGATCTTCTCTGTGCTTCAGTTTCCTCATTTCTAAAATGGGATAATAGTGGTACCTACCTCATAGTGGTGTTTCGAGAATTAAATGGGTTGCTACATGTGAAGTGCTTAAAATAGAGCCTGGAGATTGCATAAAAGAATGTTCTTGTTCATGGGAAATGTATATGTGAATTATATTGTTTGTTCAAGGATGTGTGTAGCTTGCTCTCATATGTTCAGAAGACAAAGCAATAGATGATGGATGATAGGAAGGGAGGGAGGGAAAGAAAGAAATGGTGGTGTGACAGGATGTTAAAGTTGGTAGATCAGGGTATCGGGGGAGGGGGGTCGGGGTATGCTGGAGTTCTGTATATGGGGTTTGTATTGTTTTTTTTTTTTTTATTAAATTCAGTTTTATTGAAATACATTCACACACCATACAATCATCCATGATATACAATCCACTGTCCACAGTATGATAACATAGTTATGC
Source organism: Choloepus didactylus (assembly GCF_015220235.1). Classification (NCBI taxonomy): domain Eukaryota; kingdom Metazoa; phylum Chordata; class Mammalia; order Pilosa; family Megalonychidae; genus Choloepus; species Choloepus didactylus. The sequence goes on along the minus strand of NC_051310.1, from coordinate 56,850,913 downwards.
GTTCATCACCACAATCTATCTGAACATTTTCCTTACATCAGAAAGAACCAGAACAAGAATAAAAAATAAAGGTGAAAAAAAACACCCAAATCATCCCCCTATCCCACCCCATTTGTCCTTTAGTTTTTATCCCCATTCCTCCACTCATCCATAGACTAGCTAAAGGGGGTGTGATCCACAAGGTCTTCACAATCACACTGTCACCCCTTGTAATCTACATTATTATATAATTGTCTTCAGGAGTCCAGACTGCTGGGTTGGAGTTTGGTAGCTTCAGGTATTTACTTCTAGCTATTCCAATACATTAAAGCCTAAGAGGTGTTATCTATATAGTGCACAAGAATGTCCACCAGAGTGACCTCTCGACTCCATTTGGAATCTCTCAGCCATTGAAACTATTTTGTCTCATTTTGCATCTCCCTTTTGGTCAAGAAGATACTCTCAGTCCCACGATGCCGGGTCCACATTCATCCCTGGGAGTCATACTCTGCGTTGCCAGGGAGATTTACACCCCTGGGGGTCGGGTCCCACGTGGGGAGGAGGGCAGCGAGTTCACCTGTCGAGATGGCTCAGTTAGAGAGAGAGAGGGCCACATCTGAGCAACAAAGAGGTACTCAGGGGGAGACTCTTAGGCACCATTACATACAACTTTAGACTCTCCTTTGTGGTAATGAGCCTCATAAGGGCAAGTCCCATGCTCAAGGGCTCAGCACATCAAACCGCCAGTCCCAATGTTTGTGACAACATCAACACCAGTCCAGGTGAGGATGTCCAACACATCCGCACCTTCCCCCAGATCCTCGGGGCTGGGGATGGGGAGGCTGTAAATATATTTTTTTTATTGTCTGCCCAAATTACTCACGGATGTGTCACTATTTCACTCCAGCCTATACTAACCTACCGTATCTCACTTCCTATTCAAAGTTCCATGCAATTGTGGTGCCTGAACAAATCGACTGTAGAATTGTACCGTTTAGAAAATTTAGATCCTGTACCAAATAGATATCTATTCTCTTGGCCTCATATGAAAGTTGAAGTTTTAAAACACAATCAGTTTCAAACCTTTATCCTTTAGCCTGGCTTGCCCTGGTCTTAACCAGACCTGCTTCATTCATATCACTAATTAAAGTCTGGGCTCTTTTTCAGCTTTTTTTTTTTTTTTCTTTTTGACAGTGGCTGTATGCACTAATACTGACATTCATATCTGCCGAGCTCTAGCTCTGAGTTTCAGGTGTCTCAGAGATATGCATTGTTCCAGAGACCAATCAGGTTATACGCTAGGGGATCAGCATCTCAAAGTTTAGAGATAGGCCTTACAATTCAGCGATAGAGTTAACTGCTGTAAGAGCTTACAATCTAGGGACTATTACAATTATTGTGTCCATGTTAGGCTATGTTCTAAGATTCAATTCTGAGTTTACACATTGTAGTTAGTCCATATTGGTGAGGCATCATCTATGGGGTTTGTATTGTTTTTGCAGCTGTTCCTGTAAGTTTGAATTTATTTCAAAATAAAATAAAATAAAATAAAAATAGAGCTTGGCACATGGTATGTACTACATAAAGGGTAGCTGTCATTATCATCCCTCCATTGTGGGCATTTATTACTTTATCTGCGCAATAACCCTATCTTCTTCTGGGAACAGTATTCTTTACTTTTGGGGGCTCTAGTGCTCCTATCCACTCTACTACATGATCCAATGGGTACCATCTTCCTCCTACATGAGCCTGCTGCTCTGAGGCCACAGGGATTGGGTAAGGCATGGGCATATGACCCAAGTTGGACCAATCTGTATCCTTCTTTGAAAAAAGGGGGATCTTTCACTTTTAGAGCAGTGTTTGGGCCCGTCAGCTTCTGTTCATCACCTACCCAGAATATCACTACATCTCTCATGGCAACATTGAAGTCAGTTTATGGCCATCACTCCTTTAACTGTAGGACATCAAACCCAGCACAAGGGGCTGAAAGTAGAACAGATACTATACCATATGCTCCATCCTCTTCCTCTTTTTTTCATCCCAACCCAAACATTCTCCTCCCCCAGAGACAAAATAAAAGCTCTTGAGTATATCAGTGACTTGCTATTATCTGTCTTTTTCATTATAGCTATCCTGGTGGGCATGAAGTGATATCTCATTTGTGTGTGTGTGTGTGTGTGTGCGTGTATGTGTATAAATACCTTGGTTCAAGAAAAGAATCATAAAAAATACATTTATCTTTTACACATTTTATTTTAACCTAAAATCACACCTATACATTCATTCTCCAATCTTTTGATGTCAAGTCAAGATTTCTTTGAGTATAGGTCTACTGATCGGCGTTCTTTATTATCTTTCTTGCATAAACCACACTCATAAAGCATCAGCTATGATTTCCTTTATATTTTCTTGAGAGGAATGCAAAAGAAATTTCATAGGCAAAAACTGGAAACAATCCATATGTCCATCAACAATAGAATGGATACAAAATAATTTGTGTTCATATACTGTGAAACTACATAGCAATTAAAAAAAGCAAACTACTGTTACACACAATAACATGGATGAATCTCACAGACATGAAAATGAGTGAAAGAAGCCAGACCTAAGAGAGTATATTCTGTATAGTTCCATTTATTTGAAGTTCAAGAATAGGGGAGTTAATTTATGGTGATATGGTTCAGAAGAGTGGTTACCTTTTGAAGTGGGGCAGCATTGACTAGAAGGAGACATGAAGGACCGTTCTGATAAACTGGGAATGTTCTATATCTTGATCTATGTGTTAGTTAACTGTTAACTGTAGTCCATAGATTGCAGTAGGTGCATTTTTTCCCATATTTCACTCTATTATTAACTCCTTGTAATAGTTTCATACATTTGTTTTAGTTCATGGAGGAAAGTTTTAATGCTTGTACTGTTACTCATTGTCATCGTCCACCACAAGATTTACTGAGTTATACCTTCCCGTGTTTTAACCTCTGGCTTTCCTTCTATTGATATATATGGCTCTAAACTTCCCCTATCAACCACATTCATACACAATTCAGCACTGTTAATTATACTTATAATAATGTGCTACCATCACTTCCATCCATTTTTTTTTTATTGAAAAGTTTACTCCATTTACATTTAAAAGAATTACTGATAAGGAATGGCTTTCTTCTGTCATTTTGCTATTTGCTCAGTAGAAAAGCAATGGAAGAGAGAAAAACTGCCAACCAAGAATTCTGTTTTGGGCAAAAATATCCTTCAAATACTAAGGAGAAATGTCAGCTATGCCCTGCCTTTTTTGTTCCTTAATTTTTTGTAATTTTCCATTTCTTGATACCAGCCATTCCAATGGATGTGAAATGGTATTTCATTGTGGCTTTGATTTCCTTGAGGGCTAATGACCTTGAGCATCTTTTCTTGTGCTTTCTGGCCATTTGTTATATCTTCTTCAGAGAGATGTCTGTTCAAAAATTTGCCCGTAGTTTAATTGGGTTGTTTGTCCTTTTGTTGGTAAGCTGAGGGATTTCTTTATATATTCTGGATATTAAACCTTTATCTGATATGTGGTTTCTGAGTATTTTCTCCCATTGTGTTGGTTGCCTTTTCCGTTCAAGATAACTTCCTTTGATGTACAAAAGTTTTGAATTTTGATGAAGTCTCTATTTTTTTTCTTTTGTTTCTTGTTCTTTGGGTGTAAAGTCTAAGAACCCATCACCTAACACAAGGTCCTGAAGATGCTTCCCTATGTTTTCTTCTAGAAATTTGACTGTCCTCTTATATTTAGGTCTTTGATGCATTTTGAGTTGATTTTTGCATATAGTGTGAGGTGGGGATACTTCTATTTTCTGCAAATGGAGATCTGGTTTTCCCAGCACCATTTCTTGTAGAGACTGTTCTTTCCCAATTGAGTGTCTTTGTCATCTTGTCAAAATTCAGTTGACCATAAATGTGAGGGTTAATTTCTGAGCTCCTTATTTGATTCCATTGGTCCTTATGCCAGTACCATGCAACTTTGATTACTGTGGCTTTGTAATAAGTTTTAAGGACAGGAAGTATGAGTCCTCCAATATCATTGTTCTTTTTCAAGATAGTTTTAGCTATTTGAGGCCCCTTACCCTTCCATATAAATTTGATGATTGGCTTTTCCATTTCTTCAAAGAAGGTTATCAGAATTTTGATCAGGATTGCATTGAATCTATAAATAGCTTGAGTGTGTGCCAGTTTGAAACTGTTATGTACCCCAGGAAAGACAGTGTTCTTAAAGGCAATCTTGTGAGGGCAGACTTATTATGGGTGGGATCTTTTGATTAGGTTGTTTCCATGGAGACACGACCCACCCAACTGTGGGTGAGACCTTTTGATTAGATTATTTCCATGTAGGTGTGACCCCGCCCATTCAGGAGCTGTCACAGACCCAGACGCTTGGAGATGCAGACAGAAAGACATTTGGAGATGCTAAGCTACATGATGAAGCCTAGAGTTTGCCCTGGAGAAGCTAAGAGAAGATCTGCAGATGCTTAGAGAGAAATGCCCTGGAAGAACAAGCAAGGATGCACAAGAGCTAAGAGGGAGCTAAGAGAAACAGAAGTCCAGTGACATTTTGGAGAAAGCCATTTTGAAACCAGAACCCAGGAGTAAAGGACCAGCAGACACCAGCCACATGCCTTCCCTCTTGACAAAGGTATTCTGGATGCCATTGGCCTTCCCTCAGTGAAGTTATCCTCTTGTTGATGCCTTAGGTTGGACACTTTTAGGGCCTTAGAACTGTAAATTTGTAACCTAATAAATCCCTTTTAAAAGCCAATCTTTCTTCTGGTATTTTGCATAACGGCAGCTCTAGCAAACCAAAACAGATAGTATTGATATCTTAATGATATTTAGTCATCATTAATGAATACAGAATGTCTTTCCATTCATTTAGGTCTTCTTTGATTTATTTTAGCAATATTTTGTAGTTTTCTGTGTACAAGTCCTTTACATCTTGGTTAGATTTATATCTAGATATTTGATTCTTTCAGTTGCTATTGTGAATGGAATTATTTTCATGATTTCTTCTTCCATCTGTGCATTGTTTGTGCATAGAGACACTACTGATTTTGGGTTGTTGATCTTGTATCCCAGAACTTTGTTCTAGGAGCTTTCATTTATTAGTTCTAGGAGTTTTGTTGTGGATTTTTCAGGATTTTCTGTATTTAGAATCATATCATCTGCAAATAAGGATAGTTTTACTCATTACTTTCCAACCTGGATGACTTTTACTTCTTTTTCTTCCCTAGTTTCCCTAGCAAGAACTTCCAGTACAATGTTGAATAATCGTGGTGACAGTGCACATCCTTTTCTTGTTCCTGATCTTAGAGGGAAAGCTTTCAGTCTTTCACCATTAAGTAGGATGTTGGCTGTGGGCTTTTTATAAATGCCTTTTATCATGTTGAGAATATTTACTCCTATTCTCAGTGTTCTAAGTGTTTTATCTTGTAGGGTGCTGGATTTGGTCAAATGCCTTTTCTGCGTCAATTGAGATGATAATGGTTTTTTTGTCCTTCGTTTTGTAATGTGATGTATTACATTAATTGCTTTTCTTATGTTGAACCAACCTTATAGACAAGGGATAAATCCCACTTTATCATGGTGTATGATTCTTTCGATGTGTGGTTGGATTCAGTTTGTTACTATTTTGTTGAGGATTTTGGCATCTATATTCATAAGAGATATTGGTCTGTAGTTTTATTTCTTGTGGTAATTTTGTGGTATTATTTTTACCTGTCTTTGATATGGCAGTGGTGCTGACCTCATAGAATGAATTAGGTAGCGTTCTCTCCTCTTCAATTTTTTGGAAGCATTTGAGCAGAACTGTTGTTAAGTCTTCTGTATTAGTTAGGGTTCTCTAGGGAAACAGAATCAGTGAGAGGTGTCTCTGATTATCAAATTGTAAAAGTGACTCACACAACTGTGGGCATGCACGAGTCCAAATTCTGTAGAGCTGTCAACAAACTGTCAACTCCAAGGAAGATGTCCAATGAACTCCTCAGGAAACGAACCGGCAACTTCGACGAATTCCTCAGGGAATGCTTCACTGGGCAGCCAAAGAAGAAGTGAAGGTCCTCTATCTGTCTCGCTTATAAGTCTTCAACTGATTAATTGGATTAAATCCAGCCACTTGCGTTCTCTCATTGTGGAAGGCATGCCCTTTGGTGAGTCATCAGTCACAGCTGCAGTCAATTGACTGATGATTTAATAAACCAGCCTGTTGGTTTATTAACCAGCCTCAAATGTCCTCACAGCAATTGTTAGGCCAGTGTTTGCTTGACCAGACAGCTGGGTCACCTGGCCAAGTTGACACATGAACCTAACCATCACATCGTCTTGGAATGTTTGGTAGAATTCTCCTGTGAAACCATCTGATCCTAGGTTTTGCTTTGTTGGGAGGTTTACACTATGGATTTAATCTCTTTACTAGTAATTAGTTGGTTGAGATCTTCTATTTCTACTTGAGTTAATGTGGGTAGTTTGTGTGTTTCTAAGAATTTGTCCATTTCACTGAGGTTATCTAATATATTGGCATACAGTTGCTCATAGTACCTTTTTATAGTCCTTTTCATTATAGCAGGGTCTCCCTTTTCATTTCTGATTTGAATTATTTGTATACTCTCTTTTTTTCTTTGTCAGCCTTATTAAAGGCTTGTCAATTTTATTGATCTTTTCAAAGAACCATCTTTTGGTTTTGTTGATTCTCTCTATTGTCTTTGTTTTCTATTTCATTTGTCTCCACTGTAATCTTTTTTATTTCCTTCCTCCTTCTTTCTTTGGGTTTAGTTTGTTCTTCTCTTTCTAATTCTTCCAGTTTTGAGGTTAGTTCTCTGATTTGAAGTCTTTGTCCTTTTTTAATGTAAGCGTTTGAGCTATAAATTTGCCTTTGCTGCATCCCAGTTTTGGTATCTTGTATTTTCATTTTCATTCACCTTAAGCTATTTCTCAATTTTGCTTCTGATTTCCTTTTTAACCCATTGGTTGTTTGAGTGTGTTATTTAATATTCACATATTTTTGAATTTTCCATTTATCTCTCTGTTATTGAATCCAGCTTTATTTCATTTTGGTTGGAGAATGTGCATTGTATGATTTCAATATCTTTCAATTTATTGAGACTTGTTTCATGACCTAATATATGGTCTCTCTAGAGAATGATCCATGTGTATTTGAGCAGGATTTGTATTCTCTTGTTAGGGGAAGTGTTCTATATATGTCTATTAGGTCTGGTTGGTTTAGAGTATCATTCAAGTATTGTACGTCCTCATTGGTCTTCTGACTAGATGATCTATCCATTACTGAGAGTGGTGTATTAAAGTCTCCATCAGTTTCTCCCTCAAAATCTGTTAATATTTGCCTCATATATTTTGGGGCTCTGATGTTAGGTGCAAATATATTTATAATTGTCACATCTTCCTATCAAATTGTTCCCTTTATCAGTATGTAATGACTATCTCTTTCCTTCATAACTGTTTTTTACTTAAGGTCTATTTTATCCTATATGGTACAGTCACTCCAGCTCTCCTTTGCTTACTCCCTGCATGGTATATTTTTTCCATCCATTTACCCTCAGCCTCCTTGTATCTTTGAATTTGAGGTGAGTGTCTTGCAGACAGCATAAAGTGGGTCATGCTTTTTTATACTTTCTACTAGTTTCTGCCTTTTGACTGGAGAATTTAATTCATTCACATCTAAAGTCACTAATGATATACAGGAATTTCTTCTGCCATTTTGCTATTTAGCCTTTAAGTCTTATATCTTTTTTGTTTTGTACTATGTTGAGTAACTTCTCTTTTCTATGTTGAGTAACTTCTCTTTTCTATCTGGATATGTTTTTCTTCTATTTTCCTTGTGGTTACCATGGGGTTAAAATTTAATATCCTAGATAAGTAACAATCATATTTGGTTTCATACCAACTTAACTTCAATAGCATACATCTACTTTTCCTATACCCTTCTGTTCCCCCACCTTTTTTGTACTTGTTACCACTTATTCTTTTGTATGTTGTATGTCCAAACCCATAGATTTATCATTACTTTTTATGCATTTGTATTTTAGCACCTGTAGGAAATAAGAAGTGAAGTTACATACCAAGAGATATAATACAAGAGTACTGGCATTTATAGTTACCCAAATGGTTACCTTTACCACAGGTCTTTATTTCATTATGCCGCTTTGAACCACTGTCTAGTGTCCTTTCGTTTCAGTCTGAAGAATTCCTTTTAGCATTACTTCTAAGGCAGATCTAGTGGTGATGAACTCTCTCAGCTTTTGTTTATCTGAGAACGTCTTAATCTCTTCCTCATTTTTGAAAGAATGTCTTACCGATATAAAATATTTGGTTAGCAGTTGTTTTCTCTCAACACTTTAAGTACTTCAACCCACTGTCTTCTTGCTTCCATGGTTTCTGATGAGAAATCGGAATTCAATTTAATTGGGACTCTCTTGTATGTAACTCATTGCTTTTCTTTTGCAGTTTTCAGAACTTTCTCATTCTCTTTTGTATTGAATAGTTTGAACAATATATGACAGGGGTGTATTTTTCTTCATATTTATCCTGTTTGGTATTCTCTGAGCTTCTTGCAGGTGCATATTCATGTCTTTTGCTAAGTTTGGGAAGTTCTCTACCATTATTTCTTTGAATATCCCTTCTGCCCCTTTCTCTCTTTCTTCTCCTTCTGAGATTCCTATAATGAGTATATTGGCATGCTTGATGATGTCCCAGAGATGTCTTAGGCTATTTTCACTTTTAATATTTCTTTTTTCTTTCTGCTCCTCAGCCTGACTCATTTCAAGTGTCTTGTCTTCAGTTCACTGATTCTTTCTTCTCCTACGTCCAGTCTGCTCTTGAAACTTTCCTGGGCATTTTTCATTTCAGTTAATTTGGTCTTCAACTCCAGTAGTTCTGTTTGGTTCCTTTTTAAAATTTCTATCTCTTTACTCATTTATTGTTCTTCTGATATTCTTTCATTCTTTCTCTGTATTTTCCTTCATCTCCTTGAGCATTTTTTAAGATCATTTTTTAAGTCTTTGGTATATCCACATTCTTGTCCTCTTGGTTGGTGTTTCTGGATTTTTATCCTCTTCTTTTGGATGGGCCATCATTACTTGTTTCTCTCTACTATTTTGTTGCACTCTGTGTATATTTTAATATTTTAAAATGTTAACTCTGGGCTTATTCTCTGAGATGTCTGTTTCTTGATTTTGTAATCAGGTGGTAAGTTAGAGATTTTCTTGAGCTTCAGCCCTCTTGTCAGAAAGTTCTGGCCAAGTGAATGTGTAGGTTTTCCAAGTCTTTCTGGGCCTCTGCCTTGTCCTGGGCTTGTGCTTGTCAATTGTTTAGAAGTTTTTCTGTTTATGGGCATTTAGTTGTCCCCTCTGTTTCCCAGGAGACAGACCTCCCTCTCCCAGGTGTTTGAAGCCAGCAGGCCTTTTTCCCAGTGCTGCACAGTGTTATTCTCACCTTTGGAGTTTCAAAATAGTTGTTTCAGATGTTTTCTGCCCATTTAATAGTTGTTTTGGTGGAAGGACTCAGTCCTGGAGCTCCTTACTCCGCCATCTTCCCAGAATCCCATTAATGGTTTCTTTTGATGAAAAGAAGTTCTTAAATTTAATGAAGTGCAATTTCAATCCTTGGTTTTATGTTTACATTTTTCTATTTAAGAAATCATTGTCTACTTCAAGATTATGAAGATATTCTCCTATGTATTCTTCTAAAAACATTATTGTTTTTCCCTGCATGTGTATGTGTCTAATCCACTGCAGATTATTTTTTTTTGTGTTTAATGTGAGAAAGGCACCAAGTTTCCTTTGTCCATTAGACCTACCATTATTTATTGAAAGGACAGGATTGTCAAATTTAAAATGCTGATGTTATGTGAGGAATAGAAGGTAGTGGTTTTCCAGCATGAGGAAATAGAAGTAAATAGTAATGGGATAATATATTTAGGAATGAGAGTGTAAGTCTGTTTGAGGTGGATATCAAAGTTTTCATCTATAAGTGTTACTTGCTTTCTGGAGGCTTCCCTCCTCCCCCACCCCCAATATTCTGATCAGGAGGTCGGTGAGGATCACATATAATTTGTGAACTACATTTTGAGAAATGCTGGTAAAAACAGGGTAGGTACAGTGCTATCTCTGTCTTTCTCAGTCAAAACTGATACAATTCCTTTAAAAATTGTGTACTTCCTGAGAGTCAATTTATAATCTACTGCATTAAATAAAAGCAGAACCCACAACTCTCTTTGAAATAAGCATTTATCTACTTTGGACTCTTGTTATAGATTGAATTGTGTCCCCCCCTCTCAACCCCATGTGTGTTGAAAATCCTAATGCCAAGTACTTCTGAATGTGATCTTATTTGCAAATAGGACCATTCCGGAGAGAATTAGGCAAGTTTAAATGAGGTTATAGTCATTTAAACCCAATATGACTGGTACCCTTATGAAGAAGGGAGAAGACACTAAGAGAGAAGATGGCCATGATAGGTCGGAGGCTGACGCATCTACGAGCCAATGACCCCACTTCTCCAGAAGCCAGGGGACTTCAGAGGGAGCATCATCCTGTGTATCCCTTGGTTTATGGCCTCTAGAACTGTAAGAAAATAAATGCCTTTTGTTTTGAGACATCCAGTTTGTGATACTTTTTTGCAGCAGCCCCAGTAAACTAAAACAGATTCCTTGTGGGGCTGTTGAGCAACAATGTGTGTTTGAACTGTGCAAGTCTGCAAGGTATACTCTCAAAATCCTTAGAAGACCTTCCGTTTGTCTGCAAGAGTTGATGAGACTCCACCTTAAATTTAATAAAGGACTTTACAGCACTGTCTTAGATTTGTTCTTTGCTCTGAAAACATTTGAGAATTGTTGAGTAAACTTCTACAACCAATGAGACAAGATTAACCAAGGATTTGTGAAAAAAAATGGGAAAAAAAAGTTTAGGGATCATTCAAACCTTAAGCTTTGTGTAGTAGTTCAGCTGTTGATTTGAATCCTTCCTTTGAACCAAGACCCTTTTTTTCCTGTTATTTCTCTTTTCTCAATGCGAAATGACTTTTGACAAAAACATTTATAGAACTTCTCAGTGGAGAGTTAAAGCTTGGATCATGCCTTTTGCCTGATCTTGACATTATATCCTTTATTGTCAGGCTAGACCCTGAAAGGAGTTTGTTGCCTTTGACCTTGTGCTGCTGTAATCTTGGTTTCTTTTCAATTGCCTGAACCAATGGGAATTGAGATCCCCGTAACAGTCCCAATGCACTGAATAGAAGAAAAGAAAGTTATAAAATAATGAATTTTAAAGGCAAAGAAGGAAGAAAATAGTTTTTAAAAAATCACCTTTATTTGGCTGTTAGCTGACAGTAGAAATTCCCTTTCTCTCCCAGCAATTTCATAGGAGGTGGACTCTGACACACTCATGAGTTTCTAAATAAAACAGATATTTCTCTGTTAGTATTTAAATTCACAGTTCATTATTTCTGCAAATTCTGCTTTTCTTTATCGTTGCCCTGTAAAAATTAGAAGAACTGATTCATAAGAACATAACACAAGACTAGTGATCTATTTATTTACCCCATTATTTGGTTGAGAGTAGCACCAATGGAGGTTTTGTGGAAAGGTGTTGTTTCACCTCAGTTGTTTCTGATCTGAAATGAAATAAATCTTAATCTTGGAGTTTGAGTTCTTCTCTATGTTTGCTGCTGTATGTTAACTCCATCTGGAAATAAGTCTTTTGACAATCACTGATGCCATTAACAAGACAATTGAAAATGTAATTGATGTTCAATATTTAGAAGACCAAGATCCCTCATTAACAAGCCCTCATTGAGTTGTTGATTTTTGACAAGATGCTAGAGAACATTGAGCTTTTTTCCAGGTTTTTAAGGTCAGAGTTCACAATCATTACACAAGCAAAAAATAAATTACTCACTGAACTAAATGTGCAAGTGTAATCATTGGTCAGTTAATGAAATGTATGCTTGGTGAACACAACATATCATGAACTAAAGCAAAAGTAATGAAGTTTAAATATCAGAGCAATTATAAATTAACATGAACTACCAGGATTTTAATTAGATGATTTACACAATCTCTTCCATATCTAAAATAAGTTTTCCATAATGGAAAAATTAATGAAAGCATTCACAAAAAGGTAGAGATAAGGGTATCACATCCTAGAAAATATGGGAAAATATGAACAGCAAAAAAGAGCTAAAGTCTGTGACATTCAGGACTTTCTCCTTAACTTGCCAAGGAAGCATAACTTAGTCCTTAAAGGCATGCAAGCCACTGAAGATTATGTCTATGAATAGAAGAAAGCCAGTAAAGGGTCAAGGCAATGTCATTATCTTCAAACACTTCCCCCTGGGATACAAAGTAAGTTTGAGTGTCCTCAAGGATATATTTTGGAAGAGTAAGGGGAGATTTTGCTTGGCATAAACAAGATCCACTGTAAAACCAATTTACCATGTGTCTTCAATGTTGCAGGGAAGTTAGTTGGGTGACCAACTGTCCCAGTTTGCCTGGGACTGAGTGTTTTCCTGTTATGCGAGATTTTGAGAGTTAAAACTGGGAAAGTTCCAGGCAAACTGGTATGAGTTGGTCACCCTACTTATGAGAGAGCTAAACAAACATTCTATCACTTTGGTCAACAGAGTACATACATCCATTCTCTATTTGTTGTGCAGTGGCTTGAAAAACACAAAATGGCCAGATGGAAGCCTCAACTTTCAGTTCAAATAGAACCATGTTGTGTCTCCTTGAGGGAGGCCTTCCTCCCTAGGGAACTAAGATCTATAAACCTGCAGAACTAAAGTAGCAGAGATCAGAAGCAAAATTTTTATAAGCAGATCATTAGGTATAATAATGAACGCCCTTACTTCTACCCTCTTTGATTCTGCCCCTTCTGGCTAAGGGATAAAAAAGAAGTTCCATACACATTGGTAGCCAATTTTGCACATATATTTTATCTTGCAGAATAGCACCCTAATGTTGAAAGCTGTTTTCCCTCTCTTGGCACCAAAACTGGGTCTTTAATAGCCATTCTAACCATTCTATTTTGTCAGCTACTTCTGGTGGATCCTTTGGGCCTTAGCCCATTTCCTCATTCTTAGTTCTGTGAAATGAGTTCCTTTGTCAGAAACAATATTGTTTGGGATTCCATGACAGTGCGTAGGCACTCAGTAATTCCAGAGACGTTGTGCTGGCAGAAGCTTTGCAGGCAGAGAAAGCAAACCCCTATCTAGAATGAGTGTCTATTCCAGTAAGAACAAATTACTGCTCCCTCCATGATAGAAGGTGTTTTTAATATAATCAATCTGCTGGTGTTCCCCCCAGGGTATGTGTAGGTTTCTGCTCCTGGCAGGTCAGGCACTTAGCAGTGATTGTAGTTAGACTAGTCTTGGTAAGAAGTCCATGTGCTTGAACCCATGCATAACTTCCATCTCTGCCACTATTTGTTCATGATCCCATTGAACAAATTGTAGGTTAGCTGAAGAAAGAGGTTGACTAGAACATACATAGTGGTTCATTTTATTCACCTGATTATCAAGGATGCCTATGTTATGCCCTTAGATGAGCATTCACTGTGAAAAAAATATCCTCACATTTTATGCCCATTCTAAGTGGGCACATCCACACGCCTCTTTCCAAAACTCCTTATTACCAGTTCTCCAGTCTTGTATCTTTTAAGTCCTTGACCATCCAGACTAATTGTTAGCCCATGCATTTGTGAAGATCTACATATCTGAGCATCTCTCCTTCCAGGAAAAGTGAGCCACCAGATATATGGCTTGAAGTTTTGCCCACTGTAAAGATTTATCTTCTTCATTGTCCTTTGGGCCACTCCTGAGTGATGTGGGGTTTTGCAGCAGTTCACTTTTGGCTAGGGTCCACATATTGTGTAAATGCATCTCTAAACCAAGTCTTCATATTTTTTCCTCCTTGATCAAGTGGGATTCCTTATGGGATTATAAGTGTAGGCGAAGAGAAGTGGCCATGGAAGTCTGAGCCACCACTGCTTATGTAACTCATTTGTGACTTCAGCCTCTGCTCAAGCTAGATCTTGTATCAACCACGTCTCTTTGATGATTGAGATCCTTTCCCACATCTAAAATTTATGGCTTGATGAATCAAATTACGTGCAGTTCATAATGGGCTACTCGTATCTCCTTGTTAGGTGGGGTTCCATGGTCAGGCACTTGATCTCTCCCAGGCCCAGCAGAATTCAGGATAGCTTTCTTCCCCAAACCTAGAGGTCCCTACTGTGATTTTCCTCTTGGGGCTCACCAGGTATCTACGTAATAATCTGATCTTTCTCAGAGATCCACAGAACCATTGGATCTGCTGGGTCATAAGGCTCAATTGGCAATAAGGTTCACAAGTTGTGGATCTGCTACAGAGCTCCTTCTTTCTGTGGGTCCCACTCAAAATCAGCAGTCTAAGAAGTTTCTCAGTAAATAGGTTAGAGTAGCAGATCCATATGTGGGACATATTGTGTTCGAAATCCAAAGATGCTTCAGTGATAGGAGTTTCCAAGTGTAGAAACTTGACCTTCACTTGGGGATATAGATTGAAATAGAGTACAGAAGGACTATAAAGGAAGAAAATAAAAGGGCCAAGGTTGGAACCCCGAGGAATATCAACACAAAAGTGATAGAAACAGGTGCAAAATTTATATTTTCTGTAGCATACTATCTAATTTTACTCGTATGGTCAGTTTATTTGAACACCATCATTACATGGAAACTTTAATAAGGAGTGAGATCCCTATTGAGATGTACAGGTTAGTGTGATGCCTGATATATCACAGAGTAATTTGGGCAGAGAATAAAAAAGTATTTGCAAAACCCCTTTGAGGGAGTGGGGAAAATGTGGAAATATTAACCTTCCCACCTGGGGAATTCCTGATACTCTCGCAGGCATTGGTGACTACCAATTTAATAGGCCAAGCCCTCAATCTTGGGGAACCCTTATGAAAATTAATCCTGCAAAAGAGAAGCTAAGCCTACTTTTAATTGTGCCTAAGAATTAAGCCCAGAGAACCTCTTTCATTGTTCAGATGTGGCCTCTCTCTCTAAGCTGACTTTGCAGGTAAACTCACTGCCTTCCCCCCTACCTGGGACATGACTCCCAAGGGTGTAAATCTCCCTCACAACATGGGACATGACTCCCAGGGATAAGCCTGGCCCTGGCATTGTGAGACTGAGAAAGCCTTCTTGGACCAAGAAGGGGAAGAGAAATGAAACAAAATAAAGTTTCAGTGGCTGAGAGATTTCAAATAGAGTTTAGAAGTCAATCTGGAGGTTATTCTTAGGCATTATATAGGTATCCCTTTTTAGTTTTTAGTGTATTGGAATAGCTAGAAGGAAATACCTGAAACTGTTGAACTGTAATCCAGTAGCCTTGATTCTTGATGATGACTGTATTACTATACGGCTTTTATGGTGTAACTGTGTGATTGTGAAAACCTCATGAATGACATTCCCTTTATCTAGTGTATGGACAGATGAGCAAGAAAATAAAGCCAAAAAAATAAATAAATGATAGGGAGGATAGGGGATATGGGATGTTTTGGGTGTTCTTTTTTAATTTTAATTTTAATTTTCATTGTTTTAGAGTAATTAAAGTGTTCAAAAATTGATTGTGGTGATGAATGCACAACTATATGATACCACGAGCCACTGATTGTACACTTTGGATGATTATCTAGTATGTGAACATATCTCAATAAAATTGCATTGAAAAAATGAAACAAACAACAAAACAAAACAAAACAAAAAGTGACAGGAAGTGAAAATATACTCACAGAGATTCAGAAGGGACTTTAGGCTAGACAGAAGGAAAAGACTAGATAAAGGGCAGAAGTGCCATGTGGGTGAGGCCAAAGAAGCCAAGGAAAAGAGAGTATTTCAAGGACCAGGGAGAAATCCACTGTGTCTGAGAAGCCCCATAGGCGTTAGCAGCAAGGGGATCATTGGTAACTTTGGTGAGAGGTGTTTCCGATTCCAGTTGTGCATGCAGAGCAGATTATAGTAATATGAGGAGTGAATGGATAGGGAGAATATGGACAAGTGAGTTATGCTGCTTATCCCACCAATCAACCAATAAACAAACAAAAACTGACTTTCAAGGGGATGAGGTAGGTGGGGTGGTCTGGAGTTTGAAGGAACTTTAAAAAATGTTCCATTAAAATAGGAGAGAACCCTGAACGCACTAATTGCTGATGGAGAGGGAGAGGTTTAATATGTGGACAGAAAGGGCATTGCTGATGGAGTGAGGTCTCTAAGGAGGCTGAAAGGGCTGACATCCAGAGCTCTGTGTCACAACAGTTGGCATCTGGAGAAATTATTCTACAGCCTTCACAGTTCAAATAATGATTTATAATGCAGCTTGGGATCTGTTTCCTTTTTCTCATAAATACACAATTTCCAAAACAATACATGAAAGTGCCCAAAGGTGGCTTTAAAAATTATTCAA
Source organism: Choloepus didactylus (assembly GCF_015220235.1). Taxonomy (NCBI): domain Eukaryota; kingdom Metazoa; phylum Chordata; class Mammalia; order Pilosa; family Megalonychidae; genus Choloepus; species Choloepus didactylus. The sequence goes on along the minus strand of NC_051310.1, from coordinate 56,834,445 downwards.
CTCTGATCAAAGGAAATGGGTAAATTGGAGACATGGTAAGAAGCAAACAGAATAAAGCCTACAAAGTTTAATTACAGGAAAAACACTGGGGAAGAACTGGCTGCGATCTGAGAGTTAACATGAAGGAGCTGAATATGAGACTGCAGATAGAAGGATGGTTTAAAAAGTGAGCACCACTCTGGAGGGCAAAATTTTTAAATGTACATTTTGTCTTCAAACTCCTAACAAGACACCATGCACATTGCAAATTTTTGCTGAGTTGATTTGATTTGTGGCTACTGATCTGCCTTCAGCAGGTCATGGTCTTAAGAGTTACTTGGGCAGCAGTGGTGACAGTTTATGCTGAAATATCCACATTCTCTTACCTAAATTCTCATGTCATGGCTTGCCGCTGCAACAAGGCTGGTCAGGGTGAAGGACGCATAGGCATTAGTGGTGAAAGAGATTTTTTTAAATTTTTTTGGTTGGTTTGTTTGTTTGTTTTTTGTCATGTGATACTAACCAGGCTGAATGTGGGCTAGAGTTTTTATTTAGGCCTTACTGAATAACTAATATTAGTCAGCTGAGCTACCCTACCAAACAACACTTATCATGGGAGTATTAAAGAACTACAAATTTATCTTCCTTTGCTGTGAGTATTATTTAGGACTTTGACTAGTAAAATTGTGATTGGCATCCATTGCTAAAGAGAGCCAGGAAAAATGTTCATGGAAGGACATCCAAGATGAGGAAGGTACTGAAAAACAAGACCTGGGAGCAATTGGTTTAGAGAAAGGTGAAGACTGCAATCTCAGTTTTCATAAACTCTTCAGAATTTACAAAGATACGTGACCAGCACAAAAGAAACAAGAAAAGGTGTAAATCACACTGATTTTTTATTCAATTTTATTGAGATATATTCACATACTATACAATCATCCAAAGTGTACAATCAATTGTTCACACCATCATATAGTTGTGCATTCATCACCCCAATCTATTTTTGAACATTTTCCTTGTACCAGAAAAAGTGAAAATAAGAATAAAAAATAAAAGTAAAAAAGAACACCCAAATCATCCCCCCCACCCTATTTTTCATTTAGTTTTTTGTCCCCATTTTTCTACTCCTTCATCCATACACTGGATAAAGGAGGTGTGATCCACAAGGCTTTCACAATCATACTGTCTGTCACTCCTTGTAAGCTACATTGCTATACAATCATCTTCAAGAGTCAAGGCTACCGGGTTGCAGTTTGATAGTTTCAGGTATTTACTTCTAGCTATTCCAATGCATTAAAACCTAAAAAGGGTTATCTATGTAGTGCATAAGAATGCCCACCAGAGTGACCTCTCGACTCCATCTGAAATCTCTCAGCCACTGAAATTTTTTTCATTTCATTTTGCATCCCCCTTTTGGTCAAGAAGATGTTCTCAATCCCATGATGCTGGGTCCAGATTCATCCCCAGGGGTCATATCCCGTGTTGCCAGGGAGATTTACACCCGTGGGAGTCAGATCCCATGTAGTGGGGAGGGCAGTGAGTTCATCTGCCGAGTCGGCTTAGCCAGAGAGAGGGCCACATCTGAGCAACAAAGAGGTACTCGGGGGAGACTCTTAAGCACAATTATAAGCAGGTTTAGCCTCTCCTTTGCAGTAACGAGCCTCATAAGGGCAAGTCCTGTGATAAATGGCTTGGCACATCAAACCGCCAGTCCTCAATGTTTGGGAGAACACCAGCAACAATCCAGGTGAGGAAGCCCAACATCTCTGCATTTTCCCCCAGCTCCTCGGGGGGGCCCTGCATATATATTTTTATTCTCTGTCCAAATTACTTTGGGATGTGTTGCTATTTCACACTAACCTATGCAAACCTAGCAGGTCTCACTTCCTATTCCATGTAGTTATGATATTTGAACAAACTGTATGAGTTAAACTGTTTAGGAAATATAGATCTGGCACCAACTAAACCTCTTTTCCCTTAGTCTCACATGGAATTTGAAGTTTTAAAATGTAGTCAGTATTGTCCTTTACCCTTTGGCCCAGTTTGCCCCAGTCCTAACCATACCTGCTTCATTCTTATCTCTAGTTGAACTCTGGATTCTTTTTCAGCTTTTTTGACCATTGCTATATGTGCTAACACTGACATTTGTATCTGCAATTTCCAGCTCTGAGTTTCAGGTGTCACACAGATACGCAAGGTCCAGGGATTGATGAGGTTATACACAAAGGGATGAGTATCTCAGAATCTGGCGACAGCCATTACAATTCAGGAATACATGTGACTGGTGTAAGAGCTTACAATCTAGGGAACATTACAATAAGCGTTCCCCTGATTAGCTGTGCTCTAAGGTTCACTTCTGAGTTTACACATTGTAGTTAAGTCCATGTTAGTGAGGATTATAGTGTTTGCCTTTGTTTCTCGCGTACTCCACTCAAAATGCCATCTACAGGTTCCATTCACCTCTTTGCGTGTCTCACAGCTTCACCTCTTCTCACAGAAGCTCAATATTCCATTGTATGTGTACAACACAGTTCACCATTCTGTTCCTCAGTCGATGTACCCTTAGGCCACCTCCACCCATTGCAAATCATGCATACTCTCTCCATAAACACCAGTAAATCACACCGATTTTTGTCCTTACACTTTTTTCTGTTTTCTGAAAACTTTCTACCATAGTCATATGTCTTTTGAATTCTTCCTCAACATCTTATTATGAAAATTTTCAGATATACAAAAAAGTTGAAAAAATAATTGTAAACCTGCATACAAACCATTTAGATATAACTGTTGTTTACATTTTTCCATATTACTTTTATTGCTATATTTTTTTGCTGAATCAATAGAAAGTGAGTTATAGAAATCATGGCTTTTACTCCTGAATACTTCAGCAAGTGTCTCTGAAAAATAAGTGTATTTTCCTACATAATTTTATATTGTAACTACATATATTATCACACCTAAGAAAATTGACAATAATCTTCTAATATGATGCAATACCCAGTCCATATTTAAATTTCCTTCATTGGACCCAAAATATCTCTTATAACTTTTTTTTGCACAAGGATCCAATTAAGGATAACTTATCACATCTCTTTGTTCTGTCTCTTTGCTCTCTTTAAATATGTAACAGTTCTGCCATCTTCATGAATTAATCTTAATGGCAGAAAAATAGATGTTTAAAATAAAACATCTAAAAATTTTGCCTATATTACTTCATTTGGTGTTTTCTAATAATTACAATAAAATATGCACAGTTTACAAACTGGAAGAAATAAAAAAGGTTGCTAGTGGTTATCTCTGGATGTGATTTTTTCTATTTCCACTTTTTTTGTATTTACCAAATTTTCCACAACGAATGTGTGATTTAAAATGTGTCCAAGATTTGGGTTAGAACGGTAGAAGAGTTACATAATAGTGAGGGACATTAAACATTTAAACACTGAAGTGACTGTTGAGGAAGGATGTTGTATTATATGTGAAGTTTTAAGAAAGTAAGAACAATTCCTACCTATCTGGTAGAGCTGAGAGTGGTTTGGTCTGAAAGTGAAAGATGTCTGCTCTCCCTTTTTCTGCTCCTACAAGAAGGTTGTAAACTAGCTATTATCATATAGAGGGCAATCCAGTTGAGTGCTAAGAGAATAGACTTTGGAGATTCAGCCCAAGCTCTGCCACTTACTAGCCATTTGCTGTTAGGCAAGTTACTTGATTTTCTGAGCCTGCTTTCTCATCTGTAAAATGGGCAAATACATCTCACAAGGTTTTTTGTCAGAAATAGTAATTATGTGCATGATATGTAAAGTAGGTAATATGGCATTTATTAATCAGAAATGAAGTAGCTAAATTATGCCTTATTTAAAAATTATTTATGTTGAGTAAGAAACTGTAATAAGGTTGTTAGTCTATAATAACAGTTCCAGTATATGCCAATTTATGGTTTAAAAGCATCTTAAAATACATTCTCTCATTTAATTATCACACTAACCCTCAGAGGTAAGTACTATTATCCTCAGTTAATCAGTGAGGAAACTAATAGTTGGAGGTGTGAGTGACTTGTCCAAAGTCACACACCTACAAAGTGGCAGAGCCAGGGAGCAAAACCAAGTTCTGTGATTACAAGTTTGGTAGCTATTTAGAAGTGGAAGAAAGCTGTTCCACTAATCTATTACTGTATGACAAACTACCCAAAAAGTGACAGTAATATCGTGCTCACAATTCTATGGGGCAAGGCTTGATTAGATGACTCGTCTGCTTTATGTGATGCCAATTAGGATTATTTAGTAGTGTTTAGCTGGTGGTGTGAATGGTCTGGGGTTCAGAAGCCTCTACTCACAAATTTGACACCTTGGTGGGGACAGATGAAAGGCTGGGACCAGCTGGGTTACTTTCCCTCTCCATATAGTCCCAGGGCCTCCTCATGTGGTCTTTTCAGCAAGATAATTGGACTTTTTAGATGGTAGCTCAGGGCTCTAATATCAACTGTTCTAAGAGACAGGAAATAGAAACAGCCTGTCTCTTAATGCTTGGGCCCAGAAATTGGTACTATATTATTTCTGTCATATTCTATTGGTCATAGCAGTCACAGAGCCTTCCCAGATTTAAGTGGAGGGGACAAAGATCCTGCCTCCTCATGGGAAGAATGGCAAATAATTTGTAGTTATCTTTAATATGTCATGAAAGCACTTACTTGAATGTCACATGCTTGAAGAGACTTCATGTCAAAGGGGCAGAATGCAGACATCTATTAAGCACTGTTTTATGTCAGAGTCTTTGCTAGAATAGCTGATTGCTTCCAGATCTTCTGCAGAAAAGTTACTATGCATTTCCCCATTCCATTATCTGGGTGGAGAAGGTAGACCTGGTATCCTTCCTTTACTTCTAGTTCTGTTAATTGCTTTCATTATACTTTCATCCCAGCCATCCCTGAGTCAGGAGATACAATCTGTCACTCCTGTATTACTCAAACTCTACATAACTCACCACTTCTGGGAAGTCTTTCCTAAACTAAACAGTCAGCTTTCTCTTCATCTGCTGGAGAGCTGTGTACTATGTATGTTTAAAACTTTTCCAAAATTTATAAAGAAAAGAAGTTACATATTAAGTTAAAAATCAGGAAGCAGTCTCCAGTAAACTGCACTTGTTAAATTAGAAAATAATGAACAGTACTCTTGATGTTTACATAACAGTGTTATACTTTAAAGTTGTTAATAACATTTAATTTCTTAGTTGTTAAAATTAGAGGTACCTGTGGTGGTTTGAAGCTGTGTGTTCCCTAGAAATCACGTTCTTAAATTTAACCCATTCCTGTGGGTGTGAATCTATTGTAAGTAGGACTTGTGATGAGGTTACTTCAGTTAAGAAGTTGTGGGTTACATCAATCAGGGTGGGCCTTAATCCTCTTACTGGAGTCTATTATAAGCAGAGAGATATTCAGACAGAGAGAGAAAGCCACAGGAAGCAAGAGGCTACATCAATGGAACCTGAAAGAAAAGCGAGAGATGAGGAGATGCTGCCTTGTGTCTTTCCATGTGTCAGAAGAGCCAAGGATTGCTGGAAGCCAGCCCCAGAATGCCACAGTCTTCTGCTAGTAAGCATTGCCTTGATGATGATGAGGACTTTAATCTTTAGCCTCAAAACTGTAAGCTAATAAATTCCCATTGTTTAAGCCAACCCATTTCATGGTGTTTACTTGAGCAGCCTAGGAAACTAAAACAGTTCCTCAGATAGCGTGCGCACGGATCCTTTTTTTTTTTGCAAGTTAAGTGTTTTCACTGACATTTGAAGGTAGTAAGCTAAGGTTGATTATATGCTAGGATAGTTATATGTGCTAATTATAGTATAATTAGTGTAATAAACATATTATACTTCACTTAGAGGCTTGGTCTAAATTCATAATAGGGCTTGCTATGCATCACATTTCTAGTAATAATTTTTTTATTTTGATGTGAATAAACAGAAATCTTGTAAAGAATGAACTATTCATTTACTTCCCTTTTCAGAAAGTCAAAGTTTTCTCACCCAGAAAAGCTGAAATATTGATTATTTTATGCTTCTCTATTTCAAATTATGGATCACAGAAGCAAGTTATCCCAACTTGATTTTTCTTATTTACAAGTGTACTTAATACTGTATCTAAAATGACATTATGGTTTTACTGCAGTCAGTAAAATGATAGAAATTTTTATTCTAACCTAAAACCTGCTTTATTACTAACCTGAGAAAATTAGGTAGTTGTTTGCAATCAAATCAAGAACACTTAAGCTGCATTATAGAAATAATACCTTTTGCCCTGTGTATTAAGACATTAATGGCTTCAATCTTCAACAAAGCTTGATCTTCTGGCACAGCTTAGAAAGAAGCCAGAGGTTTAAAGGTAGATTGCTTTGAGGGCATTGGAGCCACTGAGGGGCTGAGTAATCCTACTGAGAAAGGAAAAAAAGGACACTTCTGGAGTTAAAATAAGAAAGAATGCATCTTTGGAGAACATAGTAGCTGAAGACTGGCAGAATTCTCAACATCTCAGGCTACCACATACAGTTCAATTTTTGTTTATACTTCAGAGGTACTCTAGAAAGCTAAGATAAAAATAATTAGAATAGCCAGCCTATATAAAGGAAATTCTCTGTTAGCGTAGTAGAAACTATTTTGTTTTTCATTCCTTAAAGGTTTCTCCGGTTCCCTTTTTTTTCCCCCAGATATCGGAGGAGGTGGTGGTGAGTCCCAACTTTACGTATCTCTACCCTACTCTAGAAGAGTTCGAATCGTTTTGATCTCTCCTAACCTTTGAGGAGAGCTTGGAAGGTTTTGCATATGCTCCGGGCAGTGCCTGGCACTTTGTGAGACACTGATAAGCCGTAAGTAATGATGTTCAACACATCTCATTTGCCGGTGGACCAGGAAGGTTCCCTGCTATCCTTTCAGTAAAGCGCAAATTAATGATTCCGGCCCATCTCTCTTTCCTGCTGCAGCTTTTCGTTATTTACTCTGGCTTACTGAATGGCCACCAGCTGGCAGACACAACAGCTTCTTGAGATTTGCTCACAATTTATTCGGGTCTATTTCTCACTTCTCTCTGGCGTTTATAGCTAGGGTTGCCGGAAGGAGAATTCAAAGACAGAAAACTCTGAAGACACGGGAAGGAAGAGAGGGTTTTCCTGTGCTTTCAGGGGTGGAAGCCAGGACGGGCAGTGCGAAATTTAGTAGTTAAGGTAAAACAATAATCATCCAGAGTGCGGGGCCAGGTGGTGCTTAGCTCCAGTGAGAAAGCGCGCGCGGGCGCGCGCGTGCGCGAGCGAGCGAGCAAGCAAGGCTGCCGCTTGAAGGGGAGAAAACTGAGCCTCAAACCTCCGAAATTCCTCCCTCAGTCCAGCTTGGGACGTTACCACAAGAGGAAACCCCCGGAATCCCCTGCGATTCGGGTGTTGTGAAGTACCACGGCACGCGCAGGGGCGCGCGGGGACCAGGGCGGGCGGGCGCCTGTCACTTTAAGGGGCCGGTCTCCGGGCACCGCCGGCCCAGACGCCGGGACGTGCCGGGGCCGCCCCGCCCCGCAGCCGCCCGTTTCCTGCCCGGCGGCGCGACGGCACCTGAGCGGCTGTGGCGGCGGCGACAGCGGCGCTCGGGTGCCGGCGTGCCGGGCTACAGTGCCGGACGCGACTGCCGCGTCTTCTCCGTCTCCTTATTGGGTCTCGTCGCGCCTGCTGCGCAGGGTGAGGGTCAGCAGGCCGCGCTGGGCCTAGACGTCAGCCGCGGGGTCAGACGGCGGGCGGGAGGGCCGTGAAGGGCGCGGGGTGCGGCCGCGGGGCGCGACACCGCCCGCCAGTTAGGCCTCGGGCGCCCCGCTGCTGCCGGGCTCGTTTCCCAGTCCGGCCGCCGCAGCGGGTGGGCTCCGCGGGGCGGCTCCGGCCTCGTAGGGCCACCCAGGGCCCGATCCTGGCTCTGCCGCGGCGTCTTCCAGTGTGGCCGGGGACCCCCCTGAGGACGTCTCCTGAGGGCGAGGTCTGCGCAGAGAGGACCCTGAGGTGACCGAGGTGCCTATTTTTAGCCGGTTCTAAGGGCCTGGGGGAGGGATGGCGGATTATCGCTGCCTTGTCCCGTGGACGGAGGGAGCGTGTCTCCGGCGGCGTTCCTGGGCGGGAGCTGGGCGACGCTTACGCCATGCTGGAATTTCAGTTCTCGCCGCTCCCCCCGGATACTCAGGGAACCGGCTCTCCGGCACTCGACTTCTTCCCAGGCACCCTCGCCCACCGCCCTGTGCGCGTCTCCGGGTCCGGGCGGAGGGCGGTTGGGGTTGGGAAAGCGTGTTGGGAGAGTTTCGAAAAATCTGTGGACCGTACTGGAGATTGGCGAAGTTCTCCCTTCCTTTCCCTGAGGGGTGTGTCTTTCTTAGAGATCCTCCCTCCCCCTCTCCTTTAGTTTTCAACAATGAGATCTTTGGCGTTGGGGCTTTCAGCAGAAAACCAAATTGCAGTCTCGAAAAGTCGTACGGTAATTAAACACCTAGTGTGCGATGTGCATTTCCGCACGTTGGTCTTGGAGCATGAGTGCACCAGAGACACGCAGCCACAGACGCTGGGATCGGAAGCCTAACCTCGTTCAGCTGCATCTTGATTTGGTTAAACCCGCCCTTTAATTTCGGCCATTCCTTCTTCTCAGAGGAAGGAGGAATCCAAATTTGTAGATACCAGAAATTGATTCCTTCGTAGCTATTTGAATAAGCAGCGCTTTAAAAAGCTACGATTGAAGTTTACTGTTGGAATTTGTGGTTTTGTGAAATAGTTTGTGCAAAGCCTTGAGAAATTTAGACATACACAGCTACCAAAATAAACACCTTGGAATTGACATAAAGTTTGTTTTTGCTCAGAAACAAGGTTGAACTTGTTCTCTTTCCCTCATCTAGCAGGCAGATTCCATCAGTGTCTTCAGTTTGGCTGAAGTAGTTGCTGATGGCCTGGGTGATCTTTCCAGTAACAACTCTGGAGTACTCTTGAGTAGATCTGTGTTTTGGGTAGACATGCTTTGCAGTAGAGTGTTTCAAATTGTTGTGGTGTCCGTGTCCCCCCGCCCCCCTCCAACCCCGCTTCTTTCTTTAGTTCAGAGATTGAAAACCAAATAGGTGGGCGTAATGTTTAAAGGTTCTAAGAAAAAGTTCATTTTTTCCCCCTGTAACATTGCTGAGTTAGATGTGCCCCTTGTAATTTTGTAGTATCAGCTATCATAGTGTTACAGGCTTAGCAAGTGTGAAATTCTACTTAAGTACATTTTATTTTTCTAAGATTCATACTGAAACTTAAAATATAACGAGGCCTAATGAAAATTTTTCTTAAATGTATTACTTCAAACTTACGTTAAATATCAGTCAATAATGCTTTTCTAAGGCCTTAAGATGGCCCCTTTTTGAAGGCTTTCTTGAGGCTTAGCTTCTGAAAGACTTGTGTTAAGATTGTTATTGTTAGTAAGTTCTTATCTTGAATTTTCCTTTATATGGAAGCTGTATTTTTAATTGGTTATTATATTTTCTTTATAGCAAAGGAAGTTTTAATCTAAAAGGTCTCAGTACTTTGTAAAAATTTAAAATTGTAAATTAATTTAATGATAGGTTTTGGATTTCATAGGAATCTGACTTAATATGCATTAAGGAAATGCAAAAAGACCATGCTTTAGAGGAACAAATAGTTGAGGATAACATCATATGCACTGCTTGCTCTGTGTACTGTTTTTATATCCAGAGTAACCTTAGAGGATAGAAGCGACTAACTGTTTCTTTATAAAAATGACATTGAAGATAACTCTTAAGCATAAATAGTTGAGTTTCATTTCTTCCTTCAGTTCTTGTGAACATGACTTTTGGGTGTTCTGATCTTAAATGTGCAATTTATTTGCGAATCTCGGAGAAAACATTGGTTTAGATAATTTTCTGTTATCTGTTTCTTCTTTAAGTGAAAATTAAACAGGTGAAAGTACTTAAGTGCCATGAACTAAGGAGTTTGTATCTGGGGTCTAGAGAAGAGAAGTAATGACAATTTATAACTGTGTCCTGGGCTGTTGAATTGGTGTTTAAATGCATTTTGAGCTTTTGAGAAAAGTGGCAGTATAAATAGGCTTTTTTTTTTTAATTGTATAAACTTTTAATAGGCTTTGTTTTAAAAAGGTAAAATAGGCAAAATATACTTTTGGCACTAAGAATAGTTTTAGTAAAGAAACCAGTAGAAAAGTAAAAAAGTCTATGAAATGTGTAAGAACTGCTCAACTCCTTTTTAAAAGTTTTCAGCAAAGTGAATTGTACACTAAGTGTAACAAATTGTTACACTCCCCTCCTTCCAGGGCATTCTGCTTTTTGGGTTTCTTTCCTCAATGTTTTCCTCATTCTTTCTTTATAATTTGTCCTCTACTCTTGAAGTTCTCAGGCCTAAGTTCACTTCCTTTTTATAACTCCCCTGGCATTCTCATCTACTCTCATGGTTTTAAATACATGTATGTTGATAACTCCCATATTTATATCTCCAGCCCTGATTTCCCTCTTGCACTCCAGAAAACCCGTTTGGCATTTCCGCTTGGATATGCAGTAGTCAACTTAAACTAAACTTCTGTATTCTTCTTTAAGCCTGCCTGAGGTACATCCTAACCCATCTCATGTGGTAGCAGCTTCATTCAGTATGCAGGCAGAAATTTTGGAGTCATTCCTGACTTACCTCTTTCACTGTTGGTATTCATGGCTCTATCTTGTCTTGAAAATATGTCTAGTAAACAATTGCTTCTTACCATCTCCACTGCTCACCCGTCTGGTCCAAGCCAGTCTGATCCTTTGCTTCAGTTTCTGCAGTTAGCCTCCTAACTCGTCTCCCTGCTTCTACCCTATATCCCTACAGTCTTTTCAGCACAACCACCAGATCATGTTCAGTTCTCAAAACCCTGCAGTGACTTTCAATATCATGCAGAATAAAAGCTGAAGTCCTTATGGCATACAAGGCCTTATTCAGTCTGGGTATACCCCCCTCCGGCCCTCTACCTCCTTTACTTTAGCTATTACTCTTCTGCTTGCTTTATTTCTTCCAGCCCCACTGGCTGTCTTAGGGCCATTCCACTGGCTGTTGCCTCTACTTGGACCCCTTTTCCCTTAGATATCTCCATGCTTTAAATCTTTGCTCTTATATAATTTTGTTGTTTATTATGTTTATTATCCCTCCCTACCCCCACCCCCAACACACACTGTAATATAATCTCTATGAAGGTAGGATTTTTTGTCTGTTTTGTTGATGGATCTCAAGAGTTTAGGCTGTTGTGGCACATAGCACATGCTCAGTAAAGATTTATTGAATGAATTAATTAAATCTTTGTCCTGCAGTTCCTTCTTTGATGGATACCTCATTTTTGGACTTGTGTTTTAGTTTGCTCCTTTCCTCTCCTTATAAGCACAGAGAGCAGAATAAAGTGGCAGGGAACCTTTAAGAATCCTTTGGTGGAAGGAGTGACTGGAGTCTTACCAGTTCCATGTAGTTATGTCCATTGGTTGATTAGTTAATTTAAAAAGTTGCTGAAAGCAAGGACTGAAAATATATGTGCCCCTTAAATGTTTTATTTTAACTTAATGCATTTAAATTTATAATTATTTTCCTGTCTTTTGATTTGGACCAGTCTCTTTGAGTAGGTGTCTTTCTTCCATAAGTCATACCCTAAAAGCATTCTCTTAGACTTTTAGTATTGTTTTATGTAAAGTGGAATGAAAATGTAGTCATTGAAAATCAATCTCCAGGTGAAGTATTACTTCTAGATTATTTCCAGTCCTTTATCAAGCCTTCTAAAGGATTAACTTAATTTTGATAGCAATGCTTTGAGTTTATTCTCCTATTTAATGGATTTATATAAATCAGCAGGTATACTGGAGAGTACACTGCTAGACAGATGCATTTAGTTTTCTGTAGACACTAGCCCATGTGTTTTACCAAGAACATCACTTAATTCAGTGAAGTCCTTTAGATGGCTTCCACAATGTATAGCTTTCATAAGGGTCACAGGATCCTAGCTGTCTACTATTACTGGAGGAGAACGTCATTTATTCACATTTCTTTATTTTGATCCTGGGGAGCATCTACTGTTACTTAACAGAATTGATATGATTATTGGTAATTACATTGACTACCAAGAGACCTGATGTTATGCTACTTTCTCACTGGAAAATGTGAGACAATTATTATTTATTCTTACAGATGAGTCATTTGAGTTACCAAGGAAACAGTCTAGCCTGGTGTAATAAGCTGAAAGTCAATGTTAGCAGATCTACAGGTCTTAGATCTCATTAGCTCTAAGGTTTTGTGCAAGTTCCTTATCTCTCAGTTCTTAAATTATATAATGTTGTGTGGTATAGTAGAAAAAGCATGTATGCTAGGGAGTTTGAAGAGCTCCAGTTTGAATTTGGTTCTGCTAGTTAATAACTATCTTTATTGCATGTGTGTTCTTAACCTGCCTGAGGCTCATTTACCTTACTTATATTATCTTAGTAGAGGCTACATAAATGATAGCTAACAGGTGCTTATTTGCTGTCAGGCTCTCTATAACAGTTTATGTACAGTATCATATTTACTCCTTTCATCAGTCTTATAAAATAGGTATACTTTGGTGGAAACTAGGAGACAGGTTATTTAATTTGTCCAAAGACCCAGAGCAAATGAGAGAAGGAACTGAATTTGAATTGAGGCATCATGATTCCAGAGCCCATACTTACCCATTGGGCTGTTTTGTGAGCATGCTTTTTGGAAAAACAAAACAAAACAAAACAAGAAAACTGTCCCTACACAGTTATCTAATGTTAGGTGTTAGTTAAATTAAGGTAATAAAGATTTTTTCTTTTTAGAAGTTAAAGGATTCAAAGCTACTTAAAACAAAATGCTGTATATATATTTTTTTTTGGTTACATAAAAAGCAATGGATGGGTTGTGTTCCTTTTATTTTCCAAGAAATTTTTTTCTGCCTCAGTTCCTGAATATGTGCATTATGAGTTACTTTTTTGTGATCTTGTAGACATTGCTCAGTGATTATCTAGGAAAGGCCATCCCTGCTCACTCTATCTAATATGCTTATCTTCTCTAACTTTGTCCCAGCCTCATTTTTCTTCATAGCAGTTATCAGCTGTTTCCTAAAATATTATAATATATGCTTTAAAATATATATATGTATGTATGTGTGTATATATATATTTGATATCTGTCTCACCTATAAGAATATAAGCACTATGAGATGGGAACTTGTGTCCTTTTCACCACTGTGAGCTATGTTCCTGGTATTTAGGCATAGTGCTCAATTTGATGAATGAATGAGTTGCCTGTTGTTTACAAATGATTGGGTCTTATTGCATCTTCAAATTTACTTGTCATTTGTTCCATCCTTCTCCATTCATGTGGGTAATTGAATGGTATTTGAAATGCAATGTAAAGCGAAACTGAGAATAAAGTCAGTCCTCTGGTTTATCTTGGGAGGGGAATGGAAAGCAGAAACTTTAATACCTAAATTTCAGCAAAAATGCTTCTTTTTAGTACCAGTTAATCTTGTTGATCAGTAATGTAAATGCTCTATACATACATAATTTAGTGATGGCATGTGTTTAGAGTCTGTTTATCTTTGAAATAAATTTATATAAGCTAATCTGTACATTGAAAACTCTCCAGTGTTCTGAATGCTAAGTTGCTGAATATTTAATATGTTCCCTTAAATCTTTCATATCCACTCACAGGTTGAATTCCTTTATGTGCTTCTGAACTGTATTTGCCTATTTGGAAGTCATATATATATATTTTTAACAAAGAAGCCTGTTTAATTGTTTCTGTTACCTAAGGCAACTCTTCTACATTTACTGTAATTACTTAAGTACATGTCATGTCTTCTTAACTTATCACAGATTAATATTTTTAATGGATTTTTTTATTGTAAACTTTAACATATATACCTAACAGTGATAATTTTCGAAGTACGATTTAATAAGTAGAGAACAAATTTCAAAGAATGTCATGGGTCACAGTTCCACAACTTCCGCTATTTCCATTGTTGTAAAATATTCATACAGAAAGGTGTTAACTTTCGATGTACAGCTCAACAAGCATTTATATAGGTAATTTCAAAAATTGTTATGGGTTATAGTGCCACAGTTTCAGTTCTTTCCTTCTTATGAAATATAGGACATACACAGATCTATCCTGGAGAAAGTTCCATGAACACTAGAGAAGAATGTATATCCTGGTAATTTGTGATATAATGCTCTATGTATGTCTGTTAAGTCTAATTTGTTTATCACATTGTTTAGGTTCTCAGTTTCCTTATTGGTCCTCTGTCTGGTTGTTCTATTGGAGAGAGTGGTGTATTAAAGTCTCCCAGGATTATTGTGGAAACATCCATTGCTTCCTTCAGTTTTGCCAATGTTTGTCTCATGTACTTTGGAGCACCTTGATTGGGTGCACATAAATACTTATGATTGTTAATTCTTCTTGATAATTTGTCCCTTTTATTAGTATATAGTGTCCTCCTTTGTCTCTTATGACATCCTTGGATTTAAAGTCTATTTTATTTGAAATTAGTATTGCTACCCCTGCTTTCTGTTGGCTGTAGCTGGCATGGAATATTTTTTTTCCATCCTTTCACTTGCAATCTCTTTGTGTCTCTGGGTCTAAGATGAGTCCCTTGTAAACAGCATATTGATGGTCCATATTTTAAAATCTATTCTGCCAATCTATATCTTTTAATTGGGGAGTTTAATCCATTCACATTCACTGTTATTACTCTGAAGGCTGTTCTTGAATCAGCCATCTTATCCTTTGGGTTTTTGTTGTCAGACCTATTTTTTCCCTCTCTCTCTTTATTTCTTTTAAGTTACCCTTACTGATACTCTTCTGTTCTGTGCTCTTCTCCAAGCCTCCCTCTCCTGTCTTTTTTTTTCCTCAGCCAGTAAAGCTCCCTTTAGTATTTCTTGTAGGGCAGATCTCTTGTTAACAGATTCTCTCAGCCCATTTGTTGAAAATTTTAAGCTTTCCCTCAATTTTGAAGGAGAGCTTTGCTGGATAAAGAATTTTTGACTGGCAATTTTTCTCTTTCAGAATTGTAAATATGTCATACCACTGCCTTTTTGCCTCCATGGTGCCCGCTGAATAGTCAGTACTTGGTCTTATGGTGTTTCCCTTGTATATGGTGAATAGCTTCTCTCTTGCTGCTTTCAAAACTTTCTTCTCTTCAGCATTTGATAATCTGATCAGATTATGTCTTGGAGTGGGTTTATTTGGATTTATTCTATTAGGAGTTTGTTGGGCATCTTTGATTTGCATATTTATGTAGTTTAGAACGGTTGGGAAGTTTTCCCAACAATTTCTTTGAATGCTCTTCCTAGCCCTTTTCTCTTCACCTTCTGGAACACCAGTGATTCTTATATTTGTGCACTTCATGTTGCCCATCATTTCCCTCAGATCCATTTCAAATTCTTCAATTTTTTTCGCCATTCATTCTTTTGTGCTTTTGCATTACATTGTCATGTCTTTGAGTTCGGTAATTCTTTACTCTGCCTCTTCAAATCTGCTGTTACGTGGCTCAAGAATATTTTTAATTTGACCAACAGTATATTTTATTTACATAAGATCTACTGCTTTAAAATTTACTCTTGCAGATTCTTCTTGATGCTCTTCTAGGGTTTTCTTGATGTCCTTTATATCCTTAGCAATGATGTTGATGTTTGTGTATACATCTTTGATTAATTACTTCAAGTTCTGTGTCTCCTCTGGCTTTTTAATTTGGATGTTTGGGTTGTCCATATCTTTTGGTTTCTTAATACACTTTATAATTTTCTGTTGTTTTGGCCTCTTGGCATTTGCTTATCTTGATGGGGTTCTTTAAGAATATTCAGGATTATTTGAACATTTATTTATAATTTGGCAGAGCTATAACTTTGTGGGGTGCACTTTCCCTGTTCTACCAGGAGATGGAGCTCTTGAGCCACCTCTTACCCTCAAGCCAGTTCTCCACCAACTTTGTGTACTGAGTGGGGTCCAAACCATGTGGAAATCAATCAGTGCACCAATTTTCGGTGTGCATTGGGGACTGCCAGCCCTGTGGGTGGGGGGTGTGCCTTGCACAGTTTGGCAGGGAGTCGGTTCAGGACACAATGGTACTGGCCATTCCCAGGGCTTCAGGTTGAGTAGCTCAGATGTCCCACAGTCCCTGTCTGCCATGCGCTTGTGAGTCCCTGGAATTGGGGGAGGGCTCCTAGCACGTTCTTGTGGCACCCTTACCTCTAGGCTGTGCACACCACAGACTTCCTTGGAGGAAGAGTGGATGTTGTCACAAGTTTGCCGAAACCTGAATTCCTGCAAGGGACCTCTCGGCTGTGGGGCTGTGAAGGGTTATTTCCCCAGCCAGCTGCTGAGATGGCTGCACGGAGTGTGGAAAGCTGGCCCCCTCCTCGCTTGTCCGCTCACTCCAACCATTAGTCCCTGGCACGGGGTTTCTTGGCCATGGGTCTGCGAAGGGCTTTTGCTCCAGCCAAGCGCTGAGGAGGGTGCATGGGGTGTGGAAAGCTACTCCCCTCCGTGCTCGTCAGCTGGCTCCAACCTCCCGTTCCTTGGTGGTGTTCCGGGCCAGGCACTCACCAGTCTTAAATGCAGTCTCTGTTTATCCAGCCATGCACTCATTGTGTGGTGTAGAAAACCCTGCCCAGCCGGTGGAACCCTGGAACAGCTGTTCTGGAACACTTTCTGTCCTTTATCGGGTGTTTATCATGGAGGAGAATTTTTCTCTGTCTCTCCTAATCCTCCATCTTCATGGAAGTCCATCTATATTCATTTGAAATTTGTTCTATAGTTATTGTACACACTCTTAATTACCTAGATGTGTGAGTTTGGCTGAACATCATGATTTCTGTAAAGTGAATTTCTCAAGCTTTTGATATCTTATAGTGCTCTTATTTCTGGGTATGGTTTTAGGTGCCAGGTTGTATAACTTTTGTGGATGGCACTTCATTGCTGATGCGTGGGGAATCATTTCTTAAATCATTTCCAGTTTGTCCTAGATCCTAGATGTTGACTATAGTATTTTTAAGTTTAAATTAGATGTTTGGAAAAAAAGTGGCTTACTTTGCCCTCCACCTCCCACCCCCTTTTGGTTAAAAAATTACATTTAGTTTAACTTGAAGGAAGTATTTCTGAGTTTGAATTTTTTGGAGCACTTTTCAAGTAGAATATACACTTAAGGTTAGCCTTGGAATTATCTGTAAAATATAGCCCTTGCAATTACCTTGTCAGATGAGGGTAGGGAGGGTAGTAAGAAAAAAATTTAATAAATATAAATAAATTGGTTGTAAAATGAGCAAGTCTGTATTCTTATCTACTCTTCTAGCATTATTTATTTGCCTGGCATAATAGGTGAGTAATTATTTTTCATATCCTTTCAGTTTTGTCTGTCTTTCATTTAAGTAAACAGTCCCACCAGCATTTAAAATAACACAACTTTTAGTAAAGAGATGCTTTAGTTATTCTTGGTTACTTTGTCCATCTGATTGCTTAAGGCAACTTTGTGCTATATCAAGAAAATCCCCAGTATTTTTGTAAAAAAAATTTACAATTTTTTTTTTAATTTTAAAATAACTTTTTATTTTTGGTGAAAATTTGTTCTGAAGTATGACTTTCTAGAGGTATTCAGCACTGTCATTATTGTATAACATTAAGAAGCAGGGAAGTTTTTGCCTGTTTGCTCCTCTGTTTACATTTACTGGTTCCTGCTTAATTGTCTTTTTATGTTCTTGTTGAAAGTTAAAACAGCTATTTGTTAAGTGATTGAGTTACAAGAGCATATAGAATGCATACATACAGTTTAAAGATGAAATATAAAATGAATATCTGTGTATGGAGTATGTCCCTTGCACTCAGCTTTATTTTAAAAATTTTTAATTAAGTACCTATATGTATAATATATGTATAAGATACAGAGACAATACGATAACAAAAAACAACCCTGTACCTGATACCCCAGTCAACAGAACATGATTCTAACTTATTCCTTTATGTGTGCCTTCCCCCTTAGAAGTAGCCACTATCTTTGTTACCTTTTCTTTTAATTTTGCCACATCTTTGTGTATCCCTAAACAGTATTTTATTACTTTGTTTTGAACTCTGTAAATGAGATTCTTCCATATGAGTTTATTTGCAGCTCCATTTTTTCTGTTTTATGGTTCTGATGGTCTTTCATGTTGTATGAATATCTTACAATTTATCTCTTTTCCTTTGGACATTTGGGTTGTTTCCTTTTTTTTTTTTGGCTGCCGTAAACAGTGCTGCTATGAATACCTTGCATAGGTCTGTCTGTCGGTACTCCTGTGTAAGTTTCTCTAGGATAGTGTTTTTCAAGCTTGTTTTTGTCAGCACTCACAGTAAGAAATACATTTTACATCGTCACTCAGTACGTTATCATATTTATACATTCATAACAACATCATGCTATTCTGTTTTATTAAAAGCTAAAAATGCTAGTCAAGACCCACTAAGTTTATTTTTGCTCTCCACTAAAGAGTTGAAACCTTTAGTTTGGATAAATTGTTCTGGGGCATATAGCAAGCTGGGAATGAAATTGCTGGTTTGAAGATGTACCTTTTCAGTTTAGCTAGGTAGTGCCAAGTTGTTTTCCCATGAAATTGTACCAGTTTATTGCCATCATCAGTGTGTATGTGTTGTGATGGCTCCACATCTTGCCTATAATTGGTATTGGCAAAAACTAAAGTCAGACAGTCTGTTGGGTATGAGTTGATATCTGGTAGGTTTTGCATTTCTCTGATTACTGAGAAAGAACATATTTTCAAATGTTTGCTGGCCATTTTTGTTTGCTGTGGAATGGCTGCTCATTTTTCTTTTGGGTGGTTTGTCTTTTTTTTTGGTTACTAATACTTTGCTGATTATATGTCACAAATTTTTTCCTCCACTTTGCAGCTTTTCACTTTCTTATGGTGTATTTATTAATAAAAGTTTTCAATTTTAATGTAATTGAATTTGTCAGTATCTTCTTTCTATAATTTGTACTTTGTGTCTTGTTTAAGAAATCCTTCCCTACCTCAGTATTATAAAGATATTCTTGCATGTTGTTTTATGAAAGATTTATTTTGTCTTTCACAGTTCTTTCCCTGGAATTGATTTTTGTTTCTTTTTATGTTACTGTTGTCTTTTCTCCAAATTTCCACTGCTTTAGTATTTCAATTTAAGGGCTAAATTTTCGAATGTAGTAGATGCCATGAAATAAGTCTTCAGGTTGTTAGTTTTGTGTACTGCCCATAAGAAAATAATTATGTAAGAATGCCTAAAAAAATTTAAGGATACAGTTATTCAGTAAGCTTTGAAGTCTCTATATGCTGTACTCCCCCTCTTTCTCCATATGGCATTGTAAGAGATTTGTAAACATTTCCAAGTAATGTCAGTGTTTACATGTGGCTTTCTTAAATTGTTGTGGACATATATTGTGAAGCAGTCTGGTTAAGGTTTTCTTCAAAGTAACAGCTCTGTGCTTATTATTGTGTGGTTTCACCATAGTGCTCTGTAGGTGTGGACAAACTTCTGTATAATCCCCCTGGTACTCAAGAGTGTATTTATTTGTAATCTAAGGAGTCATATTCTTCAATTTTGGAAAATTTCTATTCTTTAAATATTGCTTCTGTTATTTTCATTCTTCTTTTGATAGACCTATGTTGGATTCTCTTTATTTTTCCTGTTTCTCTTGACCTCTTCATTTTTTTCTCTTTATTTTCGTATGCCTCATACGAGATAAATTTAGTACCATCTGGCAATTTACTAATTCTTCTACTTTGTCCAACTAGAGTTTATTACATCTATTGAGTCTATATGCCAGTATCTACATTTTTCATTTCTTAGATTTGTTTTTTCATGTTTCAATTTTCCCTGTTTTTGTTTCATAATGTTTTTTCTACTTAGAAACAACACCAAAGACTTCCTTATCTCTCTGACATCTCCAACCTGTTCAAATTTTAAAATATTTGTCCCACTATTTCATAAAACTATTACCTGGTGTGAATTATGTTTTTCTCAATGATTTGCTCTTTTCTCATTATTATATTTCTCCCTATGTTTTGGATTACTCATTTGTTGGGCTCATTTTGAGTGGTAGATTTTTACTTTTTTTCCCCTCAGTGCTTACCCTCCCCCCATCTACTGATTTTTCTTTTTCTTTTTTTTTTTCCTTTAAATTTTTATTTTAGCTCCTTCTACTTGGTGTACTGGGCCTCTAGTCACAAACTAAGTCTGTTCTGGAAACATTAAAAAAAAATGGTAGAGAAAAGTATTTATAATATACCATCATATATCTGAGGGGAGATGAAAATGTGTATATTGCTCATTTTAAAAGTAGAAGGATACTGACAATTTTAATAAAGGTACCACACTAATGCAAAAGGCTAATAATAGTGAAAACTGTGTGTATATGCATGTATGTGTGTGTGCGGATATGGAAACTGTATTTTCTACATGATTTTTCTGTAAACCTACGACTTCTCTACTAAAAGTGGAAGGATAGTGAATAAAATTTTAAAACAGTGGTTACTTATGGGCATGGAGGCATATGGTAGAGAGTGCAGAGGTAAAAGCTGCACTTTTTTCACTTTCCTTAGATTTGACCTTGGAGCTATGTAAGTATTTTATATTATTATAAAGCAAAAATAAAGAAATCCCTAAAAACCAAAAGTAAAATGAAACAAGTGAACTTTAAACATGTATTCATTTGGTGGACACCGGAATTAAACAATGCCAAGTGATTTTAAAATATAGTAATTTGACTGTATATCCCTAGCGGTATTCATGGAGGAGGGGTTGGGGAAGGGGGGTGAGGGCAAAAGAGAAAAAAACAACTTGATTTTTAGTCGATCATGATTTTGGTGGTAATGTGTATATTGTTAATCTGATATTGTATAATGTGTATATGTAGGCTAAATCCAATGAGTACATTATATTGATATCATTGAGAACTGAGGTTTTTAGCAACATTGAAAGCATATGTAGTTTCAAGCTAGGGGAATTAAAAACCCTATAGTCCTAAATTATATACTAAGTGCTTTACATATTAAATTTTTTTTTTATTAGAGAAGTTGTAGGTTTACAGAAAAATCATGTATAAAATACAAGGTTCCCCATACTACTCTCTTATTAACACCTTGCATTAGTGTGATATATTAATTAAAATTGATAGCACACTTTTATAATTGTATTATTAACTATAATCCATAGTTTACCTTAGGGTTCACCATTTGTGTTGTATTGTCCTATGGATTTTTTCTTTTAAAATTTTTATTCTAGTAACATATATAGAACCTAAAATTTTCCCTTGAAACACATTCAAATGTATAGCTCAGTGCTGTTAATTACGTTCACACTGTTGTGCTACTGTCACCACTTATCCGTTTCCAGACTTTCCCATCATCCCAAACAGAATTTAACAATTTAAGCATTAATTCCCTATACTCAACCTCTACCCCTTCCTCTGGTAACCTATATTCTAGATGCTAACTCGATGAGTTTACTTATTCTAATTATTTCATGTCTTGGAGATCATACAATATTTGTCCTTCTGTGTCTGGCTTATTTTACTCTACATGATGTCTTCAGGGTTCATCCATGTTTTTGCATGTATCACCTTCATTCCTTTTTACAGCTGAATTATATTCCATTGTGTGTATGTAACACATTTTGTTCGTCTAGATCTAGTCATTGGTTGATGGACGCTTGGGTTGCTTCCATCTTTTGGCAATTGTGAATAATGCTGCTATGGACATTGATATGAAAATACCTGTTTGAGTCCCTGTTTTCAGTTCTTTAGAATATATTCTTAGAAGTGGGATTGCTGGGTAACATGGTAAATGGATACTTTCTGAGGAATTGCCAGACTTTTCCATAGCACCTGCATCATTTTACATTGCCACCAGCAATGAATGAGTGTTCCTGTTTCTCCACATCTTCTCCAACACTTGTCGTTTTGTTTGTTTGTCTTAATAGCAGCCATTCCAGTGGGTGTGAAATGGTATCTCGTAGTGGTTTTTATTTGTGTTTCCCTAATGGCTAGTGATGTTGAGCATCTTTACAGGTGCTTTTTGTTCATTAGTATATCTTGTTTGGAGAAGTGTCTGTTCAAGTTTTTTGCCCATTTTTAAATTGGGTTGTATATCTTTTTGTTGTTGTGTTGCAGGATTTCTTTATATATTCTGGATATTAAAACCTTTATCAGATATGTGGTTTCCAAATATTTCCCCCATTGTGTAGTTTGTCATTTTACTTTTATGGTAAAGTCCTTTGCACAAAAGATTTTAATTTTGATGAGGTCCCATTTATCTAGTTTCCATTTGTTGTGTGTGCTTTGGGTGTAAAGCCTAAGAAACCATTGCCTAACACAGGGTCCTGAATATGCTTCCGTACATTTGTCTTCTAGGAGTTTTATAGCTTTGATTCTTATATTTAGGTCTTTGATCCATTTTGAGTTAAGTTTTGTATATGGTGTGAGGTAGGGGTCCACATTCATTTTTTAGCATAAGGACATCCAGTTTTCTCAGCACCATTTGTTGAAGAGACTATTCTTTCCCCATTGAGTGGATTTGGCACTCTTATCAAAAATCAGTTGGCTGTAAAGATGAGGGTTGATTTCTGGGCTCTCAGTTCAATTCTGTTGGGTCTATATGATTGCCCTTGTGCCATTGACATGCTGTTTTGATTACTGTGGCTTTGTAACAAGTTTTAAGAATGGGAAGTATGATCTTGTTCTTTTTATTTATTAATTTTTTTTTGTGGTAACACCTTCAGTAGTGTATGTGCAAATACTGTACTGTGCAGACTAGACTGGGTGGAAAGAACTTTTTTCAGAGAGATTTGTTTCCTTCTTACGAGCCCCAGGGCTTTTTCATTGCCCTGGGTCCATTTTTATGTTAATAGTTGTTTTTGCAGGGGTGGGGAGATGGGAGGATTGAGCTGGGTATTCTGTATTGACAGATACTATAGATGCAAATCTCAGAACCATGGTTGTAAAATCTTAGTTGGAGGTTCTTTATCTAGCTTTTGGGTGGTAGGAAAGGCAGAGAAGTTTTTTATCTCCTTGTGTCAGTGTGGCAAATTTTTTTTTTTTTCTCTTAGTCTATCTTTGCTGGGCTGTGAACCCCTTTTCTTTTTGTTGTTTTTTGTTTTGTTTTGTTTTTGTACCTATTTATTTCCACTTCCTTAGCTTGCAGCTCAGAGTCTCATGCCTTAGCCCTAATTGGGCATTAATGCTTTCTATTCCTATTTGATCCTCCTTCCCCCATGGTATTTCCCTTAATTTCAGAAAACTCTCCTGTTTTAGAACAAAACAATTTTTTATTATTTTTTAATAGGAAGTTTTAGCTCGTATTGCTAGAAATGAATTCTCTAAATTAGTTTCTAAAATCATGTTCTAATTTATAATTAAAAAAATCTTTCTTAAACGTAAACATTTTGAAGGATATAAGGTGAGGAGTTACCAGGAAAAGGACTCAGAAATCACCTCAAAGTTAATGGTTTTGGATGTGTTCTTCCAGGAGTTTCTAAGCAAGACCCCTTCATAAAAAGGTGGGATTTTCTCAATACATTCTTCTGCAGTTTGCTTTTTATATATGTTTTGGTTTACTTAAAATATATTTTGAATGTCTTCCAGTGTTACATGTAAAGCTCTACTGCAAACTTCTTTAGCCATTTCCCTAATGTTGGGTATATGATTCTTTTCTAGTTTTATAAAATGACATTGCTGACAGTGAACACTCCTGAGTTTGTAGTTTTGTATTTGAACACCCTTGAATATATATAGTTTTGTATTATTTCTGGAGCTTAAACTCCCAGAAAAGGAATTACTGCTTTCAAAGGATTACACTATTTTTAAACTTTAGGATTTTGCTAAATTTCTCTGATGAGGTTGTGCTAGTTATACTCAAACTAACACTATAGGTTACTGTTTTTCTCACTTCCAGGTCCATGCCTTTAAATCTTTGCCAACCTAAGTGAAAAGAAATAACATTGTTTTAACTTGCATTTCTTTAGGGTGACTGAGGTTGCATTTTTTAAAAAATATAAATATATCTTTTTTTCTTTGGGATCATGTAATTTAACCACTTTTTTCTTAGGTTCATCTTTTCTCAATTTTTAAGTGATGTTTGTAAGTTAAGGCAAAATTGTATAATGTTTTTAAAATATATTTTTAGTTTTTTGTGTCTTTTGAGTTTACACACTTATTTTTGGCATAAAAAATCTTCATAACATTTTCTAATCAGATTTAGCAGCCTTTTCCTTCATGGCTTTTGGGTTTTATGTGTGACAAAGGAAAGCCAAGCTGTAAAACAAGATTATTTTTAAATTGGAAAAAAAAATGCATTCTTGTCTTTTTCTTTTCTAATTGTTTTATGGTTTTTTAGCCTTTAAAGTTTTGGTCTGTATATAATTGAGGTGTAGGGACTTAATTTTTTCCCCTAGATGGGTATCATTTGTGGCAGTACTACTTCTTAACTCTTTTTTTAATTCATTGATTTGAAATGACACTTTGATTATATACTGAAATTTTCATATATTCACATGGTGTCTCTTCCTTTTATTTGGCTGCTCTTGGCAAGTTTTAAAAAGTTTTGTTTCATGTTTTGTTTTTGTAGGTCCCTCAGGGTCTGAACAATGATTTGACTTGCATTCTTATTTTGCTTAGTTTGTGAAATGGTGTTTTTAGGTATTACATCTTTTCAGGGGATAAGCAAGAATAAATGTAGTAGTTTTTTTTTCTTTTAAGTTCTTTCAACATTGGATGATCTAAGGTAGTGCAAAGAGCTATTATATCAGCCCATTGGGTTTAACATTAACACCCTAACCAAAAGTTCCCTAAGGGATGTCAGATTTTTATGAATGACAGATTTTGAAGTAGGTTTTATGTTTGTTGTTAAATTTAATTGAGAACAGGCATCAGTTATGAGCACTGCCTTCTGGCAGTTGGATTAGACATGTTTGATGAGCTAAGAAAGGACAGAAATAGGACTAACAGGGAGAAACTTTAGGGAGATGGATTTTGGATGAAAATTAGGAAGAACTTTCTAACATGTTTCTAAAGAGATAAAAGGGACTTATGAGAGGTGCTCATTCCTGGTTTCAAGCATAAGGTGAATGATTATTCAGCTGGTTCCAATCCTTGGTTGGATTTGAAGACTCTTTTGGAAAGTAATATGCAGGTCAAGATTGTAGATTTTAGGCAGAGACAAGCTTCTGCATATTAGCTGTTTGAAAATTACATTATTGGTGTGATTTTCATGTCCTGAGGTTAATTTTTGAACAATTTTTATAATTTATGCTCTTTTGTCTTTGGAGACTGAAAATATTTACTGATTTGAAATATTGAACATTTGAAAACATTTTCTTTGGTACTAAAGCCCTCCATTTGTCTAATTAAATTATCGTAGATTCAGTTTCTTCACAGAATAGGCTTTACCCAGATACCCAGATTATCTCTTATGGAGGTGTTTTTAAATGAGCACTATCTTTTCTGGAAAAAACGGGATTGGTGGGTAACGAAATATTTGGTGTAACTTTCAGAAGCTACCAGCTGCACATATCCTTTTCAGCTTCTTGGAGAAGCTGTTAAAACTAATTTATCTCTTCTGTGTTAAAGGGAAAAAAATTAGTTTGATTAAAATATAAAATAGAAGTTTCATGTGTTGTGACATGGTACCTAATGGAGAAATTAAATTTCATTACTCATCTCTGGCATTAGTTGGATTCATTTCAGATTGGGGAAGCAGTACTTTAGGATGGGTATTGCTGAAATAACTTACGGACCGTGTTTAATAAGATGTGAGTCATAGAAATAACTATGTGTTGCAGTTCAAAAGGAGAAATTGCACCACAGCTTTGAGATTTCAGTGTAGTCTGTAAAGTTAATTTTAGAAAAGCTGAAAATGGAATCTCCATGTCTGAGAGCTCAGAGTTTGATTGAATTACTAGGTTAACTACTATTTTGGTCACCTCAAACCTCTTTTCTCTTATTTTAGAGGTAATTTTATAATTGTATTGTGGACTCGGGGGCCTTCATACTTTTGGTATAGTGATTGATTAGGAGAATGGAAACTTAAATGAGTTTTTTTATTTTTATGGCAGTTTCATGACAGTTAATGCTTTGTTTTTCTCGTTAGATTGTCTCTTTTTTAGTTGATTTGTAGAATCAATTTTGTTTTTTAAAATTATTGCAGATGCAATACACTTGTAAACTCTTTAACATACAAAGAGGTGTAACATGAGTCTGTTTTCCTTTGCTCAAGAACTTCATAATTTTTTTTATGTTTAAAGACTTTACTCCCTCTGGATTTTCTGTATTTAAATGATCCAGGCTTTATTCTACTGATTTGAAATAACTACAGCATATTAAATTTTTATATCTGTTTGGGTCTGTTTTAGATTTTGAGTTTCATTATTGTCTGTTCTTTTTCAAATTTTTAAATTAAGGTGGAGAACCAAAATGAATAGTTTATAAAGAATGAAAAAGCTCCACAATGTAGTAATTATAATGTGTTTTATGGTATCTCTAACACCCCTTTATTCACCGTCTCAGCGAATGACTTTACTTCCCATTTCATTAAGAAAGCAGTAGCATTAACAAGAAATTTTTCAAACTTTTACACCATATTGAACTACTAACCTGTTCCTGTTCTTCCTCATGTTTCTAAAGATGAACGGGCTATGATTCCATATAAGGCCAGCCTTTGTACTTGTGCGCAAAATTCTCTCACCTCTTGCTTTTGAAAACATTGCACTTAATTCCTGCATCATCATCTACTGGGTCATTATATGTCAACATATAAACATGCTATAATTTCTCCCATTTTTTAAAAACTAAACTCTCAACCTCATCTTCCCCTCCAGTTCCCGTTCCATTTCTCTGTATCCTTTTACAGGAAAACTCAAGAGTTGTACAGACCTGCTGGAGTTCTCACTCTTGAATTCATTTCAATTAGTCTTTGATTAGCACATTCTACTACTTTGGTCCCAGTCACCAATAACCTTTCTGTTGCTAAATCTAACATCAGTGAGGAAAAAAATCTCTTCAACAAATGGTACTGGAAAAACTGGATATCCATATGCAAAAGAAAAAAATTGGACCCATATCTCAAACCATATGCAAAAATTATCTCAAAATGGATCAACAATCTTGATATAAAAGCTAAAACAATGCTCTTAAAGAAAACACAGGAGAAATCTTCAGGATCTTGTAATTAGCCAGGAAAATAAGGAGTAACTTGCAATGAAGCAGTAGAAAGAAGGGTAACAGCTGAAAGAAAATTAGGAGTATGCTGTCCTGAATGCTAACTGAATCAAGTGTATCAAGTAGGAGAAATTGATCAAGGTTATATGGTGTTGGTAAATTTAAAAAATGAAAAGTAGGAATTGACTGTTAGATTTTAGCCATAAAGGTGAAGGTAGATTTCTGAGCTCTCAGATTCCACTGGTCTATATGTCTGTCCTTGTGTCCATTGTAATAAGTTTTAAGATTGGGAAGTGTGAATCCTACCACTCTGTTCTTCTTTCAGGATGACTTTGGCTATTCAGGGCCCCTTACCCTTCTTTGTAAATTTGATGATTGGCCTTTCCATTTCTTCAAAGAAGGCTGTTGGAATATTGATTGAGATTGTGTTCATTGTGTAACATGCTTTGGATAGAAGTGACGTCTTGACAATATATGGTCTTTAAATCCATGAGCATGGAATGTCCTTGCATTTATTTAGGCCATGTTTGATTTCTTTTATCTATGTCTTGTAGTTTTCTGTATACAGGTCTTTTATATCCTTTGTTAGATTTATTCCTAGGTATTTGATTCTTTTAGCTGCTATTGTAAATGGAATTTTCTTCTTCAGATTGTTCATTACTATTATATAGAGGTCTGTTGATTTTTGTACATTGATCTTGTACCCTGCCACTTTGCTGAATTTGTTTATTAGCTCTGGGAGCCTTGTTGTAGTTTTTCAACCCACAGCATTCTTGGTTCTTTGGTTTCTGATGAGAAATCGACAATCAATCTAATTGAAAGTCCCTTATACGTAACTCAGTGCTTTTCTTTTGCAGCTTTCAGAACTGTCTCCTTGTCCTTTGAATTCGATAATGTGATCAATTTTTGAAGGGGTGTGTTTTTTTGTTTTCATATTTATCCTGTTTAAGTGTTCTCTGGGTTTTTTGCATGTGCATATTCACATCTTTTGCTAAGTTTGGGAAATTCTTTGTCATTATTTCTTTGAATATTCCTTCTGCTCCTCTCTTTTCCTTCTGGGACTCCCATAATGCATATAGTGATGTGCTGATGGTATCCCAGATGTGTCTTAGGCTCTTTTCACTTTTAATATGTTTTTCTTTCTGCTCCTCCGCCTGACTCATTTCAAGTGTCTTGTCTTCGAGTTCACTGATTCCTCCTTCTACCAGCTTCAGTCTGCTCATTCTTCCAGGGCATTTTTCATTTCAGTTATTTTGGTCTTCAACTCCAGTAGTTGTGTTTGGTTCCTTCTTAAAATTTCTGTCTCTTTACTAAGAATCTTATATTGTTCGTTTATTGTTTTCCTAATATTCTTTAGTTCTTTATATTTTCTTTCATTTCCTTGAGCATTTTTAAGTCATTTTTTTAAACAGCTTTATTTGGTATGTCCACATTCTCATCATTTTGGTTGGTGTTTTCTGGATTTTTATCCTCTTCCAGTGAATGGGCCATCATTTCTTGTTTCTTTGTCCTGTATTCTTTTGTTGCACAGTGTACGTTTTAAAATTTTAAAATGTTAACTCTGTGATTTACTCCCTGAAGTGTCTGTTTCTTGATTTTGTAACCAGCTGGTGACATGATAGGAGATTTTCTTGAGTTTCAGTCCTCCTATTAGGAAAGTGTGCCCAAGGTGAGTGCAGTGTGCAAGGTTTTCCCTGTGTGTCTAGTCACTTATCTTGTCCTGGGTTTTGCTTATTGTTGTGAAGTTCCTCTGTTTACAGGAGTTTGGTTGTCCCTTCTGTTTCTCAGGAGACAGATTTCCCTCTCGGATGTTTGAAGTGGGCAATCCTCAGTCAGACTCTGCCTCTATAATTTCTCACACTCCTTTTGTTGTCTCAAGCTGCTTTTACCTGTAGGGCAAATTCTGGGGGTGGGGTATGCTGGAGAGGACTTCCCAAATCAGTCTTTCCCTGCTAGAACAGGGCTAGGTTCCCACAAGGGGGCTCAAACTGGCTCTACAGTAATCTGAAGAGGGAATCAGGAAGGGTGCCAAGAGCTTCTTTGATGACTCCCCAAAGCTGAGCTTTCTTGGCCTTCCCAGCAAATGCAGCCCTTCAACTGTCTTCTGCAGCCTTGAGAAGCAGAGAGTCCTTAAGTATCTACCACCACTGCTCCTGCTCACCACAGCAGGGAGAGAACAATTTACTGTTCTTTACTGCAATTTATCAACCTTTTCCTCCCACCGTTCCCTGGATACGTGCAGTACAGTGCTCTTCTGTCCTCCTGAGTTTCAAAATAGTTGTTTCAGACAATTCTTGCCTGTTTAATAGTTGTTCTGGTGGAATGGTTGTGTCCTGGAGCTCCCTACTCTTCCATTTTCCCACAATCTTCTCAGTATTTATAGTGTTTTCTTTGTTTTTTAAACAGTTTTATTCATACACCATGCAATCCATTCAATATGTACAGTCATTGCCTCTCAGTATAATCACAGAGTTGTGCATGTATCACCACCATCAATTTGAGAACATTTTCATTGCTCCCCAAAGAAAAATCCCATATCCCTTTTCCCCTTCCTATTATTGACATTAGCATTGGTATGATACCTTTGTTATAATTGGATATTATAACATTATTACATATTATAACATTATAAGAATATTACAATATTAACTGTAGTCCATAGTTTGCATTATTTGTATTTTCCTCTGTATACCATCCTATTATTAATACTTCATTTGTACTAGTTCATGGAAGAACATTCTTATATTTGTACTATTTACCACAGTTACATCCACAACAGGGTTCACTATGCTATACTGTCCCATGTTTTATCCTCTGGCTTTCCTTCTAGTGACATACACGATCCTAAACTTCCCTTTTCAGCCACTGTCATGCCGATAATACAGTGCTGTTAATTACACTCATGGTGACGTGCTTCCATCACCTCTACCCATTTCCAAACATTTGCAATCAACCTTATTAAAAATTCTGCACACATTAAGCATCAGCTTCCCATTCTCTGCCCTTATTCTGTATCCTGGTAACCTATACACTAGATTTTAACTCCGTGAGTTTGTTCATTGTAATTAATTCATATTAGTGAGACCATACAAATTTTGCCCTTTTGTGTCTAGCTTATTTCACTCAACATAATGTACTCAAGGTTCATCTGTGCTATTGCATGCATCAGGACTTCATTCCTTCTTTCAGCTGAATAATATTTCATCGACTGTATATAATACATTTTGTGTATCCATTCATTGGTTGATGAACACTTGGGTTGTTTCCATCTTTTGGCAATTGTGTATTTATAGTTTTTTTTTTAATCTTCATTTTATTGAGATATATTCACATACCACGTAGTCATACAAAACAAATTGTATATTTGATTGTTCTCAGTACCATTACATAGTTGTACATTCATCACCTAAATCAATCCCTGACACCTTCATTAGCACACAAACAAAAATAACAAGAATAATAATTAAAGTGAAAAAGAGCAATTAAAGTGAAAAAGAACACTGGGTGCGAGGCGGGGCAAGATGGCAGACTGGTGAGCTGTATGTTTTAGTTACTCCTCCAGGGAAGTAGGTAGAAAGCCAGGAACTGCGTGGACTGGACACCACAGAGCAATCTGACTTTGGGCATACTTCATACAACACTCATGAACACGTGGAACTGCTGAGATCAGCGAAATCTGTAAGTTTTTGCGGCCAGGGGACCCGCGCCCCTCCCTGCCAGGCTCAGTCCCGTGGGAGTCCCGTGGGAGGAGGGGCTGTCAGCTCCGGGAAGGAGAAGGGAGAACTGTGCCAGGCACAAAAAGAGAAATATTATATGCTACCACTAATGTGAACTTTGAAAAAAGTAAAACAAATGGTTTATAATGTAGAATGTAGGGGAACTAGCAATAGAGAGCAATTAAGGAAGGGGGAACAATAATCCAAGAAGAACAGATAAGCTATTTAACGTTCTGGGGATGCCCAGGAATGACTATGGTCTGTTAATTTCTGATGGATATAGTAGGAACAAGTTCACAGAAATGTTGCTGTATTAGGTAACTTTCTTGGGGTAAAGTAGGAACATGTTGGAAGTTAAGCAGTTATCTTAGGTTAGTTGTCTTTTTCTTACTCCCTTGTTATGGTCTCTTTGAAATGTTCTTTTATTGTATGTTTGTTTTCTTTTTAACTTTTTTTTCATACAGTTGATTTAAAAATGAAGGGAAAGTTAAAAAAAAAAAAAAAAGAAAAACAAGGAAAAAAAAAAAGATGTAGTGCCCCCTTGAGGAGCCTGTGGAGAATGCAGGGGTATTCGCCTACCCCACCTCCATGGTTGCTAACATGACCACAGACATAGGGGACTGGTGGTTTGATGGGTTGAGCCCTCTACCACAGGTTTTACCCTTGGGAAGACGGTTGCTGCAAAGGAGAGGCTAGGCCTCCCTATGGTTGTGCCTAGGAGCCTCCTCCCAGGTGCCTCTTTGTTGCTCAGATGTGGCCCTGTCTCTCTAGCTAAGCCAACTTGAAAGGTGGGGTCGCTGCCCTCCCCACTGCGTGGGATCAGACACCAAGGGGAGTGAATCTCCCTGGCAGCGTGGAGTGTGACTCCCGGGGAGGAATGTAGACCTGGCATCGTGGGACGGAGAACATCTTCTTGACCAAAAGGGGGATGTGAAAGGAAATGAAATGAGCTTCGGTGGCGGAGAGATTCCAGGGGCAGCCGAGGGGTCACTCTGGTGGGCACTCTTACGCACACTTTAGACAACCCTTTTTAGGTTCTAAAGAATTGGGGTGGCTGGTGGTGGATACCTGAAACTATCAAACTACAACCCAGAACCCATGAATCTCGAAGACAGTTGTATAAAAATGTAGCTTATGAGGGGTGACAATGGGATTGGGAAAGCCATAGGGACCACGCTCCACTTTGTCTAGTTTGTGGATGGATGATTAGAAAAATAGGGGAAGGAAACAAACAGACAAAGGTACCCAGTTTTCTTTTTTACTTCAATTGCTCTGTTTCACTCTGATTAATATTCTTGTTATTTTTGTGTGTGTGCTAATGAAGGTGTCAGGGATTTATTTGGGTGATGAATGTACCATTATGTAATGGTACTGTAAACAATCGAAAGTACGATTTGTTTTGTATGATTGCGTGGTATATGAATATATCTCAATAAAATGAAGATTAAAAAAAATTAAAGGCAAAACTTTTCTTTATAATGAAGACCCATGGGAAATAACCTAAATGCTCTATAAAAAGAGATTATATGATTAAGTAAATGTATCATGTGTCCACACTATAGAAAACACAATGCAACCCTTGGTAGCCTTGACAAACTTTGGCCCCTTAGTCACCATGGCCAAAGCCTCAGCCACAACTGGGCACTCATCCAAACCTAAAGGATATCATAGAAGAACATGGAGTGACATGAAAAAATGCTCTAACTATATGGTTGCTAAAAAATCGCAGGTTACAAAATAATATGCAGAGTATAATCATATATTGAAAAAATACAAGGATTTGCAAAAATACTGGAGTATGTTGATAGTAATGATCTCTTGTTGGAGAGACTACAAGTAACTTTTAACTTTCTAATCATTCTTTATATATTTTCTATAAAGGAACACCAACTTCTTTTGTGACAACAGATTATAAAAGAATTTTTCCTTGTCTGTAAACATGTTTGGTTATAATTCTCATCAAGCTTAAGTCTCAAATTTCTTTGCTCATCAATGAAATAAAAATAAAATCTTTGTCTCCTGAAAAAAAAAAAGAACACTGGGTACCTTTGTCTGTCTGTTTGTTTGTTTGTTTCCTTCCCCTATTTTTCTACTCATCCATCCATAAACTAGACAAAGTGGAGTGTGGTCCTTACGGCTTTCCAATCCCATTGTCACCCCTCATAAGCTACATTTTTATACAATTGTCTTCAAGATTCATGGGTTCTGGGTTGTAGTTTGATAGTTTCAGGTATCTACCAGCAGCTACCCCAATTCTTTAGAACCTAAAAAGGGTTGTCTAAATTGTGCGTAGAAGTGCCCACCAGAGTGACCTCTTGGCTCCTTTTGGAATCTGTCTGCCACTGAAGCTTATTTCATTTCCTTTCACATCCCCCTTTTGGTCAAGAAGATGTTCTCCATCCCACAATGCTGGGTCTACATTCCTCCCCGGGAGTCATATTCCACGTTGCCAGGGAGATTCACTCCCTTGGGTGTTTGATCCCATGTAGGGGGGAGGGCAGTGATTTCACCGTTCAAGTTGGCTTAGGTAGAGAGAGAGGGCCACATCTGAGCAACAAAGAGGCATTCGGGAGGAGGCTCTTAGGCACGATTATAGGGAGGCCTAGCCTCTCCTTTGCAGCAACAGTCTTCCCAAGGGTAAATCCTGTGGTAGAGGGCTCAACCCATCAACCACCAGTCTCATATGTCTGTGGTCATGTTAGCAACCATCGAGGTGGGGTAGGCCAATACCTCTGCATTCTCCACAGGCTCCTTAAGGGGGCTCTACATGTTTTTTTCCTTGTTTTTTTTTTTTTAAATCAACTGTATGAAAAATAAAAAAAAATCAAAAAATAAAAAAAAAAAAAAAATAAAAGGACATTTCAAAGAGACCATAACAAGGGAGTAAGAAAAAGACAACTAACCTAAGGTAACTACTTTACTTCCAACATGTTCCTACTCTACCCCAAGAAAATTACCTAATATAGCAACATTTCTGTGAACTTGTTCCTATTATACCCATCAGAAATTAACAGACCATAGTCATTCCTGGGCATTCCCAGAACATTAAATTTACCCATGATAGTTTATCTGTTCTTTTTTTTTTTTTTTTTTTTTTTAATCATCATTTTATTGAGATATATTCACATACCATGCAGTCATACAAAACAAATTGTACTTTCGATTGTTTACAGTACCATTACATAGTTGTACATTCATCACCTAAATCAATCCCTGACACCTTCATTAGCACACACACAAAAATAACAAGAATAATAATTAGAGTGAAAAAGAGCAATTGAAGTAAAAAAGAACACTGGGTACCTTTATCTGTTTGTTTGCTTCCCCTACTTTTCTACACATCCATCCATAAACTAGACAAAGTGGAGTTTGGTCCTTATGGCATTCCCAATCCCACTGTCACCCCTCATAAGCTACATTTTTATACAACTGTCTTCGAGATTCATGGGTTCTGGGTTGTAGTTTAAAAGTTTCAGGTATCCACCACCAGCTACCCCAATTCTTTAGAACCTAAAAAGGTTGTCTAAAGTGTGCGTAAGAGTGCCCACCAGAGTGATCTCTCGGCTCGTTTTGGAATCTCTCTGCCACTGAAGCTTATTTCATTTCCTTTCACATCCCCCTTTTGGTCAAGAAGATGTTCTCCATCCCACGATGCCGGGTCTACATTCCTCCCCGGGAGTCATATTCCACATTGCCAGGGAGATTCACTTCCCTGGGTGTCTGATCCCACGTAGGGGGGAGGGCAGTGATTTCACCTTTCAAGTTGGCTTAGCCAGAGAGAGACGACCACATCTGAGCAACAAAGAGGCATTCAGGAGGAGACTCTTAGGCACAAATACAGGGAGGCCTAGCCTCTCCTTTGCCGCAACCGTCTTCCCAAGGGTAAAACTTATGGTAGAGGGCTCAACCCATCAAACCACCAGTCCCCTATGTCTGTGGTCATGTTAGCAACCATGGAGGTAGGGTAGGCGAATACCCCTGCATTCTCCACAGGCTCCTCAAGGGGGCACTACATCTTTTTTTTTTTCCTTGTTTTTCTTTTTTTTTAACTTTCCCTTCATTTTTTTTTTTTTTTTTTTTTTTTTTTTTTAATCATCATTTTGTTGAGATATATTCACATACCACGCAGTCATACAAAACAAATTGTACTTTCGATTGTTTACAGTACCATTACATAGTTGTACATTCATCACCTAAATCAATCCCTGACACCTTCATTAGCACACACACAAAAATAACAAGAATAATAATTATAGTGAAAAAGAGCAATTGAAGTAAAAAAGAACACTAGGTACCTTTGTATGTTTGTTTGCTTCCCCTACTTTTCTACACATCGATCCATAAACTAGACAAAGTGGAGTTTGGTCCTTATGGCATTCCCAATCCCACTGTCACCCCTCATAAGCTACATTTTTATACAACTGTCTTCGAGATTCATGGGTTCTGGGTTGTAGTTTAATAGTTTCAGGTATCCACCACCAGCTACCCCAATTCTTTAGAACCTAAAAAAGGTTGTCTAAAGTGTGCGTAAGAGTGCCCACCAGAGTGATCTCTCGGCTCGTTTTGGAATCTCTCTGCCACTGAAGCTTATTTCATTTCCTTTCACATCCCCCTTTTGGTCAAGATGTTCTCCATCCCACGATGCCGGGTCTACATTCCTCCCCGGGAGTCATATTCCACGTTGCCAGGGAGATTCACTTCCCTGGGTGTCTGATCCCACGTAGGGGGGAGGGCAGTGATTTCACCTTTCAAGTTGGCTTAGCCAGAGAGAGACGACCACATCTGAGCAACAAAGAGGCATTCAGGAGGAGACTCTTAGGCACAAATACAGGGAGGCCTAGCCTCTCCTTTGCCGCAACCGTCTTCCCAAGGGTAAAACTTATGGTAGAGGGCTCAACCCATCAAACCACCAGTCCCCTATGTCTGTGGTCATGTTAGCAACCATGGAGGTAGGGTAGGCGAATACCCCTGCATTCTCCACAGGCTCCTCAAGGGGGCACTACATCTTTTTTTTTTTCCTTGTTTTTCTTTTTTTTTAACTTTCCCTTCATTTTTAAATCAACTGTATGAAAAAAAAGTTAAAAAGAAAACAAACATACAATAAAAGAACATTTCAAAGAGACCATAACAAGGGAGTAAGAAAAAGACAACTAACCTAAGATAACTGCTTAACTTCCAACATGTTCCTACTTTACCCCAAGAAAGTTACATAATATAGCAACATTTCAGTGAACTTGTTCCTACTACATCCATCAGAAATTAACAGACCATAGTCATTTCTGGGCATCCCCAGAACGTTAAATAGCTTATCTGTTCTTCTTGGATTATTGTTCCCCCTTCCTTAATTGCTCTCTACTGCTAGTTCCCCTACATTCTACATTATAAACCATTTGTTTTACATTTTTCAAAGTTCACATTAGTGGTAGCATATAATATTTCTCTTTTTGTGCCTGGCTTATTTCGCTCAGCATTATGTCTTCAAGGTTCATTCATGTTGTCATATGTTTCACGAGATCTTTCCTTCTTACTGCCGTGTAGTATTCCATCGTGTGTATATACCACATTTTATTTATCCACTCATCTGTTGAAGGACATTTGGGTTGTTTCCATCTCTTGGCAATTGTGAATAATGCTGCTATGAACATTGGCGTGCAGATATCTGTTCGTGTCACTGCTTTCCGATCTTCCGGGTATATACCGAGAAGTGCAATCGCTGGATCGAATGGTAGCTCTATATCTAGTTTTCTAAGGAACTGCCAGACTGACTTCCAGAGTGGCTGAACCATTATACAGTCCCACCAGCAATGAATAAGAGTTCCAATTTCTCCACATCCCCTCCAGCGTTTGTAGTTTCCTGTTTGTTTAATGGCAGCCATTCTAATCGGTGTGAGATGGTATCTCATTGTGGTCTTAATTTGCATCTCTCTAATAGCTAGTGAAGCTGAACATTTTTTCATGTGTTTTTTCGCCATTTGTATTTCCTCTTCAGAGAACTGTTTTTTCATATCTTTTGCCCATTTTATAATTGGGCTGTCTGTACTATTTTCATTGAGTTGTAGGATCTCTTCATATATGCAAGATATCAGTCTTTTGTCAGATACATGGTTTCCAAAAATTTTTTCCCATTGAGTTGGCTGCCTCTTTACCTTTTTGAGAAATTCCTTTGAGGTGCAGAAACTTCTAAGCTTGAGGAGTTCCCATTTATCTATTTTCTCTTTTGTTGCTTGTGCTTTGGGTGTAAAGTCTAGGAAGTGGCCTCCTAATACAAGGTCTTGAAGATGTTTTCCTACATTATCTTCTAGGAGTTTTATGGTACTTTCTTTTATATTGAGATCTTTGGTCCATTTTGAGTTAATTTTTGTGTAGGGGGTGAGGTAGGGGTCCTCTTTCATTCTTTTGGATATGGATATCCAACTCTCCCAGCCCCATTTGTTGAAAAGACCATTATGGCCCAGTTCAGTGACTTTGGGGGCCTTATCAAAGATGAGTCAGCCATAGATCTGGGAGTCTATCTCCGAATTCTCAATTCGATTCCATTGATCTATATGTCTGTCTTTGTGCCAGTACCATGCTGTTTTGACAACTGTGGCTTTATAATAAGCTTCAAAGTCAGGGAGTGTAAGTCCTCCCACTTGGTTTTTCTTTTTTAGAGTGTCTTTAGCAATTCGAGGCATCTTCCCTTTCCAAATAAATTTG
Source organism: Choloepus didactylus (assembly GCF_015220235.1). Taxonomy (NCBI): domain Eukaryota; kingdom Metazoa; phylum Chordata; class Mammalia; order Pilosa; family Megalonychidae; genus Choloepus; species Choloepus didactylus. The sequence continues at coordinate 56,796,817 of NC_051310.1, read as the reverse complement.
ATAACTAGCTTTTCCAAGTCTGCAAAGTAGGTTGTTGGAATTTTGATTGGGATTGCATTGAATCTGTAGATGAGTTTGGGTAGAATTGACATCTTAATGACATTTAGCCTTCCTATCCATGAACATGGAATATTTTTCCATCTTTTAAGGTCCCCTTCTATTTCTTTTAATAGAGTTATGTAGTTTTCTTTGTATAGGTCTTTTACATCTTTGGTTAAGTTTATTCCTAGGTACTTGATTTTTTTAGTTGTTATTGAAAATGTATCTTTTTCTTGAGTGTCTCTTCAGTTTGTTCATTTCTAACATATAGAAACATTACTGACTTATGTGCATTAATCTTGTATCCCGCTACTTTGCTAAATTTGTTTATTAGCTCTAGTAGCTGTATCGTTGATTTCTCAGGGTTTTCCAGATATAAGATCATGTCATCTGCAAACAATGACAGTTTTACTTCTTCTTTTCCAATGTGGATGCCTTTTATTTCTTTGTCTTGCTGGATTGCCCTGGCTAGCACTTCCAGCACAATGTTGAATAACAGTGGTGATAGTGGGCATCCTTGTCTTGTTCCTGATCTTAGAGGGAAGGCTTTCAGTCTCTCACCATTGAGTATTGTGCTGGCTGTGGGTTTTTCATATATGCTCTTTATCATATTTAGGAAGTTTCCTTCAATTCCTGCCTTTTGAAGTGTTTTTATCAAAAAGGGATGTTGGATTTTGTCAAATGCTTTTTCAGCATCTATTGAGATGATCATTTGATTTTTCCCTTTCGAATTGTTAATGTGTTGTAATACATTGATTGATTTTCTTATGTTGAACGATCCTTGCATGCCTGGAATGAACCCCACTTGGTCATGGTGTATGATTTTTTTAATGTGTCTTTGGATTTGATTTGCAAGTATTTTGTTGAGGATTTTTGCATGTATATTCATTAGGGAGATTGGCTGGTAGTTTTCCTTTTTTGTAGCATCTTTGTCTGGTTTTGGTATTAGATTGATGTTAGCTTCATAAAATGAGTTAGGTAGTGCTCCATTTTCTTCCATGTTTAGAAAGAGTTTGAGTAAGATTGGTGTCAGTTCTTTCTGGAAAGTTTGGTAGAATTCCCCTTTGAAGCCACCTGGCCCTTGGCATTTATTTGTGGGAAGATTTTTGATGACTAATTGGATCTCTTTGCTTGTGATGGGTTGGTTGAGGTCTTCTGTTTCTTCTCTGGTCAATCTAGGTTGTTCATATGTTTCCAGGAAATTGTCCATTTCCTCTACATTATCCAGTTTGTTGCCATACAGTTGTTCATAGTATCTGCTTATAATTTTTTAAATTTCTTCGGGATCTGCAGTTATGTCACCTTTTTTTGTTTATATGGGTCTTCTCTCTTTTTGATTTTGTCAGTCTAGCTAGGGGCTTGTCAATCTTGTTGATCTTCTGAAAGAACTAACTTTTGCTGATAGTTATCCTCTCTATTGTTTTTTTGTTCTCTATGTCATTTATTTCTGCTTTAATCGTTGTTGTTTCTTTTCTTCTACTTGGTTTAGGATTGGTTTGCTGTTCATTTTCTAGCTTCTTCAGTTGATCCATTAGTTCTTTGATTTTGGCTCTTTCTTCCTTTTTATATATGTGTTTAGTGCTATGAATTTCCCCCTCAGTACTGCTTTTGCTTCATCCCATAGGTTTTGGTATGTTGTGTTCTCATTTTCATTCGTCTCTATATATTTAGCAATTTCTCTTGCTATTTCTTCTTTAACCCACTGATTGTTTAGGAGTGTGTTGTTTGACCTCCAGGTATTTGTGAATTTTCTAAGTCTGATGGTTATTGACTTCTAATTGTATTCCATTGTGGTCAGAGAATGTGCTTTGAATAATTTCAATCTTTTTAAATTTATTGAGACTTCTTTTATGTCCCGTGTTTATAGTTTTAATAGCAATATTTTGTTGAGTTCATATTTGCTAATTTAATCATTTAATGTTGGATTTTCTAGTTTTCTTCCAGTTTTTTATTGCATATAGTGTTTCTGTGACCAACCTTTATATATGGTTTTTCTTTCAAATAAATTTCTTGGTATAAGTAATAAGGGTTATAGGGTTAAAGGAATGCAAACATTTTCTTGACCCTTAGTATGTTTTGGTGTTCCAGTTAGGTTCCTCTAGATGCAGTGAGTGAGAGAGGTGGGAAGAGGCAAAGAGCTCAACCAGAGGGGAATAGAGTGTGAAGGAACTCTCTTGGAAATCTTCAGTCCAGGAAGCATGATTCCTCCAGACCTTTATGGGACCTAGAAAAGGGAACTGAAAATCTGAACTTCTGAGGAATTGTGTTTCAGAATTCTTGTGTTCTCATGGCCTGTCTTCTCCCTGAACACTTGCTGCTTTTCCTTTCTATACAGGCAGACTTGCTGTTTCATCATGGATTGTTTTTTTTAAGACCTAGGCTTGTACATGGCCACAGCTTGTTGGCTGGCCTTTCTGGCATTGACTTGACCTCATTTTTCAGCTTCTATGGTTGTTGCTAAGTGCCTTAGACTCTCTTCCCTTAAGCAAAATCCCAAGTGTTCCAACTCATTGTATCCTTTCTCTCCACCAGCTCCCTATCCAAGTTGAACAAGTTGTTGTGTAGCTTATAGAAGCTATGCTTATGGTCTCTGCGTTTTCTGGTTGACCAAGTAACACTTAGGTAGGCACAATAAAATATGTCTAATCCATTTAAAACTTTGGATAGATCATGTTAACGTGAATTATCAGGGAAGAACAATTCTGTGTTGTTTCTTTTAGTATTTTGTTAGCACATGATGCCTTTTCCCCTACAGCCTGTTAAAACTTTATCTTAGTAAGTCTAGGGTTGGGTTAATGCCATTTAAAAAGTTGCTTATGGAGGCATGAAATGTTAACATGCTGTTTTAGTCACAAGGTTAATTGTGTCCTGATGAACATACAGTTATTTTCAGGTTCCATTTCTGGCTATTTTCAGACTTGGTTCATTGTTGGTTTAACTCAAATCAAGTGTGCTCTGCATTTTTAAATGGGATATAAATTGAAAGACAAAGTTCAATTTAATAAGCTCAAATTTATCATGTTATGTGATTCCCAGGTCTGTCTCAGCAACTATGAACACATAAATCTGAATAGCTTTGTCATGTGTTAAAATTCTTGGGTCCTAATAAAATAGTTCTAGTAGAGACATATGCAATAAACAAAGATTGATCCAATTTAAAAGTAGGTGTTCCTAAGGTCCAAAATCTTCGAGTAATGATTCCTGTGTTTAGGTGGAATTTGGTTTCTTTGTCTGTTCCTTATTATTTTTAAGACTCTTCAAACCAATAGTTTAAAAACTTTAAAAGTTTTTAAAAGTTCTCAGTTATTTGTACATCAAAAGTGTGAAAGTTGACTTGACTTCTTTAACTTTATTCTAAGTATGCCCTGGAGTTCAATTACATCTGTATTACACACTGCATTTTTCTACAACAGATTTGAGATGACATGTAACAATACAAGCTACTTTTTTGTGCCTTTTACATTTTTATAGGAATAATAATATCTAGAATCTAAACATCAGAATCATTTTTACTTTGAGGTTTAATTTTAGCTGAAACTACCCTTCAAACAAGGGATATAGTGACTATTTTCAAGGTAGATCTGGATAGTCAGAGTCTATTTCAGACTGTAGCTATTGGGTTAATCTAAAAGAACATCTGCCAATAAGGCAAGAAACCTCTTTTAGCATTTGGGAATGATAGTGATGGTCAGCCTTGCTTTTATGATGTGACTTGTTTTATGCAAAAGTGATGCCTTGAAAAAAATTAAGAAAAATTTGAGAAGCATCTAATTTGTAATATATTTTAATACCAAATCCTTACATTTCAATTTTTGCTTTATTATATTTCCATATGCTTGATATTTCCTTTCACATCATGATATTGTCAGTCACTGGAATATAAATTCTTGCATTTTGGGAATAGGCTTTAAATCTCTAAATGAAGGAATGAACCACCTTTCTTTTTTTTTTTTTTGCAATTAAGAGTGGATTTCTTAATGAATATCCAGTGTGTTGGTAATAGTTTGTATACCTGTCTGTTTCCAGAGAGTATTTGAATATCTGTTTTCAGAAAAATTAATTATGTAAGTATCTCCATGGTTTATGAGTGGTGTTTATTGTAGGTGTGGCAAAAATTAGTAATCTGCAGATTTATAAAGTAGAAAACGAATTGAGTTGCTTGTTAAATTATTAGAAAATTGCTGTCCTCAAAAGCTAATGTTCTTAATACCTTGAGGTACTGTAGTATGTGAATGTTTGTAGCTGAATCAAAATTACTACATGTAGTACTATTCATCGACACTGTATAAGACGAAAAAACTAAATAAAGTAGCAAAAGTGGATATTTGGGAGAAAAAATAGACATTTAAGTTTTTCCCCTTCCATGGTAATCTTTTCACATAATTAAAAAATAAAAGGATATAGTACAAACACTTTCTAGTTATCATACATATTTCTTTCATAGTATGTTTGAAATGTTGTCAAAGTAATAAAGAATATGATTTTAGCAACTAAGCTGCTTACATTTGTAGTTTACATTGGATCTGAAATGCCAATTTAAGGAGGAGGGGTTTTGTTTAATTTTTATAAAACTGAGGTGATTTTTTTTTTCCTTTGCATTTAGGATCACATTAACAAAAGCACCATGGAGTTTTATGAGTCAACATATTTTATTGTCCTTATTCCTTCAGTAGTTATTACAGTAATTTTCCTCTTCTTCTGGCTTTTCATGAAAGAAACATTATATGATGAAGTTCTTGCAAAACAGAAAAGAGAACAAAAACTTATTCCTACAAAAACAGATAGAAAGAAGGCAGAAAAGAAAAAGAACAAGAAGAAAGAAATCCAAAATGGAACTCTCCATGAATCTGATTCTGAGAGTGTACCCCGGGACTTTAAATTATCTGATGCCTTGGTTGTAGAAGATGAGCAAGTTATAACTGTTCCTTTAAATGTGGTTGAAGCTTCAAGTAATGTTAGGGAAAGAAAGAAGAAGGAAAAGAAACAGAAACCTGTACTTGAAGAGCAGGTTACCAGAGAAAGTGATGTTTCAAAGCTTCCTAGCAAAAAAGTAGAACCTGTCCCAGTTACTAAACAGCCCACACCCCCCTCTGAAACAGTCTCCTCAAAGAAGAAACCAGGGCAAAAGAAGTCTAAAAATGGAAGCGGTATGGTAATTGTTTAAACTTTATTGCATGATTGTATTTGTTTTAATAATTTGAGAATTTTGACTTTCAAAAACTATTAGGATTGTATACTAAATATCAAATACCAAGTCTGAAAGCAGGATCCTTTTTCCTGTGTATTTGCTTTCATTAATGTTAGTTGCTGATAGAAATAGTATTGATCATAAAACAGCATTTAAAACTACACTTCATATTATAAAAATGGAAAAAGCTTTTAATGGAAATATATGAAATCCAACTTTGGGCTGTTAAAACCACTAAGAACCTGTAAATATCAGCAATTAGGAACTTTTTCGTTTATTTTAACTAACACTTTCTAATCAATTAGATAGGTATTAAAGATGAAAAGATCAGTCAGATATTGTTTATCTTACAAATTCATTTTGTAAACATTTTATCGAACATCTGTTTTATGCAAGGTGTTACACTAGGTACTAGGGCTTTCAAGATCGGTACCTTTCAAGTTAGTCATATGCTAGCTGTAGACACAAACATTAAATAGGCCATTATATATAAAAAGTTTATTTTAATGACCTAACTATGTCTAAGCCAGCATAAGAGTTTAAAGTAGGCTACTTGAGTATGTAATACCTGAAATTAAATATAAGGGTTGAATAAGGGCTAGCTAGGTGTTTTTTGGTGGGTCGGAGGGTTGAGATAAGGTATGTGTACAAGGCAGAGGGATTAACTGAGTTATGATGGAAAGGACATGAGAGTTGGTATGGTGATGGATGAAACTGCAAACAATTGGCTGTGTATGAAAGGACTTGTGCCTACTGTTACGTTGTTTGTATGTCTCATGGAGTGTTAATTTGGTTATGGATTTTAAATATTTGCTTGCCAGCTATTCAGGGAAATAGAGTAGATATTACACATTTTAGTGGGGGAGAAGGACATATAAGTCACTAAAATAAAACATGATTTATGTAAGAGATTTACAAAGTACAGAATAAATGCAGAAACCAAAGCAACTATTACTGTTGGGGGTTGAAGGTAGTTTAGAAGAGGCTTTACCAAGGAGGTAGTATGTGAGTTGGGTCTTCAGTAATGAGTCACTTCACCAAGCAAATAATGGGGTCTTATTCCATACTGGTAGAATATCATGTGTAAAGATAAAGACACAGAGGTACAAGACTGCAGTGTATTGTTGAACCGTGAATAGAAGGAAACAAAGCTGAAAAGATAGTGCTAAAAGAAAGGAAGTGGCTAGATCATGGTGGTTTTTGTATACATTGTTAATGAACTGGAACTTTATAGGTTAGCCATTGTTGAAGATTTTCAAGCAGGTTTGTTACATGGTCAGAATTATATTTTAGAAAGATCTATTGTATTGTCTATAGTTTGATTTTGCACTATAATGTCAGAATTGAATAGTTGTGGCAGAGTCTGTGTGATCTGTGAAGCCTAAAATATTTACTGTCTGGCCCTTGGCAGAAAATGTTTGTTGACACCTGGTTGGTAAGTGCTTGGTAACACTAAGATTAAAAGGGTTTTAAAATTTGATAGTTTTGACCATGCCTTTAGGCTGAGTACAGCTGAGAGTGGCTGATGAATGAATGGTATACAAAGTCAGAGGGTAAGTACTGTAAGTCTTGATGAAGTTGAAGAATAGGTATAGTGGAGTGAGAAAGCTAACATGATAAATTATTGGTGAAAGAGTAGTATATTAGAGTTAAAATTTTAGTGGTAAAAGCATTCTGGAGATTATTCATTAATAATTGCATTTTTCTGGTGTGTTTATTGTTTGTGCTAATTTTTAAATTATTATTATTTTTTAATAAAGATGACCAGGATAAAAAGCTGGAAACTTTTGTGGTACCTTCAAAAAAGCAAGAATCATTACCCCTCCATCAAGACACTAAACAAGAAAGTGGATTGGGAAAGAAGAAGTCTTCATCAAAGAAACAAAAGACAGAAAACGGTGAAATGTGTACATATATATTTGTAAATACTGATTTCTAGAGAGGTACAATAGGACAAGTACCTGAGAGACCTGACGTGCTCCTCAGTTTCCAGTTTAATGTGTAATATAACAATCGTAATATCTTGGATTCTCTTTAGCCTTGTGGTTTTGTAGTGCTTTGAGAGGTGTGCCAGGTATGGGTTAGTGATGAAGAAATTTGTCTGAAATTTATAAAGGCTAAAGTGTTGATAAATATTCTCATTCATAACCCGGTTTTGAAAAGAATAATATAAATAGCATGCAGACTCTATAGAAGAAAAATATTCCTGTCATATCTGTACTTTGTAAAGATTGGATTCCTTGTTTACTATCACTTAAAACTATTGCTTGAGGATATTGACTAGATCTAGCATTACCCTACATTCTCCAATTAGTTACTAAACAAAATTTGCATAGGTATATGGGAAGCATCCAATTAAAAGGAACTGGACAGTTTTTAGATGTTCAGATTATCCAAGGAAAGCATGGCTATGAAATTCATGTAGATTACACAACAGTGATTTCCAAATTATACTGGACTCTGTATTGCTAGTGCTAAAAAATATTAAAATTGGAAAGGGAAAAGGTGAAATTCTTTTATTTGCATTAAAGTTTTGACATTATCAATCAATCAAGGGTGAGAAAAATATTACCTCAGTAGATACTGGAAAGATTTGATAAAATTAAATATCAGTTGATTTTAAGTAAAAGTACTATGTATGCACAAAAGTCTTTTTTTTAAAAGGTAGGAATATAGAGAAATTTCCATCTGGATATGGAAGGGTACATCTCTAACCAATAGGGCTTGGTGTTCAAGCTCTTAATAAGAGTTCTTCTCATTAAAATTAGGAACAAAGTAATAGGAGATGCATCCTTCCTCTACTTTTTTCATATTGTTCTGGAAGTTTTGGCCAGTGTGGTAAGGTGTGCCATAGAAATTAGAGGCATTGCTGTTAGGAATGAGAAGATATCTGCAAGGAACAATGACTGTGATTTTATACCTAGCAAGTCAAAGGAGAGGAACCCAGTTAAAAATCATTAGTTACAATAAGAATTCAGTTAAGTACTAACATAAATAAAAATAGCTTTCCTTGAGCACTAATTAGATGTGATTGGATTTTTGTGTTAGGAGAAATTACGTGCAACTAATGAAAAATGTAAAGGATGTATAGGAAGAATTTTTCAGATATTAGAGGAAATGTACTAGGCATTTTTAGATGGCAACTGATTTACTATAAAATAAGGATGTCGAACTGGTACTGCTTAACTATAAAAAAGTTGTTTTGACTTGTTAAATGATAAAATAGGAATTTAAAGCCACATTGATAGTTTTGGAGATTTGAAAACTCATTTTTCCTTAAATTTAAGTGTCCTTACATGTCTTTTAATCACTTGTTTTTTTAAAAACCCAGAGTAATTATTATTTTGTTGAATTTGCAGTTTTGGTAGATGAACCTCTTATTCATGCAACTACTTATATTCCTTTGATGGATAATGCTAACTCAAATCCTGTGGTGGATAAAAGAGAGGTTATTGATCTGATTAAACCTGACCAAGTAGAAGGGATCCACAAAACTGGGGCTAAAAAATTGAAGACTGAAACTGACAAAGGTAATATACAGAATGTTACAAGCTGTTGTAAAATCACATTGTTGAGTGTGGTGGAATTGTGTACATTTTGTCATAGAAAGAATGCATCTCAAAAGACTAATAGAATCCTTGTAGTGAAAGATTTATTGGTGATCTTCTAGTCCAGCTTCCTCAGTTTTGTAGACCTGGACATTGGAATTTGACTTGCCCGTGTCCCATAGCTATTTTGCTGTTGGCGCTTTTTTGTCTTCTATTACTATCTCTTGTTAGGTTTCTAGGCTAATTCACAACTGCCTTTTTAAGCCTCTAAAGTAGCTGAAACATTAAAAAATCATGGGCTTCTTTGGGTCTTAAGTCCTGGTGGATGGCAGTTTCTTTTAGGAGGAGGATGTTGGTGCCTAATGTGAGAGCCCTGGGAGAATTGGAGTGGGTGAGACAGGGGTGTTTGTATGGATTTTTTAAATGTCAGCATTGCTTGTTTATATTTGATCTTTGTAGAATCAGATTTCCTTTTTATAATTATCCTAGAGCTTATTTTCTCATTGTAAAATTTGGTTTATATGTCTCACAATTATTAAGGATAAATGAGAATATTTCTCAACATAACCTAATACATGTACATAATGCATTAGACACTTAAATGATGTTGTTTAAAGTGAGTCTATACTGGCATTTTAGTATTATGAAGTTTGATCAAACTTTTAATTAATGTAATTATTTCATATTATATTAGAGATGGTAAATACTTTTTTTCCATCTTGACTGGAGCATTTATTGTTTTTTGATCTGAGATGTAAATCTGTTTCTTTTGGTTAGTGACTTTCTGGGCCAGGGATTCTTGATGCTTACATTTGCTAAAATTATTACCTGTGTGTTTTAAATGCCAACCCCCCCCCCTTTTTTTTCTTTTAAAGAAAATGCTGAAGTGAAATTTAAAGATTTTCTTCTGTCCTTGAAGACTATGATGTTTACTGAAGATGAGGCTCTTTGTGTTGTAGACCTGCTAAAGGAGAAATCTGGTGTGATACAGGATGCTTTAAAGAAGGTACACATGTTTTTTATTTTGGCCCATTTGGGAGTAATGATTAGAATTTCACACTCAACAAGATTGCTGCTAGAACTATTATTATCTGCTTTCGTTCTTCACACCCCAGAATACATAGTCACATCTAAAAATTGTAGAATGCCTTCAGAAATTATTTTATATATATCCATATTTATTCCTACGTTTATTTAGTTTAGTCAGATGCCTGTTGAGTCATCTAATACTTTGACAAAAGCGAATTCCTTAAGATAAGTAAAATGACTTATAGGTCTTAAGTCGTTTGGCACTTGCCTGAATTGAACCTTGCTTTGCTCTAACTGGAAAGTGTTGAAATCAGGGTCAAGTGATTTCTGGTGGCATACATGGAATGTATTTTTGACTGAAGATAGTATCATCCCGAGTCCTTGGAAATTTTGTTATTCCTTATGGTGCGTGTGTGAGATATTTCCCTTCTGAAAGTAAATGATTTGGATGGGAGAAGCATTGCTGTTTTTTTTTTTTTTCCATTTTTATTGAGATTGTTCAGATACCATACAATTATCCAAAGGTCCAAAGTGTACAATCACTTGCCCCTGGGTACCCTCATACAGCTGTGCATCCATCACACTTAATTTTTGTTCAATTTTTAGAAACTTTTCATTACTCCAGACAAGAAATAAATTGAAAGATGAAAAAAGAAAAAAAGAAAAGGAAACTCTAATCCTCCCCTATCCCTAACCAACCCCCCTCAATTGTTGACTCGTAGTATTGATATAACAGTATTGTTACTGTTTATGAAAAAATGTTGACATACTACTAACTGTAGTATATAGTTTGTAATAGGTATATAGTTCTTCCCTATATGCCCCTCTATTATTAACTTCTAATTGTATTGTCATACATTTGTTCTGGTTCATGGAAGTGATTTCTAGTATTTGTACAGTTGATCATGGACATTGCCCACCATAGGATTCAGTTTTATACATTCCCATCTTTTGACCTCCAACTTTCCTTCTGGTGACATATATGACTCTGAGCTTTCCCTTTCCACCTCATTCACACACCATTCGGCACTGTTAGTTATTCTCACATCTTGCTACCGACACCCCTGTTCATTTCCAAACATTTAAGTTCATCCTAATTGAACATTCTGCTCATACTAAGCAACCACTCCCCATTCTTAAGCCTCGTCCTTTATTTTGGTACCTTATATTTCATGTCTATGAGTTTACATATTATAATTAGTTCCTATCAGTGAGACCCTGCAATAATTGTCCTAATGTGTCTGGCTTATTTCACTCAGTATATTGCCCTCGAGGTTTTGTCATCAACCCATTTTTTTTAATATGGTTTTGTTCACTCACCATACATTCCATCCCAAGTAAATCATCGATGGTTCTCTGCATGGTCATACATTTATGTGTTCACCACCTTCACCACTACCTATATAAGAGCATCTACATTTCTTCCACAAGGCAGGAGGGAGAGTCAAAGAAGGTAGAGAGGCAAAAGAAAGAGGGGAAAAAAAATGACAGCTAGGAAGCAGCAAAAGGAAAAATAACCTTAAATCAAAGTGGAATAAAGAATCAGACAATACCACCAATGTCAAGTGTCTAACATGCCTCCCCTATCCCCCCCTCTTATCTGCATTCACCTTGGTGTATCACCTTTGTTGCATTAAAGGAAGCATAATACAATGATTCTATTAGTTACATTCTCTAGTTTATGCTGATTGCATCCCTCCCCCAATGCCTCCCCATTTTTAACACCTTGCAAGGTTGACATTTGCTTGTTCTCCCTCGTAAAAGAACATATTTGTACATTTTATCACAATTGTTGAATACTCTAGATTTCACCAAGTTACACAGTCCCAGTCGTTATCTTTCCTCCTTTCTTGTGGTGTCTCACATGCTCCCCACCTTCCTCTCTCAACTGTATTCATAGTTACCTTTGTTCAGTGTACTTACATTGTGCTACCATCTCCCAAAATTGTGTTCCAAACCACTCACTCCTGTCTTCTATCACCCTGTAGTGCTCCCTTTAGTATTTCCTGTAGGACAGGTGTCTTGTTCACAAAGTCTCTCATTGTCTGTTTGTCAGAAAATATTTTGAGCTCTCCCTCATATTTGAAGGACAGCTTTGCTGGATACAGGATTCTTGGTTGGCGGTTTTTCTCTTTCAGTATCTTAAATATATCACACCACTTCCTTCTTGCCTCCCTGGTTTCTGCTGAGAGATCCACACATAGTCTTATTAAGCTTCCGTTGTATGTAATGGATCGCTTTTCTCTTGGTGCTTTCAGGATTCTCTGTCTTTGACATTTGATAATCTGATTATTACATGTGTTGGCGTAGGCCTATTCATGTCTCTTCTGTTTGGAGTACACTGTGCTTCTTGGATCTGTAATTTTATGTCTTTCATAAGAGATGGGAAATTTTCATTAATTATTTCCTCTATTATTGCTTCTGCCCCCTTTCTCTTCTCTTCTCCTTCTGGGACACCAATGATACATACATTATTGTACTTTGTTTCATCCTTGAGTTCCCGGAGACGTTGCTCATATTTTTTCATTCTTTTCTCCATCTGCTCCTTTGCGTGTAGGCTTTCAGGTGTTTTGTTCTCCAGTTCCTGAGTGTTTTCTTCTGCCTCTTGAGATCTGCTGTTGTATGTTTCCATTGTGTCTTTTGTCTCTTGTGTTGTGCCTTTCATTTCCATAGATTCTACTAGTTGTTTTTTTGAACTTTTGATTTCTGCCGTATATATGCCCAGTGCTTCCTTTACAGCTTCTATCTCTTTTGCAATATCTTCTCTAAATTTTTTGAATTGATTTAGCATTAGTTGTTTAAATTCCTGTATCTCAGTTGAAGTGTACGTTTGTTCCTTTGACTGGGCCATAACTTTGTTTTTCTTAGTGTAGGTTGTAATTTTCTGTTGTCTAGGCATGGTTTCCTTGGTTATCCAAATCGAGTTTTCCCAGACCAGAACAGGCTCAGGTCCCAGAGGGAAGAAATATTCAGTATCTGGTTTCCCTGAGGGTGTGTCTTAGAAAATTGCTCCACCCTTTGATGCCTCGGGTCACTGTGCTTTTCTGCCCAGCAGGTGACGCCTGTTAGCCTGTAATTCTTGACTGGTGTGAGGAGGTATGTCCGTGTTCCCCCAGGCTCTGGGGTCTGGTTCTGAATGGAAAGGGCCCCACCCCTTTCCTCCTAGAGAAGACAGACCCCCCAGGTGGAGGTCATTAGCATTTCAGTGGTCTCGCTTTCTGCTTGTGGTGTCTCCACCCTTCCCCAAGTCACAGCCCTGGAAACTGAAAATGACTGGGGCTTTCTCTACTGAGCCGAAAAAGAAACAGATAGTCCCCTTCAGACCCAGTCCAAGGCGACCCTCCGGCTCTCCCAGGTCAGTCATCACCCAAAGCCTCTGTCTGTTTTTTGGGGATGCGTACCTGTAGTGAGCAGTTCACACTTGCTACTTAAAACCCCAGTTGGAGCTCAGCTGAGCTATATTCGCTTGTTGGGAGAGAGCTTCTCTCTGGCACCACGAGGTTTTGCAGCTCGGGCTATGGGGGAGGGTGTCTCACGACTTGGTTCTGCAGGTTTTACTTACAGATTTTATGCTGTGTTCTCGGGCATTCCTCCCAATTCAGGTTGGTGTATGATGAGTGGATGGTCTTGTTTGTCCTCCCCCCCCCCCCCCGCAGTTATTCTGGATTATTTACTAGTTGTTTCTGGTTTTTTGTAGTTGTTCCAGGGGGACTACTTAGCTTCCACTCCGCTCTATGCCGCCATCTTGCCCGAGTTTCTCAGCACTGCTGTTTTGCATGGCTGATTAAAATTTATAAAAAACAACAACAACCCCACGGACTTTATATTCTTGCAGGTTATGCTCACTTTATTATAATGTGTACTGTGTCATATTGGGAAAGGTCACACATTTTCAAGTCTTACTTATATAAGATAAGTTGACATGGTGTCTGGTATGCAATATTAGCTGGTTGACTTAACTGTCATTATTCTAAAAATATAGTTAAACATACACATGCAACTATTACTCTGCTTTAAACCTTTTAGTGGCTTCCATATTTTTTAAGCATTTGTTAGCATTTAATGAACCTTCTTCCATATGCCTTCAAGTCACCAGGACACAGGCTCCCTGTATACCCTTAATCTTCTCATTTCTTCTGCTGAGGAATTTGGCCTTCACGATGACAGGCTGCTTTGGGAGCTTTCTCTTCCCCAGAACTTTTTAGTTGCCCAATTGCACTACATCGATGATGGGAGCAGCTCCAGTCTTGTTTTTAGCAGCATTTACCTGTGTTTGTTCACTGACTAAGGTCCATAATTTATCAAAGTTGACAGTTGGACAGAAGCTCTGGTTCTTCTTCAGGTAATAATGTCTAACACCAGCCTTTCCAAAATAACTTGGGTGATATTTGTTGAAGTTGATCCTGTGGTGATGCATGCCACCAGCATTACCCCAGTCTCCCAGATGCTTCTGGTGTTTGCTGACATGGCTGTGGCTGTGGTTCGTGTGGCCCTGGAGTTTCCGGGTCTTTTTCAATCTGGAAGGCATGTCAGTGGCCGAGATGAAAGACCATTTGTTTTTTTTTTTTTTTTTTTTTTTTTTTTAATCATCATTTTATTGAGATATATTCACATACCACGCAGTCATACAAAACAAATTGTACTTTCGATTGTTTACAGTACCATTACATAGTTGTACATTCATCACCTAAATCAATCCCTGACACCTTCATTAGCACACACACAAAAATAACAAGAATAATAATTAGAGTGAAAAAGAGCAATTGAAGTAAAAAAGAACACTGGGTACCTTTGTCTGTTTGTTTCCTTCCCCTACTTTTCTACACATCCATCCATAAACTAGACAAAGTGGAGTTTGGTCCTTATGGCATTCCCAATCCCACTGTCACCCCTCATAAGCTACATTTTTATACAACTGTCTTCGAGATTCATGGGTTCTGGGTTGTAGTTTAGTAGTTTCAGGTATCCACCACCAGCTACCCCAATTCTTTAGAACCTAAAAAAGTTGTCTAAAGTGTGCGTAAGAGTGCCCACCAGAGTGATCTCTCGGCTCGTTTTGGAATCTCTCTGCCACTGAAGCTTATTTCATTTCCTTTCACATCCCCCTTTTGGTCAAGAAGATGTTCTCCATCCCACGATGGCCGGGTCTACATTCCTCCCCGGGAGTCATATTCCACGTTGCCAGGGAGATTCACTTCCCTGGGTGTCTGATCCCACGTAGGGGGGAGGGCAGTGATTTCACCTTTCAAGTTGGCTTAGCCAGAGAGAGACGACCACATCTGAGCAACAAAGAGGCATTCAGGAGGAGACTCTTAGGCACAAATACAGGGAGGCCTAGCCTCTCCTTTGTAGCAACCATCTTCCCAAGGGTAAAACTTATGGTAGAGGGCTCAACCCATCAAACCACCAGTCCCCTATGTCTGTGGTCATGTTAGCAACCATGGAGGTGGGGTAGGCGAATACACCTGCATTCTCCACAGGCTCCTCAAGGGGGCACTACATCTTTTTTTTTTTTTTTTCCTTGTTTGTCTTTTTTCTTTTAACTTTCCCTTCTTTTTTAAATCAACTGTATGAAAAAAAAAGTTAAAAAGAAAACAAACATACAATAAAAGAACATTTCAAAGAGACCATAACAAGGGAGTAAGAAAAAGACAACTAACCTAAGATAACTGCTTAACTTCCAACATGTTCCTACTTTACCCCAAGAAAGTTACATAATATAGCAACATTTCAGTGAACTTCTTCCTACTACATCCATCAGAAATTAACAGACCATAGTCATTTCTGGGCATCCCCAGAACGTTAAATAGCTTATCTGTTCTTCTTGGATTATTGTTCCCCCTTCCTTAATTGCTCTCTACTGCTAGTTCCCCTACATTCTACATTATAAACCATTTGTTTTACATTTTTCAAAGTTCACATTAGTGGTAGCATATAATATTTCTCTTTTTGTGCCTGGCTTATTTCGCTCAGCATTATGTCTTCAAGGTTCATCCATGTTGTCATATGTTTCACGAGATCGTTCCTTCTTACTGCCGCGTAGTATTCCATCGTGTGTATATACCACATTTTATTTATCCACTCATCTGTTGAAGGACATTTGGGTTGTTTCCATCTCTTGGCAATTGTGAATAATGCTGCTATGAACATTGGCGTGCAGCTATCTGTTCGTGTCACTGCTTTCCGATCTTCCGGGTATATACCGAGAAGTGCAATCGCTGGATCGAATGGTAGCTCTATATCTAGTTTTCTAAGGAACTGCCAGACTGACTTCCAGAGTGGCTGAACCATTATACAGACCCACCAACAATGAATAAGAGTTCCAATTTCTCCACATCCCCTCCAGCATTTGTAGTTTCCTGTTTGTTTAATGGCAGCCATTCTAACTGGTGTTAGATGGTATCTCATTGTGGTCTTAATTTGCATCTCTCTAATAGCTAGTGAAGCTGAACATTTTTTCATGTGTTTCTTGGCCAATTGTATTTCCTCTTCAGAGAACTGTCTTTTCATATCTTTTGCCCATTTTATAATTGGGCTGTCTGTACTATTGTCATTGAGTTGTAGGATTTCTTTGTATATGCAAGACATCAGTCTTTTGTCAGATACATGGTTTCCAAAAATTTTTTCCCATTGAGTTGGCTGCCTCTTTACCTTTTTGAGAAATTCCTTTGAGGTGCAGAAACTTCTAAGCTTGAGGAGTTCCCATTTATCTATTTTCTCTTTTGTTGCTTGTGCTTTGGGTGTAAAGTCTAGGAAGTGGCCTCCTAATACAAGGTCTTGAAGATGTTTTCCTACATTATCGTCTAGGAGTTTTATGGTACTTTCTTTTATTTTGAGATCTTTGGTCCATTTTGAGTTAATTTTTGTGTAGGGGGTGAGGTAGGGGTCCTCTTTCATTCTTTTGGATATGGATATCCAACTCTCCCAGCCCCATTTGTTGAAAAAACCATTATGGCTCAGTTCGGTGACTTTGGGGGCCTTATCAAAGATCAGTCGGCCATAGATCTGAGGGTCTATCTCTGAATTCTCAATTCGATTCCATTGATCTATATGTCTATCTTTGTGCCAGTACCACGCTGTTTTGGCAACTGTGGCTTTATAATAAGCTTCAAAGTCAGGGAGTGTAAGTCCTCCCACTTGGTTTTTCTTTTTTAGAGTGTCTTTAGCAATTCGAGGCATCTTCCCTTTCCAAATAAATTTGATAACTAGCTTTTCCAAGTCTGCAAAGTAGGTTGTTGGAATTTTGATTGGGATTGCATTGAATCTGTAGATGAGTTTGGGTAGAATTGACATCTTAATGACATTTAGCCTTCCTATCCATGAACATGGAATATTTTTCCATCTTTTAAGGTCCCCTTCTATTTCTTTTAGTAGAGTTATGTAGTTTTCTTTGTATAGGTCTTTTACATCTTTGGTTAAGTTTATTCCTAGGTACTTGATTTTTTTAGTTGCTATTGAAAATGGTATCTTTTTCTTGAGTGTCTCTTCAGTTTGTTCATTTCTAGCATATAGAAACATTACTGACTTATGTGCATTAATCTTGTATCCCGCTACTTTGCTAAATTTGTTTATTAGCTCTAGTAGGTGTATTGTTGATTTCTCAGGGTTTTCTAGATATAAGATCATATCATCTGCAAACAATGACAGTTTTACTTCTTCTTTTCCAATTTGGATGCCTTTTATTTCTTTGTCTTGCCAGATTGCCCTGGCTAGCACTTCCAGCACAATGTTGAATAACAGTGGTGACAGCGGGCATCCTTGTCTTGTTCCTGATCTTAGAGGGAAGGCTTTCAGTCTCTCACCATTGAGTACTATGCTGGCTGTGGGTTTTTCATATATGCTCTTTATCATGTTGAGGAAGTTTCCTTCAATTCCTACCTTTTGAAGTGTTTTTATCAAAAAGGGATGTTGGATTTTGTCAAATGCTTTTTCAGCATCTATTGAGATGATCAATTGATTTTTCCCTTTCGAGTTTTTAATGTGTTGTAATACATTGATTGTTTTTCTTATGTTGAACCATCCTTGCATGCCTGGAATGAACCCCACTTGGTCATGGTGTATGATTTTTTTAATGTGTCTTTGGATTCGATTTGCAAGTATTTTGTTGAGGATTTTTGCATCTATATTCATTAGGGAGATTGGCCGGTAGTTTTCCTTTTTTGTAGCATCTTTGCCTGGTTTTGGTATTAGATTGATGTTAGCTTCATAAAATGAGTTAGGTAGTGTTCCATTTTCTTCAATGTTTTGAAAGAGTTTGAGTAAGATTGGTGTCAGTTCTTTCTGGAAAGTTTGGTAGAATTCCCCTGTGAAGCCACCTGGCCCTGGGCATTTATTTGTGGGAGGATTTTTGATGACTGATTGGATCTCTTTGCTTGTGATGGGTTGGTTGAGGTCTTCTATTTCTTCTCTGGTCAGTCTAGGTTGTTCATATGTTTCCAGGAAATTGTCCATTTCTTCTACATTATCCAGTTTGTTGCCATACAGTTGTTCATAATATCCTCTTATAATTTTTTTAATTTCTTCAGGATCTGCAGTTATGTCACCTTTTTCATTCATTATTTTGTTTATATGGGTCTTCTCTCTTTTTGATTTTGTCAGTCTAGCTAGGGGCTTGTCAATCTTGTTGATCTTCTCAAAGAACCAACTTTTGGTGATATTTATCCTCTCTATTGTTTTTTTGTTCTCTATGTCGTTTATTTCTGCTTTAATCCTTGTTATTTCTTTTCTTGTACTTGGTTTAGGATTGGTTTGCTGTTCATTTTCTAGCTTCTTCAGTTGATCCATTAGTTCTTTGATTTTGGCTCTTTCTTCCTTTTTAATATATGCGTTTAGTGCTATAAATTTCCCCCTTAGCACTGCTTTTGCTGCATCCCATAGGTTTTGGTATGTTGTGTTCTCATTTTCATTCGTCTCTATATATTTAGCAATTTCTCTTGCTATTTCTTCTTTAACCCACTGATTGCTTAGGAGTGTGTTGTTTAACCTCCAGGTATTTGTGAATTTTCTAAGTCTCTGATGGTTATTGACTTCTAATTGTATTCCATTGTGGTCAGAGAATGTGCTTTGAATAATTTCAATCTTTTTAAATTTATTGAGGCTTGTTTTATGTCCCAGCATATGATCTATTCTGGAGAAAGTTCCATGAGCACTAGAAAAGTATGTGTATCCTGGTGATTTGGGATGTAATGTCCTGTAGATGTCTGTTAAGAGACCATTTGTTTTTAACTTAAAAACCACCTTAGTTGAAGAACCTCTCACCTGAATTCCTGCAGTAGTATCCTGAATTCATGTTTCTGCTTCCTCTCTTAGCCCTCTAATCTATTTTTCCCACACAACTGCAAGAATGACCTTTAAGAGGTAAATATGGTTATGTTCCTCACTGCTTTTTAAACCCTTTACTACCTTTCTCTTTGCACTTAGAACATAAACCAAATTCCTTAGCAGGCCTATGCCTACCTTTGCAGTGTAATCTCATGCCATTTTTCCCACTCCCTCACTACATTTCATTCATACTAGGTCTTCTCTGGCTCCTCTAGTATATCAGGTTTTTTCTTCTGCCTTAGACTGTCCTGTTTTTCCCCACCCACCCCTCATTCTTCAGATTCTTCCCCTGGCTAAATGCACCTTCATGTTTCAGCTTAAATATAATTTTTAACTTATATTGGGCTAACTTGAACTCCCAGTTTAAATTGTTCTCCTTTTTTTCTCTTATAGCTCTCTGTACTTTTTATATCGTGGCATTTATTAATATTTAATAAACAGAAATAAGTGTATAATCTATGATTCTGTGTTGAGGGCATCATGTTTGTTTTTGCTCAGTATGGTATTCCTGATGATTGACACATAGTAGACACTCAGATATTTAGTAAGTCTGTCTGACTTCCAAGTATTTAATGACAAGGTGTTCTGCAAGTTTATGGTATTTTACAATGTGCAGTATGCTTATTGGAAAGTCTCCATGTGGTGCCAGCAATAACCCAGAGGAAACAAGATATTAGATGGTAGTCAGTAGGGGAAGCGTGATAACTTCATGTGACTTGGATTTAATGTCAGATCATTCTTTTGCAAGGAACTTTGTCCTTTGATTTACTTTACTATAATTGGGTGAGTGCATATCTAAAAAGGGTTCTTAGTTATTTATGGGGACTGGGAAAAACTCCTAGCAGGGGAAAGCCTACAGCTGAAGTTACCACCTAGCTGTTTAAAATCACATTGCTTTTTAAAATTAAAAATAATTGCTTTAAGTGTCTTTCTCCTGAGTAAGGATGTTACTGGTGGCTTATGGGGGCAAGAATGGTCATTTCATTGTCTGAGACAGCTTTGAACTCTAGAGACTGGACAGTAAATTAGAGTCCCTTTTATTTTAGGCAGGTCAAGGAGGAAGTTGGGGGTTGTTACGGATAGTGTTTTGAAAAAGAGCAAGTAATTTGAAACTTTTCACATTTTTTTCCCCTTTCCCTGGAGCCGTTTTGCTTTGGATTAAACTTTTTGTACTTGGCTTCTCATAGGTTGGGTGGGTCTGTTCTCATCTGTGGGACTCAGAGCCCTTGTAGGTTCTCTCTATTCTGGAATGGCTAGGTAAGTTAAATTTCTTCCTTTACCCTGCCATAGAAACTGAGGTGTCCTAGATAGAGTTAATAGATTTCAAGGACCCAGATGTTAAATGAACCCCCATACCTAATAAAAGACCAATTCAGAGAAACAGGGAAGATAAATGATAAATGCAGGGGCACTGGCATAGGCATACAGAGGCTAGAGATAGAGGAGTTAGGGGACTTGCTGATCAGTTAGATGTGGTGGCTAAAGAAGAGTCCCATTATGACTGGTCATTTACACTCCTGAATAATTGGATAGATTGTGGTGATAATTTGTGAACACTTTGCAGAGAGAGAAAATGGAGAATTGTAAAAAATTTTATGATGGTGTGGCATTTCTTAACTATTTAAGTGGAGATGGTCATTTTGCAGTTGAATATGTTTCTGTGGAGTTGAAAAAAGAATCCGGTGGGAGTGATAAGAAAGCAGTGTATCACCAGTACATACGCTGGATGTATATTAGAGAGTCTTGAGAAAGCTCAGGAATGAACCCTGAGAAACGCTGTCATTTGAAGGGCAGGGAAAGTTGGTACAAAGCATACTGAAGTGGAGCAGGAGGTGGAACACCAGGAGACTGGAATCACAGAAGCTCAGGGAGGATGAAGAGTTCTGGCATGGGGTGGGGAGGTGATCAACTGTGATATGCTTTGGAGGGGTCAAGGAGAATGAGGACTGAAAAACTGGATTTGATATCCTTTAGTGAAAGCAGTTTTATTGGAGTACTAGACTACAAATAAATGTTGAAAGAATGGGAAAGATGACAGTGTTGATTGTGAATAAACTGAGATGAGAAGGAGAAAATCGAGTAAAAGAAGGGGTTGCAGAATTGGAAAGATGTTACACTGCATGTGTGCACATACCCTTGTGTTTAAGTCAGAAGACACTTGTGTCTCATATTTTGTAGAGTGTAGGTTAAGATCCTGAGCTCTGGAGTTAGATTTCCTAGATTCAAATCTTGAGCTCTGCTGCTTTGAGCTTTGTGGCTAAATTACTTAACTTCAGTATCTCAGTTTCCCCATCTCTGAGATGATTATAATGTTTTTAAGAATTAAATGACATAATGCGTTTTAGGTGCTTTGAGTTTTTACTATGCAGTAACTTCAAAAATGTTAACTGGTAATATGATTACTAATAAGAAAATGTTAAGATTTATTTGATTATTTTGGTTGATTTTTTAAGTGTTGATCTTTAAATATATGTGCCTCAGTTATGTGAGTTTCAGCTTTCAATTAACTATTTCAGCCTGAAACTATGTAACTGGAGGAAGACTGCCTATTTAAATTTTTTCCAGCCTTCCCTTTTTCTTTCCCCTTGCAATTTTTGTTGTTATAATGTTCCTGCTTTTTGGATATTGCTAATATTTAAAGTCTGTTCTGTGGCTATAATGTTTGCTTTAGCTTTATTTCAATAGCTTAATGGGGTAAAAGCCCTATACCACTTATTTTGTTATAGCCTCTTTATTCATTTCTTGGTTGGCTGAAGTTGTCTTCTAGGAATTTCTTGAAGAAGGACTCATGGAAACTATATTCTCTAATTTCTGGCAAGTTAAAATGCTTTTTCATTTGCCTTTATACATTGCTTTTATACTTGAATGATACTTTAGTGGGGTATAATATTCCTGGGTTTTGCTTTCTTTCCTGGAATTTTTCTTGCATTTCTTTACTATTCTCTACATTCATAATTCTGGGTAGAGGTCTGAGATCAGCCTAAATTTTGTTCTCATGTATTTTTGTCAAACCACACAATAGCATAAAAGTATCCTTTGGCAATCAGTCAAGTGTTTATTATTTATTAGATTTTTCCTGTGTCCACTGGAACTGTACCAGCATCAAGTTTCTTTGAAGTTTAGTGATTTCACTATAATATGGCTTGGCGTTGACCCTGCTACCAGTTTCCTTTGTTTACAGCATGTCTTTTGAATCATTAGATTCAAGTCAGCTTTTATGTATGGGAAGTATTATATAATATCCATTCATTTCTTTTAAGGACGTCAGGTAAGCATATGTTGGGTCTCCTTTGCCTATCTTATTTCATATTTTAGTCTTTTTCTTAAAGAAATAAACTTTATTTCCACTTCTTTTTATTTACTTCTGTCATTCCTGGACTCTGTGGCCCTTACTGTGTTTTCAGCAGCATGTATTTTCCTTTTGCTGCTTCTAAGTGGATTATATTTCTGGGATACTTCTACTTATACTTTAGGTTTTGCCATCTCATTCATCTCCTTCAGTGGTCTCATCTCTTCTCTTAGTTGTTTCTTAATATGTCTGCTCTTGTCTCTTGTTTTCCAAAGAGGATTGCTGTATTAGATTTTTAAAAATCATTGTGATATTTTATATTATAATTTTTATCTGCTCCTTGACAACCTCTTTGTGGTGATTGTTTTTCACCTGCCATTTGTTTTTCCTTGTTATTTTCCTTCCTTTTCTTTCTTAATCATTTTCCTTCCTTACTTGCTCCTTTTCTTTCCCTTTGTTACTCCTCTTTTGATGAGGGATGTTCCTCTTGGGTCATCTCTGTGCCGGAGGTTGATATTGGTGAAGGGCCAATGCTGGTTGGTGTTCTTCTTGGGGTTGTGTTTCTAAATGAGTTCTTTTAGCCTTTGCTTCTCTCTAAATAACAGACTAGGGTCCTTGGAGTCTATAAGGAGTTCTCTCCTCTCTGCCTAACTGAGTAGCTGCTCTCTTCAAGTAAAGTTTGTGCAATTTCTTTTTCCTTCTTCCTTCTGCTTCTTGAGACCTCCTTCCAAGAAAGTTCCTGCTTCCAATCCTGATGTTATTGGGGATTGTTGTGCCTTTTATCTTAGAGAGCTATGCTTCCATGGCACCTCTGTGGCCTTGAGTATGTTGTGTCAGGGTTGTAGAGGACCTGTGTTTGATCATCACTAATTTTGGCAGTCTTTCCTGATATTATGCTTTGGAATTACAGATGACTCTGTTTCATTAGAGATAGTTTGCATTTTGGTTTTATACTTTCTCTTTTGATCATAGGAGGAGAAGAGGGAAATTGTATTTAGAAGTCCTATGATTCTTTGTAAAAATCTGTTTCATGTTTGCTAGGTGTCATATTGTTAATTTTGGAATATATAAATGGCTTCTGAATGCTATTTCAGATAGGTATTTGGCAGTCATTCTACTTTATATGTAATAGAGGACACTGCATTGGCCCAAGAACACCTGATATTAGATACTTCATTTTCATTAGCCCATGTTAATCATTACTCATTCTGTATTGATTTCTCAATTGTAGTCTAGTAAAGGAGAATTGACTGCACTTGTACATCAGCTTCAAGAAAAAGAGAAACTACTTGCTGCTGTGAAGGAAGATGCTGTTGCTACGAAGGATCGGTGTAAGCAGTTAGCCCAGGTGAAGACATTCTTATATGCAAGGGATATATTTTCTGAAGAAGCACATGAAAGCTTTCAGAAATTGTCCATAATTCCTGATTTAATTATTTGTGTAATAAATTTATACCCAACAAAAAAGTCATTTTCTTATAGAATTTTTGGGGGATGGGATTGGCGGGGGTCTCAGACTTCATGATATTATAGCGTGAAATTGAATTATGAACTTAAAACAACAGTACTTACTAATATCCTGGTTTCAGAATAGCAGAAGCATTTGGACATTGGGAGTATGTTTTAACTGGATCTGACCTAGAAATATTTTTTATTGATGCACAAAACTCATGTAATCTTATTTATATCCAATTTATGGGATAAATATGAGGCTCTTACATAGGTAATTTATTTATGGAGTTTCTTTTGATGATTATTTTGTCATTGAAGTTCTTCAAATCCAGAAATTTTCTTCCTCATTTTGTGAGGGGTAGAAAAGATCTTTAAGAACATCATGTAGACCTGGAGAGCACAATTGAAACTTGATAGAAAATGTGGTCTCATTTCCCCTGAAGTGCTTACTTCTCCTTTTTTGGGACTAAGTACAATGAAGTAAATGAGATTTATTATTAATTATTTGCCTAATTACTTGATTAGGAGAATGGCTTTGTTTGAATATAAATTGTTGATGTGAATTTGAAGCATTAAAAAAAATCAGTAGAAAAACTTGGCTAGATTAAGATTGTTGTCACTAAAATACACGTTTCTTTAAGATTAGAAACTTTAGAAAAGTTTTATATGATTACAGTTATCTGGCTATATTTTGTAAAAAGTTAAAAATGTTAACTGTATTTACTTTGTGGTAATTCATTGACCTGTACATTTAAGGTTTGTGTACTTTTTTCCGAAGTGTATAGTACAATAATAAAAAAATTTGTAAATATAAATGAACCAACTTTTAAGAGCATCTATAAATGACACAAAAATTTTAAATTTTGTCAATTTCTTAGAACATGGACTGGTCATGCCTGCAAATACTTTAAAAATTACTTGCTTGGTTTTCTTGTACTTTGATAATTAATATTTGTTCTAGGAGTTTATAATACTTACAATACAAAATGAAATCATCCTTTGAAGATTTTATTAGGGAAGATGATGAAAAGAAACTCTACTTTCTGCTTTTTTTCTTTCCCTTATTCCAAACTTCCATTCTACTATAAACATCATTATATCCTATCTTTTCCCCTAGAAGAGAGGGTCACCCATCTCCTTTGGCTTTCTTTCAGGGCTTTTTCTGTATGCTAAAGAAAACTGGTACCAGGAATAATAGAAAATTAACTCTTTGCTGTAAAGTGTTCTTTCTTATAATCAAGTTAGAATGTAGGATTTATTCTAGGTTCACAGACTTTGTTTGACTCTTAGACCAGAATGTGCATTTGAAGTAAGAGTAACAGAATGTGCATTTGAAGGGAACTGATGTTAACAGCAGGTGAGCTGCAATAGACTTTTTTTAAACTCTTTTAACCTTACTTTTAAAACAAGTTTCATGACCATTTTACTGAAATAAAAAAATGTTTTATTACTGTTTATAAGCTTATAATACTTTTAAAATATATTTTCTCATGATTTCTTTTCTGGCTTCCTTTTCTAGGAAATGATGACAGAGAAAGAAAGAAGCAGTTTGGTTATAGCAAGGATGAAAGATCGGATTGGTACATTAGAGAAGGAACATAATGTATTTCAAAACAAAATGCATGTCACTTATCAAGAGACTCAACAGATGCAGATGAAGGTATATTTTCACTCTTTTAAAACAAAATGGAACGTTTGCTTTCATTTAATCAGCAAAGTTTAAGTGCCTAATATATGCAAGATGCTGTGCTAGGCCGTCTGGATACACTGGCTAGTTAAATTTGGTCCCTATCTTTAAGCAGTAAGCAACTTCTCTAGGTGGTGCTGGTAGCAGACAGTTAAATATGCCTGCACAATAGAGGTCATCCCTGAGTGCTTTGGAACCCTGGGGTTATGAGAGGTGGGAAAGAAAAGGATTGATCCGGAAGTCTTATTAGAAGTGATGTCCAGTCTGTGTTGAACCTTTTAAACAATTAGGTGTTGACAAATAAAGGAGTAAAGGAATGGGCATTGCTATGGAACAGTGTTTCTTAAACATTGAGGGTGTGTTACCCTAGTCCCATCCTTAGAGATGAAGATTTAGTGGGTCTAGTTAAGACCCAGGATTGAACTTTTTAATGAGCATACCCCAGGTATTTCCAATACATGTTATCCAGTGATAATATTTTGTGAGGGATACAGTAAGAAAGTGGCATTTGGGAGTTAGGGTTGGAATGAATAAGAAGAGAAGATCTAGAGAAGTAAATAGGGGCTATGTCTCAGAGGGACTTGTATATCTGAAGAGTGGGGAACCAAAAAAAAAGTGTTTAAACAACTCAGCAGCATGATTATAATAGTATATTTAATTATTACTCTGGCAGCTCTGTGGAGAGTGGAACAAGGGATAGTTGGAAGGCTTTTGCAGGAATCCAGGCCAGAGAGCTGAAATCAGATGTTGATAATGAGGGGATGAGTTTGAGTGATACACAAGAGTTAGTTAGATAGGACTTGGCATTAGAGGAGGAGAGAGGTGATAATGAAGGATGACTGTCAAGGTTTTGCCCTAAGAGACTTTGTTTTATTAATGCCTGCTCTTTTACATATCTTCTGTCAGTATTTCATAAGGGTCAGTTGGTAATGTCTCTATTTTCCATGTCATCCATTTTTATGGTTCCATTCAGGTCTGGACTAGTGTTTTTGTTTTATGTTTTTATTTTGAATTTTTTAGAGATCAAGATATCTTTATTACTGATAAGAAGCTATTGAAAAACATGGCTTGAGTCTGCTTGTCAAGTAGGCTTATAATTACACCCCTGAACTTTCTGGACCAACGACTTTTTTTTTTTTTTTTTTTTTTTTTTTTAGCAGTTCTCCGTTTATCTCTACTAATGTCTTTTTCCTAAACTACTTCTTTGTCTGATATTAATATTGCTATGCCAACTTTCCTGGACCAGTGACTTTTTGAAACTATTTCCAACTGCTGGCTGATAATTTGGAAGATTAGTCATCGCCTCAAATTTAACATGTTTAAAATCAAACTCTTGTCTATTGATTGGCTTGTTTTTTTTTTTTTTTTTTTTTTTTTAATTCAGTTTTATTGAAATATATTCACAAACCATACAGTCATCCATGGTATACAATCAACTGTTCACAGTATGATCATATAGTTATGCGTTCATCACCACAATCTATTTCTGAACATTTTCCTTACATCAGAAAGAATCAGAATAAGAATAAAAAATAAAAGTGAAAAGAGAATACCCAAACCATCCCCCCATCCCACCCTATTTGTCATTTAGTTTTTACTCCCATTTTTCTACTGATTTTTTTTCAATTTTTTAACTTTGTTTATCAAAAAATTAAAAACAAACAGGCAAACAACAACCAAAAAAACCCCACAACATTTCAAACAAAGCAATGGATTAAGGAAAACAAATAACCTAAAATAACTACTTTGCTTCCAATATGTTCCTACCATACCCCAAGAAAATTAATAAACCATGTCCAAACAGAGGAGTAAGAAAAACATATAATCTAAAATAACTACATTGCTTCCAACATGTTCCTACCATACCCCAAGAAAATTAACAACCCCTAAGAAAACAAAGGAATAAGAGAAAAAAAAAAACCTAAAATAACTCTATTGCTTCCAACATGATCTTACTATATCCAAGAAAGTTTACAAACCATAATCATTCCTGAGCATTCCCATAACATTGAGATTACCCTCCATAGTTTATCTGATCTTATTAGATTATCATTCCCCCTCCACTAATTGGTATCTCTAGGTCCCCTACATTCTACAGTATAAAACATTGTACATTTTTCACAGAATTCACATTAGTGGTAACATACAATATCTCTCTTTTTGTGCCTGGCTTATTTTGCTCAGCATTATGTCTTTTTTTTTTTTTTTTTTTTTTTTATCTTCATTTTATTGAGATATATTCATATACCACGCAGTCATACAAAACAAATCGTACTTTCGATTGTTCACAGTACCATTACATAGTTGTACATTCATCACCCAAATCAATCCCTGACACCTTCATTAGCACACACACAAGAATAACAAGAATAATAATTAGAGTGAGAAAGAGCAATTGAAGTAAAAAAGAACACTGGGTACCTTTGTCTGTTTGTTTCCTTCCTCTATTTTTCTACTCATCCATCCATAAACTAGACAAAGTGGAGTGTGGTCCTTATGGCTTTCCCAATCCCCTTGTCACCCCTCATAAGCTACATTTTTATACAACTGTCTTCGAGATTCATGGGTTCTGGGTTGTAGTTTGATAGTTTCAGGTATCCACCACCAGCTATCCCAATTCTTTAGAACCTAAAAAGGGTTGTCTAAAGTGTGCGTAAGAGTGCCCACCAGAGTGACCTCTCGGCTCCTTTTGGATTCTCTCTGCCACTGAAGCTTATTTCATTTCCTTTCACATCCCCCTTTTGGTCAAGAAGATGTTCTCCGTCCCACGATGCCAGGTCTACATTCCTCCCCGGGAGTCATATTCCACGTTGCCAGGGAGATTCACTCCCCTGGGTGTCTGATCCCACGTAGGGGGGAGGGCAGTGATTTCACCTTTCAAGTTGGCTTAGCCAGAGAGAGAGGGCCACATCTGAGCAACAAAGAGGCATTCGGGAGGAGGCTCTTAGGCACAACCATAGGGAGGCCTAGCCTCTCCTTTGCAGCAACCATCTTCCCAAGGGTAAAACCTGTGGTAGAGGGCTCAACCCATCAAACCACCAGTCCCCTGTGTCTGTGGTCATGTTAGCAACCATGGAGGTGGGGTAGATGAATACCCCTGCATTCTCCACAGGCTCCTCAAGGGGGCACTACATCTTTTTTTTTTCCTTGTTTTTCTTTTTTTTTTTTTTTTAACTTTCCCTTCTTTTTTAAATCAACTGTATGAAAAAAAAAGTTAAAAAGAAAACAAACATACAATAAAAGAACATTTCAAAGAGACCATAACAAGGGAGTAAGAAAAAGACAACTAACCTAAGATAACTGCTTAACTTCCAACATGTTCCTACTTTACCCCAAGAAAGTTACCTAATATAGCAACATTTCTGTGAACTTGCTCCTACTATATCCATCAGAAATTAACAGACCATAGTCATTTCTGGGCATCCCCAGAACGTTAAATAGCTTATCTGTTCTTCTTGGATTATTGTTCCCCCTTCCTTAATTGCTCTCTATTGCTAGTTCCCCTACATTCTACATTATAAGCCATTTGTTTTATATTTTTCAAAGTTCACATTAGTGGTAGCATATAATATTTCTCTTTTTGTGCCTGGCTTATTTCGCTCAGCGTTATGTCTTCAAGGTTCATCCATGTTGTCATATGTTTCACGAGATCGTTCCTTCTTACTGCCGCGTAGTATTCCATCGTGTGTATATACCACATTATATTTATCCACTCATCTGTTGAAGGACATTTGGGTTATTTCCATCTCTTGGCAATTGTGAATAATGCTGCTATGAACATTGGCGTGCAGATATCTGTTCGTGTCACTGCTTTCCGATCTTCCGGGTATATACCGAGAAGTGCAATCGCTGGGTCGAATGGTAACTCTATATCTAGTTTTCTAAGGAACTGCCAGACTGACTTCCAGAGTGGCTGAACCATTATACAGTCCCACCAACAGTGAATAAGAGTTCCAGTTTCTCCACATCCCCTCTGGCATTTGTAGTTTCCTGTTTGTTTAATGGCAGCCATTCTAACCGGTGTTAGATGGTATCTCATTGTGGTCTTAATTTGCATCTCTCTAATAGCTAGTGAAGCTGAACATTTTTTCATGTGTTTCTTGGCCATTTGTATTTCCTCTTCAGAGAACTGTCTTTTCATATCTTTTGCCCATTTTATAATTGGGCTGTCTGTACTATTGTCATTGAGTTGTAGGATTTCTTTATATATGCAAGATATCAGTCTTTTGTCAGATACATGGTTTCCAAAAATTTTTTCCCATTGAGTTGGCTGCCTCTTTACCTTTTTGAGAAATTCCTTTGAGGTGCAGAAACTTCTAAGCTTGAGGAGTTCCCATTTATCTATTTTCTCTTTTGTTGCTTGTGCTTTGGGTGTAAAGTCTAGGAAGTGGCCGCCTAATACAAGGTCTTGAAGATGTTTTCCTACATTATCTTCTAGGAGTTTTATGGTACTTTCTTTTATATTGAGATCTTTGGTCCATTTTGAGTTAATTTTTGTGTAGGGGGTGAGGTAGGGGTCCTCTTACATTCTTTTGGATATGGATATCCAACTCTCCCAGCCGCATTTGTTGAAAAGACCATTATGACTCAGTTCAGTGACTTTGGGGGCCTTATCAAAGATCAGTCGGCCATAGATCTGAGGGTCTATCTCCGAATTCTCAATTCAATTCCATTGATCTATATGTCTATCTTTGTGCCAGTACCATGCTGTTTTGGCAACTGTGGCTTTATAATAAGCTTCAAAGTCAGGGAGTGTAAGTCCTCCCACTTCGTTTTTCTTTTTTAGAGTGTCTTTAGCAATTCGAGGCATCTTCCCTTTCCAAATAAATTTGATAACTAGCTTTTCCAAGTCTGCAAAGTAGGTTGTTGAAATTTTGATTGGGATTGCATTGAATCTGTAGATGAGTTTGGGTAGAATTGACATCTTAATGACATTTAGTCTTCCTATCCATGAACATGGAATATTTTTCCATCTTTTAAGGTCCCCTTCTATTTCTTTTAGTAGAGTTATGTAGTTTTCTTTGTAAAGGTCGTTTACATCTTTGGTTAAGTTTATTCCTAGGTACTTGATTTTTTTAGTTGCTATTGAAAATGGTATCTTTTTCTTGAGTGTCTCTTCAGTTTGTTCATTTCTAGCATATAGAAACATTACTGACTTATGTGCATTAACCTTGTATCCCGCTACTTTGCTAAATTTGTTTATTAGCTCTAGTAGCTGTATCGTCGATTTCTCAGGGTTTTCTAGATATAAGATCCTATCATCTGCAAACAATGACAGTTTTACTTCTTCTTTTCCAATTTGGATGCCTTTTATTTCTTTGTCTTGCCAGAATGCCCTGGCTAGCACTTCCAACACAATGTTGAATAACAGTGGTGATAGCGGGCATCCTTGTCTTGTTCCTGATCTTAGAGGGAAGGCTTTCAGTCTCTCTCCATTGAGTACTATGCTGGCTGTGGGTTTTTCATATATGCTCTTTATCATGTTGAGGAAGTTTCCTTCAATTCCTACCTTTTGAAGTGTTTTTATCAAAAACGGATGTTGGATTTTGTCAAATGCTTTTTCAGCATCTATTGAGATGATCAATTGATTTTTCCCTTTTGACTTGTTAATGTGTTGTAATACATTGATTGATTTTCTTATGTTGAACCATCCTTGTATGCCTGGAATAAACTCCACTTGGTCATGGTGTATGATTTTTTTAATGTGTCTTTGGATTCGATTTGCAAGTATTTTGTTGAGGATTTTTGCATCTGTATTCATTAGGGAGATTGGCCGGTAATTTTCCTTTTTTGTAACATCTTTGCCTGGTTTTGGTATTAGATTGATGTTAGCTTCATAAAATGAGTTAGGTAGTGTTCCATTTTTTTCAGTGTTTTGAAAGAGTTTGAGTAAGATTGGTGTCAGTTCTTTCTGGAAAGTTTGGTAGAATTCCCCTGTGAAGCCATCTGGCCCTGGGCATTTATTTGTGGGAAGATTTTTGATGACTGATTGGATCTCTTTGCTTGTGATGGGTTGATTGAGGTCTTCTATTTCTTCTCTGGTTAGTCTAGGTTGTTCATATGTTTCCAGGAAATTGTCCATTTCCTCTACATTATCCAGTTTGTTGCCATACAGTTGTTCATAGTATCCTCTTATAATTTTTTTAATTTCTTCGGGATCTGCAGTTATGTCACCTTTTTCATTCATTATTTTGTTTATATGGGTCTTCTCTCTTTTTGATTTTGTCAGTCTAGCTAGGGGCTTGTCAATCTTGTTGATCTTCTCAAAGAACCAACTTTTGGTGATATTTATCCTCTTTATTGTTTTTTTGTTCTCTCTGTCATTTATTTCTGCTTTAATCCTTGTTATTTCTTTTCTTGTACTTGGTTTAGGATTGGTTTGCTGTTCATTTTCTAGCTTCTTCAGTTGATCCATTAGTTCTTTGATTTTGGCTCTTTCTTCCTTTTTAATATATGCGTTTAGTGCTATAAATTTCCCCCTTAGCACTGCTTTTGCTGCATCCCATAGGTTTTGGTATGTTGTGTTCTCATTTTCATTCGTCTCTATATATTTAGCAATTTCTCTTGCTATTTCTTCTTTAACCCACTGATTGTTTAGGAGTGTGTTGTTTAACCTCCAGGTATTTGTGAATTTTCTAAGTCTCTGATGGTTATTGACTTCTAATTGTATTCCATTGTGGTCAGAGAATGTGCTTTGAATAATTTCAATCTTTTTAAATTTATTGAGGCTTGTTTTATGTCCCAGCATATGATCTATTCTGGAGAAAGTTCCATGAGCACTAGAAAAGTATGTGTATCCTGGTGATTTGGGATGTAATGTCCTGTATATGTCTGTTAAATCTAATTCATTTATCAGATTGTTTAGGTTTTCAATTTCCTTATTGGTCTTCTGTCTGGTTGATCTATCTGTAGGAGAGAGTGATGTGTTGAAGTCTCCCACAATTATTGTGGAAACATCAATTGCTTCCTTTAGTTTTGCCAGTGTTTCTCTCATGTATTTTGTGGCACCTTGATTGGGTGCATAGACATTTACGATTGTTATTTCTTCTTGCTGAATTGCCCCTTTTATTAGTACGTAGTGGCCTTCTTTGTCTCTCAAAACATCCCTGCATTTGAAGTCTATTTTATCTGAGATTAATATTGCTACACCTGCTTTCTTTTGGCTGTAGCTTGCATGAAATATTTTTTTCCATCCTTTCACTTTCAGTTTCTTTGTGTCCCTGTGTCTAAGATGAGTCTCTTGTATGCAACATATTGATGGTTCATTTTTTTTGATCCATTCTGTGAGTCTATATCTTTTAATTGGGGAGTTTAATCCATTTACATCCAACGTTATAACCGTGAAGGCATTTCTTTAATCAGCCATCTTATCCTTTGGTTTATGTTTGTCATATTTTTCCCCTCTGTCTATTAATATCCTTTATTGTACCCATACCGAATCTCTTTAGTACTG
This sequence comes from Choloepus didactylus, assembly GCF_015220235.1. NCBI lineage: Eukaryota > Metazoa > Chordata > Mammalia > Pilosa > Megalonychidae > Choloepus > Choloepus didactylus. The sequence continues at coordinate 56,763,811 of NC_051310.1, read as the reverse complement.
AACCTTTCTCCAAGTCTCTCTGTCCTTTCTTTGTTTCTCTGTCTGTAGGGCTCCCTTGAGTATCTCCAGTAGGGCAGGTCTCTTGTTAGCAAATTCTCTCAGCATTTGTTTGTCTGTGAAAAATTTAAGCTCTCCCTCAAATTTGAAGGAGAGCTTTGCGGGATAAAGTATTCTTGGCTGGAAATTTTTCTCACTCAGAATTTTAAATATATCGTGCCACTGCCTTCTTGCCTCCATGGTGGCTGCTGAGTAGTCACTACTTAGTCTTATGCTGTTTCCTTTGTATGTGGTGAATTGCTTTTCTCTTGCTGCTTTCAGAACTTGCTCCTTCTCTTCTGTGTTTGACAGTGTGATCAGTATATGTCTCGGAGTGGGTTTATTTGGATTTATTCTATTTGGAGTTCGCTGAGCATGTATGATTTGTGTATTTATGTTGTTTAGAAGATTTGGGAAGTTTTCCCCAACAATTTCTTTGAATACTCTTCCTAGACCTTTACCCTTTTCTTCCCCTTCTGGGACACCAGTGAGTCTTATATTTGGACGTTTCATATTATCTATCATATCCCTGAGGTCCATTTCGATTTTTTCAATTTTTTTTCCCCATTCTTTCTTTTATGCTTTCATTATCCATTCTGTCATCTTCGAGGTCACTGATTCGTTGTTCAACTTCCTCTAGTCTTGTACTATGAGTGTCCAGAATCTTTTTAATTTGGTCAACAGTTTCTTTAATTTCCATAAGATCATCCATTTTTTTATTTAGTCTTGCAGTGTCTTCTTTATGCTCTTCTAGGGTCTTCTTGATTTCCTTTATCTCCTGTACTGTGGTCTCATTGTTCATCTTTAGTTCTTTGAGTAGCTGCTCTAGGTGCTGTGTCTCTTCTGGTCTTTTGATTTGGGTGCTTGGGCTTGGGTTCTCCATATCGTCTGGTTTTTTCATATGCTTTATAATTTTCTGTTGTTTTTGGCCTCGTGGCATTTGCTGAACTTGATAGGGTTCTTTTAGGATGTGTAGACCAATTGAAGTCCTTATCTCTAATTTATCAGATCTACAGCTTCGTGGAGTACACTTTCTCTAACTAACCAGCAGGTGGCGTCCACGAGCCACCTGTTCTCCACAAGCCAGTTCTCCCCTGCTTAGCCTTTTTGGTGAGTGGGGGAGTGAGTCTTGTGGGGTCCAATTGGTGTACCAAGCTTGCGTGTGTAGTTGGTGTTGCCTGCCCTGTATATGGGGCGTGTTTCTGGGCAGTCAGGGAGGGTGGGTGGCTCTAACAATCAAATCTCCCTGGCGATCCTAGAGTTTTAAAGCTGCTGCAATAGTCTAATCCTTCAGTTCAGTCCTGCCACAGTTTGTCTCTGCCACTGACCCACAAGTCCTTGGTATTGGCATATGGCTCCTGAGACTTGCAAGTGGGCCCCTCTTCGAGGCCGTGCACCCCCTGGTCCTCTGTTGAGGGATGACTGTGCTATGTCACAGGTGAGTGCCGTCCCCCCAGGGCAGTTCTGGGCTGCTGGGCTGTGTAGGGAGGCTCCCAGTCTGCTGAAATGATGGCTGAATGGGGCTCTGTTAATTCACACTGCTCTACCTTCCCAACTCTGGGACAATCAGCTGAGGTTGCAGGGAAGGCTAATGTCCACGCCCAGTTCTGTGGTGTGTGCCTGTGATTTGAAGCACTTCTGTCACACTGGGTTGTCTGGGGAAGTTCTGGGCTATGGGGCTGGCAATGGGCAGGAGTGTTTCCTGTCCACCAGGATGGTGGCTGTGAGCGGACACCCCCCTTTTCTTGGGAAGTTGTGGTGTTTAGTGAATTTTCTCAGCCACTGGATTATTGCGTTTTGTCTCAGAGCTCTCCTAGTTCTGCTCTTGACTTGACCTGCCCAAATAGCAAGTCTTTGAAGCTTTCTGTATTGGGCTTCTTAGAGTAATTGTTTTAGAAAAAGAAAAAAGGATTAAAAAAAAAAAAAAAAAGGGCCCTCCTCAGAGATCTAATGGGTTATTGAAATGCTAAGAGACAAAGCAACCAGGGCCATTAAGGAAAGGTCCACAGGGCAGAGAGATCAGCTTTTCTTCGGGATTTGCATATGCGCCTCAGGGCCCTTCCCCTTTCTATGTTCACCAGAACTCCAAATATCCTCCGCTTTTATTTTGGAGTTTTTCGTGTTGTTTATTTTCTATGTCTGTCTCCTCTCTGCTGTGCTGGCTGCTCTCAGATTCTCTGGTGTCTGGTCTCAGTCTATCTATGGTTGGAGTCTGGATCAGTAGAATGAGTTTCCGATAAGGGCTGCCACTGCAGTTCTCCATTCTTCCCGGAGCTGACAGCCCCTCCTCCCCCGGGACTGAGCCTGGCAGGGAGGGGCGCGGGTCCCCTGGCCGCAAAAAGTTACAGATTTCGCTGATCTCAGCAGTTCCACGTTTTCATGAGTGTTGTATGAAGTATGCCCAAAGTCAGATTGCTCTGTGGTGTCCAGTCCACGCAGTTCCTGGCTTTCTACCTACTTTCCTGGAGGAGTAACGAAAACATACAGCTCATCAGTCTGACATCTTGCCCCGCCTCCGGCTTGTTTTTATTTTCCATTATTTTAAGGCATTATCCTTATGCTTGAAACCTTTGGCTTCTCTTTTCCTTGCCTGGTCTGGAGTTTGTTCTGAGATCTTAAAGATTCTTTATTTTGGGTTACTTTCGCATTCAGTTCTTAGACATCATCTTAGTTTGTTATTCCATATTACGAAAATTAAAGTATCTTCTTAATAGGTCTGTCCATCCTGTAATTGGTACCAGATTACTTTTTTGTATAATATTGCTTTAATCATATTGCTAGTCTGGTAAAAAAAAAAAATTGTAATTATTTTTTGCTGCTAACAAAATGTCAGTGTTTTCTCCTGAAATATTACTAATGGCACAAAAAGGAGTGACCCTGTTATCAGGTTCATACCCTGTCACGTTGCTACATAGCTAAGGTATTCCCATCCACTATTTTTTGTGCTTTTATTTTGCCTAATCCTCCATCATCCCAGGCCCCAGCTATTTGGAATATCCTTTCTTCCATTATTCAGGTTATTGAAGAATTAATTTTCCTAGCTTCAAGTGATCATTTCTTCCTCTTAATTCCTACTTACTGCTCAGTGAAAATTAGTCAGATAGTACAGTGACATTTTGACAGTGAAAGGTGTTTAACTGATTCATCATTTTAACTTTTTACTTGATTGCTAGGGTAGTAGGTTCCATATCAGGCTAGGATAGTAGGCTAGGATAGTAGGTTTCATATCATAAGTTCTTTGAAAAATGGAAACATACACCTTAATTCTGTTAAAATAGGTTTACTAAGAATTATTATTAAGTTTATTTCACATACTAAAGTAAACAATATTAGATGGATAGAAGTTTCAGTGTTATCTTTTTGACTCTGCAATTCTGAAATAAAAACTTAGGAGGTCAGAATATTTTAACAAGTAGTTTTTTTGTACAATGAAAATGCTATATATTCAATTATGACTCAGTTTGTATTTTAAAATAAATACATTGAGTCTGTGTTCAATTTTTAAATTCAAAACTTTCGTTTCATTGCTAAAAACTTGCATTTAAAATATATTGTTAACATAAAATTGGTATTTTCTAGAATCAGGACAGATTTAATTCTGTGAAAGTCTATTGGATAGGAAAGACATCCTTAATCTTTTAGTTCCAAAAAATTGTCTCTGTGTATTTAGTTTGTATTCCAGATATGATAGCATCTACTTGTGTTTTTGAATGCTGTGGCAGCTTGTATTTGCTTTCATCACTAACAAAATGTAATTCTACTTTTATATTTGTTTATATTTATTTGAGAAGAATGGTCCAAACTTCATTCTTTTGATACTATTTATTGTTCTTGTAAATAATACAGTTTCTATTAAAAGTTAGTTTTGGCCGTTGTTATTTTCTAAATCTGTTTTTGTGTAAAAATTAGTTTCAGCAAGTTCGTGAGCAGATGGAGGCAGAGATAGCTCACTTGAAACAGGAAAATGGTATACTGAGAGATGCTGTCAGCAATACAACAAACCAACTGGAAAGCAAGTATGTTTCCAAATGTTTTATTGTTAATTAAATGGCAGAGCATTTTCTAAATCATCCAAATGGTATTTGATTGTAATCAGACTTTTCTTCCTTACATTTGTTTCAATAATGAGTTAATTTTCAAAAGTAATTCTTTTGTTGTGTCTAGAACCTCTTCATTTAAATTACTATGAGATGAATACTGGTGACACCAGTTTACAAATTTACAAATAGTTTACAATTTACATGAGACTGAATTTACGAATTGTAAGTGGTCTGTCCCCTTTAACAGTGGTTTTTAAAACTTCATCGAGAACCCCTGGCTTGCTAGTTAAAACAGCATATTCCAGTCCTACCCCTAAGATATTGATTCTGTAGCTCTGAGGTGGAGCCCAGGAATCTGCCTATTAGGATTTATTCCTTGTGATAGTAATGGAGGTGGTTCTGGAATCATACTTTGAGAAACAGTACCCTAGAAGTATTTTAAGTATGTCTATACAGAGTAAACAGTCCGATTGATTTTAATAGGTTTTTGGAGTACCAATCTGAGGGTAACACTGTTTTAATGCTCATGAGTTGGCAATCATCCATTTTTCTTGATATTTTGTAGTGGTTTTAGAATTTGTGTAATTGTCACCAGAATCAGATTATTCAGTAATTACACCGACCAAACTATATTATTAGTTGTCATTTATAGTGTTCCTTTTCAGTCAGCTTTAAGTGGAATTATTAGCTCAGAAAAACTTGTATAAAATATGTTTTGTAATAGTGGAAGGTTATTAATCCAGTTACTGTTTTCAGGCAGTCTGCTGAACTAAATAAACTACGCCAGGATTATGCTAGGTTGGTGAATGAGCTGACTGAGAAAACAGGAAAGGTACAGCAAGAGGAAGTCCAAAAGAAGAATGCTGAGCAGGCAGCTACTCAGTTGAAGGTGATTTATCCCATCTTTATTTACTGTCTCACAAATAAGGTTGATATTTAATTTGATGAACTAAATGTGTATACAGGTTTGAGAAATGTAGTGTGAGGCTTAATGGGACCTATAGAAGTACTCTGCCTTTGTGGAAATGTGTGCCCTGATAAAGAATTGAATATATGCTTGAATTTGAGGTTAAAGACTGTTTGAAGATATGAAGAATGAAATTAGTTAATTAACGGGTATGAACAGTACAATTTCATTTTATGTATAGTGTTTAGGTTCTCTGTGTGCAAGGCAAAAATGTAGCTCAGATATCTTTAACATCTCATATCATCCATAACTTGGATTTCACAAAGTCCAGTAGAGCCTGTTTTTCCTCCAGATTAGAGTAGATGGTTTTTCCTTTGCTTGAGCACAAGACTAAGTCATTCTAAGGTTGCTGAGACTGACTGAGAGAGGGGCAGATTCATTTCTTTCATCTTACATGTACTCTAGAGCATAAGCACATTGAGTAGAATTCTGTCCTCTTTATATTGGGGAAGGGGTTTACTGAGAGTATAGTTTAATGTATGTAAGTTAAATAAATGAAACCGCATTGCATTAGAGTCCTGCCTAACTCGCTGATACAGTTGTGACTTGATACCAATTCCAGAGTAGTAGGGTTTAAGTGGGCTTTGAGAATAATTGTGGAAAATAGTGTAATTTTTGTTCTTGAAGTTTTCGTGGGTCCTTGTGGGAGATTGATATAATTGTCCTTTCTTTTATTCAGTATTGGTCTTGCTGGTAGGTTTACTGCTGGTATTTATAGATACAGAAATCTGTTCTTTACGGCTCTGGATAAATAGATAAATGACCTTCAAGATTATAGTCATAATTGGAGTGCTGTGCTATAAAGACATAACATACCTCATAATATGAATATAGGTACCTACTGAGATTTAGCAATAAATGTATGATCTGTCATTTGGAAGCTTATCAGCTGAAGGAAGATTAATGTAAAAGAGGTCGTAGCAAGTGGGTCAGAAATATACATACTATAGCAATCTTGATCCAGCGGCACAAAAATTGAAAGTTGAAGTAATTACTAATCTGTAAATCCTGTATTTTCAATGGAAGGATGGCTGTGGCTGATAAGTAGATGTCTTTCAGACTACATATCTGCCTATCTTATTAAAATGTAGGCGACTACTCACAATAAGCAGTTTGATGACACAATAGTAAGTAAAGGTAGAGGATGCTTTATTAAAAAAAAAGTTGAAATCCTGTGTTTGTGTTTATTTATCCTTTGTCCCTTTTTAAATATCAAGGTTCAACTACAAGAGGCTGAGAGAAGGTGGGAAGAAGTCCAGAGCTATATCAGGAAGAGAACAGCGGAACATGAGGCAGCACAGCAAGGTAGGGGAAAGAGGTATTCATGTAAACTTAGTACTGTATATAATTTTGGATAAAATGTCCTCCCATCTACATAGTGAAGAACATATAACTAGACATTTTAGTTACGGCTCAATAAAAATACTTTTCAATAATATTAGCCTTTACACTTTCGTAGTATCTTTATTTCTTCGATATTTGATAGGGTTTTAGAAATAAACTATTTACTAGCTTTGCCTGAAGCGGTATGTTGCAGGCAAAATTTTTTTTTTTTTAATTAATAAATTTTATTTGGAATAAGTTCAATATTACAGGAACACTTGCAAAAGCAGTACAAACCCCATACATAGAACTCCATCATACCCCGACCCCCCTCCCCCGATACCCCGATCCATTACCTTTAAGATCCTGTCACACCACTCTTTCTTTCCCTCCCTCCCTCCCTAACACCCATCATCTATTGCTCTGTCCTCTGAACATGAGAGCAAGCTGCACATATCTTTGAACAAACAGTATAATTCACATATACCTTTCCCATGGACAAGAACATTATTTTATGCAATCTCATTAAACGCAGCTAAGAAGTTCAAGAAATTCAACATTGATATAAAGCTTACATTCTATATTCCCTTTTTTTTTCTTTTTTTTCTTGTGTCCCATCTGTGTCCCTTTGAGCCTCCTCTCCTCCGACCTCAGATCCCATCCAGGATCATCCTTGGCATTTAATTGTCATCTATTTAGACTGTCTTATTATTTTTTTTTTTTTTCAATTGTGGAAAGATATATATAGCCTAAATCTTCCTATTCCACCCCTCCCTAGCATTCCATTAGTGGGATTAATCACATTTAGAATGTTGCAATGCTATCACCTTCCAACCATCCATTTCTAGAAGTTTCCCTTCACCCCAAACAAAAATCCTACTCTCATTTCTTAATTCCCCATTGCCCCTTCCCCAACTTCTTGGAACCCCTACTCTACTTTTCATCTCTTTGGTCATATTCTTTGATACTTCCTTTGTGTTTACCATGGGGCTTAAATTTAACATCTTAAATCTATAACAATCTTGTTTTTCTTTGATACCAACTTAACTTCAATAGGACACGTAAACTGTGTTCCTTTACTCCTCCATTCCCCCACCTTTATGTAGTTCTTGTCAAAAATTACATATTTTACATTGAGTCCAAAACCACCGATTTATCATTACAGTTTATGTATTTTAGATCCTGTAGGAAGTAAATAGTGGAGTTATAAATCAACAGTACAGTAGTATTGGTCTTTATATTTACCATGTGATCTTTACTGGAAATCTTTATTTCTTCATGTGGTTTCAGTCAATTGTTTAGTGTCCCTTCCTTTCAGCCTGCTTAGGACTGATCTACTGGTGAGGAAGTCCCTCAACTTTTGATTATCCGGGAATGTTTTCATCTTCCCCTCATTTTTATCCTTCAGGTGTTTGTGAATTCTCCAAGTCTCTGATGGTTATTGACTTCTATTTGTATTCCATTGTGGTCAGAGAATGTGCTTTGAACAAATTCATTTTTTTTATTTTTTATTTTATTGAGGCTTGTTTTTATGTCCCCGCATACCGCATATAGTCCATTCTGGAGAAAGATCCGTGATCACTAGTGGAGAACGTGTGTCCCGGTGATCTGGGATGTAATATTCTATATATGTCTGTTAAAATTCTCTCTCTCTCTCTCTCTCATTTCTTTGTTTCTCTGTCAGTAGGGCTCGCTTTAGTATCTGAAGTAGGGCAGGTCTTTTATTAGCAAACTCTCTCAGCATTTGTTTGTCTGTGAAAAATTTAAGCTCTCTCTCAAATTTGAAGGAGAGTTTTGCTGGATAAAGTATTCTTGGTTTGAAATTTTTCTCTCTCAGAATTTTAAATATGTCATGCCACTGCCTTGTCGCCTCCATGGTGGCCACTGAGTAGTCATTACTTAGTCTTATGTTGTTTCCCTTGTATGTGGTGAATTGCTTTTCTCTTGCTGCTTTCAGAACTTGCTCCTTCTCTTCAGTATTTGACAGTCTGATCAAAATATGTCTTGGAGTGGGTTTGAATTTATTCTATTTGGAGTTTGCTGGGCATTTATGCTTTGTGTATTTATATTGTGTAGACGGTTTGGGAAGTTTTCCCCAACAATTTCTTTGAATACTCTTTCTAGACCTTTACCCTTCTCTTCCCCTTCTGGGACCCCAATGAGTCTTAAATTTGGACGTTTTATTTTATTTATCGTATCCCTGAGATCCATTTCGATTTTTTTGATTTTTTTCTTCATTCTTTTTTTTGTTCTTTCATTTTCTGTTCTGTGCTACTCGAGGAGGCTGAGTTGTTATTCAACTTCCTCTAGTCTTGTATTATGAGTATCCAGAGTCTTTTTAATTTGGTCTACAGTTTCTTTAATTTCCATAAGATCTTCTTTTTTTTTATTTACTCTTGCAATATCTTCTTTATGCTCTTCCAGGGTCTTCTTTATGTCTTTTATATTCTGTGCCATGCTCTTCTTCAAGTCTTTTATATCCTGTGCCATGCTCTCATTGCCTGTCTGTAGTTCTTTGATTAATTCTGCCAGGTACTGTGTGTCTTCAGATCTTTTGATTTGAGTGTTTGGGTTCGGGTTCTCCTTGTTGTCTGGTTTTATCATATGCATTAAGATTTTCTGTTGTTTTTGGCCTCTTGGCATTTGCTTTGCTTGATCTTTAATTTGTTAGAATTGCAGCTTGGTGACATACACTGTCTCTAACTAACCAGCAGATGGCGTCTGTGAGTCACTTATTCCCCTCAAGTCAGTTCTCCCCAACTTTGTGGTGTGTGGGGATCTGATTCTTTTGGGGTCCAGTTGGTGCACTTAATTTGGGTGTGTTGTCGGTACTGTCTGCCCTCAATGAGGGGCGTGTGCCTGAGCGGTTAGAGAGGAAGGGCAGGTTTAACAATCAAACCTCCCAGGTGTTCCCGGAGATTTAAGGCTGTTCTCTGCTGCTGACACAAAAGTCCTTGGTATTAGCATAGGTTCCCTGGGATTTCTGAGCGGTTTCCCCCTCCCTGCTGTGGTTTTCCAGGACCTCTGCTGAGGAGGGGAGGGGCGTGCCACGTCAGAAGTGAGTGCTGGCCTCCAGGGAAGCCCTGGGCCGCCGGGCTGTGTAGGGGTGTTCCCAGCCCACTTCAAAGATGGTTGAATGGGACGCGTTAACTTCCCCTTTTCCGCACAGCTCCGCCCTCCCAGCTCCGGGACCGTCAGCCGTGGGTGTATTCAAGGCCCCTGTCCACGGCCGATATTGTGTCGTGTGAGCGGTGCTGCGGGAAAGACTCCCTGTCAGGCTGGGTTTCTTGGCTTGGCTCTGTGCTGTGTGTTGGCCCTGGGCAGGAGTAGCCCCGCCCACTGGGGAGATGGCTGCAAGTAGTGTGTTTTTTTTTTTTTTTTTTTTTTCCCCTCTCCTTTTGGCTCCCCTTTGCTCCCCTGGACCCGAGACAATCAGCAGTGGGTGTGGGAAGGGGTATCCTCCACCCCAGACTCCGAGGTGTTAGTCCAGACTGCTCCCATCTTATCTGCAGCTGTTCCCGGGCTTCTTCTTTTTTTGTTTTAAAATGCCAACCCACCGTTTCCCCACACCGCAGTGTGGCCGGGGGACTCAGCCGACTCACTCACTCGTTTCAGAATGCAGACTCCTGGTTTCACCAAATGCACATTCCCTGTGGCTTTAGCAGAACTTGTCCGGCTGATGCTCCTCTGGAAGTGGTGTTCTGGGTCACTTTCTGGTTTTTTATCTAGTGTTTTCCATGGAGGTGTTTTTTTTCTCTGCCTCACCTAGCCGCCATCTTAGGTTCCTCCTTCAGGCAAAATTATAATGCTTAATAGGGTAATGGGAGCCTAGCTGGGTGTGTTTCCTTTCTGTAGTTATTCTCTTTGGGTCCTTGATCAAGTCTTCATTTTATTTTTTGTTTTTAAGGAAGGACTCACTTCCTATTTTATGAAGAGAAAAACAGTCTTACCACTTCAAGTAGTTTACTGTAAACTGCCTTCTTAATGAAATGCTCACTTTCACTACTCATTTATTCCTAATTTGTTGGCTCCATTGGGAAATAATGGGATTGTATCATGTGTATTATTCATATTTCTACTATTCTCTCCCTCACACGAGAAAAGGGGGTAGCTAGTAAAATGTATTTCCAATGAATAGGATAGATCATACAGATTTTTGGTTTTTTTGACCAGTTTGGTTTCCTTTGTGATTCCTCCTCCCCCAGGAATTTGCCTCGGGTTCAATATCTAAATATATGCAAGATATTTGAAGCCCCTTTTCTTCATATTTGAAGGAAGTATTTGTGTTAAGATAACATTAGTTTCTTTTTTTTGTTGTCCTTATATGAGATATTAGATTTGTTCTTTGTTGTTCTAGAAAGCAAAACTAGGGTCAGTGAGCAAAAATTTAGGGAGACCTATTTCAGCCTCAGTTTATTCACCCATTGGATATGCTTTGAGCAGCTACTGTATGGCAGTCACTGTTCTTGATTCTTGAGATACATCACTGAACAAAGCATTAAACTTACATTCTAGCTAGAGAAATCAGTAAGTGTGAATCAGCGAACTCAGTGTAAGGAAAAAGTTGAACTATCAAGAGTGTAAACTGTGACTCTTAAGACACTGGTTCCCCTGGCAGAATCCTGTTAATTGTTTAGCATGTTTTCTAGGAGATTCCAAAGTGAAAGCCCTGAATCAGATGACCTCTGAGGTCCCTTCTCACTGTGGGATGCTCTGATTCTTTGGCAATTCAATTCATCTACACGGAATACCATGGAATTTGCTACTAATATTAACTGAGAATTAGAATGGGTTAATTTCTTTTTTGGGTTTCAGAAGACAGGATCATTGCTACCACTTTTAGCCAGTCGTTTGTGGCTTCATCCCCTTGTTCTTACACACAGTGCCATGCAGACTCTTTGCTCAGCCACCCATCACATATCCTTTATGTCCTAGTCAAAATACCACTCTTCCTCATTCCTGGGCTCCTTATTCTAAATTAGGTCTCCTTTATGCTTTACCTTTGTACCCTGTACTTTTCCTGCACACATATAAAAAGTATGCTCTTACCTCAGTGAGTGATTATACTTTTTATATGTGTGATTTTTGCATAGTTCTCTGCAATCTCCATGAGAATAGGAACTGTGTTTGTTTTCTTCACTGCTTTATAGGCGGACCTAGTTTGGTCTATGGCACATGCTGAAGTTTCAGTGAATATTTATTTGGTGGTGAGTGATGAGTCAAATCAGTAGGATATCTAGAGAAGAAGAACATGACTGGTTTCATTGCTAGAAGCCATTGAGGGCTGGGTGTTTTCATACATTTCTTTCTATTCTTGAATATCTAGAACACTGAAATATCAGTGCCAGGGGGCCTTAGAACTTATCTGATGCCTCTATTGACAGAGAGGAGAAAACTTGAACCTACTGGGAAAGAGTCTTTGAATGTGCATGAGTCTGTGAGAACACAGGCAGCATTTTAAGAGCTACTTTCTCGGAAGTATTTTGGAGCACACGACATACACTCAAATCATCCTACTTAGGTTTGAAGCGCATCCTAAACTGTTGGTGCAAAAGTGGTGGAAGATGGGAGAATGTGTGGGCGAACTGGGACCGCTGTGGGATTCCCAGTCCCCCATGTGCACAGGGTCCCTGGGGGGCAGAGGTGCAGAAGAACCTGCAGGGCCTGGTGGAGCCAGGCTGAAATGCTGACAGCTCTCTGACTATGCTGGTTGCTGCAGTAACTTTCCAAAACCTCCCACGGCAGGGAAGGGGAAGGAGAAAGGAAACCAAAAATCCCAAATATAATTTAATTTCCAGGGTAAACATTTTCATATAAAAATGGCCAAGTCTTTCCTTGAGGCTGGGCTGCTTTCTCAGGCATTATCACACTGCCCCCTTGAGCATTCCACCAAAACCCTTTGCAGAGGCTGCTGCAACTACAGCAAATGTTGGAAGAAGCTGTCTAGGCAAGCGGGGGACAAATGGAGATAGATTATAATCTAGATGCACAGATGGGCAGGAAGAGCTTCAAGGGCTTCTCCCTCTCATGTAGGCTGAATGCAAGTAAGTGAACATTAATTGTTGGGCATGTTTAATTTAGTTTGAAAGACCTATGAGCAAACTGAGCTGAAAGTGTCAAAATAAGGGATCCCCACTGGCATGATCTTGGAGCTAAAAAGGGTCCCTTGCTCTGAAATATCTGCCCTAGTATCTTGCTCTAAGACCCTGGGATGGGGTAAGGATGGTAAACTTGCTTAGCATTTATTGAGTGTTTACTGCAGGACAGAGGACTTTCCAAAGCCCATTATATACATTTTTTTTTTTTTTTAATTTATTTAATCCTAACAACAAGCCTGTGAGGTGGAAGGTAGCATTATCTGAATTTTACAGAGAACAAAATAGAGTCTCTGGAATCTCAAGTAGTTTTCCCACAGTTACGTGATCAATAAATGGTTGTGCAGGAATTTGAGTCTAGTCTGTGGGACTACCTGTCAAGTCAGGGAAAACCCAGATAATAGTTCTGTGTCTGTTGGCTCCATGACTTTGGGTTGGTTACTTCCTCCCTCTAGAACTTCTGTTTTCTCCTCTGCAAAATGAAGGATTGCATTAGACCAACTCTAATGGTTAAAAATTCTGAGCTCCTATGAATCTGTGGCACTGGTAGTTTAACAAGAATCAGTTCAATAAAGATTAACTGGGCATTCGTCTCCCAAAGAGCTGAAAGGGGTGTAAGATGGTATGGTTTTGATGGGCAGTGGTGTAGGGGTGGAGGTCAGCCTTGCACAGGACACAGAGCCTGGGAAAATGCAGGGGGTGGTGGAAGCCTCAAGAGAGGAGGCAGGTCCAGAGTGTGTCCTACAGTCATACTGATTCTACTTGCTTCCTAATTTGGACATGGGTGGACTTGCACAGAGAGGGTTGTTAGCTGATCCATCTGAGATCAAAGACAAAATACTCGGCCATGTTACAATTTGATCAATTCCATTTATAGAACAGTGTCCATGTTGGTTGGAGTTTCTGTGAATACAGTGGAAATGCAGGGTTTTAAAAAGTGTGCAAATGAATGAAATTGGAAAGCCATTTATCCCACCTCCGATGAGCACCCTTGGCTCTGCTCCAAATTGCTCAGCCACCTATGGGGTTCTAGAGAAGTCAGCAGGACCCAAGAAAGTCAGCTGACCTTGGAAAATTGTTACTGATAATAATAGTTATGACTTATCAAGCCCCATGTCTTTCAGTAACATTATTTTAATGATTCCCAAGTAGTTCCTGTATTTCCTGTCTTTAACTGTTGGATATTGCAACATTTGAGCTCTTCAGTGCTTTGATTTAACTTCACACACCCACACACACACACACATCCACACACACCCACACACACACACCCACACCTACACCCACTGCCATTATATATGCTGGGCACTGTGGTCCTATTCTAGAAGCTGGGGTAATAGATTTCAATTCTGTCCTCAAGAAATTTTTAGACTGTGGCCTAAGAAAACAAAACCAAAAACTTGCTAAGTGCTATTAGAGAAGTATTCCCAGGATGCTATAGGGGGGCTTATAACCCAACTCATACTGAGTGACAAGAAAGGATATGAAAACTGTCAATAGGAAGTGACAGATCCAACTGGGTTGGGGAGGGTGGGAAGGATGTTTTAGGTAGAGGAACTATAATGACTAAAGATTACTGCAGCATGGAACAATGTAATTTATTCAGAGAACTTCAGAAAGTTCTGGCAGCAGGAAGGATGCCTATGGGAGAGTTGTAGAAAATAAGTTTGGACAGATCAACATAAGTTTCTTTTTAAATTAATATTTTATATTTCATTGGTGAAATCTGTGGAGCACATGTAAATCTTGCTATAAACAGTAATCTCCCACCTCACTCTCACTAGAAGCAGCCACTTTGAACTTTCACCTGTTGGTTTTAGTATCGTTCTTCATATTTCAAAATAAGCATATTTTTTACATCTTGATAAATCACGATAGGCATCTGTTTACTTTCTATTACAGAAGATGAGGGCCTAAAACTCCTGAACCATTCCTCCCATTTTCCCCTCATACTCTGATTATATCAGTCTTCCTTGCTTATGACATGACTCTCTAACTCAATGCTGAGCTAAGATATACAGTAAAACTAGTTCTTTTCTTGAACTTTAAGAATATTTTCCTGGAGCCAATTATTGCATTATATTTTATTTTTTTAAAAATTGATACTATTTTGAGTGATTTTTTTTCTTTATTAGAAAAGTTGTGGTTTTAAAGAATTATGCATAATGGGAGTTCTGAGATTTTAATATATAGTTAAAGCAATTTTAACTCTCTAGTGTATGAGAAGCACCCAATGAAAGTTAAAGTATTTAAATATCATATACTCAAAAAAACTGTAAAATCAGCTCTGCCCAATCTAACCTTGCCAGCATCCCATACATAGTTAGAGAATTCATTCATTACCAAGCTCAGTTCTTAGAAATGCTATAGATCTCTGTTCCCTATTACATAGGGAAAAATGTTTAGTTATATTTTAGGGATTAATTTGCTAAGGAACATTTAATGATATATGTGCAATTACATTTCAAGTACAAATTAAAATGTTGAAGAATATTTCAAGTTGAAAAAAAAAGAATTATGCATAAAATACAGGATTCCTATATACCACCTTATTGTTAACACCTTGCAGTGGCGTGGAATGTTTGTTACTATTGATGAAAGCACATTTTTATAATTGTACTATTAACTGTAGTCCATGGTTTAATTTATGGTTCATTGTTTATGTAGTATAATCCCATGGATTTTTTTTTTTTTTTAATTTTTATTGTTACCATACATACAACCTAACATTTCCCTTTTTAACCATATTCAGATATATATTTCAGGATCGTTAATTACATTCACAATGTTGTGCTACCTTCACCACTATCCATTGCTAAGATTTTTCCATTGTTCCAAATAGGAACCCTGTACATTTTAAGCCTTAACTTCCCATTCCCTATCTGTAGTACATCCCCTGGATTCGGATTTTTTGAGTTCACTTATTCTAATTATTTCATATCAGTGAGATCATACAACATTTGTCCTTTTGTATCTGGCTGTTTTCACTCAACAAGATGTCTTCAGGGTTCATCCAGTTTGTCGCATGTATCAGAACTTCGTTGTTTTTTATGGCTGAATAATGTTCCATTTTGTGTATATATGACATTTTGTTTCATCCAGTCATTGATGAACATTTGGACTGCCTCCATCTTTTGGCAAAAGTGAGTAATGCTGCTATGAACATGAATGTGCAAACATCTGTTTGAGTCCTGCTTTCAGTTCTTTTGGGTATAGGCCTAGAAGTGAGATTGCTGAGTAATATGGTAATTCTATACTTAACATTCTGAAAAACTGTCCAACTGTCTTCCACAGCTGCTGCACCATTTTACATTGCCACCATCAATGAAGGAGTGTTCCTATTTCTCTTCATTCTCTCCAGTACTTGAAATTTTCTGTTTTTATAATAGCAGCTATTGTAATGAATGTGAAATGGTATCTCATTGTGGTGTTGATTTGCATTTCCATGATGGCTAATGATGTTCAGCATCTTTTTGTGTGCTTTCTGGCCATTTATTATATCTTCTTTGGAGAGAGTCTGTTCAAGACTTTTGCCCATTTTTTGAGTTTTGTTGTTAAGTTGAAGGATATCTTTATTATATATTCTGGATATTAAACCCTTATCTGATATGGGGTTTACATATATTTTCCCACTGTGTAGGTTGTTGTTTTCCTTTCATGATAAAGTTCTTTGCACACAAGTTTTTAGTTTTGATGACATTTCCTTTAGCTATTTTTTTCTTTTGTTGTTTGTTCTTTGGGTGTAAAGTCTAAGAAACCATTGCCTAACAGAAGTTCCTGAAGATGCTTCCCTCCATTTTCTTCAGATGTTTGATAGTTCTGGTTCTTTGGTCTTTGATGCATTTTGAGTTGGTTTTTGTATAAGGTGTGACGTAGAATCCTCCTTTTTTTTTTTTTCCCCACCCCAAATGGCAATCCGGTTTTTCTAGCACTGTTTGAGTAGTCTTTCCCCTTGTCAGAAATCCATTGGCCATAAATGTGATGGTTGATTTCTGAGCTCTCAGTTTGATTCCATTGGTCTATATGTCTGTCCTTGTGACAGTACCATGATGTTTCATTACTGCGGTTTGTAATAAGTTTTAAGATTGCGAAGTGTGAGTCCTCCAACTTCATTCTTCTTTTCAAGATAGCTTTAGCTATTCAGGGCCCCTTACTCTTTCAAGTAAATTTGATGATTGGATGTTCCATTTCTGCAAGTAAACTTTTTGGAATTTTGATTGGGATTGCCTTAAATCTGTAAGTAGCTTTGGGTAGCATTGACACCTTAACAATATTTAGTCTTCCAATCCATGAATATGAATGTCCTTCCATTTATTTAGGTCTTCTTTGATTTCTTTTAGCAGTGTTTTGTAGTTTTCTGTGTACAAGTCTTTTACATACTCACATTTATTCCTAGATATTTGATTCTTTTTGTTGCTATTGGAAGTGGAATTTTTTTCATTTAGCTTTTTCTTCTGATTATTCATTGCTAATTTTTATAAAAACACTCCTGAATTTTGGATGTCAATTGTGTGTCCTGTCACTTTGCTGAATTCATTTATTAGCTCTAGGGGCTTCATTGTGGATTTTTCTGGATTTTCTGTGTAAAGGATCATGCCATCTACAAATAGGGAAGCTTTTTTTTCCTCTTTTCCAATTCGGATGCTTTTTATTTCTTTCTTTTGCCTAATTGTTCTGGCTAGAACTTCCAGTACAGTGTTGAATAACAATGGTGATAATAGGCATCCTTGTCTTGTTCCTGATCTTAGACAGAAAGCTTTCAGTCTTTCATCTTTGAGTACTATGTTAGCTAGCTGTGGGTTTTTCATATGCTTTTTTTTTCGTGCTGAGGAAGTTTCCTTCTATCCTAGTTTTTAAATTGTTTTTTATCAAGAAGGGATGTTGGACTTCATCAAATGCCTTTTCTGCATCCATTGAGATGATCATGTAGTTTTTTTTTCTTCATTCTGTTTATGTGACAGTTACATTAATTGATTTTCTTATGTTGAACCACACTTGCATACCTGGGGTTAAATACCACTTGACTGTGTATATGATTCTTTTGATGTGTGGTTTGATTCAGTTTGCTAGTATTTTATTGAGGATTTTTGCAATATCTAAGGAATATTGGTCTATATATTCCTTTGCTTCTGGTATCTTTATCTGGCTTTGGTATGAGAATGATGTTGGCTTCATATAACAAATTAGGTAGTATTTACTCCTCTTCAATTTTTTGAAAGTGTTTGAGCAGAATTGGAGTTAAGTCTTCTTGGACTCTTTGGTAGAATTCCTCTGTGAAGCCATTTGGTCCTGGGCTTTTCTCTGTTGGGAAATTTTTGATTACTGATTCAGTCTCTTTACTAATAATTGGTTTGTTGAGATCTTTTATTTCTTCTTGAGTCAGTGTAGGTAGTTTGTGTGTTTCTAAGAATTGTCCATTTCATCTAGGTTATCTAATTTATTGGTGCACAGTTGTTCATGGTATCCTTTTATAGTCTTTTTTATTTCAGCAGGCTTGGTAGTAGTATTCACCTTTTCATTTCTGATTGCCATTATTTGTATCTTCTCTGTTTTCATTTTTTTTGTCAGTCTTATTAAAGTTTGTCAACTTTATTGATCTTTTCAAAGAACCAACTTTTATTTTTTATTCTCTCTTGTCTTTTTGTTTTATATTTCATTTATCTCCACTCTGATCTTTTTTATTTCCTTCCTAATGCTTGCTTTGGGTTTAGTTTGTTCTTTTTCTATTTCTTCCAGTTTTGAGGTAGGTCTCTGGTTTGAAGTGTGTTTTTTTTTTTTTTTTCATTAATGTAAGCATTTAGAGTTAAAAATTTGCATCTCAGCACACTGCCTTAGCTGCATTCCATAGGGTTTGGTATGCTGTATTTTCATTTTTGTGTGTCTCAAGGTATTTTCTAATTTTCTTTATGGGTTCCCCTTTAACTCATTGAGTGGTTTGAAAGTATGTTGTTTAATTTTTGTGTATTTGAGTTCTCCATTTTTCCCTCTGTTACTGATTTCTGGCTTTATTACATTGTGGTTTGTGCCGGTTTGAATGTATTGTGTCCCCCAAATGCCATTATCTTTGTGGTCTTGTGAGGAGACGTTTTGGTGATGGTTGGATTTGCTTGGAATGTGCTCCACTCAGCTGTGGGTAATGATTCTAATGCGATGTTCCCATGGAGGCATGGCCCCGCCCATTTGGGGGTGGGCCTTGATTGGTGGAGCTATATAAATGAGCTGACTCAGAGAGAGGGAACTAACTGAGTGCATCTGGGAGTGATGTTTTGAAGAGGAGCAAGCTTGCTAGAGAGGAACGTCCTGGGAGAAAGCCGTTTTGAGGCTGGAGCTTTGGAGCAGACGCCAGCTGCCTTCCTAGCTAACAGAGGTTTTCCGGACACCGTTGGCCATCCTCTGGTGAAGGTGTCCGATTGCTGAGGTGTTACCTTGGATGCTTTGTGGCCTTAAGACTGTAACTGTGTAGTGAAATAAACCCCCGTTTTATAAAAGCCTATCCATCTCTGGTGTTTTGCATTCTGCAGCATTAGCAAACTAGGACATGGTTGGAGAATATACATTATACGATTTCAATGTTTTGAGTATTGAGACTTGTTTGGTGACCTAAGTTATGATCTGTCCTTGAGAATGATCCATTTGCACCCGAGAAGAGTCTGCATTCTGCTGCTTTTGGGTGAAGTGTTCTATATATGTCTGTTAGCTCTAACTGGTTTAGAGTATCATTCAAGTTTTTTTTTTAATTCAATTTTATTGTGATGTAGTCACATACCATTCAGTCATACAAAGTGTACCTTCAGTTCACAGTACCATTATATAGTTGTGCGTTCATCACCAAAATTAATTTTTGAACATTTTCATCACCACACACACACAAAAATAACAAGAATAAAAATTAAAGTGAAAAAGAACAATTAAAGTAAAAAAGAACACTGGGTTTTTTTTTTTTCCCCCCCTTTTTCTACTCATCCATCCATACAATGGACAAAGGGGAGTGTGGTCCATAGGGCTTTCCTGATCACATTGTCACCCCTCATAAGCTACATTTTTATACAATTGTCTTCAAGATTCAAAGGTTCTGGGTTGTAGTTGGATAGTTTTAGGTATTTACTGCTAGCTATTCCAATTCATTAGAACCTAAAAAGGGTTGTCTATACTGTGTGTAAGAGTGCCCACCAGAGTGACCTCTCGGCTCCTTTTGGAATCTCTCTGCCACTGAAGCTTATTTCATTTCCTTTCACATCCCCCTCTTGGTCAAGGAGATGTTCTCCATCCCACGATGCCGGGTCTAGATTTCTCCCCCGGAGTCATATTCCACGTTGCCAGGGAGATTCACTCCCCTGGGTGTCAGATCCCACCTAGGGGTGAGGACATGATTTCACTTGCCAAGTTGGCTTAGCTAGAGATAGAGGGCCACATCTGAGCAACAAAGAGGCATTCAGGAGGAGACTCTTAGGCACAATTATAGACAGGCCTAGTCTCTCCTTTGCAGCAACAGTCTTCCCAAGGGCAAGTCCCATGGTAGAGGGCTCAGCCCATCAAACCACAGTCCCCTATGTCTGTGAGCACATCAGCAACCATTGAGGTGGGGAAGCCCAACACCCCTGCATTCTCTACCAGCTCCTCAGGGGAGTTAATTACTATTAACTATATTAAAAAAAACATAAAAAAAACACATTTCAAACAAACCATAACAAGGGAGTAAGAAGAAGACAACTAATGTAAAATAACTACTTTACTTCCAACATGTTCCTGTTCTACCCCAAGAAAATAACCTACTATAGCAACATTTCTGTGAACTTGTTCCTACCATACCCACCAGAAATTAACAAACCAAGTTTGTATTTCTTTATTGATCTTCTGACTAGATGTTCTATCCATTATTGACAGCTGTGTATTAAAGTCTCCTTCTGTTAATGTTGAACTGTCAGTTTTTCCCTTCAAATCTGTCAGTGTTTGCTTCCTATATTTTGGGGTCTACTGTTAGGTGCCTATATATTTATAATTGTTACATTTCCTTTTGAATGGATCCCTTCTTATCTCGGTATATAATAACTATCTTTATTCCTTGTAACCGTTTTTGACTTAAAGTGTATTTTATCTTTTATTAGTTTAGCTACCCCAGCTCTCTTTTGGTTCTACTTGCATGGTATATAGTTTTTCCAGCCTATCATTTTCAACCTACTTGCATCTTTGAATTTAAGGCAAATCTCTTGTAGGCAGCATATAGTTGGATCTTGATATTTTTTATCCTTTCTGCTAATCTCTGCCTTTTTACTGAAGAGTTTAATCCATTTACATTTATAGTCACTACTGATAATGTATGAATCTCTTCTGCCATTAATGCCTACTTTTATATTTATTTGATTTGTGTGTGTGTGTGTGTGTGTGTGTTGTACCATATTGAGTACCTTCTCTTTTCTATCTGGATATATTTTTCATTTATTTTCCTTGTGGTTACCATTATTGATTTCATACCAACTGAACGTCAGTAGCATACTACATATACTTTTCCTGTATCCCTCCATCCCCTCATGTTTTTTGTGCTTATTACAACTATTCCTTTGTATGTCCGAAACCATCAATGTATCATCACTTTTTATGAATTTGCGCTTTAGCATTTGTAGGAAGAAGTGGAATCACATACCAAGAAATACATTACAAGACTACTGGCATTTATAATTGCCCAAATGTGTACCTTGACCACTCTTTTTTATTTCTTTATGCTGTTTTGAATCACTGTCTAGTGTGCTTTCCTTTAAGTCTGATGAGCTCCCTTTAGCATTGCATATAGGGTAGGCCTCGTTTTGACAGACTCCCTCGGCTTTTGTTTATCTGAGAATGTCTTAATCTCTCCTTCATTTTTGAAAGAAATCTCACCAGAAAAAAATACTTGGTTGGCAGTGGTTTTCTTTCAATGCTTTAAGTATTTCAACCCACTGTATTCTTGCCTCCATGGTTTCTGGTGAGAAATTGGCAACTAATTAGGGCTCCATTGTAAAAAACATATTGCTTTTCTCTTAAAGGTTTCAGAACTCTCTTCTTGTCTTTTTTCTTTTTTTAATGCAATGTTATTGAGATATAGTCACATACCAGATGATTATCCAAAGTGTACAATCAGTGGTTCCCAGTGTCATATAGTTGTACATTCATCACCACAATTGATTTTTTACATTTTCATTACTCAAAAAAAAAAAAAGAAAAAGAATAAAGAACATCCAAAACATCCAATACCCTTTATTCTCCATTATTTATACATTTTTATTTTGCCTTTATTTTCTGTCCATACACTGGATAAAGGGAGTGTCAGTCTCATGGTTTGTACAGTTACGCAGTCACACTGTAAAAACTGTACAGTTATACAGTCATCTTCAAGAATCAAGGCTATTGGATTACAATTCAACAGTTTCAGGTATTTCCTTCTAGCTATTTTAATACACTAAAAACTAAAAAGCGATATCTGAATAGTGCATAAGAATAACCTCCAGAATGATCTCTCAACTCCATTTGAAGTCTCCCAGCCACTGAAAGTTATTTTGTTTTGTTTCTCTTCCCTCTTTTGGTCCAAGAAGGCTTTCTCAATCCCATGATACCAGGGCAGGTCTTGTTCTTGGGAGTCATGTCCCATGTTGCCAAGGAGATTTACACCCCTGGGAATTAGGGGTAGAACAGTGAGTTTACCTGCAGAGTTGGCTTAGAAAGGCCACATCTGAGCCACAAAAGAGGTTTTCTGGTGGTGACTCTTAGGCACAATTATAAGTAGGTGTAACCTTTCCTTTGCAGCCACAAGCAAGCCCCCAGATAGAAGAGCTCAGCTCTCTAAATTGGTAGTCTCCAATGCTTGAGAGAAGATCAGGAATTCTTCAGGTGGTGAAGTTTAATATTTCCACGTTTTTTCCCAGTCCCTCAAGGGGGCTTTGCAAATACTTTTTATTCTCTGCTCAAATTACTCTGAGATGTATTGGGGCATCACATTAACCTGTACAAACCAACAAGATTTCACTCTGTATTCAAGTTCCATGTAATTATGGTGTTCGGATAAACCAACCATATAAATTGGATAGTGTGCTACAGAAAATATAAATGTTGCACCAAATAAACATCTCTTCCTTTGGTCTCACGCAGAAGTTTAAGTTTTAAAACACAATCAGTATCGTCCTTTACCCTTTGGTCTGATCTGCCTTAGTCCTAACCAGATCCGCTTCATTCGTATCTGTAATTGAAGTCTGATCTCTTTCTCAGCTTTTGTAACAGTTGCCATAAGGGTTAGTGCTGATTTTCTCAGATGCACAACTCTAACTCTGAGATGTCACAGAGATAACCCGAAGTTCCAGGGAATGACCAGGTTATACACAGAGCTCGGCATCTCAGAATTTAGAAATAACCGTAACAACTCAGGAATAGGTGTGACTGCCCTTCTTGTCTTGCATTTGATAGTGTGATTAGTGTATGAAGGGGTGTATTTGTCTTCGTATTTATTCTATTTGGTGTTCTCTGGGCTTCTTGGATATGTATATTCAAGTCTTTTGCTAAGTTTGGGAAGTTCTATTTCGTTATTTCTTTGAATATCCATTCCGCCCTTTTCTCCCTTTCTTCTCCTTCTGAGACCCCTATAATGAGTATATTGGCATGCTTGATTGTGTCCCAGAGGTATCTGAGGCTATTTTTGTGTTTTATAATTGTTTTTTCTTTCTGCTCCTCAGCCTGACTCACATTAAGTATCTTGTCTTTTAGTTCACTGATTCTTTTTTTTTGTCGGCTCCAGTCTGTTCTTGAAACCCTCCTGGGAATTTTTCATTTTAGTTATTGTGTTCTTCAACTCCAGTAGTTCTGTTTTGTTGCTTCTTAAAATTTCTGTCTCTTTACTAAGATTCTCATATTGCTCATTCATTGTTTTCCTGATATCCTTTAGTTCTTTCTCTGAATTTGCCTTCATCTCCTTGAGTATTTTTAAGATTATTTTTTAAAAGTCTTTGTTCGGTTTGTGTACCTTCTGGTCTTTTTGGTGTTTATCTAGATTTTTATCCTCTTCCTGTGGATGGATCATCGTTTCCTGTTTTTTTTTTTTTTTTTTTTTTTGTCCTCTTTTATTGCACACTATACATTTTAATATTTTAAAATGTTAATTCTCGGATTTATTTCCTGAGATATTTATTTCTTGATTTTGTAACCAGCTGGTGATAAGACAGATTTTCTGGCGCTTCGACCCTCCTATCAGGAAGGTCTGCCCAGTTCGAATGTAGTGTGCAGGGTTCTCCCTGTCTTTTCTGGGCCTTGTCTTTTCTTGGGCTTGTGCTTGTTAGTTGATTTGGACTTCCCCTGTTTACAGGTGTTTGAATGCCACATCTATTTCCCAGGAGACAGATTTCCTTTTCCTGGGTGTTTAAAGCAGTCAAGCCTTTGCCCCAAAGTGTCCACCTCTATGGTTTTTTACATTCCTTTAATGTCTCAAGCTGCTTTTGCCTGAGGGCAAATTCTGGGAGGTAGGGCATGCCAGAGAGAATTTTCCAAAGTAGCATTTCTCATCCTTACAGGGCCAGGGACCCATGACAGGGGCATGGGTTGGCTCCAGAGTGACCTTGGGAAGGGATTGGGAAGGGCACCAAGAGCTTCTTCCATGACTACCCAAACCTGAGCTTTCCTGGCCTGCCCTGCAAATGTGGCACTTCAACTAACTAAAGAATAGTATCTTCAAGCCTCCTTCACCACCTTTTTTCTGGGATGGGTTAGAACAAAGGGCCCCTCAGAGCCGGGCTTGCAGCCATCCAAAGTTGTTAATTAAAAACTTTGATCGGTGATCAGCTGTTCCCACCTTGGTCCTGGGGAGTAGAAATTTTATGTCCCTTTCTGTCACTAGTTAGTTAGGCAAAGTCTGGACCCCAGAATGGCCTGCCTTGAGAATGGGCTATAGGCCCCACAAAAGCAGTGGGCAGAGAGCACGTTACCCTAATTTACCAGCATCTTTGTCCTGTCCTGTTGATGCTGTCGAGTGTTCTTCTGGCCTCTTGGGTTTCAAAATAGTTGTTTCAGACAGTTTCTGCCTGTTTAATAATTGTTCTGGTGGAAAGATTGAGTTCTGGAGCTCCCTACTCCACCATCTCCCACAGTGCTTTGTATTGCTTTATCTTGTCACTTGTTTGATGTTTTGTTTATTGTTTATTTTAAGTTTTACCCATAGTTAAACTCTCCCCTCACCATCTCCCCCATAGGCTCTCAATATGTTAGATAATAGAGAATCTATTAGTTTTGGTTTTACCTTTTTATATCTCTCCTGGAGTCTTCAGTCTTCCTGCTCCTGTACTTAATGCTTTCTTGGTTGACTCCATAGTTGTCTTTCTGAGACTCCTCTTCATTTCTGTACTCTGTTTTCTTGATTCTCTGTTACTGTTAAATTTCTTGCTTTCCTCCTTCATTTAGTAGAACATATCTTCAGTAGCTTCATGAGAGTATGCCTTGGAGTATATTTGTTGAAGTTATATGTATCTGAAAATGCCTTTATTCTAACTTCACGCTTGATTGATTTGACTGGATGTGGAGTTCTAGGTTGCAGATAATTTTTCCCACAGAATTTCAAAGGCATTAATTTAGTGTTTTAACTTTTAGTGTTGCTGGTAAGAAATACTGTGTTTTTCTGAGTTCTAATCCCAGATGTGATGATTATATGTTTAATTTTCAAGAGTTCTTTCTTGAGTTGTGTTTTAGCATCTTGTTACAAAAGTAACATTTTACCTGTCTTAAAACATGCTAATAAAAATATAACATGTAAATATTAACATAT